>NC_143486.1:36299632-37747632 GCF_027475165.1 Benincasa hispida | reverse complement strand
GAAATATCTTTTACTGTTCCTAGTCAATATACCATCAAATTCACACACATCAGAATGAATCAAATCTAGAGGCTTAGAATTCCTAAGTACAGATTTATGTGGAGTTTTAGTAATTTTAGCCTGACTACAATACTCGCATTTATCAAAATCATTTGTGGATAACTTAGATATCATTTCCAGCCTAATCATGTTACTAATTAAATTCTTATTCATGTGACAGAGTCTAGCATGCCAAATATTCATAGAACACAACATATACACAGAAGATTTAATTTTATTAAGGTCTAGATTTAATTTGAACATTCCCTCAGTTGCATACCCTTTCACTACAAATACATTATTTTTGGTAAAGGTATATAGGTTTGCCCTATAGTTTGAGTAAACCCAACTTTGTTGAGGAGATAGCCCGAAACCAAATTCTTTCGTCTCTATGGAGTGTGCAGAACGTCCTTCAACGTGAGGGTATTCTCAGAGGTAAACTTTAGTTCCACCTCGCCGGTTCTAGCAACTTTCGTGGAGTGGTGATCTCCCAACAGAATATTCTTATCCTTAGTTTCAATATAAGTTTTAAATAGACTAAGGTCGTGACAGACATGGCGCGTTGTGCCAGTGTCTATCCACCACCCTGCACAACCACCGATCACGTTTACTTTTGTGATTATGGCGACTAACGATTCTTCTGTCAGGTTCGGCTGATCAGCAGGACGACGCCTGTTCCTACAGTTCCTAGCCATGTGCCCAGGTTTATTACAATTAAAGCATAGGAACTGTACCGTTTCTCTTGAAGGGGGCTTCTATTTTTTCTATTGGTTCTGGTTGCTGGAGCCACGGTTCTGGCCTTTCCTCTTTGTCCCCTTAGGTTTTTGGTCAGGTTTTACCACGACAGAGGCGAGTTTCCTAGGTACTGCGTTCACCTCCTCCCTCTGGTCCTACTTCCGGGATTCCTCCTCGATTCTTAGTCGGGTTATAAGACTCTCAAAGGAGAACTCCTTAGTCTTATACCTCAAAGTGTTCTTAAAGGCCTTCCATAAGGGGGGACAATTTATCAATAATAACAGCAACTTGGAATTAGCTAGTCGTTAACCGCGACGATCCCTATGGAGGGTTGTAACATAGGATTCGAAACAACCCAGGCTTTAGTAAAATGAATAGGTTTTTATAGTTCTGTCTTGGATATTGTCTTCTATCTCAGAGGCATATTTATACCATCCTATAAGATCTGAAAATGGTGGGCCACACTTACAATAATTACTAAATGTTAGTAAAGATCTTGACCGAAAACGATAACCAAAAGAATTATTGGAATATGAGTTATTTAAAATAATAGTATTTGGTCAAGAACTATCTTGCTTCTCTGAAGGAATTCTTGACTGCCCCACGATAGCACTTGTTCTAAATCACTTAAGTATCGTTGCAAATAAATAAAGATTTATTGCGTATTAGTTTTGCTAAAAATTGATTTAGATGCATTATTTAATAGAGTTTGTTTAAAATGTTTCATCAATGTCGAATTCAATCATTCAATTGCTTGCTTTTAGGAAATTCCACTAATTGCTTTGATAAAAAAATTATTTTTTAAATTATATTCTACAAATTATAAACGCACTTCTACTAGGCTGTTTTTTTTAGTCAAACTGATTCAGATTATTCCAATCTTTAATTATTTATTTGATTTGTCCGCCAAAAAATTTTGTGAATTCCCCGTTGAAAGACATTTTGCTAGCGAAAAAGCTTTCAACGCTGCCCGACGCCCTTTGCTTTTCCAAATATTTTTCCAAATCCCTTTTTTTGAAAGAGAAGTGCGCTTTTTTGGAACTGCCATTCAAAAATTATAATTGATTATTCATTGCTATAATTGGATGTGAAAGACATCTATTGTTCAAAACGAACTGTTCTTTACTATTTATTATCCATTTATTCTTGAAATTATAGTATACTCCTAATATAGCTATAGAAAATGAAAAATTATTATATTCGAAGTAAAGAAAAAACACTATATATATATAACGTTATTTTGTCAAAAAAAAAAAAAAAATTGGTTTAATGATTCATAATAAACGAATTTAATAGAAAGAAGTCTTATTTCACTCGATCAACTTGCAGACTATCTTTTATGATTGATACAAAAAAAAAAAAAAAAAAAAGTGTTTTTCGTCTAATTTTTCTTTCTCTTTTTCTTTTTTTTACATACCCTAAAAAAAGAAAAAGCAATTTCATATTCATCCGCTCAAAACATTAGAAAATTGCACTAATTGCTTTGATAAAAAAATTATTATTTAAATTATATTCTTAAAGTTATAAACGAACTTCTACTAGGTTGTTTTTTGAGTCAACTCGATTCAGATTATTCCAATCATTAATTATTTATTTGATTTGTCCCCCAAAAAACTTCGTGAATTCCCCGTTGAAAGAGATTTTGCTAGCGAAAAAGCTTTCAACCTTTTTAGGCCGACCACAATACAAGTCATGAGCGATAGTGAAGCCAAGTCGTATAAAGGCGACCAGCCCAATTTGCTAAGGTCAGTCGGACCCGGTTAGGACCCTTGATCCAGTACAGCTAGGTTCTTCCATGCAATAATGTATGTGTATCGGTATCCTCTTCAGGACCAGTTGCTTCTCAAATTTAATGGAGAGGGTTACTTGAATTGGAAATCAAATATCAATACAATATTAGTAGTAGATGATTTGAGGTTTGTGTTAATGGAGAAGCGTCCTCCAGTTCCCAGTTCAACGGTTACCCGAAATGTTCAGGATGTCTATGATAGGTAGGTGAGGGCGAACGAAAAAAACCGGGCCTATATTTTTGCGAGTATATCTGATGTACTCAAAAAGAAACATGAGGTCATGCCTATAGCTCGTCAGATCATGGCATCATTACAGGAGATGTTCGGGCAACTGTCATCGTCTGTTAGACACGAAGCTATCAAATATGTGTATGTGACACGTATGAAAGATGGGACCAACGTAAGAGAACCCGTTCTCGACATGATGCTCTAGTTTAACATTGTAGAGGCTCACGGGGCTATGATAGATGAGACAAGTCAAGTTAGCATGATATTGGAATCTCCTCCTGAGAGCTATCTGCCATTCAGAACAAATGCTGTTAGAACAAAATCACCTATAACTTAACAACGTTGTGGAATGAATTGCAAATTTATCAATCTATGATGAAACTGAAGGAAAAATAAATAAATGTTATTTCGAAATCAAAAAAGTTTTACAAAATGTCCACGTCTGTATGAAACCTGTTGATGATAAGAAAGCTGGTCCTTCTTCTTCTAAGGATAAAACCGTACAGAAGAAGAAGAAAGGAGAAGGGAAAAAGAAAACTGCTGCGAAGAAAAACATAAACAAAACTCCCAAGGGAAAATGTTTCCATTGTGGAGAGGTAGGGCATTGGAAGCATAATTGCCCAAAATATCTGGCTGAAGAGATAGCAGAAAAGACTAAACAAGGTAAATATGATTTACTAGTTGTTGAAACATGTATAGTGGAAAATTCTCACCTTACCTGGATATTGATTCAGGCGCCACTAATTATGTTTGTACTTCTCTACAGGAAACTAGTTATTGAAGAAAACTTTTTGAATATGAGATGACTTTCAAGGTGGGCACAAGTGAAGTCATTTCAGCTGAAGCAGTGGGAGATGTAGAGTTTTTTTTTGGAGATTCTTTTATCTTGCTCAAGAATGTGTTCTTTGTACCTAACATGAAAAGAAATCTGATCTTCATTTCTTGTCTTTTAGAGAATATGTACAGTGTATCTTTTGAATGTAATAAAGTGTTTGTTTATTCGAGAGGTGTTCATATTTGTTCTGCTAGACTTGCAAATAACTTATACATATTACAACCAACGGAAGCAAAAGCCATTTTAAATAGAGATGTTTAAAATGGCAGAAACTCATGATAAAAAGCGAAAAATTTCTCCTAACGCCTATCTTTGACCCCTTAGGCTTGGTCACATTAATCTCAACAGGATTGAGAGATTGGTAAAAACGGTCATCTTAATCAGTTAGAAGATAGTTCTCTCCTTCATGTGAATCATGTTTTGAGGGAAAAATGACGAAAAGATCTTTTTCTGACAAAGGTCTTTGTGCCAAAGAACCTCTTGAAATAATACATTCAGACCTTTATGGTCCGATGAATGTTAAAGCTCGAGGAGGATCAGTACTTCGTCAGTTTTATTGACGATTACTCTCGATATAGCTATATTTACTTGATCAGTCACAATCTGAAACTCTTGAAAAGTTGAAAGAATTTAAGACTGAGACTGAAAATTAGTTAAGTAAAAGAATTAAAACACTCAGATCTGATCAAGGTGGTGAGCATATGAATTTTCAATTCTAGAACTATCTAGTAAGTCATGGAATTCAATCCCAACTTACAGCACCTGGAACACCACAACAAAACGGTGTTACATAAAGGAGAAATGAAACCTTGTTAGACATAGTTTGTCTATGATAAGTTATGCTCAATTACCTCAACCTTTTTGGGGATATGAAGTACAGACTGCAGTTTATATTCTGAACGTTGTTCCATCCAAAAGTGTTTCAGAGACATCATATGAATTGTGGAAAGGATGCAAAGCGAGTTTACGTCATTTTCGTATCTAGGGTTGTCCAGCACACATGTTGGTATAGAATCCTAAGAAGTTGGAAACACGTTCGAAATTATGCCTATTTATAGGATATCCCATGGAAATAAAAGGAGGATACTTTTATGATCCCCAAAAAGATAAAGTGTTTGTATCGACAAATACAACATTATTGGAACAGGATCTTATTAAAAATCATCTACCTCGTAGTAAGCTAATATTGTAAGAACTGTCTAAAGATACTACAGAAAGATCAACAAGAGTTATTTATCAAGTTGGTCCATCAACAACAGTTGTTGTCCCGTCACGTCTATCCCAAGAGTTTCCTCGTCGTAGTGGGAGGGTTAGTCTATTGGGGTTGATGCCCTAAAGTCTCATGCCCTGTAGTTTGTAAATAGTTTGTACAAACGCTTGTGTTGTTAATATATGATATTTTCTTTACATCTTGTATTTTGCTCAGTTACTTGTTTTATTTGCTTTACCGCAAACCAATAAACATAAAATCCCTGGTTATCTGTATGTGACTCAAGCATGTATGTGGTGACATACAAGTGGATTATGTCTTAGTGATAACTAAAATGGTCTGTAGTATATGGATATAGGAGGGAAACCTTATCTTGGTAACGCTATGGATACGGCCCGCTTTGTGGAATGGTCACAAGTGTTGTGACGTGTCACAGATTGTCTGATCCTGATCATTTGTGTTGGGGACATACGAGCGGGGGCCTCCTATACAAAGAGTTTGTAGAAGACCTGACCACGAAGTGTTAACATCTCGTTATATAACACCGTTCATGACAGAGACTTCATTTCACTAGGATGACTATAGTTAACATGACCTCGATCCTGAGTGAGTTGGGAACTCCTGGCATTGAGGATGGTCCTTTGATTTGTATGGGTGCGAATGGCCAGGTCGCCGATTCAAACCTACCATTTTAGAGGTTCGTCTAATTTGGGAGCTGGGAACTCAGCTACACAAGATGGAATTCACTTCTTTCCCGAGGTAGGGATAAGTAGATAGATAGCTCCCTTAAGGGCTGATTCCGGGGCTTGAATGATGCGGTGCCACACACCTTCTCTTGGCCCGAGAGGTGTTCACACATAGTTGGACTATGTTGTATTATTCATTAGAGGAATCAATGGTACTTAAGGAGTGAGATGTAACTACAGGGGCAAAACAGTAATTTGGCATGCTGTACTTACGAGCATCTGTGAAGGGTCATCGTACTCATGATTGGTTATATCCGATGGATACAGAAATATATCTGTGGTAAGAAGAGTTCAGCTGTTGGTCTTTAGTGGAATGCCTGACAGTTAACGGATGGTGGATCTCGTGGCTAAAGAGTTTAGTCAACTATTCACGGACCATTGGAGCTTCGAGCCACAGGTCCATTAGGTCCCTTGGGTTGCTTGGATAAAGTTGAGAACCAGTATTTGCGTTAATTTGAAATGTTCAAATTGACAAAAGGAAGTTCGATTATATATAATATAATTGGACTGGTTAATTTGATATAATTAGCTAAATGTATGAGATACATTATTTTAGAGGAAATTAGATATAAATATGATTTATATCAAGTAGAGGAGAAAATACTGTAGTAGATATGTGATATTAAACTATAGGATATACATATAATATGATTATATTAATTAATTAATTAATTGGTTAATTATAAGATAATTGTGCCAACTTTAACGTTCGTACGTGGGTTAGCGGGCAACGTCGGTTATGGTAACCGATGGGTTAAAATGAAAAATGTTTTCATTTTTGAATCGTGCATTCGATAGTTCGTCATTCGCCCAAAAGATTTCGTGAAGCGCGCATTTGTGAAAGAAAACGATCGCTCGAGAGCCTATACGATAGTCGCTTCTCCACCTAAACGATCGTCCACCTCGCGCTAAATGATCGCACATTCTTGCCTACACAATCGGATAACTTCTCTAAACGATCATATAGTGTGCCGGTTTAACTAAACGATCGTATATATTTTCCTAAACGATCGTTCAGCAAATCCTACACGATCGTGTAGCTTCTCTAGATGATAAGCATTTCTGCTATGCGATAGTGGCTTTTGATAACTTGTAGAAATATTGGTTTTTATACTGCTTTATTTAGATATTGCGGTTAAAAGAGAGGAAAGTTGCGTCAATTGTATGGAAATTGGCTAAGAAGTACAATAATTATAAATTGTCGTCAATACACCCACTAAAACCATTGCGATGGTAGAAAAGAATATTTCAAGTCAGTTTTGCATGAAATCCAGTCACCGTATGTGTTCATGGCTCAAGAGAAAAAGATTAATGCATCTACGTCACATTGCGCCCATCATTTAGGAATGAATAGACGATCAACGCAATGACGGCGCATGCGACAATCGATCAAGAGCTTTGCGATCAACACAACTTCAACCGTATGCGATAATAAAAAACAACACTGCATGTGGGCACATGATCGAAAGATGCAAATGAGCAACACAATAACGGAGGATTTTGACACGTGTACAACTAACCATTGTGCATTTTCGATGGACTGTTTATATATCAGAAGAAATATTTATTCAACCATTCTCGGAATTTCCATAACAATAAAGTGGGGACCACACATCAGAGAGTCAAAGCCTTCATCTATAAATACCCTCAAAGAATTCACAAAAAGATATACTTTTGATACGAAATAATTGATACGAGGTTGAGAGAGAGGCTGATCTGTGTGCTGATCAGAGAAGATACGGGAAGAAAAGAGACAAGGACGAGAGGTGAGTCTCAGGGCGAATCATTCCAAATCCCCACCGTGAAGCTCTGTAACTAGATCAACTCTACCGGTTGAGCAAGCCTGAGAGGGAAGCTCATCCTTCCATTCACTCCATCTACGCCAGTAAGCAATCTCTCCATCCAGATTAGTGTCAAGACATTGACACTCTTCTGTATCTGTTTCTAACTCTTATTCATCAATTGTATTTCATCTTCATAGTCTAAATCATTCACAACCATCTATCAGACGCTTGATTTTATAATTAAATGTCATGATCACTTTCATTTCCACAATTCTGTCTATTTCCATTCCTCCATTAATCGCTTTCTCCATGATGTTTTCTTAATCCCGTGGTGATTAATATGAATTAAACAAGTAACCTAATCTGTGCTAAAGAAATACAGATGTTTAGCTAAAGCATGCTAGACGGCATCTTCACCTGCGAGAGCAGAAGTGAAGATGCCATTCTGATTTGTCGAGAGAAGGTTAGAAGAATGCGTTAACTAAAGCAAGAAGTACTTCCAGAGATGGAAGCAACCTTGGATTCACTACGTTCGTCCCTGTTTCACCACAGAGATGTGGGAAACGTGGCTGGTCACCGAGAGGTGTACGCCAAGGGAAAGCGGAACCGTACTTATATCTTTAACGCAATTGAGAAACTTGCCATGATTATATTAATTATCCTTTCTCTTTCTATTTCGCACATAAGCCTTGCCACCGCATAACACGACCTTTGTATAATCTTCACAGTCAGTCTAAACCTCGGTATCTTGTATCATGTAACCTATATTTTGTATCATCATAGCTTATGTTTATTTTATCGCACTTTACTTTTATTGCAATTTACTTTATTATCACATTTTTATCGCTTATCTTTACTTTACCACACAATTTACTTTATCGCATGTACAAACCAATAATTTTATTAAATTGAAAAACCCCCGATCGCATATATCACGAATGTAACATAATCAACCTAAAACAATCCCTGTGTTCGACCTTGGATCACTTCGAGAATCTTGCGGTGAAATTATACTTGGTTTCAACGCAAGGAAACTTGTGACAACGCATAGCATACTACAAGCATATCATTAATAACGTATACATTTAGAAGTAGTATCGCATATCATCGCAATCATCCATGCGTTGTATGATATAAGAAGATAAATTGTATTAATTCATATTCATATTTGTCCACATGTCAACAAGTTTATGGATTAAAATTTTATGCGTAACAAGTTTATGGCGCCATTGTCGGGGATTGGTTAACGGTTATTGTTTAAGAATGTTTGTGGTATTTTACAGGACAGATCTCTTTATACTAGCTGTTCAACGCGGAGAGCAGTATGATGGTTTATGAGCCCTGTAGTAATCCGGATATTCTAAGCGGACCCAGAGATCAGGTGTATTATTCGCGCGAAAGCACATCAGGGCCGAATTAATTGGTGAAGAAGCATGGCTAATAATAACGAGCCACTAACAGGGAATCAATGGGAAAATTGGCCAGCTCAAGATTCCATATTTCTTGATTCTGACCGCAACATCCCAATGAGAGACTATATGGCACTGGATTTCTATAACTTCTCACCAGGAATCTCAAGGCCAACGGTTGAGGAGAATGCAAGATTTAAAATAAGACCGATTATGCTGCAGATGATTTAGAATGTGGGTCAATTCGGAGGATTACAAGGAGAAGACCCACATGTGCATTTGACGAATTTTGTAGACATATGTAGCACATTCCCCATGCCTGGTGTGACTCAAGAAAAACTTAGGTTGTATCTTTTCCCGTATACACTGCGGGATGAAGCAAAGAGGTGGGCTCAGTCATTAGAGCCAGATGAGATTTACGCGTGGGAACAGTTGGTTCACAGGTTTATGAACAGATTCTTCCCTCTGGCCATCAACGCAAGGAGACGAAGGGAGGTGTTGAATTTTGAGAAAAAGGGTTATGAAACTTTGAGCACCGCCTGGGTGCGTTTTAAACAATTAGTGAAGAGTTGTCCACATATCGGGATTATCGATAGCATTCTGATGGAGACAATTTACAATGGCTTAGATCATTCAACACAAGTAGTTGTCGATGCCTCCGCAGCAGGAGGATTAATGGACAGATCATATATGGACGCCAAGAGCATATTAGATCGCATTTTGCGACATTCTGATGTGTGGATTGATATCGGGTTTGAGGAAAGTGGTTTGAAGCAGGGAAGAGTAGAAAATGCCGATGTGTCAACTAATACAATGAGCACACTGGTAGATCAAATGACCACGATGACCTTTCTCCTTCAGACAGTGGCTAATCAATAGAGAAATCTCTCTCAAGGTTCAGCGCAAGTTAATGTGTTGATGCACGTGGCCATAATGAACTACGTTCAATATGGGGAGGGACATCACGCAGAAGTCTGCCCGTGGAATCAACAGGCCGTATATTCTGTCTATAATGAGTCATTTGGCAACATCTACAACCCTGGTTGGTGGGATCACCCAACTTTAAGTTAGGATGGGAATCACAACCAGGGGAGCCATAGTTTCTATCAGAACAGTTATCAAAGGGATCGGGGTAACCCTCCAGTCTTCATTAATCCAGACTGTAGTCCAGGTAACTCTCAAAGTATACTACCCTATGACCAACCGTTCTTATATGACACCTCTTGTAGTACCTCGCCTCTAGAGACTTCACTGAAGCATTATATCGAAAAGAGCGCGGCAATTAGACAATCGCAAGCTGAATCCCTTAGAGGTTTGGAAGAGCATATTGAACAGCTTGCAATTGAGTTGAAAAATAAAGCGCCTGGTACGCTGCTTAGCAGTTCAGAAGCATCGGAGCCACGAGGTAAAGAGCAATGTCATGCAGTGACATTGAGGAGTGGTAAAACCACAGCCCCTCCGCTACCAGTACCTTATCAAACATCAAGGCCAGTAGATCTAACTGTCGATGATGACCAATCAATCAGTAGTGGAAGAATTATCAGTTCAGGAGTAAGTACACCTACAAAAGATGAAACTCCTCAAGACTTGAATTCTGAATCAATGCAACCTCTAACTAATGAAACACAGCAAGAACAAAACCTCAATAAACAACCAACTAAACAAGAAGTAAGGTGGGATGCTCCACCTTTCCCGTCCAGGTTGAAGAAGAAAGATGATAGCAAGCAATTCCAGAGGTTCCTGGATGTTCTCCGATAATTACACATCAATATTCCCTTAATAGAAGCTTTGGAACAGATGCCAAGCTATGTAAAATTTCTCAAGGATATACTTGCTAACAAAAGAAAGAACGGGGAGAATGAAATAATTGCGTTAACGTATGAATGTAGTGCACTATTTCAAAACAATATCCCCACCAAAATGAAGGACCCTGGGCGTTTTACATTGCCCTGCGCAATGGGAGGGAAGAAATCGGGAATGTACTGTGCGATTTAGGAGCGAGCATAAATCTAATTCCCTTATAGATCTTTAAAAAGCTGGATATCGGCAACGCAAGACCAACCACGATCACATTACAGTTGGCCGATAGATCGATAACGCATCCTGAGGGCAAAATAGAGGATGTACTCGTGCAAGTGGACAAGTTTATCTTCCCGGCGAACCTTGATTACAAAGCTGATAGAGAAGTACCTATCATCTTGGGTCGCCCATTTCTCGCAACAGGGCGAGCGCTGATCGATGTGCAAAAAGGAGAAATCACCATCAGAGTTGACGATTAGGAAGTGAAGTTCAACGTTTTCAATGCGTTGAAGTACCCACGTTATATGGAGAATTGCTAATATATTGAGGAATTATGGGAATAACCTTGGCACGAACCCCTGGAAGAATTGGAGGAGGAAGAATTTGGAATCGGCGCAATATGGGAGGAGGATTGCGCTGCAATTCACGTTGAATCAAATTTTGAACCACTCAAGTTATCTGAACGAACTTCACAACGCACTAAGCCATCCTTGGAAGAACCACCCATGCTAGAGTTAAAGCCATTGCTTGTGCACCTCAAGTATGCTTACTTAGGAGGTAACAACACGTTACCGGTTATCATTTCTGCCTCGTTGAGTAAGAAATAACGCAAAGGCTGTAGGATGGACCTTGGCAGACATTCGAGAAATCAGTCCCTCGTACTGCATGCATAAGATTCGTCTAGAAGAAGGAATGGCAGGATCGATAGAAAGGCAACGACGCTTAAATCCTACTATGAGGGAAGTAGTGAAGAAGGAAATAGTGCAGTGGCTGGACGCAGGTGTCATCTACCCAATATCTGATAGCAGCTAGGTGACCTCAATGTAGTATTTCCGAAGAAAGGGGGGATGACAGTCATCACTAATGATAAGAATGAATTAATTCCCACGAGAACGACCACGGGGTGGAGAATCTACATGGATTATCGCAAGTTAAATTTGGCCACTAGAAAGGACCACTTTCCACTCCTGTTCATTGATAAGATGTTAGACAGACTTGCTGGGAATGAATTATTCTGTTTTCTTGACTGCTATTCAGGGTACAACAAATAGAAATTGCACCAGAGGATCAAGACAAGACAACCTTCACGTGCCCATTTGGTACGTTTGCATTCCGACGCATGCCATTTGGACTCTGCAATGCGCCAAACACTTTCCAATGATGTATGATGGCGATCTTTTCAGATTACTTGGAGGAGTCAGTTGAAGTATTCATGGACGATTTTTCAATTTTCGGCAATAATTATGACTCATGTTTAGCTAACCTCGAGAAAGTCTTGAAGAGATCTATGGCAACAAATCTTGTTCTGAACTGGGAAAAATGTCATTTTATGGTTGAAGAAGGAATTGTTCTGGGTCATAAAATCTGGAAAGCAGGATTGGAAGTTGATCAAGCAAAAATCAACGCAATTTCCAAGCTACCCCCACCAGTGAACATGAAAACACTTAGGAGCTTTCTGGGACATGCTCAGTTCTATCGAAGATTTATTCGCAACTGCTCTCAGATCGCAAGGCCCCTAAGAGTGCTTCTTGGAGCTGACCGTGAATATAATTTCGATGATGCGTGTACTGAAGCATTCAACACATTGAAAGATGCGCTCATCACCGCACCCATTTTGATTGTGCCGGATTGGACGCAACCATTTGCATTGAGGTATGATGCGAGTGGTTATGCAGTGGGCGCAATGTTGAGTCAGTGCAAGGAAAAGGTATTGCATCCTATCTATTATGCGAGCAAAACGTTGAATGATGCGTAGGAGAATTATACAACCACAGATAAGGAAATGCTTGCAGCGGTATTTACACTGAAGAAATTCCATCAGTACTTAATCGAAACAAACGTTGTGGTGTATACCGATCACTCTGTGATCAAATATTTGATGACAAAGAAGGATGCGAAACCAAGGCTTATACGGTGGGTGTTGCTCCTGCAAGAATTTGACCTAGAAATCAAAGACCAGAAGGGCACCGAGATCCAAGTCGCTGATCATTTGTCATGAATGGAGAATTGCGAGGTTCATGGGAAAGAAAAATATATTGAAAAAAGATTCCTCGATGAGCTGTTAATGTCAGTAGACATTAATGTTCCCTGGTATGCAGACATTGTGAACTTCATCATTTGCGGTCAAATACCATATGACTATACTTACCAGTAGAAGAAGAAGATAAGGACTATACTTACCAGTAGAAGAAGAAGATAAGACATGACGTCAAATTTTATTTCTGGGACGACCCATTCCTATATCGACTTGGACCTGATCACATTCTACGTCGATGCGTTCCTGAGCATGAAGTCAAGCACATTCTAGAGCTTTGTCATGAGTCCCCTTATGGAGGACATTTTGGGGGGCAGCGGATTGCCGCAAAGGTTTTACAGTGTGGCTATTTCTGGCCAACACTGTTTAAGGATTCCCAGGCCCACGTTGTGCAATGTGACATATTTCAGAGAACGGGGAATATGTCTAAAAGAAATGAAATTTCGTTGATGTCAATCTTAGAGGTTGAATTATTCGATGTTTGGGGAATTGACTTCATGGGCCCGTTTCCACCATCAGAAGGTCATCACTATATCCTGGTCACGGTTGATTACGTATCAAAATGGGTTGAGGCCATCACATGTGCCAAGAATGATGCGGCCACAGTGGTGAAGTTTCTTAAGAAGAATATTTTTGCTCGATATGGGATGCCACGGGCCTTAATCAGCGATGAGGGCTCTCACTTTATCAATCGAATAATTACCAACCTATTGACTAAATTTAACGTCAGCCATCGAGTTACAACTGCTTATCACCCACAGACTAATAGGCAGGCAGAGATTTCTGACCGAGAGATCAAAACTATCTTGGAGAAGGTAGTCAATACTTCCAGGAAGGATTGGTCACCCAAGCTTGATGAAGCACTATGGGCATATAGGACTACTTATAAAACACCAATTGGCATGTCCCCGTATGCCCTGGTCTTTGGAAAAACTTGTCATCTGTCGCTTGAGTTGGAACATAAGGCGATGTGGGCATGCAAGAAGCTGAAGTTCGATTTGGAAAGTGTGGGGAAAATCCAAAAGCTGCAACTGAACCAGCTGGTCGAATGGCAAAGGGATGCCTATGAAAATGCCAAAATCTAAAAGGAGAAAACCATTCGTCGAAGGTCAATAGGTATTACTCTTTAACGTACGATTGTGATTATTTCCAGGGAAATTGAAGTCTCGCTGGTCTATCTTTCCCCACGACGCAGTGGAACTAACAACTTTAGATGAGAACAACGCGTTTAAAGTCAATGGTCAACAGATTAAGCCTTACTACGGAGGCGACATAGATCGACGTATGGATACCATTGACTTGAGCAAGCAGGATTAACTGCTTACGGGGGAAGCGATTGCGGTAATTCTGAGAATCCTTTTCAATCAGCATCCGTACCTATGTTTACTTGCTTTCTTTACAGCTTTCTTTTACTGCTTCCTAAATTACATTATTTACTGCTTCATAGAACTAGCCTTTAATGCTTTCTATATTTACCTTCAATTTAATTCAGTTGAGTATTTGCATGTCATGTTTAATTTCTTTAATTTATATGCATTAGTAGCATTGTTCTTAACTTTTGTGAATGACTGGATGAAACATTGAACATCACAAAGTCTTTTCGACTTGCGTTATTGATAAATTAAAAAGAAAAATAAAAATTGGTAGGTAATGCAATGAGGGGTGCATTGTGGGATAACAAGAGACACCTTGCGTCCATTACACCCAATTGCATTGCGTTGAGGGGTGTGTTGCGCTCGTATGTGTTCTTTGCCCGTCCTTAGCAAAGATGCACTATGTCGAGGTAGTGTTGCACTGGTAGAAATACCGTGTGCCTGTCCTCCAGAAATGCATTGAGTTAAAGGGTGTGTTGCGAGAATACGTGCGTTGTTGCCTGTCCTCAGCAAAAATGTATTTGCGTTAGTGGAAACACGGTGTTAATTTTTAATCGTGCACCCGTCTAAATCAAATTCAAAGATAATTTCAATTCATTATTTTTCTGAGTTAATGAAATTCTTTGATTCTCTGTACAGGCCAAATTTTTTGTATTGCGTTATTTGTAATTATTTGTATACTTAGTTAATTTTAAATACAACTAAGTAACAATTCTATCTTTATGCCTGTGCCTTCTTTTTTATCATCCTTTATTAACTTTACGATATTCTTAATCTTTCTTTTTGCGTTATTTATTGCACTGCCATGATGTATAATATGCATACACTTAGAAACATTTCCCATACTTTGTAATTTCTAACTAACACTTAGTTAATTCATAGCTTAGCAATGCTTTACCTTTTACCCTTCAAAATTCTGCTCAAACCTTCTTGTTCAATTTTTTTTTTTCTAAGAACGCAATGAGGACCTTGCGCATCTCTAAATTTGGGGATGGGGAAGGTCTAAGCAGATGAGATCAAGAGTATGCGGTCTTTAAGAAAATGCGTTTATTTCCAAAAAAAAAAAAAACATTCTCATATCAACTCCAATGTCAGCGCAAGGGGAAACTTCAAAAATATTCCCAACCTGATAAGAGTTAGTTGTGAAAGAAACCTGCTCGTAGTTGGATGTTCGCATGAAACTCATGGGAGCAAGCCAAAACGAAGGTGGGTTTCCAAGAACAACGTAATATGAAAAGAGAAAAATGCAAAAGAAAAATAAAAGAATGCAAGAGACAACTACTCTGAAATTCATCAGTTAAAGTTGAAATTGGAACACAACCGTGGTTGGATGTTCGCATGACACCCGTGGGAAAAAGCCAAAATGAAGAGTATAACCATGACTAATAGTCTCTAATAAATGACACAAAATTTGACCACCGCATACGGATGCATCAAGTTGTTTTGACAAGAAGAGGTAAACATTCTTTTTAAAACTAGAAAAGCAATTTTGAGTAGAAATTTGTAGTATAGAAGAATAAAGTAAGGTTTTGATATGAATTAACAAGGATAGAAGCAAATTGCATTGTTAAATAATGTGCCTAAGTGGAGCATTCGGAGCAACCAATCGACGCAAAAATTTAGGATAGGAACTGAGAATTTTTGCCTTAGTAGAAGATATGCTTGAGGACAAGCATATATCTAAATTTGGGGGTGTGATTACTTGTAGAAATACAAGTTATTTATACTGCTTTATTTAGATATTGCAGTTAAAAGAGAGGAAATTTGCGTCAAATGTATGGAAATTGGCTAAGAAGTACAATAATTATAAATTGTCGTCAATACACCCATTAACATCATTGCGATGGTAGAAAAGAATATTTCAAGTCTGTTTTGTAGGAAGTCCAGTCATCGTATGCGCTCATGGCTCAAGAGAAAAAGACTAACGCATCTACGTCGCATTGCGCCCATCATTCAGGAATGAATAGACGATCAATGTAATGACGGCGCATGCGACAATCGATCAAGAGCTTTGCGACCAAAGCAACTTCAACCACATGCGGGCACACGATCGAAAGATGAAAATGAGCAACGCAATCACGGAGGATTTTGACACGTGTAAAACTAACCGTTGTACATTTTCGACGAACTGATTGCATAGTAGAAGGAATATTTATTCTACCATTCTCGGAATTTCCATAACAATAAAGTGGGGACCACACGTTAGAGAGTCAAAGCTTTCATCTATAAATACCCTCAATGAATTCACTAAAAGATATACTTGATATGTGATAATTGATACGAGGCTATTGAGAGAGAGGCTGATCTGAGTGCTGATCGGAGAAGATCCGAGAAGAAAAGAGACAAGGCCGAGAGGTGAGTCTCAAGGCAAATCATTCCAAATCCCCGCCGTGAAACTCTGTACCTAGATCAACTCTACCGATTGAGCAAGCCTGAGAGGGAAGCTCATCCTTCCATTCACTCCATCTACGTCGGAAAGTAATCTCTCCATCCAGATCGGTGTTAAGACATTGGCACTCTTCTGTAACTTAATCTGTGTTAAAGAAACAAAGATGTTTAGCTAAAGCATGCTAGATGGCATCTTCACCTACGAGAGTGGAAGTGAAGATGCCATTCTGATCTGTCGAGAGAAGGTTAAAAGAATGCGTTAACTAAGCAAGAAGTACTTCCAGAGATGGAAGCAACCTTGCATTCACTACTTTCGTCCTTGTTTCACCACAGAGATGTGGGAAACACGGCCGATCACCGGGAGGTGAACGCCAAGGGAAAGCGGAACCATACTTATATCTTTAATGCAATTGAGAAACTTGTGCTATTTATATTAATTATCCTTTCTCTTTCTGTTTCGCACATAAGCCTTGCCACCGCAAAACACGACATTTGTATAATCTTCACAGTCAGTCTAAACCTCGGTATCTTGTATCATGTAACCTGTATCTTTTATCATCATAGCTTAGGTTTATTTTATCGCACTTTACATTTATCGCAATTTACTTTATTATCGCATTTATCTTTACTTTACTGCACAATTTACTTTATCGCATGTACAAACCCACACTTTTATTAAATTGAAAATCCCCCGGTCGCATATATCACAAACATAACACAATCAATCTAAAACAATCTCTGTGTTCGACCTTGGATCACTCCGAGAAACTTGCGGTAAAATTATACTTGGTTTCAACATAAGGAAACTTGTGACAACGCATAACATACTATAAGCATATCGTTAATAATGCGTACATCTAGAAGTAGTATCACATATCATCGCAATCATCCATGCGTTGTATGACATGAGAAGATAAATTTTATTCATTCATATTCATATTTGTCCACATGCTTAAAATAGAAGCATCAATTTTTATGTCAACAAGTTTATGGATTAAAATTTTATGCATAACAGCTTTCACCCTCCCACTTGCTTATTGCCTACACGATTCGTGTTTCCTCCATCCTCTACCAAATTCACCAAAGCCCACCCTTTAGGTTTTCACTCCGAGAATACCCGGGGCTCATTAGTGGTGGTGTCGTCCCCACGGTGTTCCTGTGCGGTTGTTCGTGCTGCTTTGGTTGACGCTGCTGCTAGGCGGTGGTAGATTGCTTGGAGTTTCCACTGCGTTGGAGTTTCGGAGTGTGAAGATTGTCTTCAACTGGTATGGAACTCATTCTCTTTGTTATTTTGTTGTTCGTAGAATGGTGTTAATTAGAGTTTATTTACATAACTATATGTATTCAATGTATAATTTGTATTTCGGTCACTGTGAGATCGGAGCGATCCGAACCCGCTCATAGAACTCTACGGTATAAGATCCTTTATAGTCAACATCCTGAACATTTCATGGGTTTAACAGAAACTTAAAACATCATACAAGATGATGGTTTAGAGGATCCATTAACCTTTAAGAAGGCAATGGAAGATGTTAACAGGAAACAATGGATAAAAGCCATGGACGATGAAATGGAGTCTATGTACTTCAACTCAGTCTGGGAACTAGTAAATCAACCACAAAGTGTTACGCCTATAGGTTGTAAGTTGATCTACAAGAGAAAACAAGACCAAACTGGCAAGGTATAGACTTACAAAACCAGACTCGTGGCAAAGGGTTTTACCCAAAGAGAAGGAGTTGATTATGAAGAAACTTTTTCTCCTGTTGCCATGATCAAATCATTAAGAATACTTCTTGGCATTGCCACATATTATGACTATGAGATATGAGAAATGGATGTCAAGACAACTTTTCTGAATGGCTATCTTGATGAAAGTATTTTTATGTCTAAACTAGAGAGGTTTGTCGAAAAAGGACGGGAACAGAAAGTCTGTAAGCTTAATCGATCCATTTATGGATTGAAACAAGCATCCAGATCTTAGAATATAAGATTTGATACTATGATCAAATCTTATGGCTTTGAACAAAACGTTGACGAACCTTGTGTATACAAGAGATATTCAACAAAACTGTAGCATTCTTAGTTCTATATGTTGATGATATCTTCCTCATTGGGAATGAGACAAGTTTTCTTGCTGACGTAAAGAGATGGTTACCATCACAGTTCCAAATGAAAGATTTGGGTGATGCTCAGTATGTTTTAGGAATACAGATCTTTCGAGACTGAAAGAATAGAACATTGGCACTGTCTTAGGCATCTTATATTGACAAGATATTGTCAAGATATAATATGCAAAATTCCAAGAAAGGCTTATTATCTTTCAGGCATGGAATTCATTTGTCGAAGGAACAATGTCCTAAGACACCTCAAGAGGTTGAGGAAATGAATAAAATTCCATATGCTTCTGCAGTTTGGAGTTTGATGTACGCTATGTTATGTACACGCCTCGATATATGTTTTGCAGTTGGAATCGTTAGCAGGTTCCAATCCAATCCTAGACATGGTCATTGGACCGCTGTAAAAAATATCCTCAAGTATCAAAGGAAAACGAGGGACTATATGCTTATGTATGAACCTAAGGATTTGATCCTTACAGGATACACTGATTCTGATTTTTAGGCTGACATAGATTCCAGGAAACTACCTCAGGATCATTTTTCACTCTTAGGAGCTATAGTTTGGAGAAACATCAAGCAAAGTTGTATTGCTGACTCCACCAGGAAACTCCATCATTTTTCACTCTGAGTAATGTAATCTAGGGCAAGTGGGAGAATGTCTATGGTATTATAGATGCCCTAGTTTATTCTATTTTTTCCATTATGTATCTCAACATTATATTGTATATCTTTGTTCTCACTAGAGTTTTAGTCTAAGTGGGAGATTGTTGGGAATGTGCTAGAACTCGCAGTTCATATTAAACATTCTATTTATCAACGAATATTGACTTGTTGATTTTGCATCTTATTATGAAAATCCAATAAATGCACCCTTGGCTATAGTCTGAATGCTATAACTTTATGTAGTGACATAAACAGGATCGAGTTGACAGTATATGGCCTAAATGGTCTAATAAGCATATGGATGAAATCGGGTATCTCATCGTGGTAACACTATTGGATGCGACCCACTTTGTAGTTGTTACAAGAAGTTGTAAGGTGCTACAAACGATGTGATCCAAAAATCGTTCATGTTGAGACATGAGAGTGGGGGCATCCTATGCAATGAGTTTGCATATAGACTAAACCACGAAAATAGTTACTTTTCTTTACAACAACTGTTCACTGTTAAAATGGACTATTTCATTTAATATGTAACCTAGGTTAACTCAATCTTAATTCTGAGCTACCTATGAACTCCTGTTTATATGGGATTATTCTTTGATCTATAAATGGTGAGAGTAGTCTAACAACACTGCTCATTAAGCTTACCATTTTGGGGATAAGACCGGATGAATAGCTGAGGACATAGCCTTGCAAGATGGAATTCACTCCTATCCTATTTAGGCTTAATAGATAAGTTGTTCTCTTAAATACTGATTTCAGGTCTTGAAAAATCGCGGCCTCGCCTTCTCATGATAGAGAAAGGATTTGATTCATAGAGATTATGAATCAGAATTGTTCATTAGAGGATCAATAGGAACTTAAGGAACAAGATGTATTCACAGGGGTAAAATGGTATTTTTGACCTAGCTGTGATTACGAACAACTTGTGAAGGATCGACTTACTGATTATGGTTATTAAGTGGACATAATATATCTACAGTAAGGGAAGTTCAACTATGGGCTATAGTGGAGTGTCCCACTAGTTAACGAACGGGGGTTAGATCGGAATAATGAGTTTAGCCGATTAATCTTGAATCGTTGGAACCCATGATCTGTAGGTTCATAAGGTCCCCCTACTAGCTCGTAAATGGATAAACTTTAGAGTAGCTTGAGAAATCAATTTGAAACATTCAAATTAAACGAAACAAGAGAATATATATTTAAATATGATTTAAATATATGAAGATGATTGTTGTGCAAAAATTAATTTAATATTTGATATTAAATTAATTTAAGAAAATAATTTTTCAATCAAAATGGTTTTGAAATCATTTTTTGTTTTTAAAAGAAAAGTGAAATTTGGTTTTTGCATGTCAAGCACAAAATGGAGAATGCAGATTTTCTATTATCTTCATCTTCATGCTCACTAAAAAGTCATTAAGTTCTCTTCATTAATTCTCCAAACATGAGCTGCAAGCCATGCATTTCACTTCTTTGCATGTTTATTTGCAATATATAAAGAAGTTTTGAGTCATTTGAGAAGAACTAATGCAGAAATTTTGAGAGAAAAATCTCTGTGAGAAGAAACTGTTCTTCTTGTCCGATTACTGTGTGTTCTTTATTGTTTTTCACGTTTTCAAGTTGTTCTTGAGTCCCACAACTCTGTCTAAAGCTCCAAAAGGATAGTAGGAAAGACTTTGAGGTGGTTCACGGTGATATCTGGTGAAGACTGCTATTGTACAATTGGATTCTTGGAGAGTACTTCAAAGGTATGATTTTAAAACCCTCTTTTTAGAAAAGCACGCTTTAGTTTCTGCCAAAATTAATGAATTTGAATAATTATGGATCCTTGATACTTGCATTGCATGTTAGTTAACAATAGGCCCTATTTTATTCCATTATGTCTAAACTTTCTTCTAAAACATGTTGGTTATTCTAAAACCAAAAGTTGTCTTATTGAGGTGACAAAGAAAATAAACTAGACCTTACATTTCTAAAACTTTAAGATTCTAAATAAACTTAGAAACGAAGCATTCAATTTTTTTATTAAATTAAAAGAAAAATAACTTTCCTTAAGAAAGACGGTTTTAAAATTTTGTTTAAAATTTTTAAAATGTCTAAAATTTTGCTTGTATCTTACTAAAAAGAGAGTCGTCAAAATTTCATCGATAAGAATCAAGTGATCATGTAAAAATAAATTGAAATATATAAAAAAATGAATGTGATTCTTTTATTTTTTTTTTGTTTTTATGCATTCAATCAATCGTGCATTATAGGTCACACATTTAATTTGGATATCGTTTGACCTTCCAAATGCTGCTAAAATTCGCCCAAAAACCTGACAATTTGAGTTTAATGCTCAACACGAGTAGCCCAATAAAGATTCAGCCATTGCAACGGCAGATTGATTGTCATTAGTACATGAGATGGAATATTTTTGGGTGTTGACTTTCAACCCAGATGCTTTAGCAACACCCATGGAGCTTGGCACAAAACTCTCTAGATTTTAGGGAGGAGATCAAGTATATGCACGTGAATACCGTAGTTTGGTAGGGAGTCTACAATCTCACATGCACAAGACCAGATATTGCATATAGTGTGGTGTAGTGAGTCGATACATGGAGGATCCAAGGCTCTCGCACCCCAAGGCGATTTAACGAATTCTTTAATAAATTCGAGGGACGGAATCACTCAGACTTCTCTACACAAGGACAAGTGAATACAAGTTGATAGGATACTCTAACAGTGATTGGTGCGGAGATATAGATGATAGAAAAAGCAATGGAGGACATGTGTTCTACATGGGGAATACAACATTCACATGGCTCTAAAAAAAGCAACCAATCGTAACTTTGTCAACATGTGAGGCAGAATATATGGCAGCATCTTGGTATGTGTGTCACACAATTTGGCTAAGAACTTACTATGTGAATTCAATCTACAACAGCATGAGGCAACCGAAATACAAGTTGGCAATAAATCAGCCATTGAGTTTGTAAAGAATTCGGTCCATCATGAAAGAAGTAAGCACATTGACGTCCGGTTTCATTTTATTAGAGAGCATGTAAAGAATGGAGACGTGAGAATAATTCACGTTTCAAGTCATGACCAAGTAGCTGATATTTTTACAAAGTCTCTACCAACAGCTTTGTTTGAAATTTTGAAAAAGATGATCGGAATGAAGTACTTGATAGATTTGAATTTAAGGGAGGAATTTCTTTCAGCATTAAACTCAAATTGTCAGGTTTTTTTATGGTCTTAGCAGTCATTTGGAAGGTCAAACGATATCCAAATTAAATGTGTGACCTATGGATTTTGATGCCCCAGATGTGTATTTTCTGATGGTTCAAGTCTCAAGTCGTTTGGTATTTTCTTTAGAAATGAATGACAGTATGAGTATTGAAGGGTCAAGAATTACTGCAACTTTTGAAATTCTATCTTAATTATGGTAATGTCTTTCATTTGCTTTTATTAGTGACTTATTGAAGAAATTTAGGGAGACACTTTGTGAGACTATATATAGTGATATTGTAATCTTTGCCGAGACATGGTTGAGAAAGAAATCAATAGAAATTGAGTGTTAGTATTTATACTTTATTATTTCTCTCTTCAATAAAAAGCTCCACAACTCAAATAATTTTGTTTTATTTTTCATCTCTGAGATAAGCTTTGTAATATTTCTAAGTATTGTTTTGTTGCTTTTTGAAGATGTTAAAATTCCATGTTTTATAGTGTGCAACCAATTATTTAAGTCTTCTCATCAAAGCAAAATCTACAGGAAGTTGTCGATGCTTTCTATCAATCAAATAATATTTATAATTCACTGATCACAAAATTTGACTAACAATTAATCTTAGTAGCAAGAATAGAGTTGAACCATAGGGAGCCTAAGATAAAATCTCTCTATGCTAAATTGGTCTTTGAAAACCAGTAAAAACAGGGGGTTGAAGTTTGACTTGACAAGAAAACTAAATGTAAGAATTTAAATTGCAGAAAGTAAGATAGATATAGAGAGATAGAGATAGATATACAAGACGACCTTCCTCGATTAAGAGACTGTTGGGCTATCTATAGATCAATTCAATGATTTATCATGCAAATGTTCATGAGTTATCTACTTCTCAAGTCTAATCGAATGTATGAAAATACAGACAAACACCCTAGAGAAAATCGACAAGGATCTCTATTCCTAAATTAATTAAGTATTGTCACACAAATTTATTTACTTAGCTAATCGCATTAAGCTCTTGGATTAATTAGAACATTAAATTAAATTGGCCAAATGTAACCTACTGTATTTCTATTTTTTAAGTTTTGTTATCTTTCACTACAAATCACACTAGATTCCTAGCAATCAAGCATAGCCATAACTAAAACCTATTGTTACTCAAATTAAGCATGTTATAGATACAATTACGGATACCTACAACATGCATAGCTTGGGCGAACAAACATATGGGTATCAATGATTTAGTTGTCAATTAAATCTACTAGCATGTTCATCCTATATATTCAAACAAGGAAAGGAAAAAAAAAAAAGAACAAACAGAAATTCCAAGATATTAATTAAAATCTCATATAATCCATAAAAAATGTCCGATAAACCTCAAAGTCGACGTTGAGCAATCAATTGTTCATCAAGATTTGAATCCCGATGCCAACATGTACAAATACATCTCAAAATCTAAAAAGACTCATGGAATTTGGTAAAAAATGGCCACAACTAAGCTTAGAGCTCTCAAAATTAGTCTAACTCTCCTCTTCTTTTTCTAAAATGATAAGAAACTATATATATATAGAAATCGCGTTGGCGCTGCGGCGCTCTAACCCTTGAGAGCCTTCTGTCGAAGCACAAAGTTGCACGCCTGAGGGTGTTGTGGCACTGCATCTATCGCCCAGTTGACGCTTGCGCGTGCACCCTCTTCTGAGAGCTTACCCTATCGTGTGCATGTCTACACGTGGCTCTTCACTTTACTGCACACTCTTGTTGTGCCACGGCGCCACATGGGAGGGTTGGGACGTTGCTTTCAATTTCTCCAAGAAACAGTTCTTAGGAAAAAGCACCAGGCATGTGCCGCTGCACTGTTGTGCTACACCTCTAGGGATATTTTGGTCATCTTTATTTCTTTGAAGTCTGGTAGATGTTTTAGCGTTTAATTGCTCCAAATTAACTCCAAATGACTCATAACCCTTGATTCTACCTTTCTTATGCTCGATACTTGTAAAATTATTAAATAAATAAATAAAACCAAGTAACTACCTTGAAATAAGCAGAATGAAATAAAACATTTTCAATACTATCAAATGTTCCATGTAGGTCAACCATCGATTATCAAATTTAAATAGGCAGCGCCTGTATTACAAATAGTATGTTTCCAGTAACGAAGGAAAGTGATCGAAAATATTACAAGTAAGCCGCTGTACTTGGTTAGTATGAAATTTTAATTTCCGCACTTTTGTATACCAATATTTGTCTATTTTTGACATGGCAGGGTTGTTTCAAAGATTTGTTCGAGGTCATTTTTTATGAAAGCTTCAGTAAGGACTTCTGTAGGGATGGAAACT
Organism: Benincasa hispida; assembly: GCF_027475165.1. Lineage (NCBI taxonomy): Eukaryota > Viridiplantae > Streptophyta > Magnoliopsida > Cucurbitales > Cucurbitaceae > Benincasa > Benincasa hispida. The sequence goes on along the minus strand of NC_143486.1, from coordinate 37,722,714 downwards.
GTTTTTTTACCATTCTATCTCTCTGCCCGCACTATTTAGTGATGTTTATGAGCTTGATGTTAGAGCGTCGGTTATGTGGGGGATGTCTCCTAAGTCCACGTATAAATTAATTTATACATATAATTATCAAATAAATATTATCCTTTTTTTTTTTCCTCATATTTTCGACGTTTTCAATTTTTCATGTAGAAACATGTAAAATTGACTTGTTGTACTTCAAAATAAACGTATAAATGAGAATTAAACTTTAAATGTTTGAAACTTGTACGTACATCGAAAATATAAAGGAAAAAAGATCAAATTAATTTGATAACAATAAGTATAAGGTAATGAAAAAAATATTTAGATACAAACATTTAAACAAATTGAAAGTTAGTTGGATAAAATCAAATTTGAAAATAAAAGATAAATTGGAGAGAAAAATAAGAATTTTTTTGTTTAATTAATTTGATAAGTAGTTAGATAAAATTTAATTTACTAATAAAATATAAATTCAAATATTATTTAAAATTAGGAAGGGAATTCGTTTATTTACAATTACACTGTATTTATAATTCCATTTTTATTTAAGCTTAAACAATGACACTATATTTGTAACTCCATCAACCACAAAACTTACGAAAGAAGCCTAACTCGTTTTAGAGGCATAGCAAAACAAAGTAATATGGCAAAAGTGAATACTTATTTGTTTGTTAAAGAGACAAATTAATGGTATAATTATATAATAAGATGATAATGAGTAAAAGATGAATAAAAAATAATAAAATTTAAATGAAATATACAGTTTTTTAGATGATAATATGTATAAAATATTAACTACAATCCTAATCAAGATAAAAAAAAAATTAAATTTAAAATACTAAAATAACAAATAAAAAATGTAAAATCTAAACATATATTATAAATTAAAATCAAAATGGTGATAAACAAATTAAAAATTAATTATTCTCAATATTTTTGGAGAGTGGATAAATCAATTAAAAATATATAGCTAATTTGAATCAATTAGGGGAGAAAAATAAAGAAGTGATTGGTTTATTTTAAATGAATTCGTGAAGTAGATATCAAGATCTCATTCGAATGTTGAAAATAAATTCAAATTCTAAAAGAGGGTGAAAATTACGAAATGACGCTCATTTTGAGTTTTGAGATTAGATCTATTAGATTATAATATGATTAATTTAGTTATTAATTAAGCTCTCTAATTACTTTGTATTTATATCTCGGTTATTAATCAAGTTCTCCACTTATACTGTATTTATATCTTGGTTATTACTAAACCTCAAAGCTCAACACTTACAGTGTATTTAATATTCCGAACATACAAACCAACTAAAAGCAAATTAGTTATTACAAAAATGTCAGCTAAAATAGTGACTAAATATGAAATATATACAATTGAATCTAATCACATATACAAAACAATCTAAACCTTCAAAATATGAATATATATATATAATTAATTTATTAAGAATATGTATAAAATAATGAAAAACAATTCAAACATTTGAATAAATTTAATATTTGATTAGATAAATGAAATTTGATAATATATAGATATTTAAAATATAAATTTGGTAGGAAAATCTGAATATTTAATCCAAGTGATATTAATTCAAAAAGTTGTTAAATTGAATCTAAATTAATAATAAAATGTGCATTGAAATGTTAACTAAGTGAAAAAAATCACGAAGGACAATTATTTTGAGGAATGTGGTTACTTTTAGTTTTTCAAATGAATTGATAGAAAAGTAGAGAACTAAGACATCAACAATTATTCTATATACATAACTTTGTCATTGTTTATGTTTCTATACTTATCATATATACATAATTTTGTCATTGTTTATGTTTCTATGTTCATCATGGATTTGTAGTTTCATCAATAACAATTGTAAAATTGACATTTGAAAATTCGTGATTATGTGCATGTTGAGTTGTTAAATTTTATTATTTGACAAAATTAAACCCTAAAATCGACCATATATTCCCTTTTCCACCTGGGCTTGGGAGACCATTTCATATTTCGACCCACTTTCTGGGGCTACAGAAGTATTATAATATAAAACCTTATTTTTAAGTGATGGAAAACTCACCTTTCTTTTCATCAGTACTTGTGCGATAGAGATGAATCCCTTTTCTCGTTAGGTATATCTTCCTCCGATGAGATCATTTTCCCTTTTCTTTTTCGTTCTTCTTGTTCCTGATCAGTCTTTTCATTATACTTCTGTGCTATTTCTGGAGTAGGTGGCTTGGCTGTGTTCTCTTGGAAGATGTACGCTTCTATCAAGGGGTTAGTCTAATCACAGTTGACAGCTGCCTCTCTAGTGAAAGAACCGTGTATTTTGGGTGTTTGCCGATAAACCACTTGCCGTTTGCCGGAGTCACGATATGAACGGTGAAAAAGTTACCATCTTCATCACCAATGTGGTTTGAGGCAGGGATGAAGCCACAATAGTTATCTCAGACTTTTGTTTGAACTTCAATCAAATCTAATTTCCTCCAAGTGGAAGCTCCCATCGAAGGGATCGAATATCCCGCATGGAAGCAAGTGATCACTATACTTTTGATTTTTTGTTTTAGAAATTGCAATACAAAACAGAATAAATCAGTAATCATATTATAAAGGCTAAGCATCAAAGTAAAAATACAGAGAAGAAAAAAGAATTCACCTTCGAAGAATATCTCTTCAATCATTCCATAACATCTTCTTTTTCCTTAATGAACCAATTTCTACGTACAACGTTGAGACGCCTCCATGAGATCTTTTCAACTATTCTCTTAATAAAGACCGATTTTTGGGAACTGACTTTTGGAAGAGTGAGAGAGTATTTGCTGTGGAGTTTTTTTGTTAATGGGGGAAAGGGTTTGAAAGGTTTCAAAAAAAAAAAAAAAAGAAAAAACTTCTTTAGATCTAGAAACAAATGAGGTAGGATAATGAGATAATAACCATTAACCACCTACTTCTCCTTCTCTTTCTAATTTAATTAAATTAAATAATTAAATGAAATTAAATTAATTAATCAAAAATTTAATTAATTTACTACATTAAATATCTAATATTTAATAAAATATTTGAATCTTATTTAAATCTTATCTCTCTCATAACCTATAGTTTTAATATGAATCTTATTTGTATTAAATTTTAACCTATAGTTTTAATGTGAATCTAATTCACATTAGTAATTATTTGAATCTTATTCCAATACAATAAATATTTTTTTATTATAAAGTTTAATTTTGAATCTCATTAAAATTAACTTTATATTATAGTGTATCTACATACATTATATTAATTGTATCATATACAATTAACATTATTCCCATTTTTTAATTTGAACAATTCAAATTCTTTCAAAATTCTTATTTCTTGTTTACCCATTGTGAGCTAGCAGATGGACCTAATAGACCTACAGATTAGAAGTTTCAATGATTCAATATTAACTAATTAAACTCTTTAGTTATTTGAATGAATATTCACTAATGGTGGGTCACTCAAACCCATAGTTGCATTCTCCATACTGTAGAACATTTATACATCCATAGATTTAACAATTACAGTAAGTAGATCCTTCACGAGCAGTTCGTAATTATACTTGTGTCAAATTTTCGTTTTACCCCTATAATTATCTCTTACTCCTTAGGCACCACTGGTCCCTCTAATGAATAATCTATTTATAGTCCTACGATAAACCAAGTCCCTTGCGGGTTAGTGAAAAGGTGTGTACCCTTTGTTCAAGACTTAAAATCAGCACTTAAGGAAACTACTCTTCTACTTACTCTAAAGGCGAGAAGAAGTGAGTTTCATCTTGTGTAACCATATTTCCAACTCCTTACTTGGTCAAATCCTCAAAATAGTAGGCTTATTAAGTCGGGGACTTGGACCACTCTCTCATACAAATCAAATGACTGCCCTCATAGATAGAAGTCTATAACTCACTTAGGATTGAGATCGAGTTACATGGTTATCCTATGAAATATTAATCTCTTCATGCAATAGTGTTACAAAGAGAGATTAAATATTTTGCAGTTTAGTCTTATACGAACTCTTTGTATAGATACCCCCAATTGCATGCCTCCACATGAACGATTTGGATCATATTGTTTATAATATTTTACAACAATTGTAGATTTACAAAGTGGATCGTATCCATAGTATTACCAAGATAAACCACCCAATCTTATCCATATACTATAGACCCTTTAGGTTATTACTTGAACATGATCCACTTGTAAGTCCACTACATATTGTTCACATCTCATGAAGTAACCTTGAATTTTTCCTAACTTTTGATAATTGAAGATTTATCAAACTCTCACACTACGATTAAGATTTCTACTTGGCAATTTGAATGAAAGAGTGAATGACATTTTATGCAAAAAGGATCAGTATCCCCTAAATTGTTTTACATAATATATAATCAGACAGAGAATAGAAACATAAACATTTGATACAATTAAACATGCCGTCACATGGAAATAGAAGAGGAAGAGGAGGTCGAAAGATCGCTCACCTTTGAGGACTGAAACTCTTCACGTTCTTCTTGAAGTAAGAACTTTTCAAAATCCCTTCAAATTCTCAAACAATCAGAAAAATGCAGCAATGCATCTCAATGTCTGAACACAACCACACAAAACCTTGGTATTCTCAAGGGTAGAGAATCGATAAGAGTTTGTGGTCTTCAAGATCAATTTGTAAGGGATAAAATTCTATATTTTGAAAAAGCTATGCACACCTATATTTATACTAAAATGGAAGAGGAAGATAAAAGATTCAACCCTTCTCACTTTCATGTATTAGTTAATGAGAGAATAATGGGGGAGAAAAGTTATCATATAACTCCCTTCCCTAATAACTAAATTATTTAATTAAACAAAAACTAATTTTTCTTTAATTATTTAATATATATACATATATATATATATATATATATATATATTAACTACTTTAAGATTCTATATTAAAAGAAACATATGTTATATCTAATATAGCACATAACCTATAGTTTATAATATATTACATATAATATAACTTATAGTTTAATATTCTCTTATTAACCTATAATATCTAATAGAAAATCAACTTCATATTAATTTTAATATTTTAAAATATTCAAATATTCATTTTCTCTCAAATAAAACTTTATATTACTACATCTCATATAAATAATTTTATATTGATTATATCTTATATAATTAATTTCTTTTATTAATTTAAACAATTTAAATCAATCCAAATTAATTCGATTCCCTTTAATCCCAATTGAGCTAACAAGGGAATCTTATGAACCTATAGATTGAAGCTACAACTTGATTAATTAATTAAACTCTTTAATTAAATTAATCAATTTCCATTACTTGTCGATCACTCCACTAATGAATAATAGCTGCATTCTTCGCACTATAGATAATTTTTTATGTCCATTGGATATAACCGATCAACAGTACATTGACCCTTCACAAATTACTTATAAGTATAGTTGGAATAAAATTACCATTTTGCCCCTATAGTTACATCTAACTTCTTAAGTACCACTTATCACTCTAATGAACAATAAGTTATAGCCCAACTATAACCGAACCCTTCTCGGGCCAAGAGAGGGTGTGGCGCCACATTGTTCAAGTCCAAAAATCAGCCTTTAAGAGAGGAATTTCTCTACTTATCCTAATAGTACGGAATGAGTGAATTCCTCCTTCTATAGTTGCATTCTCAGCTCCTCAATCAGAAGAATCCTCAAAATGATAGGCATACTGAGTCAGCAAAGCTGATTACTCTCACCCATACAATTCAAAGGATTACCTACATAAGTAGTAGTTCACAACTCACTCAGGATTCAGGTGAAGTCACCCATGTTCATCCAGATACAATGTAAGTCTCTTTTAGCAACGGTGTTATGTAAAAAGACTATTCATTTCGTTGTTTTGTCTAATACAAACTCATTGTATAGAATACCACTACTCACATGTCTCCCCACGAATGATCAGGATCAAATTATTTGTACCACTTTACAACAATTATTACAACTACAAATCATGTTGTATTCATAATGTCACAAAGATAAGGTACCCAATCTTATCCATCTAATACAGACCGTTTAAGTTATTACTTAAACATAATCCATCTGTATGTCTCCATATATATGTTTATGTTTCAAAAGATAATCTTTTATCTTAGTTTATTGGTTTTTTTTTTTTTTTTGAGTTAATGCAATTAAATGTCGAATAAAGTGCCTAATATTTTGATAGATAAATAAAAAATTTGTTCAATGTAATTACAAACTACAAAACAATGAGGTTTAGGGCATCAATCCTAACAATCTCCCACTTTTCCTAAAGCTAGTAAGGTGTACATAACAAAAGTACAATAAAGTAAATAGTACAAAAAAAAAAAAAAAAACTAGGGCATATAATACACCCAGTAAAATCTCCCACTTACTCTAGAATAAATGTGGTCTAGCTCACAGACTTAGACTCCCTAGGTGACCCTCAAACGCCTTAGTGATGAGGGCCTTTGTAAACGGATCAGCAACTTTGTGCTCTGCAGTGACTTTCGTGACTATCACGTCCCCTCTATGCACAATCTCCCATATCATATGATACTTGTGCTCAAAGTGTTTTCTACGTTTGTGACTTCTGGGTTTTCTAAAATTAGCCACAACACCACTATTATCACAATAAAGAGTGATGAGCCTTGACATGTCTGGAACAACTTCCAGATCAATTAAGAATTTCTTGAAAATAAGAGCAAACTAATGTTGCTAAAGGTAAATGTTATCATTACAATAAGGACAAACACTGGAGAAGAAAATGCACAGAGTACCTTGACCTGGATATTAGATTCAGGCCTCGCTAACCATATTCATACTATCATTCAGGAAACTAGTTCCTGGAAACAACTGGCAGAGGATGAGATGACCTTCAAAGTGGGAACAGTTGATGTCGTTTCAGTTCGTGTAAAGGGAGATTTAAAGTTAGTTTTCGAATATGTTTACATTTTGCTCGAAAATGTATATTATGTACCTGACATGAAAAGGAACATAATATCAATCTCTTAATTATTAGAACATATGTATAAAGTTTCTTTTGATATCAATCAAGTGTTCATTAATTAAAGAATTATTCAATTATGTTTTTCTAAACTTGAAAATAACTTGTATTTGTTAAAACCAACTAAAGCAAATGCTCTTTTAAATGTAGAGATGTTTAAAACAGCTGAAACTCAAAATAAAAAACGAAAAGATTTCTCCTAATGCCATTCTTGGGCACTTAAGACTTGGACATATAAATCTCAATAGAATTGGAAGATTGATAAGAATGGACTCCTAAATCAGTCAGAAGACAACTCTCTACCTCTATGTGAATCATGCCTCGAAGGTAAAATAACAAAGAGGTTTTTTATAGAAAAAGGTCTAAGAGCCAAAGAACCTCTAGAACTTATACATTCACACCTCTATGGTTCGATGAACGTTAAAGCACGTGGAGGATCTGAATATTTCATTAGTTTTATTGATGATTATTCTAGATATGACTATATTTACCTAATGCATCATAAATTCGAAACTCTTGAGAAATTCAAGGAATATAAGACAGAGGTTGAGAACCAATTAGGTAAAAAAATTGAAACATTTCGATCAAATTGAGGTTTAGAGTATATGAACTTGAAATTCCAAGACTATTTGGTAGAACATGGAATTCAGTCTCAACTCATAGCACTCGGTACACCTCAACAAAAAAAGTGTAGCGGAGAGGAGAAATAGAACCCTACAGTATATATTTTGAACATGGTTCCATCGAAAAGTGTTTTAAAAACATCATACGAGTTATAGAAAGGGCGTAAAGATAGTTTACGTCACTTCAAGATTTGGAGATACTCGACACATGTATTGGTGCAGAACTTAAAGAAACTGGAACAACGTTTAAAGTGTGCCTATTTGTAGGATACCCCAAAAAAACAAAAGGTGGTCTATTTTATGATCCTCGAGATAATAAAATGTTTGAATCGAAAAAGGCTACATTCTTAGAGGAAGACCATATAAGAAATAATCAACCTCGTAGTAAACTAATATTGAAAGCGCTGTCTAGAGAAACTATAGATAAATCAACAAAAGTTGCTGATCTGGCTAGTCCATCAACAAGAGTCATTGAAGAAAGTAACACATCTGGTCCGACAAAACCATCTCAAGAGTTAGAAATGCCTCGACGTAGTGGAAGAGTTGTTCAATATCCTGACCATTACATGGGTTTAACAACACACCCAAGTCGTCATACCAGATGATGGCTTGGAGGATTTGACCTTTAAACAAGCAATGAATGATGTAGATCGAGACCAATGGATAAAAGCCATGGATCTCGAAATAGAGTTGATATACTATAATTCAGTATGGGAACTTGTAGATTAACCAAATGGGGTAAAACATATTAGTTGCAAATGAATCTACAAGAGAAAACGAGACCAATCTGATAGGGTACAGACCTACAAAGCTAGACTCGTGGCAAAAGGGTTTACCCAAAGAGAAGGGTTGATTATGAAGAAACCTTCTCTCTAGTTGTCATGATTAAATCTAATATAATACTTTTATCCATTGTTGCCTTCTATGATTATGAAATATGGCAAAGGGATGTCAAGACAACTTTTCTGAATGACTATCTTGAAGAAAGTATGTATATGTCTCAACTAGAGAGATTCATTAAACAAGGTCAAGAGCAAAACGTTTGCGAGCTTAAAAGATCCATTTATTGATTGAAACAAGCATCTCGATCCTGGAATATAAGATTTGACACTGCAATCCAATCTTATGGCTTTGAACTGAACATTGACCAGCCTTGTGTGTACAAGAAAATTGTCAACAAAACTATAAATTTTCTAATATTGTATGTTGATGATATTCTACTTATTGGGAATGAGGTAGGATTTCTTGTTGATGTTAAAGAATGGCTAGCATCACAATTTCAAATGAAAGCTTTGGGAGATACTTAATATGTTCTTAGAATCCAAATAGTTCGGAAACGCAAGAACAAAACGCTAGCTTTATCACAAACATCTTATATAGACAAGATGTTTTCTAGATATAAGATGCAAAATTCTAAGAGAAGTTTATTGCCTTTTAGGCATGAAATTCATTTGTCTAAGAAACAATGTCTTAAGACACCTCAAGAAGTTGAGGCTATGACACGAATTCCGAATGCATCAATAGTTGATTTTCATTAGGTAAGTTTTGCTATATTTACCACTAATTTTATGTTCTGCCATTTCTGTAATATGTTGGTCTCATTTTGCTATATATTCAGGAAGAGATTATTTCAAATACAGTATTAGTCCTCAATTATATCAAATTAGATTTTTCATATCAAGGACTAAATTTGAGGATGAATCTAAAGAACACATTTGTTTCCAAACGAAACTGTTACTTAATAATAAGAATAATACAATTAATGGTGTTTTATTCCGTTAAAAAGAAAATGGGTACCCGATCCATTGAACACCATTAATTGTATTACTAAAACAAAAAGCCAATTAATTTGAATTAACATTGCCATGTATGGCCTCCACACATCCCTATTTAACAGGCAAAGCAAGTGATAAATTTGTAAAGCATTACTAAATCATAAGAATGATAATGGGAGTGAAAAAGATGAAGAAGGACATAGTAATTTGGTTGGTGGTTGTTTTGGTGTCATGGGGAAGAATAGAGCAAATGGAGGCAGCCCCTCTTGAGAAATGGGAAATCCATGTGGCGAATGGCCTAAGCAATGGCCAAATGTTGCTCGTTCATTGTAAATCCAAAGATAATGATTTAGGAGAACACAACGTCAAGACCGGCTCTGAATTCAACTGGTCCTTCAGAGTAAACTTTTGGAATACGACCTTATTTTGGTGTTACTTAAGAAAGCCAAACGGACAACATAAATCTTTTGAGGCCTTTTGGGTTGAAAAAGAGTCGATTTGGCTATATTATAGATGCTTCGATTCTAAATGTTATTGGACTGCCAAAGATGATGGAATCTACCTTGCAAACAATCCTGATAAAACTCAACTTTTGATTCATAAGTGGGATAATTAATTCATATATTACCCACCAAATAAACCATCATCTTATGTTTCATCTCTTAAAAGTATGAGTCTTAAAAGAATGCCTTATATTTATAATTTTTCCGAGTTATTTGCCTTTTTACCTTTTATTGACTTTTTATATGTTCATTTCCTTCAAATTTCCACTTCTTTTTTATTTTTCTTTAAGTTCATCTACACATAAATCTAACATTCAAATTTATAATTTGGGTTTACGGGTTCCTTGTTGATGGTGATATATTGAAAATTTTACCTTGTTTAAAAAATAAAAAATTATTATTAAATTTAATGTGATGTGGTGAGGTGAAACGTAATTAATTTATTGGTAAATATATATTAAGCTTGTATTTGATATATATGCATATTTTTTTAATACAACGATTTTGAGTTTGGGTCAAACCAATTATGCTCCTATTGTGTGTCTAATGTAATTAATATTTTTGTTTCTTTTGGTTTAGATTAATCGAATCAATTAATTTAGGGAGTATCAAATTAGCAAATTTAATTTTTTTTTTTTTAAATTATCCTTTGAAATCCTTTATATAAACGTTAAAAATAACGTTTTTATGCTCTATGGGGTTTCATATTTTTAATGTCAAAAAAAAAAAAAAAAATTATAATATCGAACTCGTTGTTTTATATCCCAAATTACAAAGATAAAATATATGTAATGTAACTTCTAGAATGTTATCGTCAGCTAAAATTATATGATAAAACTTCGATGTATATACTAAATTATGCTATAAACTTGGATTCATTTTTGACAAAATTACAGTATAGCAATTTTTATAAAATAAACTATGAATTAAACAATGTTGTATAATAGCAATTTTAATAAAATAAATTATGGATTAAACAATGTTGTATAATAGCAATTGTACTTATCAAATTCATCATAACGTGAAAATATATTTATAAAGTTGTCAATAAAACTGACATCAACAAATACATTTTATGATGATCATGATCGTCGTCATCATTATCATTATTAAGAAAATTATTTTTAAATGGTAAAACTATTGAAATTTTTTTCATATATAGCAAAATGTCACAGTCTATTAGTGATCACTAATAGATAGATGTCTATCAATATCTATCAATGATAGATGATAGTAGTCTATCAATGTCAATTTGTGTCTATCATTGATAGAATGTGATATTTTGTTATATTCGTAAATATTTTAGTTCATTTTACTATATTTGAAAACAACCCTTAGTATAATTATTGTTTTGATTATTGCAAAGGTATTGATTGCTATAACAAGAATGGGACATCATAGCTCGAGGTCAAAACACAAACAAAACACCAAAAGAACAAGAAAACAAACAATAACAAAAACTAACCAAACACAAAATTAAAGCATAGACAACTCAAGAGAAATGGTCTAAGAAGAAGAGGTTGCTTGTGTCCCGTAAGAGAATCCTAGACCGAACAACTAGATTAATCACCTGATGAGGATGCAATGTCTCACTATGGACATGCATATTTTGCTTGAACCAAACATAATAAATAACAATACACCAAACAACTCTCCAAACCATATGCCTTATTCATAAAAAGATGTCTCCAAAACAACCTTACTAAAAGGACATTCAAATATCATATGACTCTTCGATTCAATCACAATAAACATTTATTCATTATGACCATAATATAGACTATATATTATAAAAAAATTAAAATCTTTGGGCTCGTTTGGATTGACTTAAGAAAAAAATATTTTTCAAAAAACTCATTTTTATTTAAACACTTTTGATAAAAAGGAATTAAAATACACTTTTCTGCCAAATATTTCAATTTCTTTAAAACAAAAATGATTTATTTCTTAAATTAAACACTTAAATACATATTCCAAAAACACCATGGTTTTGAATTATTATATCAATATCTTTTTAGTACTATCATATCACTGAAAAATTGCATTATTAACATTTTTTATAAATAATTTTTTTTTTTGAGATTTATCATCTACTACAAATGTCACATCATTTATGTGAATAGTGTATAATGATTATAAACTTGATATGGAAAGTTTTTCCTCCCTTAAAAAAGGCAAATAGTTATTGAAAATTTAATGCAAACCATATGCATGTTCGATATATAATTAAAAGAATACTTACGTTGTCATATTTGTAAATATGTCGCACAAAATAAATAATGTAGATATAACACATTTTTAAATTTTGAGTTTACCTCTAACGTATCATTTATATACTCTATCGATAATAGGTATCCATCATCGATAGTTTCTAATAATTTAATACTAATAAACCTCTATAATTGAGAAATAATTTTTATATCCATCACTAAGAAAACGTTTCTACGTCTATCACTGATAAATGTCTATCACTTATCTATCATTTTTATATCTATTGTTGAACAACAATTTTGATATATATCATTGATAAATCATTAATTAAATGTCTATTAGTGAAAGTTTTTTTAATTAGTGATGACTATTAGGTCATTGTTATAAATGGCACAAAAAGTTTCTCTTTCACAAATAGTACCATTCTTTATCAGTTTATTTAATAGCACGTTCTGGTATTATCTCTGTCAAGATTGATATCGAGACTAAAATAAAACTTTTAAAATGTCATGGTTTGGACCAATCTTAACCAAGAAAGACCCAGATGCAAACTAGGATTTATACTAAGATAAGACACATCTAATATATATATTTTTATTTTGTTTCGATTTTCTAGATTGGATTTGGAACAGAAGTTGATCTTCTTTTCTTTTTATTTATTTTTAGAGGTTTTAGGAGTTTTTTTTTTGAATTTTTTGAATTTTTTTCTTCGCCAAAAGGGTAAATATATCTGTGATTTTTTTGTTTTGAAATTTTGAAAAGGGAAATCAACTGTGAATGAATAGAAACCAAATGGGGGAAAAAGACAAGAGAACATATCATCCTTCCTTCTCGCACGAAAATTGACCATATATAAATGCAAGAACAATTAGCTAAAATTTTTAATTCTTATTTATAATGGCTCAGCCCAAGGGCCCATTTATAGATACCTAGGTGTTGTGATCTTTATACCAGTGTACAATATCAATTTTTAATATAGTGATTGAGTAACAGAATCGTCCACATGATTGAGCCATTAACTTAGTTAAGTACTAAAATTATTTCTACCTTATTTTATCTAGAGATTTAGACTTGAGTTCAATATTTTAATTAATAATACTCTACTCCTAATTAGTGGACACAACAATCGGAGAAAAATTTAAGATTAAATTCATGCAATGGAGGTAAAGGCATTTAAAAAATATTGCCCGAAGCTCATAAAATTTTCATGCATAGAGTTAAAACATAACATGTACTTGTATGATTTTTAAAAACAAGTATGGTTGTAAGATGTAACTGAACCATTTATACAAATAGTCATGCAAATATGTTCTAAAACTAAGTTTGACTCTCTTGACCCAAAACTCAAATCAAAGAACATTCATTCAATGGTCAAAATAATAAAAGCATTAATCACACAATTTGCATGAAAGATAATTACAACATGACGAATATTTTTTAAAATCAATTAACAATTCTAGGACATAAATCCATATCATTAGAGCTCCACATCTCAAAACCATCGATTTGGAAACATTTATCAAAATTGAGATAATGTTCAAGAGGGACATTCTTATCCAAAACCCACCATAAATATTAATTGATCAATTTGAATAAGTTCAAAAGTACAAACAAGAAGCTTTCACAAATCGAAGATAAATATAAGTGAAAAAGAGCGAATCACAACCCTAACACAAGCTAGTATAGATGCTATTGACAATAGTAAAGTCAAAAGGGACAAAAATAAAAAGTAAGGAAGATGCACACAAAGACTTGTTAACCCAGTTCAGTGAAATCACACCTATGTCTGGGAGACATTTAGCCTAGGTGAAAAGAGATCTACTAGATGTAACTTAGTTTACAGTATAGACTTCAACTAAGATTAGATAGCGTCAGTTTACTCATAATTGAATACTAATGAGCAAATTAGACTTTCTCTAACAATGATACTGCTTACGACGAGTCTGCAAATTTAGGCTCTCCCAAATCTAATGTCACATGAATGACTTCACCTCTTTTAAACCTGCTAGTTGAAAGAACACTCAACTAGCACCTTAGCACATTACTATATTGAATCTACTTGGACAACCCAAGCTTTAAAGAACCATCGTGATTCTTTCCTAAATAAGCAACAACTCGAACACACGAAACTTCTTCTGAATTATTGTAAACCAGCTCACATTTGCAAGAAAATAGCTTACCCTATGAACCACGATGAAGGCACAAATAAAAACAAGCCTTATAAGGCAAGAGAGCCACGAATGACAATAACACAAATAATGAAAGGATCACCCCATCAAAACTGTCATCAATAAAGAAAGAATGTCCATACCAAGTCAATGACAAAATATCCAACATAATAAAATAAAATATTGAAAGGGAATTTTAAATGGTTTGGAGAGCGTTTGAGAGAGAAAAAAATTAGCAGAATTTTTGTTCAAAATCAGTTGCATACCCTTCATTCTGATCAAATCAGAAATATTTATTCAACTTAAGCATGCTAGTACTTAGTTAATCAGTCAATTGACACTTCAAAAGGCACAAAGTGTGATAGGTGTTAATTTGTTAAAAAATCCACTCAAACTAAAAATGGGACAAATCCACCTAATCTAATTATTTTCAAATTTTAATTACATTTTATTTAAAACAAAATTAAACATAATTTAAATTTAATTTCAGAAAATTTAATTTCCTTTAAGAATTAAAATAATTAATTTAATTAATTAAACAAATTTAATTAATTAATTAATAATTTTATATCAAATATTAAATTAATAAAACACCTAATTCAAACATGAATCCTATTCATGTAATCAATTTTTAAATCAATTTTTAAATATATTGAACTCTCAAAATACGTTAAATTTAAATAAACTTAAATATTATTTATATCGAACATAATTATTCAAACTCTAAATTGAATTTGAACATTTCAAATTCACTCAATATTCTAATCCAAGGTCTAATCTTTTACGAACTAATAGAAAGATTTTATGGACCTATAGATCATGAACTCCAATGATTTGAGATTAATTGGCTAAACTCTTTAAACTAAATTAATCAATATTTGTTAACTACCGGGACATACCACTATCGCTTAGTAGTTACACTCTCCTCACTATAGATATATCTTTGTCCACTTGATTTAACTATAATCAGTAAGTCGATCCTTCACATGTCGTTTGTAGTTACAACTAGGTCAAAATTATCATTTTACCCCTGTAAATACATCTTGCTCTTTAATTCTTCACTGATCCTCTTTTGAACAATTGGTTTATAGTCCAACTAATAAACTATATCCTTCTCTGTCATGAGAAGGCGGGCCCCTTTGTTCAAGTCCATGAATTAGTATTTAAGAGAACAACCTATCTACTAACCTAAAAACGGGTAGGGCGAATTCTTTGTTGCAGAACCATGTCCCTAGCTCTCTATCCGGTTTTATCCCTAAAATGGGAGGCTTATTGAGTGACGATGTTGAACCACTCTTACCTATGCAGATCAAAGGATAATTCCGAATAAACAGAAGTTCATAGTTAGCTCAAGATTAGAATAGAGTTACCTTAGATCATCGATTTGCCTATATACTAAGTGGGTCGCATCCATAGTGTCCCTAGGATGAGGTGCGCAATCTCATCCATATACTTATAGACCTTTTTGGCTATATACTAAAACTTGATCCTTTTTTATGTCTCTACATAAAGTTTAAGTATTCATAATATAGCTATGAGTTCGTCTATTGGATTTTATAACAGAATGAAATTTCAATAATACTTTTATTGAATTAAGTCTCAATAATACTTTTATTTCAAAATAGAATATGTTTAAAAAATACGAATAGCGAGTTTTAGGACATTCCCAACAATTAAAGGAGAGGAAAAGAGATTGCAAAGGGAAGGAAGAAGAAGAGAAGAAGAAGCATTTAAAGAGTTGAATCTAGAGGAGCAAGAGGATCTCCAAGGACAACAAGAACAAGAGGAAGAGCAAACACAAAGAGGAAACATTGGCGAAGCAAGGGAACAAACATTATGAGAGCTTGTGGAACCGGATTACATTCAACAACCTTTGTGCATTGTGTACCCAGAGAATACAGGACCATTTGAACTGAAGCCAGACTTGTGAATCTTCTACCCACCTTCTAATGCAATCTGAAGGAGGACCCACACAAACATATGAAAGAGTTCAAGTTAGTCTGTGACGGTATGCACCTGCATGGGTAATGCAAGAGTAGCTTAATCTTAGGGTGTTTCCCTTATCTTTGAACGATGTGGCCAAAGCTATATTACTTATCGTTGGGTTCCATTACAATTTATAATGGTTGAAAAAAGAAATTCTTAGAAAAGTTTTTCCTTGCATCTAAGGCTCTTAACATAAGAAAGGACATTTATTGTATTAAGCAATTAGTAAGAGAGTCACTTTATGAATACTGGGAAAGGTATAAACAACTTTGTGCTTCCTTTCCTCATCATCAAAATTTTTTTCCAATACCTTTTTCAGTATTTCTATTCAGGGTTCCTTCCATCGGAGAGAAGAACATAGATGTTGTTACCGGAAGGGCTCTAGCTGGCAAGACACCCTCTGAAGCTAGTTAACTAATTTCAACCATGGTAGAAAATTTACAGTATTTTGGTTCAAGGAATCTCGAATACGACATTGCTCAAGTAAAGGAGGTAAGTGAGTTGAGAACCAAAGTCTCTAATCTTGTGTCTCTTTTTAAAGAAATTGCTCAAGGTGGTATCCCTCAAGTTAAGACATGTGGAGCATGTGGAGTGGTCAGACATACATCTGAAGCTTGCCCACAAGCTTAAGTTAATGCAATAGATGACTTCCAAAGAAAGTATAACTCGCATGGAAAAACCTACAATCATGGGTGAAGGGATCACCCTAACCTCAAATGAGGATCTCAAGGCAATTTGACAACCTGAATCAATCCTCCTTCACATCTTCCTTAGGTATGTTACTTGAAGATATCATTAAACCATTAGCTGACCATTCGTTCAAATTTCAACAGAATCTACATCAACTTCAGATGGAAAATATTTAATTGCAATAAGAGACAAAATCACTTTGACGGGACACAAAATCCTTCCAACATGAAACAAGGCAAGGCTTCGCCAATTTAGTGACTCAAATAACTCAACTAGCAACTGTGGTAAGAAAGCTAGAAAGAAAGTCCTCAGAAAAGCTTCCTGCCCAACCAGAGCATGCGAACGTAGGTGCCATAACTCTTAGGAGCCGAAAGTAGATTCCTTCATCCTCCTCTCAAGATAAACCCGATTCAATCCCCTTCAATGAAGAAAGAAAAGGTAATTGACGAGCAAGAGAGCAAGGTAAGTTATCAAAGGAGACTTCTATTTTCCCCATGGTATATGATTACTCTTCTTCTAAAGTAGAACCACATATAGCTAAAGCACCATTCCCTAGTATATTAGCAAAGCCTAAGGGAACTTTTTTTGTTGTGCTTTCTTTTAATCTCGTGGTTGTCTCTGGTGGGCTGCTGATCGAGTGTTCAGATCTGAGTTTGAGAGTTTGGTGGGCTATTGATTGATTTGATCGTCTGGTTGTTTGGCGGGTTGTTTGAAAGGGATTGGTTATTGAATAGGTTTAAAACTCAATGGTTAGGAGGCGTTCGCCACTGTTTCTGAAGGAGAAGAGTGGGGCGAGGGTTGTAAATCGACCATATCGAGCTCTTAAAGCTGAAGATGAGCAAGTGTTCGTGGCTATGGCTGGTTGTGCAGAGGAAGAAAGTGTGCTCTGTTGAAAAGTTGGTTCATTCTGAGGAGATTGGGTGTCTTGGTCATTCCTCGTTGGCAAGCGATAGACAGGAGGCGGTGCCGGCAGATAGGATGTGGTTGAAGAAAACCCTAGAACCGGGTTTGGTGGCAAACCGAGTTGGAGTTCAATCGGAGGGGCTTAGGTTTGGAGATGGTGAGCTGGTGTATGGGTTGGGTTTTGAGGTATCTGGGCGTGGGCTGGAGGCCCAGAATGTAGAGAGAGGTAGAAAAGCTGAGGTGGGGGTGGGGCTGAATATAGGGTCTGGCCCAGGAGGGAGCGTCTAGAGGTAGGGCTGGAAGAAGGAGAGATTGAGCTGAAAGTGAAGGGTGGTATTGGTAGCAAGAATGGTGAACTAAATGAGAATGGGATTCAGCATGGCTTTGGGTTGGTGTGTGATAGGGTTGGATAGCGTGAGGCTGGTGGGGTGGAGGTTGAAGGTATGGATAGACGGGTGGTTGGCTTGGAAGCGTGTTAGGTCGGGTTAGGTTGATGGAGGGGGAGCGTGGTGGGCGATCGGTCCAGGATGGATCGGATAGTTTGCTTCCCACAAGAGTTGTTGGGCACGAGAGATGCCCATAGGAGATGCCGGATTGAGGGGGACCGATTTAGAAATTCCCGATTCTGTTGGAAATCGGGTCGATTCAGGAAAGATTGAGTTAATTTCAGTTCAGGTGGACCATTCACAGGTGTTGGAGGCTGGTGCAGTTATGAATAATTTGGGTTCGAAGGGGATGAAGCCATGGTCGGCTTTGTTTGGGTCGAATTTGAAGGGAGATCTTGAATTTATGCCCCCGTTGATTTTGAATAATAGGGTTCTGGTTGAACCTTGTTAAGAGGTTATTGATGTAGAAATTATTTTATGTGAGAAATCGTTGGTAGGTCAGTTTGTGGATGCAAAGATGCCTTATGTTGTGATTTACTACCTTATTCAGAGAATTTAGGAACGTCTTGAGATGTTAACGATTACACTTCTAGATAATGGTTTGATTATCTTTAAATTCTTCAAGGCTGAGTCCTGTGACTGGGTGTTGGAGAATAGTCCATGACACTTGGGTGGTAAGCCCATCTTATTGCAACGATGCTCCTCAGGTATTGTTTCTAAAAGTTTTATATTGATTCTGTACCAATCTGGATTAAATTGGAGCGTGTTCCCTTTGAGTTATGGACGGATATGAGTTTAGCTGTGTTGGCTAGTGTTGTGGGGAGGCCTGTCTTTTTTGATGTGGCTACTAGATAGAGTGTGTGTTGAGGTACATGTGGATTCTTTGATGCCTCCCTTAATAACTGTTAGAATGCGTGGTCAGGAATTTATTATCCCGTTGGTGTATGAATGGAAGTCGCATAAATGTGGTTGTTATGGATCTTTTGGGCATTCTACGGCTGTTTGTGAGGCTAAGAGTGTGCCAAAGGACCAAGATTTAAGTATTGTTGCAGTTACTAAAGGGTCCTTGGGGGTAATGATGGAATTGGGTGTGAAGGGTTGGGTGTGGCTAGTGGTGGGAAGGGAGTTAATTTAGTAATTAGAAATAGTGGTGAAGGGTTTGATGATGAGCTTACCTTGGTGAGTCGCTGTCAGCGTGAGAAGGGAGTGGTTAGAGGTAGGGCTGGCAATGGGTCGCTAGGATCTTCTACACCGAGTACTAGAGTTGTTCGGTGTTCCCCTGGGATTACGGGATTTTTGCAGTATGTAGATAACCGAAATCAGTATGACATCTTGAATAATGAGGGAGGGGATTCGTTTGCATTGGCTATAGTGCATCCTGACTCTAATCCATTATATGTTATGGATGAGATTACTGGGAGTATGGGTAAAAGCTCGGTGGGGGGTGGTAGGTTTGTTCCATTATCAGTATCATGATCTGGTGTTCCTAGAATGTTAGGGGGTTGAATGACCCTATTAAGTGTAGGTTGGTGGTGGATTTTCTTACTTCTTCTTCTGTTACTTTCTACTGTTTGCTTGAGATACGTGTTCGTCAGAAGAATTTTGATGTGGTGATGCTTAGGTTTGGAGATGCTTGGAGTTGTGTGAGTAACTATAGTGTGCGAGGTGTTGGGAAAATCTAGATGATGTGGTGGAAGAGTGTCTATGATTTTACTCTGGATGTCAAGGGGGATCAATTTATTTTTGATCCTTGGTGGATATTATTTCTAATGCTAGGGTTTGTGTTGGTGTTTTTTATGCCTCTAATCAGGTGAGTGATAGGAAAAACTTGTGGTCCCAGTTGATCGATGTGGAAGTTTCCTTGAGTTGTTTTGGGTGATTTTAATGTTATTCGTAGTAGTTTGGAGGATCTTGGTGGTTGTCCTAACTTGAGAGAGATGAAAGAGTTTAATGGGGCATTGTTGGAGGCGGATCTAGTTGAGATGGGTGTGATAGGTAATTGGTTTACTTGGACAAGTAAAGAGAAGAATGGTATCTTGTGTCGGTGGGATCATTGCTTGTCTAATGAGGCATGGAAGGTGGCTTTTCCTTATTCAGAGGTTAGGGTTGAGCAGTGGGGGATTTCTGATCATAACCCTCTCCTAGTGTCTACAGAGGAGACGAGAAGTAGGCCGCCTTCTACATTTCGCTATTTTCCTCATTGCACAGAGGCAAATGGTTTTATTGATACTACCAAGTCAGTGTGGAGAAGATCTGAGGATGTGTCCTCTATGGTTAGTTTTGTGCACAATCTGAAGGCAGTGAAGTGGGTTTTACGTGACTCGTATGGTAAGTGTATCTATGTGTTATCTGATGAGGTGTGGGTTCCTATACACATTATGGAGGCTGCTCAGGCCGAGGTGGGAAGGGATCTGTTTTCACAATCAATGTGTGCGGGTGCAGCTTGGGCCACTAAGGTTTTCTGTTCAGTGGCTAGGTTGGAGGACGCATCACTTCAGCAGAAGGCTAGGGTGAGTTGGCTAGGGTTAGGTGATATGAACAAAGCATTTTTTCATCATTGTGTTCGTTCTCGTCATAATTGCAGTGGTTTGCTATCAATTGTGGATGCTGAGGGTACCCGTCAAACGGCGCATGACAGGGTGGCAGGGGTGGCAGTGTATTTCTTTCAAGGTAGTTTGGGGAGTTAGCCTTTGAGGTATAGGGATCTTACTGCCCGAATTGGGGATATTGTGTAGTTCAGCTGGCTCGTGGAGGGGGTGGAGGTGTTTGGTCGTCCAGTAAGTCGGGATGAGATTCAGAAGGCTTTATTTTCGATGAAGTCTTGGAAGACTCCTGGGCCTAATGGGTTTTCGGTGGAGTTTTACAGATCTGCTTGGAGTTTGGTTGAGGATGATTTCTGTGAGGTTGTGCTGAATTTTTTTTAAACTTGTTATCTGCCTGGTGGAGTTAATTCTACTGCTATTTCTCTTATGGCTAAGAGGCCGGAAGCAGAACGTATGGAGGACTTTTGTTCTATTTCGAAGGTCCTTGCTGATAGGTTGCAGTTGTGGTTGCCTTCTATCATTAGTGGTAACCAGTCTGCATTTGTTCTTGTAGGTCGATTTTTTATAACATTTTATTGTGTCAGGAACTTGTGGAGGCCTATAAGTTAGATAGAAGGAAGCCTAGATGTGTGTTGAAGGTTGACCTGCAAAAGGCCTATGATTTGATCAATTGAGATTTCCTATTTGGTGTGTTGCTTACTATTGGTACTCTTAATCAGTTCATTAGCTGTGTAAGGGCTTGTGTTACTTCGCCGACTTTCTCTGTGATGATTAATGGGTCTCTTATTGGGTTTTTCCCGGGGAGGAAGAGGTTGAGGCAAAGAGATTCGTCCCTTTTTGTTTGTGTTGGTGATGGAAGTGTTGTCTCGATTGTTAAATAAGCCTCCTGAGTTGTTTAGGTTCTATGATCAATGTGAGCGTATGGGCTGGACGCATCTGGCCTTTGCTGATGATTTGAGGATTTTCTGTGTAGCTGAGAGAGTGTCTCTGGAGTTTTTGAAGTAGGTTCTTGTGGAGTTTGCAAAGTGTCTGGGTTAGTTGCGAATGTGGGGAAGAGTTTCATGTTTGTAGCAGGAGTGGATTATAGTGTTGTTGGGGATCTTACTGCTTTTATGGGGTTTAGCATTGGTTCACTGCCTGTTAGGTATCTCAGGTTACCTTTATTGGCTAGTAGGTTGAGGGTTGTGGATTGTGCACCATTGATTCAGAGGATTACAGCTCGTATTAAGAGTTGGATGGCTTGTTCCCTTTCTTTTGCGGGGAGGTTGCAGCTTGTTAGGTCTGTCTTGCAGTCCTTTCAGGTGTAGTATCTTAGTGTTACTTTCGTGTGTAACTCATGAGGTTGAGCATCTGTTGTGGACCTCTTTATGGAAGGGCGGTGTGGGGAATTGGGGTTGTGCACAGGTGGCTTAGGATGAGGTGTGCTTGCCGAGGGTGAGGGAAGGTTGGATGTAAAACTTGTGGCTTCATGGAACCAAGCTGCTATTATGAAGCTGCTCTGACTTCTTTTAGTTAAGTCGAGCTCATTATGGGTGGAGTGAATGGAGGCGTATATTATGCGTGGGCTGTCTTTATGGGTGGTTCGGTGTGAGGTTGGGAAGTCTTAGTGTTTGAGGGCTATCTTACAGTATAGAGATAGATTCAAGCATCTGGTCTGTTTGATGGTGGACGATAAAATGTCATGCTTTTAATGGTAGGATTCGTGGTTTCCGAGGGATGCGATTTTGGATACATATGGGTCTAGAGTGGTTGGAGATGGAGAAAGTAGTTTGGAGGCATGGTTGTCGTAGTTTATGGATGGTGAGGGATGTTGGAGGTGGCTAATAGTGTCATGGGAATTATTCGAGATCTGGGGTCTTATACAGATAGTGGGGCATAGGGTGAGGGGGGAGGATTATTTGATTTAGGTGTCGAGTGCAAGTGGCCAATTTTCCATTGTTAGTGGGTGGGAAAGTTTGCGTCCTCGTCATCCTAGGGTGTCTTGGGCAGGTCTTTTGTGGTATGGGGGTGGTGTTTCGCGTCATTCCTTCTGTGTGTAGTTAGCTGTGAGGAACAGGTTGGGCACACGAGATTGGTTGAGGAGGTGGGGTGTGTTGTCGAGAGGGGGTGTCTTTTGTGTGGGAGAGGTCTGGACTATCGGGATCATCGAATTTTGGAGAGTGGGTTTAGGAGAGGGGTGTAGTCAGAGGTGGTGTTTCAGTTGGGTTTGACTCATCGAGTGGTAAGATGGGATGTAGAGTTAAGTTAGGTGTGTCGAATGAGGTCGGGTAAAGGAGTGCATAGTAAATTGTTCCATGTATTTTGGTGTGCTTCCATCTACTACATCTAGCAGCAGTGTAATCGCTGGCTCAATGAGGGTCGGCCAAGGATGGTCTCTGCTCTGTTTCATCTTTTCATCTCTACGGTTCGTGCTCATGCTATTTCCTGGCAGGTTGACCTTCTTGGTCTTATCTAGTTTTTCCTCGCGGGTTGATGTATTTCTTCTTTATGTATTTGTTGTTGTTCTTTGTTTTGGTTTTGACTCCAATTGTGGGGCTTTCTTTTTCTGTTCTCTGTTCTATGTTTTATTCCCTGGTGGACTGTGATGTTTACGTTTGGTTTGACTTTGTTTCTGTTGAGCCCTATCTTGGCTTATGCTTGTTGCTTTTATGGCTTGATCCCAGGCTGTGGGATCCTCTTTGTTGTTGTATAATAATATTACCTATTCTAAAAAAAAAAAAAAGCCTAAGGGAGAAAATACCAACTTAGAGCTTGTTGAGATGTTCCAAAAGGTACAAATTAACATCCCTTTGCTTAATGCTATTCAGCAAATTCTTAGGTATGCTAAATTCTTGAAAGGCTTGTGTATTAGGAATAGAAAATGGAAAGAAAATGAGAGAGTAACCCTTAGTAAGAATGTCTTTTCTTTATTGAAAAATGATATAGTTTGAGAAATGTAGGAACCCTAGAATTTTTACCTTGCTATGCAAAATAGTTGATAGAATAATATCACATGCCATGCTAGATTTAACAGCATCAATAAATGTTAAGCCGTATCATGTGTATGAAGACATAAATTTAAATGGCTTGCAAAAAACTAATGTTTGTATTCAATAGCCGATAGGTCATTCATTCAACCACTTAGCATAGTTGAGGATGTTTTGTAAGAGTAGGTGATTTGATTTTTCCTGTGGATTTTTATATCTTGGAAATGGATGAGGTTTATTCTACATCTTGTTCTACTATCTTGTTAGGAAGACCTTTCATGAAAACTGCTAAAACGAAAATCTATGTAGATAAATGGTATTTGTCATTAGAATTTGATGGAAAAGTAAAATCATTCAACATATAGGATGCCATGAAATTCCCTAAGGAGTACGTGTCTCTTTTCTCTATTGATTTGCATGATGAGATAGATGATGTTGTTGATTGTATGTTGAATGAAAATTTTGATTGTTTGGTAGTTCTTTGTATGGATTATAACTTTGATTGGACTTCTCAAAATTCTTCTAATGTTTCTCTGAACATCTATAAAAAAGTCAATTCTTCTCTTAAAATTTGCAAAGATATAATCAATCTTCTTTATAAGATGATGATTTCAATGATTTAAAAAAGTTTGACAAAAAGAATGAGTCTTCTAAAAAAGAAATATCAACTTTGTTTAACGATGTTTGTTTGACTAATTCTAAATTTGTTTATCATAACAAAAACAAAATGAAAGCTTCTAACTTTTGCTCTGTTTCTAAAGTGCAGGTAAATGGGATGAGTCCAAGGCTTTCCCATCTCCTGAGAAGAATAAGTTCTTGGGTGGTTGTTTTAAGAATCCCAAGAAGAAAGAGCCAAAAAAGACCAAGAATTTTGATATTCCTTAAGATGAGTAAAGAAAATAAGCGAATGGGCATAGGCTAAAAATCCAAAACGAAGGGCAAGTAAACCATGTTCAATTGAACTTGCATTTAACCCATCCCTCGTACACTTGACACCCCTCTTCACCAACGTCGAGCAAACAACGCTAAAAATTTGCAAAAGTAGGATAATTTTTTCTCTTTGATTTTCATGTTTTTTATTTTTCATGTTTTTTATTTTTTATTTTCAGTATGGTCTGATAAAAAAATGATGTCTTCTTTTTAGGTGAATTGCCAAATAAGGATTTTCTCCCGAACAAATAAAAAGGACCCACCAAAAACCCGAAAAGTTTCTCTATATCCTTCTCATTTTTGTCTTTTTGCTTTTATATGCATAGTTAAACATTAAGGACAATGGTCATTCTAAAGTTGGGGGTAGGAAAATATTGTAGGCTTTTGTTCTTATTGAGAAAAATCTTTAAAATGAGCCTTTTTTAAAAAAAAAAAAACAAAAAGCTTTTTGATGATATAAATGCACGACTAGAACCTTTGAGCATCTGAGCTCGGGTTAGATTTAGATTTGTGATTTTGATATTTTGATATCTTGACTGTATGTTTATGGCTATAATATCTTAATGATGACTTTGTTATTTTGGGCTTGTGAATTTTTTGCTTCTTGATGAAATATGTCTTTCATATTAAAAATGATTCTTCATGAATTCATTTTTATGCTCCAAAAGATTATTCTTTGACTCTTTACTCATTTTCTATGAATGAAGATTTTGATGTCCTAGATGTGTACTTTCTGATGGTTCAAGTCTCAAGTCGTTTGTTGTTTTCTATGGAATGTTATGGCAGTTTGAGTAACGAAGGGTCAAGAATTACTGCAACTTTTGAAATTTTATCTTAATTAATGTAATCTCTTTCATTTGCTTTTATTAGTGATTTATTGAAGGAATTTAGGGAGACACTTTGTGAGACTATATATAGTGGTATTGTAATCTTTGCCAAGAGAAGGTAGAGAAAGAAATCAATAGAAGATTGAGTTTTAGTGTCCATACTTTATTCTTTCTCTCTTTAATAAAAAGCTCCACCACTTAAATAATTTTGTTTTTTTTCAACTCGAACGTAACACTCTTTTTCCAATCACATATTTAGCCATGTCATTAGGAGGTAATCTTAAAACACTTACTTTCTGGTCTTCTTTTATTGAAAACAGTGAGAAAAAAACTGGATTCTTAGAGATATTCTTATATCTCTAAAGGTGGAAGACTGACTCACATATATGTACCATTAGCAATCTCCCTACTTATTGTCTCTCGACCTTTAATGCCCCTATGAATTTTTTGCAAAGCTTCTGAAAAACTGATACGTAATTTTCTTTGGGAAGGATCTGAAAATAATGGAGCGGCACACCTTGTTAGATGGGACTTTGTTACCCTTCCAAGAGATAAATGTGGGCTTTGCATCAATAAGATTAAAATCACAAATGAAGCATTGCTTAGTAAATGGGGATTTGGTGATATTTTACAAAGGTGGATAGTCTATGGAAGAAAGTCATTTATGCTAAATATTTGACTCCCTCCCTCGGCACGGTTCCTTTGCACTGCACCTTCAGAAGCTCCAAAGCTCCATGGTTCTTATTCAAAATTGCAAAATCTTATGATAGAACATATTTCTTGGAAAGTCAACAATGGAAACAATACTCTATTTTGGTACCACAATTGGTCTGTGGTGTGGGTGAAGACAAGGTCAGATGGGCTCTTATAACTGATGGGATTTTTAGTGTTAAACCACTAAAAGGTCACTGATCAAACACATCTTCCCAAATTATCAATATTGATATCAGTAACCTTTGGTTCCTGCTTATTCCCAAAAGTGCAAATTCTTCATATGGACTATTATGCACAATGGCTTAAATACATTGGTTAAATGTCAAGCTCAATATCCCTCTCTTTATCTTAGTTCCAACTTGTATGTTTTGTGCAGAAATCATTATGAGCTGGTGGGACACCTTTTCGTTGACTGCCCTTACTCCTTATCGGCTTGGAGTCACCTTTTTGATATGACCCTGACACGCTGACATGCATTAATAGCATTGAAAGTGTGCTATATTGCTCCACTTAATTTGAGGTTGTTCCAAGATTTTATATGCTTATTTGAATGATTTTAGAGGTAGCTAGCATTTAAGAGGAAAAATGTAGCGTTAAAGTCAAAATGGTGCCAAAACAGACAAAAATTGAGCTCAATTGCATTAATCGAGAAAGATGAAATCGAAATGACCAAAGTGCTCTCGAGGCCACAATGCAGCTATGCTTCCAAGCGCCAAGCTTGGTGCTTTTTCTCTGGATGATGAATTTCATGGAATGCATTGTGTCACGCGGTGCTCCCCTGTGGTGTCGCGATGCTTTGAAACCTGACGAAATGTGTAGCTGCGCCACCTCAGTGCTATGGCATGACGCTTCGATAGAGGGCCTGATTTCCTCCTAGCGCTGCAATGCGAGCCCATTTTTATAAATAATATATTTCCATTTTAGGGTGGAGAATCCGACTGCCATTTGATTTTCTCTACACTTTTCCTATAATATTCTCATCTTGGGTCTATATTAATTGTTGGGATCATTTACCCATTGTTACAAACATCATTGTGGGCTAAGGTAAGGAATTCTAGCTTGGGTTTGATAATTTTCTCTTTTTAGATTAATTGTGAAACTTAATGTTCATTGTAAATTGTTCACACATTCTTATTTATGAATTTTACTCTAGATTTACTGATTGTGAATGACATTTTCTTGTTCTTGATTGACAAACAATGCTTGATTGTACAATTCATGCTTTAGATTTATCCTTGATTAAGGTATTAAATCATAAGGACCAAATGGTTAGATTAACTTACTTGTTGTAAAGTCGACCACCAATGAGTATTGCTTTAATAAACTTTAATCTAAAATCATATTGAATCAGGTAATTAGGCAATTGTAAGTTAATTCGTTTATCCGAGCGTAATTCCTCGAGCTTAAGGCAATTAGTTCAAGTGTTTAGAATGGATTCTTCTATTCATATTGGCTAATTAGGTAATTAGGACGGTTGATTAGGTTTTTCAGCCTGGTGAGACCCAAAACAAATAAATTTAGAACCACTCTCACGAGCTTGTAGGCAAGTAGGAAAGGGTCATCTCCAACGAAGCACATGAAAGAACCTTTAATGGTCCTTGAGCAAAAGCGTGGAGATCGATCCAAAATTTATTTTCTCAGAATCAAAATTATAGAATACAAACATTATGCATAATAATAAATTTAGAGCATGTAAACATAAATGAAAAAGGAATTAGGGTGAGAGAAGACTTACCCTTGAAGAAACCTTCTCTTCACGCATTTCCCTTCTCCAAATCTGTCACAAACAAACTCAATCCAAATGGTCACCACCACGAAAAGAGCCTTCTGTATTCTCTAATGGGATGAGAATCACTTTGAAGTTGTGGGTGTTGGGATTGATGTCCTAATTCTCCCGAGTCTCGTTGTTTGTAATGATATACATTGTTTGATGAATAAAATAAATGTTATTTCATTCTAGCATTTACTCATATCAAATAAACAAAACTCCTTAGTTATCTTATGTGAACTTAAGCATGAATATGTGATATACAGGTGGATCATGCATTAAGTGATAACTTAAATAGGTCTGTAGTATAAGGATTAAAGTGGGATACATGATCCTGGCGAAACTACGGATACGGCCCGCTTTGTAGAGGATTGCAAGTGTTGTAAACTACTATAGATGGTAGATCCTGACCATTCATGTGGAGACGTGCAAGCGAGGGTGTCCTATACTAAGAGTTTGTATAAGACTGAACCACGAGATGACTAGACTCTGTATATAACGTCGTTGATACTAGAAACTTACATCTCACCTAAACGACCATAGGTGACACGATCTTAATTCTGAGTGTTTTGGGAACTCCTGCCTTTGAGGGTAGCCTTTGATTAGTATGGGTGAGAGTGGCCAGATTGCCAACTCAACAGGCCTACCTTTTTGGAGACTTGTTTGATCTGACAGCTGGGAACTCAATTCACAAGATGGAATTCACTTCTTTCCCGAAGCAGGGATAAGTAGAGAGATTTCTCCCTTAAGGGCTGATTCCAGGGCTTGGACATAGTGGCCACAGCTTCTCTTTGGAAGAGAGAACTCAGTCATAGTAGGACTATGACTTATGTTCATTAGAGGAATTGGTGGTACTTAAGGAGTTAGATGTAACTACAGGAGTATAACGATTATTGGCCCAGCTGTACTTACGAGCGATCTGTGAAGGGTTGTCGCAGTGCTGATTGGTTAAGATGGACACATAATATATCTATAGTAATGAGAGTTCAGTTGTCGGTCTTTAGTGAAGTGTCTGGCAGTTAACAGATGGTGGATCCCATGATGAAAGAGTTTAGTTAGTTATTCACGTACCGTTGAACTTCGAGCTACAGGTTCATAAGGTCCCTGATGACGAGCAGAAATGTACGTTATTATAGGCCTTTTATTTAGAATTATGAGGGCTGTTAAGTAGAATATGCGGTGATTGTACTAAGAATTCATTAGAAAGTGAACATGCATCAGTCAGTAATGAAAATCTTGGCTAACCCACTAGTATGCGTTATTTTGCGTCCAATTGTCTATTTTTGTAGCTAACGCCAGAATTGATCACATCGCTGATTCTCGCCATCGCAGAGGGCGATCGCTTACGTTCGATGCATGGTTGTTACGACCATTAACCGCATGCGTCCATCGCATAGAGGTTGCGGCCATAAAGTGATAACCATAATAGAGGGATAAACGCAAGAGTGGTGGAATGCATTGGTACTACGGAACACAAGCATGAACGCATACCTCAAGAGTATCAAAAGGCAATGTTGACATCTCACCTACCACGCCGTTAGTAGCAGAGATTCAGAGCAGGTCCATCACGCCGTTAGCTGCAGAATTTTAGAGAAGGACCATTAATGTCATCGGCGATCAAGCTCTATAAATAGAAGCCTTAGAGCACAACTTGAAGGAATCCGAACTTCCGCCTTTGGGTAGATCCTTGTGATCCAGATGAAAGCGTGAGGAGATATTCTTGAGAGTTCTTTATTCCTTCAACCATTCTGAGTGACGACTGAAGCTCCGTCGGAGATAGATCTCGAGAGAGACTACTCCACCGCTCATCCATGGCACCATTGGCAGCCTTGACACACATTTGATGGAAGCAAGACATTGCCCATCTGGCCCTCCATATCTCTTCTATCTCTGTATTGTATTACATTGTGGCTTAAGAGATTAATACATTTTGTGATCAATGCATTTCTCTATTTCCTTCGATTCCATCTTCATTTTCTTTTCATCCTTTATTTTCATTGCAAAGACTAAGTAAGATTGCTAAAGTATCGCATACTTAATCATGCGACATAGACATATGAAGCAAGTGGCAAACCACCGAGAGGTGTGCTTGTGCGAGTGTTGTGAGAAAATCCTATTTGCTTAGTGTGATGCTGTAGCAACGTTTGTCTATGAGTGGATGCAATGCTTGTCTATGAGCTGATCAGCGGTAGCTAACTGCCCGAGAGGGTAAGTGGTTGAACGCATTAAGTAAAATAAGCAAAGTTCCTAGAGATAAGAATAATCTTATGTCAACCATGTTTATGTGATTGCCTTGTCTTATGAGTGCATCATTAATCATTTAGGCATACTTGAGAGAGTAGTCTAAAGAAAGAACCTAGACTTGAGAGAGTCAGGTTAGAATCTAAGCTTGAGAGAGTCGGATTAGAACCGCATAAGAAAGAGATAGAAACTTAGAGATAAGTATTGTATGCTATTATGCATCGCATGCACCCTAGAAATAGGATATGATAGTATGCAGTCACCTTGTTTATGTGTATATCATTCATCATCGCATAGACAAAAATAGAGGCTTAGACATATGTCCTATCGACGTTATCGTATACATCGCTTGCGTCCTAGAATTAGGAATTATTGCATTTACATTGAGAGATGACATGCTGTTGTGTGTGTGTAGCATGATCGTATAACTTGAATGCAATCTTAGGAAGTGTTAGCTAAATCCCTTCTTAACCCGTTCCCCGTATACTCATTGTAACCTTCACTATCATTAACTCTTTAATTAATTCTACCACATAGGATCTATACTTAAAACAACACATCAATCACTTATTTGTTTTTGTCACTGCAAAGGAATCAAAAATCCGTTAACGCATAGTGTCTCAGTAGTACTTGTGTTCGACCCTGAACTTACCAGGAAACCTAAAAAGATTTAAACTTGGGTTTTACTAGGAAAACTTGCATGTACAACGCATAATTCACCACCACAATTTCATACCATTATTTCATCACATTCACAATGCATCAAGTTTCTGGTGCCGTTGCCGGGGAACTTGGTCGCTAATAGTTTGTTGAGTTTTGTGTTTTTGCAGGTACCCTTTTTACCTTGGGAGTATTGTAGCTTGTGTGAC
This sequence comes from Benincasa hispida, assembly GCF_027475165.1. Classification (NCBI taxonomy): domain Eukaryota; kingdom Viridiplantae; phylum Streptophyta; class Magnoliopsida; order Cucurbitales; family Cucurbitaceae; genus Benincasa; species Benincasa hispida. The sequence continues at coordinate 37,691,564 of NC_143486.1, read as the reverse complement.
CAAGTTGCAAAAAATATTTGAAGTGTAGGCGATGTGCAGAAAGCCAGTATTGACCCCGAGATAGAAAGACAATCAGTCACATGAGCTGAAGGCAGTTATAAGCGCATGATGACCAACATGCATCCAACAATTGCCGGAAGTTCCAACGCTCAGGGCGAACCTCTTGACCTAAGCAATTGAGATCAATCTCCTGCATGGAAGACTCCTTGCAGTGGCTTCACTCTAATTTCACCAGGGACGTCTTTTACTCTATTTTTACCTTGCTTTCTTAGTTTAGTTTATTTTAATTATTGTTGTTTTGGATATGCGGCTGCTTTCTTAGATGTGGTGCGTTTGCTCCTTGTAGGTGCGGCAATAATTCTCTTCAGTACGAAGTTACAACGAAAGAATCCTCTCCATTATTCAATGCATGGCTTTGACCGCATGCATTCTAAAGCATGGTCGCAAGTGTTATTCTACTTGAAGTTTCTTTTCTTGTTATCTTTTATGCTTATCCTTTGGAAAATCTCTTTTGTCTGATTGTCTACCTTTGCGTTGCATCTATGATGGTACGTATAATTCACTACATCCGCTAACTAAACATCGCAAGGCTCACCGCACTTTTAATAGCTTCTTCAAGGTTTGACAGTCTTAAGTTTTGTTATGTGTAAACATCTACTCAAACGTTTGTTACCGCATTCGTACTGAGTTTGTCTTTAGCTTTTCGGCAAGAGTGCTGCTGCTCTCTAAGTTTCGGGGTAGCAGTGTCCCGGAAAATGCATTCACTACATTGCAATGCTTTTCGAAAAAAGAATATATATATATATATATATATAAAATGTTCGGGAATAAGAACTCCACTGTCAGCACAAAGGGGAAACTCAAGCTGATAAGAGTTAAGTTATGAAAGGCACTTACCTGCAGTTGGATACTTCGCATGACACCCGTGCATGTAAGCCAAAATGAAATTAAGTGGCCAAGATCAGCGCATAAGAGCAACTTCTCTGTCTGGCACAAGCCAAATGAAGCTAAGGCAAGAGTTGAGTTGAATATGGCACGCAACCGAAGTTGGCTTTCCGCATGACACCCGTGGGGGCAAGCCAAAACGAAGAGCATAACCAAGTTCAATGCCGCATTCTAATAATAAATCAAAAAGCTTTGAATTGTTTTAAACGAACGCATTGTTAAAAAGCTAAAAGCAAAGTTACAAAGCATGAGTAAAAAGTTTTTGAGCAGAGGCTTGCCGAATTTAAGCTTAGAAAAGATCTCTTTGAAGAAGTAGCCGAAGTTGAGGAGAGTGTTGCTGCCATGGTTAGAGGTATGAGTCAATTATATTCTGAGAGGCTGGTCATCGCAAAGGAAAGCCAAAGGGTGAATTATGAAATTCTTGAGTATAAGGCATGCTTGAGGACAAGCATGATTCTAAGTTTGGGGGTGTGATGACGGGCAGAAATGTACATTATTATAGGCTTTTATTTAGAATTATGAGGACTGTTAAGTAGAATATACGGTGATTGTACTAAGAATTCATGAGAAAGTGAGCTTGCGTCAGTCAGCAATGAAAATCTTGGCTAACCCACTATTATGCGTTATTTCGTGTCCAATTGTCTATTTTTGTAGCTAACGTAGGAATCGATCGCATGCGGTGATTCTCGCCATCGCAGAGGGCGATCACATTCAACGCATCGATGTTGCGGCCATTAACCACATGCATCAATGGCATAGAGGTTGCGGCTACAGAGTGATATCCATAATAGAGGGATGAACGCAAGGGTGGTGGAATGCATTGGTACTTCGGAACTCAAGCATGAACCCATACCTCGGGAGTATCAAAATGCGATGTTGACATTTCACCTACCACGCCGTTAGTAGCAGAGATTCAGAGCAGGTCCATCACGTTGTTAGCTGCAGAATTTCAGAGAAAGACCATTAATGTTGTTGGCGATCAAGCTCTATAAATAGAAGCCTTAGAGCACAACTTGAAGGAATCTGAACTTCTGCCTTCGGGTAGATCCTTGTGATCCAGACGAAAGCGTGAGGAGATATTCTTGAGAGTTCTTTATTCCTTCAACCATTCTGAGTGACGACCGGAGCTCCGTCGGATATAGATCTCGAGAGAGACTACTCCACCGCCCATCCATGGCACCACTGGCAGCTCGTTGGAATTGATCCGCTACGGGATTTACATTATAGGCAACAGAAGCACCTGAAGTACTAAACAGAATAGGTATTAGTTTGGTAATGGTTGGAGCAGCAAACTCGGATTCGGCAAGAATCTCATTTTTTGGTAGTACGAAGGGGGAATTGGCCCAAAAATTGGATAGGGGTCAAGACGCAATCGGGCGCCGGCGGCTGACTCAAGTGCCCCCCGAACCGCGCGAAATGGTCGCCTATTACACGGCTTACTAACTCTGCCTGGGGTGGGGGTACCTATTATTCATCGGCGGCTGACACACATTTGATGGAAGCAAGACATTGCCCATCTGGCCCTCCATATCTCTTCTATCTCTGTATTGTATTACATTGTGGCTTAAGAGATTAATACATTTTGTGATCAATGCATTTCTCTATTTCCTTCGATTCCATCTTCATTTTCTTTTCATCCTTTATTTTCATTGCAAAGACTAAGTAAGATTGCTAGAGTATCACATACTTAATCATGCGACATAGACATATGAAGCAAGTGGCAAACCACCGAGAGGTGTGTTTGTGCGAGTGTTGTGAGAAAATCCTATTTGCTTAGTGTGATGCTGTAGCAACGTTTGTCTATGAGTGGATGCAATTCTTGTCTATGAGTTGATCAGCGGTAGCTAACTGCCCGAGAGGGTAAGTGGTTGAACGCATTAAGTAAAATAAGCAAAGTTCCTAGAGATAAGAATAATCTTATGTCAACCATGTTTATGTGATTACCTTGTCTTATGAGCACATCATTCATCATTTAGGCATACTTGAGAGAGTAGTCTAAAAACCAAATCTAGGCTTGAGAGAGTTAGATTGGATCGCATAGGCAAGAATAGAGGCTTAGAGATAAGCTCTATTTGCTATTACACAACGTATGCACCGTATAGATAGAATATGAAAGTATACGATCACATCGCATGCGTCCAGGAGTAGGATACGGTGGTATGCGGTCATCTTGTTTATGTGTGGGAGCACGTGAGCAAGAATAGAGACTTAGACATAAGTCCTCTCGGCACTATCACATATAGATTGCATACGTCTTCGTCAAGTGTGTGTAGTTTAATCGTATAGCTTGTGTTGGCTGGGGTTACCCTTGCGGTCAAGTTAAGTGATGCGGTGAAGTCATCCCCGCAATTTTATCTATTTTTTCATTCATCTTATTACGCATTAACAGTATGTCTCTAACTCTCATAGTCATACTTCTACTGCTTAATCTGTTAGTTAGAAGTAGGAGTAGCACATAGCCCATAACCTTCAAATTCTTTTATTCTTTGCCGCAATCACTTTACTTCATAACATTTAGCTACAAGTCCTTGAGTTCGACCTCGAATCACCCAAGAAACTTGCGATCTCGTTATACATGGCAAGAGAGCAAGAAAACTTGTGGCAGGAATGTTTGGTCATCAAACGCATATTGCATATCTCATAGTCCAACGCATGACCAACGACCCATTCCCTGCATACTCATTGTAACTTTCATTGTTATCAACTCTTTACTCAATTTCGTCATATAGGATCTATACTTAAAACAACACATCAATCACTTATTTGTTTTTGTCACCGTAAAGGAATCAAAAATCCGTCAATGCATAATGTCTCAGTAATCCCTGTGCTCGACCCTGGACTTACTAGGAAACCTAGTAAGATTTATACTTGGGTTTTACTAGGAAAACATGCATGTGCAACGCATAATTCACCACCGCAATTTCATATCATTATTTCATCACATTCACAACGCATCAAGTTTTTTGCGCCATTGTCGGGGACCACGGCAGTACATATTGCGCTAACGGTAACTTTTTGATTTTCTTTGCAGCTTTCAACCTCTGTGCACTACCTCTTCTTTGGTAAGGGAAGAAGCGGGTGTCGTATGAGTGAATGACAAGTTCCTGAGTCTAATTACGACCCAAAGATTGAAAAAACGTTCAGAAGAAGACAGCGAGACAACCGCCGACAACAACAATAGAGAAATTCCAACATGGCGGAACAACTGGAAGATGGAGCAAAAACACAAATAATATCATGGCAAACCCCATTCTCCTGGCGAATGACCACAATAGACCCATCCGGGACTATGCGTCACCCAACCTCTATGATTTATCACCAGAAATCATGAGGCCAGCCTTGAACAGATCGAAGTTTAAGATGAAGTCGGTTATGTTGTAGATGCTTCAGACGGCCGGACAGTTTGGTGGAAGGCGTGGCGAGGATCCGCACGCCCATCTCCATAGTTTTATTGAAATCAGGAATACTTTTGTGTTCCCAAACATCTCAACTAAGGAAGTTTGACTAACATTGTTTCCATTTTCATTATGCGACCAAGCAATGAAATGGGCTTATTCTCTCGAGCTAGGGGAGATTATGTCTTGGGAACAAGTAGTAGAGAAATTCATGAAGAAATACTTCCCTCCGACAGAGAACACAGGAAGGAGGAAGTTGATTACAAATTTTGAACAAGATATTGACGAATTGCTCAGCGATGCCTAAGCGAGGTTTAAGAGATTTGTGCGAGATTGTCCACACAATGGCTTACCCGATTGTCTCCAAATGAAAATCTTTTATCATGGTTTGAACCCTGCATCGCAGATGCTTGCCAATGCGGCAGCAGCTGGAAGTCTCCTTGACAAAACGTATGATAAGGCTAAAAATATTCTTGATCACATTTCGAAGAATCACGAAGACTGGAGGGAAAGCGATCAACGACTTAGAATTAAAGAAGGCGACGCAAGCAACGGGACCATCGCATCCCTACAAAATCAAATGAATTCGATGATGAATCTGATACAAGGCATCACAATCAATAGCCCAAGAACGCAAAGAGGGCAAGTCAACGCAATCGAATAGACAAGCACAAGTTGTGCTAATTGTGGAGATTTGCATCTGATGGAAGAATGTCCAAGGAATCCATAATCTGTATATTCCGTAAAGAAAAATCCTTTCTCCAACACTTAAAACCCTGGGTAGAGAAACCACCCCAACTTCGCATGGAAAAATCAACAAAAAAATTATCAACCGATGGTGCAAAAAGAAGGGCCGCCATGATTTTTCCCGCAAACGAACGGTCAAACAAAATTAAGCTAGCATTTCACAGCCGCTGGTATCTTCATATCTAAAGAGCCTATTAAAGCAATATATTGAGAAGAATAAAATAGTGCTCCAGAATCAGGTGACTTCAATCCGAAATCTTGAAATTCAGATAGGACAGATTACGGGCGAACTCAAAAGTAGACCGCAAGGGGTGTTGCCGAGCTCAACTGAGCTCCCTCACAACCTGAGGAATACGGGAAAGAAGAAATGTCAAGTCGTAACATTGCGAAGTGGAAAAATAGTAGCGGAAGAGAAGAAGGAGCCAAGTCAGACTAATCCAATTGCGATGGAACCCCAGACCCCGTTGACACGAGATTAACCAGAAGAAAATGAGACGATGGAACCGGAAGTTGCGTCCACTTCTAAGCCTATGGAATAGGGAACGGTGAAAATATAGTTGCCACCATTTCCTCAGAGACTTAAGAAGAAGAAAAATGATGAAGTACAGTATCATCGCTTCATGGACATGTTAAAATAGCTGCACATCAACACCCCGTTCACTGAAGCAATTGAACAGATGCCAAGGTATGCTAAGTTTTTTAAGGACATGTTGACAAAGAAAAGGAGCATAGGCAAGTTCGCAACGGTGGCATTAACGCAAAGGTCAAAAATCATTATTCCACCAAAAATGCGTGACCTCAGAAGTTTTCATGATACCCTGCTCAATTGGCGGGATATATATAGGTCAAGCGCTTTGTGATTTTGGGGCCAATATCAACATAATGCCCCTTTCAATTTTTAAATAGTTGAATGTGGGGCAGCTGGCGCCCACGACGATGACTCTCTAGTTGGCGGATAGGTCCCTAGTTCATCAGAGCGGAAGGTGAAGGATGTCCTAGTCTTAATTGACAAGTTTATTTTACAATTAGACTTCATCATTCTCGATTATGAAGCGGACAAGGATGTACCCATCATATTGGGATGACCATTTTTATCCACTGGTCATGCTCAAATTGATGTGTACAAGGGAAAGATCACGCTGAGTGTGAATGGACAAAAGCTCAGGTTTGACATTATTAAAGCCATAAAGTATCTGGAAGAAAAAGACCTAACAGATTCTGACAATGAACCCAGTTGTAAAGAAGAAGAAGAGTCCGAAGATGAAAATGAAAGAGAGGATGCGACCGCATCCGTAGCAACCTGCAATGCGATTATGGAAACGACAACCAAAGAATAAAAAATGGCATTAAATGAAGAGAGAAAAGCATAACAACCTTCCTTGGAACAACCACCCACTATGGAATTAAAAAGTTTGCCAAGCCACCTGAAGTATGTTTTCTTGGGGCAAAATGAAACTCTACCAGTAATAATTTCCTCTGCACTTGAATAAGAACAAGAGCATGCATTGTTGAGTATCCTGAAGAAGTATATAAAAGCAATAGGATGGACTCTAGCAGACATAAGAGGAATCAACCCCGCATATTGCATGCACAGGATACGTCTCGAAGAAAACCAAAAAGGGTCGATCGAACATCAGTGCAGACTAAACCCTATGATGAAGGAAGTTGTGAAAAAGGAGATAATCAAATGGTTGGACACAGGTATTATTTATCCAATCGCCGATAGCACGTGGGTGAGCCCCGTGCATGTTTGCCCAAGAAAGGAGGAATGACGATAGTTCCCAATGCAAACAATGAATTAATACACATGAGGACCATCACTGGTTGGCGGATCTGTATGAACTACCGCAAACTCAATGTGGCGACGAAGAAGGATCATTTCTCCTTGCCTTTTATTGACCAGATGCTAGACCGCCTAGCAGCAAATGATTTCTTCTGCTTTTTGGATGGGTATGCGGCCTATAACCAAATCATGATTGCTTCTGAACACCTGCCCCTACGGGACGTTTGTTTTTTGTCGCTTGCCATTTGGGTTATGCATTGCGCCGAGCACGTTCCAGAGGTGCATGATGGCTATCTTCTCTAATTATCTTGAAGACTCAGTGGAAATTTTTATGGATGACTTCTCGGTTTACGGGCAAACATATGAAGTCTGTCTGAACAATTTGGAGAAGATACTATGGAGATGTGAAGAGATAAATCTTGTGCTAAACTGGGAGAATTGTCACTTCATGGTGAATGAAGGTATTGTGCTCGGGCACAAAGTCTCCAAGTAAAGTCTGGACATGGATAAGGCAAAGATTAAGGCCATTGAAAAGCTTCCACCACCAGCAAATGTGAAGGCTGTCAGGAGTTTCCTAGGACATGCAAGATTTTATCGACGTTTTGTGAAGGACTTTTCAATGATTACTCGACCATTAAGTGCGTTGCTGGAGGCCGAAAGAACATTTAACTTTGATGAATAATGCCTCAACGCATTCAAAATACTGAAGAACGCATTGATAACCGCACCTATGTTGATCGTACCTGACTGGACAGAGCCATTTCAGCTGATGTGTGATGGTAGCAGTTATGCGATGGAGGCGGTGCTAGCGCAAAAGAAAAAAACAATGCTATACCCCATCGCATAAGCGAGTAGAACCTTGAACCCTGCCCAAACAAATTACACTACCACTGAAAAAGAATTTCTTGTGTTGATCTTTGCACTGGAGAAATTTAGACCTTACTTGATGGGATCCAAAGTGATCGTTCACACCGCAACTCGGCAATCAAATATTTAATGACAAAGAAAGTTGCAAAGTCGAGGTTGATTCGATGGGTTCTCCTCCTTCAAGAATTCAAATGGAAATCATTGATCGCAAAGGGATGGAGAACTAGGTTACGGACCACCTATCAAGATTAGAAAATCTAGAAGTCGATCGCAACCAGTCGGAGGTAAACGCAACCTTCTCAGATGAGTAGCTGTTCAAAATTGAAGAGTTACCATGGTACGGAGATATGGTCACTTATCAAGTCTGTGAACAATTTATGGAGAACTACACAACCCACCAAAAGAGGCGGCTTATACACGAATGTAAATCCTATTATTGGGACGAGCCAAATCTTTACAAAAGTGGGTAAGACCAGATTTTGTTGGGTTTTATGTCCTAAAACTCGTGGTATATAAACAATGGAACTTATTCTGAAAATTCAATAAAGGTGTTATTGAATAGATCTATTGCTTGAATAGAAATCCAATAAACCTAAAAGTCCCTTGACTATTGGATGAGTACTTGAACTTTATGTGAATGGTTAATTTACTAATCATGATTGAATCACAAAACAATTGTTCATTAGAGGATCAGAGGGACTTATGGAACAAGAGGTAATTTCGGTTTTGTGAAGGGTTAACTTACTAATCATGATTATATTGAGTGGACATAATATATCTACAGTGAGGGGAGTTCAACTATGGGATTTTGTGGAGTGACCCATTAGCTAACGAATCAGGGTTAGATTGGTTAATGAGTCTAGCCAATTAATCTCGGATCGTTGGAGCCCATGATCTGTAGGTCCATGAGGTCCCCCTATTAGCTTCGAAATGGATTAACTCTAAAGTAGTGTGATAAGTTAATTTGAAACGTTCAAATTAGAATCAAACGGAATTGGAGAAAATATATTTATTATTATTTAAATATATGAAGATGAATTTGTGTAAAAATTAATTTAATATTAGATATTAAATTAATTAGAATTATTTAAATTGTTTAAATAATTATTTATTAATTTTATTAGAAAAATAATTTTTGAAAATAATTTTTAAAATTAATAAATTTTTATTTTAGAAATAAAATATTATTTTAAAATCAATTTTGGATTTTTGGAAAATGGAAAAATTACACAAAACATGAAAAATGGGTATTTCAAGTCATCTTCAACTTGCTCACAGGGAACCCATCACCTATTTCTTTGGTTTACTCCAAGCATGAGCTGCATCCCATGCATCACATCTCTTTGCATGATAGTCTGCAATATATTGAAGAGATTGGAGTGAAGAAAGGGATGAGAACCGGCTGAATTTTTGCTGAAAAATTCGGATGAAGAATGTGTTCTACAATGGGTTCTGTTCAGTGAGCTTTCTCCATATTCCCTTTGATTCCAGCTTATTTTGAGTCCCACAATTCAATCTAGAGCACCAAGAGGATAGTAGGGAAGATCTTGTGGTGGTTTACACAAGGATGCGGAAGTTTTTGCAGCTAGAAATGGAGATTTCGTTGGTTCGGCCAAGGTATGTTCATGAAACCCATTATACTCTGTTTTTAGCATGTTTCTTTTCAACCAAAATTAATGAATTAGAATGTTTATGGATCCTTATTTCTTCCGCTGCATGATGGTGTCCATCCAACAATTGGTATCAGAGCATCTTATAAGCATTCAGTTCAGATTAATTATGGTTTGGTGGATGTTTTGTATGAAGATATGAAACTACTGTAATGATATGGTTTTCTGAGTTTTGGCCTTTAATTTCTCTTTGATTTTTCGTTTAAATTTGTATTGGCTCTTGCTTGATGAGCTTTAATGTCTTCCCAAGAGTCTGTAATTTATTTGAATTCATTATAGTCGAAATTAAGTTGTAATTCGAAGAAACAAGCGAAGGAGTCGAGTTGCAGATTCCAGACGATCAGCCTTTGTTCATATCGTCGTTAAGCTTCAGTAGCTAAACGATCGTTTAGCTTCATACGTTAGACAATATGAAGAAAAAGCTAAACGATCATGTAGCTTCAGGCGTTAATCGTTTAAATGTTGTGTGCTAGACGATCGTCTACCTCGAGAGCTAAACGATGCGTTGTTTTGCTATGTAATGGCACTACACGATTGTGTAGCTTCGGGTGAGAGCTAAGCGATGTGGCGAAGAGCTATGTGATGGCACTGAGCGATCGCTTACACGATCATTTACCTTTGATTGGGAGTTAAGCAATGCGGTGAAGAGCTATGCGATGGCACTGAGCGATCGCTTACATGATCGTTTACCTTTGTTCGGGAGCTAAGCGATGCGGCGAAGAGCTATGCGATGGAGTTGAGCGATCACTTACACGATCGTTTACCTTTGTTCGAAAACTAAGCGATGCAGGGAAGAGCTATGCGATGGCACTGAGCGATCACTTACACGATCGTTTATCTATGAGCGAAAGCTAAGCGATGCATCGATTGCTATGCAATCGCACTAGGCAATCGCTTACCTCGGGCATGCGCTAAATTATCAAGATGCGGTGCTAAACGATGGAGTTATGCGATAGTGTTTGACACTAAACGATCGTGTAGCATCCTCTGGCGCTAGACGATTACAATATACGATAGAAGGCGAACACTATACGATCATATAGTTTTGTTAAACGATAGGCATTAGTTACTAAACGATCAAGCAAACACTAAAGGATCAAGCCCAACGCATGACGATGGTCGTCAATGCTAAACGATCTAAATTGACGAGATTTTGGGCAAGAGCAAGAGAAGCCAGTTCGACCGGTTCTCTTGAGGTTTGGTCCGGTTCAGCTTCGAATGGTTTATGGTTGGTTCAGTTCAGACGGTTCGGGTCCGGTTCAACCAATTTTGGAGCGGTTCGAGCGGTGTTGAAGCTGTTTTTGTGATAGTTAGGCTTTTGTTTGCTTGTTTTTGCCAAAACTAAAACCATATCAATACGTGTTTAATTATTTATGCATTGGATGTATGTTATAATTAAATAAATATTGTATGTGCATATAGTATGCCATTTAGATTTAAAAACCCACAATAGGAAGTATGCAACATGCATTAAAAATATGTTATAATTTGTTATAATATATAGCATACATGTTAGGGTTTCTTGTATTTAATATAAGTGTTATATTAGATATTGAATGTCTGTATGTTGTGGATGTTTAACATGTCTAAAGTTTTGTAAGTTGTTATAAAATCGGGTTAGACATTTAAAATCCATAACAAAGAACAGCTGCATGCTTACGTAGGTTAAGCACTTGTTTTAATAAGTTAAAATAGGTCGTTAAAACTTGTAAAACTAGGGTTACAAACTCAACCGGTATATAATCCTGTCGAAGGTTGGGGTATTTAAGTTGACTGTCTACGAAACACCTCCTACCTGGGGATTATGGCCGAATAATTGAGCGTTGGTAACTAGTTTTATGAGAATCTGTGAGCGATGTGAGGTAATAAAAGAGTTTATCACCTAGACATCGTAGGTTTAAGTCCATTTATAAGAGTTATACATGGATAAACCACATAGACTTAGGGTTATTTTTATTTAGCCAGAAAAGAACCTAGGTATAAGGTTACCCAAATATTAGAACACTTCAGCGGTAGTGAAAAACTTCTGTATGATAGAGTTATTAGAAAACTTCAGCGAGAGATTAATAACCTACATGGTATGTTATTCTTAGCTCTCGCGTCCCTAAGAGTTCACAGTCTGGATTTAAGCGGTACTTCGTGTCACCCTGGAAGTGACCTCCCTTCGGAAAGTATTTTTTAGCTTAAATTTAGATTCGGGTGAATATAGGGAACTTGTTCGATTAGAGATCAAGTGTATGATTTCAACTGCCCTGTCTCCATATAGTTCACACCGTGTGATTCATATGATGCTTCGTGTCACCCTGGAAGTGACCTCCCTTCAAAAAGTGTTTTGTATGAGTCAATATCAAGGTGAATGATGGAAGTAGTTCATAGTAAGTGGGTGAAGAAGATGTGTCAACATATCCTGCGGTCTCCTCCATTAGTTTGGACCATGAGATTCCTATGTTGCGCCTGCTGGTTAGCTTTAGGCGGCCCTTTACTAGTCGTTTAACGAAGTCTATCCCCTCGGATGGTTGTAACATAGGATTTGGAACAACTCAAGCTCCAGAAATGGATAGGATTTCTTTGGTCATTAGTGGCCTCTAAAGTTCGAAAATGGCGGGTCTACAGTTACAGAATTATTAAGTGTTAATAATGTTTGACCAAAACCGGTACCTAAATGACTATCAGAATATGAGTTATTCTGGAGGTAGTATTTAGTCAAGAATGTCTTGATGTAGTATCGTTGCAAAAGAATAATCTTGGGTAAATTATTAAAATTGCTAAAATTTGATTGGATATATATTTCAAGAATGAAAAGTTCATTAATACAATTGTTGGCGTCAGATAAATTTATTTAGGATAATTATGTGAATTAGAAATCAAATTTGAACACGATACTTGTGATAGACAATTTGCAGTTTGTCTTAACTGAGGATTGTCCTCCCATTCCTAGCTCTAACACAAACCGAAATGTTTTGGATGTATATGACAAATGGGTCAAGGCTAATGATATAGCCTATGCTTATATCCTCGTCAGCTTATCTGATGTATTGACAAAAGAAGCATGAGGATATGAGTACTGCCAAAGAGATTATGGAATCTCTGTGAGGGATGCCATTAAGCACGTTTACAGCAGTCGCATCAAAGTGGGAACCTATATTTGTGAACATGTCCTAGACATGATGGTCCACCTTCATATGGCAGAAGTAAATGGTGTTGTCATAGATAAGAGAAGTCAAGTTGGTTTCATTCTAGAATCTCTTCTGAAGAGTTTTCTACAATTCTAAATGCATTAATGAATAAAATTTGACTACTCTACTCAATAAGCTTCAGAGTTACCAGATAATGTTGAGAGCAAAGGGTCTGATGTCAGAAGTAAATGTTACTACTACCGAGAAGTGAGGAATGTCCTCCAAGCCTAAAGTTGCTTCCTCTTCAAAGAGTAAGAGTATTCTTGTGAAGAAAGGCAAAGAGAAAGTGAAGAAGAAGCCTACTGGATTGAAAGGCAAGGATAGCGCTGCAAAAGGAAATGTTTCCATTGCAACGATGAAGAGCACTGGAGGAGACACTGCCCTAAATATCTTGTCCAGAAGAGAGTAAAGAAAAATTAACCAGGCTAACTTGACCCTGGGACTATTTGCTCAGCTCATCCAGTGGGAGAAGTTGCTACTTGTTTTTAATTGTTAAAACATGTATAGAAAAAATTGTATATGTTTTTGGAATAAATGAAATGTTCATTTTCAAAAATTATGTTTGTTCTAGCAACCTCTATTAAGAATCAAATTGTTAAAAGCCATTTGAAGATATTCAGATATCTAAATGGCTAGATCAAAGTATATTAATTTTAAAGATTTCTAGATCTGATTGTTAACAAAAAGTTGTTGAGACAGGTCAGATGCATCTTGCTCAAAGGGTTGAGAGTACCTCAATGTAGTAGGAGGAAAGTGTGCTTCCTGGCCATTATTGACATTAAGATTCAATCCTCTTATAGTTTTATCTAAAGCCTATTGTATACTAAAATGTTTACAATAATTCTCTCGGTTAAAGTGTTTGAGAATTACCTAGTAGGACTAGGAATACCAGATAACCTAGGGCAAGTGGGAGAAATATCGTGTATAGAGATACCGAATGGTAAAAGATGGGTATGAGATGCCCTAATTTATTGTATTTCTCTATAAAACTCAAAAACTCAGTCTTATATATCGGATGTATATTTACCACTGGAGTTTTAGTCCAAGTGGGAGATTGTTGGGTTTTATGTCCTAAAACTCGTGGTATGTAAACAATGGAACTTATTCTGAAAATTCAATAAAGGTGCTATTGAATAGATCTATTACTTGAATAGAAATCCAATAAACCTAAAAGTCCCTTGACTATTGGATGAGTACTTGAACTTTATGTGGAGACATAAAGGTGGAACAGGTTCGAGTAAATAATCAAAATGATCTATAGTACATGGATAAGTTTGGGTACCTTATTCTGGTAACACTATTGGATACGACTTGCTCTGTAGTTGTTACAAGGAGTTGTAAAATGCTACAAACAAAGTGATCCTAATTCGTTCATGTTGGACATCAGGAGTGGGGGTATTCTTGCGCAAAAGAGTTTGTACAAGAACGGACCACGAAATGAGTCACTATTACGTTATAACGTTGTTTAATGTTTAAGACTCTCTATTTCAAAGCGATGACCTAGGTAACTTTACCTTAATCCTGAGCTAACTATGAACTCCTGTTTATCTGGGATTGCCCTTAGATTTTCATAGATGGGGGTTGGCTCAACAGCGCCGGCTCAATATGACTGTCATTTTAGGGGTAAGACTGGATAGATAGCTGGGGACATAGGGTGTAAGAGGGAATTCACTCCTACCCGCTTTAGGGATAGTAGAGAGGCTGTTTTCTTAAGTGCTGATTCTAGGGCTTGAAAAAGGCATCCCACCCTCTCATTTGGCATGAGAGGGACTCGGCTTTGTGATTGGATCACAAAAAAATTGTTCATTAGGGGATCAGAGAGACTTAAGGAACAAGAGGTAATTTCGGGGGTAAAATAGAGATTTGACCCAGTCGTTATTGCGAACAACCTGTGAAGGGTTAACTTATTAATCATGGTCATGGTTATATTGAGTCGACATAATATATCTACAGTGAGGGGAGTTCAACTATGGGCTTTAGTGGAGTGACCCATTAGTTAACGAATAAGGGCTAGATCGGTCTAATGAGTCTAGCCGATTAATCTCGGATCGTTGGAGCCCATGATCTGTAGGTTCATGAGGTCCCCTTACTAGCTCGAAAATGGATTAGCTCTAGAGTAGTGTGATAAGTTAATTTGAAACGTTCAAATTAGAATCAAACGGAATTGGAGAAAATATATTTAAATATGATTTAAATATATGAAGATGAATTTGTTTAAAAATTAATTTAATATTAGATATTAAATTAATTAGAATTATTTAAATTGTTTAATTATTTATTAAGTTTATGAGAAAATTAATTTTTGAAATTAATTTGTAAAATTAATAAATTTGGATTTTAGAAATAAAATATTATTTTAAAATCAATTTTGGATTTTTGAAAAATGGAAAAATTACACAAAACTTGAAAAATGGGTTTTTCAAGTCATCTTCAACTTGCTCACAAGGAACCCACCACCTAATTCTTTGGTTTACTCCAAGCATGAGCTGCATCCCATGCAACACATCTCTTTGCATGATAGTCTACAATATATTGAAGAGATTGGAGTGAAGAAAGGGATGAGAACAGAATGAATTTTTGTTGAAAAATTCAGATGAAGAAGGTGTTCTTCAATGGGTTTTGTTTAGTGAGCTTTCTCCATATTTCCTTTTATTCCAGCTTATTTTGAGTTCCACAACTCAATCTAGAGCACCAAGAGGATAGTAGAGAAGATCTTGTGGTGGTCTACACAAGAATTTGGAGGTTTTTGTAGCTGAAAATGGAGATTTCGTTGGTCCGGCCAAGGTATGTTCATGAAACCCATTATACTCTGTTTTTTAGTATATTTCTTTTCAACCAAAATTAATGAATTAGAATTCTTATGGATCTTGATTTCTTCCGTTGCGTCATGGTGTCCATCCAACAGATTTTGCGTCTATGTGTACCAATGACTGCTCACCAACGCATATTATCCCAATGCCATGACTCATCATATGGTGGACATTTTGGAGGCCAACGCACAGCAACAAAGGTGTTACAAAGTGGATATTTTTGGCCAACTTTATTCAAGGACGCGAGAGACTATTCAATGAAATGTGACAGGTGTCAACGCACAGGAAACATTTCATGGAAGAATGCGATGCCAGTGAATATTATCTTAGAGTTTGAACTATTCGGCATATGGGGCATAGACTTTATGGGACCATTCCCACCATCAAATGGTCACAACTACATTCTGTTGGTCGTCGATTATGTTTCCAAATGGGTTGAAGTGATATCGTGCGCCACAAGCGATGCGACGATAGTCTCTAAATTCTTGCGAAGAAATATTTTCACTCGTTTTGGCACCCTACGTGTCATAATAAGTGACGAAGGCTCCCACTTTGTCAATGGCGTCATCAACAAACTACTGCTCAGGTATAATATCCTTCATAAGGTCACCACTGCATACCATACATAGAAAAACGGCCAAGCCGATGTGTCCAATACGAAAATCAAATTGATCCTAGAGAAAGTGGTGAATCCTTCATGCAAAGATTGGGCCATGAAAATGGACGATGCCTTGTGGGCATACAGGACCGCCTATAAATCACCTATAGGCATGTCCCCATATGCACTGGTGTTTGGAAAGGCATGCCACTTACCGCTTGAATTGGAGCACAAAGCAATGTGGGCAGTGAAGAAGCTCAATTTTGATTTGAAGACCGCAGGGGAGGCAAGGAAATTTCAGTTGATCGAGCTAGACGAATGGAGAACTCAAGCATATGAAAATGCCAAGATCTACAAAGAGCGCACAAAACGTTGGCATGACAAACGACTATGCGAGAAGAATCTCCAAGTTGGACAAAAGGTCTTGTCATACAATTTTTGGTTACGACTTTTTCCCAGAAAATTAAAGTCACGATGGTCTGGTCCATTTATAATCAAAGAGGTATTCCCACATAGGGCGGTCGAGTTATCCAATGAGGACGGGACCAACGCATTCAAAGTCAACGGGCAAAGAGTTAAGATCTATCACGGAGGAGACTTGCATCGCGAGAAAACCTCCGTGGACCTGAGGAATTCCTGACTAAAGAAGAAATGGGCAATCCCTACGATAGCATGCGATACAAACTCATCAGGGATGCAATTCTTTTCTTTTGAAGCATCCTTTTTATATCTTTATTTCATGAACTCAATCTACCCTGTCATATCCTTTTAACACCACCTATTCAAAAATAAATAAATAAATTCAACTTTGTCTTTTATATTTTTTACCCTCTTGATATTTTTAGCAACGATCGTGGTAAACGATTGCGGTGGAGCTACGCAATAAACAACAAAACACAACCAGTTCGTTCAACCCATCGTAATCGAAGAAATCAGCCTGCCGCAAAGAAGGATGCGATCACAGATGATGCAGGCAACAGAACAAATTTGGGGGTTGTATCTTTCTTTGACTTTGTTTATTCCAAATTTTTCATTCTCGCATCTCATTTTTAACTTTGATAATTTTATCATCGCATCCTCTTTAATTGGCGCAATCATTAAATGTAGATTACTTTAGTTACTCACCGCATTTTTTTCCCTACCAATTATGATTTCAATGAAGAAACACATGCCTCTATTTCTCATCGCATGTACTATAATCAACTTAATTTTAGGACAGTCAATTCATGAAATATTTCTAGAAGTTAATGGTCCACCAACTTTCTTTCAAACTGATTTTTACGAAACTTCCTAAGAACATCGCATGAATCATTTCAGTCTATCAGCAATGAGGACATTGCTGCGTTTAAATTTGGGGGTGCCGATATTTATTTTCAACCTTGCTACCTTTAGACATTTAAAAAAAAAAAAGAAAATCATAACGTTGAAATCGGATCCTACTCGTAGTTGGATGTCCGCATGACACTCGTGGGGGCAATCCAAAACAAAGGTAGTAATCGTGATCAACGCATAAATAAAGTGATCGCAACTCCGCTGCCAAATGGGCATGAGTTTAGACTGAGAAAGAGTGCCTTGCTCATAGTTGGATGCTCGCATGACAGCCGTGAGGCAAGCCAAAATGAAGGTTAGGCACTTGGATCAGCACAAGGTCAAGAAAAAGAATATCTAAACTATGCAAGGATAAAAATCATTTGGAAACACCTCGGGTGGAAAATTTTTTTGAAATAAATCATGTGATGTCCTGGAAACAAGTAAAGTCTTTTTGAAGGTTAAACTTGCAGTCCCTAAATTTTAGAAATATCTTAAAAAGAGACCAGGATATAAATTAAGAAGATTTTGGTTCATAAAATTTGATTAAGGCACCTCGACAAAATCTAGGTAAGGAAAAGGCGGCTAACTCTCTAAAGAAAATCTATAGTTTATGCTTGAGGAAAAGCATTGTTTTAAATTTGGGGGAGTGATAACGGGCAGAAATGCACGTTATTACAACGCAAATAAGTAAAACAATGAGAGAATGTGACGGTAAAAATATACAAAATCATGTCCAAAAGCGTTAAACTAAGAATATTGCAATCGCAAGCGCCCATCGCATAAAAGTAGCTAATTTACTTGTTTTATGCAGGAAAAATGCATTGGCACAAAGCAAATTGTGATCCAAGGAATTCGGCGCCCGAGGGCATTAGAAGATTACGACCGCAAAGTCATGTGATCATATGCGCTCGCAAAAATTTGCTCAAGAAGGTGGCTGCATAAAGACGGTGCATCAAGGTGAAAGCATAATAAATCAAGATGGGACGGAAATTTGACGATGGTCGAATCTATATTTAGTTGACAAGCCATTAACGATACACTGTAGCCGTTAACGCACCAGTCCCCTTGGTAGCTCAATGGATTCAGTTGAGGATCAATTCTTGGTGTTGATTTGAAATGTTCAAATTGATAAGAGGTAATTCGATTATATATGATATGATCAGTATGATGTATGAGATACATCTAGTGGAGGATTAACGTAAATGAGATTTACATTAAGTACCATGGAATATAAATAGAGCTATAGTTTATATGTTTAATGAGATGAAATATTAAAACTATAGGTTATAAATATACATGGATATTACAACTTAGTGAGCCCCATCAAGAATACTAGTCACTAGACAGACACATGCATACTAACTAATATAGGTCTTCAAATAAGCTTCCTTCAACCTGTTCCTTTGAGTGGCAGAGCAGCAGTAGAAAAGTCTTTTGGGAACTGATCGCTACCTAAAAAGAAAAAATTTGAAAACATGAGCTAGAAGCTCAGTGAGTGACTTAATAAAAAATAAATCTCATGCTTAACCTAAAAGCTCGAAAACATAATACTGGAACTAAAATATACCAAACAAACGTGTACATAAAACCTTTAAAACCATTGTATCTGAAACCTAAATCTTAGCTAAGAATGAACATTTATTGCTCTATTTCCCAGTGCCAAACCATGGCCAAATGAGACCTCTACCTTGATCTCTTCATACTAAACTATGGCTAGGAGAGATCCCTACGTCGATTTCTTTAACATACCGATGGGCATCTCAAGCAACTTCCTCTAAACATTAACATTGGTAACTACTCTTAAACACCATTAAACATCATTATTCCTTAGTTGAGAACGAGCATACATCGCTCTAGCTCCCCACGTCTGTTATCAGCCACGAGACCCATGCTTCGGCCTCTCTTTGTTGGTTTATGGCCTAGGAGACCTATACTTCAGCCTCTCTTTCAGAACTACCTACGTGTACATGGAGGTTTCTATGTACCGTCAACACCTTAGGTACATTTATTCAGATACCTTTCTTACCTTCAGTACTCCTCTTCATTGTGTTTATAAATATCAACGCATGTACTTTGGCAATCTTAGGTATATAAACATAGTACATCAAACTTCACTCAACCTTAGTTTTAACCCTAACGCATGCTTCATACTTTATAAAATAAGTTGGCTTAAATCATGTTGAACTAGGTTGTAAAAACTATTAGCATGCGTTGGATGTGGAAAACATACTTGGAAAACTCATACATTAGTAACATCATGCGTTGATAAACATTCATAAGCATTAGCAATTCCAAACTATCCTTCTAGCCTAGGAGAAGATATGACTGCCTTTATCCTTAGTAGAGAGTGAACTATTAGATCTAACCCTCAACGTCAACCTTAGTCGAGGAGAACCCTTTTGCTCAATCCTTCGACGTCGTATTACCTTCGTGCACGTGGTTATAACTGAGTACCGTCGTACCTTAGGTAATTAACTAGGATACTTTCTCATTGTCCTTCAGTATCCTTAGGTACTTATCTAGGATACTTTCTCATTATCCTTCAGTATCCTTAGGATACCTTTCCATTGTCTTTCAGTGTCTGTCACATAACTAGTCACAAACATTTAGTTGAACACTAAGGCTTAGCGCTCAAATCATCATACTAGTTCATCCATCATACTAGTTCTTCATAAAAATGGAGTTACTAAAACATGATGAAGGTATTTGGAAAAGATAACATATTTAAATCATGTCAATTTCCATGGAAAACATGCTTTAATTAGCATGAGAAATAGCTTCAACATATGTTGCTTGGAACTTCATTTAAACACTTAGCATGAGGAATAACATTAAAGAAATCATAGTTTCTAGATCATTAAAACATTAAATCATCACATAGTCACTCACAACTCGTCGGGGCTCTTAATGGGTTATACGCCTCTCCTAGCTCTTCTTGGCCTGAAAGGACATAATTCCCAGTTAAATTCCTTAGAATGCTTGACAGAATACCTCAAATAGTTCATTTACTAATGGAACTTTCATCAACAAAGACAGCATTATTAGCGAGATAACCATTATGAGTGAACTCATCCTCATGAGCGAGATCCTCATGAACGAGATCCTCATGAGCGAGATCAAGCATTTCTTTAACAAACTTCAACCTAGTGATACTCACCATACCAATGAGATTCAACCTAATTTCTAGCGAGATTCCATTCTTGAGCGAGATCCTCAACATAAAATCAGCGAAATTATCATCCTGAGCGTGATCCTCATGCCCTTTATCTCGCTCTCACTCTTCACGGTGAGCTGTTTGCTTGTTCTTCCCAAGCAGCTGTTTGCTTCTGCACAGATTCTCTGTTTCAATTTCAAAAAATCATAACTCAAAATCCAGAATTCTTTTCAAGAAACTTCCTTCTACAAACTTATTTAGAATTGTGTTAGATTTCTTACCTTAAAATTTCAGCCAAAACTCCTTATGGTTTGGCTTGGAGCTTCCAATCTTCACCTCGAGCCCTGATTAATCCGAGATTCTGC
This sequence comes from Benincasa hispida, assembly GCF_027475165.1. Lineage (NCBI taxonomy): Eukaryota > Viridiplantae > Streptophyta > Magnoliopsida > Cucurbitales > Cucurbitaceae > Benincasa > Benincasa hispida. Next base: position 37,670,743 of record NC_143486.1, on the reverse strand, counting down.
CTCTTCTACAAATTCCTTACTTTTTGTTCTTCTTCTCCTGCAATCTTTCTCCGGAAAGACAATCTTAAAAACCAGATTCTCCCAGCTTTTAAATGGCACCGATTTCACTAAATTTGCTTATTTATATTGCCGAAACCAAACTTTCAAAGTTCCTTTGCCTTTTAATCTTCCTACCACCTCCTGAATTCAAGGATTAACCGCCACGTCACCCCATATTTAGTGCCTCCAGCCAAACCAATAAGTGAGCTTTCCTATTTAATATGTTTTTCTTTTCCTTACTCCATAATTCCTATAAATAACATGGATTTTCACTTATTAGATATTTAATATATCATTCCTTTGGCTAAACATACTTGTCTAGTAAATTTAGAATTCGGGGCTTATATTCACCTCCCCTTTAAAAGAAATTTTGTCCCCGAAATTTGCTCAAACTTATTTATAACTAGAGTTTCATAATATTCTTTGGTCGTAAACTTTACAACCTTCTTCTTTTCTTTCTTCTTTTCTCTTTTTTTTTTTTTTTTTACTACACTTTCGCTGCACTACTCTGATATTAACTTTGTTCATGGTAGATAATACTAGTACGTATGAACAACTTGGTCCTCATAATTCACTGTATTTATCACATCCTCTGGTGACTCTTCCATTCTCACTGAGTCATAGTACTTATTTATTACTAGGGTGGTCCTTATCCATTTCTCGGAAATACCACTGGAACATTCTTTTCCAGCTGTCACACCTTTGAATTAATTGCTAGCTGTAAAATCAATATTTAGGTCAACTAGACTTCTCGACCTAGCCGAAGGCACTCTTCTTAGAATGTTCCTTCTATCAATACTTGGGAGAAAACATTCTATCTACTATAACATTTCCCAATTTTGGCTTACCATACTGTATTCATAAGGTTTTCTTAACTGTACTAGTTCCTAGCTTAGTGACAATTCGAACTTCGAGCTATTACCTGGAACATCAGCAGATCTAGACCTTTTCTTTTTTGTCTTTTGCTGACCATTTTGTTCCTTATTTTATACTCAACGTACCTCTGGTACATTTCGAGCTCACTATTGCTCATCTTTTCCCTCCTCTTAGGATTAATCTGACTAGGACTTTTTCTATATTACACCCTTTCCTCTGAATTCAGTAGAATAGACTTCACGTTTGCCACTAACCTCTGAGCAAACCTGCTATACATTCTATTTCTAGTGAAAAAGTCTATGTTTACTTGTGTGGCTCCCGACTTCCCTTCAGGTACAAGTAATGGATTGAGTAATCCTGTCGGCCTCTGCCCTTCAGGTTTCACTTGTTGACAAATCAAACATCACATAGTACTTTTCTTATCTTGCTAGACTATGCCTTAGTCTATTAGTATAGAGTGGCCGTTTTGCTCACTCCTTAACATTCTTTACTGCATTACTACTTAACCGGGAAGGAACCCTTTTGTTCACTTCCTAAAACATAATTTGCATCCTTAGTTGAGAGAGAAATTTTACTCAATTCCTCAACGTCAATCCATAGTTAGTGCGCAGTGATCTTGGCACTACCAATAACAACTTTTCTTTCATCATATGATTCTAGTTTAAGTACCGTCATGCCTTAGATACTACTACTCAGATACCTTCTCTATGTTCTTTAGTATCGAGCTATTCAATTTCTAAAACTGAGCTTCAGTACCTTCTCTGTGTACTTCAGTACTGAGCCACTCATACTCAACTTGCATATTCTTATCTTTCAATGACTTAGTTGCCCAAAAGCATTATATACTAACGCATCCTCATGGTCATTGAAAAGCATGGCATAAATATAACATTAATGTGAGATGCATTGCTTGATAACTATTTGAGAATAGTTGTCATAAATAGCTTTTAGTAAACATGCATTACTAAACATTCATAAGCTTTAGAAATTTACTTAAAACATTTAAAGCATCTAGAGTCACTCACTTCTGCTGCTGGAACCATATGACTAGGAAATACAACCTGGTTTAACCAGAAATCACATTTGTTGAACGTGGCATACAACTGCTTCTCTCGCAACGTCTGCAAAACTATCCTCAAATGGTTCCCGTGATCTTTCCTACTGCTTGAATACACCAATATGCCATCAATGAAGATTATCATGAACTGATCCGAGTAGGGATTAAATATCCTATTCATCAAGTCCATAAATACTGCAGGGCATTCGTTAGTCCAAATGGCATTACTAGAAACTCGTAATGTCCATACCTCATCTTGAATGCAGTTTTTGGAACATTCGCCTCTACCTTCATTTGGTGGTAACATGATCTCAAATCTATTTTAGAGAAAATTGTGGCTCCCTTTAACTGATCAAAGAGATCACCTATACCAGGCAATGGGTACTTGTTCCTGATCGTCACCTTGTCCAACTACCTATAATCTATACATAACTGAGAGTACCGTCTTTCTTCTTGATAGAAGATCGGCGTTTCCCAAGGTGACACACTGAATCTAATGTAGCGCTTATTTATTAATTCCTATAACTGAACTTCCAACTTATTAAGTTCTTCTGGCACCATCCTTAATGGTAACTAAAAAATAGATGTTGTACCTAGAATTAAATCGATAGTAAACTCAACTTCCCTGTCAGGTTTTAAATCTGATAACTTTTTAGGGAAAACATCCAGGAACTCTTGTACAACTGGTACACCCTCAGGTTTCAGTTTCTCATCCTACGATATCGTCGCATGGGCTAAATAGGCTTCACATCTTTACTTAGCAGCTTCCTAGCCTTCACTAATGTATTTAAGCTTTCTGAAACATTCCTTTGCTTCGTACAAATACTGTCTCTTGCCTACCAAATCTCTCGAACATTATCTATTCTTAAAACAATTCATACGGTTGTAATATTTATTCGAGAAATCCATGCTCTAGAGTGACATCAATTCCAGGAAACCTAATGGAATCACTTCATAACTATAATTATCAACAACTACCCCAGAGCCTGTAAAACTCTTATACTATTATAACCTCTCCACAACATAATAATAACTACTTAGGGACATGCTCTTTACAATCTTCTTTACAAGCAGTGCAACATGTTAAATAACAATGAAGGTGCAATACCATGAGCAACTAGTTCATAAATATACTGATACATAAAGTTACTTTACCATTCACAACATTAGGTGACTCCTCTACCTCCTGGTAGGACACTGCGTAAAACCTGCCCTGATGCTGAGGTCGTCCTGCTTCCTTTCTTGTTTTTCTTCTCTTGAATCCTTTCCTCGGCTTCTGAGTCACTAGGATTATCTATCATCTGTAAAGTCATTCCGTGTTCTAACTGAACTTCTCGACCTAGCTGGGCATTCCTTCTTGAAATGTCCTGCCTGTCTGCACTGGAGACATACGTTTTTCCTTCTATAACATGTCCCTTAAAAATGCTTACCACAATTCGTACATAAGGGTTTCTTACCCATACCATCTACCAGCTTGGTAGGATGCCAAAACCTTGATCTATCACCCATACTAACCACAAGTCTTGGCTTATTCCTTCCTACACTATGCTGACTTGTAGCTCTCTGTCCTTTATCAATACCTATTAGGTCATTCTCAATACCGTACTTCCTTTCCTAATCCGCCAGAATTGATTTGGCACTTTCTGTCAACCCCTTGGCGAACTTGTTAAATATTTTATCCTCTGACTGAGGATCTGTTCCTGTCTGCGGAATCCTCGACTCCCCATCTAAAGTTGTTTCTAGATTTACCGGGTCTTTACCTTTATGTTCACTAAAATCTGGATTCCCTCGAATATAGGAACTTTTAAAGTAGGGTCAGGGTTCCCGTTGTCTATCTGCCTACTCTGCTTGCCACTTTTACTTAACATGTTCCTTTTACTTAGGTAATACACATGCTAAGGACTCAGAACTCAAACTTATATATATAAACTTTTCCTCTCTCTTCCAAAAATCTTTTGCTCTGATACCAACTTGTCACTCCCCGCACCAGATTACCCTCCTAACTTGGATGGAATGGTGACTGCAGCAGTTATCAACCCTTTTGTTGGCACTTACTGCCTATCTTACCCGTTAAATTTTGCTCAAACCCTGAATACATACATATTAACTCAGAACTTAACACATTTACATTACAGGGTTTCACATCATTGTTTATACATGGATATTACAACTTAGTGAGCCCCATCAAGAATACTAGTCACTAGACAGACACATGCGTACTAACTAATACAAGTCTTCAAATACGCTTCCTTCAACCTGTTCCTTTGAGTGGCAGAGTAGCAGCAAAAAAGTCTTTTGGGAACTGACCGCTAACTGAAAGGAAAACATTTGAAAACATGAGCTAGAAGCCCAGTGAGTGACTTAATAAAATATAAATCTCATGCTTAAACTGAAAGCTCGAAAATATAATACTGGAACTAAAATATACCAAGGAAACGTGTACATAAAACCTTTAAAACCATTGTATCTAAAACCTGAATCTTAGCTGAGAATGAACATCTATCGCTCTAATTCCCAGGAGACCTCTACCTCGATCTCTTCATATTGAACTATGGCTATGAGAGTTCCCTAAGTCGATTTCTTTAAATATACCGATGGGCATCTCAAGCAACTTCCTCTAAACATTAACATTGGTAACTACTCTTAAACACCATTAAACATCATTATTTCATAGTTGAGAACGAGCATACATCACTCTAGCTCCCCACGTCTGTTATCAGCCATGAGACCCATGCTTCAGCCTCTCTTTGCTGGTCTATGGCCTAGAAGACCCATACTTCGGCCTCTCCTTCAGAACTACCTACGTGTACATGGAGGTTTCTATGTACCGTCAACACCTTAGGTACATTTATTCAGATACCTTTCTTACCTTCAGTACTCCTCTTCATTGTGTTTAAAAATATCAACGCATGTACTTTGACAATCTTAGGTATATAAACATAGTACATCAAGCTTCACTCAACCTTAGTTTTAACCCTAACGCATGCTTCATACTTTATAAAATAAGTTGGCTTAAATCATGTTGAACTAGGTTGTAAAAACTATTAGCATGCGTTAGATGTGGAAAACATACTTGGAAAACTCATACATTAATAACATCATGCGTTGATAAACATTCATAAGCATTAGCAATTCCAAACTATCCTTCTAGCCTAGGAGAAGATATGACTATCTTTATCCTTAGTTGAAAGTGAACTACTAGATCTAACCCTCAACGTCAACCTTAGTCGGAGAGAACCCTTTTGCTCAATCCTTCGACGTCGTATTACCTACGTGCACGTGGTTATAACTGAGTACCGTCATACCTTAGGTACTTAACTAGGATACTTTCTCATTGTCCTTCAGTATCCTTAGGTACTTATCTAGGATACTTTAGCATTGTCCTTCAGTATCCTTAGGATACCTTCCCATTGTCTTTCAGTTTCCGTCACATAACTAGCCACAAACATTTAGTTGAATACTAAGGCTTAGTGCTCAAATCATCATACTAGTTCATCCATCATACTAGTTCTTCATAAAAATGGAGTTACTAAAACATGCTGAAGGTATTTGGACAAGATAACATATTTAAATCATGTCAATTTCCATGGAAAACATGCTTTAATTAGCATGAGAAATAGCTTCAACATATGTTGCTTGGCACTTCATTTAAACACTTAGCATGAGGAATAACTTTAAAGAAATCATTGTTTCTAGATCATTAAAACATTAAATCATCACATAGTCACTCACAGCTCGTCGGGGCTCTTAACGGGTTATACGCCTCTCCTAGCTCTTCTTGGCCTGAAAGGACATAATTCCCAGTTAAATTCCTTAGAATTCTTGACAGAATACCTCAAATAGTTCATTTACTAATGGAACTTTCATGAACAAAGACAGCATTACTAGCGAGATAACCATTATGAGTGAACTCATCCTCATGAGCGAGATCTTCATGAGCGAGATCCTCATGAACGACATCCTCATGAGCGAGATCAAGCATTGCTTTAACAAACTTTAACCTAGCGATACTCACCATACCAACAAGATTCAGCTTAATTTCTAGCGAGATTCCCTTCTTGAGCGAGATCCTCATCACAAAATCAGCGAGATTATCATCCTGAGCGAGATCCTCATGCCCTTTATCTTGCTCTCGCTCTTCACGGTGAGCTGTTTTCTTGTTCTTCCCAAACAGCCGTGTGAACCCTGAATTCCAATTTTACACTTAAGTGTGTTTTCTTATTTAAATTATCTTAATTTTCCACTTAATTATGTGTCCCTATTTAAATTTGTATAAATAAGTTGAGTAGGTTGATGAGAAAGTTAGTGTGAAATGGTGAAAAAGGAATGGGGATTTGAAAAGAAAAATATGGACATTGAGTTTGGGAAATTTGGAAAAAGTTGGCTAAGTATGGAAAATTTATGTGAAATGCGTGTTGTACACAAAGCACTGGAAGGCAAGTGACTAATGGCACAGTCGTGTAGAAATTGCACAGAGACAAACAATGTTCGCAGTAGCTAAGAGCGAGATCGTTGAGAGTGAGATCAGCGAGATCGTTGAGAGCGAGATCATTGAGATCAAGACCAGCGAGAAAGAGCGAGAGAGCGAGATTTTGAGCTAGAAAGTTGGAAAGAGCGAGATTTTGAGCGAGAAAGTGGGAGAGAGTGAGAGTGGAGAGAAAAGTTGGAGAGAAAGCTGGAGAGAGCGAGATTGAAGAGAGCAAGACCAGCGAGAAAGATGGAGAGAGCGAGAGTGGAGAGAAAAGTAGGAGAGAGACTGGGAGAGAGCGAGATTGGAGAGAAAATGGGAGAGAAAGTTGGAGAGAGCGACACTACCGATAGCGGAAAGAGCGAGAGTGCCTATGTGTTAGTCTTGCTTTGTCCAATTCAAACGTCACGCCCACGCCTCGCCTATGCATTGAACGGCCGAGCAAGCTTCTAGGCGATGTTTTTGGACGCGTTGGGGTGGATTATGCATTTAAAAACCCTAATTTGAATACAAACAAAGCTTGAAGACGTAAGGGCAAACGTCAATTAAAATTTAGGTGTCTGATTAAGAGAAATTCTTAAACCCTAAAAAATTGTGTTGGATGCGTTTGGGAAGAACATATTGAACCAAGGTGAAGTCAGCTTACGTTGATAAAGGGAGGATTAAACATTTGGCCATGCAGCCAAGTAGGTGCTGTCAATCTCACGAGCAATTTGAACGCCTATAAATAGGGAGTTGAGATTTCATTTTCAAATCCTTTGAAGACAGCTCAGTATCTGCTCTGCCACTAAAGGATGAAAAGACTTGTAACCGTTTGCTAGGTGGTTACTATTAATATTGTACACATGTTACTATTGTTTACATAGGGACTAGGGTTTGTGGGTTTTAGGACTTATAAATCTAGTGTTGTAATGACTCTAATCATAATATGTTTCTAAGTTAATAAATTATGGGCCTAAAGACATCCCGTTGCATATGAATTGTATTTGGTATCAGAGTTATTCCGCAAGAGTTTTTAGGCAGTAAGTGTCAGCCTAAGGATTGATAACTACTGCAGTCATGCCCTTCTCTAGGCTAAGAGGGTGGTCTGGGCCGGGGTGTGACAGCTTGGTATCAGAGCATAAGTTTTTGGGACAATTTAGGAATTAGTTTATACCAGCTTGGTATCCAATATAAGTTTCTGGGAAGGTTAAAGAGTTAGTTGGCACCAGTTTGGTATCAGAACAAAGCTTTACGTAAAACCTGGGAAAAGGTTGAATGTAAAGTCTAAATTGATACCAGCTTGGTATTGAAGGATGGGTTATACGTAAGCTTGGGAAAAGTTTGAGCTAGTTTAGTATTAAAGCATAGGACTTTGGGTGAAAGAGAGAGTTCATGCATTAGATTAAAGTCCCATAGATAAGTCCCTAACATGTGTACTTAATAACTAGGCAAAGATGCTGAGGAAAAGAGGCAGACCAAGAAAGCAGACTGAGAAGAGGAATATTGACCTTACCAATGGAGGTCCTGAGGTCTCGTCAGACCCAGATCCAAAGGGGAAAAGAGTTAGAGACTCAGTAGAACAAGAGGCAACTTCTGAAAATGAGTTTAGTACACCAAAAGTAGATGTAGAACCCCAGATGGAGGATCGAGTATTCGATAGAATCACTTAAAGATTAGCGGCGAGTGTAGGATCGATTCAAAATGATCCAGAAAAGAAGTTCGGCGTCGAGAGGCTGAAAGCTTTAGAAGCCATGACGTTCGATGGAACCACAGATCCATTAGATGCTGAAATCTGGTTGGATTTGATTGAGAAGTGTTTTAAAGTTATGAGATGCCCTGAGGACCGTAAGGTCGAGTTAGCGGCATTCTTGCTGCAAAAAGGGGCTGAGAAGTGGTGGAAAGTAATAGAGGCTAGATGAGGTAGTTTAGAAACTATGACTTGGTCTGAGTTTAGACGAGTATTTGAGGATAAATACTACCCTAGTTCTTTTAAAGAAGCGAAGAGGGAGGAATTCCTTAGGCTAACTCAGAGAGTAATGACGGCTACTGAGTATGAACAAAAATTTACTGAGTTATCTCAGTATGCCCTTTTGATCATCGTGGAAGAGAATGAGAGGTGTTGGAGATTTGAGAATGGCCTAAGAAGAAAAATACATACACCCGTTACCTCTACATCCAATTGGGTGAATTTCACTCAGTTAATTGAGATCGCTATTCAAGTAGAGCAGAGTGTAGCGAGGGAAGATATACTCTAGTCAGGTGAAGGACAGTTTAGAATGCCTGAAGAAACGAGAAGTAAGAGATTTAGACCCCCGTTCTCTGGACAGTTGAGTATAAGGAGCTTTGGAGGCATGAGCCAACAAAGTTTGAGTCAAAAGAAGTTCAGACCTGTAGCTAAACAAAGTTGTAGATCAGTATCAGGTCGTGCTAGTGAGTCGGTGGCTAGTACGGGGAGGAAACCACTTTGTGTAAACTGTGGTAGGCCTCATACAGGAGTATGTTATGGTAATAGGAATGTTTGTTTCCAGTGCGGACAAGCTGGGCATTTCAAAAGAGATTGTCCTCAGCTAGGTCATGGAGCACAGAATGAGCAAAGAGGAGTTACCCAGACAGTAAACCAACCTAGAACGACCGAAACTAGAGGTGAGGGATCCGGTGTAGCTAAGAAGAAAGGGGTAGCTGGACGACCCCAACAGCAACCGCAGCAGCAGCAGGGTAGAATGTACGCTATGACACAACAGGAAGCGGAAGAAGCTCCAGATGTCGTAACTGGTACGATAACTTTATGTAATCAATCTGCTTATGCATTATTTGATCCTGGTGCTACACACTCATTCATATCTAGTATGTGTGCATTACATATAGATAAAATATCTGAACGTATGGATGAGGAATTATTTATCTCTACTCCTGCAAGAGATACTCTAGTGGTACATGAGTATTATAGGAATTGTGAAGTAATTCTTGGAGACCAAAGTTTCTGGGTCGACTTGATTCGATTAGAATTACTAGAATTTGATGTTATCTTATGTATGGATTTCCTAAGTAAACACTATTCCACTATGGATTTCTTTAGAAAAGAAATAGTGTTTAGGAAACCCGGTGAAAAAGAAATAACTCTGGTAGGAAGTAAAAGAATATTCCCAAGAAGTTTAATATCAGCGGTAAAAGCTAGAAAACTGTTGAGTAAAGGATATGAAGCCTATTTAGCATCTGTAGTAGTTTCCCAAGATAAGAAACTAAAACCTGAGGATGTACTTGTAGTACAAGAATTCTTAGATGTGTTCCCTGAAGAATTACTAGGCTTACCGCCTGATAGGGAAGTGGAATTTACTATTGAGTTAATTCCTGGTACTGCACCTATATCCCAAGCACCATATAGGATGGCCCCAACGGAGTTGAAAGAGTTAAAAGTTCAATTACAGGAACTTGTGGATAAGGGGTACATTCGACCCAGTGTATCACTGTGGGGAGCACTAGTCTTGTTTGTTAAGAAGAAAGACGGTACTCTTAAATTATGCATAGACTATAGATAGCTGAATAAGGTGACCATTAAGAATAAGTACCCATTGCCTCGTATAGATGACCTCTTTGATCAGTTAAAGGGAGCAACGGTGTTCTTTAAGATAGATTTGAGGTCAGGCTATCATCAGTTGAAGGTGAAAGACACAGATGTTCCTAAAACTGCATTCAGAACTAGGTATGGACATTTTGAGTACCTAGTAATGCCGTTTAGATTAACAAATGCTCCTGCGGTATTTATGGAGTTGATGAATAGGATATTCCATTCTTATCTGGATCAGTTTGTGAGAGTATTCATAGATGACATACTAGTGTTTTTCAGTAGTGCGGAAAAACACAAAGAACATCTAAGGATGGTATTACAAACTTTAACAGAAAAGAAGTTATATGCCAAATTTAGTAAGTGTGATTTTTGGTTAAATCAAGTCATATTTCTTAGGCATATAGTTTTAGCTAACGAAGTTAGTGTTGATTCCCAAAAGATAGAAGCAGTAGTTAATTAGGAACGACCCCTGAATGTAACCGAAGTACGCAGTTTTCGGGGTTTAGCAGGTTATTCTAGGAGATTCGTGGAGGGTTTCTCTAAGATAGCCCATTCATTGACAAACCTAACCATAAAAGATGTGATGTTTGAATGGTCGCCAGAATGCGAGCATAGTTTCCAAGTGCTGAAACAAAGGTTAGTATCAGCACCAGTATTAACTCTACCTACACTAGGTAAGGGGTTTGAAGTTTATTATGATGCATCCCGACAAGGATTAGGATGTGTGCTGATGCAGGAGGGAAAAGTAGTAGCCTATGCTTCGCGACAGTTAAAGAAGCATGAATGTAATTACCCTACAGACGACTTAGAGTTAGCAGCAGTTATGTTAGCTCTAAAATTGTGGAGACATTACCTATTTGGTAAGCAATGTCATATATTTACAGATCATAAGAGTCTAAAGCATATCTTTGATCAAAAGAAACTAAACCTAATACAGAGAAGATGACTTCAATTGATTAAAGATTATGACTATACAATTGACTATCACCCATCCTCATGAGTGAGATCTTCATGAACGAGGTCCTCATGAGCGAGATCCTCATAAGCGAGATCCTCATGAGCGAGATCAAGCATTTCTTTAATAAACTTTAACCTAGCGATACTCACCATACCAATGAGATTCAGCATCATTTCTAGCGAGATTCCCTTCTTGAGCGAGATTCTCATCACAAAATCAGCGAGATTATCATCCTGAGAGTGATCATCATGCCTTTTCTCTCGCTCTTGCTCTTCACAGTGAGTTGTTTGCTTGTTCTTCCCAAGCAACTGTCTGCTTCTGCAAAGATTCTTTGTTTCAACTTAAAAAATCCATAACTCAAAATCCATAACTCTTTTCAAGAAACTTTCTTCTATAAACTTGTTTAGAATTTAGTTAATTTCTTACCTTAAAATTTCAGCCGAAAAATCCTTATGGTTTGGCCCGGAGCTTCCAATCTTCACCTCGGGCCCTGATTAATCTGAGATTCTGCCTCTTCTGCAAATTCCTCACTTTTTGTTCTTCTTCTCCTGCAATCTTTCTTCGGCAAGACAACCTCGAAAACTAAATTCTCCCAGCTTTCAAATGGAACCAATTTTACTAAATTTGCTCATGTAAATTTCCAAAACCAAACTTTCGAAGTTCCTCTGCTTTTTAATCTTCCTGCCGCCTCCCAAGTTCAAGGATTAACCGCCACGTCACCCCATATTTAGTGCCTCCAGCCAAACCAATAAGTGAGCTTTCCTATTTAATATGTTTTTCTTTTCCTTTCTCCAAAATTCCTATAAATAACATGGATTTTCACTTATTAGATATTTAATATATCATTCCTTTGGTTAAACATACTAGTCTAGGAAATGTAGAATTCGGGGCTTACATGCTGTGTTTGAGTGTTCGTGATCAAGGTGCTTGGCGACGAGTCTACAAATGTGTGTAGAATTTCTCTTTGATCATTTGTAGTTTCATGTTGTAATTTCTGTAATGAAGGCATAGCCGTTTGTTTCTGTTTATGACTGTAATTTGTAAAGTTCATATATGATTGTAATTTGGAATGATCTTTCCCCTGCATACATGTCTCCACATGAAGGATCAGGATTGGATCATTTGTAGTACTTTACAACTATCGTACCATCTACAAAGCAGGTCGTACTTATAGTGTCACCAGGATAAGGTATCTAGTGTTATACATCTACTATAGACCATTTAAGTTATCACTTAAACATGATCCACCTATATGTCTCTACATACATGTTTAAGTTACATATGATAACCTTGGATGTTAGTTTATTGGTTTGTGGGTTTAATGCTACTAAATGTCAAATAAAATATCTCATATTTTATTAAATAAACAAAATCTTTGTACAATACAATTACAAACTACAGGATCCTACGAGCTTTAAGGCATGAACCCCAACATCACATTCTTTCTTAGGTCTACTATTGAATTTGTTGGTAAAAATGAGGGAGGGAGTTTGTTTGTAATCAAGTAAGAATGTAAAAACGCATAATAAATTGCAAGAAATTAAACAAGATCAATTGCTTTTATGAAATTCAATAAGAGAAATACAACTTGTGGATAGAAACGTGTTCGATTAGATTTTCACCATAGGACACTAAAGATTAGGACATTCTTTAATAAACACATGACCATTTACCAATTTTATTAATAAATGTCCCTAAACATTAATTAAAAGAAACTCCTAATTTGACTAAACTCTTCAAGATTACATCGGAGCAAAAGTACCCTAGGTGACTATTCGAGCTTGCATGAAGTGTCGTGGGAGACTGTCATGACGTTTGTTAGATTAGATAGGAAAATCTAATAGGCAATTTCCTTTCGATAACAAATTAGATCATGAATATACAATCAAAAGATTAAGTGTACAATAATAGATTCAATCCCTAATCATGTCTCTAAGTTCATTGTTAAAAAGTAAATAGCCAAACAAACAAGGCAAACAAGAATCATCTAGCAAAATGTGTTGAATTCATTTAGACAATTCCATGAAGATAAGGTCAAAAACAAAAAGAGAGATCTAACCTAAATCTTATCCCCAATTTGAGATGATACCTTAGCTACTCATATTCTTCCAATCTTCAATACTATATGATGAAATAACTAAGTGAGAAATGGGAGAAAATTGGAGGAGGAAACTAAGGTGTGAAGAACAATAGAAAACTATATGGAGATTAAAAGATTGAGCTTAGAATTTCCCTAAAAAACATGATACCTTTTATAAAATTTACATTTACACTGTGGAGCTAGGAAGTACCAACTCGACATTGAAGGGCCTTGTCAAAGTGTAAGGGGTGCTTCGTTGCTCTCCTCAAATACTCATCTGCACGCATGCATGATGGTTGTCGTCGTAGTTTGGAGCACCACGTCATTGCACAAAAGATGGTGCTCTCAAGAAAAAGTATTGAATGAAGGGTCGTGCAAGATACCATGACGCTCCAACGAAAAGAAACGTCCTGGAAAAAGCGCCGAACTAGGCACCGGGCATAGGGCCGTTATGCTCACCTGAAGGACATTTTCATATTTTGTCTCTTCTTCTTGGTTGATACTTTCAGAGCTCCATTTGGACACATTTTATCCCTGAATCTACTCCAATAGTCTGTTGTGCCTTCTTAATGCTCAAGACCTATAAAAATCAAGAAATCAACTAATAAAAATATGGAACGAGTATGAATTAAGCGGAGTAAGATAACACCTTTTAGAAGCTATCATTTGGACTCTAATAAATTTTTCTAGGCTTAAACAAGAGATTTGATCTAGAGTCCAATGATCAATTAAACTAATTGTGGAAACATCAAATTAAACCCGAGCTAGACCTTTTCATTATTAATTTCAAAAATTTATCTCTTACTCTTGTTTATTTTCATACAAATTTATCTTTCATTGTAATTAACTCCAATCACAGACACTTAGTTACCTCGAAATCATAGGCATTCTAACTGAGTAACATGAAGGTTCCTTGTAGATTTTACGCGTACTTCCACTACTGCATAATTAAGAAAGGACCAAACTTTATTTTATTTGATCGAAAGGATTTGAACCCTTTTGATTTGATCATACATTCACTTACTTTGAACATTCTCATAGACACTTTGGAGCAACCTCTTGCTACTACTTTTTTGTGTCTTCGAATCAAGCATAACAAATGGACGTTTCAGAATATTGAAAAGCCCTAAAAAATTATTGTGATGAAATCGTTACTATGATAGCCCTCAAGAGTACTACATCTTCATTCTTTTGTAATTATGATTCATCTTCTATCGCTTTAAACTGGAAGGCTTCTTCTCTTGCCTAGATTATCGTTTTTATCATGGAGATCTCCTCTAGCTCTTCATGTATATAACTCTTGTATTTATTTTATTGGATAAGTTCATCGTGACTAGATCCGGGGTATGATGAGGGTGCTAAAGATGTACAACCTAGTTGAGATGTTGTCACACCTACTCCCAGATTACCTACATAATCTAGAAGGAGAAGTGAAGATGCTAAACATCACCTCTCCTGATGACTTTTAGAATCCAACTAACCAACTCAACCTATAATGAACATGAACAGTTACACAATGATCATTTAATATAGTTAATTCCAATTCAACATAACCTATAACATGACATTCACAAACACACTTCATAGCTTTCCATCTCCTGTTATATACAAACATCAACAAAGTCTATGTACTACAAAAATACCTTTTATATGGTACAACCATAACTACTTTTGTCCCACAGTCCCAAAACTCAAATACATATGGTTCGTGATATGCAACCTATTTACAACAAGACTTTAAAATATATAAACCTACGATGTAGCAGAAGACCCTCGTTATGTGGCAGTAGATAGCTCAGTTTGGACTCGGAACTTTATCGCTACCTGGGGGGAACATAGGGGGAGAGGGGACATAAAACATTGAAAAGCATGAGCTAATGCTCAGTGATTGGTAAATTTAATATAAACATAAATTTTCTCTTTCAAAACCATCAATAAAGTAGGTCAAATTATTCAGTAAATTATTGGCAAAGTATAAAAGATTCAATAACATCTCAACACGTGTTAGTAAACTAGCAGCATGATCAGATCTCATAGAAAGCGCATTATAAAGCATATAGGTGTTATCAAAAACCCATACTAACTATGTACCCAAATACTCGTTTACAATGGTGGGTTACTCTGCAAGGAATGTCCCTCGTGGTGTAAACCAATTAACAAGATCATACGTGCACGCAGAGCAGCCTCTAAGGTTAAACATAAATCCTCACCACAGGCCTAGGTTACTTTGGACTCTGCAGTATACTCTGGCCACATCTTACCCCAGTAGCCCCCTAATAGTCTGGGTGGTGCTACAGGCACAGGTTCCTCTAGACTATACTCTGGCCACATCTGACCTCGATAGCCCCCTAATCGCCTAAGCGATGCTACTGAAACACATTCAAGTTGCATGGAAAAATAACCATTTGTCGTTTACAAGAATCAGTAGTTTGAAACCACTTTCACAAACCATTCAACATTCTTAGATCCATCATTAAGAGGTTTTCGTATAAAACCATACAAATTACAATAAAGTAAAATAAGATTTTTTGAACTATATTTTCATAAATCCAACTCATATAAAACCAATGAGATTTCAGAAATCATGATTCGAGCATTTTTCAAATAATAGTTAAGTAAAACAGATCATGTCATCCTATTTTATAAATCATAGTAAACTATCATAAATATATACTTTTCATATCAAAACATTCAAAAATAAACAACACATAGTCATGGGCACGAGTTCCTTGGCTTATAAGCCCTCCCGATCTCAATTTGACCTCAAACAAAGTCCCAAGGTTACTAGACACTCACAAAAGTTCAGATCACCCTAAACAACCCTTAATGATTCAATGTGACCAATTGAACTCAATTTAGTAGCTAAACACTCACATTTTGCTTCTTAAGTCCATTTTTCTCAAATTATCCAAAATGATCCAAAAAACACTTTTAATAAAGAATTATTCATTTTAGGGTAAAAATCTCAAGAAAATCCTAGAGCCCAAAAATGCACACCAACCTCAAAATGCTAAAAAAAAAAAAAAGCAAATGGACACTAAAAATGGGCGTGGGCGTGGGAACGCACTGGGGGTGCTGAGGACGGCAACGAGCACGTGAACATGAGGCTGAGTAGGCATGAGGCGCGTGGGGCACGCACGTAGGTGAGCGGTGCTGAGTGTCAAGCACGTGTGGCTGGGGCGCCTGGGGGGGAGGTGTGGCTGGCAGCTGCCTCTCCTAGTAAATTTCTTGCTGCAACCCGAATTTTCAAAGCTTAAAAACATCATTTCCAATCAAATAAACTTCATATAAATTTCATGGAATTCAAGAAGGACCTCTTACTAGCTTACCAAAAATTTTAGGCGCCAAAATCTTCCTCAAGTGCCTTGAAAATGCGTTCAAAGCAGCAAGCTCAGATTCACCCAATTTTCAGACAACCTCTGTTTCTTTCAAATTTTCTCAATCTTCTTAATCTCAAATCATTCCAGCAATCCTACTACATGGATTCTTCTCATTTTTCCGTATCATTTTCATCCCTAATTAATTTTATCAAGTTAATTTATTTATAACTTCAAAATTTTAATTTAAAAATATTTTCCAACCCTAGCACTCCTCCTCCTCGACATAGACCTACTTATTTCTCCTACTATGTTTTATTCTTTCTTTATTTTTAACACTTAGCCAATGACAACTCATATTCAACTTCTCTAACAATCAATAATGTTACTAAGTTACTGAATAAGTAAAAATGAACTTGCACTTGTAAAGTAATTTCCAACCACTAACATCAACACTTAGCAACAAAGCATGTTTACGTCATATAATCAAAATGATTTATTTAGGTAAATTTTCAACTCACTTATTTAAGTTAACCCTAAGCATAAACAAAAGCAAAAAGAACAAGGCCTTACAAATGTCTCGATGCACCTTTTGATCCTTCTCTTCAGTAACTTGCTAAGAAAAAATTAACTTTTGAGAGATAAATTATTTTGAATTTTTAAACTCATTTTAATAGCTTGTGAAATATTATTAATTGATTACCAACTGTGCATTGGTATGCTGTATTTGATATGCATGTATGTTCTACTATTTCTACTTTGTTCATAATGTATTTTTCTTGAAATTAATGCGGTGCGATAACAAATCTTTTTACTGGTCTTTTTTTTTTTTTTTTTTTGCAAGTTGTACCCATTACTTGTCTATGTGATATAAATTTGTATGATTGAAATCGATAGAGTGTGATGAAAAATCTTTATAGGCACACACACGCAATTATACTATGATTTGTTGTGAATCATGCACATTTTTTGTCTGTGTGTGATAGCTTTAAAAAACAGCTAGTTTTTTTATTCTTAATTTCATCTATTTTATACAATTCTTATGCATAAAATGCTTGTTTTATAGGAAAATTCATCCTAAAGGTCAATAAAGTCACATAGAAGAAAATAAATTGGTGTCAAAATGAAACCTAAAATCATCAAAATTGAAGAAGTCACGAAAACTACAAAAATGCCACTCAATTGGAGCATCTGGCAGCAGGATCAACATCACAACCCTAGTCCAACGCTCTAGTGTAATGCTTGAAGGCAGTAGCTTCAAAACAGGGTAGCGTCGCAACACTACCCTGAGGCGTTGCAATGCTACGGATATTCATGGAAAAATCAAACTTCTGAACGTGCGCCTTGTCGCAACCAAGCGTCACACCACGGCTACAACACTACCCCAACGCTTGAGATCTGAAATCGACGAGGGAGTTGCAATGCTCTCCTCAGCGTTGCAATGCTATGACCTAAATATAGAAGCTAATTTTCAGTTTTTGCATGGGAGAGATACCAAATTTGGGAGAAATTTCAGAATCACCTAGATAATTGCTACCCAAATTTCATCATTCTTTCTATTTTTTTGTATTCTTTGATTCCTTACTTGTAATTTCATTGGATTGATTGAAGAATTCAACATTATGCAAGGCTAGGTAAGTCCTATTTCTTGGAAATTTGTCAATTTGGTTAGTTCTTGAGAATTTTTGTATTTTTTCTATGAATTTTTGCAATTCTTGGTTGATTTTTGCATGAAACCTTCAATAGAAACTAATTGTGATGAATTTACAAATCGGACCTCTTCATTTCTTGTTAGCAATTTCTACTAGGCTACTTTGCATAATAGTAGATTAGGTTGCAAAATTAGATTTTCTTGCATTGAATAAAGACGTTTTCTGAGTTCTTGCATGATTAATCTAGTTTAGAATCATCCAATTAATCAGTCTTTAAGAATAAGCTTTCCATCTTAAAGAACTTCACAACAAAGAACCCTAAAATGTAATGCAAATTAGGACAAAATTATTATAATTGCTATCAGGGAAGTGTTTTTGACTAGTTTAGGGTTAATTGAAATTCAATTTCTTGATTAACTACTTGGGGTATTGGACATTGTTTGATAGGTTGTGGTATTGTGTAAGATTCATAACAATTTTGAATTTGATGATAGAACTATACCTATTGACTAAATTTTCAAGATTCTTTCCATAAAATTTACAAGTATATTTTTGTGCTCAATTTTTTTTGTCTCCAAAACAATAAAGATTTTCAAATTACTTTCTTTTGATTACTTTTACAAACCGACCCCCCCCCCCTTCTGAGAATTCATTATTTGATTTAATTGTTCAAACGGTTCCTTGACGTAAATGTGCATGACTAAAATCAATGTGGTACAATTACTAATCTTTTATTGGTGCAGACATGCGATTATATTATATTTTATGTACATGTGTATGTTCTACTATTTTTTCTTTGTTCATACAACTGTATGTTTGTGGGACGTGAGCGTGCATGATTGACCCATTGTACTGGTTACTTATTGAGTATTTTAAATACTCACCCATTCCATTTTTTTTTTCCAGATAATGGCAAAGGCATACAAGATAGGAGATGAGTCATTGTTAGTTGTCCGATGACACTGTGTCGTATTGAGCATCCACTTTACATATTTTTTGAGAACTCTCTTGGTTATTTTACTTTTGTTTTCGACAGCTCGCCATGACAACCTTTTCTTGATTTAAAACATTTATGTTTTTTACTAAAGTTACAATCATACTTATATTTGGTTTTTGAAATAAAAATTTCGTTCCTGTTATTATTCGAAGTTGTTTTAATGTCTTTCTCTTAAATATTTGATTTTGCCATTTAAACAAATATTGGTTTTAGCATGCATGAGTTACACTTATAGTCTTTTCTTGACCAGCAAATTCAAATGCACGGCAGGAGAAGGTTTCCTGATGAACCACGTCTTCGCAGATTGGTATAATATTATGTCAAGAAAATTGTTTCCTTGATTTCTCATTTGGCCTAAAATTATAATATATACAAGATATTATTGAGATTTTTTTATAACCATTTTTTTTTTTCATTTGAATTTCTGATTAGCTCACAACCCTAGTCTAACCATGGTATTCATAGTTTTTTCGTAGCCTGCATCTATAGATTGAATTTCCTTGTTTTTAGTGATTAATATCATAGTCTATCAATAATAGACTTCGATCAGTGATATACTTTTATTTACATGTGATATAAGTGTATTGTTGATAGACCTTAGGCAGATATTAAAATCTATCACGTAAACTATGATATATGTAAAATTGGAATTATGGAAAATTTAAATATGAAAGAAAACTAATTTGTTATATCTGCAATAGTTTTTAAATATTTACCATATTTACAAATATTTTTGCCCCGTTTTTCCATTTACTAAAAATACTCTTCCTAATAATTGCCGATTTTAGTGATCTATATCATCTTTGGCAAGTTTGTTTTTCCACTCTTCCGTCATATACACACCCAAGGAAAAAAATTGGGAAATTGTTAGAAAAATAGCATGTTTAAATTTTTAGCTTACAAAATTAATATCATTTTTTAATATTTGTAAAAATAATTTTTCTCGATCCATCTTGGACGAGATCGACCTCAGGATTTTAGTTAAAAATCAACTTTTTCCAACTTATCAATTATTTGGGCTTTCTCGATATATCTCGCCAGATTATATACCGAGATTATGTGCTTCTTAGTATTAATCCCGAGGAAAATAACACCACGATTCAACATATTTGGGCTTTCTCGGTAAATCTCGAGCAGGATTAACACCAAGATTCTATATAATCTGATCTTTTCAAAAATTTAAAATTGTTGAATCAATTAGAAAAATCTATTTGATAATTGGAAAACCTATTTGGCATTTTGAAAAGTCATATAATTGTGAAAACATAAATTATGCTAAGGATTTAAAAATTACATAATAGTTTGATATAATATTTAGTAAACATAACCGAATTTGGAGAAATTTTGAAAGTAATATAAGATTTGGGAAACATGAAAAAAATTAGCATATCTCGGCATGTAATTAGGCAAGATGTACCAAGAAGGCTCAACAATCGATAAGTTAGAAAAAATTGATTTTTTTAAGTAATTCTCGATGGTTGATCTCATTCGAGATGGACCGAGAAAAACTATTTTTATGAGTTTTCAAAAAGTATGCTAGTTTTGTAAGTGAAAACTTAAACGTGCTATTTTTTATAATTTTCGAAAAAGAATTAGAGGACCATATTCAACTACCAAATATCAATAAGGTTATTTTTAAATATAGTAAAATGGGCCAACTTATTTACAAATATAGCACAATGTCATTAACTATCCATGATTATCTATCAGTGTCTAAATCACTTATAAACAATGACATTTTGTTATATTTAAAAATGATTTTAGTAATTTTACCATAAAACAATTACCCTATCAAATAATATCATGTTTACTTCTCCTTATTAAATATCTTTAAAAATTTTAAGTGAATTAAAGACTATAAAGTAATGAAATGAAAATTTATCAAAATGATATTTTTCAAAAATTAAAAGTTCATGATATTTTGTGAGTTCATTCTCTATAACATATCCAAAATGAGTTAATAAATTCTAAGTTTCAATATTATTTTGAGTATTTCCTGCATATTAAGTAATAATAAAAAAGAATACTTGACAAATATTTTAATATCACACACCATCATTCATTAATAAGTTTTGAATTTACAAAAAAACTTTTCAAAAAAGATAAAATTCAACATTGAAATTAAAACCCTAATGCAAATGAACATATACTATAAGAAGCCTATCTGTGTCAAAAATTCTTGTTTTGGAGAAGACTTGTTGCAGTAAACTATACCAAACACACTAACACTTCTCTAACAACCTGAAAAATTCTCCTAAAATGTCCAAAAACTCCTCACTAAAAGCTTCCAACCAAACCAAAAACTGAGCCCCACATGGTAATTTCACACAGCCAGGCTCTTGCTCAGCATTTAAACTCATTTACTTCTCTCAACTGTCCCTCAACGCTCTCTGCCCTTTAAAAACCCTAAGCTCAAAGCTCCATTGGCCAACAACACACACAAAGACAAGTGTAAGTGTTAGGGAAGTAAGAAGAAGAAGAAGAAGAAGAAGAAGAAGAAGAAGAAAATGGCCAAATTGTTCATGGCTTTGCTCTTGGCTCTCGTGGCCACTACAACCCTAGCTAGACCTACGCCAAATGAGGCCACCTTCAATGACCAAAAGAACTTCCTCACCTACGGCGGTGTCGGTGGCTACTCCGGCATTGGCGGCAATGGGCTCCCATTCGGTGGTGTAGGGGGTGCCATAGGAGGAACTGGCCTCGGTGGTGGTCTTGGTGGCGGTCTCGGTGGTGGTCTTGGTGGCGCTACAGGAATTGGTGGACTAGGTGGACTCGGAGGCGTTGGAGGTGGCTTGGGTGGAGGTGGCCTCGGTGGAACCATTGGCGGAACTACTGGCGGTCTCGGTGGTGGTCTCGGTGGTGGTCTTGGTGGCGGTGTTGGTGGAGCATCTGGTGTTACTTATCCTTGAAAAATTATTTAGTTATGTTTGATTTTTACTTAAAAAGTTCTTGCAGTTTGATGTTTGTTTAATTAATATTGTGTCAAGAGATGTAGCTTTCGAGTTGTTTAGTGACCTTATAACATTTGTTTGTGTTTGGTTTTTGTTTAAATTTGTTTGTGATTATCTTTTGTTTGTTCAGTTTCTCAGTATAAATCAAACATCTGTTTGCTAATCTTCTCTGTATCACTCCAAATTTATCGGACATCCCCTAAGAGACAGTTTATATATTTATATTATATTTATTGAAAAATGAATGGGTTGTATGCATACTTTTATCCATATATATTTATATAAAATACAAAAAAATAATAATAATAATAATAGAAGTTTGTTCTTTGTGAGAAAGTTTGTGAATAACATAACATGAAATTACATTACCATTGAAGATTCTACCTTTGAAAAAATAATAATAGAAGTACATCAACTAATTTTAAGATAGAACTCGTGTTATCTAATATCATAACTTCATGCAAAATTTGTTAAATATATATATATATATAATCCAGTTTTGTAGAAAACAAAGATTTAAATATAATAATATATACAAGTTGGACAAAGATGATTCACGGTCATAAGGCTTTTTTTCTCCTATTTATAGAAATTAAACAGGGAATGTACGGTGAGAAATAATATATATTTAATTAAATCATAATACGAAAATATTTTGGAGGGAGGAAGTTATTAAATAATTCTTAAGAATTTTAAAATTTGAGGGAAAGCGTCCTAGTGCTTAAAACAATTATTTATTATTACTTTTTTAGAATGCGTATTAAGTGTTATTACAAACAATTTAAATGTAACACAAAATTAGTTAACATGACAATTAATGCCTAATTAATTGAAAGTATCTAACACTTGTTTAAAACATTTTAATGAGAAAAATTTATTTTAATGGCTAGTATGTTTTAAAATTCAATTAATAATATAATTTGATGTACTAGGTTAAATTATTTTTTTTCAACATTTGCATCAATTTTATTTTTAACTGCAAAAACAATACGAAGAACAGAAATAAGACTTAAACAAGTACTAAATATAAGAATCCAAAATATAATTTAATTAATTCTGTCAATCTTTGCCTAGTTCAATAGATAAAAAGCTCCAAATGATTCTCCATCTTACATTTTTTTTAAATGAAAATAATAAATATTTTTAAATAAAAAATTATACTTTTGGATTAACTTATTTACAAATATAACAAAACATCATTGTCTATTACATTTTTCTATATTTAAAAATATAAGTTTTACCATTTAAAATAATTAGCCTATTTTTTATAATTAATATATATTGTGATGTAAGAAAATGATAAAGATAATTACACCAAAATATATATATTTTAGTTATGAGAGATTTTCTTTTTTCCTTGAATATAATCCAATTTGTTATAAAATATATTGTTTTTCTCTATGGAAAAGCTTCTCTAGTTTCTTTCCAACTAAATATATTTTATATGCATGAGTTTGAGTCACAGATTAATTATATGCATATACTTTATAATGTCCCCTACCTACAAATATTCTGCTCATTAACCAAATATATTTTGTACCTAATTCAGAAGCAAAAGCTAAAGAGGCAGATTTTTTTCAAGCCCTAAAGTATGGTCATTGGATTCTTTTATTTGATGAGCCTAATTAAAGAGGTGTCCATAAATGTTAGGTAGCTCATTAAATAAAAAGACTGCCATTGTGATAAGATTTGCCCTAAGTTTTAGGACACAATGGCTAACCAATTCCCATGGCTTATCCTTTAAACAAATTAAACCATGGAAAGTGTTTGGTGAGAAAATAGCCCAGCTACAAGACACATGGCAATTGAATATATTTTTAGGGGTCTTGAAGGAATAATGAATATGTGTTATCCTTGATCAATTTTTAACTAAATATTGTCTTAGTTAGCCTTCAATGAAAACGTTTGTTATTGGTTGATAGGTACCATTACCAAGAATCAATCAAGAGGATCACTCTAGCTATGACAATGATAGTATAATTGATGTTGGAAATTCTTTGAAAGGTCACGTATATTTTTCATTCGTATTATATCTACAGAGAAGTCGATTACTGTTTAATTTTGTTTAGATTCAACGACATTATGGAGGGGAGAGATTTGAACGTGTGATATCTCATAATTGAAAACATACGTCTTTTTCACTGTTGAGATATACTCATTGAATTAAGCTCTTAACGATCAAGTTTGGTAATAAATTTAAACAATATAGCTACTATATAATATAAAAGGAATTGGGGTATAAATCCAAATGGACATAGTATATGGCTAGTATATAAAGACCCATGTGCAATAAATTTTGGTCCATATCAAATCTTTTCTGTTATTTGACATAAACCCTGATAAGGAAATACTACTTTTTTGGATAAATAATTACCGAATAGGAAGAACTTCGCGCATCGGATTGATATTAATCACGTTTATCTAATGTGAAAGGTAATCTATCAATGGTAATGTAAAAAGTTGGCCCCAAATGATTGTTTTTATTGTTGTTTACTTGTGTTCCATAATTGTAATGAGTTGTGGGGTTCGTCTCAAAATTTGTAATCAAATCGTGCAATCTAATTGAGAAATGGATGGTGCTCAATCTTATTCTAGTTGAAAGTTTCATGAGATCCACTACCTTTAACTTTATCGTTACCGTTATAGATAATATTATTGTAATAGTATAAAAATTATGAATCTATCACATTTATTGTTACCTTTACTTTTACCGCTAAGGTCAAATAGTAATGGTAACAATAATACTAAAAGTAAAATGTAACAGATTCATGGTTCTATGTAAACGCGATCAAAAGCAATCACATTATGTTTGCTACTCAGACTTATTAAGATTCATCAATCAATAAAATCTCATTTCAATTACATCAATTTTTATTATGGTTTGGTAAATGTGGCCTAATTATCTTATTTTCTAAGCTATGTTTCAATTGATAATTTATAAAGACACCAACTTAAAAGAAAAAAAAAATTCGGTGCACGTGCACCCATCTTTTGTGCAACTCAAGTAAAACCCAACATGAGTGTAGCTCAATTGGCAGAGTGCTCGTGCACCCATCTTTTGTGCAACTCAAGTAAAACCCAACATGAGTGTAGCTCAATTGGCAGAGTGCTCATACTATCGATTTCGAGGTCAAAGGTTTGATTCCTCCATTCCACATTTTAACTACAATACCTTTGAAAAAAAAATTAATTAAATTGATATATTTTTTTAATCTTATTTTTAGTATGTAAGAAAAAGAAATATGAAACTAAGTGCAACTTATTGCTCAATTTAAAATAGCTTGAAAAGGATAGTAAATTACTTTTTTTGTTCAAGGCGAATTCTTCCTCACTAATTAGAAAGAAAGATTTCTTTTTGCTCATCAGTAACTACATTTCACGTTGAGCACTAAGAAATTCCTGCCTAGTTATGATGGAATTATAATATTCTTTTTTTTTTTTCATTGTATACATGGCTTGATTAAAGATTTGTTAAAAAAAAAAAAAAGAAAGTCAAGCAGCTTCTTTTCAATTTAACCATAACTCTTAAGAAAAAAAATGTAGTTTTATTCTATAAAATAGAAATGTAACTAAGAATTGAGACTTGACATTGAAAAATTATATATATATTTGGTTCAATTACATATAATGATGATTATTCGAATCTTTGGACTTTTGATAGATGATATCTTCTTTATTAACGGTTGAATTATATTAAGATTTGGGAAGGCCTCGTTTGATACATATAACTATTTGATTTTTTGTTTTTGTTTTTATAATTAAGTCTATTGCATCCACATTCCTTACAAAAATTTACATCTTTCTTGGTTAAATTCTTAGTCAAATTCCAAAAACAAAAATAACTTTTTGAAAACTACTTTTTTTAGTTCTCAAAATTTGGATTAATTTTTTAAACCATTGATGAAAAGTAGATAACAAAAGAAGAAATTTGGAGATGGAAGTTGTGTTCATAAATTTAATTTTCTATAAAAAAAAAAAAATAGTTATCAAACGGAGCACAAACTTTTAACCTTTTGAAATGATTAAGTTAGTAATTGTTTATAGTCCTTACACTTTCAAGCTTTTGTTTAAAAAGTATTTAAACTTTAAAATTGTTCAAAGTTCTTCAACTTTCAATTTTACATATGATAGGTATCATAGAAGCTCAAAATTTTTAAAAAGTAACTATTTAAATAAATATAAAATGATATTTTATGTCTAATATGTCTCTAAATTTTCCGCTTTGCGTATAGTAGGTGCGATTTTAAAAAACATTGAATAAGTCCAAGACTTTTTACGCATAAAATTAAAGTTTAAGGATTTGTTAAATATAAAATTGAAAATTTTAAGGATTTATTAAATCCTTTCTAAAATCTGAGGACTAAATATGTTGGAAAAACTCTACTACTTCCACAGGAATAAGTAGAAAAATAACAGAAAAATTAAAAGAAAGCAATAAAACTGAAAATACAAGAATTTACATGGAAAAAACTCCAAACCAAATTAAAAAACCATGGATCAGAAAAAATATCACGACGTGAAAAATTATTACAATCATACAGAATAATTCTCCCTCATTAATTACAAAATCACTCTCACAAAACTTTTTACTACTCACACTGTTTTTTCCACTCTAAAATTAGAAAATGCAAAGAGGAATTTTACTAAATTAGCACATCTAAGCTTAAAGTATTTATAATAGACAATTTGAAACGACTCCTTTTATAGTGGTTGAAGTCCATGACTTTATTGAAACTTTTCGATGTGAGACAACTGTGCTTTTAATATTTTTCTAAAATCCAGCCAAATAGACACACATCTAAAAGGGTAAGAAATTCTTAATACTTTTTAAAGTCCAAAGATTAAATTATACAGAAAGTATAATTAGAAACTCAAGGTCTTAAAATAAGGTTAGACTAGATGGGTATATGAATTTTTTAGATAATGACCCTTCAATTAAAGGGTACCCTAGGACAGCTGGTGAATGAGTAGGCATTAACATGGCTCTTGAATGCTATGTTGAACAAGTGCTGCATGAGAAATTTTAATTTAAGTAATAATGGTTAAAATAGAGAAGAAAGCAATGCATTAAAGAGATGAACTAACCATTGTACCTATGGTTGGGTAAGGTGGCAAATTGAAAGGCTGTGTTTGGTTGGAAAGTGGCCTTTAAAATTTTGTATGGCACTAAGGATTTTGTCAGAGAGTTGCCTGAAAATATTCAATGACCTAATTGAATATATATCAGTCTTTTGAGACCTCTCTCATCTAATGGACATTAACAACTTCCATCATTCACTGCTTATTTTGCTACCCACCACCCACTTCTTGTTTTACCATGCAAATTATTCAATTATATACATTATTTATATATCATTGGTATGGCAATAAATTTGAGTTATTACTCTATATATATATATATATATAGGTCTATATGAGGATATATCAACAAATCGACACCATATTAAATGAAAGAAAGTGTGGTTAAGAAAGACTCGAAAGAATTCATATTTTATTATCGATGTATCAAGAAAGTATACCTTTCTTTTGGGTAGTTCTTTCGTGTAAACTCTAAAATTAGAGCAGTAATTTTAGTACAAGTAGTTTTCTATAAAAAAAAAATTATGACATAGCTTTCTTCTCTACGTAAGTTTGTTTTATGTCATCAAATTAATTTGTTTTAGACAAAATTTGGTGTTGTTTGGACTACACCTATTTTTTGTGTAGTCCAAACATTTGCTTAGTAAAATTTTGTTGGGCAAATTTATTGTTTTTAAAGTTTAAATTGTTTATATATTTTTTCTATTATGTACTAAGAGACGGATGCATGAGATTAAGTTTAGGTTGTAGCTAATCAATATCTTTCGCTTTGTGAATAGCTTTGTCCACAAAATTCATCAACTAGAGATCCACTCTCCTCTTTAATATATTTATTACAATACTTTGGACTCTATTCTTTGAGGGAAATAATAGTTTTTTTTTTTAATATGTGAGATTGAAGAATTGAATCTTGAACTTTAAAGTTGATAATACAAATATTATGTTCGTTGAAGTATGTTCATTTTGTCCAGAGAAATAATAGTTGTACTTTCAAGAACTCTCGAGCAGAAGTACAAAATCCAGACAGTAAAATAGCATTCACTTTTGAGATCTTTGGTCCACAAGATCAAAGGTATTCAAAAACTATTTTCCATATCTTTCATTGTGTTAAATTTCTCCTCTTTCCTTTTAACTTGTTTTGCTTTTGTATATTTCCATACATATGCTTAATAAAGTATCATTTATCTAAAACAGAGTATAATTAACTCGAATCAATATTACTTTTCGTGAACTCCTATACAAAATTTTTGTAGGAAGAAAATGGTATGCGGTGATACTAAATTTTGACCAAAAGAAAATGCACCTTACCTCTACGTGATAATAACGGTAAATTTATAATTTAAGGAAGAGATAACGTGTAAAATAAATAAAAAAGACTCTCATGCCTAAGTTAATAAGAGAATTATAAAACTGAGGATAAGTCAGAATTTTTAATTACTTTATATGCAGTTATAATGATGTATTTATAGGCTTCGATCATTCTCTTATTTCTTATCTAATTAGGGTTTATGATTAGATAGGTTGCGTGTGGATCTCTCCCAAGGCCGAGGTCGGCCAATCCAACATCCTTACCAGCCTTTCTAAGGTTTCATCCCTTTAAGGTTTAGCTTATGCTGAGTTTTTTTGCCTTTGGGCTCATACACAGAGCTCGCCCTCGATAGGGACCGAGGCCGACCAGGCGCAACTTTTTTTCTTCTCACTCTTTCATTCTTCTCCTATTCTCCTTTGACTATTTATCCTGATTCCAGAATCTACTCATGAGAATATGTATGTTGATTGGAATGAATAAAAGTTCACTCTTAAACAGCACAAAATAAAGCTGGTGACGTGCAAGTCGTTAAGAAATGTCGTAGACGGTGCGTTCTAAATGCAAATTTCAAACAAATTAAGAAAGAAGAAGATTACTCGATGGAAATCAGAATAACATATAATTAAGACACAGGAAAAATAAACCATGAGGAAATTTTTTTTTGTTAAAATAAATTTAATATTCAATTTATGTTCCTTTAACAAATAAAACCATAAAAATACTTGAACTACATGCATATTAGATATTCAAGAGTGTAAGATCTATCCATTTTCTTAATATGAGATATCTTCTATATACTATATCAAGATAATACTTCTTTGTTGGTCTTTTCCGACGTTGTTTCTTGAATCTGCTTATATAGGGCAATGCCATCATTTTCAACTCATTGACTGCTATCTATTGAATTCAATTTATGTGCCTTTAATAAATAAAACCATAATAATACTTGAACTACTTATAGATATTAGATAGTATAAGATTCACAAGAGGAATAATTCAAGTATTCAAGATCGTGAAATCCCTCCATTTTCTTAATATATATCAAGATGATGCTTCTTTATTGGTCTTTCCGAGTGTTGTTGCTTGAATCTGCTTTCATGGAGCGATATCATCATTTTTAAATCATCGATTGTTATTTGTTGGTCTCTTAAATAATTGTGCTTTTTAAAAAATCAAATAAGAGTAAAAATTTGAGAAAATGCTCATAATCTGGCTGGTTGTTGGTCTCATGGGTTGAAGCTCTTTTTAGATAATTACAATCAAGCTACTATAGCCCTTAATTTAGCAACTTTTGTGTAATTCTATATACTTTCCTGCATCTTTTGCTTATCTCTTGGTGACTTTCCTCCAGCCATTCATTTATTGATATCTAACTTTTGAGCTCTCTCCAACTTCACTTTTATTGTTACTTTTTACGTAATGAAACACTTTGGGGTTGGGATATGACAAAGCGCTAAGGATGTGTCAACCTAGTTGAGATATTCAAGTACACCTACTCCCCACATCCTTTAGTATATTTCTCTTAAAAAAAGATGATTTTTCTTTGAGTATCAATTCATAGATCATATCCCCCTTTTTTGGACTTAATGTCCCGTTTAGTCTCCATAGACTATTGTCTACCATATTAGACAATAAATATTAAATTTCATCTAAAAATTAACTGACAATGAAATGACTAACTAATGTACCTTATTATGATTGTAAAGTTGTCTCCCAATTTTTCCAATGTGAGTTTCTGAACACATCCTGAGATTTTTCTGCAGATAACCCTTTCTCAACCCCTTAAATGATTGTTGACCTACCTTCACAAACAAATGAAATCTAATCTTATGCTTATGTCAAATTACACTACTACATTTTATAACTTACCATATTAGGGATGGTCATGTGTATCGTAGCCTTAACGCAATGATCATCTCTATCACTCTTCATTTTTCTCAATTCCACTACAATATTCATGAGGAAAGCATAGCTCTGACATAAGCATAAAGTTAGATTTCCATATGTTTGTGAGGGGGCAGGTCATTAATCATAAAGGTACTCGAGAAAAGGTCGTCCATACAAAAAACTCACACATCCTCCTAAAAAATGTGTCTCTTTGGTCTTGAGATGGAACTCATGTTTTTATCTAATATCGTATCTGAGCCCAAGAAGTTCAAACGGATATCTTGTCCAAAAAAGAAAGTTGAAAAGAAAAGAGATCTAATCCAAGAATGGTGGCCCAAAGAGGTTTCATTTGAAAGGAGTATGTTGAGGAGGATCTGACATTGAAAAAATTGGAATATCTCATTGAATTAGGTTTATAAGATACATATACTCCTCGTATAGTTCATAAAAAATAGCTTTATCGCGTTAAAAAAGATTTTAGTCTTGATTTTTTTTTCTCCATATTTGATTTTGAGATCAAGCATAATCAAAATTTGAATATAAATTTCCTCCATAAATCGTCTAAACTATACTATCAATTTTCTTAGGTGTCTCTCTTTCTTTGTTTTTCTATTCCATTAAGAATTTTCTTTTTCTTTCTATAGCTCCATGCGTTTTCTCCATTTTTTTATTTTTTAGATATCTAAATTGTTTGTTTGGTTTTTTATTTTTTACTTTTTTTTTCTTAATCGGATCAATAAATTATTTATTTATTTATTTTGCTTTTTGCAACTTCATATCTTTCTCTCAATTGTTGTTATGAACTAAGTAGAAGTCGATTAGACGAAGGTGCATGAAATGGAATTTTTTTTATATTTATTTTTCATTTAATTTAAACTTTATTTGTTACTTTATTGTTTATATACAAACAAAATAAAATTTATAATGAGCAAAATTGAATGAAAGAAGTTGAGAATCACACATAAAAGAAAAAAATAAAATCAACCTTTTTTCCTAATTTTCGATTTTACGTTCCCCTAATTTTGAGCATCACTTGTAAAAATAAATATAAAAAAATAAATCATGATACTATTTTTTTTTTTTTTTTTGTTGCGAATCACACCTAAAAGAAAAAAAAGTCAAAATTTCCCCTAATTTTGAGCATCACAGGTAAAAAGAATTAAAAAAAAAAAAAAAACCAAATCATCATACTATTTTTTTTTTAAAAAAAATTGCCCATAAAATTAAAATAAAGAATACAAATTTAAAATTTTCCCTAATTTCGAGCATCGCATTTAAAACGAAAAAAAATTATGACACTTTTTTTTCTTGAGAATCACGAGTAATAGAAAAAACATATTTTTTTTAAATATTTTTTTTAAAAAAACCACATTTTATCTTTAACAAATATCTCATTCACTCTAAATAAAGAGATATTTTTTATAAACTAAAAAAATTTATATCCCAACCACTATCTTCTCCACCTTAAATAAAAAATAATTTTATTAAAAAAAAAAAAAGTGATCACAATTTCTCTTCTAACTATTATCTACTTTACATTTAATACATGATTTTTTTATAAAAAAAAAAAATCTATTAATCTAAATGATTTTAGTAAAATCAGATTACGATTTCAAATTTAAATTTCCACTATAAATTAAATAGTTGAGTTAAACTTTAGTTTAACTTGGTATCTTCTCTTCTTATTTTTTATTATTATTATTTTTTTTTAACTTTTGTTAACCCCCTCCTTAAGTTTTTATGGATTTTTTTGGTGTGGAGTATTGTAAAAAATTTCTTTAAACATCATTGCCACATTTTTATTTTTTTTTATTCATTAACGTTCTGAGTTTTTTTTTTTTTTCAGCTCTTAGACACGCATAATAATTTTTCTACCTCATTATTTTTTTTTAGAGTTAGAAATATCTAGGTATCACACATTCATATTTATTTATTTATTTATTTATGGTATGTTATATTTTTCAATTGTTTCTTTTTTTCTTTATCATTTAAGGTGAATCGTCTTTTTTAAGCTTTTGTATGAGGTTGAGATTTAGATGAAATAGCTTTTATTTTTTATTTTTTAAAAAAGAATAGTCTTTTATTAAGGAAGTTAAGTAGGAGTAACAAATATATTAGAAATAGGTTTTTATTTCTTATAAAAGTGATTAGCTTTTATTATAAAGTTTTCTTATTATAAAGGCAAATAATACCTTTGATTTTTTCTTTTACTATCAACTATTTAAATTAAGATAAAAAAAGACAATTCAATTCATGAAACGCCAGCAAAATTCCAACTAATGGGTCCTAAATTTGAGAAAACTACAAGAGACTTTGTTTCTTTATTTATTTATTCATCTCTCCTCTTTCTTTCTTTTTCATCTTAATTTTTTCTTTCTTTTAATGCCATTATCGTTTTAATTTTTATTATTTAATTTTAAATTTTTGTTATATCTCTCTCATTTCAGTTTTCTCTCATCTTATTTTCTTTTGGATTTTCACCGACAAATCTTTAGTTATTGTTTACTTTTTACATCTCTACTACTTTTCCTTAATTTAGGTAGGTTTTAATTTCTCTTTATTCAAAAAATAAATTAAGAAGATATTTTACGTTTACCATTAATTTCTTTAAAAAAAACATTTCTTCTTTCTATTTCGTAGATTTTATTTGCATGTATGATTGACTAATAAAAAAAATGCATTTTTAAAGAATGTGCAATAAATTAATGATAGTTGAAAACTTAATTTGCAATATTTTTGTCGAACAATTTAGAATCTAGTTTAATTGAAGTGACACATGTAATAGAATGGGTTAGAGTGAGAGAATGCAAATAAATTTGAGCAGAATAAAATTTAGGGTTATGATTTGTATCAAATGGACTCAACTTTAGGATAGGCAGATGAATTAAGACACATTATTATTAAGATTTTCTTTTGAAAATCATCTATGCATCAATTTTAGTAATGCATTTAGTTCATTCAATATTTGACGAATTCTATACAACATATGTGTAAAATATTGAATGCATGGATGATCTTCAAAATCTTAGTAAAAGGGTCTAAAAACAATTCATTTATGTTAATTTACGAGATTAATTGAAACAATTTCATAATGTTTCAACCAATATTTTTCAAAGAAAATATCTGAACAGTGTATAATTGATACACTTATAAAATTTCAAGGGTTTAAAATGATAGAACACCTTTGGATCATAAATAATTATTATTTTTTTTTTTTTTTACATTTAATATTATTGACTCCACTTTAACTTGTTTGTTTCTTGCTTTTGTTATCTTTAGGGAGTGCTTGAATTTATTAGTATTAGATCAAGTTTTGTAAAAAAAAAAAATTTTAAAAAAAATTAAGATAGTTGGTTAAAAATTCAAATGTCTAATCGTAAAAGAAAAAAAACCAATAAAGAAGATGGGTAAGAAAAACAAACACAACCTTCAAAAACTAGAACAAAAAACTTAGGTTCTATTTGGTAACAATTTCGTTATTGGTTTTTTATATTTGCTTTTTAGAATTAAGCCTATTTCATCTCTGTTTCTTACAATAATTTACATATTTTTTAAGTGCAATGATTAAATTTTTAGTTAAATTCTTAAAACAAAACAAAAATTTAAAAGTTACTATTTTTAGTTTTCAAAATTTAGCTTGATTTTCCAAACCATGGATAAAAAGAAAAGAAGAAATGTGGAAGTGAAAGTAGTGTCTATAGACTTAATTTTCAAAAACAAAAAATCTATGGTCTCATTTCGTAACAATTTATATTTTTGGTTTTTGAAAATTAAGTTTACAGACATTACTTCAACCTCCTAAATTATTCATTTGTTATCTACTTTTTACCAATGGTTTAAAAAATCAAGTAAAAATTTGAAAACAAAAAAAAGTAACTTTTAAAAACTTGTTTTTGTTTTTTAAATTTGACTAAGAATCCAACCATTATAATTAAGAAATATGTAAATCAATGTAAGAAATAAGGAGTAACTATGTTTAATTTTCAAAAATAAAAAATAAAAAACGATATATTTATCAAAAAGATGATTTCCGACTTTTTTTTTTTTGAACAATTAATCTCTTTAGTAGAAATTACACTTCTAAACTTTTATAAATAGATCAACTTATATGCTCCTTAGTTTTCAAATTCATATTCAATTATTCTCACACTTGTGTAAAATAATAATGGTATAAAAATTAAGTTCTTAAACATTCTTAAATTATCGAGTTAAATGAATCAATTTACACTTTTTACTAGTTTCGAATTTAAAAACCACCGATGCATTATCCTTTAATTAATATTAGACCTCTTTTAATGATGTAGAATTAACGAAATATTACGGACTTCATTAAGTTGGTGGTGGTAACCTACAACAATATCGACAGTTTTTCGTATTCTTCTTCGGTACTTTTTTAAATGGATAATGCTATTTTAATAATAAAATTTATATTAGTATGCAAAAAAAAAAAAAAAATAATAATAATAATAATAATAATACAAATAGTGAAATTGATATTAAACGAATTCAAGAACAAATACTTGTGGATGTAATATTTCTTCTTTTTTCTCATTAATATTATTTTTAATCTCTATATTTGGAGGTTGGCTCAATTTTAATTCATGTAATTTTAAAATGTATAATTTTTGCTTCTATATTTTCATGTCCATATTTTAGTTTATCAGTGATTATTTTTTATTATATATTAATCTTTTCAATATAAATTTTGAAATTATATATGAAAATAATAATTACTAATTAGTTAATAATAATACAAATGAATTTTAATAGACTAAATTTAAGATTTAAGAATGATTAAAATTGCACCAATTTTTAATAGAAAATGACGCGGCCACAATATACTAAGACAAGCTACGTGGTATCAGAATGTATGCCACGTGGACATAAAAGAACTGCCGCGTGGATAGTTGCATGCATTAAGCAATGCGATTTAATAAAATGAAACATTGGAATGGGAAAAATCATAATTAGACGGAAAATAGTAACAATAATAATAATGTCGAAGCAAGTTGAAATTCCGGGGGAGGCGACTCACACCGGCACCGCCATCCTGGAAACCGCCGCCGCCGCCGTACAAAGCTTCCGCCCTATCAATCAAATCCACCAGCACCTCTGCGCGTAAGTTGCCTCCAACAGTAAACACTTCTACTTGTTTCCATCTCCGTTCTTCACTTTTTTTTTTTTTTTTTTTTTTATAGAAAATTAAATTAAAAAATTTTATTTAAATTACGAATTATTTCTTCTGGTTCCAAGGGTGTTCGGATTTTTTGTTAGGTTAACAAACCATTTTAGTTTCTAAACTTTGATGGAAGTAACAATTTAGTCCATAAATTATAAATTGTTTATAATGATTTAGTCCCGGTTTAATTTTGTGGTAATTTAATCCATAAACTTTACTATATAATAATTTAGTCCTTAAAAATTTAATCCCTAAAAGTTTTGTTTCTCCTTGAATTTTTTTTTTTTTTAAAAAATGGTTATGAAACATCATTTCAAATTTGTAACAATAATTCATGTTTTGCCCATAAATTCAGTGAATTATTTTATTGAAAGGGGTGTTAATTATATAACTTAGTATTTATAATTAATATATGTAGTTCATGGATTTAAAATTACAAAAAATGAATTTTGGTGTTGGCCTAAAATTTTGTTTTTAGGTTAAGAAAATATAACTATATTTATCCAATTTTAGGGGTCAATCCTAAGGTTTAGATGTAAATTACATATTTAGCCTTGTCATATTTTAATTTTTAATTAATAGAACATAATTAAAATCCTATCTTAGAAATATTGTTTAAAAAAAACCGTCTTAAAATTTTTATTTTTCTCTTTGTTTTTGTTACTATCTCGTTAGAAAAGTTTAAATACAATTAGGCTATATTTACCACACGTTAAACGTAATCTATCCATGGTAATCTAAAATGTGGGTTTCTGAACTGTGAGGCCTTCCAAAAAATCTAAGTTATTTGTACATAACTAAAACTAAAAAGTTGAAAGTACATAGCGACTTCAGTTTAACAACTAGAGTCTTATAACATTACTTCCATCTTTAGCTCAAGCTCTCCTCTTTTTTCAAGTTGAATTGAATCTTGGGGTATGGGGGTATGGATATAGTCCAAGTTTGACAATTTTTTTATGGAGTTGTCTCAAAATTAATTTAAAAAATAGTACAATTTTAAATATGTACAATTATTCCTGAACTCGTCGCCATGATATTCTTGTTGTTGGATATGGACATGGTGAATTAGGTTTCATTTCTACTCTCACGACATGACAAGGCAAGTGGAGGCACACCACTACTGCGCACACCTGAACGAAGAGGTCCGACAGTGTCTAATCTTCGACAGCCCAGAGAAGGATGCCAGACTGATAGGGGTCGAGTACATTGTAACAGAGAATCTCTTCTTAACGCTGCCCGACGACGAGAAGCGTCTTTGGCACTCTCATGAGTACGAGGTGAAGAGTGGGACTCTATTCCTTCCTGGTGTCCCGGGCCCAATCGAGCGCCTTGACTTGGACCAGGTCTGCAAGACATATGGCAAAGTCTTTCATTTCTGGCAGGTTATGTTCCTCCCCAACTCCCTAGTTTTTAGTTGAGCTTAATTTTGAATAGGCTAAATTATAAAAATACTCCAAAATTGTATATTTTGTTTCAAAAATATTAAAGTATTAATATTCTAACTTTTATTTTTTTAAAACTAACAATAAGTATTTTTTTAATTCTCTTAAAACTTTTAAAAATTTTAGGAACATTTTACTAAAGAAAGTACAAAGTTTATGAATATTTTTTCTAAGTGTGTTTTTACACGACCCTTGGTCTTTTTCATTTGGTTCGGGTGTGACAAATCATCACATTTTATGGTTGTGTCCCTGATTGAGCTGATGTAGTAGGTAAGCGAAAAATGGGAGAAACAAGTGAATTTTTAGGTTATTTAGCTTAATTACATCTTCAAAATCGAAACAAATTCAAGTGGTAGTAGATCCTGAATTTAGCTTTCTAACCATTGAGACTAGAACAAAACGAAATTTTCTGGCTCAACTATTGGCATGCAGGTGGATCGAGGCGACATTCTACCACTCGGCATCCCGCAGCTAATGATGGCGCTAACTCGAGATGGACAACTCGATGAGAGTCTACAACAGAGTAAGGAGCGCTAGCGAACAAATTGTATTGTTTCAGAGGTCTATGAATTTGAGCTTTTGTAAAATATTGATATGATTTGATTTTCAGAGGTTGAGCAAAAATATGGGGTCTCGTTCGAGGAGGAGAGGAGGAAGAGAGAGTACATGTCGGGACCGGACCACGGGGTCCATCCGATGGCAAACGGTGGTGGGGAAGGCCTGAAGACAGAACTTAGGGAGACGATGAGGCCGTTGGCAGCTTCAATTCCAAGAGTCTTTGTTTGATAAAGGGATGTGGTGGTGTTTATAATAGTTGGATGTATATATATGTCTTCACTTTAAGCATGTGTGTGTATTTTATTTATGTGAAGGTGACTTTCGAACTACGGAGAATTAAATGGTTAAATAAAGTAAGGATTAATAGTTCTCTAGTAATTCTGTTTCTTTTTTTGGAGAATTTAAACTACTTTATGTCGATTGAATTATATCTATTTTATCTATTTTAGTTTGATGGTAAAATGGTTGAGCTTTGATGGTAATATAAATTGAGATGATTAGTAATGACAATATCATTGAGATGATTAGTAAGGTTAATTCTCAATTCAAACCTTCTAGTTTATGCCTAACATAAATAATGGCAATATTTAAATCAAGTGAAACAAAAACGTAACACAACATCAAACAAAATAATTTAATGAAATTCTCATGAAGCAAAGGACGAAAACATGGTAATGTTAGATCGATAGTACTCCACTTAAAAAGCAAAATAACTAAAATTCATACCCTAATAATTAAATAACTTCAGGGATTAGTAAGACCAGAACCACCACCAACACCAATTCCAGTAGCGCCAGCGAGACCGCCACCGAGGCCAGATCCTCCAATGACACCTCCAACCCCACCGAACGGGTGGCCATTGCTGCCGATGCCGGAGTAGCCACCAAGGCCACCGTAGGACAGGAAGTTCTTTTGGTCATTGAAGGTGGTGTCTGGCGCAGGTCGAGCTAGGGCGTGAGTGGCAACAAGAGCCAAGAGCAAAGCCATGAACAATTTGGCCATTTTCTTCTTCTTCTTGATTCCTTCTCCAAGACTTACACTTGTGTTTGTGTGTGTTGTTGGTCAATGGAGCTGTGAGCTTAGGGTTTTAAAGGGCAGAGAACGTTGGGGGACAGTTGAGAGAAGTAAATGTAAGTTTAAATGTTGAGCCAGTGATCAGTGCTTGGCTTGAGTTTGAATGCTGGGTTTGGTTTCTAACTGGTTTCAATTTCATTGGTTCTTAAAATTGTTGCTTGATAATTAAGCTTTCATTTCATTTCCTTGAAAAAAGAAAATCACTTTTTCGTTTAATTATTTTACAAAAAAAATACTAATGATTTGAGGATTCAATAAGTTAACCGATATATTTCCAACTAAGTTGACACAATTAACTCTTTAGTTTTTGATTATTTACTCATTAAATCTATGCTTTTTTTTTTTTTTTCAGTTTTCTTATTATAGTTTTAAAAAATTTAATTTTTAAAAACTACATCTTTTTTTATAACCATTTTATTTTTATTTTTATTTTTCAAAATGACACATGTTCTATCACAATTTTTTTTTTTCTTTTTTGCATAGTTTTCATGTTATTCTTAAGTAAATATTTGAATTAGTTGAGAAAATTCAACAAGAAAAGAAGTTTTCAAATCTACATTTGTAGTTTTCAAACTTGGCTTGTATTCCGAAAACAATTCTTCAAAAGTAAATAACAAATAAAATCAACCAATAGGTAGAAGTACTATTTACAAGTTTAATTTTCAAAAGGAAAATACTTGAATGCATCTTGGATTACACCTATCTTTATACATCCCAATATTATATAAGCATAATGTCACATAGCATCTTACTTCTTTTTTTTTTTTTTGAATATCTTAATTTATTTTCTTATGTGTGATTAAAGTGGCATGCATAAAAGCCAAGTATTGTTGTTTTCAAAAAATAAAAAACAAATTCAAAATAGTTATCAAAAGTGGTCATTTTTTTACTGTTAAAACCAAACAAAGAAGATATTAGATGAAATTAGTGTTTAGTAATTTAAATTTTAGAAATGACTAAAGTTTTAATTTTGAGTTTTGTATTTTCAAAATTTTTACTTGTTTCTTTAGTTACTTTCCTACCTCTAGAATTAAAAACACGACGATACTAAGACCCCAGTTTGGCGTGCGATTTTAAGGATAATAGTCATACAGCGGAGAATAGTCAAAGGCGTGACACGTCGCCATATGACAGCTGACGTGGCGCTGACTGTGCAGAGACTAAATTGATATTCTAGAAAGATTTTGGCTACAATTTCGGTTTCTTGGTATCCAGTAGGATTGCTCCACGTAGCTAGAATTTCTTGTAATATTCCTTTATGTTATCTCCCGTGTGTTAAAAAAAAATCCGATGACCTGAAAAAATTGATTAATTGAGCCCAATCCATATATTTTGGGTTCGGTTATCAACTCATTTGGATTATTCAAATAAATGAATTTTTTTGGGTTGGGTTTGTTCAAGGATTCACCTAAAGTAACTCAAAGCAACACGAACAAACCCGAACTTGTTATTTACTTTAAAATGTAAATACTTTTTTATACTTAGGAATCAATTATATGTACATATATTTATGTTTGTTTTATTTAATTTTATTACGTTTTGGATAATTTATTCTCTAACAACTCATAAAAGAAGTTTTTAGCACATTTGAAAGAAAATTTGCATTATATAAATTGAAATTGAGTTGTTAATGTTAATTCAATATAAAAAAATAATTAAATCAAATTTATACGTATTAACATTTTACTTATTTTAGAATAAAAATTTAAATTAATGAACCAAGTAATCCGAACCAACCCAACCCAACCCAAATATTTTATGATTGGGTTGGGTTGCGTTCATTTTTTAATAAAAAGTATTTGGGTTGAAGAAATTTAACAATTAGATTGGGTTTAAAAAATACTTCTATCCAACCCAACTTACGAACACCCCTACTCTATATTATTCTCATTATTTCTCTGTGTATTTACATAAATGGGTTGAGCCCCTTCTTCTCCTTTTAAGTGAAGGAGACTTCATTGTAATTGTATTGAAGCAATAAAACATTCTTCGAAGAGGAAACATTCCAGAACTTCAATTCATCAACATTTGTTCCGTCTTCCTCTTCATTTTATTAACTTGCAAATCGCTTTAATTTTTATGCTTCTAAAAGAATAAAAGAAAAAAAAAATGAGGAAAACATAATTTTTTACCAATTTGGAATTCTTTTAAAGTACTTAAAAGTGTTTCCAAGTAAGAAAAAAAAAAGTGATTCAAATAGGTTATTCATGTTAGGATTGGTAATGGGTCTTAACTTCACAATTGCAATTCCTTTGTTACCTCAAATTAACTTTTTAGTAGGAAACACCCACTTTTAGCTCATAAACACTCTCAAGCACTATCAACTTAATTGTGTTAATTCTTTTAGTGGGATTCATCATAGTAAAAGTTATAATTATACATTTGGCCTTCAAAATATTTTAAAGAAATACCCGTCCACACCAGACTTTTCACTAAAAAAAAAAAAACGGATGTGACGATGCAAATTTTGACGTGACGTGAGCTATACAAATTAGAACGGTTTTGCGCACAATGGTGGGAGCAACTGAGGTAGGATTAAATATTGTTGCTCCTTTAATGATTAAGAAAAAAGAACAAGAAATAAAAAAAAAATTTAGGCTTTAAGGAGTTTGAAACATTAACCTCTTAATTTGCATTCAAATCTTCTACCACTAAGCTACTGACTATTCTTCTATAACAAATTGTAACTTTTCACCAAATGGAAAATAAACGTGACAATGACAATTTAATACGATAGTGAGGTATAAAAATATAGATGGGTGTTGCGCACATTAAAAACGGTCATTTGGTGGGAATAATTGGGGTAAGAATCAGATAAAATATCGTTGCTCCTTTAACGATTAAAAGGAACTAGAAATTAAAAAGAAAAAATAGATGCATGCTCTACCACTGAGATATAGACCCTTCTTTGATAAAAAGAAAATGTAACTTTGCACCACAACGAAAATGTGTGACAATGAAAATTTACACGATATTTAGCTATAAAAAAATTGTTGGAAACGGCAAGGTCCTAAGAACGACAAATTGTAAACTGTCAAGGCTGTGCCGTCAAGCGAAGAGCAAAAGCTGCAAAACAGAAACTCATTATAGGCTGAGTCGCGGAGCTCGCTCTCTTTAAGACGTTTCACGGCTCTGCCCAAGTGTGCAATTAGGTATGAAAATTGTCATGTCGTCCCCAAGATAAAACAACCAAATGAAATCGATAGGAAATGCATCGTTACCGATTGGAACGTACACCCTTTCTAAACTCACTGCTCGGAAAGCTAAGATAGAGGAGGAGAGGAAAATGAAGAGAGAATTTAGAAAATGAATTTTGTATATGACGAACTACTGAAGGCCTCGCCTTTTATAGACCTTCAGTGTCGAAACGAACCGTTTTAAAAATAATCAAATAAAATAGTATTTTGTATTAAAAATAATCATCACACACACACGCCACACCTGACCGGACGGTGGCATCACGCATGTGAGATGTCCACCGAACCCACATTGGTCTATCTCCTCACTTCCTCCAAAATATGGGTACCCCTTGGGGTGCAAACCCAAAACACAAGGTTGGAGTACATAAAGGAGACTTCCAACACTAAATTTTCTAATGTGGGATTCTCCAATTAAAAAAGTTGGTTCTCTTTAGTTTTGAAAGTTAAATTTGCACCCAACAATCCCCCACTTGGAAATTTAAACAAAACAAGAAGAGAGAAAAGATTTTCATTGAGCAGTTTCAATCTATACAACACTGTGCATAAGCAAAGGTGTCTTATGACTTGAACTTTTACATAGTGTAGATGATTCAAAATATACTAGAGTAACCCTTAATTTTGAACTCTATCTCTAACAGCATCTCACACAGAGTGTCATTAGGGTGTAGTACGAAAGCCCGTGCTTTTAAGGCCTAGCACGTGAATCCCGATTTAGTGAATGCTCTAGAGAGTTTGCCTAAAAACTCCATAGAAAGCGGCCCTCACTTCCACATTCACACAAGTGAGTCTATCAAGGGTACTCATGTAGCTGGGTACCCCACTTGTCATCAAGTATAGATCTCATTAAGAACTAAGTTCAACCTTTCTTACGCTTCAGAATATCATGCTCAGACTTTAAGTCATAGGAATGGAACTCTGTGTTTGGTTTAGCATGATTCACTATATATCACTCATGATCAGTTATTACCTGTTGAACCTGTTTCTTGGGATCTTTAGTCTACAGGTTAGGTTTTCCTCACTATGATTCATTTTTTGATAGACATGAGTCCCATCCTTTCTGAGGTTCTGAAAGCCTTTTTTCTGGCCAGTCCTTTTGTCAAAGGATTTGCCAAATTTTCATCAGTTCGTATGTGATTCACTCTAACT
This sequence comes from Benincasa hispida, assembly GCF_027475165.1. Taxonomy (NCBI): domain Eukaryota; kingdom Viridiplantae; phylum Streptophyta; class Magnoliopsida; order Cucurbitales; family Cucurbitaceae; genus Benincasa; species Benincasa hispida. The sequence continues at coordinate 37,627,927 of NC_143486.1, read as the reverse complement.
GCACCAGTAGTGAGAAACTCTCTAATGGTGCTGTGCTTACGACATATTTGACGTCTTTTTCCCTTGTAGTAACGGTTTTGAACTTTTGCGATTGCTGCAGTACTATTGTAATGGATCAATATGGATGGTACTGGCTTTTCTCATAAGGGAATCTCTGATAGCAAACTTCTAAGCCAGTCTGCTTCTTCACTAGCAGTCGCTAGTGCTATCATTTCTGACTTCATCGTAGATTGGGTTAAAATAGTCTGTTTCTTGGACTTCTAAGAGATAGCTCCACCAGCCATATTAAACACATAGCCACTGTAGTCTTTGAATCATCCGAAAGAGAGTTTCAATCAACATCATTGAACCCTTCCAGGACATTGGAAAACTTTTGATAATGTAATCCTAGGTTTTGGGTTTTCTTTAAGTATCTCATGACTCTTTCTATAGCATTCCAATGCTTTTTACTAGGTCTTCTTGTAAATCTGCAAGTAGTCCTACAGCATAAGCTATGTCAGACCTAATGCAATCTGCAGTGTATCTAAGACTTCCTATGATGCTCGCATACTCAGATTGATTGGCACTATCACCAGTATTCTTGAACAACTTGACACTAGGGTCATAAGGAGTACAAGCTAGTTTACACTCAAAGTAATTATATTTCTTTAGAATCTTTTCTATATAGTGAGATTGATCCAAAGAAATTCCCTTTTCAGACCTATTTACTTTTATGCCTAAGATTACACTAGCTTCTCCTAAGTCTTTCATGTCAAAGTTCGCACTCAATATTGATTTTACATCATTTATGACGTGCAAGTTTGACCCAAAGATCAATAAATCGTCTACATATAGACACAAGATAGTGTAGAGGTTATTATCAAACTTATGATAGATGTATTTGTCATTTTCATTGACTTTGAAACCTTTAGATAGGATAAAGTTGTCAATTTTTTCATGCTATTGCTTAGGAGCTTGTTTTAGTCCATAGAGAGATTTGTCTAATTTACACACCTTGTTTTCTTGACCATGGACAACAAAATCCTCAGGTTGTTCCATGTTCTTCTTCAAGTTCACCGTTTAGAAAAGCAGTTTTTACATCCATCTGATGTACTATGAAGTTATAAAGGGCAGCGAGAGAGAACATGACATGGATAAAGATAATTCTAGTGACAGAGGAGAAGGTGTCAAAGAAATCTACGTTTTTTCTCTGTCTAAAGCCCATCGCTACTAACCTGGCTTTAAATTTGTTGGCAGTCCCATCAGGTCTAAGTTTCCTCCTTAAGATCCATTCGCACCCTATTGCCTTACATCCTGGGGTAGATCTACTAAATGCCAAGTCCTATTTGACTCAAGTGAGTCCATCTCATGATTTATAGCTTCTTGCCATAGGTTGGCATCTACTGAGGACAGGGCAGCTCTTAGATCTTTAGGGTCTTCTTCTACATTGTAGGGCAGGAAGTCATTTCCAAAATATTTGGCGGTTTTAGCTCTTTTGCTTCTTCTAGGTCTTGGGTCAATTTCCTCTCTAGGCTTAGGATTTCTAACTAGGGTTATACCACTTGAACCAGAGCCCCATTATTCCATGATTTAAAGGGAAACCTATCTTCAAAGAAGTCGCCATCATTTGATTCAATGATCACTTGGTTCACTAGATCATAGAACATGTAGGCTTTACTATTTAAGGCATAACCTATAAAGACACACTCATAAGCTCTACTAACCAATTTTCTTCTTTTTGGGTCAGGAATCTTTACAAAGGCTAGACAACCCAATGTTCTAAAGTAGACAAGTTTGGTTTCTTATTCTTGAGAATTTCGTAAGATGAAGTTTTATTTTTAGATTTTGGGATTCTATTTAGGATATAACACACAGTAAGGATGATTTCACCCCACCAATAAGACGCAACTTCTAAACTAAGTAAAATTGAAACTACTAGCTCAGCTAAAGTATCTCAAAATAATTAAATACCTTCTTTGCTTCCTGAGACATTTTAGAATATGTTTGTAGAAAGAAGTATCTCAAAATAAGATTTATAACTATGAGTAAATTGAGCTGTAAATTGAAACTAGATTCTAGGGGTGAAAAGGGAGCCCGAGGTAGAGAAGGAAGCTACTAGAGTGAAAAGCTCCTAAGAAATCAAGGTGAGTGACTAAAACGTTTTGACTAAAATATTTGCTTAAAATGTTTGATTACAACGTGTTATAGAAAGCGTGTTTTAAAGAAGATTATTCTCATGCCAGCTAGTTTTACAAAGTGAATTCCAAGCAAACCATGAGTTATGTTTTAAACGCATGCATGTGTGAGAAATTATTGAAAAGCAATTTATATGTGTTAAATATACTCAACATGGCGTTAGTACCTTTAAAGCCATGTTTTTATGTGTTATACTTTACATGCTTTAAAGAGAGAAAGTCATTTATGACTAGTTTTACTTAAAACGCGATACCGAAGGATATTTTGAGAAGGTATCTATTTGTACTGAAGGATGTTTGAGAAGGTACCAAACCAACCAGATACTGAAGGGCGTTTGAGAAGGTATCTGAACAGTAGTACCTAAGGTATGACGGTACTTAGTATGGCCACGTGCACGTAGGTAGAGTCAGAGATTGAGGAAAAGGGTTCTCTCTTGACTAGTAGTTGGTGTTGGGATTGTTTTTACCCATAGTAGGGTTATCCTCAACTGAGAAATAGTTTTACTATTTTATGATTAAAACAGCTTTATATGTTCTATGATTGGAAAATGGTTATACTATAGTACAAGTACTGTAGAAGCTTATATTTCAGTTAAACTCTTTATTGAGATTTTGCATGAGAATCAATTATCTTTCTTAAGTCACTCACTGGGCGCAAGCTCACCCTGTTTTCAAATGTTTTCTTTCCCCCCCCACAGGTAGCGGTCAAATCCTCTGAAGATAGCTTTGTATCTGTTCTGCCACTAAAGGATAAAGAGATTTGTAACCCGTCTATTTAGGTGGTTACTGTTAATATTGTACACATGTTACTGTTGTTCATATAGGGAGTAGGATTTTTCGGTTTTGGGACTTGTGAGTCTAGTGTTGTAATGACTTTAAATATGTTATGCTTCTAACTTAATAAATGTTGGCCTAAAGATATTCCACTGTATATGACTTTTATATTGGTATCAGAGTTATTCCGCAACAGTTAGTAGCAGTAAATGTCAGCCACAGGGTTGATAATTGCTACAATCCCGCCCTTTTCTAGACTAAGAGGGTGGTCTTGGGCGGGGTGTGACAGTTCCCCTATCACTACGAAGTCTTTTAACTTTTCTATTAAACTGATTCTCTATTTCAGAAATGAAAAGTTTGAAGGCATCAAAAGCATCACTTTGGTTTTTCAGCAAGTATACAAAAGTAAAATTAGAGCAGTCATTAATAAAAGTAATGAAATATCTTTTACTGTTCCTAGTCAATATGCCATCAAATTCATAGACATCAGAATGAATAAAATCTAGAGGCTCAAAATTCCTAAGTATAGATTTATGTGGAGTTTTAGTAATTTTAGCCTGACTATAATACTCGCATTTATCAAAATCATTCGTGGATAACTTAGGTATCATTTCCAGCCTAATTATGTTACTAATTAAATTCTTATTCACATGATAGAGTCTAGCATGCCAAATATTCATAAAACACAGCATATACACAGAAGATTTCATTTTATTAAGGTTTAGATTTAATTTGAACATTCCCTCAGTTGCATACCCTTTCCCTAGAAATACATTATTTTTTGTAAGGGTATATATGTCTGCCCCTAAAGTTTGAGTAAACCCGGCTTTGTTGAGGAGATAGCCCGAAACCAAATTCTTTCGTATCTCTGGAGTGTGCAGAACGTCCTTCAACGTGAGGGTCTTCCCAGAGGTAAACTTCAGTTCCACCTCGCCAGTTCTAGCAACTTTCGTGGAGTGGTGATCTCCCAACAGAATATTCTTATCCTTAGTTTTAGTATAAGTTTTAAATAGACTAAGGTCTTGATAGACATGACGCGTCGTGCCAGTGTCTATCCACCACCCTTCACAACCACCAATCACATTTACTTCTGTGATCATGGCGACTAACGGTTCTTCTGTCAGGTTCGCCTGACCAGCAGGACGATGCTTGTTCCTACAGTTCCTAGCCATGTGCCCAGGTTTATTACAATTAAAGTAGAGGAACTGTACCGTTTCTCTTGAAAGGGGCTTTTGTTTTTTCTGTTGGTTCTGGTTACTGGAGCCACGGTTCTGACTTTTCCTCTTTGTCCCCTTAGGTTTTTTGTCAGGTTTTACCATGGCAGAGGCAGGTTTCCTAGGTACTGCGTTCACCTCCTCCCTCTGGTCCTGCTTTCGGGCTTCCTCATCGATCCTTAGCCGGGTTATAAGACTCTCCAAGGAGAAATTCTTGATCTTATGCCTCAAAGTGTTCTTAAAGTTCTTCTACAAGAGGGGCAGTTTATCAATAATAACAGCAACTTGTAATTGTTCATCTAAAGGCAAACCTTCAGTAATTATCTCGTGGGCTATCTTTTGGAGTTCATGGGATTGGGCCTCCACGTATTTGTCATCCGTCTTTTGCAAGACATCTCAGACCCCCTTCGCCATCTTCATTGTACTGTAGTAGTCATACAGATCATCAGTCAAACCATTTAAAATGAAATTCTTACATAGAAAGTCTTTCTCCTCCCAGTCAGCAGCTTCATTTTATCTATTGTTCAGTTGGTTCTTCTAAAGGGACGATTGGCTTAGCGCTGGTACAAGCTTCAACAACTTTCTTGACGATGAGGAAGAACAACATCTTTTACTTTCACCGCTTGAAGTTTGCTCCTTTGAACTGGAATGGACGGTTGAGGTCAGATATCTCATTATTGCTACTGAGGGTCATTGATGATGTCGAAACTTCTTAAAATTGTTGGAAATGGCAGGGCCCTCAAAACGCCAAACTGTAAACCGTCAAGGCCCGGTGGTCAAGCAAAGAGCAAAACCTGCAAAATAGAAACTGATTATAGGTTTAGTCGCGGAGCTCACTCTATTTAAGACGTTTCGCGGCTCTGCCCAAGTATGTAAGTAGGTATGAAAATTACCACGTCGTTCCCAAGATAAAACAGTCAAATGAAACCGATCGAAAATGCACCGTTACCGATCAGAACATACACCCTTTCTAAACTCACTACTCAGAAAGCTAAGATGGAGGAAGAAAGGAAAATGAAGAGGGAATTTAGAAAATGAATTCTGTATATGACGAACTGCTGAAGGCCTCGCCTTTTATAGGCCTTCAGCGTCGAAACGAATCGTTTTAAAAATAATCAATGGATCGTTTGCCTATTTTTTGGTTAAAATAAGAATAATTAAAAAAATAAAATAGTATTTTTTATTAAAAATAATCATCATGCCTCGCCTAACTGATTGGATGGCGTGTAGAATGTCCATCTAACTCACATTGGTCTATCTTCTCACTCCCTCCAAATGGGTACCCCTTGGGGCCCAAATCCAAAACACAAGGTTGAAGTATATAAAGGAGACTTCCAACACTAAATTTTCCAATGTGGGATTCTCCAACCAAAAAAGTCGGTTCCCTATAGTTTTGAAAGTTAAATTTGCACCCAACAAAAATAGAAGGGTCTTGTGCACATTAAAAACTTTGTCATTTGGTGGGAACATTTGGGGTAGGATAAAATATTATTGCTCTTTTAACGATTAAAAAAATAATTAAAAATTAAAAAATAGGGCCCAACCGAATTTGAACAGGTGACATCTTTATCTACAATAAAATGTTCTACCACTTAGTTATGGACCCTTCTTTGATTAAAAGAATAACTCATCGACTATTGGTCTCACAGAAATGGACTCTTCAGGACTATGACCCTTTTACTATTGCTATTAATCTTAATGTATTTTGTAACATTTGACTTCTCTACTTTGTTTGGGCTTATCTCTAGTCCTCTTCTGGATTATTAGTTGTTATTCTCTCCTTTCGACTCATTGAATATTAATGAATGGGAGATGATTAGGGAGCTAAGAACATATCCACCTAGTAGATATGTTTTGGTGCACCTATTGGCCCAACTCGTATATTTTTTCAAAAAAAAAAAAAAGTGAATGTGATAATGAAAATTTAACAAGACAATGAGCTATAAAAAATAAATAGAAGGGTTTGTGCACATTAAAATATTTGTCACTTCGTGGGAACAATTGAAGTAGGGTAAAATATTGTTGCTCCTTTAATGATTGAAAAAAGGATTAGAAAGTAGGAAGACCTAGACGTTTGCACACTTACTGGCTATTGGTCTCATAGAAATGGACTCTTCAAGGACTACGACCCTTCTACTATTGCCATTAATCTCAATGTACTTTGTTACATCTAATTTCTTTGCTTTGTTTGGGCTTATCTCTAACCCTCTTCTGGATTGTTAGATGTTATTCTCTCCTTTGGGCTCATTGAATTTTAATCAATGGGAGATGATGAGAGTGCTAAGAATTTGTCCACCTAGTGGAGATATTCAGGTGCTCCTATTGACCAAACTCGTATATTTTTTCGAAAAAGATGAATGCGACAATGAAAATTTAACATGACAATGAACTATAAAAAAAACAAGTAGAAGGGTTTAAGCACACTAAAATCTTTGTCATTTTGTTGGAACAATTGAAGTAGGATAAAATATTGTTGCTCTTTTAATGATTAAAAAAATAATTAGAAAAAAAAAAAAAAGGCCCAACTAGGTTCAAACCGATGACTTCTTAATCTAAAGTCAAATGCTCTATCATTGAGCTATGGACCCTTTTATGATTAAAAAAATATAACTTTGCACTAAAATGAAAATTAATGTGACAATAAAAATTTAACACCACAATGAGCTATAAATAATAACAAAAAAAAAAAAGAGTGCACACTGACAGGCCCGAGACTTACGTCATTAATAAGCCTCAAACTTGATCAAAAAATTTTTTAATAACCTAAACTACTCCTATTACTACTAAAACGTAGCAACAGTGACAAGTATGGGGTCAAACCACAAAAAAACGAAGAATTAATTCCTTTTAAATTAAAGTTGACTTTGAAAAAAAAATAGTAAAAACGGGATTTTGGTTTTCTGGTTGAAATTCGAATAAAATGCAAGAAAGATAAATTGCTAGGGATAAATGAAACAATAATTGGTTCTTCTTATTCTTGGATCAAGTAGCAATTTAATGTAATTTAAATCATTGTTTTCCACCACAAGATCATGTCATCGAAGTATGCATGCATAGCTACCCAATTTATGTGAATTAACTAATCTCTACAAAGGCCGACAATCAATTCGAAACCAATCAAGCATCCTAATTCATAATTAAGGCTGGAAAGACCGCGCCCTGACTAACCTACATGCTCTTAGATGTAATTGGATCCTTAACGGCCATAAAGAACTAGAAACACATGCATTAGGATTTAGGATTCAACTATGTTGATTAAGTGTCAGGAAAAGCCTTTTTCAAATAATCAAATTATTCTTTAAACATGAATTAAACATGCGATGTAAAGATTCAAGGTCAACCTATACACTTAAGCATGCTCATCTAATTGGTGCTACAAGGGTAAACTCAAAGCATCGACGATTACAAAGATACATGCAAGTTTGAATTTAACTAGCGAAGATATGCAATCATGATAGAGGCGCCAATCCAACACATAAAAGAAAATCAAAATTAAGCAAGATTCAAAGAAAACACAATTCTAAATTAAAACACAAAGCTGGACAGAAAATGTAACGACCCGAGTTCAGGAGGGGTACATGAATGAACCGATATCACATCCAAATGAGAGGGATCCTGAGGACATGAAAGTATGGTTAAGAAAGGCTTAAAAAAATTGAAAGTTACTACCTATACTAACAAGGTATACCTTTCTTTTCGGTGGCTCAATCATAGGAACTCTAAAGTTAAGCATGCTTAACTTAGGTCAATCCTATGTTGGATGATCTCCTAGGATTTTTTCTTACTTTTCCTGTTAACATACATGGATAGAAACGGTAGTACGTACCTCGTTTGTCTACACCCCATGGGTCACCTCCCTCTTCCCTTTCTCTCTCTTTCAATCTTTGTGGCCTAACACTTCCTAATTTTTCATATTTTTTTCATCACTTCATCTATTCCCTATAATATTTATGATCCCCTTGTTTCATTTCTCAACCTAGCAGAAATTTTCTCCATTTCTCTTGTTTCATTAAGCATTTGTGTTTATTTTATATATGTGAATGTGACTTTCAAACTATGTACAATTTAATGATTAATATGGACTAATAGTTCTTTTGTTAAATAGGGTATATGTACTTGAATTTTCAACTTACCATTGAGTTAATGTTGGCACATTACTTTACAATACTGTCTCTTCCTTTTAAGGAAACAAATATTTTGAAAATTTGAGTTGATTGATAAATTAGATTTTTTTTTTTTATATATATTTATTTACTTTTCTTTGTGATTGAAGAGGATGTATAGAGATGGGTACTGTTTAAATTGTATGTAAATATTGTTTTTTGTTAAAAAAAGAAGAAGAGTTTAAGATGGGATGGAAAATTCAAACGAAGTCTTGTGGTTTATACTATACATTTTAATTATGTGGATTTAACTATGTCTACTTTGAATGTGAAATAGTTGAACAATATGTATACTTCTAATTATTTTAAGATACTACTTTATATTTGTTGAAAAAAATTGGAGACGTGTGACACATAGAACATCGTCTAGCCTCTGTGATCTTATAGTTTAATTTAGAAAATATATGTGACAATTTATGGTCAAGTGATCTTTAGAATATTTACGCGATAGTTTATGGTCAAACTGATCTCTAGAATATATGTGAGAGTTCGGGGTCAACCATTTGACATTATTTTAAGGATGAAAATATAGTTATTATATTTGATACATGAAAAAAAATTCATATTTGATTTGTTTTTAGGGATGTTTTTAAATATAGAAAAATAAATAAAAATATTTACAAAAATATAATAAAATTTTAGAACTATCAATGATAGACACTGATAGACTATCAATGTCTATCAGTGATATTGTTAGACACTCATAGAAAATTTTAGAAGTAGATATAACAAAATTTTAGAACTATCAGTGTCTATTATTAACATTGTTAGATACTGATAGAAGTTGTCTATCAACATCTATCACTGATAGTTTCGAAATTTTGTTATATTTTATAAATTTTTTCAGCAGTTTTACTATTTGAAATAATTTCTTTTGTTTGTATCTTCAAATCAATTTTATGTTAGTTAATGAGTTAGGTTCATTAGCGTTCTATGAAGTTAATAAGACAAGTTTTGTACATTTATATGGCAATATTATCGAGATGATTGGTACGGTTAATTTTCAATTTAAACCTTCTAGTTTATTCTTAAAAAAAATATTGGCAATTCAAATCAACTGAAACCAACAACGTAATAAAACATCAAACAAAATAATTTAATGAAATTCTCATGAATTAAAGGAAGAAAACATAATAACGCATAGGTTCATAATACTCCACTTGAAAGCTAAATAACTAAACTTCATACCCTAATAACATTTTGGGTGGAAATCAAACAAGACTGAATAACTTTAAGGATTAGTAAGACCAGAACCACCACCAACACCAACTCCGGCACCAGCTCCTCCACCAGCTCCGCCCCCGAGTCCACCGGCAGCTCCACCTCCAGAGCCTCCCAGTCCACCAAGTCCAGTAGCGCCACCGAGACCACCACCAAGACCGCCACCGAGGCCAGTTCCTCCCATGGCACCTCCCACCCCACCGAATGGGAGGCCGTTGCTGCCGATGCCGGAGTAGGCACCGAGGCCACCGTAGGTCAGGAAGTTCTTTTGGTCATTGAAGGTGGTGTCCGGGGTAGGTCGAGCTAGGGCATGAGTGGCTACAAGAGCCAAGAGCAAAGCCATGAACAATTTGGCCATTTTTTTTCCTTCTTCTTCTTACTTCTCTAAGACTTACACTTGTGTTTGTGTGTGTTGTTGGCCAATGGAGCTGTCAGCTTAGGGTTTTAAAGGCAGAGAACGTTGAGGGACAGTTGAAAGAAGTAAATGTGAGTTTAAATGCTGAGCCAGTGTCAGTGTGCTTGGCTTGAGTTTAAATGCCGGGTTCGGTTTTTGGTTGGTTTCAATTTTATTGGCTCTTAAAATTATTGCTTGATAAGACTTCATTTCATTTCTTTGAAAGAAAAAAATTCACTTTCATCACTTTCATAACTCTTTCGTCCTCTTCTCACCAAAATATTTCAATTGAATTGATACATAATTGAGATAACTCTTTTATTTTTCGTTGTTTATTCATTAAATTTATGCTTTTTTTTTTTTTTTCCAATTTTATTGTTTTCAAAAATTTAGTTTTTAAAAACTTCATCCTATATGATAACAATTTTATTGAGACCTTTATTTTTTAAAATTATGCATGTTCTTGCACATTTGTTTTTTCATTTGCATGGTTTTCATGTTATTCCTTAAGTAGATGTTTGAATTAGTAGCTAAAATTTAAAAACAAAAACATGTTTTTAAAATCTACTTTTGTACTTTTCAAAACTTGGTTTGTATTTTGAAAACACTTCTAAAAAGTAAATAACAAATAAAATAAACTAATAGTTGGAAGTAGTATTTAGAAGCTTGGTTTTCAAAAGGAAAATACTTGAGTGCATCTCGGACTGCACCTATCTTTATGTATCCCGAACTTCTTTTTAAAAATATTTTAATTCATTTGTGTGTAATGAAAGTGACATGCATAAAAGTTAAGTATTGCTCATTTCAAAAACTAAAAAATCAAATTCAAACAGCTATCAAGCATGTTCATTTTTTAAAATTTTTTTATAACAAAACTAAGAAAATATTAGGTGAAAATAATGTTTAAAAATTTTAAATTTTAGAAATCAAAAACTAAAAAACAAATGGCTATTAAACCATGTCAAAGGTTTAAACTTTTAGTTTCATATTTTTGAAATTTGAACTTATTTCTTTAGCTTCTTTTCTACATGTAGAATTAAAAATGCGAAAATACTAAGACCCCATTTGACTTGCGATTCATTTTAATTTTTATGCTTCTAAAACTAAGATAAATACAAAAAATAATGAAAGTATATTTAGTACACTTATTTAAAAAAATGTATAAAAACAATTAAAAAAAATCACCTATTTTAAAAAACAAATAAGATGTAGTTCCCTTGAGTTTATAAATAATGAAAAAAAAATAGAAAATATGGGATACAAACCTTTTTTTTTTAAAAAAAATAGAAACTGCCAAAATATTTTTCAAATAAATCACCACATTATTAATTATGTTAGTTTTAAAAGTAGACTTAAATAAAACACATATCAATCTTTTTTTAATAGGTATTATAATTAAAGTGTGAGATGAGAAATCAAATCTCATATCTCGAGGTTGATAGTACAAGCACTAAACCAATTGAGTTACGTTCTTATTGGCACAAATAAATCTTTTCTGCATCTTCAAATTCACAATTAAATATTTTTTTTCCCAAATCTAAAGTTTTTAAATTGGAACCAACAAACATATTTCCAGACAGTGAAAATAATAATTTTGTTTTTCGTATTATATTCTTTTTAAAAAAATCATCATTAACCAAATGGGGCTCAAATATCTATTATTCTGGTAAAAAAAAAAAAACAAAAATCATTCAATATTAATATTCTGTTCAATAATTTATGAAAAATACTAATGACCATAATGACTATATGCATATTTCTCTAAAACCTAACTTTAAAAACTAAGAGAATATATTATAAAACATATATTATGGTGCAGGTATGATCGTAGCTCAATTGATTAAGAAATGTATACTAAGTAAAATGATTAAAAGTATCAATTTCTCATCGACCCATGTTTTCAAATTTAAATTACAAAAATCTCTTTCTAACTTATATTTACAATTTTTTTGGTTGAATCCAATAAATATCTTTAATATGAAATAATGGATGAAAAATCATTTTAGATGTATTAATACTTTTTTTTATTTAGATTGTAATAATGTAATCAATTGAAATATGCTTATTGTATGCTTAAATTTGCCAAAATAGACTCAGCTCAATTGATATAAGTTCACTTCAAAATTTTAATTCAATTAGTGTCCTATGAAACATAAACGAGGAAAATAAAAGAGTTATATGGACACGTTACTATTAAACACTTTGAAAAAATATAACTCCAAATATAATCGATTGAATCAATAGAATACACAATATAATGGATGGTGAATAATTAGAAATAATTCAAATATTTCTAATAATGGTCGACCTGAAGTTATAGATAACAATTCATCTATTGATATAATTTAACTACTGTCAGATCTTATATTAACTCATAAGTCATTTAGCAGTCAATAATTTATGTAGTAATAATGTAAACAAAAATAGTACTATTAAATAATAATGGTATTAATACTACTAACACTAAACATTCGAATTAATTTTTAGTATACTTCACAAGCAAGGATCACATATTAACTAATAATTGAAATTGAGAAAAATGTTTCCTTTTATTAATATAATATATATTTCAATAATGTTTTTTTAGAAAAAGTTACTGTTTTGGTCTCCGGAGGTTTAATTTAAGTTGTATTTGGGATTTTGAGTTTTCAAACACTAATATTTTAACCTTGAATTGGATGATCTTGTTTTCTTCTTCATACCTTTTCGGCACTGAATTTGTTATTATAATTAGTAATGATTAAAGTTGAGTTATAATGTTTGTGTTTAGGGTGTAGATTATTTTAGTTTAGATTATAATTGTATGTGTTTGAAGTGTAAAATATTTTAATTTGAAGAAATACTAAATATGGTAGTAAAGAATAAAATAAATATGAATACAAAATAGTAAAAAAAATGTAACAAATAATAAATACGGTAACAAATGAGGTTTTAAAATAGGGTTAACTATACCTAATTGGAGATTATAAAATAGTATTTATTGTAACAATTGGTGGTTTTAATTGGGAAGACAAATACGATCGGTCGTTTGGTAAAGAGTGGACTTCTAAATGAGTTAGAAGGTGATTCATTACCACCTTGTGAATCTTGTCTTGAAGGAAAAATGTATAAAAGATCTTTTATTGGAAAATGTTATAGGACCAAAGAACCCTTAGAGTTGATACATTTAGATCTCTGTAGTCCAATTAATGTAAAAGCTCAAGGAGGATACAAATACTTCATATCTTTTATAGATGTCTATTTCAGATATGATTACTTATACCTAATGGGTCATAAGTCTGAAGCCCTTGAAAAGTTCAAGGAATTTAAAGTTGAAGTTGAAAACTATTAGGTAAAACAGTCAAAATACTTCGATTTGATCGAGGTGGAGAGTACATGGATCAAAGATTCCAAGACTATATGATAGAACATGGAATCCAATCCCAACCCTCCGCACCTGGTACACCTCAGTAGAACGGTATATCTGTAACGACCCGATTTTTTTGAGTTCTCTGATAAGGGTCGTTACTCATAACTACACATTCACATTCAAAACATTTCGACCATTGAGGAAAATAAATTTCATTAAAATAATAAAGACAATTTTCCTAAATAAATAACAAATAAGTAAAACCTTTGTTCGGGGCCCCTAAAAATAATGAAGAAAAAATAACTTAAACAAATAAAATTTTGACCAACATTGAGTTTCAAATCAAAACTTTTAAATAGCTTGAAAACGTAAACTGAGCGGAAGCGATTTACATATCCCATATGGAACAATCACAGGTCCCTTTCATCACCCGTCGGTCTGTTCCTATCATTACCTGAAAAACATAAATTAAGAAAGGTTGAGTATAAAATACTCAGTAAGTGATCTCATTATCGGGATCGGGCTATCCATCCATGAGCAAAGAAAGATAGCCCATGGCTCATACAGCTACATTGGTTTTTGATGATGAAAGGAAAACCAAAAGACGTATGGTTGCACCCCTCTAGACCCAATTCTATGTCAAGGTTATGCTATGGACTAACAGGGTATGTATGGTTGCACCCCTCTAGTCCAATCTTACGTTTATGTTAATGGTTGATGTTGGATGCGACTCTGGCCCTACTGACTGCATGACCCGCTAATCATCAGATGGGTTAGTTTCCGCCTAAGTCCTTATCTTCCTATTAGGGAAGAGAAATTTACGTTAGAAGCATAACCAACCACCACATGTTATTATATGTTTTCGGTCCCAATCATATGTTTTCAGGACATGTTGCATGTGATTGTGCATTTGGTCACTACCCTATGTGAGAACTACTTATTGGGTATATTATATACTCATCCTATTTTTACAGACTTTGTAGGTAAGGACACAGTGTAGGTGGCAGAACTGGATGTCGCTCAAATGGCCAACCATCAAACTCACTATTATAGGCATATGCATTTTTGTATCACTACACTAGTGTTTTATGGATCCTGGTGTTTTGTAAAATAAACTTTTTATATAGTTTTCTACCTAATTAATAAAATCTTAGATATGTTCTTTTGAAATTTTTACCAAAACTCATCTCATAATAGAAAAGTCTAAGTATGCATGTCGTAGCAGTCGGACCATAATATGTAAGGATCCGGTCGTTACATTAATAGATGTCGTTCAACAATCTCTATCTTTTCCCAAATTGAATTCATACAATTCTTGCATGGACATCTTATTCGTCCGTAATCATTTATATGAAACCTTACCATATCTAAGAACTGTGATACTCCTTCTCTATACTCCATTGATAACTTATTCCTTAGTTTAATCCATTCTTTATTCATCCTTAAAAATAAATATTTTCTGACCAACTTGTAATCCAAAACAATAACCTGGATTAGAGGACAAAGTATAAAGTATTATTAAGCATTGAATTCCATAATTTTCATTTCTTAAGGCAAAATAAACACGTAGGTCCCTAGACTGATTAAATTGTCTTAACAACTTTCAAATGTTTTATTTAATACATCTCCAAGCTTTCAATTTTGTGTCTAATATAGGCCTTTCATCTATTCAACATCTTCTAAAATTTACAAGCCTATTGGACACAAAATTTAAAGTTCAATTTTCTATTAGACACAAAATTTAGTTTTATGTCTAGTAGATTCTTTAAACTTTTTTAAAATATTAAATGCATTAAGTACAATATTGTTTTCTAAATTAAGCAATCCATAACCTTAAGAATTAAAAGAAAAAAAAACTCAATCCACAGTAACATCAACAATCCATAATTCATAATTCACATTAGATTACCAACATGTTAGAAATTAAACATTAGCAACATTAATTACCAACATTAGTAACATGCTAAAAATTAAACATTACCAACATTACCAACATGCTAGAAATTAAAAACAATGGATTAAATTAAGATACAAAATAAGAGAAAATAAATGAAATGGATGTGCACAAACCTTGATGAAAGATTGAAAATAAACAACAAATTTGCAAGCAATGAAGTGGGGCGGCGGCGGACGACGGACGGCGGCGCGAAGGGGGAAGGGCAGGCGGCAGGGCAGACGTGAAGAGGGCTACGACAGGGGGGAGTGGCGAGGGCGTGAAGGGAAGAAGGAAAATGGGCGGCGTGAAGTGCTAAGAAATCGATTAGATTTTTTTGATATAAAAGATTTTCGATGTGCACGAGAAAAAGAAGGGGTCTGGTTTAAACCAGACCACTTTCCTGACGCTGCCCGGGAGACCGTTAGAGAACTACCGACGCTGCTTTAATGCGTCGGGAGTTCCCGTAGAACTCCCAACGAACCTTTACGGCGTCGGGAGTTCCCTCGATGGTCCTTTACTTCATCGGGAGAGATTGTCTCTCCCAACGACCTAACTCCCGACGCCTTAAAACGACGTCGGGAGTTCCCATTTTTCTTGTAGTGTTACCTGAAAAACATAAATTAAGAAAGGTTGAGTATAAAATACTCAGTAAGTGATCCCATTACCGGGATCAGGCTATGCATCCACGAGCAAAGAAAGATAGCCCGTGGCTCATACAGCTACATCGATTTTTTATGATGAAAGGAAAACCAAAAGACGTACTGTCTTGCCTTGATACACATGTCTAGTGGCCCGTAGGCACACCGTCAAACATGATAATAACATGAACGTGAACCCATCGACTCACGCATGTCTAGTGGCCTATAGGCACACCGTCAAACATGATAATAACATGAACATAAACCTGTCGATTCACGCATGTCTAGTGGTTCTTAGGCTCGCCGTCAAAACATGAAACATGGAAATAAAAGTAACATGAACGTAAACTTGTCAGCTCACGCATGTCTAGCGGCTCGTAGGCACACCGTCAAACATGATAATAACATGAACGTAAACCTGTCGGTTCACGCATGTGTAGCGGCTCGTAGGTCTTCTGAAATAAAACATGCATCAAGACGAGACAATAAACCGCTCTACTGGTCTATTCATGCATCACATACATAATATCAGTCCTGATTATAAATTCGAACATGTTCATATACTTATAACTGTCATGCAACAAGTAAAACATAATGACAAAATCATGCTTCGAGAGTCCATCAGTTAACTTTATAATTCTAGATTAGGTTGCCTGGGACAAAAGCACCGGTAATAGTACAACTTACCTCAACTTCGTCACAAAAGTCTATGCAAATAATTCCTTACAACCTTTGGAAAACTTGAATCAACCCAAAGTTGTGGCTTGGTCCAAGAAAAATTCCAAAACTTGATTCAATTAGTCAATCTGATCAAGAATTAAATCCAAAATCAATAACTTAATTTTTCCATTATTACTCTCAATCCAAAAGAATATCCAACCAACAACTTACCCAAAACTTATCGATCTTTACCAATTTTCTGCAAAACGAAAAATGGTATCTAGCTTGATGGTCAATGCTCAAAACTTCCAAATCTTGAATCCCATATTTTTCTCAAGATTCCGGCAAAGATCGGGCAGTGGCGACTGATGGCGCGTCGGCTTGTGGCTACCATAGATAGGCAGCGGGTGTTGCTGTCGGACAACATAAATTGTTTAGGCTCGTGACTAGTAGTGAGGGTATTGCATGAGGAGGGTTTGCGGGAGTGAGAGAGAAGGGGAATTTCTAGTTTTACAGATTTTATTCAACAGCGATTACGAACAAACCAGACCCTTAAACATCGATCCAACCATTCCAAATTAAATTCTATATGTCTCGAACAGACTGACCAAATTTGAGCGCGATCCAACGGTTCAAAATTCAACAATTTTGTGGAAGCCGTCGCTGAAAAATCGAATTGCTTTCTCCCTAATTTTTGACCTCTTTTCACTCTCATTTGATGTCGAAAAAAATATCCATTCTTTTATTTTTTTTTCAAAATTTGAAAAGATAAATAAAATATTTTATTAAAATATCTCCAAAATCTCAAAAGATTCTATTAAATTTAGAAATCAATTAACTTTTCAATTTATCCTAATTTAGGCTTTAAAAACCAAAATTAAAGTGCATAAGATCCATCAATTTGATACAAATTAAATCCTTCCAAATATTTAAATCAATTAAACCACATGAAATTAATCATCTCTTAAATTTTTTTTTAGTTGACCCTAAAATCCAAAATCAAAGGGAAACAAAATTCAATATTTTCAAGATAATCAGTTCGAATATCTAATCAATTAAATTCAATTTAATCGATAAAAGTTTTTCAATTATTTCAATTTAACCCCAATTTTCCAAATGAAAGAGAAATTTAAACTCAATAATTTTAGATAATTAACTTAAATTTTTCTGAAATTTGGGATGTTACATTCTTCCCTCCTTAAGAAACTTTCGCCCTTGAAAGTTCAAGTCCTTAAAGGCTCATGATACTTAGTTCTTATCTCATCCTCATGTTTCCAAATTGCTTCTTCAGACTGATAATACTGCCAAAGAACTTTTAATTAGCACTAACTCCATGTTTCAAAAAGTCTTCACCTCCTACCATGAATTGTATGATTTATCTGAGACAATATCATGTTACTCTTTAATCTTAAAACAAACACATATCACCATTTAGACCCTCCCATGCACGAGTATGAAAATCTCACTTAAATGAAGCTCTTGAAGTCCCCATATACTGTAGAGCATTTTTCATTCCAAAATATATCACCATAACCTCATAATAGTTATAACCATTACCTGATGCCAGTTTCTAAGATAAAGACCTTCATGATTGCATACATCTATATTGAGAATGTTCACACTCCATAAGGTGGGTCACTTCACTGTCCATGCAACAAAAAACATATCTCTCATGACATCTCAAGTTTAGGATTCAGAATTTGGATTCGACACCTAATTGCCCTAACAATCCCCTGCAACCGAGATACGCTATCATATTCAATCCATAATAGTTGATACAAAGTCGCATGAATCATCTTTCTTTCCTAATAAACAAAGCTGATGTACTCCAAGGCAAAACATTAAGGCACATGTGAAACACTTTGGTAAATGGTTCTTGTATCAGTGACTTAGGCTATGAGAAGCCTTAAGGATAGGAGTTACTCTCAACTCAAGTTCATCTCTAGTGCTAGAGGTTATTCTGGAAGGTCAAATTTACTCAACCTTAATACTCATATAGCTTGTTTCTTACTTGGATCTAGATTACTTTCACCTTCAAATAAAATCGATGGCTTCGTTATTTCCTTGTTCTAGATATTCGTGTCCACAATCAAAACATCTAAACCTTGCTAATACCTTTCAACGTATTTCCCCTCTTTAACGAGGCCTCACCCCTTCCATTTCCACAGTTTCTAGCAACTATTGCTAATAAAGATCCTTTCTCAAAACGTTATTTCCTCCGACTCCACTATAATTTAAAGAAGATTGCTAAGCACTCTTCCAACGTGTGATAGTCTAGCTTAATCAAATTCTCATGCAAAAACTATGTTCCATGACCAATAGCTTAGGCAGGATATCCATTCAACCAATATATTAAGATCCATAGTTCCAAATAGTAACGAGATTGTTCATACCAACTCTAAAGGTTCATAAACACATATTTCCTATCTTGGAAACCAAACCAAACCTTTGTTCTTTATCTCAAAACAACAAAATATTTCTTAAATCCTTTCATCTTCCCTTATCTTCTCCAAGATCAATAAATCCAAGAGGCTCTTTTTCACTTTCCTAGTGAAATATATCTGTACCAAAATATGTGACTGTTCGAATCCCCTTTCACATTCTACAATCCAACAACCTAAGCAAGCTATATCTTGTTTCAAATAATGCCTACTGCAGTTCAAAGTTCTAAATGGTAATAAGAGATTCCTCCTTTACACTAAAATCAATGCCTTGTATCCACCCATATCATGTTTTAAAATCCAAACCTTTCTTAACTATTTGAGAATCTTGAACACATTAATTTTTATTTATTTCCCCAAATGAATAAAACCTTTCCTTAAATACTTTTATTTTTCTTCATATTTATCCTTGTTTAACCCAACAACTTGAAGGTGCATTTTTCACTTTAAGAGTGAAACATAAACCCTAAACCAAGACATATGACCCTTTATAACCTTTTCCATAAATCTAAAATTCTATTCCAAACATGGAACTTTAGTAGGGTATCCCCACAAGATAACATTGCTTTTAAACTTCAAAATTTTTATCCTTCCTCTTGGTATGGTTAATTAAACTTGAACCTTTTCATTGCAACAAACACATAGTTCAAACCCAAGCACCTTAAGAATTTTCAATCCAATAACTCGTTTTCTCCTATCTAAAGGAAACTATAATTTCAACCATCTTGGCATTCCTTGACCAATTCATCTTTATAAAGAGTTCCTCATACTATCACTTTATGCTCCATCTAGTAATTCTTCTTCCTTTTTGGCACGTTACATAAAGAACCAAAACACCATACATTACTCGCTCCACCAACTTAAATACCATGAAAGTGATCATGACCTATTAATCTTTTCAAAATTTTTCTTGGAACATTTTGACTTTAACATCTAGTAATCCTTAATAGAATTTATATTCTCTTCTTCACCTTTTTCTTATCTTATAAAGAAACTTTAATCTCGTAACTAAGAACGTGTGCCTTATGATAATGTTCCTTGTAGCACCACTAGTTTTATTCTCGTAATGCAAAACTTAATATTATTCCTCAGTGAATTTCCAATTCACCTACCTTATTCTATAGCTTAACCAAATACATCCATTTCTTTCTTTCATGTCATAAGTGCATAACACTTCATAGTTCTATCAGGTTTCAATATCCCTGAACAGAAATATATGTCCGTTTCTAACAATCCTTCCATGAATTAAACTAACGCCAAATGGCCTTATTATGATCCTTCTTTCTTTCCATAACACCAAAACAAAATAGCCATCTCATACTAACTTCTTTCAGGTCGTTAAACTAACAATAACAATCAGTCAAAACATAAAGCTTAGACATGAAGGCTTTTAAACACATCTTCCATAAAACATTTAATGAAAGAACATACCTGGCGAGGATGAAGGATCCGTGAATAGCCATAAGGGACACAAAACCAAGACTTACATTGTAAGTCAGTCTACAGAACCTAAAAGTTAGGCTCTGATACCAACAGTAACAACCCGACCTTTTTTAGTACTCTAATAAGGGTCGTTACTCATAACTACACATTCACATTCAAAACATTTCGACCATTGAGGAAAATAAATTTCATTAAAATAATAAAGACAGTTTTCCAAAATAAATAACAAATAAGTAAAACCTTTTTTCGGGGCCCCTAAAATAATGAAAAAAAAAACTTAAACAAATAAAATTTTGATCAACATTGAGTTTCAAATCAAAACTTTTAAATAGCTTGAAAACGTAAACTGAGCGGAAGCGATTTACATGTCCCATATGGCACGATCACAGGTCCCTTTCATCACCCGCCGGTTCGTTTCTATCATTACCTGAAAAACATAAATTAAGAAAGCTTGAGTATAAAATACTCAGTAAGTGATCCCATTACTGGGATCAGACTATGCATCCACGAGCAAAGAAAGATAGCCCATGGCTCATACAGCTACATCGGTTTTTGATGATGAAAGGAAAACCAAAAGACGTACTTCTTACCTTGATACGCATGTCTAGTGACCCGTAGGCACATAGTCAAACATGATAATAATATGAACGTGAACCCATCGACTGACGCATGTCTAGCGGCCCGTAGGCACATCGTCAAACATGATAATAACATGAACATAAACCTGTCGGTTCACGCATGTCTAGCGGCCCGTAGGCTCGTCGTCAAAACATGAAACATGAAAATAAAAGTAACATGAACGTAAACCTGTCAGCTCACACATGTCTAGCGGCCCGTAGGCACACCATCAAACATGATAATAACATGAATGTAAACCATTCGGTTCACGCATGTCCAGCAGTCCGTAGGTCTTCTGAAATAAAACATGCGTCAAGGCGAGACAATAAATCGCTCTACTGGTTCATGCATCTCATACATAATATCAATCCTGATTATAAATTCGAACATGCTCATAATACTTATAATTGTCATGCAACAAGTAAAACATAATGACAAAATCATGCTTCAAGAGTCCATCAGTTAACTTTATAATTCTAGACTAGGTCGCCTGGCACAAAGGCACCGGTAATAGTACCACTTACCTCAACTTGGTCACAAAAGTTCACGCAAATAATTTCTTAAAACCTTTGGAAAACTTGAATCAACCCAAAGTTGTGGCTTGGTCCACGACAAATTCCAAAACTTGATTCAATTAGCCAATCTGATCAAGAATTAAGTCCAAAATCAATAACTTAATTTTCCACTATTACTCTCAATCCAAAAGAATAACCAACCAACAACTTACCCAAAACTTATCGATCTTTATCAATTTCTTGCAAAACGAAAAATGGTCTCTAGCTTGATGGTCAATCCCTCAAAACATCCAAATCTTGAATCCAAGATTTTTCTCAAGATTCCGGCAAAGATTGGGCAGTGGCGGCTGATGGCGCGTTGGCTCGTGGCTACCATAGTTAGGCAGCGGGTGTTGCTATCGAATGACATAAATTGTTTAGGCTCGCGACTAGTACTGAGGGTATTGCATGAGGAGGGTTTGCGAGAGTTAGAGAGAAGGGGAATTTCAGTTTTACAGATTTTATTCAGCAGCGATTACGAACAAACCAAACCCTTAAACATCGATCCAACCGTTCAAAATGAAACTCTATATGTCTCGAACAGACCAAATTTGAGCACGATCCAACGGTTCAAACTTCGGAAATCGTCAATTTTGTGGAAGCTTTCGCTCAAAAACCGAATTGCTTTCTCCCCCATTTTTTTTACCTCTTTTCACTCTCATTTGATTTCGAAAAAAATCTCGATTCTTTTATTTTTTTTTTTCAAATTTTGAAAAGATAAATAAAATATTTTATCAAAATATCTCCAAAATCTCGAAAGATTCTATTAAATTTAGAAATTAATTAACATTTCAATTTATCTTAATTTAGGCTTCAAAAACCAAAATTAAAGGGCATAAGAACCATCAATTTGATACAAATTAAATCCTTCCAAATATTTAATTCAATTAAACCACATGAAATTAATCATCTCTTAATTTTTTTTTTAGTTGGCCCTAAAATATAAAATCAAAGGAAAACAAAATTCAATATTTTCAAGATAATCAATTCGAATATCTAATCAATTAAATTCAATTGAACCAATAAAAGTTTTTCAATTATTTCAATTTAACACCAATTTTCCAAATGAAAGAGAAATTTAAACTCAATAATTTTAGATAATTAACTTAAATTTTTCTGAAATTCGGGATATTTTAGTATTAGAAAGGAGGAATAGAACCTTGTTAGACATTGTTCGCTCGATGATGAGCTATGCTCAATTGCCTAGCTCGTTTTGGGGGTATGTAGTAGAGACTGCAGTTCACATCCTGAACAATGTTCCCTCAAAAAATGTTTCTGAAACACCTAGAGAGTTATGAAGGGAGCGTAAACCTACTTTGCATTACTTTCGTATCTGAGGTTGTCCAGCACATGATATGCTTATGAAAAATCTAAGAAATTGAAACTTCGTTCAAGGCTGTGCCAATGGTTACCCAAAAGAAACAAGTGGTGGTCTTTTCTACGACCCACAAGAAAATAAAGTGCTTGTATCGAAAAACGCTATTTTCTTTGAGGAATATCGTATGAGGAATCATAAACCACGTAGTAAATTAGTGTTAGGAGAAGCCACTGAAGAGCCAACAAATGTTGTTAAAGATGAAACTGGTTCTTAACAAGGGTTGATGAAGGAGCTAGAACTTCCGATCCATCTTGTCCTTCTAAATCGTTGGCAGTACCTCGATGCAGTGGGTAGGTCATGACACGATCCGTCCGCTACTTGGGTGTAACTGAAACTCAAGTTTTCATACCTGATAATGGTGTTAAGAATCCATTGTTTTATAGACAGGCAATGAATGACGTAGATAAGAACCAATGGGTCAAAGTCATGGACCTCGAAATGAAGTCTATGTACTTCAATTTAGTATGGGAACTAGTAGATCTACCTGAAGGGGTAAAACTCATCGGGTGCAAATGGATCTATAAAAGAAAGAAAAATGCAGTTCAGAAGGTACAGACCTTCAAAGCTAGACTTGTAACAAATGGTTATACCTAAAGAGAAGGGGTTGACTATGAGGAAACCTTTTTTTCCTATTGCTATGCTCAACTTCTTAAGAATTCCCTTTTCCATAGCCACATATTATGACTATGAAATATGGCAAATGGACGTCAAGATTTCATTTCTAAATGGTAATCTTGAAGAGAATATCTTTATGTCTCAGTCTGAGGGATTCATAACCCAAGGTCAGGAGCAAAAGGTTTGCAAGCTAAATCGATCCATTTATGGGTTGAAACAGGCATCAAGATCTTGGAATATTAGATTTGATACTGTAATCAAATCTTTTGGTTTTGACCAAAACATTGATGAGTCTTGTGTTTACAAGAAGATAATCAAGAATAAAGTAGCTTTTCTAGTACTTTATGTGGACGACATCCTACTATTAGAAATGACGTAGGGTACCTGACTGACATAAAAAACTGATTAGCAGCCCAATTCCAAATGAAAGATTTGGGAGAGGTGCACAATATGTTCTTGGGTTCCAGATCATCAGAAATCTTAAGAACAAAACACTAGCGTTGTCTCAAGCAATGTATATCGACAAGATATATATTGTCTAGATATTCGATACAAAACTCTAAGAAATATTTGTTGCCTTTTAGACATGGGGTTCATCTGTCCAAGGAGTAATGTTCTAAGACACCTCAAGAAGTTGAGGATATGAGACACATTCCCTATGCCTCAGCTGTGGGCAACCTAATGTATGCTATGCTATGCACTAGGCCTAACATATGTTCTAAGACACCTTAACAGGGGAGATGTAGTTTGGAGAAGCATCAAATAGGGATGCATAGCAAACTCCACTATGGAGGCTTAGTATGTAGTTGCTTGTGAAGCAGCTAAAAAAGCAGTATGGCTAAGGAAGTTCCTCTCAGATTTAGAAGTTGTTCCAAATATGGACTTGCCCATTACGTTATACTATGATAACAGTGGGATTATAGCCAATTTGAAAGAACCTCGCAACCATAAACAACGAAAACATGTAGAAAGGAAGTATCACCTCATACGGGAGATTGTGCAATGAGGAGATGTAATTGTCACCAAAATCACTTTGGAGCATAACATTGCTAATCCATTTACGAAGAGTCTCTCGGCTAAAGTGTTTGAGAGTCATCTAGAAGGTCTAGGTATGCGAGACAGGTATATAGTATAATTTAGGGCAATGGGAGATGTTAATGGGTATAAGGATGCATTAGTTTATTGTATTTGTATATTTACTTTCCATGTAATGTATATTATATATTTGACATTTCCAACTTTGGATTTTTTTTTTTTTAATATCCCACTAACTAGAGTTTTAGTTCAAGGGGGAGTTTGTTAGGTTTTATGTCCTAAAACTCGTAGATAGTAAATGTAACTTTTGACTATTCATTAATAAATTATTATTGATGTTTTTCAATAGAGCGTTATTGTTTATATTATGTTAATCATGCCTAAATAAACTCTAATTCAATAAACTAACATCATGGATTGTTGTATGAGTCTTGAGCTGTATGTGGAGACATATTGAGATCACTGTTCAAGATACAACCTAAAGGATCTATGTATAGCGATAAGGTTGGGTACCTTATCCTGTAACACTATGGATACGACCCACTTTGTATTTGATACAATCATAATGATTCAACTTGTTCATGTAAAAGACATGTAGTGGGAGTATCCCACGCCATGAGTTTGCATGAGACCGGATCGCAAAATAGTAACCCTTAGTTGTAACACCGTTGACTAGTTAGGTTTTTATTTCACTAGAATGACCTAGGCAACTTAGTCTCAATCTTGAGTGAGTTATGAACTTCTGTTCACGAGGGATTGTCCTTTGATTTGTTTGGGTGAGAGTAGCTGGCTCGCTGACTCAATAAGACTACCATTTTGGGAACAAAACCAAGTGGATAGCTGGGAATGTAATTTCATTAGATGAAATTCACTCCTTTTATGGTTTAGGAAAGTAGATGAGTGTTCCCTTAAGTGGTGTTTTTGGGTCTTGAACATAGAGCCCTCCCTCTCAGTGGCTTGAGAGGGATCTCTTTTTGTTGGTTGGACCATAAACAGGTTGTTCATTAGGGAAAATTGGTACTTAAAGATGTAGAAGTAACCTAGGGGTAAAACGGTAATTTGACCCAGCTGGTGTTACGAACACTTATGAAAGACCGACTTACTGCTATTGGTCTATATCCATGGACACGGAAATATATCTATAGTGAGAAGAGTGCAGCTGTGAGTCTATAGTGGAGTGTACCTACAATTAACGAATATTGATTAACTCGCTTAATGAGTTTAGCCAATTAATTTCATATGTTGGAGCTTCTAATCTGTAGGTCCATAAGTCCCATTGGTAGCTAAAAAAAAATGGCATTGAGGAAGTTAAAGTAATTTGAATTGTTCATATTAACTAAGAGAAAATAATATAATGTATGTTGATCCATTATAGTATAAAGTCCATAATTTAATTAAACTTTATGATATAAATTTATTTTTGAATTCTATTTAAAAATTAATTTATGGGAGAATTATATATTTGAAGGATTTCAAATATTAAATGTAATATGAATTAATTTTATATTCAAACTATAGGTTCAAAATAATGCGCATAAGATGCTTATTAAAACTATAGATTATATGAGAGAAAGATAATTGAATGTGATTCAATTATAAAGTTAAATTAAATATATGATATTTAATTTAATGATTAATTAATTGGAGAATTAATTATTTTAATTTAATTATATTTAACTAAATATGATTTGATTAAATTAATTGAATTGAAACTATAAGTTATGTGAGAAGGATGTATTAGAATATGATTCTAATACACATTTAATGAAATATAAGAGATATTTAATTATTATTAATTAATTTGATTAACTAATAATTATTTAATTTAATTTTTTTAATAAATT
This sequence comes from Benincasa hispida, assembly GCF_027475165.1. Classification (NCBI taxonomy): domain Eukaryota; kingdom Viridiplantae; phylum Streptophyta; class Magnoliopsida; order Cucurbitales; family Cucurbitaceae; genus Benincasa; species Benincasa hispida. Next base: position 37,601,476 of record NC_143486.1, on the reverse strand, counting down.
AAATTCGATCTAATTTATTTAGTTAAATTAAATATATTTATTATTATTTAATTAATTAAAATAGATTAAAATTAGATTTATTTATTTTAATTAATAATAATAATAAATTTAATTAAATTAAAAATGAAGGGAAAATAGGTAACATGAGTTACGATTTTTATGGGGAGAGGGAGTCTTCTCCCTGATTTTTTTCCTCTCCCTCTGACTCTGACTCTCACTTATTGGTTTTAACCGGAAAAAAAAAAAAAAAAACTCTCCTCTTAGAAAAGTGCTCTCTCATTTTTTTTTTCTCCCTCTCTCCGATACCAAGAAGAGGGGTTTCCACCATCTCGCCTCAGTAGACCCAATAGAGGATACTGGTGAAGGATTTTTGGGAGTGCTGCGTTTCTTTCCAATAGAGGTTTTTCACCAACAAGGTATGATTTTTTTTTAAAACTTTTGAAAGTGTATGTTTACCCTAGGTTTGTTTTCCAATGCAATCTCTGTTTGATATTAAAATTAGAGTTAGATCTGATTTTTTTTCCGTTACATGGGGCTTTAATCCTTGTACTACCAAATAGTTATGGAATTGTAGATCTATATACTCACCACCTCAATCTGATCGAAATGTTTTAATTCTTTTACCTAATAAGTTTTCTGTTTCAGTCTTGAATTCCCTAAACATTTTTAGAGTTTCAAACTTGTGACTTATTAAGTAAATGTAGCCATATCTAGAATAGTCATCAATAAAACTGACAAAATATTCATATCCACCTCGTGCTCCTACATTTATCGGACCACAAAGGTCTGAATATATAAGTTTGAGGGGATCTTTGGCACGAAGAACTTTTCCAGTAAAAGACCTTTTAGTCATTTTTCCCTCAAGACATGACTCATGAAGAGGTAAAAAACTGTCTTCTAACTAATTTAGATGATCGTTTTTAACTAATTTCTCAATCATGTTGAGATTTGTGTGACAAGTCTGAGATGCCAAAGATAGGTGTTAGGAGAAATTTTCCATTTTTTATTTTGAGTTTCTGCCGCTTTGAACATCTCTATATTTAAATGGTTTTTGCTTCAGTTGGTTTTAACACATACAAGTTATTTTCAAGTCTAGCAGAAAAAATATGAACACCTCTTGAAAAAACGAACATTTCATTAACTTCAAAAAATACTTTATACATATTTTCTAGTAGACATGATATGAAGATTAAGTTTCTTTTCATCTTTGGTACATAATATACATTTTTTAACAAGAAAAAAGAATCTCCAAAAAAACAACTTGACATCTCCCACTACTTCCACTGAAATGACTTCTCCTGTTCCCATCTTGAAAGTCATTTCATACTCTGAGAGTTGTTTCCAAGAACTAGTTTCCTATAGAAAAATGCAAACATGGTTAGTGGCTTTTGAATCTAATATCCAGGTCAAGTGAGAATTTTCCACTAAACATATTTCAATTACAAGTAAATCTGATTTACCTTGATTTGCCTTTTTCGCGTTCTTCTTAGCCAAATACTTCGAACAGTTTCGTTTTCAGTGCCCATCTTCTCCAATATGGAAACATTTTCCTTTGAGAGCTTTGTTTTTCTTTGCAATAAGTTGTTTATTCCCCTTTTCCTTTTTCTTCATCTGTACACTTTTGTCTTTAGATGATGAAGGGATAGACTTCTTTTTGTAAGCGGGTTTCGTTCCTGACGATGAACCCTTCAGAAATTTCTTTTGTCAAGAAACAACATCTGCTTCACTCTCTTTCAATTTCATCATTGGCTAATAAATTTGTAGTTCGTTTAATAAAGTAGTCAAATTGTAATTATTTTGTTCATTACGACATTAGTACGGAAGGTTAACTAGCTTTTCGGAAGAGACTTTAATATCATACTAACTTGACTAGTTTTGTCTATGGTAGCCCCGTGAGCTTCTGGGACATTAAAATGAACCATCATGTCTAGAACATGTTCCCTGACATTGGTTCCATTTTTCATTCGTGAGTTATAAACATACTTTATAGCCTCGTGTCGAACAGAAGATGACGATTGCCCAAACATATCCTGCAATGATGCCATAATTTCACGGGCTGTGGGCATGGTTTCATGTTTCTTGTTGAGCACATTAGATATGCTCGCTAAGATATAGGCCCTTGCCTTTTCATTCGCCCTTACCCACCAATCATAAGCATCCCGAATGCTTTAGTTTGCCATCGAACTGGGAATAGGAGGACATTTCTCCGTTAACACAAACCTTAGATCATCAACTACTAATATTATGTTTAAATTTGACTTCCAGTTGGAATAACCCTCTCCATTAAATTTGTCAGAAGCTAGAAATTGTATTATTGAGTTTGACATACTAAAAAATTTAAACAAATTCTATTAATATTGTGCATCTAAATCCAATTTTAGCAAAAAACTAATAAAGTACCCATATATCTTTATTTATTTGCAACGATACTATAGTGAGTTAGAATAAGTGCTACCTGATGTAGTCAAATACTCTTTCACTTAAGTAAGACAGTCTTGACTAAATACTATCTCCAAAATAACTCAGATTTCGATAGTCATTTAGGTACTATTTTTCGGTCAAGAACTTATTAACACTTAGTAATTCTGTAAGTGTAACCTACCATTTTTAGATCTTACAGAACGGTATGAACATGCCTCTGAATTGGAAGGCAATGTGCAAGACAGAACTATAAGACCCTATTCATTTCTGAAGTTTGGGTTGTTCCAAATCCCATGTTACAACTATTCAAAGGGATCATCGATGTTAACGACTAGCTAGTGCCGCCTAAAAACGACAGCAGATGCAACATAGGAATCTCACAGTTCAAACTAACGGAGGAGACCGTAGGATACGTTGACATGTTTCCTTCACCCACTTATTACGAACTACTTTCCTCATTCACCTTGTTATTAACCTATCCAAACACTTTCCGAATGGAGCAGTCAAGGTAAAATTGGCACGAAGCCGAGCATGGATCTCACAGTGTGAACTCTTGAGAATGTGAGAGCTAAAAATGTTATATCGTATATATTGTTAATCTCCCACTGAAAAGTTCTAAATGTTTGGGTATTCTATAACTTAGGTTTATTATGGCTAATTTTAAACAACCTAAGTCTATATGTTTATTATCTAAGTAAAACGTTTATATTTGGATTTAACCTACGGTGTCTAGGTTAAACTAATTTTTAAACCTCACACTGCTCATGCAAGCTCATAAAACTGGTTAACAATTCTCGTCATTTCAGTCATAATCCCTAGGTAAGAGGTGTTACATAAATCGTCAATTTAAATACCCCCAACCTTAGACAGGATTATGAACTGATTGAGTTTGTAAACAAATTTTATAAGATAACGACCTATTTTAACTATTAAAACAAGTTGTTAACCTAAGTGAGCATGTTGTTTATCTTTGTTATGGATTTTAATGTCTAATTTAATTTTATAACAACTTACAAAACTAGACATGCTAATCATCCATAACATACATAAAAGGAATTCAATTTTTAGCATAACCTTTATATTGAAACCCTATACATGCATACTATACATTATAACCATTTTATAACATACTTTAATGCATGTAACGTGATTCCTATGGTGAAATTTTAATTCTACATGGCATACTTTATGCACATACTAGATTTACTTAATTATAACATACATCAAATGCATAGATAATTAAACACAAATGCATAAACAAAAGGCCTAGCTATTACATAAATAAGCAAAACTGGCTTCAAAGACCTTCTAGACCGCTCGAACCGCCTTGAACCAGGCAAAACTCATCGAGTATTAGCAAGCAATGAATACCATCGAGCACACCACCCAACATCGAATATGGTAGTGTGCATCAAGTATGACATCAAGCATCATTGAACATTAAGTATTTCACAAAATACCATCGTGTGGACGCCATCAACCATCGATTAAGGCATCATGCATCGAGCAACAAGTATTTCATGAAATATCATCAAGTGAACACATCGAGTACCATCGAGTATGACATCGTGCATCGAGTATTTCATGAAATATCATCGAGTAAACGCATCAAGTACCATCGAGTATGGCATCATACTTCGAGTATTTCATGAAATATCATCGAGTATGCCATCGAGTATTCCATCGAGTCTCGAGTATCTAGCAGTGATTTGAATTTCCAGTTCATGTTGCTCAACCTTTTTCAATTCTTTCTTCAACTCTAATGACTTTAAACGAATTACAGACACTCAAACAAACATTAAGGCCCATCAAACAAGAGCCAATTACAAGAGTTACAACATAATTGAAAAGATTCAAATGCCAAAACACTGAAAAACCATATCAGTTCACCATTTTCATACAGTTTATGAAAAACACCCACCAAACTCAAATTAACGACAATTGAGTACTTAAATCATGCTTTGATACCAATTGATAGAGTTAATTAACATGTAATGGAGAAAATCAGAATTAATAAGCATTCTAATTATACCTAATTTGAGTTAAAATATACTTAAAAAAAACTATTATAGAAGAGGGTTTGCTGAACACAATACCTTTGATGAAACCTCTTCAACACCAGTTGAGCTCTACGTAAGAATGCTTCAATCTACTAATAGACCACCACGAAGATCTTCTCTATTATTCTCTTGCAAGGATTTTGTGGTGGAAACACTAAATTAAGCTGGATTTGATGAAGATATGAAGAGGGTTTGGAGGGTTTCAAATTTTGCAGAGTTCTTGAAGAAGTTCTAAATGCTTAGCTTAATCATTCAGTCCAACACTTTAATTTATAAAGCTTTCATCATGCAAATTCAAAGCTTGCATGAAGGCCAACTCCTTCATGGATTGAGTGCAATTGGATGAATACGGTGCCTTGCACCATAGTGGAGATTTCCAACTTTTGGAAATTTTTACTTTGTAATTTTAAAATTTGTTTTTGTTTCAATTTTTTTTTCAAAAATGATTTCTAAAATAAAATTTACAAATAAAATAATTTATTTGTTTTATTAGTTTTATAAAATTAATTCTATTAATTAATTTTAAATAAAACTAATTAATTAAACCTTTTAATTAATTTTGTTAATTTAATATCTAATATTAAATTAATAAAATATCACTTTCACTACAATAAATTTATTTCATATAATTAATATTTAAATCATAATTTAAACATTAGTTGATTCTCCAATTTCGTCTAATTTCGATAAAATTAATCATCTCAATTGTATCGAATACAATTAATAGAAACCCTAATTGAATTTGAACATTTCAAATTCTAAACCCTAATTTCAAATCTCATCAAGATTACTCAACTTATTAATCCAAATTACGAGCTAGTAGAGGGACCATATGGACCTACAGATCATGAGCTCGAACAATTTGTAATTAATTGGTTAAACACTTTAAACTGAATTAACCACTATTCGTTAACTACCAAGATATTCCGCTATAGCTCAATAGTTGTACTCTCCTTACTGTAGATATATTTCTGTCCATTTTAACTATAATCGGTAAGTCAATCTTTTACAGGTCGTTCATATTTACAGTTGGGTTAAATATTACCGTTTTACCCCTGTAATTACATCTTGCTCCTTAAACTCCATCTGACCCTCCATTGAACAACCGATTTATAGTCCAACTTATAAATCATGACCCTCTCTTTCATGAGAGGGTGGGGCCCTGTTATTCAAGACAAGGCATCAGTGCTTAAGAGAACAACCTATCTACTAACCCTAAATCCAGTAGGAGTGAATTCCATATTGCAAACCTAGTTCCCTAGCTATCTATTTGATCTTATCCCCAAAACGAGAGGCTTATTGAGCAGTGTTATTGGACTACTCCCACCTATGCAGATCAAAGGATAATCTCGAATAAACAGGAGTTCATAATTAGCTCAAGATTAAAATCGAGTTACCCTAGGTCATTAAGTTTGAGATAGTCAGTTTTAACAGTAAACGGTTGTTATAAAGAAAAGTGACTATTTCAAAGTCCGGTCTTTATGCAAACTCATTGGATAGGATGTCCCCACTCATATGTCTCCACATGAATGATATTTGGATCACGTCATTTGTATGAGTATACAAAATAGATTGCATCCAATAGTGTCACCAGAATGAGATACCCAATCTCATCCATATACTTATAGACCGTTTTTCCAACATACTTATAGTATTCATGTTATAGCCATGGATTTGTTTATTGGATTTTCATAAAATAATGAAATATCAATAGTAATTTATTGAATAAAACCCCAATGATATTTTTATTGATAAATAGAATATGTTAACAACATTTACGAACTGCGAGTTTAGGACATTCCCAACAAAATAAACATTTAAGCACATTAAATATCATAAACGAGCAAGATTAGAGGCACTAAGATAGTATATTTTGGGTGCTATCAAATACCCTCAACCCAAACTTTATTCGACCTCGACTAAGATGAAATAAAAATGAATCATTCGCTGCAAATGTGTGACTCTAATCTCAAAGAAAAAGATAACACGATATTCATAAAGCTAGAATCACTTGCATGTACACAATCAATATGAAATTTAAACTAATTCCTTATCCCTTACGTGTGTGTGCGCGCTTTGTCATCCTACCTAGGTCCTTATAAGCCAGGAATGTTTTATTCAATCCTTAGTTCATTTTCTCACTACTTGGCTCAAACCCAATCATTAAGTTATTCTAAATAATCAAGAAAGTAATATTTTGACTAAGGTGCCTGAAAACAAATTGAAGGATACCCTAAACTTGCATTCTTTTACCCTAGGGGCACTAGCTTTCATACTTCCACTGTAGGGAACCCTACCCACTCTTTCCTCGCATGTGTTCTAAGTGATAACAACAAAATACAACTCTTTTCGCCCCTAGTCATGCATACACATTGCAAGTTTATTTTTTTCATTCTTCGTTCTTTTGCTACTTTTTAGCACATTCTTTTATCATTTGATTATTTGATTATTTTTATTTTTTTTAATAAAGGAAAATATTTCAGTTCTTTTCCCTAAGTCTCATATTACAGACTATCATGCCAGACAGTTTCTACCTGCTGGGGCCTTTTGGAGGGACAATAACCATATAGACCAAATAATCCAATCCAAAGCATTGAAGACGATAGATAAGACGATTATGTGCTCCAAAATGAAAACGGAATCAAGAAAATATTTTAAAATTGGCCTAAAATCATGCATACATGCTCATGAGTCCTAAATTATCTGAATATAGATTATCTAAAGTCAATAACAAGCATGTCATCATCATAATACATGCAACAAAGTCATCATATCAACAATTCAACTACAAAATCCGAGCTCAAAGGCTCAAATACTTTCCACACATGCATTCCAATCACCCCCAACTTAAAACTATACGATCCCCAATGTATCTAATCTAGGCTCACTAGAAATAAAAAGATAAGGGAATAGAAAACCTCCCCTGATAACAGTTTTGTGCTCGAGTCTTTGAGGTGTGGTTTGCCGCTTCAAATGACGCTTTTCATTTCTAGGGTCACCTATGATAAAACGAATAAGCTAAACTAGAATGCAATAAAAGAAATCAGAGAAGGAAAGTAAGAAAATTTTAACTTACTGCCTCTATGAAGCACAAATTTTTAATGTTAATTCCTCCACGTGACTTGTCCCTTATCAAGGCACATAGAAGTTCTCATATTTTTTTGGTGCCTTCTTGCTTGAATTTATATATGATTCAAAGCACACAAGCTTTTTTGTTTTGATATCTAGAAAAAAAGGAAAAAATTGAACAATCAAATTACTCAAATGACTCAAAAGAGTCGAACGAAAGAAAAGACTCGACAAACTTATAAGAAAGAGATGAGCAACATGAAAAAAATATAAGAGATGCCAAAAGGAAGAATAGAACGAGGCTTTTTAGCCTTTAACTTTATCACTTGGGACTCCTCGAGCTAAAGCTCAAGCTCATACTTAACCTCACAAATAGGCAAGCACAACATGACATCCTTGCCATCACTTGAGGGATAGTACTCTATAAGAAACTTAGCCTCAATGATATAGATGATGAGCAACTCTGATGGGCTCTCACATGTCTGCATGAAATCTGCAAGCTGGGTGACTCGGTCATCCACGACTTGTAAAAGCGTTGGGGTCTCCAGGAGAGACTTAAGCCATTACTGTTGACATTGAGAATAATTGTTAGAAGGTTTAGACATTAAAAATGTTGGGATTGGTGTCCTAAATCTCCTTGTAATCTCGTAGTTTGTAAACTTTGTATAAACATATTGTTGTTAATAAAATAAGTATTATTTTATAAGCATATACTCAATCCAATAAACTAAGATCCGAGGTTATTTCATGTAATATAAACAAATATGTAGAGATATACAAGTGAATCTTGTTTAAATAATAACCTAAAAGGTCTGTAGTAGATAGATAAGGTTGGATACCTTATCCTAGTGACACTACGGATACGACCTGCTTTGCAGGTGTTACAAGTGTTGTAAAGTGCTACAAATGATTTGATCCTGATCATTCATGTAGATACATGTGAGTGGGGGTATCCTATACAAAGACTTTATATAAGACCGAACCACGAAATGATTAGTCTCTTTATATAACACCGTTAATAGTAGAGACTTATATTTCACTAGGATGACCATAGGTGACATGACCTAAATCCTGAGTGAGTTGTGAACTCCTACTCATAAAGGTGGTCTTTTAATTTTTATGGGTGAGAGTGGCCAGATTGCCAACTCAATAATCCTACAATTTCTAGGATTCGCCTAACTAGGAAGTTGGGAACACAGCTACACGAGATGAAATTCACTCATTTTTCGATGTAGGGACAGTAGATAAATTGCTCCCTTAAGGGTTGATTCCGGGGCTTGAACATAGTGGCCACACCCTTTCCTGGCTTGAGAGGGACTTGGTCATAGTTGGACTATGAATTATTGTTCATTAGAGGGATTAGTGGTACTTAAGGAGTTAGATGTAACTATAGGGCCAAAATGGTAATTTTGGTTCAGCTGTACTTACCAGCAATTTTGAAGGGTCAACGCCCTGTTGATTGGTTATATCCAATGGACACAGAAATTTATCTGTTGTGCATAGAATGCAGCTTTCGGTCTTTATTGGAATGACCGAAAATTAATGGATGTTGGGTAATTTAATTAAAGAGTTTAATTAATTATCCAAGTACCATTGAAGCTTCAATCTACAGGTCCATAAGGTGCCTTTTGTAGCTCCTTTGTAGCTCAATAGGGATTTAATTAAGAACTATTTTTGGATTAATTTGAAGTGTTCAAATTAATTGAGGGAATTGATTATATATGATATAATTAATTAAATTAATTAAATATGTGATATAATTAATATAATGTATTTAATACATTATAATATAAGGTAAGATGAGAGGAATTTGAATATGATTCAAATACTAATTATATGAATGAGATTCATGTAATTAAATTTAATATAAATATGACTTATATTAAATACCATAAATAAATTGAGAGAAATTAAATATTTGAATATGATTCAAATATTAATCATATGAATGAGATTCATGTAAGTGAATTTAATATAAATGTGATTTATATTAAATTCCATGTATGGTTGAAGGAAAATACATCTATAGGTTATATTGAATTTGATACAATATGTAAATATAGATTATGTGTTATATGGGATATAACATATAGTTTATATACATATAATAAGGTTGTTATTATATGTATAATTATTATTAATTTAATTTTATTAAATTAATATTAATTAATTAAAGGAAGGGAGTTACAACTCCCTCCCCCTAATTTCTTTCAACCAAGTACGTGATGCAGGGGTCAGAAAAAAGATTGTGTAGGGTTTCATCTTCCTCCATGATACACTGAGAGAACAATTCTCTCTAAGAAAAACTCATAGAGAGGAAAAGTTCTTCTCATCTCTCTCCTCACCATCTACTTCCCTCTTCCAAAATCCTAAGGCAGAGCTCACATCTCCTGCCATTCTCAATTCCTAAGGAGAATATAGGAGGCTCTGTTTGGTGGTGTCCTTTTTGGAGAAGGAGATCTGTTCGTGACTTGTTCGAGGGATTCTTGAAGAATAGTTTTCAAAAGTAAGGGTTTTTTAAACCCTAAGTTTTTCTTTATTAATGCATGCTATAATTTATTTAAATGCATATCTTGTTCTTGATTTATTGTAAAACTTACATTCAATGACAAATGGGAATTGGGATGATGTTGCTTCTGCTCAAGGATCTCTCCTCATAGAGTTCCTTCAACTGGTATCAGAGCTAGGTTGCTAATTTACTGATCCCAATTTCCATACTTTTTAGTCATTTTTACAGTGATGGTGGGTTTTACATATTCTACATTCTGTTTAAAGTTCATGAGATGAATGGTTGTGAATGTGGTTTTGTTGATGAATGTTTTAGGATAGAATATTTAGTTTTAAGGCTTTATTTCGTTTACAAATTTTGTTTGTAAAGACCCCTGTTTTGGGTGTCATTATTGCTATAGAGTCTGTATTCATAGTTTGAGTCCCTCGTGTTGTTCCCAGGGAGCTTCAAAGGAGATTTTCAGAGCATTGCTTTGATAAAGAAGACGAAGTAGTTCTACAAGATCGTGTAGCTAATGCTATAAGATCGTGTAGATTTTGCTACACGATCGTGTAGCATTTTCTACGAGATCGCACAACAAGGTTTGCTACACGATCACTGTAGAGAGTTCGTTGAAGGGTAGTTCGGTTCGAGCGGTTCAAGGCTTAGTTCACCTATTTTGAACTAGATGACTCTTTCTCATGTAATAGTTAGCCTTTAAATTTCTTTTAGGTGTCCTATCCCGATCCATTAGCTGCTTATTTTAAATATACATATGATGAATTTTTTTTTCTTATATGTCTTATTGTATGTCATATATAATCAAAATCCACCATAGGTTATGTATTTAATTTTCATGGATCATTTATATTATAAGTGTTATAATATATGTATATGCATGATTTAATTTTATAGCATGCTCATGCATCATATAATATAAGTGTTATACTATATCCTTGCATGCATATATAACATGGCCATGCATCATTTATATTATAATCGTTATAATATATAGTTTGAATGTATGCATGTAATGTATGTTATGTAATTTCATTACTTTCATGTAGTAATAAAATGAACATTGCATGATGCATTACATTACTTTAGGTAATCTTATAAACATTTAATTTTATAAAGTATGTCAATCAATGCAATGTAGGTATTAATTTGTTTCATTTACTTTATAAGAGTTATAAATAAATGAAATTAGAAATTAAAATTAATAACTAAGAATTATATGAAAACTTAGGTAAAATCATTTTTTAAAATAGTTTTAAAATATGGTTCACATAGACTTAAGTTCACATATTTCTAATGAGATTAGAAATTAGATTAATCTTTTTTAATCGGTTCAATGGGATTAAATTGATTTTAATAAAAGATTAAATTTGTAGCAAACATATCAATAAGGGACCTTTTGTGAAAGTGGGTTCTGCCTAGGCTGGGGTACTTAAGATGACGGAAATGTCGCACTCCTACTTGGGAACCTACCTAGAAAAGTGAATTAGATAGATTTGCTACAAGCATGCAATTTTTTTATTAAAATTTGTTAAAATATTCAACGAATATTAATCAAAATTGTTTAACTTTCCAAAGTAAATTTTACTTTTGGGAAAACTTAAACAATCACTTAGTAAAAATAATTAAATGTATTTTTCCTAAGTAAATTAAACCCTAACTTGTTAAAATACTCAGTAGGAGGAAAAAATGTATATGATACATCAATTTTTCCACTCACGTTTCTCCCTTAATATTCACACCACCAAATTCATGCTTGGCCTTGAGGCGCCTTGGGAACATCCTCTTCGGATGGTATTTGCATGGGTCAATATTAAGGTGAATGGAGAGAGTATTATAGTAAGTGTGAGAGGGATATGTGTCAACATGTCCTACGGTCTCTTTCATTGGTTTACATTGTGAGACCTTCTTGCACAGCCTTGAGGCACCCTGGGAGCGCCCCCTTCAAATTGTTTGTGTAGTAGATCAATATCAAGGTGAACTCTAGATATAGATAGGACCGCTTTAGTTTTTTCCCCCGATCGGTTTTTCTCTTCCGTTGGCTCATTGGGACGGAACTTGAGGGTCTAAAATGGAGGGTCACATTTACAGGAAATTATTAAGCAAGTTAATGATTTCTTGACCAAATAAATGATGACTGATTCTTATAGAAATAAGAGTTATTCTAGTATAATGATTGATTGAGAGTGTCTCAATTTAGTGAAAGGACAATTGCTACCCTTCGGTGGCTTTTGTCCTAAATCATTGAAGAATCATTGCAAAATTAGATGTTAAATGGAATTCATTTAGATTTTGCTAAAACTGATTGGATTTTTTAAGAGTTATGTTAAAAGCTAATGTAAATCAATGTGTTTATTTTTCAAAAAATATGTCAAATAGTAATTTTTCGTTAGTTGCCTATTCTAGTTTGACCGATTTCAAATACATGACGTGGAAAGAATCCATTAAAACGTTTTTCGTGGTAAACAACTTAAAGTTGTCATGATTGAGGATTATTCTCAAGTCCCAGTCCTTGATGCACCACGAAATGTTCGTAATGCATATAAGGTGTGGACGAAGCTAATTTGAGGGCCCAAGTTTGAGAATACGATCATTGCACATGAGATCATGCAATCAATGCGAGAATTTTTTAAACGAAAGTTCTCACGATAACAAAATCATGCCATTCTTAAACACTAAACTCAGATTGCAACCCATAAACAAGAAATATACATCATAATGTCAAAACATCCCAAAATTAGTAAGGTTCCTCGGTTCCTCTAAGCCTCTAAACTAAGAAAACCTAAAACGTTATCTTCCCGTGGAGATGGAGAAGCTAAAATTTGGAATCTCTTTGATTAATTACAAGGTGAACATTCAAAGAAGAAAGTGGAAAAGGCAAGAGAGGGAAAGGGGTCTGGAAGCCCAAAATGGGTGATGATTTGACCTAAAATTGAAGGATCAAACTTATACAGAGTACATAGTGTCGTCACGGGACTAAGAGACAGTACTTGGATGCTCTAGGCCTTTGCCACAATGCAGGCCTCGTGTGCAAGAGAGCTATCTCTAACCGTTGCGATGCCATGCACCATGTATAAATTCGATTCTTCGATTCTTCGATTTTAGGTCAAATTATCACCCATTTAAGGCTTCCAGTCTCCTTTCCCCTCTCTTCTCTATTCCACTTTCTTCTTTCAGTGCAAGCCTCACGCGCAACACTTACATGGACCTTTTTCTTTTGTCAAAACATTGTTTGATCGGATCAAAAGCCTAGAGAAATTCTGGTTCATTACATGTTATCTAATTAATAGTGAACCTCACACAGGTGCTGATTGTAATATGCCTTATGAGGTATAATCTTATAAGTCTGTAGATTATTATTTATTTAGAGTTTTTGGTTGTACAGTTTACCATCATATAAGTAAGGGTAAATTAGAACCAAGAGCGGAAAAGGGATATATGAAGATAGAGTTTAAGGAATATAAAATCTAGTCACTTTTAGAGAATAGATTTATACTTAGTAAAAGTGTAAGATTTGATGAAAATTCTATGCTTAACTCTCGATGAAGATCTGTTAGAGAAGAAAGTAATGGTGTTGATTAATTGGTGGAGCTTCAATCCACTTCAATGGGAGTGAATCACAACACCATATGTAACACCCCGCACATTTTTTTAGTAATAATGTAATTTCAGTAACTTTATTATTTGGAATTTCAGTAATTTTTATTAATTAAGGGCATTTTTGGAATTTTTGGACTTAAGTGTAATTGCGGGGATTTAATTATTGCCGTTGAAATTATTTAATTTGAAAATTAATGGATTAATGTTGAAATTATTCAAATTGGAAATTAATGGCAGGAATTAATTTTCTTTTGAAACGGAAAGGAATTTAATAGTATAAAACGGAAAGGAATTAAATGTAATTATACTTATTTCCTTTTTTGTTTTTTTTATTATTATTAGTATTATTGTTTTTTTATAAAAATCAAACCGCATATCCCATCTGTTCGTTTTCTCCTTCCAATGAGCAATGGCAATGCCCACGATCTCCAACCAATGTCCTCTGGCGCTGCAACATACAACTTCAACAGCCACAACGCTTGCGACTTCTAGCAACTTTAATTGTTCCATTGGGCAAGGAAGAGGTTGAGCTTCTAGTTTCTAGAGTTTGCGATTAGAGGTATGTAATCTTACTATTGGAACTGCCCACGGGCCAGGCATTAGATGTATGCTAGCATGATAAATGAATGATATGGCAGAATGACAGCATGATGGATTGATAGTATAGTATGACCAATGTATGTTCTGGTATGAGATCTGAAAGATTTATTTGTTCACATAGACACTTGAATGCTAGCATGAGATGGTATGTGATTCCATATGGTTGTATTTGATCTGTTGATGTTGAGGATTGTAAGACTAGTTACAAGGATAATTTTGACAGTTCTGAGATTAATAGACTGTTTAGAAAAGATATATGAGCATGTGATAATATGATTGAAGCATGTTAATGTATGAGCAAGATTTAGAATTTTATGAAATATATTAAAAGGACAATTGGGCATGACTTTAAATTATGAGTTAAGCGACACCACTACGGAAATGTCTTAAAGTTAGGTGAAAGTTGGAGCATTTTGTTGATGTGCTTATTGATGTGATTTATTATGAAAGTGCGTAAGCTATGATGTATTATGAAATTTTAAATGTTTGATTGTTACATGAGTTAGTGCGTGAAAGTGATGTACTAGAGTAGATCCATTAATACTAGATTAATTACGTATGTTGAGGCTAACTAGCCTGACCTTGATCAGGAGATTTTAGAGGATTCATGATTAGGTAAACGTTATATGTAATAGAAAGTAAGATGCAATATCTTTTCCTTTTCAGACTATGTGACTGCATGAAAGTGATGCACATCCAAAGGTGCTAGTACATGAAAGAGATGTACTAGGGCTGGTGTGTATGAAAGTGATACATACCTAGAGGGTGCTGGGGTATATGAAAGAGGTACATACTCAGTGGGTTATGTGTATACGAAAAAGATGTATGCCTAACCATGTGTACGAAAGAGGTATGCATCCCTACATTTATAGAGAGGATCTGGGGTGTACGAAAGAGGTACATACTCAGTGGGTTATGTGTATATGAAAGAGGTGTATACATAACTAGATGTACGAAAGAGGTACATACTCAGTAGGTTAGGTGTATACGAAAGAGGTGTATACTTAACCAAGTGTATGAAAGAGATCACATTCAGTGTGTTATGTGTATACGAAAGAGTGTATACGTAACCATGTGTACGAAAGTGGTACACATTAAGTGGGTTATGTGTACCATGCGTATGTAAGAGATTGTGTTTCCTTCAAGATTCACCAGAGGTTGTGAGTCCTACAGGACTTACTAGAGGTAGTGAACATATTTAACTATGATAGGATAGAAATAAATTTTTCATGCATGTATGAGTCCCATGAGGACTAGAGCAGTTTATATGTTCTACTAGTTGTAGGCATCTAGAGGACATAGATGCCTAGCCTGACCTCAGTAGTGGGTTACTTACTGAGTGTTTTTATACTCACCCTTTCTCATGTTTATGTTTCAGGTAAGAGTAGGGACGCATTGGCGAGTGACAAGCGGAATATGTGATCGAGCCACTGGGACTAGTTTTATGCTTCCGCTCAGGATGTTTAGATTTCTTTAATGTTTTTCCACTTTCAGTCTTCATGTTTGAAACTTACTGATTAGTATTCGTTTCCAAACTTGTACAGGTTTCTAGACTCATTAAATTTCTAATTATGATTTATGGGTATCCTGTTGTTTGACTTTTATTTAGTTTTATTGAAAATATTTTATTTATTTAGCATTTATTTCACCATAAAAAAGTGTCGTTTTAAGTTTCATGCATGCATGTATTTCAGTAATGGTCTAACTTAAGTCTTAAGGGGACGGGTCGTTACACCATGGGTACAGATTTCTTGTCAAAAGATAATAGATCTTCACATATCTCCACATTGGATTGATATTGTCCACTTTGAGCTTACACGCTCGTGGCTTTGATTTTGATTTCACCCAAAAGACCTTATATCCTAACCCTCGTACCATTAATGATAGTGGTCTTCTCTCACCGACCATGATCATTCCCATATCTAGTCAGTTTTTAAGATAAGAATCTAAGGGAAAGACTTGAGATCGCCGTAATATAAAATTTGTAGTTTTCAATTTAATTGAAATTAAGCCAGAAACATTGGGTGGCAAGATTGTATGGTAAGAATGTTTCTGTTTTGGCCATGAGAATAGTTTGATTGTTGTTAATGTTTTGATCTTGCAAATATCCAATGTGTGTCAAAGCGCTAATACAATGAACAACTGACAAATATACCGTTTTTATAAATATTTATAAATAGGGTATATTTGCCATTTGATTCGACTGCCAGACAACATACACAAAGAGACATGCACATAGATGTATGCTTTAAATAGAAGAAAAATATTTAATGAAATTAATTTGATTTTGCATCATAACAAAGAAGGAAAGCAATTAAAGAGAATGAACAGAAATCTCCTCAATGACCAAATACAGATAATCTAAAGAATGTGAACAACAAGTCATGAACAAGAATGAAAAAAGAATAGATAGGATATTGACGGACATGTTAAAATACTACGTTAAAAAATCAAAGGACCTTATACTCTTCGAGATTGATAGACTACTCCTCACATTGTCAATTGATTTTGAGATATAACCTCATACTATCAAATATGGTATTAGAGTCCATGACAAGTCTGATCATCATCTTAAGAGACATATTGAGAACTAAGGGTGTGTTTGGTTTAACTTTTCAAGTCTTTTTTAAAATAATTACTTTAAAAAAAATTGATTTTTTTTGCTGCAACTCAAAATAGTTTTTGAAATATTTTAAACATTTTTTTTATTGAAATGAATTTTTTTAAAAACATTTTTTTCTCTAGTCAATCCAAATAGGAAAAAAAACAAGAGACATGAAAGTAAATGCGACAACTAGCAAACACTATGAAGTTAAAAAAAAAAAAAAACAAAAAAACAAAAAACAGAAATGGTTACAATACCAAGAAGATTAAGTTAGATCTTGAGAGGGATTGATCAAAATGAATACTATTTAAGACACTAAAGCATTTGCCTATTTTCAATCACCAAAGAATGGCTTCCTTCTTTGCTAATCGATCTTCATTCTTTTGCATCCTTTGTATTGGTTTCCTTCTCATTGCTGGTAATTTCTTATTCCTTGCTCATATTTTATATATACATTTGTTAACATTTTTTTCTTTGCTATTTCATCTTTAAATGTTGCTCCTAATTTTTGTTGGGTAAGAATGAAAAGAAAACAATCATAAATTTGTTTTATGTAACAATAAAAAGGTATTTATTTAACCATTCTTCTATTTCTTATATTTTGTAAAATGTTTTGAATTTTCATTTCTAACTTGACTCTGGAAGAAATAGATATTCAAGGTTTTATGATGACAATTTTTCTTTTCTTGTATGATATATGCACCCGGAGTTACATATATATAATCATTAACATGATAAAAAAAGTTGGAAACAAGAAAAGATAAAGTCCAAATGTGTTTGATTTTCGGAATGTATAAATTTCTGAGAATATATATGTCGAGGAGATGAAAAACAAGAAAAAAAAAAGAGGAAAATTTCTCTAAGTATTTAGGACGTGTTTTCGATAAAATGTGTAAATTGTCAATGTCCATTGAAATATTGAGAGGTTTTAATTTTTACGGAAATTTTGATGAAAATAAGATAAAATGTCGAATTTGATGGATATTTTTGGAAAAAAATCATAAATTCAAAAAATTCAAAAAATAAATTTAAATTAATAAATTAACATTTTATGATTTTCAAACAAGTTCTCATGTCTACTCTTTATATTATATTTATAGTAGTATTATTTTGAGGTTTATTTTTTGTGTTACGTTGATTTTTTCTACGATATAATAGAAGTATTAATTCATCTTTCATGTCAATATTGATCCATAAAAAGGTGAAAATATTGACATGTCGACGAAAGTTTAATGCTATGGTTTCGGGGTTTCGGTGACATTTGAAAGGAATTTTTGACTCATCAGAAAAGTACTTCACAAAATTTTATGACGTATGATATGACAATAAAATGGATTTTGAAAATTCCAAAAGTACTACCAACGAAAAAACAAATTTCTTGAAGTGTCTCGAAGAAAAGCCCTTAATTAGTTCATCATTCAAAACTGTATAGAGATATTTTTTAAGAAGTCATCCTAAACATACGTTGAGAGTGAGATTATGGAGAAAGTATGGACCAAAATAATATGGCTGTTTATTGATATTATACATTACTGTGAACTATGTATTGTGTGAATTATTAGGGGCAAATAAATTTTGAATCTGCTCTCGGTTTCATACTCTATTTGATTTTTGGTTTTTAATTTTTGAAAATTTATTAACCTACAAACACTTAACCTCTATCTCTAATTACTTTTCCAAAAACAAAAGAATAGTTTTAATAGTTTTATTATTTTTTTCTTTTTTTTTTAATCAAGCTAAGAAGTCATCTATTTTTACTCAAGAAAGTATTAAGACATGGTAAGAAACTAAGAGGAAATAGAGACTTAATTTTCAAAAAAAAAAAAAAAAAAAAAAAATCAAGGTTCCGTTTGATAACCATTTTGTTTTCTATTTTTTTTTTTTGAAAATTAAGTTTACGAATACTATTTCTACCTCCAAACTTCTTCATTTTTATTACTTTTCACCAATTATTTAAAAAATCAAGCCAAAATTTGGAAACTAAAAAAAGTAGCTCTAAAAAAGTTGTTTTTGGAATTTGACTAAGAATTCAACTATTGTAGAAAGATGCAAATCATTGCAAGAAATGTGGATGAAATAGACTTAATGTTCAAAAATAAAATTCAAAATTCAAATGATTACCAAAGAGGCCTAAATGATTACCAAGTAAGACTTGAGAAATTAGTTTGATTTTAAGGACATTGTTGAATAAAGTTTGGTAATTGTATCGTTGGTATGGTGATATTTGCAGGGTTAGGGCCAAGGGAAGGAAGTGGCATAAATATACCACTTGTATGTTTGGGAGCATGCTCAAAAATCCCAAACTGCAACAAAGTTTGCATCACTGAAGGATATGTGAAGGGTGGTGATTGTCTTGGCTTCTTCAAACAGCCCCTTTCTTGTTGTTGCAATAATACCTAATTTATATGCTATAAACTTTGGTGTTTTGGATTGAATAATATTAAAAAAAAAAAAAAAAATACTACTTGTATTCCTTTTTTTATATGCTACAATGTTACACACATTCGTTCTTTTTTTATTGTTTATTACTCTAAACGTATGGTTAAAGATATGACTGTATTTGTCAATATAAACCTAACTCAACTGACATAAAGTTTATAGTATCAAGTTCACCTCAGATAATTTTTCTTTTAATTATATGTAAACATAACTAATGGAATAATATACAACACTTTTGATATGGTAAGGAATTTAGTAATTAAATTTAGAGATTTCTATGCAAATTTGTTTTTGAGATTTTTTTTTTTCTAATTTTTTTTAGGCTTTTATGCAAATGAATACTATTAATATATTGGATTGACTTATTTTCTATGGACAATTGTAGGATGGTTATGACAATAATATTAGAAAAATTAATAGAATTGTTTAATTAAAAAAAATCATGATTAGAATGATTTTATTAGTAAATAATTAAAATGAAATAGACTCAAATAAAATATCAATCATAAGAGCACCATAAAATTTTCGAAAAAAAATGTAACAATAGACCTAGTAAGTATATATTCATTCCCTATACCCAACATGAAATGAATAATATATATCAATAAATATATTACAGTTCGAATAAATATTTTCAACTTAGATTCCTCATTTATGAATATACAATATAAATATATAGCATATACAGTGACAATAGGTAGATTCTAATTTCTAGATCTGTTTTGATTGCTCAATTGGTGTTTAGATTGACGAAAGATAATAAGATTCTACATTTCATTGTCTCGTCATTCTCTTACATCCCTGCAAGATGACAACATGTATAAACTTATACATATAACCTTTTGCAATATGAATTTACATTATGTTGGGCCTAATTAATTCAGATTATTGCTCAACCCAAATTGAAGTATGTATGTGTAAAAGAAACACTCCACGTATCTACTCCAATCAACACACACGTGGTTTGCACTCGGAGATCAAATAATTCAGATTGACACTACAAGAATTTTTATCTGTTCGATATTTTTTTCCTAAGGCATCCATTTTCATTGGTATATACATATTTATCTCGACAAAAATTCAATGTGTCGGCTAAAATATAGCAACATGGACATTTTTTTAAAAAAATTATGTGGACAAAAATTTGAACTTATTACCACGAAACATGCGTTGGCAAAAGACATTAAAAAACCCACACTATTCTTTTTCCCCCTCACTTTTTCTTTTCACCCCACTTTTCCTTTTCCCCCTTTTTCCAAACCAACTCTTCCTTCATCCACTCTTCTTCCCCCCCCCCCCCCCACCTCGACCTCACTCTTCCTTCCCCTTTTCCCTTTCCGTTCCCTTCAATTTTTTTACACAGACGGCTGCCGCTCCAACGTCCAATGCCGCCGCAAGCCATCGCACACTACCGCTATACACTACCATCGCATGCACTTGTTGGTTCTCCTTCTTTTTCCTTTTTCTAACAAATGTGTCTATGTGTTGTGTTTATGTTATTATTATGATAAGGAGTCTTGTTTTTAATAAAATTGATGTATAAATCCATTTAAAATAAGCTTTTAGTTGTTCTGTTTTTTTTTTTTCTCTTTCTTTTAAGATGAATTTATGTATTTGTTTCAGATAGGAATTAGGATATTCATTTGTTTATGAATGAAATTTTTATTCTATATTTGGTTTGTATGGATGGATATAATGAAGGATGAATTATTTGTGTATTTTCATTTTGATTTTGTATATGAGATTCATTTGTTGATATTAAAGTTTAATCTTTCCTTTTTATGGATATAATATGCTTTAAGTTTTAAAATTAAATTGCTAAAGATGTTTAATTAACTAAATTTCACACCTTTTACTTGCTAGTGTTAAATTTCACTTTTTATTCATTTGGTTCAACGATGAATAAGGATTGGATTAAGTTTAGAGATAGATTTTCAAGAGAGTATATTGATGGAGTTGCACAATTCATGGAAGTGGTAAATTTTATGTGTTTGTTGTACTTGTTGTTTACATAAATTGGTTGTACTAATAAATTATAATTTGTGTAGGAAAAAAGGGAGAAGAACAAGAAGAGTATAGAATATTTCAATTTCAATCATTATTGTGCATCGAAATCCTTTCTTCAAGTGCAAAATGAATTTGTATTGTATGATGCAAATTCATTACTGTTTTATTCATTTCCCATTGAATGTAAAGAATAAATTTGTTTATTGAATTACAGACGATGGACCTTCGAACAAGTATGTACGTTATGACAACTTTCAGTTCTTGGTTAGGAAATTTAAAAACTTAATTTGGTTGTTTGTGGCTATCATGTAGTTATGGTAGCCATCGCAAATAGGAGCCTTTTAGTGGATTTAGGAACTTTATTGTTTGTTTTATGGCTATTCTGTAGTTATGGTAGCCACTTTAAATATGTGTGTTTTATTGTACTTGTTGCCCATTTTGTGGTCTAAATAGCGTTTAGGTGGAACTAGGATACGTTTGTTGCTTGGGGGGGAGAGAGAGGGATGTATATGATGTAATTGTTTTTTAGATTATCTAAAAGCCTAATTGTGCACTTTAAAGGAACTTTGTTCTTAGATTTATTTTTAGGGATTCGAGAGTTTAATTATATGCTTTTTAGGACCATCGAATGACAAGTTTAGCCTTAAAAGAAATTTATGAGGATTTGGGGGGAGAGATTCATTTCGACGCCTTCTATGCATTTGTTGCTACTTTGTGGTTTAAATGACGTTTAGGTGGAACTAGGACACGTTCGTAGCTTTGGAGGGGAGGGGGATGTATATGTTGTAATTGTGTTCTTGATTATTTTGAAGTCTAATTGTGGACTTTAAAGGAACAAGTTCTTGGCTTATTTGTAGGGATCCATTAGTTGTGGATGTATATGTTGTAATTTTTTTTTAGATCATATAAAAGCCTAATTGTGTACTTTATACGAACTTTGTTCTTGGATTTATTTGTAGGGATCCAAGAGTTGAGTTATATGCTTTTAGAACTATTGAATGACGGGTTTAGCCTTGAAAGAAATTTAGGTAGATTTAGGAGGGAGAGATTCAATTCAACGCTTTCTATGCATTTGTTGCTACTTTGTGGTTTAAATGGCGTTTAGGTGGAACTAGGACACGTTCGTAGCTTAGGAGGGGAGGGGGGATGTATATGTTGTAATTGTGTTTTAGATTATCTTGAAGCCTAATTATGGACTTTAAAGGAACAAGTTCTTGGCTTATTTGTAGGGATCCGATAGTTGTGGAGATTCAAAGGGCGTTTATCTATTTGTTTATGTGGATTTACGACATGCTCATAACGTGGGGGAGGGTTCATGTCTTATTTATAACCATTTTAATCACTTTTTAGATAGTAAAATGGTTGTTTGTGGTGTTCATGTTTTAATTATGAACATTTATTACATGTTTGTAGCTTGAGGGAGGGATCATTCCTTATAACCATTTTAAATATTTTGTTTATGGCTGTGTATGATTGTTAAGATCTCTTTGTGCATTTTTCTTTGTTGATTTTAAGAAATTTTTAATAATATTTGTTTTTTCTATTTCAGGTTGTTCATGTATATTCTTAAAGATCGTTGTTTTGGAGATTGCGAGAAGATTTTGTGAGATGATTACTTAGTTTGGTTTAGTATCTCACTTATTTTGGATTAGGGTATTTTGGCTTAGGGAAGATTAAACTTTTTTTTGTATAGGAGATTTGTAAGAAGTTAAAAAAACTCAAATTTAATTGTATACACCGTTTTTATTCGTAGAATTTTATAGCTTGTGTATTGAATATTAGTCTTATTTTTAAATATATAAGCCTACTTTTGTTATATTTATCCCCAATTGATTTGTTTGAAGATTAATTTTTGTTTGTGATTAATTAGGTATTAATGAAATAAAAAATTGGTAATTTAATTGTTGCAAAAGATATATAAAATTATAAACAACTTTGGTAGAAATCTGTCTATTGAACTGATTTTTTGTTGTTTAGGACTATGCTTTTCTTGACGCAAATTGTATTTCTTTGGGAAAACACATATGCCGACGCAAACAATTGCATTGCCAAAAATAGTCTTTATGCCGACGAAAATAGTTTTCGTTGGGAGGAACTTCTCCCGACATGGATACGACAACGATTATGCCGATGCAAAAAAATGTGTTGGCATAACCTATCCCAACATTTTTAATACTTTGCCCGACGTTTTTTTGCATGAAGAAAGGTGAAAATTTTTGTAGTGTTGAGTTACTTTCATCCTTCATTTGCATGTAGATTTCAGATCTAAAATTTCTCTTTTTCTCTCTTTTAAGTATTTGACAATGAAGAACAGGAAATTGATGAAAATTTAAGCAAGCAAAGGAGAAGAAGGTGATGAGGCTTATGGAGAGAAAGAAGAAGAATGAACAAGAACACTCCATTTCAAAGTGGTTTAGTAAAATTGCTTACATCCAATGTGGAGGAGGGGGGTTCTTTTCTTATTTCTTTTAAATATTGAAGAGAATTTTACAAATGAAACTCATACCCTTAAACTCACTTTGAATTACTTTTAAATGCAGAAATATAAAGGAAGTTGGTAGCTGAAGTGAGCTTGATATTTGAGTTTGATAGTTACAACCGAAACAGGTAATCTGCTTCGTTTCAATCTCCATCTTTATAAGCAACAAGCGATCCCCCCCTTCATTAATCTGACTTCTTACTCAGTTTTAGGTAGCAAGAAACCGATTACATCAAGGTAAAGGTCAAATTTATGTTGTGTAACCCATTTTATCAGCATGTTTGAAGCATTGTCTGAGATATGAATCTTGAGAACTTCGATTTCTCCTTTCTCAATTTATTCTCTGATGAATCGGTATTTAGTGTCTATGTGCTTTGTTCTATTATGAAACCAATGATTTTTTTAAAGATAAATTGTACTATGATTGTCACAATAGATTCTGATTTTTCTTATTTAATTCCAAATGATTTAATAAGCCTTTCAACCATAGATCTTTTATTTCCTCTATTAAAGCTGTAGAAAATAATAAGGTATTTAAGTAGGTTTTATTGGGTTTTTTGGAAATTTAAAGACCCATTGGCATTCTTATAAATAATGAACAGTGGCATTCTTGTAATTATCCCTTTCTTCTCCAAAATTAGGGGATTGTCGTGTAACTCTTTTAGCAGGCGAGAAAGGCAGCCGTAAACGAGAAACAAAATCGAAAAACAACCGCCTGAGAAGAGAAAACCGAAGTAGTCGCCTGAGGTTTTTTGCTGAAGCCGAAATCGTGCCCCTTGGTTGGCTTGTAGACGAAAGCAGCCGCTTGTAGCTCAGTTCTGTCCGACGAGTTTGTCAGAGAGACAGGTGGTCTCGGTTCCCACGAGATTGAAGGCAATAGTTGCGGCGTGAGCATGGGTGATGGGTTGGAGATCGTATCGATCTGGGCAGTCCAGTTCCGAGCAAGTGCTCGGACAGTTCCAGTTCAGTGTGGGTTTGCTGCAGATCTGGTTTTGGTGGTTCACCGGTCAGAGGCGGGTAGCACATAGTTTTAGGCTGTTTTGTAGCGGGTTGTTCTGAGTTTTTCAGAGGCGACGTTGTGTGCGGATCTCTCGGTATCAATGGATACTGAAATTACAGATTGGTGAATTTGTTGATTATCTGTAATTTGTAAAATTCTTTTATTGCTCATTAGTAAATTAATTCAAGCTGGTGCTCAAAGTGGATGTAGACCAAACTGGTCGAACCATTATATGTCTTGGTGTTCTTTACTACTTTCGATTTATTCTGCTGATTGTTTGAGTTCTGTTTGGCCATCTAAGTTAGGTTCAAAAACTCTCACAAGTGGTATCAGAGCTCCAGTTGATCCAAAGAGGTTGTGCGGTAGTGTGTGCTGACATATTCTTTGTTCAAGTTTTTTTTTTTTGTTGGATTTAGTTTGACAGATGGCTTCGATGTCTACATGGTTCGAAGTTGTTAAATTTGATGGGAAAGGTGATTTTGGGTTATGGAGGAAAAAGATTAAGGCTATTCTGGTACAACAAAAGGTAGCCAAAATCTTAGACGAAGATAACCTTCCACCAACAATTACAAAAGCTGAAAAAAGAGATATGGATGAGATGACCTATTCAACAATAATTCTGTATCTGTCAGATGGAGTGCTTAGGCTAGTAGATGAGGCCACTACTACAGCGGAGTTGTGGAAAAAATTGGAAAGTCTTTATTTGACTAAGTCCTTGCCAAATAAATTATATCTAAAGGAAAAATTCTTTGGATATAAGATGTACTCAAGTAAAGGCTTAGAAGAGAACCTAGATGAATTTCAGAAGATTATAGTTGATCTCAATAACATCAGTGAGAAGATGTCAGATGAAAATTAAGCAGTTATTTTTCTGAATTCTTTGCCAGAATCATATCGAGAAGTTAAGGCAGCTATTAAATATGGACGGGATTCATTGTCCATGGATATAGTGTTGGATGCCTTGAGAACGAGAAATCTCGAGATTAAAAAGGAACGCAAGGATGGAGAGTTACTCATGGCCAGAGGCAGAAATGAGAAAAAGAACGGAAAAGGAAAAGAGTCGAGATCCAGGTCGAAATCAAAGGGGAAAAGGAAAAAGTGTTTCCTATGTCATAAAAAAGAACACTTTAGAAAGAATTTCCCTTCGAATAAGAGGAAGGAAGCATCAAGTAGCAAGCATACAGGGGATTCTAGTGCAGTAAATATTACTAATGGGTATGATTCAACAGAGGTTTTGATGGTGTCCAGCAGGGACATTCAGAAAGCTTGGATAATGGATTCAGGGTGCACGTTTCACATGACTCCTAATCGAGATTTCTTGATTGACTTTCAGGAAAATGATTGGAGATCAGTTCTGCTAGGTGATAATGGTGTTTGTGATGTAAAAGGAATTGGGTCAGTTCGAATTGCAACACATGATGGTATGATCAGAATTCTTACAAATGTAAGGTATGTTCTAGAACTCAAATGAAATCTAATTTCTTTGGGTGAATTAGATAGAGCATGTTATTATTATAAATCTGAGAATGGAGTTCTGAAGGTTATCAAGGGTTCTTTGGTCAATCTAACCTTGAGGAATGGTCTTTATGTGTTGCAAGGTACTGCAGTTTCAGGTAGCGCTGCTATTGCATCTGGGAAAGAAACAGATAAATCTATATTATGGCATAACAGATTGGCTCATGTGAGTGAAAGGGTTTACAAGCTCTTTCACAACAAGGTTTGCTTGGAGGAGTTAAAGACATTGAACTCCCATTTTGTGAACATTGCATAATGGGAAAATCTACTAGAGTGAAGTTTGGGAAAGGGAAGCATTATACTAAAGGGATTTTAGATTATATTCATTCAGATTTGTGGGTTCCTACAAAGGTACCTTCTATGGGAGGCTCGAGATACTTTATGTCAATCATTGATGTTTTTTCAAGAAAGGTGTGGATGTATCCACTAAAACAGAAGGATGAAGCTTTTGGGAAATTTCTTGAATGGAAAAGGCAGGTTGAGAACTAGACAGGCAGGAAGGTAAAATATCTGAGGAAAAACAATAGTTTAGAATTTGTGAATCACAAATTTGATAAATTTTTCAAATCTGAGGGAATTACGAGGTATTTCAATGTTACGTACACTCCTCAGCAGAATGGTTTAGCTGAGAGGTTCAATAGAACAATTATGGAGCGTACAAGATGTCTCTTAACAAATGCTTCATTACCCTTGAAATTTTGGGGGGAAGCTACCCAAACAGCTTGTTATCTTATCAATAGAAGTCCGTCTTCCGCTTTAGACCTAAAGACTCCTCAGGAGATATGGACAGGAAAAGCTCCAAGCTTGGATCATCTCAAAGTGTTTGGATGTTCAGCTTATGCTCATGTTATGGAAGGGATGTTGAACAAGAGGGCACTGAAATGTATGTTTATTGGCTATCCTCAGGGTGTTAAAGATATAAACTTTGGTGCTTGGAAGAGGGCAAATATAAATGCATTATCAGCAGAGATGTGACCTTTAATGAAACCGAGATGTCATTTCGTGTCAAAGAGCAGCAGAAACAACAGATAGTTGATCAGGTTGAGGCAGAGGTTAGAATTGATTCTAAAGCACAACCATCAGTTAGTTCAGGTGATTACAGTGATCAGTCATCCAGTTCTGATGGTAGACAACCTCAACTGTAGAGAACTTTGATTGATGAGGGAGCTTTTGGTGAAGAAAGCTCAAGTGGTAGTGACCTACAGAACTATTAGCTTACACGTGAGAGGCCTCAGTGGGTGAGACAAGCTCCTACAAGGTATGGTTATGCTGATTTAGTTGCTTATGCTCTTACTTGTGCAACTGATAGTATTGAAGCAAAGCCTCTTACTTTTGAGGAGGCTATTGTATCTGATCCGAAGGAATAATGGAAGGATGCTATGGAAGCAGAGTTTTTCTCGTTGTAAAAGAATCAGACATGGTCATTGGTTCCAAAGCCTCCTATTCAGAAACTCATTTAGTCAAAGTGGATTTATAAAATCATGCTAGGTACAGGAGGTGACAGCAAGCCTAGGTATAAGGCTAGACTGGTAGCCAAGGGCTACACTCAAAAGGAGGGAGTTGACTTTCATGAGATTGTCTCTCTGGTGGTGAGGCATTCGTCCATTTGATTAATTTTATCTATTGCTGTTCACTTTGATATGTTTGTTGAACAGATGGACGTTACCACAGCTTTCCTTCATGGTGAATTAGTGGAAGTGATCTACAAGGCTCAACCTAAGGGCTATGAGGTGAAAGGAAAGGAATACATGGTTTGTCGTCTTCACAGATCCATCTATGGACTGAAGCAATCGCCGAGACAATGGTATATCAGGTTTGACACCTTTATTCTGACGCAGGCTTTTCACAGGAGCTCTTATAATGCCTGCGTGTACTGGAAACTATCTAAAAAAGGCACATATACTTATCTACTTTTGTATGTAGATGATATGATTCTGGTGTCTAAGGATTATTCTGAAATCTGTGATCTCAAGAAACGATTGAGTAGTGAATTTGAGATGAAAGATTTAGGTGAACTAAAAAGGATCCTAGGCATGGATGTAAAAAGAGATAGGGAGAAAGGTTTGTTAACCATTTCGCAGGAGAGTTATGTGCATAAACTGCTTGAGAAGTATAATATGTCTGGTTGTTAGGTAGTTTCGACACCCTTAGCATCTCATTTTAGGCTTTCTTCATTTTAGTGTCCTGTTACTGAACAAGAAAGGTTAGAAATGGCTAATATTCCCTATTGTAATGATGTTGGAAGTATTATGTATTTGATGATTTGTACTAGGCCTGACTTGGGATATGCTATGAGTATGATAAGTAGGTTTATGTCAAATCCTGGGAAGGAGCATTAGAATGCAGTTAAATAGGTGCTTCGATATTTGAAAGGTAGTGCCAGTATATCATTGTGTTTTAGCAGGGATTGTGATAAATCAGCACTGTTGGAAGGCTTCACAGATGCAGATTATGCTGCAGACCTTGACAAAAGAAGGGGTCTATCAAGTCACATTTTTCTTTTGTTTGGTAATATGGTCAGTTGGAAGGTGGCTCTACATTCAGTTGTTGCCTTGTCTACTACTGAGTCAGAGTATATTTCAGTGGGTGAAGTTGTGAAAAAGGCAGTGTGGTTGAAAAGAATAGTTGGTGAGTTGTTGTAGCAAAAGTTCATTCCTATCGTCCGTTGTGATAGCCAGAGTGCTATTCATCTTGCGAAGAATCCATCTCATCACGAACGATCTAAGCATATCGATGTCAAATTTCATTTTATTAGAGAAGTTGTGGCCCAGAAAGATGTTGAACTAGTCAAGGTTCATACAGTTGAAAATTTGTCAGATATGTTAACTAAGGTTCTTCCAGCCCATAGGTTCAAATACCCATTAAATGGGTTGAATATTAAATCTGGATGACAGGAAGATTGGAGAATCAGCTTGACTCTTAAATATTCTTGTTATGAGGGAGATTTGAAGAAAATAACAAGGTATTTAAGTGGGTTTTATTGGGTTTTTTGGAAATTTAAAGGCCCAATGGCATTCTTGTAAATAAAGAGCAATGACATTCTTGTAATTATCCCTTTCTTCTCCAAAATTAGGGGATTGTCGTGTAACTCTTTTAGCAGGAGAGAAAGGCAGCCGCAAGCGAGAAACAAAACTGGAAAACGGCCGCCTGAGAAGAAAAAACCGAAGCAGTCGCCTGAGGTTTTTTGCTGAAGAAGAAATCGTGCCCCTTGGTTGGCTTGTAGACGAAAGCAACCGCTTGTACCTCAGTTTCATCCGACGAGTTTATTAGAGAGAAAGGTGGTCTCAGTTCCGACGAGATTGAAGGCAGTAGCTGCGGCGTGAGCGTGGGTGATGGGTTGGAGATCATATCGATCTTGGCAGTCCGGTTGCGAGCAAGTGGTCGGACAGTTCTAGTTCAGCGTGGGTTTGCTACAGATCTGGTTTTGGTGGTTCGCCAGTCAGAGGGGGTAGCACACAGTTTTGGCCTGTTTTGCAGCAAGTTGTTCTGAGTTTTCAGAGGCAACGTTGTATGCGGATCTCTCGGTATCAGTGGATACTAAAATTACAGATTGGTGAATTTGTTGATTATCTGTAATTTGTAAAATTCCTTTATTGCTCATTAATAAATTAATTCAAACTGGTTCTCAAAGTGGATGTAAACAAAATTGGTCGAATCACTATATATCTTGATGTTCTTTACTGCTTTCGATTTATTTTTGCTGATTGTTTGCGTTCTGTTTGGTCATCTAAGTTTGGTTTAAAAACTTTCACAAAAGCAATGAATTCAAATTCAATTGTTGATAATGCTACAACTGGCTGAAGATTTTTATTTCAATTGAGTAGGTTATTGCCTAATAGAAATACATAACCTGATAGAGACCTCATTTTATCTATGTCCATTCCAAAATCAACATCTACATATCAATATAATTTATTAAAGGGGTCATTGTTTTTGTAGACTAGTCTTGAGCTCTTAAAATACTTTAGATATCTAAGTATCCATTTGGTAGCCTCCCAATGTCATTTGTCTAGATTAGCCATATCACGATTAACTAGGCTAGTTAAGTAAGACAAATCTATTCTAGCAGACACCATTAAGTACATTAGGCTGCCCACGACTTAACAGTAGGAGATTTTAGACATATAGCTCAACTATTCCCTGTCTTCCTCCTTAGGACTATTCTCAGCTGATAATTTGAAGTAATTAGTAATAGAGGTCTTCACTAGTATGCCATTTTCCATACTACATTCATGAAGAATTTTCTTACAATAGTCTTATTGGCTTATATAAAGGCAAGATTTTCCTTTGTCTCTATTTATATCTGAAGGGATCGAATCCCAAGTGGAAGTGTATGATCGCCTTGCAATTTTGTTTTCAATTTTACATAAACAAAATATGGTATAAAAATAATAACATGATGGTTAAACAATGAAGATTAGAATGCCTCTAAGAGAAGAAAAGAGGGAAGAGCTAAACCTTACCTTTTTAGATTCCCAAATTCTTTACAATTCTCAATACATCTTCTCCGGAACGTTTCTTCAATGATCAAGGGACACCACCGTAAGTGAAACATTATTATTATTCTCTAGGATCCCAAGAATTAGAGGTGTGGTCTCCAAGATTTGGAATAGGAAGAAGAAGTAGTTGATAAAAGAAGAGAGATTTTGAGAGAAGTAGTAGGAGACTAAGATCCAAAATTCCGAATTCAACTCTGTCACAAACATGGGCCATGAAGAACTATTTATAGAGAGGAGGAGTGACCCCCTTCTCCTAGTCTTTCCTATTCCTACTCTAGTTCTAATTTAATTAAATAACCTTTATTTAATTAATTAGTCCAATAATTAAATAACCATATATATTAAATCTAGTTTAATATATATAATATGATTAAATCTAATTGAATATATATAATAAATAAATAATACATCGCATGTTTATTTATCTCTACTTCTTAAAAAATAATTAATTAATCCATTAAACGACTATATTAATCATATTTGATATAGAATTAATCAACATATAATTATCACATATTTATATGTATACATATTTTTAATATTTGAATTTCATTCTGTCACACCCCACCGCAGACCACCTTCTTAACCTAGAGAAGGATGTGACTGCAGCAGTTATCAACCCTTAGGCTGACACTTACTGCCTAAAAAATCTTGCGAAATAACTCTGATACCAAATACAAATTATATGCAACGGGACGTCTTTAGGCCCACAATTTATTAACTTAGAAACATAATATGTTTAGAGTCATTACAACATTAGATTTATAAGTCCCAAAACCCACAAACTCTAGTCTCTATATGAACAATAGTAACATGTGTACAATTTTAACAGTAACCACCTAGTAAATGGTTACAAGTCTTTTGGTCATTTAGTGGCAAAGTAGATACTAAGCTGTCTTTAGAGGATTTGACCACTACATGTGGGGGGGGAACCAAAAACAATTGAAAACGGGGTGAGCATATGCCCAATGAGTGACCGAAAAACATAGTAAATTCTCATGCATAATTTTAGAAGATAGTTTTATCTGAAATATAATTTAATGCAACATAAAAAATTTCCAAGCGTAAATTATATAAAGATGTTTTAAACATAAAACAGTAAAATCATTTCTCAAATCAAAGTACAGTATAACTGGTAAAATAATCCCAACACCAACTACTAGTCCAGAGAGAACCCTTTTACTCAATCTCTGACTTTATTCACCTGTGGCAACATTAGGTACTACTGCTCAGATACCTTCTCCTTTACTTCAGTATCGAGCTACTAGGATACCTTTTCCAATGTACTTCAGTATCCCATTGGCTTGGTACCTTCTCCAACGTACTTCAGTACCAATAAATACCTTCTCCTTGTACTTCAGTATCTAGTTGGGTGGATGCCTTCTCCTTGTACTCATTGCATTTTACCAAAACTATTTATAAACAACTTTTCTCTTTAAAGCATATACAGTATAACACATATACAACATGACTTTGAAGATGGTAATGCATGTTGGATAAAATCAACATATGTAAATAGTTTTTCAACAATAGGCATGCGTTCACAACACAATTCAGATCTTGCTTGGAAACCACTTTATAAAACTAGTAGGCATGAGAATTATTTTCGCAAACATGCTTTCTGTAAATTTTGTAATCCAAAACTGCTTAAAAAAATTTTAGTTCGAAAACATTTTAGCCACTCACCTCGAATTCTTAGGAACTTTTCATTCTAGTAGCTCCTCGGGTCCCTTTTTCACCCCTAGAATCCAGATTCAACTTACAACTTAGATTACTCATAATTCTGGACCTTATTTGGAAATACTTCCTTCTACAAACTTATTCTAAAATGTCTTAGGAATCTTACCCTAAACTTTAAGCTCAAAATTTCTTGTGGTTTGGTCGGAATCTCAAAATCTTAAAGACTGGCTCAGACTGATTTGACAGTCTGACCCTTCTGCCTTCTTCCCAACCTTCAGCCCAGTTTCTTTGAGCCTTTTCCTCAGCCGGCGGCCCTCCTCAGAAAACTAGACTTCCAGAGCTTTCAAATGGCTTTGAAATCACTTCAAACGAATGAGTAGATTGGAAGATCTCCTCGTCCAAAGTTGACACATTCCTCTGAACCCTCACTATCCTCTACTTTCTCTACGAAATTTATGATTTTTGTGTGAATTGAAAATGAAATCCTAACTCCCTATTTATAGGCATTCAAATTGCTCGTGGGATTGACAACACCTACTTGGCTACATGGCCAAATGTTTAATCCTCCCTTTATCAACGTAAGCTGACTTCACCTTAGTTCATTGTGTTCTTCCCAAATGCATCCAACACAATTTCTTAGGGTTTAAGAATTTCTCTTAATCGAACACCTAATTTTAATTGACATTTGCCCTTACATCTTGAAGCTTTGTTTGTATTCAAATTAGGGTTTTCAAATGCATAATCCACCCCAACGCATCCAAATACATCGCCCAGAAGCTTGCTCGGCCGTTCAATGCATAGGCGAGGCGTGGGTGTGACGTTCGAATTCAGCACCGAACAAGGCTTGGCTGACGCTCAAGCCACTCTCGCTCTCTCCACTCTTGCTTTCTCCCACTATCTCGCTGGTCTCGCTCTCTCCCACTTTCTCGCTCAAAATCTCGCTTTCTCCACTCTCGCTCTCTCCAACTTTCTAGCTCAAAAACTCACTCTCTCTACTCTCGCTCTCTCCCACTTTCTCACTGGTATCGCTCTCTCCCATCTTCTATCCAATCTCGCCCTCTACCATTTTCTCTCCAATCTCGATGGTCTCGATCTCAATGATCTCGCTCTCAACGATCTCACTAATATTACTCTCAACGATCTCACTCTTAGCTAATGCGAATTGTTTGTCTCCGTGCAACCTCTACACGTTTTTTCCAGATTTTTTCCAAAATAATTTCCCATATTTTTCTCAGTTCTTCAATCCTTTCTTCAGCCATAACGCATTTCACATAAGTTCTCTATACTTAGCCGAATTTCCCCAAACTCAATTTCCATATTTTTCTTTTTCAAATCCCCATTCCACACTAGCTGTTTCGTCATCCTACTTATTATACAAATTTCATCACAATTTTACCAATTAAAGCTCAACTTAATTTATTCAAAGAAAAATCTACTTAACACTTAGAAATTTCCTTCCCCTTAACTTAGGATTTAACTTTCACTTAGTTAATTCTTTTTATCACTTTCTTAAGTAAGGAAAATAGAAATCCAGGTTTCATATTTACTTCCCCCTGAAGAAAATTTCGTCCTTGAAATTTACTCGAACTAACTCTGGTTTAAGGTTTCACAACAACCACTGTTGTAACCTCCTATAACCTTGTCTATTACCACGCTTCCACTGCGCTACTATGATATTAATACCTTAGTTTATTCAATGATACCTCACCTAGCTATCTCTAAGCTAGATGTTGAACCAAACTATCTACCACATAAACATTTGTATCTCAAATACTAAATGAGAATAACTTAAATTCACACTTACCTTCCTGGGTAGATTTTTTTTTTTAGGTATGCATATTCTACCCTCATTTAGTAGCACTTGGTCAGCTCTTAATTGATCGTCCGTCCTCAATCCTTTATCCACTTCTTCAGCTAACTTCTTCAGATAAGAATCCTTTAATTGCTAACGTAGAATATTTTTTACAAGAGTAGGACGCACTTGAAATGAAGCTAGTAAACCTCCTGTTTGATACAACTGATGAATAAGTGTACCCTTCACTGAATTGATACTAGTTCTAGCTGATCTAGTTTTTCGACTTAAGGCATCAGCTACCACATTTGCTTTACCTGGGTGATAGTCAATTGTACAGTCATAATCTTTGATCAATTCAAGCCATCTTCTCTGTCTTATGTTTAGTTCCTTTTGATCAAAGATATGCTTTAGACTCTTATGGTCTGTAAGTATATGACATCGCTCACCAAACAGATAATGCCTCCACAATTTTAGAGCTAACACAACTGCT
This sequence comes from Benincasa hispida, assembly GCF_027475165.1. Lineage (NCBI taxonomy): Eukaryota > Viridiplantae > Streptophyta > Magnoliopsida > Cucurbitales > Cucurbitaceae > Benincasa > Benincasa hispida. The sequence goes on along the minus strand of NC_143486.1, from coordinate 37,566,711 downwards.
GCTAATTCTAAGTCGTGTGTAGGGTAATTACATTCATGTTTCTTTAACTGTCGCAAAGCATAAGCTACTACTTTTCCCTTCTGCATCAGCACACATCCTAATCCTTGTCGAGATGCATCACAATAAACTTCAAACCCCTTACCTGGTGTAGGTAGAGTTAATACTGGTGCTGATACTAACCTTTGTTTCAGCACTTGGAAATATGCTCGCATTCTGGCGACCATTCAAACTTCACATCTTTTCTGGTCAGGTTTGTCAATGGAAGGGCTATCTTAGAGAAACCCTCCACAAATCACCTATAATAACCTGCCAAACCAAGAAAACTACGTATTTTTGTTACATTCAGGGGTCGTTCCCAATTAACTACTGCTTCTATCTTTTGGGAATCAACACTAACACCGTCAACTGAAACTATATGCCCAAGAAATATGACTTGATTTAACAAAAAATCACACTTACTAAATTTGGCATATAACTTCTTTTCTCTTAAAGTTTGTAATACCATCCTTAGATGTTCTTTGTGTTTTTCCGCACTACTGGAATACACTAGTATGTCATCTATGAATACTATCACAAACTGATCCAGATAAGAATGGAATATCCTATTCATCAAGTCCATAAATACCGCAGGAGCATTTGTTAATCCAAACGGCATTACTAGGAACTCAAAATGTCCATACCTAGTTCTGAATGCATTTTTAGGAACATCTGTGTCTTTCACCTTCAACTGGTGATAGCCTGACCTGATAGCCTCACCTCAAATCTATCTTAGAGAACACCGTTGCCCCCTTTAACTGATCGAAGAGATCATCTATACGAGGCAATGGGTACTTATTCTTAATGGTCACCATATTCAACTTCTATAGTCTATGCATAATCTAAGAGTACCGTCTTTCTTCTTAACAAACAAGACTGGCACTCTCCAAGGTGATACACTGGGTCTAATGTACCCCTTATCTACAAGTTCCTGTAATTGAACTTTTAACTCTTTCAACTCCGTTGGGGCCATCCTATATAGTGCTTAGGATATAGGTGCAGTACCAGGAATTAACTCAATAGTAAATTCCACTTCCCTATCAGGCAGTAAACCTAGTAATTCTTCAGGGAACACATATAAGAATTTTTGTACTACAGGTACATCCTCAGGTTTTAGTTTCTTATCTTGGGAAACTACTACAGATGCTAAATAGGCTTCACATCCTTTACTCAACAGTTTTCTAGCTTTTACCGCTGGTATTAAATTTTCTAGGAGTATTCTTTTACTTCCTACCAGAGTTATTTCTTTTTCACCGGGTTTCCTAAACACTATTTCTCTTCTAAAGAAATCCATAGTGGAATAGTGTTTACTTAGGAAATCCATACCTAAGATAACATCAAATTCTAGTAATTCTAATGGAATCAAGGCGACCCAAAAACTTTGGTCTCCAAGAATTACTTCATAATTCCTATAATACTCATGTACCACCGAGTATCTCCTACGGGCGTAGAAATAAATAATTCCTCATCCATACGTTCAGGTATTTTATCTATATGTAATGCACACATACTAGATATGAATGAGTGTGTAGCACCAGGATCAAATAATGCATAAGCGGATTGATTACATAAAGTTATCGTACTAGTTACGACATCTGGAGCTTCTTCCGCTTCCTGGTGTGTCATAGAGTACATTCTACCCTACTGCTGCTGCGGTTGCTATTGGGGTCGTCCAGCTACCCCTTTCTGCTTAGCTACACTCGATCCCTCACCTATAGTTTCGGTCGTTCTAGGTTGGTTTACCATCTGTGTTCATTGTCTTTGTTCATTTTGTGTTCCATGACTTAGCTGAGGAAAATCTCTTCTGAAATGCCCAGCTTGTCTGCACTGGAAACACACATTCCTATTACCGTAGCATACCCCTGTATGAGGTTTACCACAGTTTACACAAAGTGGTTTCCTCCCCGTACTAGCCACCGACCCACTAGCATGACCTGATACTGATCTACCACTTTGTTTAGCTACAGGTTTGGACTTCTTTCGACTCAAACTTTGTTGGCTCATGCCTCCAAAACTCCTTATCCTCGACTGTCCAGAGAACGAGGATCTAAATTTTTCACTTCTTGTTTTTTCAAGCACTCTAAACTGTCCTTCTCTTGGTTGAAGTTCATCCTCCTTCGTTACACTCCCCTCTACTCGAATAGCGGTCTCAACTAACTGAGTGAAATTCACCCAATTAGATGTAGAGGAAACGGGTGTACGTATTTTTCATCTTATATCTCCTACACCTTTCCTTCTCTTATGCGATGATCGGAAGGGCATACTGAGATAACTCAGTAAAGTTTTGCTCATACTCAGCAACCGTTATCACTCCCTGAGTTAGCCTAAGGAATTCCTCCCTCTTCGCATCTCTAAAAGAACTACGGTAGTATCTATCCTCAAATACTTGTCTAAACTCAGACCAAGTCATAGTTTCTAAATGACTTCTTCTAGCCTCTATCACTTTCCACCACTTTTCAACCCCTTTTTGCAACAAGAATGTCGCTAACTCGACCTTACGGTCCTCAGGGCATCTCATAACTTTAAAATACTTCTCAATCAAACCCAACCAGATTTCAGCATCTAATGGATCTGTGGTTCCATCGAACGTCGTGGCTCCTAAAGCTTTCAGCCTCTCGATGCCGAACTTCTTTTTTGGATCATTTTGGATCGATCCTACACTCGCCGCTAATCTTTGAGTGATTCTATCGAATACTCGATCCTCCATCTGGGGTTCTACATCTACTTTTGGTGTACTAGACTCGTTTTCAGAAGTTGCCTCCTGTTCTACTGAGTCTCTAACTCTTTTCCCCTTCGGATTTGGGTCTGACGAGACCTCAAGACCTCCACTGGTAGGGTCAATATTCCTCTCCTCAGTCTGCTTGCTCCGCTAACCACTTCTTCTCAACATCTTTGTCTAATTATTAAGTACACATGTTAGGGACGTATCTATTGGACTTTAATCTAATGCATGAACTCTCTCTTTCACCCAAAGTCTTATGTTTTAGTACTAAGCTAGCTTAAATCTTTCCAAAACTTACGTATAACCCATCCTTTAATACCAAGTTGGTATCAACTAATTCCTCAATTGTCTAAAAAACTTATGCTCTGATACCAAGCTGTCAAACCTCACCCCAAACCACCTTCTTAGCCTAGAGAAGGGCGTGACTGCAGCAGTTATCAACCCTTAGGCTGACACTTACTGCCTAAAAACTTTTACGAAATAATTCTGATACCAAATACATATTATATGCAACGGGACGTCTTTAGGCCCACAGTTTATTAACTTAGAAACATAAAATGTTTAGAGTCATTACAGACCTAGATTTACAAGTCCCAAAACCCACAAACCCTAGTCCCTATATGAACAATAGTAACATGTGTACAATATTAACAGTAACCACCTAGCAAACGGTTACAAGTCTTTTATTCCTTTAGTGGCAGAGTAGATACTGAGCTGTTAGAGGATTTGACCGCTACCTATGGGGGGGGGAAACAAAAAGATTTGAAAACGGGGTGAGCTTATGCCTAGTGAGTGATCGAGAAAACATAGTAAATTCTCATGCATAGTTTCAGAAGATAGTTTTATCTGAAATATAATTTAATGCAGCATAAACAATTTCCAAGCGTAAATTATATAAAGCTGTTTTAAACATAAAACAATAAAATCATTTCTCAAATCAAAGTATTGTATAACTGGTAAAATAATCCCAACACCAACTACTAATCCAGAGAGAACCCTTTTGCTCAATCTATGACTTTATTCACCTGTGACCACATTAGGTACTACTGCTCAGATACCTTCTCCTTGTACTTCAGTATCGAGCTACTAGGATACCTTCTCCAACGTACTTCATTATCCCGTTGGCTTGTTACCTTCTCAAACATACTTCAGTACCAATAGATAACTTCTCCTTGTACTTCAGTATCTAGTTGGGTGGATGCCTTCTCCTTGTACTTCGGCATCGCATTTTACCAAAACTATTTATAAAAAAACTTTTCTCTTTAAAGCATGTACAGTATAACACATATACAACATGGCTTTGAAGCTGGTAACGCATGCTGGATAAAATCAACATGTGTAAATAGTTTTTCAACAATAGGCATGCGTTCACAATACAATTCAAATCTTGCTTGGAAACCACTTTATAAAATTAGTAGGCATGAGAATTATTTTCGCAAACATGCTTTCTGTAAATGTTGTAATCCAAAAAAGCTTAAAAAAATTTTAGTTCGAAAACATTTAGCCACTCACCTTGAATTCTTATGAACTTTTCACTTTAGTAGCTCCTCGGGTCCCTTTTTCACCCCTAGAATCTAGATTCAACTTACAACTTAGATTACTCATAGTTTCGAACCTTATTTGTAAATACTTCCTTCTACAAACTTATTCTAAAATGTCTTAAGAATTTCAGACTGGCCCAGACTGATCCGACAGTCTAACCCTTCTGCCTTCTTCTCAACCTCTAGCCCAGTTCCTTTGAGCCTTTTCCTCAGGCAGCCCTCCATGGAAATCTAGACTTCCAGAGCTTTCAGATGGCTTTGGAATCACTCCAAACGCACGAGTAGATTGGAAGATCTCCTCGTCCAAAGTTGACATATTCCTCTGAACCCTCACTACCCTCTACTTTCTCTACGAAATTTATGATTTTTATGTGAATTGAAAATGAAATCCCAACTCCCTATTTATAGGCGTTCAAATTGCTCGTGGGATTGACATTACCTACTTGGCTACATGGACAAATGTTTAATCCTCACTTCATCAACGTAAGCTGACTTCACCTTGGTTCATTGTGTTTTTCCCAAACGCATCCAACACAATTTCTTAGGGTTTAAGAATTGTTTGTATTCAAATTAGGGTTTTTAAATTCATAATCCACCCCAACGCATCCAAATACATCGCCCAGAAGCTTGCTCGGCCGTTCAATGCATAGGCGAGGCGTGGGCGTGACGTTTGAATGCAGCACCGAACAAGGCGTGGCTGACGTTCAGGCCGCTCTTGCTCTCTCCCACTGTCTCACTGGTCTCGCTCTCTCCACTCTCGCTCAAAATCTCGCTCTCTCTACTCTCGCTCTCTCCAACTTTCTAGCTCAAAATCTCGCTTTCTCTACTCTCGTTCTCTCCCACTTTCTCGCTGGTCTCGCTCTCTCCCATCTTCTATCCAATCTCGCTCTCTACCATTTTCGCTCTAATCTCGCTGGTCCCGATCTCAATGATCTCGCTCTCAACGATCTTGTTCTTAGCTACTGCGAATTGTTTGTCTCCGTGCAACTTTTCCACATTTTTTTTCAGATTTTCCCCAAAATAATTTCCCATATTTTTCTCAGTTCTTCAATCCTTTCTTCAGCCATAACGCATTTCACATAACTTCTCTATACTTAACCGAAATTCCCTAAACTCAATTTCCATATTTTTCTTTTTCAAATCCCCATTCCACACTAGCTGTTTCATCATCTTACTTATTATACAAATTTCATCACAATTTTACCAATTAAAGCTCAACTTAATTTATTCAAAGAAAAATCTACTTAACACTTAAAATTTCCTTCCCCTTAACTTAGGATTTAACTTTCACTTAGATCACTTGCTTAAGTAAGGAAAATAGAAATCCGAGTTTCACACATTCAAATATTTTTCTCTCGTAATTATAGATCACATCTATAATTGACCATATTATATTAATCCCATTAATATGAAATTGATTTGAACAATTCAAACCATTCATCTTATATATCCTTTGGTGAGTTAACAAGGGAACCTTATAGACCTACAGATTAGAAGATCTAATGATATAAGATTCATTAATTAAACTCTTGAATTAAATTAATCTATTTTCATTAACTACCGATCACTCCACTAAAGACTGTAGCTGCACTCTTCGCACTGTAGATTTATTTATGTGTCCATAGATATAACTAATCAGCAACAAATCGAACCTTCACAAATTGCTCATAACTATAGCTGGGTTAAAATATCGTTTTACCTCTGTAGTTACAACAAACTTCTTAAATACCACCGATCCCACTAATGAACAAATAGTTTATAGTCCAACTATAAACTACCACCTTTCGAGCCAGTGAGAGGTTGAGGCCTCAATATTAAAGACCAAGAATCAGCTATTAAATGAGCAATTTATCTACTTTCCCTAAGGCCGGGAAATGAGTGAATTTCATCTTGTTTAGTTGTGTTCCTATCTTCCTACTCGGACAAGTCCTTAAAATGGTAGGCTTGTTAAGTCGACTAACAATGTCACTCTCACCCATACAAATCACAGGATTGCCCTCATAGACAGGAAGGAGTTCACAACTCACTCAGGATCAAAGTCAAGACACCTATGGTCATCCTAGTGAAATGTAAGTCTCTTCTTGCAACGGTGTTATATAGAAAGACTATTCATTTCGCGGTTCGGTCTTATACAAACTCTTTGTACATGAACGATCAAGATCAGATCATTTGCAGAACTTTACAACAATTGTAACATCTATAAAGCATGTTGTAGTCCTAGTGTAACTAGGATAAGGTACCCAACCTTATCCATCTACTACAGACCATTTAGGTTATTAATTAAATATGATCCACCTGTATGTCTCTACATATATGTTTAAATTTCATAAAATAACCTTGGATCTTAGTTTATTGGATTGAATTAATGTAGTATAAACATTAATAAAATACCTCTTATTTTATTATATACATAACTTGACTTTACAAACTACAAGATACACTCGATTTACGGCATTAACTCTAACAATATCAACTCACAAAATTCTTCTTGATTCCTCGAAGTCTTTCATGTCAAAATCTTTCTCTGGAAGGTCTTTAACATGTCCAAAATCTTTCTTAGAGCTTCCTGATAATCTCATGTCATCTAAATAGAGAAGTAGATACACCGTATCTTCAAAACTCTCTGTATTAATGTAGACACGCCCATCATAGGAGCTTCTTTTGAACCCAAGCTTTTGACACGACCTTATCAAATTTGTAACATCAACATCTAGATAACTTTTTAAGACTATAGATTGACTTATTTAATAGACAAACTAGGTTTTCCTCTCCCTTCTTTCACATAACCTTGTGATTGCTTCATGTAGATGGTTTCATTTAGATAACCATGTAGGAAAGCAACTTTAACTTCCAATTGGTCTAACTTTAAGTCCTTTTGTACAACTATTTAAAGGAGTAGCCTAATTGATGTTTGTTTTACCATTGGTGAGAACACTTCATGGTAGTTTATGCCATCTTTCTCTGTGAAGTCTTTAGGTACAAGTCTTTCCTTGAATCTAGACTTTTGGACCCTTGGTATCTCTTCTTTGAACTTGTAGATCCACTTACAAGATATAGATTTGTACCCTTTAGGTAAGGATATGAGCTTCCAAATATCATTTAGATTGAGATACCTCATATCTTCATTCATGGCCTCAATCCATTGTCTAGCATCATAACTATTAGTAGCTTCTTCAAAGCTTATAGGTTCAATATTACTTAGAGAAATGGCAGCACTTAAGACAACACTCGCAAAATATGATTCACCATATCTAGTAAGGATTCTTATAGTTCTTCTTTCTTTACATCTTACTAACGAATAGTTTTGTAGGTATGCTTGTTCATTAGTCACTTCTTCCTCAACTTCAAGAGGCTCATCTTCTTCAATTTCTAAATTTTGTTGAGAAGAACAAGTTCCAAGGTCATTTGAGTATTCCACCTCAAATCTTGTGTTACTAGTTTCAGGCATAGGAATAGGTTTATGTTCAGTCACCATGAACATCTCATTCTTACGAAGACAACATCTCTACTGTTAATGCACTTCCTTTCAATAGGGTGCCACAACCTATAGCCTTTAACTCTTTGTGTGAAGCACAAAAACATACATTTTACAGTCCTTGGTTTCAATTTACCTTGACTTTGATGCACATGCCCTAGACTCCCAAAATCTTCAAGTGGTCCAATTTGGGAAGGTGACCTATACACTTCTCCTTAGGTGTTTTCCGTTCAATGAAATTGTGTGGACATCTATTTAGGGTGTAGATAGTGTAGGAGACATGTTCCATCCAATATTTTTCTAGTAAAAGAGAATTGGATAGCTGACATTTAACTCTTTCAAGCATTGTTTATCGAGTTTATCCGCTACCCATTTTGTTTATGTGTATATTTCACCATTTTATGCCTCACAATTCCATTTTCCCAACAAAATTTGATGAAGTATTCTCCACAAAACTCTAATCCATTGTCAGTTCTCAAATGTTTAATTTGATTTAAAAGTTTGCTCTTAATTAAGGCTTTCCACTCTTTAAATTTTCCAAAAACTTCATCTTTTGCTTTTAAGAAATAAAGCCAACTTTTTCTTAAAAAAAAAAGTCATCAATAAAAAGATAAGAAGTACCTTACACCACTTAAGGAGGGTGAGTGAGCTAAACCCCATAGGTCAGAATGCATATACTCCAAAATTATCTTTGTAGTGTGTTGTCCCTTTGGAAAAGTCTGCCTAATATAGCCTTTCCAAGTATGCAATGCTCACAAAATTGCAAGTTATCACTTGAAGAAACGGTGAAGTTCCGTAGCAGAAGTGGGAGTCATTACCAATTTAAGTTCTACATATAATTGAAATTTACAAAAGAAGAATTATGTAGAAACACAAATTTATAGCATGCTAATGTAGGAGAATTTTAAGGTTAGGAGAAATACGTACCCTTGAAGAAAAATTTCTTCTTCTTCACCAAATTCCCTTTCCCAAACATTCATGAACATGTCAGTGAGGATACTATAACAAGAGTTGCTTCTGTATTCTTCTTAGGATTAGAATTCTCAGAAGTTGTACGGGCTCTGAGATTTTGAAAGTGGGAGAATATTTTTGGAGAGGGAAAACTTTATATGAGATCTTGATTATCTAAGTGATTGTTATCTATGAAACCAAAAAAAGAAGAAGATCCAACCCCTCCAACACACGTCTATGAAACGAGAGAAAACAGGGGAAAGGTGTTATAACTCCCCGCAAAATTAAATTCAAATTTTAATTTTTAAGAAATATAATAAAAAATTTAAATATATTTATATGATAACAAACTTAAAATACAATATATATTAAACTATATGTTATATCGAATATTATACACAATCTATAGTTTTTATATTGTATCAAATACAATATAGCCTATAGTTTTTATTTCTCTCACACGTGCATAGTATTTAATATAAATAAAATTTATACTAAATTTAATTATATGAATTTCATCCATATAATTAACATTTGAATCATTTGTGGTATTTAATATAAATCATATTTATATTAAATTTAATTATATGAATCCAATTCATATAATTTGAATATTTAATTCATCTCAAAATGAACTCTATATCAGAATGTATCAAATACATTATAGATCACATATAATTAATTTATATTAAGTAAATCACATATAATCAATTCTCTCAGTTAATTTGAACAGTTCAAATTAAACAAAAATTAATTATCAGTAATTCTTGTTGAGCTACAGAGAAGACCTTATGGACCAATAAATTGAAGCTCCAATGGTATTTGAATAATTAATTAAACTTCTGTAAGTAAGTTATTCAACGTCCACTAACTGCTGATTACTCTACTAAAGAACTACAATTGCACTCTTTGCACTATAGATATATTTCTGTGTCCATTGGATATAACCAGTCAATAGTGAGATGAACCTTCACATATTGCTCGTAAGTACAGCTGGACAAAAATTATCGTTTTGCCTCTATATTTACATCTAACTTCTTAAGTATATTGATCCATCTAGTGAACAATAAGAAATAGCCAGACTATGACCAAATGCCTCTTGGGCCAAGAGAGGGTGTGACGTCACATTTTTCAAGCCCTGGAATCAACCCTTAAGAGAGCAATTTATCTACTTACTCAAACGTTAGAGAATGAGTGAATTCCGTCTTGTATAGCTATGTTCTCAACTCCCCAATATGACGAATCCACAAAACGGTATGCTTATTGAGTCGGTGATCTAACCACTCTCACCCATATAAATCAAAGGACCACCTTCATAGGCAAATGTTCACAACTCACTCAGAATTCAAGTCATGTCACCTATGGTCATCCTGGTGAAATATAAGTCTCTATTATGAATGGTGCTATATAATGTGACTAATCATTTTATGGTTTGTTGCTATACAAATGCCTTTATACAGAACACCCCTGCTCACATGTCTCTACATGAATGATCATGATCAGATCATTTGTAGCACTTTACAACAACTGTAACATCTACAAAGTAGGCCGTATTCGTAGTGTCACCAGGATAAGGTATCCAACTTTATCCATCTACTATAGACCATTTAGGTTATCACTTAAACATGATCCACCTTTATGTCTCTACATGCATGTTTAAATTGTTGGAAATAGTGTCTTAAATCTCCTTGTAATCTCGTAATTTGTAAACTATGTATAAACATATTGTTATTAATAAAATAATTGTTATTTTATAAGTATTTAATCAACCCAATAAACTAAAATCCGAGGTTATTTTATATACATTTAAACAAGTATATAGAAACATACAGGTGTATCTTGTTTAAATAATAATCTAAATGGTCTGTAGTAGATGGATAAGGTTGGGTTCCTTATCCTGGTGACACTATGGATACGACCTGCTTTTTAGGTGTTACAAGTATTGTAAAGTGCTACAAATGATCTGATCCTGGTCATTCATGTGGAGATATACGAGCAGGAGTATCCTATCCAAAGAGTTTGTATAAGACCAGACCACAAAATGTTTAGTCTCTTTATATAACACCGTTGATAATAGAGACTTACATTTCACTAGGATGACCATAGGTGACATGACCTGAATCCTGTGTGAGTTGTGAACTCCTGCTCATGAAGGCGGTCCTTTGATTTGTATGGGTGAGAGTGGCCAGATTGCACAATTAACAAACCAACCATTTTGGGGATTCGTTTGATTGGGGAGCTGGGAACTCAGCTTCACAAGACGGAATTCACTCCTTCTTCAATGTTGGGGCAAATACATAAATTGTTCTCTTAAGGGCTGATTCCAGAGCTTGAACAATGACTTATTGTTCATTAGGGCTTGAATATAGTGGTCACACCCTCTCTTGAGAAGAGAGAACTTAGTCATAGTGGGACTATGACTTATTGTTCATTAGAGGAATCAGTGGTACTTAAGGAGTTAGATGCAACTACAGGGGCAAAATGGTAATTTGGCCCAGTTATACTTATGAGCAATTTGTGAAGGATCATCGCATTGTTGATTAGTTATATCTAATGGACATAGAAATATACCTGTAGTGCGAATAATGCAACTGTCGGTCTTTAGTGGAGTGCTTGGCAGTTAACAGATGGTGGATATTGTGATTAAAGAGTTTAGTTAGTTATTCACGTACCGTTGGAGCTTCAAGCTAGGTCCCCTTGGTAACTCAATGGATTCAAGTTGAGAATCAATTTTTTGGTTAGTTTGAAATGTTCGAATTAATAAGAGGGAATTTGATTATATATGATATAATTAAATTAATTAAATTATATATGATATAATTGATATAATGTATTTGATACATTATTAGATTGGATGAATTAATATAAATGTGATTTATATTAAATGCTATAAAATAGGAAAAGAACTATGGTTTATATGATGCAATATTAAAGCTATAGGTTATAAATATAATATGATAAGTCAGTTATTGTATTTATTTATAATTTATTAATTATATGACAATTAATATTTATGTTTCTAAATAACCGACCTTAGTGGGTGGTTATGCACGATTTTATGGTAACTGTGAAATAAAAAGAAAATTAGTTTTTGAAATCATTCAGTCGAAACATCGCTCACATAATTCACTATGGAATAAAAGGAGTTTTACCACATGATAGTTTTACAAAGACTAAATGATCGAGCATCGAGTTTACTATACGATAGTACTCGTTTCTACACGATCGAGCATTGAGTCTATACGATAGACTTCATCTACTACATGGTTGTGTAATCGTTTATTCGATCATCTACTCGATCGTTTACTCCAATCCATCCCTTTATCCAAAATCATACAGAGTCCACAACTCTTAGGTTCTCACACCGAGAATACCAAGGTAATCTGGTTGTGTTCAATTGATCGAGGATTGAGTTAAACTCATTGCTGGTGTTCGAGGGAGTCGAGTTCGAGTTCTTGATCGTTACATTTGAGTTCTTGTTTGCTGCCCTGTTGAACGATTGAGAGGAAAATACGTGAAGAAAGAGTTATTCAAAGGTTTTTTCACTCGATCCCTTGTATTTGATTCGATGCATGCTATAATTTATTTATTAATGCATAATCTCTTAAGTATGATTGTAAATGTTTGAGGTCTTTCACAATGAAGTTTAGAACGATTTGTTTCTGCTCAAAGGTTGTCTAATTTTAGAGTTCCTTCATAAGCTATAGAAGATAACCTTGGATGTTAGTCTATTGGATTTGTGGGTTAATGCTACTAAATGTCGAATAAAATTTCTCAAATTTTATTAAATAAATAAATCATTTGTACATTACAATTATAAACTAGAGGACCCATGAGATTTAGGGCATCAACCCCAACATCACCAACTTCATTAGGTAATATACCCTGTTTGTCTAGGACTTGAGGCCCTCTTGACACTAATGTATGATAACCTCTTGTGCCATATCTCATCTTTTGTAGGTTCTCCACCTGAAGCAATCAAGGTTGATTGTGTCATCTATACATCTTTGATAACATATAGCCATTGATTTTTGTTGCCACAAGTACCACCTTTGAGTCTTTTATAATCTCAAAGGTTTCTTCAATTCCCCTATACTCACATCCTATAAAGTCAAACATTCCTAATGATAGGAGATTTTTCTTTAAGGTAGGAACATGCCTCACATTCCTAATAAGCTTTGTTGAACTATCTTTCATCTTTAGATGAACAACAATCCACACTATCTTACATGTGTTGTTATTCCCCATGTAAATCAGTCGTTCATCCCATTTCTTGTAGATACAGAACCACCCTTTAAATGGTGCCATATGTACCGAACATCTGAAGTCTATTACCTAATCTTGTGTCTCAAAGGATTTTGACTTGCACACTCATTAGTGCCTGCAAAGGGATCCACATATGACTACTACCTCTATTTGTTTTTCCCTTTTATTTTATAATTCATCTTCCTTTTCAAAGAATAACAATCCCTCTTCATGTGACCCACTCTATGATAAAAAATGGCATTTAGTCTTGGATTTATCTTCACCATTATGCTTTCCTTTTCTAGGATTCTTGGTATTTCCTTTAGAAAACAACCCCCCAGCAACTTCTTGTTCTTTCTTGGCCATTTGAAATTCAATTTCTCTGACTTTTATTGCAAAGACTTTAGCCTCTGTTGTAATCTTCTCTCTTCCATACTTCATAGCCACCTTTAACATCTTTAAATCACTCTGGTAGTGAATATAAAAGAATGAATGCCTCATTTTCTTCACCTATGTTATCTCTCATTTATTGAAACTCTAAAGAAAATCTTTTAAAATGATTTAGATTATCTATTAAATACTTTGAAGCATCCATCCAGTATGTGAAGAATCTTTCCTTTAGAAATTTTTTATTTGGAATATCTTTATTGAGATAAATCTCGATTAGCTTATTCCAGAGTTTATAGACATTTTTCTGATCGACTATCTGTCTTAATACACTGTCTATGACATTTAAAACTATGGTTCCATAAGCATTTCCCCCATGGTCTTTTTTTTTTTTTTTTTTTTTTTTTTTTGCATTTGTCAAAGTAGCTGGAAGCTTTATAGGATCTATAATGGCAAAAAGAGCCTTCTATTGTCCAAGAACAACTTTGATCTTTTCTTTTCCCAACTAAAAGTCACTTTTCCCCTCAAATTTCTGAATTTCAAATCTAATTGCAACCATTCTTGAGATTCAAGAGTGCATTCCTCCGTTTCATAATCTTCAAAGATCTAAATCTTGATTTTTCGATGGCTCTGATAGCAATTTTTGTGCATAACTAATTCAAATCCTTAATTGCTCTGCCTAAATTAAAGTCTGTATGTAGAAGAAAAACACACCACGTATCTACTCAAATCAACACACATGTGGTTTACACTTGGAAATCAAAATAACTTAGATTGAGTTACTCCCAACCTTCATTTACATGTAAATTTCAGATATGAAACTTCTCTTTTTCTCTCCTTTAGGTATTCAACAATGGAGAATAGTAAATTGATGAAGGTTTGAGCAAGAAAAGGAGAAGAAGATAATGAAACTTATGGAGTGAAAGAAGAAGAAAGAACAAGAACACAAAATTTTAAAGTGGTTTAGCAAAATTGCTTAATCCATTGTGGAAGGGGGTTTTCTTTTCTTTTTGCTTTTTAATCTTGAAGAGAATTTTACAAAGGAAACTCACACCTTTAACACCCACTCTCGATTTCTTTTATATGTAGAAATATAAAGTAAGTTAGTAGCTGAAGTGAGCTTGCTAGTTACAACCGAAATAGGTAATCCGCTTCCTTTCATATTGATAGAAGATAATTAAATCAATTTAATATGAAAGTGTTGGGATGTATGTCTTAAATCCTAGTACTTACTATGTTATTTTAAATAATAGTTGGTTATTTTGTACATGCAATTATCCATTAAAGAAATATCTAAGGTTACTTTTTTGAAACTTGAACAGTATGTGGTAGACATACAAATGAATAATGTTCAAATAATAACTTAAATAGTCTGTAGTATATAGATAAGGTTGGATGCGTTATCCTAGTGACACAACGGATACTGCTCACTTTTTAAATGTTAGAAGAGTTGTAAAGTTTTACAAACAATTTGATTCTAATCGTTTGTGTGGAGACATGCGAGTAGGGGTATCCAAAACAAAAAGTTTGTGTAAGATCGAATCGCGAAATGATTAATGTCTCTTTATAAAACTGTTGACTGAAGAAATTAACATATCATCGGATGACCATAGGTGACTTGATCTTAATCCTAGTGAGTTATGAACTTCTTGAAGGAAATTGGACTCGAGATTTCCATGAGCAGTGGAAATAAGAGTATTACAAATTACAATCATGTATGAACAATACAGTTACAATCGTACAGAAACAAGCGGTTATACAATTAATAGAGAAATTACAACATGAATAATTACAAATGCACAAAGAGAAAACTCTACGAACATTTGAAGATACGTCTCCATGCTCCTTTGTACACGACTGCTCAAACAACAGCAACCTCAAACGCTCGATCTACATGATCGTAACATAGCACAAACACTTCACACTCGGCCTCAACGATCACCTCGGCCACGAACTCCTTAGCCACAGCACGAATGGCCTCCATAGCACCTCGACGGTGTCGAGTTGAGTATGACACCACCAACAAGGCTACCTTGGTATCTCGGTGCGAGAATCCAAAGGGTGGACTCTGTTCGGAGTTGGAATAAGACAGACGAAGGAGGAAACACCAATCGTGTACATGATTAGGCAAGTGGGAGATGGCAGAGACCTATCGCATAGGTCGATGCCCAATCATTTAGCTAAAGCTATGCGATCGTTTAGCTCGGTCTGTCGCCTATAGACACTACACGATCGTTTACTTTGGGCAAGCGATCGTCTAGCAAAAGCTATACGATCATTTGGTAAATATTGTACGATCGTTTAGCTCGCCCAAGCTATCATTTAGTAAATCTGTATTTACTTGAAAACTCCGTGAGATCCTTTTTTTTTTGCCGAGAGAAATCTTAAAAAACTTTTATGATAATCTTTTCAACCGTTACTAAAATTAGGAAAACCATTTTCCTTTTATCTCACGGTTACCATGAATCCAATAACCACCCACTCAATTGGTTATTAAAGAAAAAGAATTAATTAACTAATAATTAATATTATTATAAATATAAATGATAACCAAGTTATCATATTATATTTATAATCTATAGTTTTAATATTTCATCTCATGAAACATATAAATCATAGTTCTTTATTTATTCCATGGTACTTAATGTAAATCTCATTTACATCAATCCTCCACTAGATGTATCTCATACATCATACCGATTATATCATATATAATTAATATACCTGTTGTGAATTTGAACATTTCAAATCAACACCAAGAACTGATCTTCAACTGAATCCATTGAGCTACCAAGGAGATCTTATGGACCTGTAGCTCGAAGCTCCAATGGTACGTGAATAACTGACTAAACTCTTTAGTCACAGGATCCACCATCCGTTAACTGCCAGGCACTCCACTAAAGACCGACAATTGAACTTTTCTTACCACAGATATATTATGTGTCCATCTTAACCAATCAGCAGCGCGATAACACTTCACAGATCGCCCGTAAGTATAGCTGGGCCAATAACTGATATGCCCCTATAGTTACATCTGTCTCTTTAAGTACCACTGATCCCTCTGATGAACATAAGTCATAGTCCTACTATGACTGAGTCTTCTCTTCCAAAGAAAAGTTGTGGCCATTATGTTCAGGCCCTGTAATCAGCTCTTAAGGGAGCAATCTCTCTACTTATCCCTACTTTGGGGAAAGGGGTGAATTTCATCTTGTGGATTTAGTTCCCAGCTCCTAGATCAGACAAGTCCCCAAAAAGGTAGGCATGTTGAGTTGGAAATTTGGCCACTTTCACTCATACTAATCAAAGGACCGTCCTCAAAGCCAGGAGTTCTTATGGTCGTGTCACCTATGGTCGTTTAGGTGAGATGTAAGTCTCTAGTTTCAATGGCATTATATATAGAGTCTAGTCATCTCGTGGTCTAGGTCTTGTACAAAATCTTTGTATAGGACACCCTTGCTCGCACGTCTCAACATGCATGGTCAGGATCAACCATCTGTAGTAGTTTACAACACTTACAAACCTCAACAAAGTGGGTCGTATTCGTAGTGTCACCAGAATCACGTACCCCACCTTAATCCTTATACTATAGACCTATTTAGGTTATCACTTAAGGCATGGTCCACTTGTATATCACATATACATGCTTAAGTTCACATAAGATAACCAAGGAGCTTTGTTTATTGGATATGAGTAAATTCCAGAATTAAATAACATTTATTTTATTCATTAAACAATGTGTATCTTTACAAAACAACGAGACTCAGAATTAGGACACCAATCTCGACACTTCTATCTATGACGACTGAGAGTGGCCAGATTCAACGATTCGATATGCCTACCATTTGGGGGATTTATCCAAGTAGGGAGTTGGGAACATAGCTACACAAGATGTAATCCACTCTTTCCCTTGTTAAGGGTAAGTAGATTAATTGCTCCCTTAAGTGTTGACATCGAGTCTCACACGATGGGGCCCTTCCCTCTCACTAGTCCGAGAGAGTTTTCTTTATGGCAGAATCAGATTGTTCAGTAGAGGATCAGTGGAACTTAAGGAGTTAGATATAATTACAGGGGTAAAACGGAAATTTTGACCCAGCTGTATTTACGAACAATTCGTGAACGGTCGAATAACTGTTAATTGGTTCGTGGTCTCAGAAATATATCTACAATGCAAAGAGTGCAAGGGGGTATTTAGTGGAGTGACCTACAATTAATGAATGTTAATTAATTTAATAAAGAGTTTAATTAATTAATATTGTATCATTGGAGTTTCTAATTTGTAGGTCCATTAGGTTCTCTTACTAGCTCATTATGGGTAGACAAAAATCATCGAATTTTGTATTAAATTGAATTGTTCAAATTAAATAAGGAAATTAATATAATTGTATGAAATACAATTAATACAATCTATATAGATATATTACGATGTAATGTTAATTTTGAATGAGATTCAAAATTACACTTTATTTTATGAGAGAGATAAATATGTGACACTACAACAATTTTGGGCATCAATGTCGGTTGAAAATAGTATTCTCGAATGTATAATGTCGGTTAAAAAAAAGAAAAAGGATCTTTATTTTCGGTTTTAAACCAACGTTGAAGATGGCCTACAATGTGGTTTAAAACCGACATTAAAGGCCTCCCATTATTATTATTATTATTTTAATTTTATCAAAGTTTCATTTCCCTCTTGTGATCTTCTCTCACCTCGCACCGCTCACTTTACCAAAATTGAAAACCCTCGACCAACTCTTACCCAAACAAACTCTCTCCTCTCTCAACTGCTCGGCCGTTGCCTCCAGGTGGGGCTGTTGTCACTAGTGCTCTCTGCTTGTCTGCATTGGTTGTTTGGCTGGTTGCGTGGATTGGTTGTCCGGTTGGGTGTTCTCCGGCTGGTCGCGTGGGTTAGTTGTCCGGTTGGGTGTTCTCCAATGCGTGGGTTGGTTGAACGATTGGGTGTTCTCTGGCTGGTCGCATGAGTTGGTTTTCCGGTTGGGTATTCTTCGGCGGGTGGAATGGTTGTCTGGTTGGGTGTTCTCCGGCTGGTCACGTGGGTTTTGGTTTTGCGGTTGGGTACTCTCCGGTCGGTTTCTTTCGGTGGGTTGTTCTCCGGCTGGTCGTGTGGGTTTTGGTTGTGCAGTTGGGTGTTCTCCGGTGTGTTTCTTTCGGTGGGTTGTTTGGTGGGTTTCTTTCGGTGGGTTGTCTAATTCGAGTGTGTCCGGTTGCATTGGTGGTTTGTCTGGTGGGTTTCTTTCGGTGGTTCCGGTCGTAGAGGTGGGTCATCGGTGTCGTGGTCAGCTTGCCGGTTGTCAGATCTACCGTCTCAACTCTGTTCGTAAAGGTCCGGTGCTTGCCGACATTCTGATCTTCGAGCTCCGGTTCGGATCTCTTCAAAGTTGTGGGTAGTTTAAGTTGTTTTGCTTGGAAATGTATAATTTTATTTTGATATGAATTTTCAATTTAGTAATTTAAAGTTATTTAATTCATTTTATTTTTATTTTAATGACTAAGCTTATTGAAATTTAGAAATGTTGGAATTAAATTAATTGAAGAATATATACTTGGTTAGTAGTCTTGAAATTTGTTGATTATTGATTGGTGTGGTTCAAGTGTTACTTAGGAGTTATTTGAAATGCTTTTGGTTATGTTTGAGAGAAAAGGTGGTGAAGAAAACCGAATACAATGGTGTTGTGTAGTAGAGAGCTTGTTAATGATATTTGGAGAATAGTGAAACATAAGGTACATGAATAAATATAAGATAAAAACAAAAATGGCAATACTTAATGGGCTAAATTAATTTTATGTTTTGTTCCAATAATTAAGTTTCTTTAAATTTGTTGATGTTGCATATTTTACAATCATAACTTTATGCTTTTAAATTTTTCCTTGTTATTTTTTTTTCTATTTTGTAGATTAAGTTGCATATTTTACAATCATGGCATAGATGAAAATGAATAGAATATCAGCTGAGTATGGTTTAGGGGTCAAGATGTTTATTAAAAATGGTCTACAACATTCAAATATACCGAATGTCATGAGTTGTCCATGTTTGAAGTGTGTGAATGCAAAGACTCTAAATGTGAACAAAATAACAGATCACTTATTTTTTAATTGTATAGATCAAAGTTATCAGATATGGATTTTTCATTGTGAATCATTACCAATTAAGAGAAACAATGAAAATATGTCTACTAGTGAAAGAGACGAAGTTGATAAGGATGATGTGCTGTTGATGACATAATTGGAATGTTTGAGGCTGCATACAATAACTATTTTAGTTAAAAATCCAATAATTTTGAAGAATTATTAGATGATGTGAAGAAACCATTGTACCCAAATTATAAAACTTTTTCCAAAATATCTACATTGATAAAGTAAAATAATTTGAAAGCTAAATTTGGATGGAGCGATAAGAGTTTCACTGAGTTGTTGGAATTAATTCATGACATATTACCTAGTCCTAATGAAATTCCAACTTCTACTTATGAAGCAAAAAAGATGTTGGGTACTCCTGGAATGAAGTACGAGAAGATTCATGCATGTAGAAATGATTGTTGCTTGTTTAGAAATGAACTCTCTAATGCAAATGTATGCCCCATTTGTGGTACGTCAAGATGGAAGCTTCAAAAAAATTTAAAGGAAAGGGCTAAGAATATCCCAGCAAAAGTCATGTGGTATTTCCCCCCAATTCCAAGATTTGAAAGAATGTTTCGAAGAAAAGGAACAACAAGTTTATTGACGTGACATGCTAAAAAAAAAGAAACAGATGGTTTATTAAAACATCCCAAAGATGCCCTATCGTGGAAAAAAAATAGACAATTTGTGGCCAGAGTTTGGGTAAGAACCTAGAAATCTTCGTCTTACTCTTTCGACAGATGGGGTAAATCCACATAGAGATCGTAGTAGTAGATATAGTTGTTGGCCAGTGATGTTAGTGACGTACCATCTACCTTTATGGTTGTGCATGAAGCGAAATTTTTTTTATGTTGACTGCACTAATATCTAGTTCTAAATAACCGAGAAATGATATAGATGTTTATCTAGCTCCGTTAGTAGATGACTTGAAAAAACTTTGGAAAGATGGGGTAGAATGTTACGATGCATATGAAGAACAACACTTCATGCTTAGAGCTATTTTATTATGGACCATTAATGATTTTCTACGTATGGTAACTTGTGTGGTTGTATGGTTAAAGGATATCATGCATGTCCAATTTGTGAAGAGAATACTTCATCAACTTATTTACCAAAAGGGAAGAAGATGGCATATCTCGGGCATCGAAAGTTTCCACCCCGCCATCATCCATGTAGGAAATAAAAGAAAGCTTTTAATGGCGCAGAAGAATTAGAATTTGCTCCAGAACCACTGAGTGGGGAAGAAATTCTTGCAGAAACAAGTAAGTATCAATATTCATTTGGTAAGAAAACTATCAAGAAAAAGAACAGTGGAGATAGCCCTTCAACTTATTGGAAGAAAAAATCTATTCTTTTTGAGTTAGAATACTAAAAGTATCTTGACGTACGACATTGTTTAGATGTGATGCACATCGAAAGGAATGTATATGCAAATCTTATTGGCACATTACTTGATATTCCTAGTAAAACGAAGGATTGAATAAAAACTCGATTAGATTTGCTAAACTAAACATTAGATCAGAGTTAGCCCCTCAAGTAGGAGAGAAAAAAGTCTTTTTACCTCCCGCATTTTAACATTAACATGAGCTGAGAAATTGAGCTTTTGTAAGATACTATAAAAAATTAAAGTACCTGAAGGCTATTCATCGAACATTCAAAGTTTAATGTCGCTCACAGATTTGAAACTTTACGGACTTAAGTCACATGACCATCACATTCTTATGCAACAATTATTACTGGTAGCCATTCGTGATATTTTACCGAAACATGTAAGACTTTCAATTATTCGCCTATGCTTCTTCTTTAATGCTATATGTTGTAAGGCGATCGATTCATCTCAGTTAAAGGGTATGCAAGAGGATATCGTTGTCACTCTATGAATTTTAGAGAAGTATTTTCCACCATCATTCTTCACAATAATGGTACACCTTGTAGTGCATCTCGTAAGAGAAGTTGAGTATTGTGGACCTGTTTATTTGAGGTGGATGTATCCTTTTGAATGATACATGAAAGTGTTGAAAACTTATGTACGAAATAGAAATCGACCAAAAGGATGTGTTGGAGAAAATTATATTGTCGAAGAGACTATAGAGTTTTGTTCTAAATTTGTATCTGGTGTTAATTCTATTGAGCTAAACTTATCAACAAAGAAAGCGAACTCAAACATTGATAGAGCATTATCAGCTGCTTCTTCTATTAGACCGAGTAAGGATGAGTTGGATTAAGCTCATCTTTATGTCATTCAAAATATAAATGATGTGCTTCCTTACGTCGAGTATGTAGATCTCCATCTTATTATCGTTTTAGGTTACTTGATTATTCAATAATCTACTAACTTTGTCATTTATAATAGGCAACATATGGATATTTTGTCTAAGCTCAATTCTGGTAAAAATAAAAGTAGAAAGTGGCTTCAAGAAGAGCATAATCGTACATTCAGTCGGTGGTTGTCCACACGGGTAATCTCTAGAGACCTACTATTTGATGTATAATTAAATGTTAACTAATAAAATATTATGAAATATATCGTAGGTGGCACTAGCCCTCGAAGTTCCCAAAAATTCCATATCGCCTTTTTTGAGATGGATAACTAATGGACCTTGTCCACCTGTGACAAAATATTCTGGTTACGTGGTCAATGGTTACTACTATCACACAAAGAATCGCGATGATGTTAGGAGGGTTCAAAATAGTGGAGTTAGTATAACGGCTACCACAATGCAAGTCTCTATTGCTAAGGACAAAAGGCCCGTCATGTCAGATATGACCTTTTATGGTGTAATACAAGAAATATGGGAGCGACTATCGTGGATTATCATTTATTTTATTCAAATGTAATTGGGTTGAGAATAGAACTGGAGTCAAAAGAGACAAGTTTGGGTTTACTATTGTGGACCTCAATCGTATTGGACATAAATCAGACCTATTTATTTTAGCCTCCCAAGCAAAACAAGTGTTCTATGTAAAAGACCCCATAAATTTGGGTTGGTCAATTGTTTTAACATCTCCACAATGATCAATTGCAGATGATTTTTATGAAGATGAAATAGGAGATATGTTACAAGAGTGTGGTTATGGAGGTATGCAAAGAATGCCCAATGTTGTTACATCTATTGAGATTGGTGATACAACATCCACATACATTAGAAATGATTGTGAGGGTAGATGGGTTGATAAATAATGTATTAAATATGGCATGTCATTTACTATGGTTATATGTATTTAAATATTAAGGTAATATGTTTTTTTGTGTGAGTAATGGTTTTTTTTTTTTTTTTTTTTTTTTTTTTGCAGATTGACATGGAAAATTCAACATTAAAAATAGTGTTATCACTACAATAATCTATTATAATCTAAACTAAAATAATCTACACTCCAAATGCAAACTATCATAACCCAACTATAATAACCTAAGAATATAATAACTAACTCATTGCTCCAAACACCTCAAAGTGTTCATTTTTATTATGCAATAGCTTTTGCCAACGCAGTTTATAATCACGTTCAATGCCTAATTTGTTTTCCCATTATGAATGTGCAAGAATTCTCACCACATATAAATAACATTTTTTGCGATAGTGAATGACTCGACACTAAGAATTATAAAGTATGAGGATTAAACTGGTACAAGTAAAAATTTTGGGACTAAAATTTATGAATTTAAAATTACGTAAACAAATTGTTACTGATTAAAGTTTTAAAACAAAATTATTACTTTTATGATGACAGGGAATAATCAGATTTATTATAAAAAAATTTACGGCTTCATCACAAAATCTCAAAACAATATTCTAATCAAATTTACCAAACTAGGTACATGATCTAAATTGCATAATTAGGGTTGTGATAATTATTCGAGAAAAAAGTTTTAAAATGTCGGTCTACATGAAAATATCAAAATTTTAATTTTATAGGAATTTCAATGAAAATCTGGATGAAATGTAAATTTTGGTGGATATTAAAAAATAAAATATTTACATGAGTGATCTTTTTCTAAAATACTAAAAAAATTAAATTAGTAAATAAATTTTCATGATTTTTAAACAAGTTAACAC
Source organism: Benincasa hispida (assembly GCF_027475165.1). Taxonomy (NCBI): domain Eukaryota; kingdom Viridiplantae; phylum Streptophyta; class Magnoliopsida; order Cucurbitales; family Cucurbitaceae; genus Benincasa; species Benincasa hispida. The sequence goes on along the minus strand of NC_143486.1, from coordinate 37,543,164 downwards.
GTTTATTATTTATATTATATTTACGTTAGTGATATTTTTTTTTTCTTTTATGTTTCATGGATTTTCCAACGATATATCGATAAACCTTCTATGTTGATGTCAAATCCATAGAAACATAGAAATATCGATGGAAATTTAGTATTATATACAAAACAAGTCGATATAGAAATAAAATTAAAGTTCTCTATAAAAGAAATTAAAAAATTATATCTGAACAAAAGAGAAGGAAAAAATGGTATAAAGCATAATTATATGGAAGCATAATAAATGGCAAAAGACAGAAACTCAATATGGAAAGGAATTAAAAAATTGAATGCTGTAGAGAGAGATTGATGCAACTGAGGAGTATTTAAGGGGAGTGGCATTAGCTCTGTCTCAATCACAAAAGAAATGGCTTTCTCCTTTGTAAATCGATCTTCATTCCTTTGCATTGTATGTATTGCTTTCCTTGTCGTTGCAGGTAATGAAATTCACTCTGTTATTATGTTAATATTACTTGGAGTTTTCTTTATTTTTACTCTTAATTATAGTTAGGGATATCGCTGACCTAAATTATTTAGGTATTAGCAATTTTTGTGTTGTTTAAGATTTTGACCCTAAAATTTAGAAAAATGTATTATATTAAACTCTTCAACCCTATTGTGTATTCTAAATTATTCTCTCTAATAAAATTATTCTCACACTATCCCATGGACGTAGCCAGTGAACCACATATATTTGTACGTCGATTCTCTACTATTTTACATTTTTCTTTGTTTGTTGATTCCATGACGAATAATGCCATCTAATAACAAAAATTGGGTCGTTCAACAAAAACCTTGAAAATAGGAAGGTACATGAATGAACCGAGATCACACGTGTGATTGGTGGTGAAATTGCAGGGACAGGACCAGTACCAACATGTGGCCAAACGACTACTGGAGCATGTTTGGGAGGATGCTCGGGCTTCCCAAACTGTAACCAATCATGCCTCGATCAAGGGTATAAGGATGGTGGTCACTGTTATCCAGACGGTTATTGCTGCTGCAATAGTTTCTGATTCATATTCTATCAACATCTTTTCAATTCAATAAAAATCAACTCTACATATTGTATTACTTCATTTCTATGCCAATGAAGGCTTTCTGGATGAACTACAATATGTAAGTTATTCTGCAATGGTTACAAAACAACACATTTTTTTTTGTTTCATGTAATTTTGAGAATCCTATTGTAATGTTCAGAAATGATTTTCTCTAAATTATTGTTGTTTCAAATTTCGTAACATATATAGGATAAAGGGGCAAATTTAATAAAAAGAATTGGATATTGCAACTGTGCTTATGTTCTTACTTCTTTGCCCACACAGCAGAAAAATTTGGCCCAAACTCAAACAAAATTGAGAAATATCCAAAATCAACTTAAACCTTTAAAAACATGCGAAAAATTCAGCAAAAAAGAAGATATGCATGGTTTCTGAGGTATCTTTTATCTTTAATGTAATTTGCTAGGGAAGGATGGGAGGTATATTAACTTATTGATATATTTTACTTAAAATTTATCATCGATACACTATGATACTTAACTAATTAGATTATCATCTTAAGAACATACTACTGATACATTAGTGAACATTAATGTATTTTTTATATACCATTGTTATACTTGAATGAATGTTATATTAAGTGTGAATGTATTATTGATACACTTGAAATTTCAAGTTGTGTGAATGTTTTGATACACTAATGAAATACTTTATAGTAGGTATGTCACTAATCTACCAATGTTAACCTATCAATGCTTATTGAAACATTTCGATGTTGATACATTGTTAATACATACTTTATAGTAGGTATGTCACTAATCTACCAATACATAGTCCATTAATGACGTACCTACACTAATCATGAGATACATAATATACCTAATATAATTTATACAAATACAACTCAACCCAAACAAGAATTTCAAAAAGTTGATTTTATCCTTGGGAACACATTATACAACAATGTGTGTGCACTAAATTAAAACTAACATTATTAAAACCCTTGAATTGATACATTGTTGACAGACTGTGATAATGTCTTAAAGTATATCATTGACATACTATTATACTTGGTATGTTCTTTAATGATATATTGAAATTACATTTTTAATATAATGAGTATTAGTATATCATTGGTACATCAATTTGAAACTAGTATACTACTTGAACTTGATTAACAATGAATGAGTGCTTGTTGCTGTAATATTGTTACACTAATACACATTTATATGTAATATTTAAAATTGATTCTCTTGTGTCTAGTTACTCCAAGTAATTACTTGTTAGATGTCTAACACACTTGAAATATCTATAATACCCTCATGATTAATGTATATACAATATATTTATAATATCAATAAAAGGATAGCCATATGATTTACTTGAAATAAATTTCAAAAATATACCTCTACTACGCTTGAAATATCTTTCTAAAATATCAATAAGATGACACGTTCATGTTTTACATCAAATATTGCTAATTAATATATGATACACTTGGAATATCTATAAAATGATACCTTGATATTTTATTTCAAATTATTACTTATTAATATCTAGCATACTTCAAATACCAATGATAGATGCATCAAACTAGACTTCACTTGCCCTATTTGTTGGGGTTGGTACACTAGATCTCATAGTTCTTTTATTTTCTAAATTTGTGTTCAAATTATTTATTTAATAAAATAAGGTGTTATTTTATTCAACATTTATATTGCATTAACCCAATCCAATAAACTAAGATCCGAGGTTATTTATATAACTTAAGCATATATGTGGTTGACATATAGGTGGATCATGTTTAAGTATTAACCTAAATGGTCTGTAGTATATGGATAAAGGTTGGTGTCTTATCTTGGTGACATTACGGATACGACCCACTTTATAATTGTTATAAAAGTTGTTAACTGTTACAAATGATGTGATCCTAATTGTTCATGTGGAGACATTCAAGTTTGGTATCTTATGCGAAGAGTTTGTATAAGAGCGGACTGCGAAGTGGTTAGTCTATCTTTATACCGCCGTTAACTCAAGAGATTAACATTTTATAAGATGATCATAGGTGATTCAACCTTAATCCTGAGTTAGTTATAAACTCTTGTCTATGAGAGCAATTGGGTGAGAGTGGCTAGTTTCGCCAACTCATTAAACCTACCATTTGGAGATTTATCTAAGTAGGGAGCTGGGATATAGCTACATAAGATGAAATTCATTCATTCCCGTCTTTAGGGTAGGTAGATGAATTGCTCTTTTCCGGATTGTTTCGAGGTCTTAAACAATGAGGTCTTGCCTTCTCAATGGCATGAGAGAGATTAATTTATAGTTGGACTATAAATTGTTTGTTCATTAGAGGGATCAGTGATATTTAAGGAATTAGGTGTAAGTACAAAGGTAAATCGACAATTTGACCCAGCTGTAGTTACGAGCAATTTGTGAAGAGTCAACTTACAGTTGATTGGTTATATCCGTGGACACAGAAATATATCTACAGTAGAAAAAAGTGTAACTGATGCCCTAGTTTATTGTATTTATTCTTACATTACTTGTATATATTTGTATATATTTATTCCTTGGAGTTTTAGTCCAAGTGTAAGTTTGTTGGGTTGTATGTCCTAAAACCAATAGTTTGTAAAGTTTAACATATTCTATTATCAATAAAAGATATTGAAATTTATTCAATAAAGTTGTTATTGAATATGTAAATTTCACTTGTAAAGACTAAATCCAATAAACTAAGATCCATGGTTATTACATGAATACTTAAACTTTATGTAGAGACATAAAGATGGATCATCTTCGAGTAAATAGTCAAAAACGGTCTATAGTATATGAATAATGTTGGGTACCTTATTTTGGTAATACTATCGGATGCGACCCGCTTTGTAGATAGTACAAACAATGTGATCCTGAATCGTTCATGTGGAGATATGAGAAGTGGGGGCATCTTATGCAATGAGTTTTCATAAGATCTGACGAAGAAATAAGTCACTATTACTTTATAATGTTGTTTACTGTTTAAGAATGACTATTTCGAATCAATGACCTAGGTAACTTAACCTTAATCTTGAGCTAACTATCAACTCCTATTTTTTTTAGATTATTCTTAGATTTGCATAGGTGAGGGTTAGCTCAACAGTGTCGGCTCAATAAGTCTCCATTTCAGGTGTAATACTAGATAGATAGCTGGGGATATAGGGTGCAAGATGAAATTTACACCTACACAATTTAGGGTTAGTAGAAAGATTGTTATCTTAAGTACTGAATCCAGGTTTAGAACAAGAGGTCCCACCCTCGCATTGGCCCGAGAAGGATTAAGTTTAGTGATTGGATCACAAACCAATTGTTCATTAGAGGATTAGTGGAACTTAAGGAACAAGATGTAATTTCGGGGATAAAACAACATTTGACCCAACCGTTATAATAAATAACTTGTGAATGGTCAACTTACTAATTGTGGTTAAATCAAGTACCCAGAAATATATATATAGTGAGGAGACTATAGCTATCAAGTTATGATAGTGTTACTCTGTAGTTATCGAATATTGATTAATTCAGTCTAAAGAGTTTAGCCAGTTAATCAAAAATCATTGAAGCTCATGATCTGTAGGTCTATAAGCTCCCTCTACTAGCTCGTAAAAAAATTAACACCTTGGATTAGTGAATTGAGTGATTTTGACATGTTCAAAATCAAAATTAAGATTTTAAATTTGAATTTTTCAAATTGAATTTATGGTTTTCAATTTGGAGTGTTCAAATTCCCAATTAGGGTTTGAATTTGAATTGTTCAATTTCAAATTAGGGATCAAATAATTATACTCTATATAATTAATATTTAATCTTGTTGAAATTAAACGAAATTAGAGAGATTAAAATATTTAAATATTGATTTAAATACTGATTACATGATTAAGATTCATGTTTTAAATTAGATGTTTGATTAAATTAATATTTGATATTAAATTATTATTTAATTAATTAAACTTAATTAACATAAAATTTATTTTCAGTTTTCAAATTCAATTTCTAAATTGAATTTTATATTTTATTTAAATCAAATAAAATTGAAAATCAATTTTGATTTAGTGGAAAAATCCACTTTTGTAAGTGGAAAATTCCATTGCTTGGTGGCTTCTTCTTAAATAAAACAGCTATCCCACTTCCGTTTGGCTTCTTGAATTGTCAAGAGGTTGATGATTCTAAGATTGCATATATTTTGATACATAAAAGCTAAGAATTTATGAGATTTCGGGGCTAGAAGACTGAGTTTTGGAAATTCAGCAAACACTCTCTCTACCTCTCAAGCTCTGTCCATTTCCTCCGTCAATTCACTTCAAATCGGAGTTCCACAACCCAAATCCAAGATAGAGAATAGTAGAGAAGACACTCTTGGTGGTTTACAGTTTATTTGTAGCTCAAATTCGTGGAGAGCAGCTTAGATTTGGAGAATTCATCAATGGTATAACATTTTGAAACTCTCATTTATGAAAATGTTTTCTTGCATGCTTTTGAACTCAAATTAAGTGTAATTAAAGTGCTTATTGGTTCTGATTGCTTTCGTTGCTTACTTGTACGTTCCAGTAATCATATCAGAGTATGATTTAAGTACTCAATTAACGTTAATTTGTGTTTTGTGGGCGAATTTCCATGGATGCATGTTTGGTTGACTGATATGGTTGAAATTCAACTTTGATATTAGACTTCTCTTTGATTCAGTTGTTAAATTTGTATTTGGCTCTTGATTGATAAGCTTATATGTGTACTCTAGAGTCTGTAATTTTATTAGAGTCAATAGAATTAAATTTAGGCTGTAATTAAAGTTTGAAGCAAGCATGGTCAACAACAAAAACTGAAGAAGAAGCCACTGGCAGGCAGCTTTGCAACGCTGTCCACAGAGTGTTGCAATGTTGGGATGGAGCGTTGCAATACTGCTCATCCTAGCCCATAAAGATGTATGTGTTTGTGAGTTGGTTTGCACGAGTGAAAATTAGTTTGACTAATTCAGTTCTTCTTTTGTCCAGTTCAGACACCATGGACTCCGGTTCTTATCCATTTTAGTTCTAATTTCCATTATAATGCTTATAACAGAAACAATCAAAACCATCCACAACAGTAAGCAAATACATACAAGGCATTCATAACATTTACAAATTAGCCTAAGTGTCATGCTCCATGCATTGTTCATTCATTGCTACTTTTATATAACACTTAAATAAGCAAGCAACGAACCAAGCACACATGCTTCCATTCACCTTTATACTATAACACTTATAATATAAAGATGATTCATGAATATGATTACTACGTGCATAAATATAACTCTTATATTTCATGATACATTCGTATGCTCTCTGGTAATTTCATCATGTCATATTATAATACTTATAATATATGATGCATGAATAATTACACAATCTAAGGTGGGTTTCCAAACTATATGTCATACACTATGTCATATAAACCAACATACATCACATGTTCATTAAAGAAAAGTTGATGAACCGAGATAATTTTCCTCAAATCCTTAAAACTAAAGCTAACTAAAGCTAATTTTTCTCAAATACATCACATGTTCATTAAAAGAAAGCTAGATATGTCATATAAACCAACATACATCATGTTTCAAAACTATATAATACAATATGGTTCAAATAGGCGAATTGGGTCTCGAACTATCTGGTCGAAGTCCGCGTCTCCAATTATCATGTACCAACTTCCTTATGATCTCCTACGCGAAAGAGTAAATGCTTTACTCAATCATTTATTAACTCTTCTAGAGCTAAACGATCGTTGCGTTTAGCAACGATCATGTAACTTTTACTATGCGATAAAGCACGAGGCACGCGATCGTGCAGCGCGCAACGTACAATGCAAGCAATAAATGACAACGATGCGGTGAAGCACAATCGTCTGAACGATCACTAAGCAAGTCAGTGACTATGCGATGAAGCATGCTAACTACACGATCGTTTAATATGCATGCATTTTATTAATCGATGAACATCATATGCTCCCACTCGATTGTTTACCTTCAGCGTCCATGCGATCAGAAAACCAACGCTACACGATAAAGTAAACACTTTACCCCATCGTTTAACATTAGCTAAACGATCGTTTAGTAAATACTACACGATCACGTAGAAAAATCTACATGATCGTTTAGCCAAATTCCAACGATCGTTTACTTTAGGCTACAAGATACGACCAACTCTTGGTCTTCTTCTTCGCTGAGAACTTCATCTCCATGCTTTAAAACTTCATAACGAACGACTCAATAAACTCAAACACTTTGAATTACAGACTCGATTACTTGTTACTTATGCCCAAAAACACAGGGGCTCTTACAAATTAACACTTTGTAAGCAAATGAAAGCTTTAAACAGAGGTAATTCTCTCGTAAACATTCATCAACACCATCCACAAATGTATTTAACATTTAAACGCAATGCAGAAAACCCACCACAACTATAAAAGAAGTTCAAGAAAGAAGTGAAATTTGGAATATCAGAACAACCTGGTTCTGATACCAATTGAAGGAAATCAGACATCCGGATTTCCATGAGTAGTGGAAGGATCGTTCCAAATTTCATTCGAAATTGAACACTAACAATTACAGTCAAGAAACAGAAACTAAGAGGTCGTGCACAATAGAAATTATAACATGCTTACAAGATAATCAAGGGAAAGATTATATATACCTTTGAAGACTCATTCTTCAAACTCCCTTGAACACTCCAAGCGTCTAAGATATTAATACATGAACGCTCGAACACAACGACCGCAACACAGCACGATAAATAACGAACACCACAAGAATAATACGAATAACTAAAAGTCACAAACCCAACGAATGGCCTCCAGAACTTCGAACTTAGTCGAGTTGAGCGAGGACTCCACCACATGGTTACTTTGGTATTCTGGTGTTAGAATCTAAAAGTGTGGTTGGAGGATGAGACTAGAGGAACAACAATCGTGTAGATGATTGAGCAAGTGGGAGATGGGAAGTGTCTATCGTATAGACGAATGCTCAATCATGTAGAAGAAGGCAGCCTACCATATAGACAATGCCCTGCAATCGTTTAGCTATGACCAACTGAGTGAACTATCGTATAGTGACACTCCACGATCGTTTAGTCTCTCCATCCGCCATCATTTAGTGAAACAATTTTACTTGATAGTTTTTTCGTGAGTTTCTTTCCGAATTGAGGAACTCTTCTAAATTTAAGAAAACATTTTTCCTTTTCTATCACGATTACCATAAAGTCACCAATAACCTCTCACTCAATTTGTTATTGGAGAAAAAGAGATAATTATCAAACAATTAATATTATTATAAATAAATATGATAACAAACTTACCATATTATATTTATAATCTATGGTTTTAATATTTCATCTCATGAAACATATAAACCATAATTCTTTTTCTATTTTATGGTATTTAATGTATCTTATACATCACATCGATTAGATCATATATAATCGAATTTCCTCTTGTTAATTTGAACATTTCAAATCGACCCCAAGAACTGATTCTCAACTTGAATCCATTGAGCTATCAAGAGGACCTGATGGACGTGTAGCTTGAAGCTCTAATGGTACGTGAATAATGACTAAACTCTTTAGTCACGGGATCCACCATCCATTAACTGCCGAACACTCTACTAAAGACCAACAGCTACACTCTCTCCTTACTACAGATATATTTTTTGTCCATATTAACCAATCAGCAGTACGATAACCCTTCACAGATCGCCTGTAAGTACGGCTGGGTCAATTTACCATTATGCCTCTGTAGTTACATCTAACTCCTTAAGTACCACTGATCTCTCTTATACACATAAGTCATAGTCCTACTATAACTGAGTCCTCTCTTTACTAGAGAGGTCGTAGCCACTATGTTTAAGACCTGGAATCAGCCTTTAAGGGGGCAATCTATCTACTTACCCCTGCTTTGAGGAGTAAGTGAATTCCATCTTGTGTAACTGAGTTGCCAATTCCTAAATCAGACAAATCCCCAAAAAGGTAGGTTTATTGTGTTGGCAATCTGGTCACTCTCACCCAGACTAATCAAAGGACCGCCCTCAAAGGCTAGAGTTTCCAAAACACTCAAGATTAATGTCATGTCAACTATGGCCATTTAGGTGAGATGTATGTCTCAAGTATCAATGGAGTTATATAAAGAGATGAATCATCTCGTGGTTCAGTCTTATACAAACTCTTTGTATAGGACACTGCCGCTTGCATGTCTCTACATGAATGGTCAAGATCAATCATTTATAGTAGTTCACAATACTTGCAAACCTCTACTAAGGGGGTCGTATCCGTAGTGTCACTAGGATCAGGTATCCCTCCTAAATGCTTATACTACATAACTTTTTAGGTTATCACTTAAGGCATGATCCACTTGTATATCTCATATACATGCTTAAGTTTACATACAATAACCATGAAGCTTTTTTTATTGGATATGAGTAAATGCAAGATAAAATAACTCTTATTTTATTCATAACAATGTGTATAGCTTACAAACTACGAGACTCCGGCACCATTCCCAACATATTGTTGTTTTACTTGAATTGTTCATGAAACGACCCCTTGTTTTTGGGCGTTTAAATTCAACAATCAAATATATAAGTCCAGGTCTTGTGTTGTTTGCAAGAGTTGCTAAAGAAAATGACCAATTATAGAGCCAAATAGACGAAGATCAATGTAAAGGAAGCATTCTTTTTCGGAGCGCAACGTACAACGTTACAACGTTGTGCACTGTGCAGCAGCATAGAAGGCCCAATGCATCATCATTGTGCCATAGCCCAGTTGTGCGCTTCGACAACGAGCTGCAATGTTGGGGTTATTGTCCTAAATCTCATGGGTTTCATAGTGTGTAAATTCTTTGTACAAAGATTATTTATTTAATAAAATAATAAGGTATTTTATTCGACATTTAGTTTGCATTAATCCAATCTAATAAACTAAGATCCAAGGTTATTTCATGTTACTTAAACATGTATATTGTTGACATACAAGTGGATCGTGTTTAAGTAATACCTTAAATGGTCTATAGAATATGGATAAGATTTTGTACCTTATTCTAGTGACACTACAGATACGACCCATTTTGTAATTTTTACAATAATTGTATAATACGACCCATTTTGTTACAATAGTTGTAAAATATTATAAACGGATACGACCCATTGTGACATTATGGATACGACCCATTCATGTGGACACATGCGAATAGGGGTATCTTATACAAAGAGTCTGTAGAAGACCAATTGTGAAATGATTAGTCTTTCTTTATAGTGCCGTTACTTTAAGAGATTAACATTTAACTATGATGTCCATAGATGACTTGACCTTAGTCCTAAGGGATTGTGAACGAGCCTATGAGGATAATCCTTTGATCTATATGGGTGAGAGTGGCCAGATTCGTCGACTCAATTAACTTACCATTTTGGGAATTTTTCCGAGTGAGGAGCTGAGTTTACAGCTATACAACAAGATGGAATTTGCCCCTTCTCGATTTAAGGGTAAGTAGATGAATTGCTCTCTTAATAGCTGTACCTGGTCTTGAACAATGAGACATCACCCTCTCACTAGACCAAGAAGGTTTAGTTTATAGTTGGACTACAAACTATTAGTTCATAAGAGGGATCAATGGTATTTAAGGTGTTAGATGTAACTATAGTGGTAAAACGATTATTTTATTTAGTTGTAGTTACGAGCAATTCGTGAAGGGTCGACTTACTGTTGATTAGTTATATCCATGGACACAGAAATATGTCTACAGTGCGAAGAGTGCAACTATGGGACTTTAGTGAAGTGACCTATAGTTAGTTAATGTTGATTAATTTAATTAAGAGTTTAATTAATTAATCTTGTATCATTGATGAAGGATATCATACCAAGAGTTCCATGAGCGTGTTCAGATCGCTCTGATCTCATCGTGACTGAAATACAAATTATATACATTCAACACATAAAGTTGTGCAAATAAATCTAATTATCGGCATGCTTAGAACAAGATAATTAACAGGGAAATGGTTCCATACTAGTTGAAGACTATCTTCGAACTTCAAAACCCCAACGTAGCGGATCCCTCCAAATGATCTACCAATGCCCGGTGGGAACGTCAACTGCAGCAGCATGATCAACGCGAACACGATCGCCGCAACAGGGATGATACCACCACTAATGAGCCCTGGGTATTCTCGGAGTGAAAACACAAAGGGTGGGCTTTAGTGAATTTGGTAGAGGACATAGAACAAACGAGTTGTGTAGACGGTAAGCAAGTGGGAGAGAAAATAGTGCTAACGTATAGTAGAAGTTCTTATCACATAGAGGAGCTACACGATCGTGTAGGACATGTTGAACGATCGTTTAGGAAAAACGTGTACGATCGTTTAGTTAAATCGTGAGGTGGACGATCGTTTAAACGGAGAAGCAACTATCGTATAGGCTCTCGGGCGATCGTTTCATGAAATCTTTTGGGTGGAAGAATGAATATCGAATGCACGATTCAAAATGAAAACTTTGTTCATTTTTAACCCATCCGTTACCATAACCAACGCTGCTCACTACCCACGTCTGAACGTAGAAAAATGATTAATTATCATATAATTAATCAAATAATTAATTAATAAATATAATCATATTATATTTTTATCCTATAGTTTGATATCACATATCGACTATAGTATTTTCTCCTCTACTTGATATAAATCATATTTATTTCTAATTTCCTCCAAAATAACGTATCTCATACATTTATCCAATTATATCATATATAATTAACCAATCTAATTATATCATATATAATCGAACTTCCTCTTATCAATTTGAATATTTCAAATTAACCCAAATAGGGTGGGCTTTAGTGAAGTTGGAGAGAAAACAGTGCTATCGTATAGGAGAAGTGCTTATCACATAGAAAAGCTACATGATCGTGTAGGAAATGCTGAACAATCGTTTAGGAAAAACGTATATGATCGTTTAGTTAAATCGTGAGGTGGACGATCGTTTAGGCGGATAAGCAACTATCGTATAGGCTCTCGGGCGATCGTTTCACGAAATCTTTTGGGCGGAAGAATGAATATCGAATGCACGATTCAAAATGAAAACTTTGTTCATTTTTAACCCATTCGTTACCATAACCAACGCTGCCCACTACCCACGTTCGAACGTTGAAAGATGATTAATTATCATATAATTAATCAATTAATTAATTAAAAATATAATCATATTATATTTATATCCTATAGTTTGATATCACATATCTACTATAGTATTTTCTCCTCTACTTGTTATAAATCATATTTATATCTAATTTCCTCTTAAATAATGTATCTCATACATTTAGCGAATTATATCATATATAATTAACCAGTCCAATTATATCATATATAATCGAACTTCCTCTTGTCAATTTTAACATTTCAAATTAACCCAAATATTGGTTCTCGACTTTATCCAAGCTACCAACGACCTAATGGACCTATGGCTCGAAGCTCCAACGGTACGTTAATAGCTGACTAAACTCTTTAGCCACGAGATCCACCATCCATTAACTGTCAGTGATTCCACTAAAGACCAATAGCTAAACTTTTCTTACCACAAATATATTTTTGTGTCCATTGGATATAACCAATCATAAGTACGATGACCCTTCATAGAAGCTCGTAAGTACAGCTGGGCCAATTTACCGTTTTGCCCCTGTAGTTACATCTCACTCTTTAAGTACCACCGATTCCTCAAATGAACAATACAACATAGTCCAACTATGTGTGAACACCTCTCGGGCCAAGAGAAGGTGTGTGGTGCAACATCGTTCAAGCCCCGAAATTAGCCCTTAAGGGAGCCATCTATCTACTCACCCATTCCTTGGGGAATGAGTGAATTCCATCTTGTGTAGCTGAGTTCCCAACTCCCAAATCAGAAGAATCTCCAAAATTTTAGGTTTGAATCGGCGACCCTGCCAATCGCATCCATACAAATCAAAGGACTGCCCTCAATGGCAGAAGTTCCCAACCCACTTAGGATTTAGGTCATATTACCTATGGTCATGCTAGTGAAGTGAAGTCCCTGTCATGAACGGTGTTATATAACGAGACGTTGACACTTCGTGGTCAAGTCTTATACAAACTCTTTGTAATAGGACGCCCCCGCTCACATTTCCCCAACACGAATGATCAAGATCAGACCATCTGTGACAAGTCACAACACTTGTGACCATTCCATAAAGTGGGCCGCATCCGTAGCGTTATCAGGATAAGGTTTCCCTCATTTATCCATATACTACAGACCATTTTTTGTTATCACTCAAGACATGATCCACTTGTATGTGACCACATACATGCTTGAGTAACATACAGATAACCAGGGATTTTATGTTTATTGGTTTGTGGTAAAGAAAATAAAACAATTAACCGAGCAAAATACAAGATGTGAAGTAAATATCATATATTAACAACACAAGTGTTCGTACATATTGTTTACAAACTACAAGACACAAGAATTTAGGGCATCAACCCCAACAATTGGAGCTTCTAATCTGTAGGTCCATAAGATCCCCTTGCTAGCTCACTAAGGATAAAACAAGGAATCATTGTTTTTGGAGTGTAAATTTAAAAATAAGAAAGGAGATGACTACTACAAGATAACTATGTTACCTATAATGTCACAACATTCCACACAAAAATAACAAGATATAATCAATAGATAAATGAATACGAGAGATTGGTAACCCAGTTCGGTATAAACCACCTATTGGGAATGTTCTAAAACTCGCAGTTCATAATCATGGAAATATATTCAATTTACTACTAAAAGTATTGTTGAAGCATTTATTCAATAAAAGTGTTATTGAAATTGCATTAAGTAATAAAAATCCAATAGACGAATCCATGGCTATAGTATGAATATAGTAACTTTATGTAGAGACATAAAAGAGGATCAAGTTATAGTATATAGCCATAAAGGTCTATAAGTATATGGATAAAATTGGGTACCTCGTCTTGGGGACACTATGGATGCGGCCTACTTTATATACTGATACAAATGACGTGATCCTGAAATCATTCATGTAGAGACATGTGAGTAAAGGCATCCTATGCGAAAGAGTTTTGCATAAGACCAAACCACGAAATAATCACTTTTTTTTAATAACGACTGATTACTGTTAAAATTGACTATTTCAATTTGATGACCTAGGGTAACTCGATCTTAATCCTGACTTAACTATGAATTATTGTTTATTCGGGATTATCCTTTGATCTTCATAGATGAGAGTTGGCTCAATAGCTCCACTCAACAAGCCTCCATTTTTGGGATAAGACTAGATAGATAGTTGGGAACATAGTCTTGCAAGATGGAATTCGTTCCTACCCGTTTTAGGGTTAGCAGATAGATTGTTCCCTTCAGTACTGATTCCTTGTCTTGAACAAAGGGGCCACCCCTCTCATTGTCGAGAAGGATATGGTTTATTAGTTGTAGAGGATCAGTGGGAGTTTAAGGAGCAAGATGTATTTACAGGGGTAAAATGATAATTTTGACCTAGTTGTAAATACGAACGACATGTGAAGGATCGACTTACTGATTATGGTTAAATCAAATGGACAAAAATAAATCTACTATGAGGAGAATGCAACCAGCGAGCTATGGTGGTATGTCTCGGTGGTTAACGAATATTGATTAATTCAGTTTAAAGAGTTTAGCCAGTTAATTTCAAATCGTTATAGCTCATGATCTATAGGTTTATAAGGTTTCTTTACTAGCTCGTAAAATATTACACCTTGGATTAAAAAATTGAGCAAATTTAAAGTGTTCAAATTTGGAATTAGGATTTGAATTTGAAATTTTCAAATTCAATTTAGGGTTTGGATAATTATATTCGATATAATTAAACGTTTGATTTATTGAAATTAAACATAAATTGGAGAGTTTAAAATATTTAAATATTGGTTTATATATAATTTACATGATAGAGATTCATGTTTAATTTAGATGTTTTATTAATTTAGTATTTGATATTAAATTATTGTTTAATTAATTAAATTAAAATTAATTTCAATTTTTTAAGAAATTCAATTTTTGGAAAATTGAATTTAAATTATGTTTAATTTAATTTTAAATTAAATAATAAAATTGGAGAAATTGGATTTTTGAGTGGAAAAACCCAACATTGAGGGTTTTAGTGGAGTTTTCCATTTTTTTACACCTTGCCCATTCAAAGTGCTAATTATGGTGTCAATTAGATGAATGTATGAGTGCTTGCATGCTACAACTTGTTAAATACATCATTATTCAAAATTTTGAAGGCCATGCATTCTGGAATTTATGAAATTTCTGTAAAAAGCTCTTTAACTCTCAAATCCTCTCCAATCCCTTGCCCAATCCATCTCAAATTAGATTTTTCACTACTTAATCTAAGGCTAAAAATAGTAGAGAAGTTTCTTTCAGTGGTCTACTAAGGATTTAAAGATCAATTTCTGGGAGATCAGCAAGGATCAAGAGAGATTCTATAAAGGTATACAAACTATGAAACCCTTTTTATATGAAAATTGTTTTGTGCATACTTTCGCTTTATACATGTTTATCCTATCAGTTATTCATTTTGACATAAAAGTTTTCATAAATTAGGAGAAACTCTGATCTCTCTCTCTGCTTCTGTTTTCCAGATGAGGAGTTCCAATGAAGGTTGATGAACAGTAGTTGAGAAAATCAGACATGCAAGACATGATTCAAGAAGGGAAGGAGAAGAGAAACACACTGATTACAGTGGTTTAGTCATTGTGACCTACATCCACTTCAACAAGCTGTGATTTCTTTCTTTATTTCAAGCTTCCAGTTCTTTCTTTATAGATCCACACATTTTTCTTTTTGTAAACAGAGGATGAATTCATATTGACCTGATTTTCTTCTCCCAGTATTTATGAAGAACAATTTCTGGTTTTGGTAGTTTCTTAGTACTATAATAGAAAAATAGTTTCTCTATTACAACAGTTTTTTAACATATTATTTTCTTTTCTGTATGAGGTGAGCTCAAGTAAGGAAGTTTTGTTGTATGCACGATTTGAATGAGGTAATCTTTAGCTAACTTCTTTACCTTTCTTAATATTTTTTAAGTGAGTTGTCTGAAATTTTGGGAGAGCGGATTGTTTTAGAAGTGTTGGGTGGTATGGCTACCTTGTGAGGGTAATATGTGGAAGAAGGGGGAATGTTAATAGTAATAAGAAGGGCATACGGGGGTTGTAATAAAAAAAAATATAAGAATTTTAGGCTTTAATGTCGATTGAAAAATGTGAAACAGGATGTATAATGTCAGTTTTATTATTTTAAAAAAAGTGGATCTTTAATGTCGGTTTTAAACCGACATTGTAGGTATACCTTTAATTTCGGTTTAAAATCGACATTAAAGATCTGTTTTTTTTTAAAAACATATATATAACCAATTTTCTTCTCCCCCCCTCCAATTTTCTTTTTTCTTTCATTCTCAGACTTCCACTCACCAACAACCACGCAAAACCCTTCCAACATGACTCTTTTCATCCTTCCACACGAAATCCACAACCCGACCAAGCATCCAATCAACACCTTCCCTGACCCCCACCCCCTGGTCCATTTGCAGCAACCAATGGTCTCGAGTGTGCTCTTCATGGAGAGAGAAGATCGAAGACTCGCTGACTTCAGAGTAGGCTTTCGGAGGCAGCGATGGCGTTTTTCCAAAAACATTCACACGATTGTCCTATGTCGTTTGATCGCTCTACTTCGCTCCACCAGCCGACCTCCAATTAGAAGAATCAGAACACCTTGCCGCGGAGTTTGAGTTCTCGTGCTCGCTCCTCACTGACCCTCCCCTTCAACCTCAGTAGCTTGTTAATCAGGTTCATTGAGTTTTTAATTTGATTGTGTGACTGTGACTTGTATGGATTATCGAGGATTCGATGTTTGATTGTTGACGGATGAGTGTTGATTGAAATTTTTGTATTGTGGATTGTGAAATTATGCATGGTGTTTGGGGAATTTCAATTTTTTCTGTGTGGGAATTGGATTGTTTTTGGGTCAGTTTTGGATCAATTTTAGCGGGAAGTTTAATCGATTGGACCATAATGAGAACTTTTAAAGATTCTAATCGTTCAAAGTATGATGAAATAAATTATTGATTTCCCATGCTATATTTAATGAACAACTTCGTTGTAACTGTATGTTAAATTTAGACTTATTTAAACTACAAGGAGGATAATTGGAAATTAATTTTGGCTAACATAGGAGGAAAGAATGAGTCTTAATTTTTGCTTACTAACCGTTTCATTTTCCTCTTTCAAATTATACATGATGAATTAATTATATATCTGTATGTGTCTAATTCTTACGATTTCAATTTAGAATCAGAATGAGTACACTAATATAAAGGACGTAGGAAACAATGACATTTGTATAGATGAACTTCTATGTCAAGTTTCTAAACAAACTAATTGGATTGTTCAAATTATCAATAGAGTTTTACTGATTGTTTGTCTTTTTCACATATTGTTGGAAAAAGTTATTTTTTGAGTTTCCTACCAAAATCATTTATGGTTCTAATAATTTTCAAATTGACAGGACATAAAGCTAGATGACTTGGAAGAAAATCACTTTGTTGTTGTCCATGGAGGTGGTTTTGGTGCTTGGTGTTGGTATAAAACTATTGCTCTTCTTGAAGAAGCAGGCTATAGAGCTACGACGATAAACTTAACAGGTTCAGGAAGTCATTCATTTGATCCAAATAGCATCACAGATCTCTCGCAATATGTGCAACCGCTCATGGATGTTCTTGAAAAGCTTCTTCCTGGCGAAATGGTTTCCATCCTTTTAACCGACTTTACTATATATATATATATACACTTTGATAAAAAAATGTTATTGAGATAGGTTTTTCTATTTTGATTGTCTATTTTTTGATTAAGCTATTGTATTTTGCACTTGACTCCCTCGAAGCTTAATTTCTTTTATCTTCTTAACTTATTCAGGTTATCCTAATTGGGCATGATTTTGGTGGTGCTTGTATTTCGTATGTAATGGAATTATTTCATTTCAAAATTGCGAAGGCTGTCTTCCTTGGTGCAACAATGTTGAGTTATGGGCAAAATACTCTTATTATATTCTCCTTGCAGGTACTCTCAGTCCCTGATATAAATGATTTTGTAGCTTTAGACTTGAATATATGTAGAGAGTTGAATTTCATATAAAAAACTACATATTGGTATGAATGATTAACTTTCAAAATTTTAAATGTTGTTTTCTCTTCATTCTTTTTTTGGCTTTTATTCAATGTTGCTAGGCGATCTTTCTGCACTCTTCCAGTCATGTTTATTTTAGTTTAGCTATGCTTGAATCTGTGCTAGGCTGGTTTGGACGATGTCATGCGATAGGCTCAAGTCTTTGTGTACTCAAATGACAATGACAACCCTCCAACAACTATTGAATTGAAAAAGATGAAACTCCAAGTGTTGTAGTTGTGAAAGAATTGAGGTACTTTACAAAATTATTTTTTGTCTCATTGTGTTTACCCCTTCCCCTTCTAATGGTCACACGTGCATATTAGGAAGAAACAATATCTTTAGAAAATGGCTCTCATCATCTTGGTTTGAACTCGATGTGAAACAGCTGTTTCATCATTGCTTTCTACACATCAGTTGGTTGTAGTTGGACTCATAACTAACTTTTTAATTGATGCAACCAAGAGACACTAGTTATCTTTTACTTGATGATGCTACCGTATGACATTTCTACTCTCTTAGATATTTCTCTATTTCCAATTACACAAATTTAATTTGTTCAATGTGGTATGTTCTTATATTTTCAACAAAATGTACAGATCTCAAAGAGGGCGAAGGTTGGCGTAGGGTACCTTATAACCGACATGTTTACGAATGTATCATGAAATATAAGAGTTATATTTATGCACGTAGTAATCATATTCATGAATCATCTTTATATTATAAGTGTTATAGTATAAAGGTGAATGGAAGCATGTGTGCTTGGTTCGTTGCTTGCTTATTTAAGTGTTATATAAAAGTAGCAATGAATGAACAATGCATGGAGCATGACACTTAGGCTAATTTGTAAATGTTATGAATGCCTTGTATGTATTTGCTTACTGTTGTGGATGGTTTTGATTGTTTCTGTTATAAGCATTATAATGGAAATTAGAACTAAAATGGATAAGAACCGGAGTCCATGGTGTCTGAACTGGACAAAAGAAGAACTGAATTAGTCAAACTAATTTTCACTCGTGCAAACCAACTCACAAACACATACATCTTTATGGGCTAGGATGAGCAGTATTGCAACGCTCCATCCCAACATTGCAACACTCTGTGGACAGCATTGCAAAGCTGCCTGCCAGTGGCTTCTTCTCCAGTTTTTGTTGTTGACCATGCTTGCTTCAAACTTCAATTACAACCTAAATTTAATTCTATTGACTCTAATAAAATTACAGACTCTAGAGTACACATATAAGCTCATCAATCAAGAGCCAAATACAAATTTAACAACTGAATCAAAGAGAAGTCTAATATCAAAGTTGAATTTCAACCATATCAGTCAACCAAACATGCATCCATGGAAATTCGCCCACAAAACACAAATTAACGTTAATTGAGTACTTAAATCATACTCTGATATGATTACTGGAACGTACAAGTAAGCAACGAAAGCAATCAGAACCAATAAGCACTTTAATTACACTTAATTTGAGTTCTAAAAGCATGCAAGAAAACATTTTCATAGATGAGAGTTTCAAAATGTTATACCATTGATGAATTCTCCAAATCTAAGCTGCTCTCCACGAATTTGAGCTACAAATAAACTGTAAACCACCAAGAGTGTCTTCTCTACTATTCTCTATCTTGGATTTGGGTTGTGGAACTCCGATTTGAAGTGAATTGACGAAGGAAATGGACAGAGCTTGAGAGGTAGAGAGAGTGTTTGCTGAATTTCCAAAACTCAGTCTTCTAGCCCCGAAATCTCATAAATTCTTAGCTTTTATGTATCAAAATATATGCAATCTTAGAATCATCAACCTCTTGACAATTCAAGAAGCCAAACGGAAGTGGGATAGCTGTTTTATTTAAGAAGAAGCCACCAAGCAATGGAATTTTCCACTTACAAAAGTGGATTTTTCCACTAAATCAAAATTGATTTTCAATTTTATTTGATTTAAATAAAATATAAAATTCAATTTAGAAATTGAATTTGAAAACTGAAAATAAATTTTATGTTAATTAAGTTTAATTAATTAAATAATAATCTAATATCAAATATTAATTTAATCAAACATCTAATTTAAAACATGAATCTTAATCATGTAATCAGTATTTAAATCAATATTTAAATATTTTAATCTCTCTAATTTCGTTTAATTTCAACAAGATTAAATGTTAATTATATAGAGTATAATTATTTGATCCCTAATTTGAAATTGAACAATTCAAATTCAAACCTAATTGGGAATTTGAACACTCCAAATTGAAAACCATAAATTCAATTTGAAAAATTCAAATTTAAAATCTTAATTTTGATTTTGAACATGTCAAAATCACTCAATTCACTAATCCAAGGTGTTAATTTTTTTACGAGCTAGTAGAGGGAGCTTATGGACCTACAGATCATGAGCTTCAATGATTTGAGATTAACTGGCTAAACTCTTTAGACTGAATTAATCAATATTCGATAACTACAGAGTAACACTATCATAACTTGATAGCTATAGTCTCCTCACTATATATATATTTCTGGGTACTTGATTTAACCACAATTAGTAAGTTGACCATTCACAAGTTATTTATTATAACGGTTGGGTCAAATGTTGTTTTATCCCCGAAATTACATCTTGTTCCTTAAGTTCCACTAATCCTCTAATGAACAATTGGTTTGTGATCCAATCACTAAACTTAATCCTTCTCGGGCCAATGCGAGGGTGGGACCTCTTGTTCAAAACCTGGATTCAGTACTTAAGATAACAATCTTTCTACTAACCCTAAATTGTGTAGGTGTAAATTTCATCTTGCACCCTATATCCCCAGCTATCTATCTAGTATTACACCTGAAATGGAGACTTATTGAGCCGACACTGTTGAGCTAACCCTCACCTATGCAAATCTAAGAATAATCTAAAAAAAATAGGAGTTGATAGTTAGCTCAAGATTAAGGTTAAGTTACCTAGGTCATTGATTCGAAATAGTCATTCTTAAACAGTAAACAACGTTATAAAGTAATAGTGACTTATTTCTTCGTCAGATCTTATGAAAACTCATTGCATAAGATGCCCCCACTTCTCATATCTCCACATGAACGATTCAGGATCACATTGTTTGTACTATCTACAAAGCGGGTCGCATCCGATAGTATTACCAAAATAAGGTACCCAACATTATTCATATACTATAGACCGTTTTTGACTATTTACTCGAAGATGATCCATCTTTATGTCTCTACATAAAGTTTAAGTATTCATGTAATAACCATGGATCTTAGTTTATTGGATTTAGTCTTTACAAGTGAAATTTACATATTCAATAACAACTTTATTGAATAAATTTCAATATCTTTTATTGATAATAGAATATGTTAAACTTTACAAACTATTGGTTTTAGGACATACAACCCAACAAACTTACACTTGGACTAAAACTCCAAGGAATAAATATATACAAATATATACAAGTAATGTAAGAATAAATACAATAAACTAGGGCATCAGTTACACTTTTTTGTACTGTAGATATATTTCTGTGTCCACGGATATAACCAATCAACTGTAAGTTGACTCTTCACAAATTGCTCGTAACTACAGCTGGGTCAAATTGTCGATTTACCTTTGTACTTACACCTAATTCCTTAAATATCACTGATCCCTCTAATGAACAAACAATTTATAGTCCAACTATAAATTAATCTCTCTCATGCCATTGAGAAGGCAAGACCTCATTGTTTAAGACCTCGAAACAATCCGGAAAAGAGCAATTCATCTACCTACCCTAAAGACGGGAATGAATGAATTTCATCTTATGTAGCTATATCCCAGCTCCCTACTTAGATAAATCTCCAAATGGTAGGTTTAATGAGTTGGCGAAACTAGCCACTCTCACCCAATTGCTCTCATAGACAAGAGTTTATAACTAACTCAGGATTAAGGTTGAATCACCTATGATCATCTTATAAAATGTTAATCTCTTGAGTTAACGGCGGTATAAAGATAGACTAACCACTTCGCAGTCCGCTCTTATACAAACTCTTCGCATAAGATACCAAACTTGAATGTCTCCACATGAACAATTAGGATCACATCATTTGTAACAGTTAACAACTTTTATAACAATTATAAAGTGGGTCGTATCCGTAATGTCACCAAGATAAGACACCAACCTTTATCCATATACTACAGACCATTTAGGTTAATACTTAAACATGATCCACCTATATGTCAACCACATATATGCTTAAGTTATATAAATAACCTCGGATCTTAGTTTATTGGATTGGGTTAATGCAATATAAATGTTGAATAAAATAACACCTTATTTTATTAAATAAATAATTTGAACACAAATTTAGAAAATAAAAGAACTATGAGATCTAGTGTACCAACCCCAACAAATAGGGCAAGTGAAGTCTAGTTTGATGCATCTATCATTGGTATTTGAAGTATGCTAGATATTAATAAGTAATAATTTGAAATAAAATATCAAGGTATCATTTTATAGATATTCCAAGTGTATCATATATTAATTAGCAATATTTGATGTAAAACATGAACGTGTCATCTTATTGATATTTTAGAAAGATATTTCAAGCGTAGTAGAGGTATATTTTTGAAATTTATTTCAAGTAAATCATATGGCTATCCTTTTATTGATATTATAAATATATTGTATATACATTAATCATGAGGGTATTATAGATATTTCAAGTGTGTTAGACATCTAACAAGTAATTACTTGGAGTAACTAGACACAAGAGAATCAATTTTAAATATTACATATAAATGTGTATTAGTGTAACAATATTACAGCAACAAGCACTCATTCATTGTTAATCAAGTTCAAGTAGTATACTAGTTTCAAATTGATGTACCAATGATATACTAATACTCATTATATTAAAAATGTAATTTCAATATATCATTAAAGAACATACCAAGTATAATAGTATGTCAATGATATACTTTAAGACATTATCACAGTCTGTCAACAATGTATCAATTCAAGGGTTTTAATAATGTTAGTTTTAATTTAGTGCACACACATTGTTGTATAATGTGTTCCCAAGGATAAAATCAACTTTTTGAAATTCTTGTTTGGGTTGAGTTGTATTTGTATAAATTATATTAGGTATATTATGTATCTCATGATTAGTGTAGGTACGTCATTAATGGACTATGTATTGGTAGATTAGTGACATACCTACTATAAAGTATGTATTAACAATGTATCAACATCGAAATGTTTCAATAAGCATTGATAGGTTAACATTGGTAGATTAGTGACATACCTACTATAAAGTATTTCATTAGTGTATCAAAACATTCACACAACTTGAAATTTCAAGTGTATCAATAATACATTCACACTTAATATAACATTCATTCAAGTATAACAATGGTATATAAAAAATACATTAATGTTCACTAATGTATCAGTAGTATGTTCTTAAGATGATAATCTAATTAGTTAAGTATCATAGTGTATCGATGATAAATTTTAAGTAAAATATATCAATAAGTTAATATACCTCCCATCCTTCCCTAGCAAATTACATTAAAGATAAAAGATACCTCAGAAACCATGCATATCTTCTTTTTTGCTGAATTTTTCGCATGTTTTTAAAGGTTTAAGTTGATTTTGGATATTTCTCAATTTTGTTTGAGTTTGGGCCAAATTTTTCTGCTGTGTGGGCAAAGAAGTAAGAACATAAGCACAGTTGCAATATCCAATTCTTTTTATTAAATTTGCCCCTTTATCCTATATATGTTACGAAATTTGAAACAACAATAATTTAGAGAAAATCATTTCTGAACATTACAATAGGATTCTCAAAATTACATGAAACAAAAAAAAATGTGTTGTTTTGTAACCATTGCAGAATAACTTACATATTGTAGTTCATCCAGAAAGCCTTCATTGGCATAGAAATGAAGTAATACAATATGTAGAGTTGATTTTTATTGAATTGAAAAGATGTTGATAGAATATGAATCAGAAACTATTGCAGCAGCAATAACCGTCTGGATAACAGTGACCACCATCCTTATACCCTTGATCGAGGCATGATTGGTTACAGTTTGGGAAGCCCGAGCATCCTCCCAAACATGCTCCAGTAGTCGTTTGGCCACATGTTGGTACTGGTCCTGTCCCTGCAATTTCACCACCAATCACACGTGTGATCTCGGTTCATTCATGTACCTTCCTATTTTCAAGGTTTTTGTTGAACGACCCAATTTTTGTTATTAGATGGCATTATTCGTCATGGAATCAACAAACAAAGAAAAATGTAAAATAGTAGAGAATCGACGTACAAATATATGTGGTTCACTGGCTACGTCCATGGGATAGTGTGAGAATAATTTTATTAGAGAGAATAATTTAGAATACACAATAGGGTTGAAGAGTTTAATATAATACATTTTTCTAAATTTTAGGGTCAAAATCTTAAACAACACAAAAATTGCTAATACCTAAATAATTTAGGTCAGCGATATCCCTAACTATAATTAAGAGTAAAAATAAAGAAAACTCCAAGTAATATTAACATAATAACAGAGTGAATTTCATTACCTGCAACGACAAGGAAAGCAATACATACAATGCAAAGGAATGAAGATCGATTTACAAAGGAGAAAGCCATTTCTTTTGTGATTGAGACAGAGCTAATGCCACTCCCCTTAAATACTCCTCAGTTGCATCAATCTCTCTCTACAGCATTCAATTTTTTAATTCCTTTCCATATTGAGTTTCTGTCTTTTGCCATTTATTATGCTTCCATATAATTATGCTTTATACCATTTTTTCCTTCTCTTTTGTTCAGATATAATTTTTTAATTTCTTTTATAGAGAACTTTAATTTTATTTCTATATCGACTTGTTTTGTATATAATACTAAATTTCCATCGATATTTCTATGTTTCTATGGATTTGACATCAACATAGAAGGTTTATCGATATATCGTTGGAAAATCCATGAAACATAAAAGAAAAAAAAAATATCACTAACGTAAATATAATATAAATAATAAACGTGTTAACTTGTTTAAAAATCATGAAAATTTATTTACTAATTTAATTTTTTTAGTATTTTAGAAAAAGATCACTCATGTAAATATTTTATTTTTTAATATCCACCAAAATTTACATTTCATCCAGATTTTCATTGAAATTCCTATAAAATTAAAATTTTGATATTTTCATGTAGACCGACATTTTAAAACTTTTTTCTCGAATAATTATCACAACCCTAATTATGCAATTTAGATCATGTACCTAGTTTGGTAAATTTGATTAGAATATTGTTTTGAGATTTTGTGATGAAGCCGTAAATTTTTTTATAATAAATCTGATTATTGCCTGTCATCATAAAAGTAATAATTTTGTTTTAAAACTTTAATCAGTAACAATTTGTTTACGTAATTTTAAATTCATAAATTTTAGTCCCAAAATTTTTACTTGTACCAGTTTAATCCTCATACTTTATAATTCTTAGTGTCGAGTCATTCACTATCGCAAAAAATGTTATTTATATGTGGTGAGAATTCTTGCACATTCATAATGGGAAAACAAATTAGGCATTGAACGTGGTTATAAACTGCGTTGGCAAAAGGTATTGCATAATAAAAATGAATACTTTAGAGCGTTAATTAATGGGTCACTCCACTAAAACCATAGTTACACTCCCCTCACTGTAGATATATTATGTCCACATGATTTAATTATAATCAGCAAGTCGACCCTTCACAGGTTGTTCGTAATAACGGCTGGGTCAAATATCTATTTTACCCCCGAGATTACGTCTTATTCCACAAGTTTCTACTGATCCTTTAATGAACAACTAGTTTGTGATCCAATCACTAAACCAAACTCTCTCAGCTCAGTGAGAGGGTGGGGCCCCTGTTCAAGACCTGGATTCAGTACTTGAGAGAATAACCTTTCTCCTATCCCTAAATCGGGTATTCGTGAACTCCGTCTTGCACCCTATGTCTCCAACTATCTATTCAGTCTTAACCCTGAAATGGGAGTCTTATTGAGTCGATGTTGTTGTGCCAACCCTCACCTTTGCAAATCTAAGGGTAATCTCGAATAAACAGGAGTTCATTGTTAGCTTAGGATTAAGATCGAGTTACCTAGGTCATCTAGGTGAAATAGTTAGTCTTATATAGTAAACAACGTTATAAAGTAAGAGTGACTTATTTCTTGGTCTGATCTTATGCAAACTCATTGCATAGGACACCCCCACTCCTCATGTCATAACATGTACAAATTAGATCACATCGTATGTAGCACTTTACAACTCTTTGTAACAACTACAGAATAGGTCGTATCCAATAGTGTTACCAGAATAAGGTACCCAACCTTATTCATGTACTATAGATTATTTTGACTATTTACTCGAACCTGATCCACTCTTATGTCTCCACATAAAGTTCAAGTACTCATGCAATAGTCATGGGTCTTAGTTTATTGGATTTAGACTTTCATACAATTTTATGAAATCAATAATAAGTATATTGATTATAGAAAATGTTTATCATTTTACAAACTGCGAGTTTTATGACATAAAACCCAATATCATAAGCATCCTGAATACTTCGATTTGCATTTGAACTTCGAAGAGGAGGATGTTCTCCTGTTAAAACGAACCTCAGATCATCTACAACTAGTATTGTATTTTTTATTCCCAGTTTGAGTAACCCTCGCCATTGAATTTATTGGAAGCTAGTAGTTGGATAATTGAGTTTTACATGCTGAAACATAAACAAATTCTATTAGAAAATTGTATATAAATCCAAATTCATTTTGGAAAAGTAATAATGTACCTTGATTTCATTATTTATTTGCAACGATACTTTAGTGAGTAAGAATAGATGCTACCGAGGGGTAGTCAAATAGTCCTTCACTAAAGCAAGACATTTCTTGTCTAAATACTAATTCTAGAATAACTCTTATACCTATAGTTATTTAGTTACCGTTTTCTACTAACACTTAGTAACTCTTGTAAGGATGACCCTCCATTTTTAGTTTTCATAGAACGATATCAACAAGCTCTCGAAGTGGAAGACAATGTTGAAGGCAGAAAAAGAACTTTATTCATTTCTGAAGTTCAAGTTGTTCTGAGTCCTATGTTACAACCATCCGAGGGGATAGCTGTAGAAACCACTAGATAATGCCGTTTAAAAATGACAACAAACACAATATAAGAATCTCACGATCCAAACTAATGGAAGAGACCGTAGGATATGTTGACTCATTTCGTTCACCCACTTACTATTAACAACTTCCTTTATTCACCTTGTTATTGACCCATGCAAACACTTTACGAATGGAGTAGTCACGGTAAAAGTGACACGAAGCCGAGCATAGATCTCATGGTTTGAACTCTTAGAAACGTGAGAGATAAAAATAATATATCCTATATAATATTAATCTCTCACTGAAGTGTTCTAATGAATTGGATATATTTATTTACTAAGGTATATGTCGGCTAAAAAACATCATAAGTCTAGTGATTTATCCAAGTATAACGATTAATTTGGATTTTAACCTACGATGTCTATGCGATAAAACCATTTTATTAGCTCACACCACTCACGCATGCAAAAATCGGGTTAACAACGTTCAATTATTCGGCTATAATCCCCAGGTAGGAGGTGTTCCATAAACCGTTAACTTATGTACCTCTAGCCTTAGAGAGGATTATAGACCGATTGAGTTTGTAAACAAAGTTTTACAAGATAACGACCTATTTTAACTATTAAAATAAATTGTTATTTGTTAACCCTATGTGAGCATGCTTGTTGTCTTTGTTATAGATTTTAAATGTATAATCCATTTAATAAGCATTTATAGAACTACAGACATGCTATAACGTACATCAAGCAATCCAAATTTTAACATAACAATTATATTAAATATATGAAACTCTAAATCATGCATACTATATATTATAACGTATTATAACATACTTTCAATGCATGATAAATGCTTCTTATAGTGAAATTTTAAATCTACATGGCATACTTTATGTACATACAAGATTTAATTTAATTAAACATACATTCATAATGCATAAATAATTAAGCACAAACTAAAATAGATTGGTTTTGGCATCCTAAGCAACCAAATAGCTAATTATTGCATTAATAATTGAAAAACAATATCCAAAAGCCTCTAGATCACTTGAATTGACTCGGACCGCCGTAACTATACCTCAAAGGCTTCAAAATGGGCTAAAGCGGACAAAACCATACTGAACTAGACCTCTAATACATGAATTTGTCAAAATAGTTCAATTGAATCGCTAGACGTTTGGCACGCGTGAACTGGGATGGGATGAGCAGTATTGCAATGCTTCATCCCAGCATTGTTACACAAGGGGAAATCTCCTTCATTTTTTGGGCTGGCTGAAGAATAGCGTTGCAACGCTGTGAGGGTAGCATTGCAACGCTTTCTGACAGAAGCTTCAATTTTGAAATTTTACAGTTGAGCATACTTCGGATTTTCTTCAATTACAACCTAATTACAACTCTATTTACTCTAATAAATTTATAGACTCTTAATCATACACTAAGGTCGATAAACAAAGAACCAATTACAATAATTACTAACAAATTGAAGATAAAAAATGATGCCAAAACCATAATATATCTATTTCAGCTACCATTCCATGCAACTCATGAAAAACACCCATCATGCTAAAATTAACACAAAATTGAGTGCATAAAACATGTTCTAATACAAAATGATAGAGTTAGCATGCTATAAATAGAAGCAATTAAGGATCTGATCACTCTAATTACATCAATTTTAGTAAAAAAAAAACATGCATGTTCATGGTTTTTCAGTATATTAGAGTTTCAAGTGAATACCTTTGATGATTCTCCCAAATTGACTGAATTCACCTCGAGTTTCTTCTTCAATTTCTGCAATAGACCACCACAAGAGTCTTTTCTACTAATCGCCTTAGATTGAGTGGTGGAACTCAAATTGAGAGGAATTTTGGTATAATTTTGGGTGTTGATTTGAAGAGGAGGACTTCAAAAATTTCTTCAGAATTTTTAGTTACATGAGACTAATCCAATCTTATTAGCTCTCTGTATAATAAAATCACACTTAATTAAAAGGAAGCTTGACACTTGAAACTCACTAATTTAGTGGATTAGGCGGTGAAAATTGAAAAATTCCACTTCAAATTCAAAATTATTTTTTCTTTCCTTTTGTTTAAATTCAATTTTATTTTTCATTAAAATAAAAAAAGATTAATTAAAATAAATAAAACCTTATTTTCTTGAATTTGAATTTTTCAAATTCAAAATTATTTAAAAAGCTGTATAAACAATTATTAATTAAACAAATTTAATTAAATAATTAATTTAATATCAAATATTAAATTTTTAAAAAACCTAATCTACACATGAATCATTATTCATGTACTTGATATTTAAATCGAATTTAAATATTTCTAACTCTCCAAATCCATTAAATTTGTAAATTAAATGTTTAATTATATCATATATAATAATTCAAACCTTAAACCGTATTTGAATATTTCAAATTCTCTCAACAAGCTATTCCAAGGTTAAATCCTTTTATGAGCTAGTAGAGGGACCTAATGATCCTACAGATCATAAGCTCCAACGATTTGAGATTAATTGGCTAAACTCTTTAAACCGAATGAATCAATATTCGTTAACTACCTATACATACCACTATAGCTCAATAGTTGGACTCTCCTAACTGTAGATATATAAGCCCACATATTTTAACTACAATCAGTAAGTTGATCTTTCACAGGACATTCGTATTTATAGTTAGGTCAAAATTACCATTTTACCCATGTAGTACATCTTACTCCTTAAGTTTCCACTTATCCTCTAATGACCAATTTGTTTACGATCCTACCAATAAACTGAATCCCTGTAGCCACGAGAAGGTGGGGTTCCATTGTTGAAGTCTAGAAGTCAGTACTTAAGGAATAACCCATCTGCTAAACCTAAAACGGGTAGGAGCGAATTCCTTCTTGCAGAACTATGTCTCTAACTATCTATCCGATCTTACCTCTAAAATGGGAGGCTTATTGAGTGATCATGTTAAACCATTCTTACATATATAGATTAAAGGATAACCCCGAATAAATAAGAGTTCATAGTTAACTCAGGAATAAGATCGAGATACCTTAGGCTATCGAATTGAAATAGACAGTTTTAAGAGTAAACAATTGTTATAAAGAAATAGCAATTATTTCGTGGTCCGGTCTTATGCAAACATCTTTTGCATAGGATTCCCCCATTCACAAGTCTCCACATGAACAACTTTGAGATCACATTATTTGTATCAATATACAAAGCGTGCTGCATCCATAGTGTCCCCAAGATAAGGTTCCCAACCTTATCCATATACTTATATATCTTTTTGGTTATATACTAAAACTTGATCCTTTTTATTTCTCTACATAAAGTGTAAGTATTCATGTTATAGCTATGGGTTATTTTATTGTATTTAGTAATGAATGCAATTCAATAACATCCTCAATAACATCTTTATTGAAAGAAATCTGAATAATATCCTTATTATGAATAAAATGTGTTTAATGTATACAAACTACGAGTTTTAGGACATTCCCAACATAAACAAGGATTATATCTGCAAATAATGCTGCTTAAGAAAAGTCTTAATAAATGACAAACACACAACCAATTAAGACAAAATCAGTAGGAAAAGTCATTTGAATAGCTCATAACAGTCTGAAGAACAAATCACGACATAAAAAAATAATAATAAAAATAAAAAACAAAAGTCATCACAACAAACCAACAAAAGATCAACCAACACAAAACACAACCAACCAAACCAAACAAGTAGTCGCCAAACCAAACACAAACTTTTCTCCCACTTTTGTTATGCTTAAAAAAATGAAAGGAACAAAAGGGAAAATAGGTAGGCATCGAGCATTCACATATTCATCCTAGGAACCATAAGTGCCACCCTGAGCAGGAGCATCCATAGAATCATGAAGAAGGTTCAACATGTAATCTGCATCACCTTTGCGATAAGAAGGTTATGAAGTAAAACTCCAGATCCCTTAACTCATTTTTCAAAACAAGCATCACCTTTTCCCACAAGGTATCAAAAGAAACTCCATAGTCAGGCCACTTTCAAAGGAAGACATTGTAGAGTCAACCAAATTAGGGACATGCTTCCTTTGATATAAACTATAACTAAAAGACAATGCAGGGAAAAGAGGTTTAGGAGAATCTAAGTCAGATAGGAGGTTAGGTTTATGAGCTAGAAGAATACCACAGATAAGCCTTGGAAAGCACAAAGGAACTTTAATCGCTTGCGAGCCAATATGACGTTTGATTTGATTGAGGATAAAGACTTCATAATTGAATTGAGCCCCTATGCAAATTTGATACAAGAGACTTACCAATGTAGTAGAGAGCCCATATTTGTGGGAGGAAAGACATTGGTTCTCCATTCCTATTTCGTGGAGCAGCACATATTTCACGCTGAGATCAGAACAAGACAATTGACCCTCTTAGGTTAAGCATGTTTTACACCTCCTACGAGTTCAAAGACAAGATTAGATATGGAGGGTCTCTGTTCAACGACAATTTTTGGAACTTGTCTATCCACAAACTTGTTGATAATAGTAGCTGACAAAAATAAAATAGTGCCCTCTCACATGAACTTGTTCGAAATTAGGGCTACCTTGAACATCAAACTGATGTGAAAGATTCACATAAAATTCATGACCTTGTTGAGGATAGTAAGGCCACAGATTTAACATAGAACAAACAATATTAGCCTTCACAAATAAATCTATAATTTCTAGACAGTCTTGAGCTTTTTCATGGCCATTCTCATCCATACAGATCAAAGAACTACCATCATAAATAGGAGTTCACAACTAACTCAGGATTAAGGTCAAGTCTTCTATGGTCATCCTATTGAAATATTAGTTTCTTAAAGTAACAGTGTTATAAAGAGAAACTAATTACTTCGTGGTCTAGTCTATGTATAAATGCCTTTAAACAAGATATCTCCACTTACATGTCTTTACATGAATAATATGATTCATATTGTTTGTAATACTTACATCTCATGTAACAATTACAAAGTGGGTCGTATCTACAGTGTTACCAAGCTAAGGCACCAAACATTCATCCATTTACTGTAGAACTTTTAGGTTATTACTTAAACATGAACCACCTATATGTCAACCACATACTGTTCAAGTTACATCATATAACCTTGGGTCTTAGTTTATTGGAATGAATTAATGTTATCTAAATGTCAAATAAAATATATCTGATTTTATTAGATAAATAATTTGTGTTAACAAAACTACAAAACACGAGATACACTAGATTTAGGACATCAATCCCAACATTCTCCCACTTGTCCAAAGTTAGTGGAATGTATCAAAATACAATAAAAGACAATTGGGAAAGTATCAATGCACAATGTACGGTAAAGTATCAATATACAATACAATAAACTAGAGTATACAATATACCCAATAAAATCTCCCACTTGCCTTAGCTTAGATGACTTATATCTCGTAGACCCAGACCCTCTAGGTGACCCTAAAAACTTTAACCGTGAGAGACTTTATTAATGGATCAACAATATTGTACTCCAAGGCAATCTTGGTGATGATCAAATCTCTTCATTGCACAATCTCTCTGATAAGATGATACTTGCACTCTTTATGCTTTTCACGTTTGTGGTTATGAGGCTCCTTAGAGTTTGCCACAGCACCATTATTATCACAATAAAGTGTGATGGCCAATGAAATATTTGGAACAACTTCCAAATCCGTGACAAATTTTCTAGGCCAAATGGCTTCTTAGTAGCTTCATAGTCAGCTACATACTCAACCTCCATGGTAGAATCCGCAATACAACTTTGCTTAGTGTTGTGCCATACTATAGCTTCTTCATTCAGAGTGAACACTGATCCTGATGTAATTATTTTTAATCTTTATCAATCTCAAAATCAGAGTCAGTGTATCCTGTAAAAATCAAATCCTTGCCCCCATACACAAACATATAGTTTCTCATTCTCCTATGATACTTGAGAATAGCTTTAACTGCAGTCTAGAGATCAAATCCAGGATTTGATTGATATCTA
Source organism: Benincasa hispida (assembly GCF_027475165.1). Taxonomy (NCBI): domain Eukaryota; kingdom Viridiplantae; phylum Streptophyta; class Magnoliopsida; order Cucurbitales; family Cucurbitaceae; genus Benincasa; species Benincasa hispida. Next base: position 37,509,757 of record NC_143486.1, on the reverse strand, counting down.
CTGACTACCCCCACTGCATGGCAAATGTCGGGTCTAGTACACAACATGGCATACATAAGGCTACCCACTGTAGATGCATAAGGAATCTGTCTCATCTTCTCAACCTTTTGAGGTGTCTTAGGAAACTGTTTCTTAAACAAGATAATTCCATGCCTGAAATATTACAAACCATTCTAGGAATTTTGCATCGAATATCTGATAAGCATTTTATCAATATAGGATTCCTGAGACAGGGTTAATGATTTATTCTTTCGATCCCCTATAATTTGGATCCCTAGAACAAATTGTGTTTCACCCAAATCTTTCATTTGGAATTAAGCAGCTAGCCATTATTTAATGGTAGTTAGGTAACCTACATCATTTACAATGAGTAGGATATCATCCACGTACAACACAAAAAAATCTATTGAACTACTGATGATCTTCTTATAAACACAAGGCTTATAAACATTTTGATCAAATCCATAAGATTTGACTGCAGAATCAAACCTTATATTCTAAGATCGAAATGCTTGTTTTAATTCATAATGGACTGATTAAGCTTGCAAACCTTTTGGTCTTGATCTTGTTCAATACACCACTCTTGTTGGGTCATGTAGAAGTTTTCGTCAAGATTACCATTCAAAAAAGCTGTCTTGACATTTATTTGTCATATCTCATAGTTATAATATGTGGTAATAGATAAGAAAATCCGAATAGACTTAATCATAGGAACAAGTGAGAAAGTTTTTTCATAGTTCACTGCCTCAACTAGTCTAGCCTTAAAGGTTTGACCCTTTCCATCTACACCCAGTTTTCTCTTGTAGATCCATTTGCAACCTATAGGTTTAACTCCATCAGGTTCATCTACAAGTTCCTAGACATAATTGTAGTGCATAGACTCCATTTCTTTATCCATGGCTTTGATCCATTAATATTTGTCAACATCAATCATTGACTTCTTGTAAGACGATGGATCCTTAACCTTGTCATCTAATATGACGGTTTATTTCTGTTAAACCCAAATAACAAGTAGGGTGGGTTACATCCTTCTACTACGTCGAGGCTCTTTCAACACTTGAGAATGATGTGTTTGACTAGATGAAGCAACATCAACAACTCTTGTTGAAGTTGTTGAAGTTTCAGTAGTCTCTCTAGAAATTTCATTTAATATGATTTGGCTCTTTGGCTTATGTTCTCTAATGTGTTTTTCTACTAAGAAAGTAGCATTTGTCGATACAAATACTTTATTTTCTTTTGGAGCCAGACCACCTCTTGTTTCTTTAGAAAAACTATAAATAGGCATAATCTTGAACGTGGTTTCAATTTTTTTGGATTTGCCACAAGCACATGTGCTGGACATCCCTAGATCTTGAGATGTCGTAAACTATTTTTACGACCTCTCCATAATTCAAAGGTGTTCAAGTAACACCCTTTGATGGAATCTAGTTTAAAAGGTAAGCTAAAGTTTCCACTGTATAACCCCATAACGAGATAGGTAGAGAAGCATAGCTCATCATAGAGCAAACCATGTCCAACAGTGTTCTATTTCTTCTTTCTGATACATCGTTTTATTGAGGTATACTAGGTGCTGAGAGTTGAGATGTGATTCCATGTTCTATTATATAGTTTTGGAATTCAACATCCATGTACGCTCCACCTCGATCCGATTGAAGTGTTTTAATCTTTTTACCTAACAAATTTTCAACTTCAGTCTTATACTCCTTAAACTTTTCAACTATGTCAGACTTATGTTACATTAGATAAACATGCGCATATCATGAATAATCGTTCGTATAAGTGAAAAAATATTCAAACTCTTCTCAATTAGATATAATAGTCAACGGTGTGATGATCTTTCACAAATTGATCGTAAGTACAGTTGAGCCAAAATTATCGTTTTTCCCCTATAGTTACATTTAACTCCTTAAGTGTTGGGATTGGTAGGGTCTTGTAGTTTGTAACTGTATTGTACAAATATTTTATTTATTTAATAAAATATGAGATGTTTGATTTGACATTTAGTAACATTAAACCCACAAACCAATAAACTAATTTCCAAGGTCACCTTCTGTACCTTAAACATGTATGTAGAGACATACAGATTGATCATGTTTAAGTAATAACCTAAATGGTTTGTAGTAGATGCATAAGGCTGGATACCTTATCTTTGTGACACTACGAGTATGGCCCGCTTTGTAGATGTTATAATTGTTGTAAAGTGCTACAATTTTAATCTTAGAAAAGTTTCAAAATTGAAATAAAAAATTAAAAAATTAGAAAAATTGGAAAAGTGGGAATTTTCCACTTATTCACTTTTTAGGTTAGTAACCAATCCATTACATTTCTAGCTTAAATTCTCAAGCTTGAGCTGGAATTTATGTAGAAAGTTTGTTGCTTGAAAGTCATGCAATAAATAAACCAAACTGTGAAATCGGTGATGCAAATAGTTGAATTTTGCTAAAAAAACAAAAGTGTTTAAAGAAGTGTTCTTCACACTGCTAAAAAACCAGTTCTTCACCTCAAGTTTCTCTAATTTAAGCTTGTTTTGAGTCTCACAACTCAATCTAAGGCTCCAAGAGAATAGTAGGGAAGACCTTGTGGTGGTTCACAACTAAAGGAATAGAAGATTACAGCTGAAGATCGTGATTCAAGATGTTGAAAATCTCTTTTTAGTTTATCAGCATGTTGAATTTGAAATCAAAATTAATGAATTAGAATGCTTAATGATCCTGTTTTTCTTCCACTGCTTGTTTCTATATTCCAATAGAATTGGCCTTTGATTTGTAAGGGTGAGGTTGGCTAGACCGCCAACACAATATGCCTACCATTTTGAGGACAAGACCAAGTGGGGAGCTGAGAACATAATAACATAAAATGGAATTCACTCCTTCCACCCTTGAGAGTAAGTAGATGAGTGTTCCTTTACATGGTGTCTCTAGGACTTGAATAAAGGGCCTTACCCTTTCATTGGCCCGAGAGGGGTTTTTGTTTATTGGTTGGACCATAAACGAGTTGTTTATTAAAGAAACAGTGGTACCCAAGGAGCCAGAGGTAACCCAAGGATAAAACAGTAATTTTATCCACTTGGAGTTACAAACACTCGTGAAGGACTAACTTGTTGATATTAGTCTATATACGTGGACACGTAAATGTACCTGTAGTGAGAAGAGTGCAGATGTGGGCCTTTATTGGAGTGTACCCATAGTTAACAAATAATGATTAACTTCGTTAACGTGTTTAAACAATTAATCTCATATCGTTGAAGCTTATGATCTACAGGTCTACCAGGTCCTCTCGTTAGCTCACTAAAGGATACTTAAGAAGGATAATTTGAATTGTTCAAATTAATTTAAGGAAATTATATATTAATGTTATTACTTTTAGATATGATCTATAATTAAATTGAACAGTAATATTTGAATAAGATTCAAATTAATGAATTCCAATGAATTAGATTCACAATGAATTAATTAATAAAGAAGTTTTTCACATATACATGGGATGTATATGATAATTAAATGTATACATTAAATTGAGTTTAATATATAAATATTTATTTAATTATTGTACAAATCAAAAGTAAATAAGTGTTATTTAAATGTGCAAATTAAATAAGTGTTATTTAATTGGAAAAATTAATTCAATAAGTATTATTTAATTAAATGGGTTAATTATTAAATAATATTATTTAGTTAATTATTGAAAAGAAAAATATATTGGGAAGATCCTTGGTCTTTCTCTATATAAAAACCTCCCCATGGCTCTTTGAGAACATACAACACTGTATACATAATTCTCATTGTAGAGAAACTCTAACAATACACAACTCCTTAGTATTATTGTGCATAATTTTCTCTAAGCCATAAATCCTCTCTACACTCCAAAACTCTATTCTTCTCTCCCTCTCCCAATAATTGGATACCACCTATCCATCTTTTGGAATCTCAGAAAATAACGAGGTAACTCTCGTGTTAGCATTTGAGATCATTCAAGGAGTCGTTCGTGATCGAAATCATTTGGAGATCCATTCGTTGGAACCTTGGAGAAGATTGTTCGTGGCACTTGGGGAACCTACAAAGGTATGAATCATTCTAACCCTTTCCCCAATAGCATGCTAGTTTATGTGTTTATTCTATTCTTTCTAGTATAACAATTTTGCTTATTGTAAGAATTTAATCACGAGATGCAAGGTGATCTCACCTGAGAGACGCTTCCGCTATGGGATTCAATCCTTTCACTACATACAACACAAGAAAAGCTACTGAATTGTTGATGATTCTTTTGTGAACACAAGACTCATCAACACAATAAATATTTTAAGCTTGGTAAAATGATTTCATCAGGGATAAAGAAAAGACAGTGAAAAAGACTCAAAATTATGTTTAATGATCAACATCCAACACACACAAAAAGAAAATCAAAACTAAAATTTTTGCTACATTAATCTTTCAATATCAGTAAATTTGAGGCAAAAATTAAATGAGGAGCTTTGCAAGGATAATTCTGTTTTGATATTCCCTGCCAAACAATTCTAAGGTTTTTTTTTTTTTATATAAAATCACTTTACCGGTTGCAAGTAAAGTTAACGGCTTTGCAAGTGTCGTTCCATTTGGATGGTGGAGGACCAAAACATTCGTCATTGAAACTAGAAGACTCTAGCCATGTACCTAAAAACATATCTCAAATTCAAAACACTATATAAATCATAAAATAATAAGATGTTGAATAAATAATATACATACTGGCAATCTTTTCAACTTTTTCTTTGGTGAGTTTCGTTACAAATTCATTGAATAAATACTAATTTTCATTTCAACACTTCAAAATCTTATGAACCATAATCAACAATAATACATAAATTTGTTTATAATAAACAATAATAGCTTCATGCAACCAACAAGCTAGAATGGATCTAACTCAGAGCTCGAAAATTAAAACATATCTGAAAGACCAACATGCATGACAAGATTTGAAAACCCACGGGTAAATTGAAAAAATAGACGGATGAATTTGAAAAACCCACGACTAGATCTATATATTGAACACAGACGACGAGCTAAACAATGAAAGTATAAAGTGGCTACGAGCTGAACAGTGAATGGTGATGACAATAGAGCGATGATCAGCTTAATGAGTTAGACGGTGACAACAACGATGATGAGCTGAAGAGAGTCCACGACGTTGTTCTACGCCTCCACAAACATCTCCACGAATGGATTTGCACCTCCATGACACCTCCACGAACGGATATGCATCTCCATGACATCTCCACGAACGGAGATCTCCACCTCCAAGAACGGAGTTAACGAACAGAGAGATCTGCACTTCACGGAGATTTGGCCCAGAATGAAAGAGGGTTTGGAGGAGATGAAGTGAGAAAGGAGAGGGAAGAAAGAAAAATGAAAGAGCATAAATTTTTTACTAAAAGGAAAAAAGATAAATTATTTAAATTATACATTCATTTTTTGTTTCTACAAGCAATGCTAAAGCTCCAATTTCTTGTAATGGGAAAGATTCTTTACTCCCACTCTCACCACTTTTACAAGTCACTACATGTGATCTCCTATTTATACCTTCTGGTCACTCCTTAATTCTCCAATGTGGTGGAAGGTGGAAACTCTCCATGTGACTCTTAGGCTACGGGTCTTGGTATATATGGGTCATTTCCAACCCACTATGCATGATATAGTGAAATTTCAAGTTAAATATAATGAGTACTAATTAGTGCACTATTCTTACACCAATGTTATTATTGAAACAAATTTTGAATGACACATCATTGATACGCCCAACTGATATACAATATATTTAGTATATTAATCAATTGATATACTTTATTTATAGGATATCATTTATACAATTCATATAAGACATTAATTATGTGATGGTTGATATTCTTTGTTCGATTATGATAAATATTATTTTTTTGTTTTTCGCTTCATGTTGACATATAGTTATTTTCACTTGATTAGTTCATTTTGATGTTTATGGTATATATGTTAAATGCATCAATTTTTTCAAGTGGTATACCAAATGTAAATTATATTAGTTAATTTATTTTATTTTCAAATTTGTGATATGATTTTAATGGTAATAGTTATATTTAATTTAGTTTATGAATTGTAAATATTTCAATTTTAATATATTAATCGATTGATATACTTGATATTGTTGATATACCAAATATGAAGTATGTAATTTAGAATGATACATAAAGTTTAACATTGGACTTTCAATTGTATATTAGTACTAATTCAAAATGAATCACAAGTAGATCATTACTGTTTCGATGGTTTATCATAATGAGTTGAAAATACAATACTAAGTATTGGTGTATCAGTAACTTATGAACACTATTTAAAATTTTTATTTAAATTATAACACATATGTAGTAATTGTATACCAATAGTCATTCAAAATTCATTTCATGTGCATTTCTGGTATATCAATAGTATATCACTCATGATCTAAATCTGTTTTAAGTATTGTATTGGTGTATCAGTATTATATCAATGCTCATTCAACATCCAATTTCAAGAATATATATATTGTTAGTGCATTAGTAGTCATATCTAATCACCTATCCGAAATTCAAGTACAAATTAGTTTACCAATATTGTATCAATGCTCATAAAGAATAATTTCAAGTATATCAGTAGTTATCAGTAGTATATAAAAATTTCTTCTAAATAAAATTTTAAATTGTCTAACATCTGTAAGGGAAGAGCTCCATAGACAAAATGTAGGGGAAAAGCTCCAATCCTTCCTTACATCAAAAAAGAATGTAAAAACTAACCTAAAGATGAAGGAAAAATAGAGGAAGAAAAAAGGTTTCGAGTCTAACTTCTGTCTCCATCAAATCTTAGATGATAAACCCTAGAAGAAGAATAAGATATTCATAAAAAAAATGATGGAGTTTCGTGGTATTATAGGGCAGCGTCGCGACACTGAGATCCCTTATTTGAGTGTAGGCGCTTGAGCACAGCAGCGGTCAATGCTGCACTCTTTGCTTGGCCACGCTTGTGCAACATTCTTCTTCCATTTAAAATCTGGAGTGCCACAATGCTCTTGCCTTAAGGTGCCTACTACCTTCAAGTGTAATGCACGACACCTTGCATGGTGTCGTTGCACCGGCCCTAGGAGCAAATGGTCTTTTTGATCATTTGAAGCTCTGGCTACTCAAATTTGCTTCCGATAATTCCAAATTGGTTCCGAAGGACTTGTAGCTTTAAAATGCATGATTTGCCCAAATTTTGACAAATATAATCATTTGATCATATTAAACACAACAAAAACAGTAGATTAAGGTCATAAAAACATCTCTTTTTTAGAGCAAGGAAAACAAAATAAAGATATAAATCCTCTGTTGCAAATGAGTAACTTTATACTCAAGGCTAAAGATAACAAAAAAAATTACAAAGACCAAATCAATCGATTGAATGCAATCAATAAAGTAATTTAAAATTAATTCTCTATCCCCTATGTGTGTATGCGCTTAGTGTTAGGTCTTTACAAAACATATATTTTTTATGTTAATTCCCCCAAAATCGTGTTGATTATTTACTTTTCATGCTCATTTTGTAGGTAAGACGGTCTCGGGGGGTGATTAGGAGTCATTCCGTCAAAGTCGAATAGAATCAGATAAATTGCCAAAATACCATCAAGCTCTAGCATCACGACCCTAGGAGAAGTGTCGAGCAACACTTGAAGACAGAAAGCTTATTTTTGTTGCAAAACAGGGCAACATTGCAACACTCCCCACAACGTTGCAACGCTTCGGATTTTGATGCAACTGTCCGCGCGTGCGCACCTCGTGCAAAGCAGTATCAAGGCCAGCGTCACATCCCAAGTGCAATCCTTCTTGTTTTTTTGTGATTTAGTGTTGCAACACTAACCTCTGTTACCCTCCGAGTATAAATAGTTTTTCTTTCACTTTTGTAAAGAAGGAGGCACGATTTCAATGGAGGCTGGAATTTCTCTCTATTTCAATTAGTCTCTATGGTAATTTTGTTTCCTACTTACGTTAGATTTTGATTACTTTTTGGATTGTAATCAACAATTTGTAATTCTTCATGAATTTGTCTATGGATTTGTGAAGTAATCGACCTTGTTTCTATTTCAAGAGTTCTTGCAATTCTTTTGAGTTTTTTTACTTGTCTTTATCATTTGCAATCTGATTTGAGCATTCTTGAATCAATTTTTAATTCTTGAAGCATGTTGAATGATCTACATCTTGAACATGTTTAGACTAGACATTTGGTTTTGTCACAATCATGATTGAATGTGTTACTTTTAATCTGTTCGATAGAATGTCTAGCCAAGATCTACAAGAGGCAATAGTAATCGCGTGTTTAATAGCTATCCTAGGATGCACTAATTACTTGATTTGAAGAAAAATCGGTTAATTAAGTAACCTATCTTGATAATAATTAATCGGCGCAATTGAATCCTAGAACTTAATGTGCGTGTTTTCTTTTCTATATGACCGCTATCAAACCAATAGAGGTAGAAGCATGTAGATTAATTAGGTTTAGGGCTATCCAACCTTAATTAATGATTAGGACGCTCTCTTAACTACGTTATTGCTAGTCGTCCGCCTTTGTAGAGACTAGTTTAATCTAGTTAAGTAAGTAATTACGAGCTTAATCTGATTATGAACTAAATTTGTAGAATTCAATGATAGGAATTGCATTGAACTTCTAACTTGGATTAGAAGCAAGATTGTTCTAAAATTATTTACAATTATCCTTTGTCTTTTGAATTTTAGTATTTTTCTTGCTTTAATAAAAAAAAAAACCCGTTTTATAGCTTTTATAGTTAAGCTTGGTTAAGGAAAAAATTAAATAACTTTTCCCTTTGGATCGACCTCTTACTTCCACTTTAACTATGAGTTAGTTTAGGTTGTTGTTCAAGCTTTACAAATATTGTTTGTTTCAGGTTAGGTAGACAACGACACCTACTTAGCTCCAATCAAAAATGGTGTCGTTGCCGGGGAAATGGCTAACCATTTTATCTTTTTCTTAGCTAAATTTGACTAGTAAACTTTAAAACACCAAAAATATTTTCTTCTTTTTGTGTCTAGTTGTCTTAATATGGTGGATATAAACATCTACTATGCACTTCAAGTGATTGTACGGCCCATCGAATAGCACAAGAGGTAGGCAAATTTAATGAACTTAAGAGTGAAATAAATAAACTAATCTTTCTTGTTCGAGTTGTGTTTACTAAACATATAAAAGTTCCACGTGGTCCTGAACATGAATACTACCCAACTTACTAAACTCCATCATTGATGCCATCTCCTTCTACCAATATATGTAATTCCTCAGACTGCTCTTGTGAGTTTGTGTAGGAACATTCTTATCTTGCTCAAGAACAATCGAGTTTCCAGCAGAATAGGTTTTATTTCGAACATGAAGTCAGAATTGACATTTAGAATCTGTGTAACCTCGTTCCCCTAATTACCAATTCGATTAGGAGCGTTGAAGAGTCTTAGGAAGATACATTTTCTGATAATACTGAGTTAAGAGGTGAAGGAATTCATGTCGATAATCTAGTAGAGTTGCCGGTTCTTCGAAATTCCTATGAAGGTAAGATGTTGGATTTAGTAGTAAGTGAATTGGTAACGGTTTTTCTGATTGTAAGTAGGATTCAATTGAGTTTCACTTGGAGACTCAAGCCCCCATGGCAGTTGAGGTTCATCAAATGCCTGAGCTTGCACACTACATGCTCACATTGGAGAACTATTCAGAGCTTCTCGTCGTCTGTGGCACTAAAGCCAATCTAACTAAGGAGTTTTCCTAAATCAACAATGAAGATGTTTTTCTCACACCCTGTTCAGAACAAGTAAGTAGGGATAAGTATGAGCCCGCACCACTCCTTAAGGAATCTCAAGTAAAACAGTTAAAGGCTGACAAGCCAAGAACTGTACTTTGTCCTAGTATTTCTTGCATTTTTTATTATTGCCCGTATTTCCCTTTTGAGTCAGAGTCTATTGTTGAGTCTTTTCTTTCTTTTGAATCTTTTGGGTCATTTGAGTCTTTCTATTCTTTCTTTTTCTCTTTTTTATCAAATATTAGAAAACCAAATTTGACCTGTCTGCTTTTCGTCAAAAGGGTGACTTCTCTTATAGCCCTTCCAGTCTATATAGATTAATTTAAGAGAGGACCGGAGAAGGATGAAAATTTTTATGTACCTTGAAAAGCATAAAAGACTGGTCGCGTCAAGCAATTGATATTAAAAATTTGCCCTTCTTGGAGGTAGCCAGGCGTAAAAAAATAAAACACGTTTTCTTTTAGTTTTAATTTATATTTTTTTAATTAGTTTTAGTTGTTGATTTGATTTTTACTTCTTTGTTCTTTATAAAGCTAGGATAGTCTTAATTTCTATCTCAAAAAAATTAAAAAAATGAGGGCACAGCGTCGCAATGCTGTATAAGTAGTGTCACGACGTTGCGAGACAGAAACTCAATTTAAAGCAGTTTATGTCATTCGAAGAATACCCAAATTCGAAATCCCTCTTCTCAAACTCAAATTTCTCTCAAATTTCTTCCCACCCCTCATCGATTTTCATTCCTAATTCCAAATCCAAGAAACTTTTCTTCAAAATCTAATTATTTTCCTCACTTTTCAAGGATTTCCTCCTTGAAATTTTTGGGTTTTTCACCAAAATACATATTTTTAGGGCTTTTTCTCTTCCTCTCAAGCAAATGCTTCAACCAACCCAAGGTAATGCATTCCTCTTTGTTTAAACCCTTTGATGATTATCTAGGTTGTATTTAAGTTCTGCTTGATGAGTATTTGAGTTTTGCTTGATGAGAATTTTAGAACTGCTTGATGGATGCATGACTTGCATGGAAGAAATGATTTTGTTTTTAAATTGTTGAATCTTGGATAATTAGAAATAAGATGCTTGGGATTTTTCTGTTTGCAGGTTTCTAAATCGAATAGTGGTGTGTGATTCTTTTGATTGATAAATCTATTAGAAGAGTGAATTAGGATTGTCTTAGGTTTTAACTTTTATTTTGTGAGCTTTCCTTAGAATATTCGTCATGGGTCCTAAGCCTAAGAAGGGAAAGAATGTTGCCAGTTCTAGTGGTAGGGATTCTCCTCAACCCGAGTCTAATAACCCTAGGTTTGCTTCTTAAGGGGCTGAGAGTAGATACCATCAAGTGGTAGCACTTAAGAACTTAGTACCAGAAAGGGCTTTAACCTTAGAACCAAACTTCTATCATTAAATCATATCGGGAATTCTATTGAGGTGTCTATCAGGTGATGAAGCGATGGGGATCATGCACCAATCACATGCTGGCATCTTGGCAAGCACTAAGGAGGGCGAAAGCTGTTTCAGTATTTACTACAATCAGAAAAAAAAAGGGAAATCCCGGCGGGACCCTTGTTCACCGTTACTGGAAGGTACTCGACTCCTTCTAGAAAATTCAAAATATAGGAGAGAGGATGGAAAACTCTAGTAGCTAATCCTGGTGAGGTTATCACTCCTTTAGTAAGAGAATTTTATGCCAACATTGACCTCGACAGGGATGTCTCGTTAGTGAGAGGTGTTAGAGTCTCTTTCTCTTCCTCTAGAATTAACAAAACTTTCGGTCTAGCTCCATTTGATGACGAGTATGGACGATTTCTATCTCAACCGCTAGATGAACAAGTGATTATAGAAGCCCTCTGTGGGCAAGGAGCTCAGTGGACACGTTCTAGTAGGTAATTAGGTTTAGATCTACGAACATATCTATAGTAGGTCAAATTTGGAAGGATTTTGTATGTTCTAGATTGATGCCCAGTACTTAGACTGACCGATGTGACCCGAGATAAAGCTAAACTTCTTTATTTTCTCATTCAAGGTATGTCCATTAACGTAGGGAGAGATATTCACGTTTCCATCCGACGATGTGGACGATGTTCTACAATGGGTAGCCTTAGACACCCTAGCCTAATAACTTTTTTCTGTTAGAGGTCTAAGGTAGAAATACTCAGAAATGAGGAACGTATGGGGTGTAAAGACCCAATTTCTAAAACGTCCATCTCAACCTTCTGAGACCCGACTTGAGGAACTCCACAAACAAGAAGAAAAAGAGCTAGGTGGGGAAGATGAACATTGTAGAGAGGAACCACTTAGGGCAGAACTTCCAAGTCATCCCCATAAGCAACCAGATAGTGGTGACATATTAGGTGAGCAAGCCCTTAGAACCTCCACTGAAGCCTTAAGGGTGAGCTGTGAAACTGCTCGTCGTGTTTGGCGTATGCAAAGAACTATCAATTTCATATGCTAAAAAGATCGTCTCTACATGTCAGCATAGGTTTTCGGTACGACGTCTAACGAGAGCCTGACTCACCTGACTCGGACTGACATTGGCCATATATTTTCCCAGCATGTTTCTTCATTTTTGCCCTATTTTTCATTTTTCATTTTCATTTTCTTGCTTTCTTCTATTAGCTTTCTAGGATTATAAATTTTTAGACTAACTTTCTTCTTTCCTTGTAGCTTTTCTTTCCCTTTCTTTTTCTTTTCTTTTCTTTTCTCTTTTTTGTAGGAACAACAAAATGAAAGGAAAAAACAAAAATTTGATGCATGAAAAGTACAACAAAAGAAAAAAAAAACAAAGAAAATTTTCTACCACCACCGATTGTGCGAAATTAGGGGAGATTTCTTTTCCCTTTCTTTTTGTCTTCTCATTCATATCTTAGTTTTATAAACATTAAGAAGAATGTTTAATTTTTAAGTTGGGATTGGGGTACATTGTGTGTTCTTAACATTTTTTATTAGGGTTGTAAAAATGAGCCTTACAAAAAATTTTGCTCTATGATCTTTGCATGTCTAGAGTCCTTGAGCACCTAAGCTCGGGTTATGTGGATTTTATGATCTTGATTAAACATATCTTGATTAGGCTCTATTACATTTTTATGTCATATTTTTCATTCTCTAAAGAAACACAATATCATCATCTTGACACTTTTTCCTTTTAAATGACTCATTTTTTCTTTAACGCATGATTAATTCTTAGGCATGTTCATTCATTCATGAATCACATTCACTTTGTTTGTTATGGATCATTTATTTTTATCAATGAATTTTGAGGATGCATTCTCTCAGCAATGATACAAATCAAATTTTAGGTTTTTTTAATATATTTTCTAACAAAATTTTGAAACTTATCTTTCAAAAGAAAATTTCTTTTCTTTTTAACTTCATAAAAAATCGATACTTAGTCTTTAGATTTATTTAGAATCTCAAAACTCTTAGAAATTTCATAGCCACTTAATTTTCTTTGTCACCCCAATAGGATAAATTTTGGTCTAAGATAAACTATCTTGTTTTAGAGATAAGTCTAGACAAAGAGGATGAAGAAAGGGCCTAGTATTTTTTAAAAAAAACAAAAAAGGAGCAAGCTTGCTTATTTATCTTAATCTTCGCTAATGTGTGTGTGTACATGGATAGAGGTGAAAAGAGCTACCTTGATTGTGTTAGGTAGGGCCTGCGAGAAAAGAGCGATAGGTTCCCTGCGGAGTTATCCCTCTAGGTAAAAAATAATGTCAATTACATTTTATGTGCTGAGTTAAAAAAGGCACCCTTGTCTTAGAATTATCTCTTTTTTTTTGCAAGATAGGTATACTTTAGACCGATAACCAAGCCACTGTAGGGCGAAGAGGAATTGAGAGTTGGATATAGCCTTTCTACTAGTTTTAGCCTTTAAATAAACTAAAACTGAGTAGTCTTTTCTTTTATGGATTTACAAGAAAAAGATGTTTTCTTTTAAAAAGTAGGTTTCAAATTTTTGTATCATTCACTTGCTTGATTGTTGAAAAGAAAGATACAAATCAATTTTTTGTGTAAACAACATGAACATATTAAAACTTTTGAATGACTTCTCTGAATGAATGCATAATTGATATTCATGTTTTTTATTCACTGTACGCATATTTCTAGTTTAGACTTGCTCAGGACGACCAAGAGTTAAGTTTGGGGTATTATTTAGGTCTTTAACAGACATATATTTTCTATGTTAATCCCCTTAAAATTATGTTGATTATTTACTTTTAATGATCATTTTGTAGGTAAAACGATCCTTGGAGTGATTAGAAGTCATTCAGAGAAATTGGGCTAAAAAGGATTTTTAAAAGATGATCAAGAAAGTCAACAAAATTGAACAGAATCAAATAAATTACCGAAATTCCATCAAGCTCCAATGTCACGACCCTAGAAGAAACGTCGAGCAACGCTTGAAGACAGAAAGCTTACTTTTGCTGCAAAACAGGGTAGTGTTGTAATGTTCCCCACAATGTTGCAATGCTCCGTCAAGACCAGGGTTATGTCTCAAATGCAACGCTTCTTGGCCTTTTTGCGATTTAATGTTGTAATGCTAGCCTTAGCGTCACGATGCTACCCTCCAAGTATAAATAGATTTCTTTCATTTTTGCAAGAAAGGAGGCATGATTTCGATGGAGGCTGAAATTTCTCTCTATTTCAATTAGTCTCTATGGTAATTTTGTTTCCTACTTAGGTTAGATTTTGATTTCTTTTTGGATTGTAATCAACAATTTGTAATTCTTCATCAATTTGTCAATGGATTTGTGAAGTAATTGATCTTGTTCCTATTTCAAGAGTTATTACAATTCTTTTGAGTTTTTTTACTTGTCTTTATCATTTGCAATCTGATTTGAACATTCTTGAATCTATTTTTAATTCTTGAAGCATGTTGAATGATCTATATCTTGAACATGTTTAGCCTAGACATTGGTTTTGTCACAGTCATGATTGAATGCATTGCTTTTAATGTGTTCGATAGAACGTCTAGCCATAATCTACAAGAGGCAATAGTAATCATGTGTTTAATAGCTATCCTAGGATGCACTAATTACTTGATTTGAAGAAAATTTGGTTAATCGAGTAAGCTATCTTGACAATTAATCTCTGCAATTGAATCCTAGAACTTAATGCACGTGTTTTCTCTTCTATATGGCTGCTATTGAACCCAATAGAGGTAGAAGTATGTAGGCTGAGGTAGAAGCATGTAGACTGATTAGGGTTAGGGCCTTCTAACCTTCATTAATAATTAGGATACTCTCTTGACTAGGTTATTGCTAGTTATTTGCCTTTATAGAGACTAGTTTAATCTAGTAAAGTAGGTCGTTGCGAGCTTAATTCGATTGTGAATTAAATTTGTAGAATTCAATGATAGGAATTGCATTGAACATCTAACTTGGATTAGAAGCAAGATTGTTCTAAACTTGTTTACAGTTACCCTTTGTATTTTGATTTTTAGTATGTTTCTTGCTTTAATAAAAAAAACTCCCGTTTTATAGCTTTTATAGTTAAACTTGGTTAAGGAAAAGATTAAATAACCTTTTCTCTGGATCGACCTCTTACTTCATCTTTAATTATGAGTTAGTTTAGGTTTTTGTTTGAGCTTTAATAGTATTGTTTGTTTGGGGTTAGGTAAAAGTAACGACACCTATTTAGCTCTGAACAATTAGCCAATCCCATCTAGGTCCTTACTAACCCGAGAAGGTTTTTATTCGACCCTCAACTCGTTTTCCTCTACAATGGCTCAAGGCCAATCATCATGCAATCTAAAACAATCAAGAAAGTAATATTTTGACTAAGGTACTTGAAAATACACACGAGATCCATAAACTTGCATTCCTTCTACCTAACGACACTAGCTCTCACACACTCACTGTAGGGAATCGTACCCACTCTTACTCGCAGATGTCCTAACTAATCACAACAAATGACAACTCTTTTTACCCATAGTCATGCATACACACTACAAGTTTATATTTTTCATCACTTTTTTTCATTTCATTTTCTTTTGCTTTATTTTTCTTTTGATCTCATTTTTTTTCTAAGCATGCAAATAATTTTTTTCCTAAGTCTCATATTACAAAACTATCAAGCAAAAAAAGACTACTTTCTAACTCGTAGAGTCTTTTAGAGTGACAACAAGCATATAGGTCAAATAATCTAATCCTAACATGTAAACCCCAAATTCTAAATTTCCTAGACAAGTATGTTTAGCGAAATGAATGATATATTAAATATCTAATAAGTGAAAATCCATGATATTTATAGGAGTTGTGGAGAAAGGAAAAGAAAAACATATTAAATAGGGAAGCTCACTTATTAATTTGGATGGAGGCAGTAAATAGGGGGTGACGTGGCGGTTAATCCTTGAACTTGGGAGGCGGTAGGAAGATTAAAAAGAAGAGGAACTTCGAAAGCTTGGTTTCGGTAATCTACATGAGAAAATTTAGTGAAATTGGTGCCATTTGAAAGCTGGGAGAATCTAGTTTTTGTGGTTGTCTTACCGAAGAAAGTTTGCAGGAGAAGAAGAACAAAAAGTGAGGAATTTGTAGAAGAGGTAGGATCTCGAATTAATCAGGGCCCGAGGTGAAGATTGGAAGCTCCAGGCCAAACCATAAAGAATTTGCGGCTGAAATTTTGAGGTAAGAAAGTTAACTCAATTTTAACACGTTTGTAGAAGAAATTTTCTTGAAAAGAGTTCAGGAGTTTGAGTTATGAATTTGTGATTTTGAAATAGAGAATCTGTGCAGAAGCAAACAACTGCTTAGGAAGAACAAGCAAACAGCTCACCGTGAAGAGCGAGAACGAGATGAGAAGAATGAGGATCTCACTCAGGATGATAATCTCGCTGATTTTGTGATAGGGATCTCGCTCAAGGATGAAATCTCGCTACAGATGAGGGCTGAATCTCACTGGTGAGAAAGCCAAGTTTGTTAGAAGAGGTAAGTATCGCTAGGATGAAAATGTTGCTCAGAAAAGCTTGATTTCGCTCATGATGAAGATCTCGCTCGTGAGGATCTTGCTCATAATAAGGATCTCGCTCATAATGAGAATCTGCTCATGATGAGGATCTCGTTCATGAGGATGAATTTACTCATGTTGATTATCTCGCTAGTAATGTTGTCTTTGTTGATGAAAGTTCTATTAGTAAATGAACTATTTGAGGTATTCTGCTAAGAATTCTAAGGAATTTAACGGGGAATTATGTCCTTTCAGGCCAAGAAGAGCTAAGAGAGGCGTATAACCCGTTAAGAGCCCCAACGAGCTGTGAGTGTCTATGTGAAGATTTAATGTTTTAATGATTTAGAAACTATGATTTCTTTGAAGTTATTTCCCAAGCTAAGTGTTTAAATGAAGAGCCAAGCAACATATGTTTGAAGCTATTTCTCATGCTAAGTAAAGCATATTTTCCATGGAAATTGACATGATTTAAATATGTTATATTGTCCAAATACTTTCAACATGTTTTAGTAACTCCATTTTTATGAAGAACTAGTATGATGGATGAACTAGTATGATGATTTGAGTACTAAGCCTTAGCTTTCGGCTAAATGCTTATAACTAGTTATACGATGGATACTGAAGGACAATGAGAAGGTATCCTAAGGATACTGAAGGACAATGAGAAAGTATCCTAGTTAAGTACCTAAGGTATGACGGTACTCAGTTATGAGCACGTGCACGTAAGTAATACGATGTCGAGGGATTTAGCAAGGTTATTCTCATGCTAAATTTTATGTGATTCCAAGCAACTTATTTCTATGATTGGAAGCATGATCAACACATGATGTTACTAATGTATGAGTTTTCCAAGTATGTTTTCCATGTCTAACGCATGCTAATGATTTTTACAAGCTAGTTCAACACGATTTAAGATAACTTATTTTACAAAGTATGAAGCATGCGTTAGGGTTAAAACTAAGGTTGACTGAAGCTTGATGTACTATGTTTAAATACCTAAGATTGCAAAAGTACATGCGTTGGTATTCCTAAACACAATAAAAATGAATACTGAAGGTAAGAAAGGTATCTAAATAAATATACCTAAGGTGTTGACGGTACATAGAAACCTCCATGTGCACGTAGGTAGTTCTGAAGGAGAGGCCGAAGTATGGGTCTCCTAGGCCATATACCAGCAAAGAGAGGCTGAAGCATGGGTCTCCTAGGCCATAAACCAGCAAAGAGAGGTCGAAGTATGGGTCTCGTGGCCGATAACAGACGTTGGGAGCTAGAGTAATGTATGCTCGTTCTCAACTAAGGAATAATGATGTTTAATGGTGCTTAAGAGTAGTTATCAATGTTAATGTTTAGAGAAAGTTGCTTGAGATGCCCATCGGTATATTTAAAGAAATCAACGTAGGGATCTCTCCTAGCCATAGTTTAGTATGAAGAGATCGAAGTAGAGGTCTCATTTGGCCATGGCATAGCACTGGGAATTTGGCCATGGTTTTAAAGGTTTTATGTACACTTTTGCTTGGTATATTTTAGTTCCAGTATTATGTTTCGAGCTTTCAGTTTAAGCATGAGATTTATGTTTAATTAAGTCACTCACTGGGCTTCTAGCTCATGTTTTCAAATGTTTTCTTTTCAGGTAGCGGTCAGTTCCTAAAAGAATTTTCTGCTATGCTCTGCCACTCAGAGAAACAAGTTGAAGGAAGCGTAATTGAAGACCTGTATTAGTTAGTACACATGTGTCTGTCTAGAGACTAGTATTCTTAATGGGGCTCACTAAGTTGTAATATCCATGTATAAACAATGATGCGAAACCCTGTAATGTAAATTTGTTAAGTTCTGAGTTAATGTATGTATTCAGGGTTTGAGCAAAATTTAACAGATAAGATAGGCAGTAAGTGCTAGTTAAAGGGTTAGTAACTGCTGCAATCACCATCCCATCCAGGTTAGGAGGGTAATCTGGTGCGGGGTGTGACATAACAGTTCAAGACCAAAAACAAGATGGTTATGTGCTCAACGATGAAAGAGGCAAGAAATTTTTTTTAATTTGACCTAAAACATGCATACATGCTCATGAATCATAAACAAAGTGAATACATCTTATCTAAAGTCAATCCTAGAATGTCATCATCACAATACATGTAGTAGAGTCATCAAATAATCAGCTCAACCACAAAGACCAAGCTCAATGGTCAAGGATTTGTCAAACATGCATTCCAACAACCCCCAACCTAACACTATACATTATCCCTAATGTATCCAATCTAAGCTGAATAAAAATAAAAAGATAAGAAAACAGAAAACCTCCCCTAATAGAAATTTGCATACGCTGGTCTTTGAGATATGGTGAAGGCTTGCCACTTAAAATAATGTTTTTCTTCTTCTAGAGGTCCCTACAAAAGAAGAAAAAAAAAGCTAATCTAGAAAGCAATAAAGAAAGCAAGTAAAATTTTCACTTGGATCCCTCTAGGATGGGCAAATTTTTAATGTTGGTTGCTTGATATGACCTATCCCCTATTAAGGCACATAGAAGTTCTCGTAACTTTAACCTATTCTTGTTTGAGTATATGTAGCATTCAAAGCCCAACAAGTTTCTTTGTTTTTGAAGGGCGCTATACAGGTCGAATTTGGTATTTTTGAATTTAGGAAAAAGAAAAAAAAAATTAAAAGACTTAAGCAGCTTCATTGAGCCTAAAGAAAGAAAATATTCAAAATTTGACTTCCGAGAACAAGAAGAAAAAAGTTCAAATATATACGAAGTACCAGATGACATAACAGGGTGAGGTCTTCGACCTCTAACTCTATCACCTAGATATCATCGGGCTTAGGCTTATATTCTTCTTCTGCCTTGACAACTGGTTCTGCACATGGCATGCTATCTTCCTACTCTTCCTCAGTGCCGATATATGTTACCTCTGAAGGTTTGAAAAACCGAAGTGGAAGCGTGAAAGGCATCATGTCTCTTAATTTAGTTTTACAAAACATTAGCATATAAGAGAAGTGTCGGAAACATATGTGATAAACATTCATAAATTCAGCATGCTGTTAAAATAGAACTAGAAATAAATGAAGGGATAGTCACATTTACCCTTGAAGACCAATTTATCCACTTGTTTCCTCGCTGGTCATGAATAAAATGGATTCTTCCATGAACTCGAATGCTCCAAAGACATCAATACCAAAACCTCAGTATTCTATGAGGGTGAAAATCGGCGAGAAGTGGGCTTTGCTTTAATTTTGGAAGGGAAGGAGAGTTCTTGATTTGAGCTTAATGATTTCTTTTTCCAGAGAATACTAGTGAGCTCAGAACGTATAACTTGAACTTTCTATGAAGGACAAGATGTCCTTGTAAAAACTAACTTTTATGGGAAACCAATTTTCACGTTTAAATGAGAGGGTGGTAGAGGGAGTTACAATCACTATAGTGACTCACATAGAGCTCAACTCACTAACCATCTAGTCTCCCACTAGATGTGAGACTCCCTCTTCGTGTACTTAGGCTCCCTCTATGTTTGATAATATTAGTGTTAGACACTTCGACTTCTGACAGTGTGTGAGACTCCTATCACTGAGATATCTTCCCCTTAGTCAACGAACTCCCTTCACTAATGAATCTTAGAAACCCCCTAATATGGAGAACTCCTTCTCCAAAGCTAAGTCATATGCTTCCCCTCAAACTGAGAATTCCTTCTCTGGTAGCAATGGTTTAGGCTCCACCTAAGATTTTGATTTATTTCAAAGTATTGTACTTTAACAGATGAAGGACTTGCACATCAGAATAGTGAGCAACAAGCAAGAATACAACATTGCACAACAATGGCCGTAGAACAGAACACGCCTTGCTTGATTAAAAAAAGCGACAACCCTAAATGTTCAACATAAATCTTCATAAATAATCAAATCCAAGAAAGGAATCAAATTTTCATTTGGAAAAGATAAATCACACCTCAATAAAGAAAAATATCGAGCAGAAAATTACAGACGAATATTTCCAGATAAGGAAAATATTCTACAAGAAAATAAACTATTATCTGGAATAGATGTTAAAACAGTATTTGAAACAACCACAGAAATCAACTGCCTTAGAAAATTATAAAGCCAACTAATCCAATGTCCAACATATATAATTATATATTAAATAGAAAACCAATATTAAGGGTTAATTGAACATGAGTTCTACATATACTCCCTCCTTAAACGTGGAAAAAGGGTAAAACAGGAAAAAAATAACATGTGTGGTTCCGACCTTAAAACTAATTAACTTCATATTAGAGATGTCCACGGTGGGGCGGAGCCAGGGATGATTTTCCCAACCTCGTCCCTACTACCTATTTCATTCTCTATCCTCACGAAATTTGGGGGAATCAAGTGTTCCTGGCGGCAAGTAATCTAGTGCCAAAATAAAAAAAATCCAATCATCCAAACTGAAATTCAAACATTCACAATGTAGTATATTAAACCCACTGTAAATTGATTTTGTTTCGAAAAATAAGAAGAACGAACATGTAAGAAATATGTTGTGATACTAATTGAAGAGATTGAATCTCACAGCGAAAGCGTTGTGAACGCCTTGCAACCCGCAATTCGATTTTTACATAAACAAATTCAGTATACTAAAATAGAATACAAATATGTAATATAGCCTGCTTTAGGGAAAAGGATTAGAACCATTCTTACCTTTATAAACTCCCAAGCTTCACGAACAATCCTCTTTAAGTTCCAAAGAACGACTCCTCCAACGATCTTGATCACGAACAATTTCTTGAACAATCTCGAACACTACCATGAGATTAACCTCGTTATTCTCTAGGATTCAAATAGAGGGACAGGCGGCATCCAACTATTGGGAGAAGGAGAGGGAGAGGAGAAAAGAGTTTTGGAGAGTAGAGAGGATTATCTTTATGGCTTGAGAAAAATTTTGCACAATAACACTTGTGTATTCTGTATTGTCAATGTGTCTCAAAGGGCCACATGGAGGTCGTTATATAGAGAATGGTCAAGCCCTTTTCCTAATCTGTTTCCTATTTCCCTTTTCCACAATTAATTAATTAAACAATACTTATTTAATTTATTAGTCCAATTAATTGAATAACACTTATTTAATTAATTAGCACAATTAAATAACACTTATTTAATTTAATTTGCACATTAATTAAAGAACTATTTATATATTAAATCCAATTTACGTATATATTTGATTATCATAAACATTGTATGTATATGTGCAATACCTGTTTATTAATTAATTCTTTGTAAATCTAATTCTCTTGTATTAATTAATTGAATCTTATTCACATATTACTTTCTAATTTAATTTGAATTATAGATTATATTAATAATGAATTATATATTAATTAGATTATATAGTTTCCTCAAATTAATTTCAACAATTCAAATCATCTAACTTAAATATCCAACGCTATGAGATTAATTGGATAAACTCATTAACCAAGTTAATCAATATTTATTAACTATGGTTACACTCCACTAAAGACCCACAACCGCACTCTTCTCACTACAAATATATTTATATGTCGACGGATGTAGATCAATAACAACAAGTTAGCCCTTCACGAGTATTCGTAACTCAAACTTGGTCAAATTACTGTTTTACCCTTGGGTTACCTTTGATTTCTTAAGTACCGGTGCTTCTCTAATGAAAAACTTTTTTATGGTCCAACCAATAAACAGAAACCCCTTTCGAGCCAATGAGAGGGTAGGGCTCTTTATTCAAGTCCTAGTGACACTACTTAAGGGAACACTCATCTATTTACCCTTAAGGCAGGAAGAAGCGAACTCTATCTTGTATTATTTTGTTCTTAGTTCCCCACTTGGTCTTGTCCCCAAAATGGTAGGCATATTGGGTTGGTAAATTTGTCACTCTCACCTATACAAATCAAAGGACAATCCCTCGTGAACACATGAGTTCATAATATACTCGAGATTAAGTTGCCTAGATAATCATATTGAAATAGGAACCTAGCTTGTTAGCGGTGTTACTTCTAGTGGTTACTATTTCGTGATCCTGTCTTATGCAAACTCATTGCATAGGATACCACCCACTCGCATGTCAACTACATGAATGCATTAGGTCATTATATTTGTATCAAATACAAAGTAGGATGTATCCATAGTGTTACCAGGATAAGGAACCCACCCTTATCCCTATACCATAGACCTTATTAGTTGTATTTTGAACATTGATCCTTGTGTGTATCCACATACAGTTCAAGACTCATAAGACAACCTTGGATGTTAGTTTATTGGATTTAGGGTTATTAAGACAAAATAGACAAATAACATAAATAATAAAATTTATTGAATTAACATCTATAACTCTTTATTCATGATGGTCAATTAATAAAATTTACTATCTACGAGTTTTAAGGCATAAAACCCAACACTATCAACATCTATCTGTGATAAATATTGATAACAATGTATATCACAATTATCTGAAAGCAACAAACTCAAACCTAGCATCGAACTTCATAGGTAAATCAATTTTAACACCAAACTTTAATGGATGTTCAAGAACCAAACAAAATTAACCTAAAACGCCCAAAATCTTACCCCTAATGGCCAAAAATTCGACGAACTCTAGCACTGGTGGCGACAAGGCAACGACGACAAGGATTAAATTTTAGGGAGAGACCGAGATCGGACCGAAGAAGAAGAAGAAGAAGGAGAAGGAGAAGGAGATAGAGATGGAGAAGACAAAGAAGGAGAAGATGGAGAAGGGGGAAGATGGTTGAATTTTAGTATATTGTGTGGATAGTTTCCCTTATTTATCTATTTTAAAAATCCTCCATTATAATGTTTAATTTCTATCATTTCTAAAAATAATTAAAATCTAAATCTTACGACAGTATGTTATAATCTCAACTTAATAGATATATATGTATATAAAAGGGTAATTGTTTTTTTGTTTGTATAAAAACATTAACTCATATGAAACTCACTGTGAGTGAATTTTGAAAATTAAGTGGGGATATAAACATTTCCTTTAATAAATATAGTGGATGCTTATATATATATATATATATATATATATATATATATATATATATATATATATATATATAATCCATTTACCAATAGAGAAAAAAAAAATTTCCCGCTTCCTCCTTGGTTCCCCATCTAATTGGAGATTTTCTACCTTATTTTGGGCGGGGTTTCATAGATTAAATGGATATCTCTAATACACATCTAACCAAAAAATCATTTGTCATATCTAAAAAAATATAATTGATCATATTTTGCTACTACTTCAAATTCTTTTTAATTAACAATTTTTGTTGTGCTATGTACTTTACTTCTAAAGGTCAGGAGGTTCAATTTTATACCTCCAATTTTTTATACAAAAATTAAAAAGGAAAAAAAAAAAACAAATAGCTTTTGTTGCTCAATTTGAGGATCCCATTCTCGGCTGATTTGGACGAGCAACATTTTTGTCCACAATTTTTTTTTATATATATAAAATATACTGATAATGCACATTATAACTCAATATAACTAAATTTGTTAACTAGTGAAAGATCCAAAAAAACACATAAATGTCCATTTTGATCGTGCAATAGCGTTAGCCTTCTGTTTATAAAAGCCTTTGATATCTAATTAGTTTTACAGCATGCATGCGTAAGAATTCCCATTAAATCTTAATCATACATTTTATGATAATAGCGATTGACTCAATGCTATATGAGAATTAAATTAGTACACATAACAATTTTGAAACTAAAATATTATAAATTTGAAAATATAGATATTAAATAGTTAGAAATTAAGTTCAAGTAATAAATTTCACTTTGATGAAAGTTTATAATTGGGAGTATTTTCAGAAAACCTTTATAGCATTTTTTATGTTTTGGATCAGAAAACCTCAAAACAGTATTACAAACAAATTTTCCAAGTTAGAAATGTGATCTAAATTACGTAACTAGTGCATAGTTATTTGAGACAAAACAAGCAGATATGGAAACTTCTCTATAAAAGAAATAAAGCATCATGTCTCCAATGATACAGAAGGGAAAAATGGTAGATAACATGAATATACGGAAGCATAATAATGGGAAAATGCATAAACTCAATATGGAAAGAAAGTAAAGGATTAATTGATGTAGAGAGAGATTGATGCAAATGAATAGTATTTAAGGGAGTGGCATTTAGCTTATTTTCAATTAACAAAACAAATGGCTTTCTCATTTGCCAATCGATCTTCATTCCTTTGCATTGTTTGTATTACTTTCCTTATCATTGCTGGTAATGGATACACACTCTCATTCTATTCCCATTTGCACTTTTCTTTCTCTTTACCTTTTCAATCCTCTTTAATACTTGTTTTTGTTTTCCAAGAAAAAGGTGAAATCAACTTTGGTTCAATAATTAATTTATGTAGCAATAATGCTATGTATTTATAAAAATTAATATTATACCTTATTCTCTAGAGTTTTGAACTTTCCACTTAAAATGAAAGTTCTAGAAAACGTATACCAAGATTGGTCTATCATGTCATCATGTCCAATCTCAAGAAGGTACATGAATGAAAAAAAATGAGGATATTTGAGTGAGGGCAACCCAATGTTAAATTGTGTCCATAAATATATTTTGACAATTGTGTGATTTGTGGTGAAATTACAGGAACAGGACCAGGGCCAGCATGTGGCCAAAATGGAGCATGTTTGGGAGATTGCTCAGATTTCCCAAATTGCAATAAAGCTTGCATCATTGAAGGGTATGAGGCTGGTGGTTCATGCACGGGCAATCCCCCCTCCCTTTCTTGCTGTTGTGACAGTTCCTGATTTCTATGCTATCAACTTCTTTTCAATACAATAAACTTCATCCCTACATATTGTATTTCTTCATTTCTATGCCCATGAAGGCTTTCTGGATGAACTACAATATGTAATTTATTATTACTCTGCAATTGTTAGAAAGCACACATTTTTAATATTTTTCATGTAATTTGGAGAATCCTATTGTGAAATCTCACAAAACCATTGCTTTGTTGTCTCATTTAATCAACACACTAAATCATATCATTCCATAATCTAAATCAAAATAGAGAACAGTAGATGCCACGTTTAATATTGATAAAGAATAATGTGCTCTATTTTCAGAAGAAGGTGTCTCGATAATAATCATGGTCGAACATTGGGACTTTGTACTGAAAATAAATGTTGAACCTACAAAATTGAAATGGGTGCAGACATAGGCTGACCCAGTGAATGCATTGATAAATGTTTGTATAACTAATTTGATGAATTAATTACAAGTGATGTTGAGAATGAATGAAGGTAAATGGTGAAAGTGGTAGTTGAAGTATGATGCATTGAATGCGAGTGTGTGATGGTGATGCGTTGAGTGATGGAAATGGTAGTGATGGTGATAGAAATACAAAAGCAACGTGCATTAAAAAGGGTTGAAAATCAGTTGATGAAGTAGCGTTCATAAGGTTTACTATCATTCTTCTAAGTGATGCATAAATATCCATTCAAGTCTTTAACTTTATAAAACAATGAACTCACTTCTCAATGTTTCAAGCCACACTTATCCTATCTCTAGGAGCATGCTTAAATTAATTTTTATAAAAGAGAGTTAATTGTATCTCTAGAGCTACTTAATTCTTTTCTTGTTTAATAAGTTCCACAACCACTTACTCTTTCGAGTAGTTAGCTATTTCTACTTACACCGATTTGTCAGACGGATTCAAGCAATAGATTTATCACATATCAAACAAGATGAACTTCAACTTATATAAAACTTATAAGAATGCTAGTTCACTCTTCTCAACCCATTGAGAAATTAATTATTCATGACGGAGAAAAGTGAAAACATTGATGGATGAAAAATGAAGGAAATCATACTTATATTAACAAATAAAGTATTTCTGAATCTCAAGATTTCTATACAAGTTCAAAGTAAAACTAAAATCGAGTAAAATATAAAATGGAAGTGTCAAGCCACCGATTGCAATGTTTTACTCCCTTTGGCCAACAAGAAAACTAATTGGTTTTTTTTTAATATACCAAAATACCCCTACAAATTGTAAAAAAAAATATGGTGGAACTGAAAATAAATTTTTAAAAAATCTAAGGGGGTGTTTGATAAATGGGTATGAGTTGTTGGGTTGGGTGGGTATAAGCCCATAAAGAAAAACTGTGGGTTATTAAAACCACATTTTTTACCTACTCAAAACTAACCCTAAAAACCAGTGATATTTTCATTTCTTTCTCTCTTCCCTCATCTTCGCCGTTTGGATTCTCCCCATATCTGATTTTTTTTTTTTTATCGTCAAAAGAATGATAACTTTTTCATATGTCATGACATGTAATTTTTGTATTTTTATTATGACACGGATATTATAAGTATTGAAAAGCATATATGTTTTGTGATTTTTTTCTAGAAACGGCCACATGTTCGGTCGGTTCATATTATTTTTGTGATTTTATGAAAAATGTTACTATACTACATCACATTCTCACCATCATAATCAAATGAAAGTTAATTATCTATGTACAGTTTCAATTCCAAATATACTATCCATATTATATAAAAATAAACTGTATGATGTGTGGAATAATAATTAAGTTAGCAAGATTCAAATATATACATACAATATACCAATTAGTAATTGAGATAATTACCTTCAATACATATACATACAACATACAATATACCAATTAATTAAGTAGTAATATGAAATATATTTTGCTGGTATGATTTACAGATTGAAGAGAATTAGAATTATTATAGTTTTTGAGAAGAATATATGAAAAATAATCTATTATGTTCTACAAATTGAGAAAAAAAATTGAGATTGTCCAGTTTATGTCATAAATGATTTGAGAAAATACGTGTATATTTGAAAATTAATCAACAATAGCAAATTATAAAACTAAAAAATAAAAGAATGAAATAAAAAACAAATAGAAAAAAATAGAACTAATCTCATTTACAAAAAAAACCACATCAGATCTCCCAACTCAACTTAACAAACAAACACAGATAATTTAACTTCGATAATTTAACTCTCAAGATAATAATTACCAATTCAACTCAACTCAACTCTCTACTTTTATCACGTATCAAACACATCCTAAAAGATATTTCAACCTTTCAATGGGATAGATTTGATTTTTTCATTCCTCTGCTTATTCCTCCGATTTAAGACTATTTGGCTTTGACCACAACTGCCACTTGGACAACACCAAATTTTTTATTAGATGATATTAATGATAGAAAAGGTAAGTGACATTATTTTATTTATCAATTTTATTTATATTTTTGTTAATTAGTTTTGGGAGATATATTAATTTTTAATCGGTTTAAAATTTAACAAAGTCTAATTTTTTTCATTCATCTTCTAAATAAGGAATTAGTTGTAAAATTCATATAACAATAGGAAATGAATCATACATATATATTCCAACGAATATACAGCATAGATATAATGATGATGCATACTATAACTAAATTTGCTTACTAGTGAAAGATCACGAAGATACGAAATGTCAATTTTTATTATGCAATTTTTATTATGCAATGGCATTAGCCTTCACAATTTCTAAACACATTTTATATCTAATTAGTTTTATCATTATGTCGGTATAAGAATTCTCATTAAATCTTAATAATATATTTTATGATAATAGTGATTGACTCAATACTAAAAACTAAATTTTTACACAAAAATTTTAGAACTAAATATTATAAAATTTAAAATATAGGAATTAAATAGTTAGAAACTAAGCTCAAGCAATAAATTACACTTGGATAAAAGTTTAAAACAGGGAGTATTTTAAGAAAAATTGTATAGAATTTTTATGTTTTGGATCACAGAATCCGAAAAAAAGTGCTATAAATAAAATTTCCATGTCGGAAACATGATCTAAATTACACAACTAGTTCATAGTTATTTGAGAAAAAACAAACAGATATGGAAACTTCTCTATAAAAGGAAGAAATATGAAAAATGGTAGAAAAACATGATTATATGGAAGCATAATAATGGAAAAATACATTAACTTAATATGGGAAGAAACTAAATGAATAAATGAACTAGAAAAGGAGTAGTGATGCAAATGAATAGTATTTAAGGGGAGTGGCATTTAGCTTATTTTCAATAACAAAACAAATGGCTTTCTCCTTTGCCAATCGATCTTCATTCCTATGCATCGTTTGTATTGCTTTCCTTCTCGTTGCAGGTAATGAATTCACACTCTTTTTAACTGTTGTACTTTTGTTTTCTCTTTCGATCATTTTTAATATATCACTCATTCTATTGTTAAATTTTAGACCAATTATAAATTAACATAGGATTCCAAATTAATTATAATTGAAAAACATAAATAAAGCCATCTGGGCTTTTTGTTCGGATGACCTCGTTTTAGAGGCCCAACTGAAATTCGATCCAAGATTAAAAAGAGAATGAAAAATGGTCTTCTGGTGACCCCAGCCACATGTGAAAGTTCCCATTTGACCTAAAAACGTATGCGAGGGCCTCTCACTTCGTGCTTCTCGTTCTTTTTTCTTATTCTTGATCAGACACAATTACAATTTTTTATTTTTTATTTTTTTCTTTGTTTGAATTCTTCCTCTCTCTTCTCGCTTCTTCCTCTTACTTCTTACTCTTTTTTCTTACTTCTCATGAGATACAGCTCCTTACTTCTCTACAATTAATACCATCTAATAACAAAAATTGGTCTCGTCTCAACGAGCCATGCGAATAGTTCGATTAGAAGCGAAATAGGTTTAAATTCATAGAATAACATGAGAAATGGTCAAATCAAATACGTGGTAACATTTTGAAAAGCCCAAATATTAGTTTATATTGCATAAGTGGTCTATCATGTCAAAACTCAAGAAGGTATATGATTTGATGATTGTGTGAATGCTGGTGAAATTGCAGGGACAGGACCAGTGCCAACATGTGCCCAAACAACTACTGGGGCATGTTTGGGAGGATGCTCGGGCTTCCCAAACTGTAACCAATCATGCCTCGATCAAGGGTATAAGGATGGTGGTCACTGTTATCCAGACGGTTATTGCTGCTGCAATAATTTCTGATTCCTATTCTGTCAACTTCTTCTTTTCAATCCAATAAAATTCAACTCTACATATTGTATTACTTCATTTCTATGCCCATGAAGGCTTTCTGGATGAACTACAATATGTAAATTATTCTGCAATTTTTACAAAACAACACATTTTCATGTTTCATGTAATTTTGAGAATCCTATTGCAATGTTTAAAAATGATTCTCTTCTTTAAGTTTTTCTTTTTTCTTAACTAATATAATTGAAATTTGATTTTTAATGGCTATTGATTTACGGGTGATATACCAATATTATAATTGAAATGAATTTTAAATTAGTGTGGATATACTATAAATAAACCAATATAGTATTTGAAGTTGATCCACCACCGAAAAATTACAATATTAATACATCATTAATATACTTTATACTAGATATACCAATCAATCTATCAATATATAGTATATTTATTTTAGTACAATTGGGGATAGGGAGAT
Source organism: Benincasa hispida (assembly GCF_027475165.1). NCBI lineage: Eukaryota > Viridiplantae > Streptophyta > Magnoliopsida > Cucurbitales > Cucurbitaceae > Benincasa > Benincasa hispida. The sequence goes on along the minus strand of NC_143486.1, from coordinate 37,479,474 downwards.
TCAAACCACATACGTCATTTCTACTAATATACTCATATGTTAATTGAGTCATGCTCGATTCCACAATATATAGTACATTAACAATGTACCAAATAATTGGAATATTCGTAATCTACCTGCACTCATGATATGCATGATATGCATAATATACATATATCGTTTATACAAATACAACATAACCTGAACAAGAAATGCCAAAATTCGAAGTTTTCCTTGAGAAAAAAACATACAAAAATGCAGTAAAACCTTAAAATTGATATATTTGTTATCTGTGTGATATTACCTTAAAGTGTATCATTGATATACAATAATATTTGGTATCATTTTAATGATACCCGACTCATATACACTATACACTATGTTATACGTCGTCATATTCAAAATTAATTTGTTGTGTCGTAGTGATCTACTGTATTGAAAGCAAATTCAACACAATTTAGGGTATGAATTATTTTATCACTTACTCTCCAAGGTTAACACAATACCCATCTTCAGATATGCATTCATTGGATGGTAGGAATCAAATCAAGAGAAAAAGTGTTGCTTAGAATCAGATAAAAAAGATGAAGAACAAAGTAATTTCAATATGGAAACGCTCAGGCTTTTGAAAAAGATGATGAAGATGAAAAGCAAAATGTTTTTTCTTTTAATGAAAAATTAATTCCATATCCAAGAAATAATGGCAGAACGTACATAATTAAAGTTCCAACTGTCTAAAAAATAAAACAAAAAGAAGTAAAACTATTTTTTTTCGCACAAGCATGGTTGTCCAAGCTCCCTCGTCCAACCGATTAGATGACGACAATTGTACAAGCATGTGGATGCTACTACAAAAATGAGCTTTAATGTTGGTTTAAAACTGACATTATAGGGGTACAATATCGCTTAAAAACCGACATTGCAGATCGTGTTATAAAAGGTCTTCAATATCGGTTGTCTTTAATGTCGGTTCAAAACTAATACTATAGATGATCAAGATTTTAATGCCAGTTATCTACAATGTCAATTTTCAATCGACATTGAACATAATCTTCAATATTGGTTTTTCACATACCTTTTGTTAGTAATTGTTTGATATTAAAGGTCTCTCGTCGTTTTGTTAATGGAAAAATAAAAAATATGTCTCGTCGTTTTGTTAATGGAAAAATAAAAAATATATGTATTTTTTTTTTACACACGTGAAAATTGATAATATTTCTCTTTTACTTGTACATACATAAAATAAAATTTTAATGGTTTTCACAAATCCCTAATAAGACACAAAAGAGGAATTGGATGATAATTTAGCTCCAAAACCAAGATAAAAGTATATTTTTCATCCAAATCAACTTCATATGATTCAAACACATAAAGAATACATATATATTCTATATTGAACAAGTAGAGTATATATGCTAAGTTCTAACAAAAATAGAATTCAAAATAAGTGAATAACAAAATGGTTAAAATGACTAGAAATAAGATGGACATTGAAGAGTATTCAATGATAGTTGCCCAAGTTTTTTTTAGGTAAATTCTTGGAATTTAGGAATTATTCTCTACCTACTAAGTAAATAAAACAACAATTTGAAGAAATTAGTAAAAAAAAAAAAAAAAAAAAAAATATTATCCTCCGTGAAGAGTAATAGAAAAACTAGTGACGCAAACAAAACAACATTAGTTTAATTCAATTCTTTGGCTTAAGCAATTTGGATTGAAAACAATGATTAAAAAGCCACATGGTTTGAGAATCAACAAATTAATCAAGAATGAGGAATCAACAAATTACCAAAGCTCATTAGAGTTACATAAACAAATCAAAATTTTGTTAGGTACAAACAACTTTTATTTGTATATCAAAAAATAGTAGGAACTTACGTTTAAGAAACTTTTTTGTGTTAGAGAGTGTCAAAAGTTGAAGAAGAGAGTTAAAAAGTTAATGAAATTCATAAACACTTATGTAAAGAAATAAATCTAACAAGGTAATGAACTCATAAACACTTCACTTGAGCAAGAGAAAAAACTAAGAGCCAACTCTTCCCAACTTCAATTCCAAAAATCCTACCATCAAAATACACCAGAGTCAAAGACATAAATCCAAATTAAACATATGCAATTTATGTTAAAAAAATGTAATTTATGCTAATTACTTCCACGATTGTTCTATGATGCTTATGAACTAGTAATCCACCAAATTAAGTATCAATTTAGTTACATTGATACTTAAAAACTAGAAGTATAATTTAACCTTTATTAAATACTTAATAATTTAAATGAAATAGATATTTTATAAACATAACCTTGAAGGTTCTAAAAACTATGAGTTGAAATCAAGTCCTAGGACTCCTAATAACTACAATATATCCTACAATCCAGAAATTTCGATCAAACTACAATTAAAATCTTTGTTCCAATATAATTTTTTTGGTGTAAGTTTGATAAAATGGTTTCATTAGGTACACAACTTTACCAGAAACAATAGAGACAATGAAAGAGACTCAAAAATATGTTTAACAATCAACATCCAACCAAAAAAAATCAGAACTAAAATTATTTCTACATTAATCTTTTCATATCAGTAAATTTGAGGTAAAACTTAAATGTGCTGCTTTTCAACGACAATTCTGTTTCATATTCCCTGCCAAACAAGTCTAAGGTTCTTTTTATATAAAATTACTTTACCGGTTGCAAGTAAAGTTAACAGCTTTGCAAATGTCACTCCATTTGGATAGTGGAGGACCAAAACCTTCGTCATTGAAACTACGAGACTCCGACCATATACCAGAAACATATCTCAAATTCAAAAACACTATTTAAATCATGAAATAATAAGATGTTGAATAAATATTATACATACCGATAATCTTATCAACTTCTTCTTTAGTGAGTTTCGCTGCAAATCCATTGAATAAATAGTAATTTTCATTTCAATACTTCAAAATCTTATCAACCATAATCAACAACAATACCTAAATTTGTTTATAATAAACAACAAGAGCTTCTTGCAACCTACAAGATTGAACGAATCTAACTCGGAGTTCGAAAATTAGAAAAGATCTAAATGACGAACTTGCACGGCTAGATCTAAATACTCACGAGTAGATCAGGCAAATAGATGATCGGATCTGAAAAACCCACGACTAGATCTACAGATTGGACGTAGGCGACAATCTGAACAATGAAAGTAGAAAGTGGTGACGAGCTGAACAACGAACGGTGATGACAACGGAGCGGTGATGAGTTGAATGAGTTGAACGGTGATGACGTCCACGATGAATGGTGGCGGTGACGAGCTGATGAGTTGAACGGAGTCCACGACGTAGATCTGCATCTCTATGACATCTCCACGAACAGATTTACACCTCCACGAACCCATCTGCAACTCCATGACACCTCCACGAATGGAGATCTCCACCTCCAAGAACGGTGAGAAAACGGGTCTGGAAGCCTTATATCTTTGAAATTGAAGCTATCCTCTTGACTAGAGCCGTTCAATTACAACCTAATATCAATTCTAATGATTCTAGCAAATTTATAGACCCTTCACGCCACGTTAAAGCCCATAAAATACCAGGAAATTACAATAATTATTACAAATTTGAAGGAAATAAAAGTATGCCAATGACCAAACAACCATTTTAGCACACATGCATCCATCACATGAATAAATACCCACCATATGCTTAAATAATGCAAATTTAGTATTCTAATCATGCTTTGATACCAATTGTAAGAGATAGGAACATGATGGTGGAAGCTAATTGGATAAAAAAAACACTTTAATTTCACTAATTACATGGAATAAGCATGCAAGATCAAATGAAACCTAATTAGGGTTTAGGGCAGAACCTTTGAAGACTCCTTGATTGCTCCAATCTTTTGGTGAAATTTACTCTTCAGCTTGTTGAAGACCACAACAAGGGCTTCTTAACTATGCTCTTGGTCTTAGAATTGGATGATGGAACCCAACTTGAGAGGAATTTTGAGAAGATTATGAGATTGGAGAGAAATAGAGAGAAACCATTTTTCTTCACAAATTTTTTTTTAAAAAATTGCATGAAGTCGTTAATCAAATTAAAAACTATATTTCATAGATTTTATCCATGCGAATTAAATTAATCACAACATGACACCTAAAAAAATATTATGAAAATTGATTAGGTAAGATTGGAAGTGGATTTGGATAAATCCACTAACAATTCTAATTTTATCTATTTTAAATATTAAATAAATATAAAAAGATTTAATTAATTTAACTTTGATTAAATTTAAATGTAAAATTTGAATTTTACAAAAAATCAAATTTTAAAAAATTAATTTTAAAATAAATAATTAATTAAACAATTTAATTAATTTAATTTAATCTTAATTTAATTTCAAATATTAAATTAATAAAATGTCTAATCCAAATATGAATCTATATTCATATTTCTAATATTTAAATCAAATTTAAATATTTTAACTCTCTAATTTTATTTAATTCGATAATTAAACATTAATTATATCAAATATAATAACCCAACACCTAATCCAAATTTTGAACATTTCAAATTCTCTTAACGCACTATTCTAAGGTTTAATCCAATTACGAAATAGTAGAGGGACCTAATGAACCTACAGATCATGAGCTTCAACGATCTGAGATTAGTTGACTAAACTTCTTTAATTGAATTAATCAATATTCGTGAACTACTGGACATTCCAATAAAGCCCCGTAGATACACTCTCCTCATCATAGATATATTTCTATCCACTTGACTTAACCATAATCGATAAGTCAATCCTTCACAGGTTGTTCGTATTTACAACCAGGTCAAAATTACCATTTTACCCCTGTAATACATCTTACTTCTTAAGTCTCCACTGATCGATTAATGAACAATTGGTTTATGGTTCTACCAATAAACCAAGTTCTTATCAGTCATTGACTAGGAATAAGTACTTAAGGGAACAACCTATCTACTATCCGTGAAGTCAGGTAGGAGTGTATTCCATCTTGTAGAATTATGTCCCTAGCTATCCATCCGGTCTTACCCTTAAAATGAGAGGCTTGTTGCGCCACTCTCACCATGCAGATTAAAGGATAATCCCAAATAAACAGTAGTTCATAATTAACTCAGGATTAAAATTGAGTTACCTTAGGTCATCGAATTTGAAATAATTAATTCTAACAGTAAATGGTGTCATAAAGAAAAGTGACTATTTCTTGGTCTGGTCTCATGCAAACATCTTTTGCATAGAATGCCCTCACTAACATATCTCTACATGAACGACATTGGGATCACGTCATTTATATCATATATAAAGTATGTCATATCCATAAGGTCCCCAAGATAAGATACCCAACCCTATCCTAATCCTTATACTTATATACCATTTTGACTAAACACTCAAACTTGATCTACTTTATGTCTCTAAATAAAGTTCAAGTATTCATACTATGGCCAATGCAAAGAAGATAGTAAATAAATGCAAGATATAAAAACAAGGAAAATGAAAGAAGAAACTGTGTTGAATTTTGAGATATCATTCATTGTGAGCAAATAAATACAATGCGGTTAAAAGAATTTACAAAACATAGATGAAAAGAAACAAGAAAGTGTACACCCCCATATTTATCCTCCCTTAGGGTTGTTTCCATTTTTGCATGAAAAGGAGGGATTTTCTTTATCCAGAAAGCGTAGCGGTAGGAAAAACAATTCCAACTCCTATCATCCGCCTTCTCTTCAGCAACCCCATGGAGGAAGGGAAGTGTTTTGAAGGTTTTGAGAAAGAGAACGTTGGACGATGATCAGAAAGAAAGAGTGCTAGGGTTGTAGAGAGTAATCGTAGGCAAAATTCGAGGGTTCCAAAAATGAGGAATTGAAGAAGCGAGGGTTTTTGTAGAGAGAAGATGGGCATATGATTTGAAATGTCTTTGTGTTGTTAAGGTTGGGGTACATAAGGCTTATGAGGTTAGTTGCATTGGTCTTGAACAAGAGACTAAAGACATACATACGATGGTCATTGGGGAATGCATTAGCAAGAGGCTAGGTGATGGTAAGTTGTACCATGAGGCGTTGAGTTGAAACCTAGCTTGACTCAAGGGTTGTTATGCGTTGGACATCCAAGGACATGTGGGCGCATAGGACAAGGCTAATAGTATACGTTGGTGTTGAACGCATGGTGTGAACTATGCGACCAAGCCAAAGTGATGTTAGTGTCATGCTTTGGCAAAAGCCTAGGATGGACGCATTGGGGTGATTGGGTAAGGCCGTGTGAAGATTACGAATTGGTCGAGATTTTACTATGCGTTGGAAAGGGTGTTGCCATGCGTTGACAAGCCCTGGTGTTGGTATGCTTCAAGGATATCGCATGGGTTGACTATGCGATGGAATGCCTAGGCAAGTGTTGATTGCAAGGATTCCAAGGGCGTGGTAAGTTGAGGCTAGGGGAAGGCCGGATATTAGGCAAATGCTAGCGAAGGGGGGAACGGCAAGGCATGCGCGAGAATAGGCCTATGCGAGGTTGGTAAGCGACTCACGGGAAATGCTTTCATACGATGTTGACTATGCATTGAATAAATGTTTTGAGGTTAGTAAGCACTAGCATGGGCTATGCGGTAGCATCATTGGCCAAGCGATGGTACCATGGGATGCGTTGATTATGTATTGAGGATAGTTGATTGCGGGCAAAAGCTTATATGCAATACTGGCTACGCGAGGTTAGTGAGCCAAGGAGATCGCATGACATGGGCCGAATGATGATTCCATGGGGGCACAATGAACTAGCTTGAGGTTAGTGGGCGATAGAAGAGTTTTGGGTAGGCTCGGGCAAAGTAAGCAATAGCTTGATGAGCGCATGGTATGCAATCCAAAAAGAGACAACTTTAAGGCTTTGAGGCTAAGGCATTAGTGGAAGGCCGAGAGTGGATGGGCAACAGACCAACTTGCGATCATGATACTAAACTGGCGATCATCAAGTGGAAAATGCGACCATTCGAAGATATATGCGATCGCGAAGGAAAACTTGCGTTGGAAATAGCCTAAATATGAGGTGGCTCAAGGACATTACACGCAAAGTAATCCTTATCTACTTAAGCAAAAGGTGTAAGGCTAGTATGACATGCAAAGTGAACCCTTTGCGTTGGCAAACTAAGGTTAAAACAACTCAAGGTCGTGGTAGAAAGGGTAGCGTTGACAACACGAGGGAAGGACATTTGGACTTGAGGTGTCGCATGGAGAGGAGCCCGGGACACCTATAATTAGGGAGCTTGGCGTGAACATTTTACTTGTGCCATTCCCAAGTTTCCAAGTTCTAAAGTCCTAAAGAGTGAGTTGAGAGTAACATCAGAGGTTGCCATCGCATTTGGAATGCTGAGGAGAAAAGAATTGTGTTAGGAAGGTGGAAGGCCCAGACTGTCGCCCAGGCCAATGCACGCCCAACGGCCAGCACATGTGCACAATACCAGACGCGCTGACGGACGATCGCCACGATCGCTACTCGACGCATTGCGCACGCCTCCCGCCCACACTACACACCTTTCTGCGAGGATTGATGCCCACAAATGCATTGCCAGCCCCTGTACGCGTGCAAACACGCCCTGTCACAAACGCTAACGCCCAAATAGGTTGTTTGAGGGATCTGGCCGATTTTGGTCATTTTAAGTAGGGTAACTAGTAATTTGGTATAAAAGGATATTTTGGATGATTTAAAGTTATTTTGTGAAATTATGGTACTGATTTGGAATTTCCTTGGAAATGGGAGGAATTCTAGGAAACACTTCAAAAAGAACTAGGTGAACTTGCGAAGAGAATCCCTGTAAAAACCGTGAGTGGTTATTGTGTTATTGTAATGTTGATGTAATTTCTATATATATAGGTAAATATATATAGGGGATAATGTTAAATTGGCATGATCAGGGATATATGTTTATCTTGTTACTATGCTTGTTAAGATATTGCTTGTAAGTTTGTGTTGGAAACTGAAATTGTACCCGGGATATATAGTTAACATGCTTGAAAAGGTACTTGGCGCGAAAATATAGTCGGCTTCGGCTGGCGGGAAAAGATAGTCGGCTTCGGTCGGTGGGAAATTATAGTCGGTAACGACGGTAAAAAATATAGTCAAGTTACCTAAGCATAGCTAGCGGGAAAATAGTCGATGTGCATATTGGCGGGATAATAGGGTACAGGAAAAGTTTCCACAGGAATTGTTGATACATTGCTTTAAGGTACGTGTGAAAGTGCCGGGAAAAATATATGATCATGCCAGGAATAACCAGTTGTAAAATTGGGGATGCTTACATTATGTGGTAGCCAGTGGTCAAGCTGGGGTTGATTATTTTAACCAGCAGTTGAGTTGGGGATAATCCAGCAGATTGGTTGGAGAAATAATTTTGAACTTGTGATGATGTTCTTGTTGATTATGAATTGATTTTGAAAAAGTATATCTCTGAAATCAAAGTTATTTGTTTATTTAAAGGTACCACTCACTGGGCTTTATAGCTCATGTTTTCCAAATGCTCTCTCCCCCTCCTCATAGGTAGTGAAAGCAGAGCGTTCAGGAAAAAGCCACCAACATCAAGAATTGGTAATCTCTCACAGGACGGGACTTGGATCGGGGTAGTTGAAGGTCATTAGGATAGCTAGATCATTTATATAAAATTTATAAAGAATATTGTAGACGTTCTTACTTGTTAATACAAATAAAGAATTGTTGGTATACTAGTTGTCCTAGATGTGAGTAGAGTTGGGCAGTTGACGTCACAAAGGGTGATGTTAGTTGTCTTCACGCCCTCTTTTGGGTCTTGGGTTAAGACTCGGGAGGGGGTGTGATAGAATTTTTCCACATCGAACACTACAGCCAATAATTCCTTCTCTGTAGTTATGTACTTCTCTTGTTCCCCGTTAAGCATCTTGATAGCATGAGCTATTGGGTGGAGAATCTCTTTCTTGCGTTGAACTAACACAGAACCAATCGCATAATCTAGGGGAGTACATGGGTTGGGTTAGGTTAGGTTAAGTGTATTTTTGGACCAACCCAAAAATTCGAGTTCGTTGGGTTGACAACCCAAAAGACTTAAATAAAGTCTCCAACCCAACCCAACCTGAAACTTCGATTTGGGTTGAGTTAGGTTGTTGGGTTATAATTTTTTTATTTTTAATTAAAAAAATGTGTATTTATCTATATAACATTTTATTAATAACTAAAATCCCATAAAACTCAAATGTTAAATATAAATATCTATGATATCTATTATAAGCTTTAAATAAAGAAAAATATCATAACAATTTTAAAAATTTACAAATTAATCAATACAAAGTAATCAAACTTAAGAGAAATATATATATTTCGGGTTGGGTTTGTTCAACCCAATTTTTTTTTTTTTTTTTTTTTTTGCCATCCCACGACCCAACCCAACCCAACAAAAATAGAAAAAGTTCAACCCAACCCAACCTGAGAACAAAACTGATTCCACTCGACTCTTACATTTTAGGTTTGGTAGTCTAGGTTTTTTGGGTTGTCAATTAATTTGAACACCCTTAGCATAATTGCTTGTGTCGCGCATCAATTCAATAGGTTGTGACCAATCAGGAAGGATTAAAATTGGCATTGTTACTAATGTATACTTCAGTGTTTCAAATACCTTCAAACAGTTCATGTTGAAGTTGTATGGTCTGTTCACTTCCAACAGCATATTTAATGGACACACTATTTTTGAAAAATCTTTCATGAACCTTCAATAGCATTCAGCGTGCCCCAGGAAGCTTCGTAATGCCTTCATATTTGCATGTGGGGGGAGCTTCTAATTGTTCTCATTTTTTGCCTTGTTGACTTCTAAGCCAACTTTGGATACCTTATGCTAAGCATAACTCCATTTGTTACCATAAAACAACATTTTTCCTAGTTAAGTACCAGGTTTGTATTCTCACATCTTCACAACACTACTTCTAGGTTAGCTAGGTAGGCTTCATAGGAATTCCTAAACATGGAGAAATCATCCATGAATATCTCTATCGACTATTCCAAAGGTCATAAAAGATATCCATCATGTATCTTTGAAAAGTGTCAGGAGCGTTACACATTCCAAATGTAGTTTTCTCCTGATCTTCAAGTGTTATCATAATCTAATTATAGCCTAAGTATCCATCTAACAAGCAAAAGAAATCATTTCTAGCCAATCTATCCAACATTTGGTCAACGAATGGTAGAGGGAATGATCTTTGTTAGTCACTACATTGAGTTTCTTGTAGTCCATGTTATGCGCCACCAGTGACAGTTTGAGTGGGAATCAATTTATTGTTCTTGTTAGGAACTACAGTCATCCCTTCTTTCTTGGAGACACATTGAATTGAGATTACCCATTTACTATCAAAGATGGGGAAGATTACCCCTGCTTCTAACCATCTAATGATTTCCTTTTTTACAACTTCTTTCATCATAGAATTTAGTTTCCGTTGAGGCTCAATAAATCCATCTTTTCCTTCTTCAAGTCTGATTTTATGCAAATAATATGAAGGACTGATTCCCTTATTATCTATAAGAGTCCATCCTATGGATTGGATGTACTTCTTCAGAATTTGCAAGAGAGCTAATTCGTTATCAGGAGTCAATATGACTGAAATGATAACTAGCAATATATTTCCATCTCCGAGATGAGGATATTTTAAATGGGCTGGAAGAGCCTTCATCTCCAACACAGAAGGCTATTCCAACGACGTTTTAACCTAGCAATTTTGGTTGCTTAAATCAAGAGGTTCAAAATTTCTCTGAATATCATTCACAACACAACATTTCTTAGCTTATTATACGTTCAATTCATCTTTTTTTTCGTCTACATCACTATCAAAACTAGTCTCATGTTCCCAATTTTTTGTTATTTCAATCATCTGGCAAGCTTACAATTCATCAGGGTACTTCATGTTGGAGTTAATGTCTTAAATCGAGTGTATCTTGTAGTTTGTAAAGACAAATTTTATATCTAATAAAAATAAGAGATATTTTATTAATGTTTAAACTGCATTAAATTAATCTAATAAACTAAAATCCAATGTTATTTTACGAAAACTAAACATGTACGTGGAGACATACAGGTAGATCATGTTTAAGTGATAACCTAAACGATTTGTAGTAGATGGATAAGGTTGGGTATCGTATCTTGGTGACACTATGAATACATCTTGTTTTGTAGATGTTAGAATAGTTGTAAAGTGCTGCAAATGATCTGATTCTAATCATTCATATGGAGACATGCGAGTGGAGATATTCTATACAAAGAGTTTGTATAAGACCGAATTGCAAAATGAATCATCTCTCTATATAACACCGTTGCTAGAAGAGACTTACATTTCATTAGGATGACCATAGGTGACTTGACCTTAATCCTGAGTGAGTTATGAACTCCTACCTATGAGGGTAATCCTTTGATTTGTATGGGTGAGAGTGACGTTGTTAGCCGACTCAACAAGCCTACCATTTTGCGGACTTGTTTGAGTAAGGAGCTAGGAACACAACTATAACAAGATGAAATTCATTTATTTTTCGACCTCAGGGAGAGTAGATAAATTACTCTCTTAATAGCTAATTTTGGGTCTTGAACATTGAGGCCCAAACTTCTCACTAGCCTGAGATCAGTGGGACTATAAGCTATCCGTTCATTAGAGAGATCAGTAGTATTTAAGAAGTTAGATGTAATTACAAGGATAAAATAGTATTTTGACCCAACTATAGTTATAAGCAATGTGTGAAGAGTTGACTCACTATTGATTGGTTATATCAGTGGATATAGAAATAAATCTATAGTGCAAAGAGTGCAACTTTTGGTCTTTAGTGGAGTGGGTAGTTAATGAAAATTGATTGATTTAGTTAAAGAGTTTAATTAATTAATCTTATATCATTAGAGCTTCTAATTTGTAGGTCCATAAGGTTCCCTTGTTAGCTCACTAAAGGATATATAAGAGGAATGATTCGAATTGTTCAAATCAATTGCATATTAATGAGATTAATATAATATGGTTAATTATAGATGTGATGTATAATTATGAGAGAAAAATATTTGACTAGGATTCAAATATTAAAGAGATATATACATCTAAATATGTGATAATTATATGTTACTAATTCTATATTAAATATGTTTTAGTATAGTCGTTTAGTTGATTAATTAACAGTTAATTAATTAATTAATTTTTTAGAAGTAGAGATAAATAAACATATGATGTTTATTTATTTTTTAATTACTTATATATTTTAAATTGGATTTAATATATATGGTTATTAATTAAATAATAAGCATGTGATGTTTATTTATTTATTAATTACCTATATATATTAAACTGGATTTAATATATATGGTTATTAATTATTGAACTAATTAGTTAAATAAAAGTTACTTAATTAAATTAGAACTAGAGTACGAATTGGACAAACTAGGAGAAAGGGGGTCACCCTCCTCTTTATAAATAGGTCTTCATGGCCCATGTTTGTGACAGAATTGAATTGGGAATTCTGAATCCTAGTCTCCTACTACTTCTCTCAAAATCTCTATTCTTTTCTCTCGTACTTCTTTTTCCTCTTACAATCTTGGAGACCACACATCCAATTCTTGGGATCCTAGAGAAAACAAGGTTTCACTTACAGTGATGTCCCTTGATCATTGAGGAGACATTCCGGAGAGGGAGCAGAGGGAATCGTGAAGAATTTGGGAATCGAGTCTGTAAGTCCGTGTTTAAGAGACATATATTAGATGATATATGTTTAAAGTATTGCAATACTGAAACATGCAGCAGAAGAAAACAGGACCATTAAGCATTCTAATTCCTTAATTTTGACATCAAAATAAGCATGTTCATATGGTATCAAGAGGGTTTCATTACATACCTTTGAAGATCCTCTTCAAACTCGAAATTCAGCTACAATCTTCTCCAATTCTTACTATGGACCACCACTAGAGCTTTTCTACTATTCTCTAGGAGCCTTAGATTGAGTTGTAGGACTCAAAACAAGCTTGAACATAGGGAATTGGAGGAGAGGTTTTCTGGTTTTTCAGTTTGTTGAAGAACAACTTCTTCGACCTTCAAAACTCAGCAATTCAGCAATTGCATCAGGTTTTCCACTCAATCAAGAGTAGTTTTATTACATGACTCTCATGCAAAATTGATCACTTCAAGTGATTATAGCTCTTCCTTGAATTTGGTGGTGGAATTATGTCTAAGAATGTGACTAACCTTCTTACTTGAAAATGAGATTTTCCCTTTTGATTTTGAAATTGATTTTCAAAATCAAAACTTTTTTCAATTTTAATTCTTTAATTAAAATTGAAATTCTATTAATTTTACAAAAATTAATTCACTAACCAATTTTTCTAATAAAATTAACAAGTAGTAATTCATTAAATAATTTAATTAATTCTATTAATTTAATATCAAATAGTAAATTAATCTATCACTAATTCTATTACAATGAATCCCTATTCATGAAATTAATATTAAATCATATTTATATATTAATCGATTCTCCAATTACGTTTAATTCTAAAATTAAACGTGTAATTATATCACATATAATTATTAATTCTCTTAATTTGAATTTGAAAGTTTCAAATCAACTTATCGCGCTATTCTAAGGTTAATTCCATTTGTGAGCTAGTAGGGGGACCTAATGGACCTACAGATCATGGGCTCTAACGATCCGAGATTAATTTCCTAAACTCTTTACATCGAAGTAACCTCATTCGTTAACTATTGGGTCACTCCACTAAAGCTCAGTAGTTGCACTCCCCTTATTGTAGATATATTGTGTCCACTCAATATAACCATAATTAGTAAGTTAACCCTTCACAGGTTGTTCGTAATAAAGGTTGAGTCAAAATGTTGATTTATTCTCGAGATTACCTCTTATTCCTTAAGTCCCATTGATTCTCTAATGAACAATTGGTTTATGATTCGGTCATCAAACCGAGTCTTTCTTGGGCCAATGAAAGGGTAGGGCCCCTTGTTCAAGACCTGGAGTTAGCACTTAAGGGAACAACCTCTCTACTATCCCTAAAAGTGGGTAGGAGTGAATTCCGTCTAGCATACTATGTCCCCAAATATCTACCTGATCTGACCCCTAAAATTGGAGACTTATTATTCCGGTGTTATTGAGCCGACCCTCACCCACGAAAATCTAAGGATAGTCCAAAAAAAAAAACAGGAGTTCGTAATTAGCTCAGGATTAAAGTCAAGTTACCTAGGTCATCGTTTTGAAATAGTCAATCTTAAATAGTAAACAACATTATAAAGTAAGAGTGACTTATTTCTTGGTCCGATATTGTGCAAACTCATTGCATAGGACACCCCTACTTCTAATGTAACTACATGAATGAAATAGGATAACTTCATTTGTAGCACTTTACAACTCCTTATAACAACTACAAAGTGGGTTGCATCCGATAGTGTTACCAAAATGAGGCGCCCAACTTTATTCGTATACTATAGATTACTTTGACTATTTACTCAAATCTGATCCATTCTTATGTCTCCAAATAAAGTTCAAGTACTCATGTAATTGTCATGGATCTTTTAGATTATTTGATTTATTTCTGAAATGAAATAAGCAATTCATATATTCAATAACAATTTTATCGATTTACAGAATGAGTTTATTGTTTACAAACCATGAGTTTTAGGACATAAAACCAAACAAACTCCCACTTGGACTAAAACTCAAGTGGTAACATATATATGAATACATTGAGCTTTTTAGTTTATAGAGAAATATAATAAACTAGGGCATCACATACCCATGGTTTGCCTTTAGGTATCACATATCCATCCTTGGGTATCACATACCCATGGGTTTTTCTTCCACTTGCCCTAGGTTACACAACTCATAGTCCTAATCTCACTAGGTGATCCTTAAACACTTTAGCCAAGAGGATCGCTGTAAACATATTAGTATACAGCGGACTTCGATTCAAAACAATATAGGGAATGCATCTTATTTCCACAACTTCTTGTTTCTCGATACTATCACTAAGACCTAATGACTTGAGTTTCCACTAAACCCAAATTATAGCTAGGTTGTCATACATTCCTTCCACTAAATCGAGGTACCCTCAACTCTTTCAGTAAGATATATCTGACCTGTCCAAACAACTTTTGTTATAGTGTCAGCTTTAATCAATAACTCTTATTGATATACACTTTTCTTTTTATGGACACTAAGTAATACATGGTGATCTCGTACATTTTTCTAGAAAAAAATATAGCATTTGTCAACATAAATACTTGATTTAGTTTACCTATAGATAGGCATGTCATCTGAACGATATTCCAATACTTAAGGGTTCGACACTAGCACATGTGCCGATCTATTTCAGATTTTGGAACTATGTAAACAACTTTTACATATCATAAACAGCTTTTATGAGCTCTCCATATCTCATATGAAGTTTTAGAAACACCTTAAAATGGAATGATGTTCAAAACAATTAAGGCAACTAGATGTAAAGAATTTTCACTAGAGTTCACGTTCTATCAAAATAGCCTTGAAAATCTCTTATTCTTTATACTCTCTACTTCGATCTAATCAAAGTGTTTTGCTTATTTTACCTAACAAGTTTTATACACCTTGAACCTTTCAAGTGCTCTAAACTTACAACTTAAGTAAATAAAAATGTACTTTAGAATAACTACTGAAATATTCATACCCTTCCTTATGCTTTAACATTCACCAGACCATAAAGATCTGAATGTATAAGCTTTTAAGGGTTCTTTGGTTTTTTTGATTATCTTATCTTACATATAGAGTTAAAAGATTTGTCTTCTAACTTATTTAGATGACCACTTTTAACCTTCTTAATCTCATTAAGACATGATGTGACAATAATCTTAATTGCCAAAGATAAGTACCAGATATTTGAAATGTCCTTGAACTTTGGTTGGTTTTAACAGAAGTTTCTTTATGGTAGGACAAATATAAAATGTAACTTTTTCTAATGAACATTTCATTTATAACAAAAGATTATATACAACATGCCCTTTACAAAAGATAAAATAACTTTTATTACATTAATAATAGTAACCGGATTCATCTTTTGTTAGCAACTCCAAAATCTCTTACTGGTCTTTCTGAGATATTCTCCCATGTTCAAAACCTGGAGCATTAAATCATTTGCAAGCAACCTAGGAACTAATTTCCTTGTTTTGATTTCTCCACTTTTTTCTCTGCAAGGTATTGTGGGCAGTTTCTCTTATAGTGTTCATCCTCGCTTCAGCTTTGGCCTTGCCTTTGCGGCCAGTAGAAGTTTTCTTTTTCCCTTTCCCCTTGTTCTTCTTCAAGGGAATACTTTTATTCTTAGAAGAAGAAGCAACATCAGGCTCTTTAGAGGACGATCCTCTTTTCTCAACAGTGACAACATTTACCTCTGCTTCTTATCCTTTTGTTCTCAAAATGCACTGGAAAGCCTACAACTCATTGAAAAGTGTAGTCAGGTTGTATTCTATCTTGTTCTTTAAAACATTAGTGTGAAATTGCAAAAGGCTCTTTGGAAAAGACTCTAGAATAAAAATGACTTGACTCCTCTCATCTAAGACAACTTTGTTTACCTCTACCACATTGAAATGGACCATCATTTAGGACATGTTCTTTAACAGATGTCTCTTCTTTCATTCGACAATTGTAAACATATTTGATAGCATCATGCCTCAGGGAGATGGATGATTGTCCAAAATCTCTTTGGCAGTTTACATGTTTTAAATCATATTTATATATTAATCGATTCTCTAATTACGTTTAATTCCAAAATTAAATGTATAATTATATCACATATAATTACTAGTTACCTTAATTCGAATTTAAACGTTTCAAATCAACTTATCACGCTATTCTAAGGCTAATTCCATTTGTGAGCTAGTAGGGGGACCTAACGGACCTACAGATCAGGGGCTCCAATAATCCAGGATTAATTGGCTAAACTCTTTACTCCGAATTAATCCCCATTCATTAACTCCCAATAGTTGCACTCCCCTTACTGTAGATATATTGTCTTCACCCGATATAACCATAATTAGTAAGTTAACCCTTCACATGTTGTTCGTAATAACCGTTGGGTCAAAAGGTTGTTTTACCTCAGAGATTACCTTTTGTTTCTTAAGTCCCATTGATCCTCTAATGAAGAATTGGTTTGTGATTCGATTATCAAACCGAGTCTTTCTCGAGCCAATGAGAGGGTGTGGCCCTTGTTCAAGATCCAAAGTCAGCACTTAAAAAAACAACCTCTCTACTATCCCTAAAAATGGGTAGGAGTGAATTTCGTCTTGCACCCTATCCCCAACTTTCTACCTGGCTTACCCCTGAAATGGGAGGAGCCGATGCTGTTTAACCAGCCTTCACCCACGAAAATCTAAGGATAATTCCAAATAAATAGGAGTTCATAGTTAGCTCAGGATTAAGATCAAGTTACCTAGGTTATCGTTTTGAAATGGTCAGTCTTAAATAGTAAACAACGTTATAAAGTAAGAATGACTTATTTCTTGGTCCAATCTTATGTAAATTCATTGCACATAACGCCCTCACTCCTCATGTCACCAGACGAATGAATCAGGATCACTTCGTTTGTAGCACTTTACAACTCCTTGTAACAACTACAGAGTTAGCCGCATCCAATAGTGTTATCAGAATAAGGCCCAACCTTATTCATATATTATAGATTATTTTAACTATTTACTCAAACCCGATCTACTCTTATGTCTCCATATAAAGTTTAAGTACTCATGTAATAGTCATTGATCTTTTAGTTTATTGGATTTATTTATAAAATGAAATAAGCAATTCATATATTCAATAACAACTCTATCGATTTACTTAATGAGTTTATTATTTAAAAACCACGAGTTTTAGAACATTAAACCCAACATAAAGTTGTTGCTGGAATTATATGTTAAGTTCTAGTAGATTATAAATTTATAATCAGGTGTAACAATTGCTAAGGATACAGGTTTTCGAGAGTATGCTGGGCAATAGTTGTCATAAGAAGGCTAGCAATTGTTGTCTTCACATCCCTTCTCGGACTAAGAGGGTACTTAAAGCACCTTCGTTGAGGATTGACTATGTTGTATGCGTCAACGCATAACATTACTGGGTCAACTGCTTTCTTGTTCTTTATATGCAACTGCTTGCTTATTCATCCACAACATCATTCCAACTTCAGTTTTCCACATTCCTTAATTTTAATTCCATCACTCATAAAAACTAAACTCTCTTAAATGAAATTGCTCCAAAACATCTTAACTTTTACTTACCTTAGAATTTTAACATTATTTCCTTTGGAATAGATCAGAAATGCCTTAAATTATCCTTTAACTCGACAAAAATTCAACTTTCAAAATCTTCAGATGGCAGCAACACTCCCTCACTTAGGCGTTAGAAAACATTTGGCAAAACAGTCACCTTCGTTGCTAAACCTATTTATACTTGGACTTGCATAAAGGGTTTGCTTAATTAATTGCCACCTGGCATGCTTATCCCTTCATTGATGTTTACAAGGCTGCCACCTGGCTTACTTACTCGTTAATTAAGTTGAATTCCTTAGCTTAAACTTCATTGCATAGCCTTGTGACCACCCAAACCTTCTCCCTTCAATGCATGATTCTTCTGTCGCATCATTTGTCAGTTTAGCCCTCAACAATGGCATACAAGGTTAGTCGCATAAATCTTTCATACCACTTGTTGTACCTAGCCACAATGTCCCCCTTCTTGGACCTCTAGCCGCATCATTCAACCGGACTGGTCATATGGCGCCTCATAGTTCCAACGCATGGAACCCTCTACTTTCCTTAAGTGTTAACTTGTTCCTATTTCACCCGAAAACTCAACATTCCACGCTTAACATATTTTCTTGCCCTTTTTCGACTTGCCATTGAAATTTTCAACTCTCTATGTGTCAACTATGTTCACAACCTGAATGCATATACTCGTAACACATAGAAATTTTTCTTCTCTTACATTTCAGAATTATCATTAATTTAACATACTTAGCTTAATTTTCCATTTTGGTTAATATACATCTTTAACACATAATTAAGAGGACTTAAACTTAATTAACTAGTACTAAGTTCAAGGTTTACAGAATGTCTTCTCTCTAGGTCAGAAATCTCCTCCTCTATGTTCAAAGTCGTCTCAATAATCATATTGTCAAAATTTGGCACAAAATCCATGCCTAAATTATCAAATTTCTCCAATAAGAAAAGCAACGTCGCAACGCTTTCATAGCAACATGGCAACGTTGGTCTAATTTTGTTAAAGCGTTGCAACGCTCAAGCTTAGTGTTACAATGTTGCACCATTTTATGCAGCTACTACCTTTTTGCATCAAATCTCGCTTCATGTCATAGCATTGCAACGCTCCTCTGTCTTTTGATACATTGTATTTTTCCTCTCTTTTAAGCCTAATTTGGTCTTTTTTTTCGCTTGTTTTAAGTATAATTCACTTCTCGATCATAAATCCTGGAAATCACTAGCAACACATCAAATCCGATAAAAACATATTAAAAACAATCCTAATTCTAAGGCAACTAATGCACATTTTGTGTGCGTCTCAAGTACCCAAGTCTTTAAACTGTATTGCTTCATCAAATTTGAAGGTTCATGACTTAACAAGATTTCATCACAACTTAAGGCATAAGTCGATTCTTTCTCCTATTCTATTGCACAACATGTTTCATCATATCTTACTATTGGTCTAACAACTCTTTCTTTGTCTATCGTTGGCTAATTGGTAGTCAGTCAAACTAGATTCTAATTAATAAGTACTTATAGACTCAAGTTGTTCAACATATAGTTCACCAGTCAATTGATTATCAACCTTTATAACATCATGATTGGAAACAGATTGCACTCCTGAACATCCAGTAGTTTGTGTCTTCCAACTAAATCTCGAAAGAGTTTAAAGACTTATTGTCAATAGATTTCTTAAAACGCACATTACTTGACAACTCCTCCAAGACATATCCAATTTATCAAAATTTACAGCTCTACTAATAATACATCAATCTTCACCTAGTTATAGAAGCCATAATTTATAACTCTCTACATCAAATAGATAACCAAGAAAGATACAATTCCTTGCACATGATTGTCTTTTCTATTATGTGCATATGCAACACAATCTTCAAATGACTGAGATTTGGAGGCTCTCGTGACCAAACTTCTTGAGGATTTTTCATATTCAAGGCAACTGAAGGACTCTTATTTATAAGATATGTTGTTCTCAAAAAATTTTCAACATAAAACATCGTAGTATGTTTTGCATTTGCTAGCATACATCTCACCCTCTCGAGTAAATTCTTAGTGAAATATTCGGCCAAACTGTACTATTGTGGTGTGCAAGGAATTTTGTGATTATGCTTAATGTCAAATTATTTACGTAGATTTACAAAACTAACATTCACATATTCTATATCGTTATCTATTCTCAAACCTTAATTCTTCTCCTACTTTGATTTTCAACAAGAATTTTTCAATATTTAAACATTTCAAATGCATCACTCTTGTTCTCCAGTAAACACCCACAACTTCCTTAAGAAATCATCCAGGATACTCATAAAGTATTTTGCTCCTCTAAGGGGTTGTTACCCTAGTTCGTCCTTACAAATCTAAATGGACATAATCTAATATCCCTTTGGATAACTCTGTGCTTTTTGAAAATTTCACTCTTTGTAGATTTTCTAAGAGTATAATGCTCACAAAAAGGTAATTCTAAAGGCTTGAATGTACCAAACAACCCTTGCTTGTGTAATTCACTTCAGCCTCTTTGAGAGACGTGAGCTAATCTATTGTCCCTAAGGACAGTTTCTATAACACCTTGTCCTAAAACAACATTTCAACAATGAGCTACAACTAAGCTTCCATTCAAAAGGTACAAGTTGTTTCTAAGTGTACCTTTCATTTATGAAAGCAAAACTTTATAAATTGAAGTATACATCCTCTGATTTGAAACTAAAACCTTCCTTATCAAGTTGTCCATGTGAAACTAAATTTCTCTTTAAATTAGCAACGAACCAAACATCATATAGGAACTTCTTCATTCCATCATAAAGTTTAAACTTGACAAATCCTAATATCCTTTACAAGACAATGTTGATTATTTCCCATCAAAAGACTTTTGTTCCAACCGTTAAAAACTTTAATATGTATCAAACGAACTTAAAATTTTAGTGAAGAAAATTTTGAACATCCTAGATACAACAGATTATGTGCATTAACCATTAAAGTCTCAAATTACGTTTGAATAATCTCCTTCTTGGGCATTAGTAGGTACTTCATTTTCAATATCTTCTTCATTAAACTACTTCAGCAGCTCAGACTTAGCTTGTAGATCATTTAGAATATCAACATCTCATTCTCTTCATTGACATCATGAAACTCTATATGACATAATTCATCATTGTGTATTTAATGAGTTGTCTGCTCAAATTCCCTCGATAAAGTAACTGATTTTCCATAATAGACTCATTTACTATACAGGGCAGACATTCTATATATGAATATATTTCATTTTACCCTGCCTAATGATTCCCACATTGTATTCATGCAAATTTTGCATGGACATCTTGTTTTTCTTGATTTATTAACATGAAACTTTATTACTCCAAGGAATCGGGCCACTCATTCCATACAATTCATTTGATAGCTCCCAAAAAGAGCTATAATTCTTAGCTTAAGTTAGGCTTTTTAATGGATTTTACATGTTAATTAACCTATTTTGTACGTATTGAGCATTGAAAAGGTAGAACCGAGCATTTGGGGTCAAATGGGGCTAATTTGAAGCAATTTGGAGGTAATTTGAGCATCCAGACTTCAAAAGTTGAGAAATGGAAAAACAATATCCCTGATCGGAGCACCGCAACCCTCACTCAACGCTATAATGCAACGCTATAAGGCGGTAGGCTCGTATATAGGCCAGCATCGCAACTCTACCCTTAGTGTTGCAATGCACAAAAATAAACGGAATGCTAGTGCATTTGACACGCACTCGCTGCAAGCAAGTGTCACACACAGTGTCAAACTTCTGCCCCAATGCTTGAGGATTGGATCGACAAGAGCATCGCAACGAGCTTGCTAGCATTGTAACGCTATGCCTATTGTATAAATTTGTTCTATCCGAATTAGGTAAAAAAATAAAAGGAGATGAGGAGGCTGTTTTTCATGGAGGCCCAGGTGGAGCTTGAATTTCCTTCTTCTCATTTCATATTTTGGCATTTTAGCTTAGGTTTTACATTCTTATGTTGGATTGTAATTGATTGACCGGATCTTTATCTCAAAGTTGTCCATTAATTTTTTAGGTAATTCCTATCTAGTTTCTTTGAGCAAAGAGTTCCTATGTTCAATTTCTTGAGATTTCCTTGATTAAATTTGATATCCTCAACTCTATGCTTTCTTTGAACATTGATGTAATTTAGATTTGTATTTATGTGTTGGGCTGAGGACCCTATCATAGTTTTATATCTCTGCTAGTTAATTTTGAGCTCGCGCGTTTCCTTGTGTTTGTCTATACTTGAATTTACCCCGGTAGCATAAGATTGAATGTGAATGCTTATATTTATAGGCTAGATGATAACGGGCAGAAATGCACGTTATTACAGCGCAAAGTTATAAAACAATGCAAGATTGCAAAGGTAAAAATATACAATATTGCGTCTAAAAGCATTATGTTCACAACATTGAGATCGCATGCGTCCAACTCATTAAAACAACTAACTTATGTAATTTGTGCAGAAAATGCGTTGGAGCATGGCGGAAATGCAATCTGAAGAAATTAAAGTTCGAGCACATTAAGAGATTGCAACTGCAAGGCTATGCGATCATATGTTCTTGTAAAAATCTGCTCGAGAAGGTGGCTACATAAAGCCGGCGTATCAAGTTGAAAGCTTAATAAATCACGATAGGACAAAAAGCTGATGACGGTCGACTCCGAATTAAGTTGACAAGCCGTTAACGACACTGTAACAAGTACACTCAACTTTTCGGTGACAAATATTCAGCGCAGCAGATAGAGAATTAATGTCATCTCATCAGTGCAATCATATGAGAGAAAAAACACTTCACCCTGAAGCTCTATAAATACCGAAGGCCACCTTCATTGAAGGTGTTCGCCCAATTTAGAGAGTTCACCATATAGACGATAGTTAGCCTTGTTCTTAGTTTTCTTATACTTAGAAGACGGAAACGAGAAAAGGTAGAAGACGCCAGAAGAACGTCCTGGTCAGCTCGAGAGAGCGCCAGGGAGCGTGGAAAACAGAGAGAGGGCTGACGCTTGTGAGAGTAAGAATATCTTTTGAGTAGAGTAGAGAAGAATAGTGTAAAAGCCTTGGGGAAAGCAGAAATTGCTACCAGGCTCTTTATCTTTATTCCACATTGTTATTCTGTACTTCGATTTCATATATAGAATGGAACTTGCATTTCTACATATGTTCACTCTCTTTATAATACGCATGAGTAGCTAAAACTGTCGAATGGGTTGAGAAGTACTTAGCTAACATGACCTAGAATCATCATTGCGTGCGATCATCTTGTTTTATATTGTGTCCATCACCCCTTTTGAGTTATTCGAGAGAGAGTCTAAAGAAAGAACCAAAGACTTGAGAGAGCTAGGTTAGAATCTAAACTTTAAAAAGCAAGATTAGATCTACATAAGCAAGAGATAGAGACTTAGAGATAAGCTCTGTTTGCCAACATGCATCACATGCACCCTAGAGATAGGTTATGGTAGTATGCGGTCGCCTTGTGTATGTGTGTATCATTTGACATCGTATAGACAAAAATAGAGGATTAGATATATGTCCTATAGACATCATCGCATACATTGCATGCATTCTAAAACTAAAAGCCGTAGCATTTGCATTGAGAGATGACTTGATGTTGTATGTAGGTAGAATGATCACATAACATGAACTTAATCCTAGGAAGTGTTAGCTAAATCCCTTCTCAACCCGTTCCCCGCATACTCATTGCATCTTTCGTATTATTAACTCTTTTTTGAACTCCGCCGCATAGACTTTATACTTTAAATAACAATCAATCCAACGCATTGATTTATTTGTTACTGCAAAGTAGTCAAAAAATTACCATTGCATATTGTTTCCTTAGTGCCTATGTTTGACCATGGGCTTATCAGGTAACTCAATAGGATTTATACTTGGATCTTATTGAGAAAACTTGCATGCACAACGTATTTTTCCACCATTTCATTCCTTACCATTATTTCATCGCATAACAACACGCATCAAGTTTTTGGCGCCGTTCCCTAAGACTTCGGCAATACTTTGTGCTAACGGTAATTTTTTTATTTTCTTTGTAGCTTTCAATCTCTGGCGAATTACGATCCAGAGATTGAAAGAACGTTCCGACGAAGATTGAGAGACAGCCGCCGCCAACAACAACAACAACAAGAGAAAGAACCAAACATGGTGGAACAACAAGGAAATGGAGCACCAAATGAAAATAATATCATGGCAAATCTCATCCTATTGGCAAACAACCGCAATAGGCCCATTTGGGACTATGCGTTGCCCAACCTCTATGATTTCTCCCCAGGAATTATGAGGCTCACTCTTGACGGATCGAGGTTCGAAATGAAACCGATGATGTTGCAGATGATCCAAACGGCCGGACAGTTTTGTGGAAGGCGTGGCGAGGATTCGCACGCCCATCTCCAAAGTTTTATCAAAATCTGCAACACTTTTGTGTTCCCAAATATCTCCGCTGAGGAGGTTTGATTAACATTGTTTCCACTTTCGTTGCGTGACCAGACACGAAAATGGGCTTATTCTCTCGAACCAGGGGACATTACATCATGGGAACAAATAGTTGAGAAGTTCATGCAGAAGTACTTCCCTCCGACAGAGAATGCCAGAAGAAGGAAGTTTATCACCAATTTTGAACAGGATATTGACGAATTGCTCAGCGACGCTTGGGCGAGGTTTAAGAGGCTGGTAAGAGATTGCCTGCATAACGGCTGACCAGACTGCTTACAGATAGAGATTTTATACCACGGATTAAACCTTGTATCGCATATGGTTGCCAATGCGGCAGCAGCTGGAGGTCTGCTTGATAAAACATACGATGAGGCCAAGAATATCCTTGATCGCATTTCTAAAAATCATGAAGACTGGAGACAAAGTGATCAAAGATTGAGAATTAAGGACAGTGATATGAATAACAGGGCCATCTCATCTCTTCAGAACCAAATGACTACGATGATGAACTTTATACAGGGAATCGCAATCAGTAGCCCAACAATGCATAGTGGGCAAGTCAACGCAATCAACTAGACGACCGCAAGTTATGCTACTTGCGGTGAAGGCCATCCAATGGAGGAATGCTAGAGAAACCCACAGTCAGTCTATTTTGTGAAGAATAATCCCTTTTCCAACACGTACAACCTAGGGTGGAAAAACCACCCTAACTTCATGTGGAAAAATCAACAGCAAAATTTTCAATCAGTGGCATAAAAAAAAGGGCCATCCAGATTTTTTCCGTGAACTAACAGTCAAACGCAAAATCAAGCCAGCAGTTCACAGGCACCGCAATCTTCATCTTTGGAGAGTCTGTTGAAGCAATATATTGAAACGAATGAAACTGTGCTTCAAAATTTGTGCACGATAAATTGGAAGTCGATTTCACTCGACAGCTAAAATCCCGTGGACGCGTTATGCGATGCATGTTCCTAAGATATGCATTGATAGTCATGCGTCGAGGTCATGCGTTGGAATGAAAATGCACCAACAAATGTATGCGATGACCATGCATCCTGCCACAAGTTTTCTTGCACTCACGCCAAGTATAACATGAATGCAAGTTTTCTCAGGTAATCTGAGATCGAACACAGGGACTTGTAGCTATGTGTTTGCAGTGACGTGCATGCGGTGGTTTGAATAAAAGAATGGAGGGGATGTTGCTACGTTAATCCTACTCCTACTCTTATCTAACAGACAATGCAATGAAAATATGCATGAAAGGTAAAGATACGACAAACCTTGACATGAAATAAATGTATGGAAAAATAGATAAAATGCGGAGATGATTTTATTGCAATACTTAAAAGTGACCGCAAGGGCAACCCTAGTCAATGCAAGCCAATGCGATCATGCAACACACATACAATAGTAAACCACCTCTCGGTGCGAATGCTACGGCTTCTATTACTAGAACGCATGCGATATATGCGCTAAGTCTACAGGGCCTACACATAAGCCTCTATTCCTATTTATGCGATGACAAAATGACATTCACACAAATATGTACCACATAATATCATACCTATTCCTAGGGTGTATGCGATGTAGTGTTGACAAACAGAGCTTATGTCTAAGTCCCTATCTCTTGCTTATGCCGATCTAATCATGCTCTCTCGAGTCTAGATTCTAACCTAGCTCTCTCGAGTCATTAGGTGCTTTCTTTAGACTCTCTCTCGAGTAGCTCTAAAGGGGTGTTGGGCACAACATAAAACAAGACAGACACATGAACTTGGTTGACACAAGATTACTCCTATCTCTAGTGAACAATGCATGCATTGCTTAATGCGACCAACCACTTACCCTCTCGGGCAGTTGGTTGTTGCTGACTTTACTCATAGACAAGCAATGCATTAGCCTATAGACAGGCGTTGCTGCAGCTTCATACTAAGCAAATAAGGTTACTCACACACTCACGCAACGGATACCTCTCGGTAGGTTGATACATGTTTCATATCCCTAATCCACATTACGAAGTATGCAATATCCAAGCACTCTCACTAAGTGTTGCAATGAAAGAAAAGATGCTAAGCAAAGAAGATGGAGATGGAGTCGAAGGAATAGAGAAATGCATTGAAAACAAATTCTATTAGTTCCTTAATTCAAAATGTGATACAATACAATATAGGAAAAGAAAGGAAAAGAAATAACCGACTGGAAGCAAAACTTTGCTTCCAGTGGATGTGCATCAAGGTTTCCGGTGGTGCCATGGATGAGTGGAGGAGCTGACTCTCTCGAGATCTAGCTCCGGTCGTCACTCGAAATGGATGAAGGAGGAGAAGAACACTCAGCCATATTCTCACGCGTTTGTCTGGATCGCAAGGATCTGCCCTAGGCAAATCTCAAACGAAAACCTTGGATTTCAGCTCGTCGGCTTCTATTTATAGAGCTTGGATCACCGACAGCATTAATTGGACTGCTCTGAGTCTGACGTTCGGCGCGTTTGTCCTTTTCTGAACCTCTGCCACCAACCTCGTGGTAGGTGAAATGTCAACATCATCTTTTGGATTTTCTCGAGGTAGATGCATTGATGCGTTCATTCCACCTACCTTATGTTGATCCCATTAGTTTGCGTTGTCGCGTAGCCGCAATCATTCAATGGTCGTATTCGCTTAATACTGCAACTCTACATGATGACCACAATCGCCTGACGAGTGCAACTCCACTGCGATGGACGCATACGGGTGATTACCGCAACATCCATGTGTTGGTCGATACGTTTTCCTTTGCGATGGAGTGCTTCTCCCAATGCGGTGGTTCGGTTTCTGCGTTTGCATTCATTTCCTGCATTAGCTAAAAAAATAGAACATTGAACGCATAATTAACGCAAAGTAACCGGTTAGCTAAGATTCATCAAACTGATCGACGCAAACTCTTTTTCTAGTGAATTTCTATCATGATCGACGCAATTTCTGCCTAACAACCTTCATAATTCTAAGTAAAAAGCCTAAGATGACATGCATTTCTGTATGTCATCAAAAATCAAGTGACGTCTATCCACAACCTGGAAATTCAGATAGGACAAATTGCAGGCGAACTCAAGAATTAACCGCAAGGGGCACTACCGAGTTCAACGGAACTCCCACGCAACCCAGGGGGTATAAAAAAAGTGCAATGTCAAGTTCTGACGTTGCAGAGCGGAAGAACTGTGGCGGAAGAGAAAAAGGAGCATAGCTGGTCTGCTCCAATTGCGATTGAGCCGAAGATTGCGTTGACTCGAGAAGAAACAGAAGAAAATGAGGCGATAGAACTAGAGATTGTGTCCACCTCAGAGCCGAAAGAATAGAGGACCGTGAGAATACAGCTACCACCATTCCTCTAGAGACTCAAAAAGAAGAAAAATGATGAGGTACAGTATCAACGCTTCATGGATATACTAAAACAGTTGCATATTAACATTTCATTCACTGAAGTGATTGAACAGATGCCCAAGTATGCAAAGTTTCTGAAGGATATGGTGACGACGAAGAGAAGTATAGGTAAGTTCGCAACGGTGGCTTTGACACAAAGTTCAAAATCTATAATCCCACCGAAAATGCGCAACCCTGGAAGTTTCACTATACCTTGCTCTATTAGAGGGTTATATATCGGTCAAGCGCTTTGCAATCTCGGGGCCAACATCAACTTGATGCCCTTGTCAATTTTCAAGCAGCTAAATGTGGGACAACTGGTGCCCACGACGGTCTCTCCAATTAGCTGATCGATCCCTTGTGCATCCAGAAGGGAAGGTGAAGGATGTTCTAGTTACAATCGACAAATTTATATTACCGGCAAACTTTATCATCCTGGACTATGAAGCAGACAAGGATGTACCCACCATCCTGGGGCGACCATTTTTATCCACAGGTCGCGCCTATATTGATGTGTGCAAAGGAGAGACACACTGAGCGTGAATGGACAGAAGCTCAGGTTTGACATTATCCAAGCCATGAAATATCCTGATGAAGAAGACCTCAATGAATCCGACGATGAACCAAGTTTGAATGAAGAAGAAAAGTCCGAAGATGAAAATGAAGATGAGGATACAACCGCATCCATAGTAGCATGCAATACGATCACAGAAAAAATAACCAAAGAAGATGAGATGATCGCATCCAATGAAGATAAGCCGATAGTGAATGAGGAAAGAAAAAATACAAAACCATCCTTGGAACAACCACCAATAATAGAGCTGAAGACCTTTCCAAACCACCTGAAGTATGCATTTCTGGGGCAGAATGAAAAGCTACCTGTAATCATTTCCTCTGCACTTAATGAAGACTAAGAAAATGTGTTGTTAAGCATCCTAAGAAAGTATGTAAAAGCAATTGGCTGAACGCTCACAGACATTAGAGGAATCAGCCCTGCATACTGCATACATAGGATTCGTGTCGAAGAGAATCACAAAGGATCGATCGAACATCAGCGCATACTCAACCCTACGATGAAGAAGGCCATAAAGAAGGAGATAATCAAGTGGTTAGACATGGGAATCATCTATCCAATAGCAGACAGCACGTGGGTTAGCCCCGTGCAATGTGTGCCAAAGAAAGGAGGGATGATGGTAGTCCCCAATGCAAATAACAAACTGATACCAATGAGGACCATCACGAGATGGCGGATTTGCATGGACTACCACAAACTAAATGCGGCAACAAAGAAGGATCATTTCCCTTTGCCTTTTATCGACCAGATGTTAGATCGCCTAGCTGGAAATGATTTCTACTGCTTCCTGGATGGATATGGCGGCTATAACTAGATCATGATTGCTTCTAAACATCAAGACAAAACCACATTCACCTACCCATATGGAATATTTGCGTTTCGACGCATGTCGTTCGGCCTCTGCAATACGCCGAGCACTTTTCAAATGTGTATGATGGCCATCTTTTTTGAACATCTTGAAGACTCTATAGAAATTTTCATGGACGACTTCTCTGTGTATAGGAAAACATACGAAGTCTGTCTCAACAACCTAGAAAAGATATTGAAAAGATGTGAAGAGATGAACCTCGTGCTTAATTGGGAGAAATGCCACTTCATGGTGAAGGAAGACATTGTGCTTGGGCACAAGGTCTCCAAGGATGGGCTAGAGGTGGACAAGGCAAAGATTGAGGCAATTGAAAAGCTTCCACCTCCAGCGAATGTGAAGGCTGTCAGGAGCTTCTTGGGGCATGTTAGCTTTTATAGGCAATTTGTCAAAGACTTTTCAAAGATTGCATGACCACTGAGTGCATTGCTGGAGACAGACAGAAAGTTTGATTTTGATGACCAATGCCTCAACGCATTCAGGATTTTGAAGAACGCATTAACAACCGCACCTGTGTTGATCGCACCAAACTAGACACAGCCCTTTGAACTAATGTGCGATGCAAGCGGTTATGCGATGGGAGCTTGCTGGCGCAGAAGAAGAAAAAAATGCTACATCCCATCGCATATGCGAATAAAACCTTGAACCCTGCTGAAACAAATTACATGACCACAGAAAAAAAACTGCTTGCAGTGATATTTGCGTTGGAAAAATTTAGAGCTTATTTTCTAGGAACTAAAGTAATCATTAACACTGACCACTCGGTGATAAAATATTTGATGACGAAGAAAGATGCAAAGTCGAGATTGATTAGATGGGTTCTCCTCCTCCAGGAATTCAACATGGAAATTATTGATTGCAAAGGGACAGAGAACTAGGTTGCGGATCATTTATCCAGATTAGAAAATCTAGAAGTTGAACGCAACCAGCCAGAGGTGAACGAAACTTTCCCAGACGAGCAGCTATTTAAGATTGAAGAATTACCATGGTACGAGGACGTGGTCAATTTTCTGGTTTGCAAACGATTTCCTGAAGACTATACAAATGCCCAAAAGAGGCGGCTCAAACATGAATGTAGATCATATTATTGGGATGAGCCAAATCTTTATAAAAGGGGGTCAGATTAGATTTTACGTCTGTGTGTACCAAATGTTGCTCACCAATGCATATTATCAAAATGCCATGACTCGCCATACGGAGGACACTTTGGAGGCCAGCGCACAGCAGCGAAAGTATTACAAAGTGGGAATTATTGGCCAACATTATTTACGAACGCAAAAGACTAGGCGATGAAATGTGACCGGTGCCAATGCACAGGAAATATTTCATGGAAGCATGCGATGTCCATGAAAATCATTTTAGAACTGGAATTGTTCGACGTCTGAGGCATAGACTTCATGGGACTATTTCCACCATCGAATGCTCACAAATACATTTTGTTAACCGTCGACTACGTTTCCAAATGGGTAGAAGCAGTAGCGTGTGCCACAAGCGATTCAGCAGCAGCCTCCAAGTTCCTGAAGAAAAATATCTTCACTCGTTTGGCATTCCACGTGCCATAATAAGTGATGAAGGCTCCCACTTTTTTAATCAAATATAAAATCCTCCATAAAGTGGCCACCGCATACCATCCACAGACAAATAGTCAAGCTGAAGTGTCCAACTGGGAAATCAAGCTGATATTAGAGAAGGTGGTGAAGCCTTCACGAAAAGATTAGGCAACAAAGCAGGACGATGCGTTGTAGGCATACAGGACCGCCTATAAGACACCTATAGGCATGTTCCCGTATGCGTTGGTGTTTGGAAAGGCATGTCATTTACCACTCGAGCTGGAGCATAAAAAACTGTGGGCAGTGAAAAAGCTAAACTTTGACTTAAAGGCCGCACGGGAAGCAAGGAAACTTCAATTTGTCGAGCTGGAGGAATGGAGAACTTATGAATACGAGAATGCAAAGATCTACAAAGAGCGCGCAAAGCGCTGGCATGACAAACAAGTATGTGAAAAGAATCTCCAAGTCAAGCAAAAGGTCTTACTAATTAATTCGCGGCTACGAGTCTTCCCTGGGAAATTAAAGTCACGTTGGTCCAGACCCTTCATAGTCAGAGAGGTATTCTCGCATGGCGCGATCGATTTATCCAATGAAGACGAGACCAACGTATTCAAAGTCAACGGGCAAAGAGTGAAAATATATCGCGGAAAAGACTGGCATCGCAAGGTCGCGTCCGTGCACTTGAGGAACTTTGACTGAAAAAAAAGTAGGCGGTCCCTGTACAATCATGCGATTCAAATTCATCAGAGGCACAAGTTTTGTGAAGTATCTGTTGAAATCTCCAATTCATGAACTTATCTCTATCTTCTTACAGTACTATCATTTCGCTATCTGTTACATTTTTCTACAAAAAAAAAAATTACCTTTGTTTTTTATTTGACCCTCTCGATGTTTTCTTTGCAACAATCGTGGTGAACGATTGCAGAGGAGCAACATGAAAGACGCAACTACTTTATTCCGTCACCGCAATCAAAGCGAGCAGTTCACCGCAAACCAGGTTGCGTTCACAAATAATGCGGGCGATAGAGCAAATTTAGGGATTATATCTTTCCTTGACTTTTTTATTCCAAATTATGCACTATCGCATCACATTTTAACTTTGAAAATTTTATCATCGCATCCTCTTTAGTTGGCACAATCATTTAACATTGATTAATTTAGTAATTCACCGCATTATCTCTTTTTGCCAATTATGATTTCAATGATGAAATGCATGCCTCTATTTTTTCGTATATACTAGAGTCAACTTAATTTGAGGACAGTCATCTCATGAAATATTTCTAGAAGTTAGTGGTCTGCCAACTTTCTTTCAAACTGACTTTTTACGAAACTTCCTAAGAGCATTGCATGACTTCTTTCAATCTTTCAGCAATGAGGACATTGTTGCATTTGAATTTGGGGGTACAGTATTCATTTTCAACGTTGCTATTTTTAGGTTCAACAAAAAAAAACATTTCATAACGTTGAAATCGGATCTTACTCATAGTTGGATGTCCACATGACACATGTGGGAGCAAGCCAAAACGAAGGTAGGAATCGTGATCAACACATAAATAAAATGATCGCAACTCCACTGCCAAATGGGCATGAGTTTAGATTGAGAAAGAGCGCCTTGCTCGTAGTTGGATGTCTGCATGACACACGTGGGGACAAGCCAAAACGAAGGCTAGGCACTTGAATCAATGCAAGGTCATAGAAAAAAATATATGTCTAAAATACGCAAGGATAAAAATCATTTGAAAATACCCAGTTGAAAAAAAAAAAGTTTTTTTATATGAAATAAATCATGCGATGCCTAGAATCTAGTAAAGTCTTTTTTAAGGTTAAACTTGCGGTCCCTAAATTTTAAAAATATTTCAAGAAGAGACCTGAATAAGAATTAAGGAGATTTTGGTGCATAGGATTTGAATAAGGAAACCTTCAGAAATCGAGGAAAGAAGAAGGCGGTCAACTTGCTAAAGAAAATCTTTAGCTAATGCTTGAGGACAAGCATTGTTTTAATTTGGGGGTGTGATAACGGGCAGAAATGCACGTTATTACAGCGCAAAGTTATAAAACAATGCAGGATTACGATGGTAAAAATATACAATATTGCGTCCAAAATCATTAAGTTCACAACATTGCGATCGCATGCGTCCATCTCATTAAAACAACTAACTTATATATTTGGCGCAAAAAATGCGTTGGCGCAAGGCGGAAATACGATCCGAAGAAATTAACGTCCGAGCACATTAAGAGATTGCGACCGCAAGGCTATGCAATCATATGTGCTCGCAAAAATCTACTCAAGAATGGCAGCATAAAGCCGGCGCATCATGGTGAAAGCTTAATAAATCACGATGGGACAGAAAGCTGATGACAGTTGACTCCGAATTAAGTTGACAAGCCGTTAACGATACTGGAGCAAGTACACTCAACTTTTCGGTGACAAATATTCAGCACATCATACAGAGAATTAATGTCATCCCATCAGTGCAATCATATGAGAGAAAAAGCTCTTCACCCTTAAGCTCTATAAATACCGAAGGCCACCTTCATTGAAGGAGTTCGCCTAGCTTAAAGAGTTCACCATATAGACGATAGTTAGCCTTGTTCTTAGTTTTCTTATACTTAGAAGGCGGGAGCGAGAAAAGGGAGAAGATTCTGGAAGATCGTCCTGGTCAGCTCGAGAGAATGCCAGGGAGCATGGAAAACAGAGAGAGGGTCGACGTTTGTAAGAGCAAGAATATCTTTTGAGTAGAGTAGAGAAGAATAGTATAAAAACCTTGGGAAGCAAGAAATTGCTATCAGGCTCTTTATCTTTATTCCATATTGACATTCTGTACTTCGATTTCATATATAGAATGGAACTTGTATTTCTACATATGTTCACTCTCTTTATAATACGCATGAGTAGCTAAAACTGTCGAATGGGTTACATGACCTGGGATCTTCATTGCGTGCGATCATCTTGTTTTATGTTGCGTCCATCACCCCTTTAGAGCTATTCGAGAGAGAGTTTAAAGAAAAAACCAAAGACTTAAGAGAGCTAGGTTAGAATCTAGACTTGAGAAAGTAAGATTAGATCTGCATAAGCAAGAGATAGAGACTTAGAGATAAGCTGTGTTTGTCAACATGCATCGCATGAACCCTAGAGATAGGTTATGGTAGTATGCGGTCGTCTTGTGTATGTGTGTGTCATTCATCATCGCATAGACAAGAATAGAGGCTTAGATGTAAGTCCTATAGACATCATCGCATACATCGCATGCGTTCTAAAACTAAAAGCTGTAACATTTGCATTGAGAGATGACTTGCTGTTATATGTATGTAGCATGATCACATAGCATGAACGCAATCCTAGGAAGTATTAGCTAAATCCCTTCTCAACCCGTTCCCCGCATACTCATCGCAACTTTCGTATTATAACTCTTTTCTCAACTCCGCCGCATAGACTTTATACTTTAAATAACAATCCAACTAACACATTGATTTATTTGTTACCGCAAAGTAGTCAAAAAATTACCATCGCATACTGTTTCCTTAGTTCCTGTGTTAGACCCCTGGGCTTACCAGGCAACTCAGTAGGATTTACACTTGGATCTTACTGAGAAAACTTGCATGCACAACGCATTTTCTACCATCACATTCCTTACCATTATTTCATCGCATAACAACACGCATCACTACACAAGAATCTTAGTAATACATGTTCAACCTAGGTTCAAAGAACAAATTGATTGATTGAATTAGGTTGTCCAATCAATTAGTCTACACAATTGAATCCACAATCTTCATGCATATGAATTTTAATTCTATATGGACACTATCAAACCTGATAGAATTAAGGGCATATAGTTTTATCAGGGAATGTCTCTACAATCTTAATTAATAATTAGGACGCTTAATTCATTCAATTTTAATTAGTTTTTCACCTTTGTAGAGACTAGTTAAGTCAAATTGATTTAGTAGTTGTGCATGCCTAGAATGGATGTTTGTTTAATTATTTAATTCCACGATAGAAGTTGCATAGGATTCTCTCACTTACTCTAGAAATTAGATAGATCCTTATCCTAGCTTACATTTTTTTATGTTTCACCTGTTGTACTCTTTCCACACCAAAACCCTCCGTTTACCGATCTTGTTAGGTATTTGACTTAACAAAACAAATCGCGCTTCCCTGTGGATCGACCCATACTTACCACTGTTGCCATTTTTTTGTAATGATAGGAGTAGTTCGATGATTTATAAATATTTGTTGTTTCAAGTTGAAGTTGAATTAACGACATCGATTTTCGATACCAAACAAAATGGCGTCATTTCTAGGGAAGCCATTTATGTTTTGTTAGTTGAATTTCTAATTAAAGAATCTTTTGCTTTTTATTTTTTATTTTTTTCGTTTTTGTGTCAGTGTTCTAAGCATGGCAGGATATCATCAACAAGGATGTGGGCAATCAAATGGAGTATCTCGACCTAGTGATGAGGTTTGTGACCTTCGATGTCAACTTTTTTAGTTAACTTCTTTGGTTAGTCGATTGATTGCAGGTAAACCACAATAGGTGCAAGCATGTAGGATTGGCCACCTTGAGCAAGCATACCCAATTTTGCAGTGGAGCCCTATGCCACAAGATTACTCCGTGGAAGGCTATCATAGTTATATGGGTGACAATTTCCATATGCCTAGATGAGAGGAGTCTTATGGCTATGGAAATTTAGGATAAAACCAGTGCCATTATGATCCACACCCTGTGACATCAACATGTCGATGCAAGCTCACATCACCAACTTAAGTATGTCATTAGAAGATGTGATGAGACAGCTTACTAACAACAATCTTTTTTTTTAGCAGGAGATCCGCAACCTCCAGTGGGAGAGCTTTAGTTTTCAGACAGAGGTTGGAACTGATCTTCATATTTTGAGAGACTTGGTCACTCAATCTTCTGGTTCAATTGAGAGAGGAAACGAATCCCTGCTACTCACATCCTATGACACTACCAAGATGTGCAGCAATGAGGTAACCTATGTCGACATTGAGGATGAGTTCGAAGATAGCATGTCATGTCTATAGCTAGTTTGTGAGGACGATGAAGAATCTGAGCCTAAAACCATCAATTGTCAGGTGATGGAGTTAAAGGTCGAAAGACCTCGCTCAATTCTGCCCTCTAGTATATCGTTTATTTTTTAGTTTTGTTCTTCTTGTTCTCAAGAGTCTGTTGAGTCTTTTCTTTGTTTTGCTATATCATGTAAATATTTTCAACAGTTTTATCATTTGAAATAATTTCCCTTTAAATTTTTAATTTGATTATTTATTGCGAAAGATAATGAATATGTTTAAATTGAATATTTAAATCTAGATTATATATGTGAATAATTTGATTTATATTTATTTCTTTTTACTAAAAAATTTAATTAGCTTTTTTAGACCAAAATTTGAGTAATTTATCTTGTAAAACTAACCATAATAACCAATTTAATGATAAGGTTAATTATTTAATTACAATTTGCTCATATAAGTGATTTAAATTAATTGACTTTTTACAAAAAAAAAAATAAATAAATAATAGGAAAAAATTCCCCGTGGAGAACTCGATCCCCGTGGGAAATTTCACGGGGATGGAAAATGGCATCTTCGGCCCCACTCCATCCCCAAGACATCTCTAGATGGGTATATATCAATTATGTACGCACAAATTCTAAGCCCACATCAATTTCATATAACTCGGTGCCGTTGGATTTGCATCAACTTCATACCTTCAAAGACTATGGAAAGGAAAGGACGATACATATTTTTGAATTTGTAATTTCATGTGACATACAAACAAAGTTTTGTAATAATTACAAAAAAGAGTCATACTAGGTCAATATATCTCCAATAACAATTAAATTGGCAAATCAAAAGACATCATCATATATAAACTTGAATTAAAATTAAATGGATATCATGAGTTTCAACGAAATGAAACCACATGAACTATTCTTAAGCCTGATTTCAACCACAGCCATGGAGAAGAATCCGGCATGGGCTTCCACACATTCACTCGCAATATGACTTTTTTTCATGTCTTTTTTGTACTATAAATAGCTTCAATAATTCAAAGCCTTAGAACCAAATTCATCACCTGAGATCTGATTAGAACTTTAAAAATTTGAAAAAACTAAAAAGAAAAAAGTTTATTAGATTGAATAATGGCAAGCTTCTTGGCCCCATCAGCAACTCTTCCAAAGCTTCATCGTGCTAGATCTATTCATGTACGTACCCCATGGAGTTCCAAAGTTTTTGTCTCTGTTAGACCAAAACATGTTAGTTTTCTTATCTCTCTCAAACATAACTACTTATTTCTTTTGTCTGTTTTTACATTTTGGACTCGCTTCAAATTGTTAAAATGTTGATATAATTAAATTTATTGTATCTCATTAACATATGTTTTGGTTAATCCGTGATTTAATATGGTACCAGAGACGTAGGTCATGTGTTCAAACTCATGTATTCATTTAATCCGCGTTCCAAAAGTGAAGAGGAGTATTAAAGTGGTGATATTATTTAAATTTATAATATTTTATTATTTAAGTTTTTTTTGGTGAATTGATGATTTAACAAAATATATTGCATATTTTTTTTTTTGTAAGGAAAAGAAAAGGCTAGAGTGGTTTTTAATTATAAGTTTGATTATCCTTTGCATAGGTTTTTTTTTTTTTTAACCACTCATGCATGAAGAAAAATTATTTGGAAAGGCCACTAGAAGAGTAGGTTTACCCTTGAGAGATAATATAAAAAAATATCTCTAATATTAAGTGGTTGCTTTGTAACATACACATTTTCGAATGGACAATAATTAGGTACAATCTAAGTTACACTTAATCATTTGCTTCATTTTCTTTATACTAAATTTTTTTAAATAAATAGATTTTTTTAAAAAAAAAATTGTCACATGACATATTAGAACAGCACAAAATTAAAATAAATATAGGTTAGATTGCACCCAAATTTTTTTCTTCTCAAATTCAGATCTATCAGTTATGATGAGACCTTCGCAATCCAAAAATGTTAAGTTAAATGAGCAAGTAATTATGACAAATTAGGTTACCAACAAGGTTGAGGAGCCAAAAAACCATAATGCTAATTATTATTATTAGAATTTAGTTTCATTAATATTACTATTATTTTAGGTCATCATAAACTTTATGTTATAACTTCAAGATGGTCAAATATAAGTAATATTTGGAAGCTCTATTTGACCATAATCATTTAATATTGACTAGTCAAAATATATTAATTCACACTTTAATCAGTATATAGGGTTTGAATCCCTAAGCACTTGAAACAAATTTATAATAGATTTGATTGAAAATGGAAATGTATAGGAAAGTTCAAAGGTTGCTGCTGCTGCAGCTGATGGAGCTGCTCAAGTTGTGAAGAGAGCCACTGAGAAGGCTGCTGAAGATGTCAAAGATAAGGCTGTGTCTGCCGCCGACGAGGTTAATTATTTTCAATAACACACACTAACTTTTATAATATTTATCACGTTTTATTCCAAATTTTACAAAACTAAAGGAAACTTATTTATAAATATAACAAAATATAAGATTTCGATAAATATTTATCACAATCTACCGATATCTATCACTATAAGTGATAGATTCTATTGTAGTCTATCGCGTTCTATCACTGATACACAGTGACATTTTGCTATATTTAAATAGATTTTCTAATGCTTTTACATATATGTTCAGTGTCTTTATTGGTCAATTACTTTTTTTTGTTACGAAATAAAAGAAATAATTTATTTTTTATCCTTTCGAATTTGTAATCAATTATAGTCCGTGAATTTTAGCATGTAAAAGGTTAATCATTCTATTAGGCAACTTTTTACCATTTAAAATAAACCCTAAAGATTTGTATCAAAATTGATTATCGAATTTAATTATAATAATGACTAAGGATTTTATAGTTTAGAAACAAGTTTGGTTTCTAACCAGTGTATCAGGTAAGAAATTTTATTAAATCTTAGTAATAATTTCCACGACAGGACCAACTGAAGCAAAATTTTGAATACATAGACTAAGGTCTTATTTAGTAACCATTTTATTTTTTATTTTTTATTTTTTATAATTAAATCTTAAATACCATTTCCATTTATTGGTTTCTACTTTTTCTTGTCTAAATCGTAGGAGTGTTTTCAATATCAAAGCCAAATTTGGCAAACAAGAAAAAAATAGTTTTCGAGACTTGGTTTTGTTTTCTAAAATGTTTAAATAAAAAATATGAAAACAATGAGTAAGAAATTGTGAGAAAACAAAAATAATTTTAAAAAACAAAAACCTAAGACTCCGTTTGATAACCATTTGGGTTTTTGTTTTTATTTTAAAAATTAAGCCTATTTCATTTACATTTCTTACAATGATTTACATCTTTCTTAAGTCCAATGGTCGAATTCTTAGCCAAATTCCAAAAACAAAAACAACTTTTTGAAAGATACTTTTTTTTAGTTCTCAATTTTTTACTTGGTTTTTTATACCATTAGTGAAGGTAGATAACAAAGAAGAATCTTGGAGATAGAAGTGAGTCCATAGGCTTAATTTTCAAAAACAAAATGGTTACTAAATGGGGCCTAAATAATTATCAATCAAGATTGAAATTATTATCTGGACATTTTTTTCGAAATGAAAATGATAGAGTTGAATTTAGAGAAGTTACTATATAGAAATTATTTTTAACATAGACATATATATTTAACTTTGATGATGGTTAAATGTTTGAGAGTGGAAAATGAAATTATAGGTGACTCAAAAAACAAAAGAAGTGGCAGGGAAGGTATCTGAAACAGCACAAGATTTGGCTGGGAAGGCAAAGCAAACAGTTCAAGATGCATGGGGATCAGTGAAGGATACAACACAAAACATCAAAGAGAAAGTGGTTGGCAAAGCTGAAGAATCCAAAGAAGCCATTAAAGACACTGCAGACAATCTCAAAAAGAATATCAAGACAAACTGTTGATTTTTATTTTATTATGTTTTCCATAATGCTTCATTTTTCTCCCCATTTCATGGAAAATGGGAATTTTTGTATTAGGGGTATGGTTTTTTGTTCTTCATTCTTCACCATATTTCAACATTAGTCTATTAATTGATATTTGAAATAAAAATGTCACTGTTTTCCTTTACATATATAATGTTGCTTATTTATTGCTTACAATAAAGTAATATATTTTTACTTGTAATTTTAAAGGGTATGAGGATTAAAAATAGATTATCAATCACGATGTATACTTGATTTTGTTATGAAACTATGTTATAAATTTTCTAATATTGTGCAATTTTATAGACTTTTTTGTTTTGTTTTTTTTGTTTTTTTATAAATTTTTCTTTACTTTTTATAAAATACGTCAGTGAAAAATATACGTGAGAAACAATAATATTACGATCTCACATTATTAAAAATATGAGATACGATACATGAGTATTGATTTTTTCCATTTTAACTCATTGCATTCTATTCAATGTAGTATGTTTACTATTTTTTGTTATTTCACATTGTAACTCATTCTATTCGATGAAATGTTCCTATTTCTCTTTATTTATGAGCTAATTTTCTTAGGGGATTCAATCTTGTAGATACCATTAAGGATAATATGGTTAGTTAATGCGACCGCATTCCACCATTACCTCATCTTCTATTTCTCTTTGTTGAAACTTACTTTATCTTGTTAATTTGAACTGGACACTGAGAAGGTTAAAATAAAAGTGGATATCACAAAAGAATACAAGACTAAGAGCTTAATGTGATTTCCATGCCGCCGCATAGTGGTTAAGGTATTTTATCCATGGGTTGAAGCTTGACTTGTAATCCATATTTCTTTTTATTGTTTATATTTAGTAGTTAGATTAAAAATAACGTTTGGTCCCTAAACTTTCAATAAAGTAACAATTTAGTTTATGAATTTTAGTTGGTATCGATTTAATCCTTGTACTTTCAAATGTATAACAATTTAATCTCTAAACATTAATAAATAACAACTTAGCATCTATATTTTGAAAATTGTAACTTAGTCCCTATTATGAAAAAAAAACTCTTTAAAATTAAGTGTTGAATTTTATTATGTAATGACCTAATTTTTATATTTTATAAAAAAAATTGATTTTCTCCGATTAATTTAACGATCTACATGTATAAGAAATTTCATTAAATCATAAGAATACTTTTCACAATAAGGACAAATTCATTACAAATTGTTATTTATTAAAGTTCAAGGACAAAAAGTGATTTTTAACCTATTTATTATTTGCAAACTTAAAACCACTAATTTTTATTGGTTACCACTTGGTTTACATTAAAGAACTCTTTCTTAAAGAATTGAATTGTGCAAATAGTCTGGTGAGAAAACGATACTTTGAATAGTTCTATATTACTACTTGTTGATAGTGTATGTCTACAATATTCTAAAGCTTTTTTCGTGTACACATTTTTATTTCAAATTTTTTGAGCGGTTGTTGGAGAACTATTTTAATTCAATTTTTTTAGGCATTGTGATTCAATTGCAACCACAGTAATTTTATCCCAAGGAAAATCTAACATTCTAATCATGTTCACACTGTCTTTGCCACAAATCACTATTATAGAATTGGGCTATAATATCGGTTTAAAACTAACATTATAGGAATAAAATGTCGATTTTGAAGATCGTGTTATAAAATTCTTCAATGTCGGTTGTCTTTAATGTCAATTTTAAACCGACATTATAGATGACCGAAATTTCAATATCAGTTATTTTCAATGTCAATTTTCAACCGACATTGAATATTATCTTCAATGTCAGTTTTCTACCAACATTGAACATCATCTTCAATGTCACTTTCACCTACTTTTTTTCAATAATTATCCGATATTGAATGTTTATCATCGTTTTGTTATTGAAAAAATAAAAAATATAAACTTTTTTTTCCTTATGGATGTGCAAATCAATAATCTCTTTTTTGAAAGAAGAAAAACAATAATATTTGTCTTTTACTTGTATATGTAAAAATAAAAATAAATAAAAATCTTAATTGTTTTTTTATATACAACTCAACTTTCAACAAACACAAAAATTAACTAATTCACACCAAAGAAAGTGACAAATTGTTTAATTAAATCCCATTGATCAATAGAGTTCTAAAATAGCAATTTTCTTAAAAAAATAATGTTATTTTAATATATATTGACAAAAATAGGGTAGGATTGAAAGTATTTTTAAAAATAGGTATTTGCTAAAACTATTGACAAAATTAGAGTAGTGAAATCGTGTACGGGGTACACGATTGCCATGTGACAAACTCGTGTATGGGATACATGAGTACCATTTAATCCAGTAAACACCACGTCAGCTGACTGATTGACCGGTTGAATGGAAACTTGTAGACCTGGTCCACGATTTGTTTTTCTTTTTTTTTAAAAAAAAAAAAAGTGTGTTGACTAATTTTTTTTTTTAATTGGAGATGTACAACAATATTAAGACTTTACGAACCGGTCCACAAATTCCTTCATTATTAAACTTAATTATATATTTAATCTACAATGAAAACATAATTATCTTACACTCATATTAAAAAAAAATTGTCATGATATTAAAGAAGATTTAAAATTAATTCATTAATTTACAATTTGAAAATGAAAGTTTACATGAAATTTAAAAACGACCTCTTGGCCCTTACCCCTCATGGGGTTGTCTTCATGTTCCTCTAGGTTCACCCTTTTGTCGTTGTCGTCTACAACGAATACGTCTTCGATCGGTGTCAGCAACATTGAGTCGTCTTGTTTTTTGAAT
This sequence comes from Benincasa hispida, assembly GCF_027475165.1. NCBI lineage: Eukaryota > Viridiplantae > Streptophyta > Magnoliopsida > Cucurbitales > Cucurbitaceae > Benincasa > Benincasa hispida. The sequence continues at coordinate 37,436,619 of NC_143486.1, read as the reverse complement.
AATACCTTCTATGTTGTCCAATGTTTGCAGACACATTGAACCCAAGTCTGGTAAGTTGTTCTGCACTGAATATTGTTGTACATCTCTGATAAAATTATTCTGTACAATAAAAAAATAAATATTAAACAATATTCATATATATATATGAAAAATGTGATTTTAAATCTCTTACTATGCAGTAATAGTAAGCGCCGTCAGGTGTGATCAATCGTCTCGTTATTGAATTGTACAAGGAAAAGTAATGATCTGATACAATTGGCCCATTTGTTAATTCTCCCAATGCACAACGATCACATCGTCCAGGCCAGTAGGATATATATTCCGCATGGATTCGACATCAGTCTTGGTCGTGCTTACCTCTCAAATCGATCTAGTGTAATGCTGGGAGTGTCGTAGACCGAACTGTCTCAACACACGATCTGGATGATGTTACTCTACTATATGGAAGCATATAAGAAGGCTAACAGTCAACTAGATATCTTCACCATCACGACAATAATTAGGTAAGGATGACCAAATCTGTTGTGTGTATGGCATCCAAATAATCTAACAAAAAAAAAAAAGATAAGTATACATCTAAAATGTTTTAAATATTCATTTATATATACATTTGCTACCTAATTATGCATCAGTCTGTCAAATATTTTTCGGTACACGAGCAACATATTTGCTGACTGTTCAGAAGCACTTAATACATCACTCCATCTAAAATTATAAAAAATACAATTAAGTTATATTCTTACATAAAATGGTAACGAAATAAATACATAAATGAAATAATACCTAGCACTAAAAGGACGACGATCTGGGTCCTGTAACTGGACTTGTGGTGCTATAATTGCAAATCTGTCATAAGCCCATACTTGTAGTAATACTAGTGGCCCCGTTATTTCCAACATTTGTGTATTGATAGCCCGACAAAGTTCTCTATACAACCATGCAAGACATGCACCACCCTACGAGTACATACTACGTGCTCGAAATCAGACAGTACCGGGAGGAACATGAGATGCACTAGAGTATTTGACTTTTCAGCAAACAAAAATGCTCGAATAAGCTGCATGATGTATGCTCGTGCATACCTACGTACGCTGATGTCGTCGGCATTGGGAGGTAATTCTGGAAACTGGGATGCCAACCAGGGGATACTCAATCTTGACCCTTCAGATCATTTGGTAGAATGCCTAAGAGCTCTTCACAAAGGTTCTTCCAGTCATATTGTAGTGAACCTATCAATGATTACCCGTCCACTTGTAATCTAAATTGTATGGCAACATCCTGCAACGTGATCGTACATTCCCCACAAGGCAGGTGAAATATGTGGGTTTCTGATCTCGAACGCTCAACTAGAGCAGATAGTGTTTTCAAATGCATGATAGTGTTTTCAAATGTACTAGAATGTTACCAATTACTTCTTTGGTTAGGCTAACATTCTATCGCAGCATACTGTATTTTGAACGTCGGAGACAAGAAATCAGTGAAGCACTCGATCATGGGTACATGTATACAAAATATGCCCTAAAAAAGCTTAAGAGGTGGGAAAAACGAGCATCTTAGCATACAGTAACATCTATTGACGAGGAAAGTCTAACTTTTGAAGTACAAACTGGCATAAGTATGATTTCTCCCTATAAATGACAACACACCCAAGTTTTGAGCTTGAAAGAAGGAACATGTTCTTGCAATAAGTGGATGTCATTCAAGATTCCATGCTCTCATGTAATTGCAGTTTGTAATTACATGCGTATGACATACATACCACTTATTGATGAATGCTACAAATTGTCCAATTTCAAGCGATGTTATGAACGTCGCTTCCATCTAATAGAACATCGAGATTATTGGCCAAAATTATCATTTACAGAAGTTCGTCCAAATACGGACTTACTAAGAGAACAAGGTCGGCGAAAAAGCACGCGCATTCATAATGAAATTGATTGGAGAGAGGCAAGCCAAAAAGTGCGATGTACAATTTGCAAGAGAGAAGAACATAACAGACGTACTTGTCCACAACGTACATTAGGTGTTTCACCTTCGGGCCATTAGGTGTATCTTCTTTTTACTTGTATTTTTTATGTAATTGTATTTTTTATGTAATTGTATCTTTTATGTACTTATATTTTTCATGTAATTGTATCTTTTAAGTACTTATACTTTTTATGTAATTGTACATTTTATGTAATGAATTTATTTTATGTAATTGTATCTTTTATGTGATGGATTTTATTATGTAATGTAATTTGAACTTCTTAGGTAATGGAGTCTAGTCCTTCTAATCCTGTATAATTATACTGAAAAAATACGCATCGTTCACAATCAGTATGGGATAGTTCTTCTACAGTAGTATTGAGTTGTCGGTGAACGGAGGTGTCTACACAGCATACTATCCCATTTGGTCACTGCATTATTCCCTATGTTGAGTAGGCAGGTTTTCTTGGGGTTGCACAAATCAATTTTATCCAACTTGATTGGCATCTTATTACTTGATCATTGGAGACCAGAAACCCACACATTTCACCTGCCTTGTGGGGAATATACGATCACGCTGCAGGATGTTGCCATACAATTTGGATTACGAGTGGACGGGCAACCATTCACAGGTTCACTAACTGAAAGAACGTTTGTGAAGTGCTTTTAAACCTTCTACCAGATGATATGAAAGGATCAAGATTGAGTATCCTCAGATTGGCGTCCCAATTTCCAGAATTACATCCTGATGCCGACAATGTCAGTGTACGTAGGTATGCATGAGCATACATCATACAGCTTATTGGAGAATTTTTGTTTGCAAACAAGTCAAATACATTAGTGCATCTCATGTTCCTCCTGCTGTTGACTGATTTTGAGCACGCTGGTACGTACTCGTGGGGTGGTGCATGCCTTGCATGGTTGTATAGAGAACTTTTTCGGACTACCAATGCACAAGCGTTGGAAATAGCGGGGCCACTGATACTACTACAAGTATGGGCTTATGACAGATTTTCAATTATAGCACCACAAGTCCAGTTATAGGATCCAGATCATCGTCCTCTTGGTGTCAGATATTATTTAATTTATGTATTTATTTCGTTACCATTTTATGTAAGAATATAAATTAATTGTATTTTTTATAATTTTAGATGGAGTGGTGTATTAGCTGCTTCTGAACAGTCAGCAAATATGTTGCTCGTGTACCCAAAAATATTTGATAGTCTGATGCACAATTAGGTAGCAAATGTATATATAAATGAATATTTAAAACATTTTAGATGTATACTTTTCTTCTTCTTTTTTTTTCCTCAGATTATTTAAACGCCATACACACAACAGATTTGGTCATCTTTACCTGATTATTGTCGTAATGGTGAAGACATCTAGTTGACCGTTAGCCCTCTTATATGCTTCCATATAGTATAGAGGCATCATCTAGATCGTGTGTTGAGACAATTTGGTCTGCAACAAACGATATCTTGGTTTTCCTATACACTCCCAGCATTACACAAGATCAATTTAAGAGGTAAGCACGACCAAGACTGGCGTTGAATTCATGCAGAATATATATCCTACTGGCATGGATGACGTGATCATTGTGCACAGGGAGAATTAACAAATGGGTCAGCTGTATCAGATGATTACTTTTCCTAGTACAATTCAATCACGAGGCGATTTATCACACCTGACGGTGCTTACTATTACTATGGTAAGAGATTTAAAATCACATTTTCTATATATATGATATGAATATTGTTTAATATTTATTTTTTATTATACAGAATAATTTTATCGGAGATGTACAACAATATTCAATGCAGAACAACTTACCAGACTTGGGTTCAATGTGTCAGAAAACATTGGTCAACATAGAAGGTATTATTCAAAAAATAAGACGACTCAATATTGCTGACACCGATCGAAGACGTATTCGTTGTAGACGACAACGACAAAACGGTGAACCTAATTTAGAGGACCATGAAGACAACCCCATGAGGGGTAAGGGCCAAGAGGTCGTTTTTAAATTTCATGTAAACTTTCATTTTCAAATTGTAAATTGAAGAACTAATTGTAAATCTTCTTTAATATCATGATTTTTTTTTTAATATGAGTGCAAGATAATTATGTTTTCATTGTAGATTAAATATATAATTAAGTTTAATAATGAAGGAATTTGTAGACACGTTCCTAAAGTCTTAATATTGTTATATATCTCCAATTAAAAAAAATTAGTCAACATACTTTTTTTTTAAAAAAAAAACAAATCGTGGACTAGGTTCACGAGTTTCCATGTGATTGGTCAACCAGTTAGGCGACGTGGTACTGACTGGATTAAACGATACTCACGTACCCTGTACACGAGTTTGCCACATGGCAATCGTGTACCCTGTACATATTTTTAAAAATAATTTCAATCCTACCCTATTTTTGTCAATATACATTAAAATAACATTATTTTAAAAAAAAAATCAAAATGGCATAAGAACGAGAGGATTCAGAAGCAACGGTTTCGCAATATCGAAAGAATATAACATTTTAAAGCTAGCTGAACAAGACCTTAAAACTTGGTTCTGGAAACAGGAATTTGATGGCATCTAAAAAGTACAAAGAAACGTCTACCATATACAAATCCAACTAAAATTTCTCGACAAAGCAAGCCATCAAGACATCAAGTGCTAAGAATAATCAATTTATATATTTAACTTGCATATCTAGGAATGAGAAATAAAATGTGAAATAGAATGAGATCTCACACCGAACAGTATGCACGAATACAAAATTGAATCAAAATTCAAAATATACATCTCTTGCAAACAAGAGAAACATAATATAATATCATATGAAAGAATTGAATGTTGCATCAAGTTTTCGCTCACAACCAAGTAAACTGACTCATCCCATCAAAATATATAGAGAGAGATAGTAAAGAAAACTAAAAGATTAATCACTACAAGAATTTTGGGCTTTAATGTCAGTTGAAAAGAGTGAAACCGAATGTATAAAGTCGGTTTAGAAAAAAAAAAACAGATCTTTAATGTCTATTTAAGATCCCCATTTATTTTTTTAACTTTAGTAAAAAAAAAATATCTCTCTTTCATTTCACTACCTTTTTTCTCTCTCCTTTCACTTCTCTCTTCTCCTTGACCGTACCAATCATCACATAAACATTGGCATTATTTTGGTCGTTGTCGTCATCGACGTTGTTCCGATCGATGTCATGGTCGCGTCACTCAAGTTTTTCCAATCGTGCAGATCGCATCGTCTTGTTCGAAGATCGGTCAGCTCCGTACAGTCTCGATCATGCTATCGTCAGATCTAGTTGGCCAGCTTCGTCGTGGGGTTTAGTGGAATTCAGCTTGTTGTGGAGGTGGGTCGCCAACGTATGATCTGTAGATTTAGTTGTGGGCTTTTTCGATCCAGTCGTCTACTCGTGGGTCTTCCGATCCAGTCGTCGGCATGGTGATTCAACTCTGTTCATAAGGTTCGACACTCGTCAACGTTGTGCATTCGCCAGATCTGTCAGTCTCCGCTTAGATCTATTTCAATCTTCGAGCTCTGATTCGAATCTTTTCAAGCTTGTAACCGTTTAAGTTATTTGCTTGGAAAGGTAAAATTTTCTTTTCATATGTATTCTCAATTTAGTAATTTAAAGCTATTTCATTCATTTTCTTTTTATCCTATTAATTAAGCTTCTTGAATGTGAAATGTTGGAATTAAATTAGTTAAGAATATATATTTGGTTGGTAGTCTTGCTTTGTGTGGTTCAAAGGTATATTAAAACCATTTTTTTTAAATTATATATAAACTTTTGGTCTTACTTGGTTGATTAAGCTTATTTGGTGTGGTTCAAGTGTTATTTCATTCATTTTATATTTATTTGAATGATTATGTTTCTTGAGATTTTGAAATGTTGGAATGAAATTAGTTAAAAAATATGTACTAAATTGATAGTCTTCCTTAGTGTGGTTCAAGTGTATATTAGAACATTTTTTTCAATTATAATTTAGCCTTTAATATTTTATTTTTTTTATTCTTTTTGAGTTTCAAAATTTAATGTAAATTAATCTAGGTATTGTTGTTGATTATGGTTCATAATATTTCAAAGTGTTGAGATGAAAATTAATTCATGAATATGAACTTATTTGATGGTTTTTGCTATCATCTTTTTGTTTGGTCGCTAATGTGTTAATAGAGCATTTTCTTGAGTTATATTTTAGTCTTGAAAATATTTTATTTGTGTTCTTTTGTATTTTTCATGTTGATATAAACAAGTTTTAAATCTTATTGTTGATTATGGTTAAGTTTACAAGCTTGAGGTTACGTAGTTTTTCCTTATTATTGTGTCTTTTTTGTAGATTAAGTTGCATATTTTACAATCATGGATAAGTCATAGATGAAAATGAATAGAATGTTAATTAAGTATGTCTAAGGATTGAGATGTTTATTAAAAATTGTCTACAACATTCAAGTACACTGAATGTCATGAGTTGTCCATGTTTGAAGTGTATGAATGCAAAGACTCTAAATGTGAACACAATAAGAGATCACTTATTTTTAATGGTATAGATCAAGGTTATCAAACGTGGATTTTTCAAGGTGAATCATTACCGATTAAGAAAATTAATGACAGTTGATGAGGATGATGTTGATAACACAATTAGAATGTTTGAGGTTGCATACAATTAATGAAAATTACTAGATGATACAAAGAAATCATTGTACCCAAATTGTAAAACTTTTACCAAAATATCTACATTCGTAAAGTTACCAAAATGTGTCAACAATTTGGGTACAATGGTTTCTTCGCATGATCTAGTAATTCTTCAAAATTATCGGCTTTTTCATCAAAATAATTGTGTGCAGCCTCACATTCCAATTGTGTCATCAAATCATCCTCATCAACTTTGTCTCTTTCCCTAGTTGACACATTTTCATTATTTCTCTTAATCGATAATGATTCACCGTGAAAAATCCAGGTTTGATAACTTTGATCTATACCATTAAAAATTAAAAATTAAGTGATCTCTTATTGTGTTCATATTTAAAGTTTTTGCATTCACATACTTCAAACATGGACAATCATGACATTCGACATACTTAAATGTTGTAGACCATTTTTAATAAACATCTCATCATCTAAACCATACTAAGTTGACATTCTATTAATTTTTATCCATGACTTATCCATGATTGTAAAATATGCAACTTAATCTAAAAAAAGACAAACAATAACAAGGAAAAATTACGTAATCTTAAGCTTGTAAACTTAACCATAATCAACAATAAGACCTAAAACTTATTTATATCTAACATGACAAATACAAAAAAACACAAATAAAATATTTTCAAGGCTAAAATATAATCCAAGAAAATGTTCTATAAACACATTAGCCACCAAACAAAAAGATGATAGCAAAACCATCAAACAAGTTCATCTTCATGAACTAATTTTGATCTCAACACTTTAAAATCTTATGAACCATAATCAACAATACCTAGATTAGTTTACATTAAATTTTGAGATAAACCGAAAAGAATAACACAAATAAAATATTAAAAGCTAAAATATAATTGAAAAAAAAAATAGTTCTAATATATACTTGAACCACACCAAGTAAGACTATCAACCAAGTACATATTCTTGAGCTAATTTCATTCCAACATTTCAAAATTTCAAGAAATTTAATCATTGAAATAAAAATAAAATAAATGAAATAACACTTGAACCACACCAAAAAAGCTTAATCAACTAAGTAAGACCAAATTAGTTTATATATAATTGAAAAAAACATGGTTTTTAATATACACTTGACCACACCAAGCAAGATTGCCAACCAAGTATATATTCTTAAACTAATTTAATCCCAACATTTCAATGTGGCGCCACACCCTCTCTTGGCCCGAGAGGGGTTTAGTCATAGTGGGACTATGATCTATTGTTCATTAGAGGAATCAGTGGTACTTAAGAAGTTAGATATAACTACAGGGGCAAAATGGTAATTTGACTCAGCTGTACTTACGAGTGATTTTTGAAGGGTTATCGTACTGTTGATTGGTTATATCCAATGGACAGGGGAATCTATCCATAGTGCGAAGAGTGCAGCTATCGATCTTTAGTGGAGTGTCCTTAACGAATGGTGGATAATATGATTCAAAAGTTTAATTAGTTATTCACGTACCATTAGAGCTTCAAGCTACAGGTCCATAAGGTCTCTTGGTAGCTTAATGGATTTAAGTTAAGAATAAGTTTTTGGGTTAATTTGAAATGTTCAAATTAACAAGAGGGAATTTGATTATATATAATATAATTCAATTAATTCAATTATATATGATATAATTGATATAATGTATTTGATACATTATAGTTTGATTGGAGGAACTAATATTTGAACATGATACTACTTATGAATCACGTCCTTCTCTATCATGAGAAGGCGGAGTCTCGATTGTTCAGGACCTGGAATTAGCACTTAAAAGAACAACCTATCCGCTAACCCTAAAATGGGTAGGAGTGAATTCCATTTTACAAAGCTATGTGCCAACTATCCATTCGGTCTTATCCCAAAATGGAAGGCTTATTAAGCAGTGTTGTTAAACTAATCTCACCCATACAGATCAAAGGATAATCTCGAATAAACAAGAGTTCATAACTAGCTCAGGATTAAGATCGAGTTATCCTAGGTTACTTAAATATGAAATAGTCAGATTTAACAGTAAATGGTTGTTATAAAGGAAAGTGACTATTTCGTGGCCTAGTCTATATGCAAACTCATTGCATAAGATGCCCCCACTCACATGTCTCTACATGAATGATTTGTGTGGATCACATCATTTGTATTACCTATACAAAATGGGCCACACCCAATAGTGTTACGATACCCAATTTCATCCATATTCTTATAGACCATTTAAACTATATACTATTAACTTGATCCTGTTTATTTCACCACATAAAGTTAAAGTATTCATACTACAACCATTAATATGTTTATTGGATTTTCATAATAGAATGCAAAATCAACAACTTTATTAAATAAGACACTCAATAATATTTTATTGATAAATAGAATGTTTAACATAAAATTTACGAACTGCAAGTTTTAGGACATTCCCAACGGATAATTAACTCCTTTTTCTCAATAACCACCCTAGTGAGGAGTTATTTAGTTATTGTGGCAAAACGGTTAAATAAAATTTGATTTTATTATTCCAAAGGAAGAAGGATTACTCGATAAAGTGACTACACGCTTCTTGAGAGACTAAATGATCGAGTAGGAAGTTTGTGTGATAGACTAGTTCGTCTACACGATAGTATTGTTCACTACACAATCGTCTTCCTCCTTCAAACTCCAAACTTCCCTCTAACCAAAATTAGCCAGAACCTGCCATTCATGGATTCTCACACCGAGAATACCAAGGTCACTAAGTGGTAGTGTCCCTGTTGGTTCGAGGATCAAGTTTTTTTGCTTGCTGCTTATTCGAGGAGTGTTCGAGTTGTTCGACGCGTTCGTGAACGAGTACGATCGAGAGATTTACTTAAAGAACAGTTATTCAAAGGTATAGTCTCTTGATCCTTTGTTTTTAATTCAAAGGCATGCAGTAATTTAAGCTTTATGCATAATTTGTTATGTATGACGGTAAATGTATGCATTCAATCACAATGGGATTTGGACGATCTGTTTCCGCTCAAAGGTTCTCTATAAATAGAGTTCCTTCAATTCAATCACTCCCAAACACGCTCTAAAAAACCCAAATGTATGTACTTGTGCCAGCAACTTTCACTGATAGAAGCGCATGTGGATCCACATCCTTGGGGATTTCAAGACGTTGGTTCATAAACCCAACAACACCAATTACCTACGAATTCTGAAATTGTCACATATACATTCTCATAACATCATCTACGATTCCAACATTTGGCAAAGAACAAGCATAATAACATCTTGCTTACATTTTAGCACATGATCTACTTGCACTGGAAGTACATTCTTAGATATCACTTAAAAAATATTAGTACCTGCATTGAATTGAGAAGATCCCAAGGATCTTCTCAGTTGCAAACTCCCACAATATGACTCCAAAATTGTATATGTCGGACCTGCATATTGCAAGCATTTCAGTAGTAGTGTCATCAAATTCTAACCCAATTATATCCAAGCAAATAAACTCTTTTAGAATCCTTGAATTAAACCCTATAACATAAACCGAATTTAAAGACAAACCACAACTAAGGTTAGCAACCCCAAATCCCCAAGAATACAAATGAATACAAAGATCCAAAAAGGGTTTTGGAGCCTTAATACTCACCAAAGTACCTTTAATCTTGCTGCACAACACTTTAAAAGACTCCAAAACTCAAATGTAGCATTAACATATTCTGGGTAATTCAAAACTTTTACCAAACTCTCAATGGGTTTTAAACAACTACAAGAAAAATCCACAAAAACTTACCAAAATAACCAAGACAAACCTTAGACCAATATCCAAAACCTTCAAACCTCCCGAATCTAGCATCCAAATATTATGGGTAAATTCTTCTCAAAGAAAACCCAAAGACCCATGAATCGCTTACTTATTGGCAACTGAGGACATGTAACGGGTAGTGGTACTGCTCGATCGGCGATGCGTGGCTATAGACGCGGTAGATCTGTCTGGTGTGGCATTCTGAAACCGGGCGGATCTGTTCGGTGTAGCGTTTGGAATCTGGTGTGGCATCTGGATTTGTCCGGTATGGCGTCTGGAATCTGTCCGGTGTCCGGTGTGGCATTTGCGTGCGACTGGTTGAGGGTTGGGTGAGAGGAAGACCAGCGTGAAGGAGAAGCTGGTCGGACACTAGTCGTGCGATGGAGGCATCAGCTAGTTTGGGGTAGGGTTAACGCGAATAAGAAGTTGAGTGAGAGAGATGGGGAAATAAAATTTTGATATTTTCTTTTCTTTTCTTTTTCTTTTTAACCTTTTTATTTTTCATTTTCTAATGGATAATTTGAGGAGGGGGGAAATAAAATTTAAAAGGAAAATGAAAATGAGAGAGGGAGAGAAATAGAAAATGAAGATTAAAAAATTGTTTGGATTTAAAAGAGACGGTGACCTACGATGTTGGTTTTAAACCGACATTATAGGTACCTATAATATTGGTTTAAAACCGACATTAAAGATCCACTTTTTTTTCTAAGAAACCGATATTTTACATCCGTTTTTAGTTTTTTCCAACCGACATTAAAGTCCAGATTTCTTACAGTAAATCAATAAAGTTTTTCTCTTTTCTTTTCCATGTGATTATCGGTGTTAAGTTTGCTAAACACTCCAATCTTCCATTAAGATTCAAGAAGGGTCTACAAATATATAAGGGATATTTGTAATACATAGTAGAATAAGAGAAAAAATCTAAAAATATATTACATCTTTAAAATATTTGCAAATATGGATGAGTTGACTAGTCAATCTTTGATTTTTTTTTTTAATTTCCAATTTCACCCTTCTTGTCTTATCTTGTTGTACATCTTTTTTTTAGTTTTTTATTTTCTTTATTTTCTTCGATTTTTTGCTTCTTTCCTCACTTTTTTTCATTTTTTCATTTTATTTTCTTTCTCAGGTTTTGCTTCTTCTTCTTTTATTTTATTTTATTTTATTTTTTTCTTTCTTTTATTCGATTTTGCTTCTTTCCTTTATTTTTTCTTTTCTTCCATTTCCTTCTTTTTCCCTTTCTTTTTCTTTTCTTTCTTTTTTATTTTCTTTCGTTTCTTTTTTTTAATTTTCTTTTTTTTCTTCAGTTTTTGCTTATTCCTTTTTTTATTTTTATTTTCTTCCCTTTCTCCGATTTTTGCTTCTTCCCTTATCTTTTTTTATTATTTTATTTTCTTTTCTTTCTCCGATTTTTTGCTTCTTTCCTTTCTTTTTCTTTTTTAGTTTTTCTTTCATTTATCCGGTTTTTGCTTCCTTTTTTTCTATTTGATTTCCTTTCTCTTTTTTTTTCAGCTTTTGCTTCCTTTCTTTCTCTTATTTTTAAAATTTTTCTTTCCTTTATTTGAATTTTTTCTTCTTCCCTTTTTTTCACAAGAATTATGAGGCCGAGTTCCATACTCATGACTTGAAAGTACTCAATTCATAAGTGACTTAACACCAACAAACCAATCATCAATTTTGATTATTATAACAAACAATAAATATAAATAGCAAATGAAAGTCTATCAATGATAGCCACTAATATTTTCTATCATTGATAGCTTAATCTTTGATTATATTTTCATAGTTAATAGCCACTTATAGAAATCTATCATTGATAGCCAACTTAGTGAATTTAATTAATAAAGTTGAATCTTGAACTAAAATATAAGTGGAATGCCTAGAAGTTATTACTAATAGCATGTTTATTAGTGATAGAAGCTATCATCGAAAGAAAAGGGACTTACAAATGTTTGGGAAGGATGAGAAAGGGGCAAAAAGGTGTTTGGTGGCTATGATTAATAGAAGCTACTACTGATAGCATGTTACCAATGATAGAAGCTAATACTAATAGCATGTTATTGATGATAGAAGCTATCCAATAGCACGTTATTGGTGATAGAAGCTACCACTGATAGCACGTTATCGGTGATAGAGAACTATCACTGATAGCATGATATCGGTGAGATCATTGATAGCATCTTATTAGTGATGTTATCAGTGAAAGAAGCTATCATTAATAACCACAATATGAGTAATGTTAGCGATATCGGTGATAAAACTTAGGTGATATCTATATATCGAGTTTCTTTCAAAGGTGATAACCAGTTATAGAAGTCTATCATTGATAGCCTTAAGTGTTAATATTTCAAGGTTGATTCTAATTGATGAAAGTCTATCAGTGATAACGACTGATAGCTGCTATCGGTAATAGTCATGATAAAAGATTATTAGTGATAACTACTATGGTAATCAAAGTTGTTGGTCTTCTTTCAAAGTTGATCACTATTTATAAGTATATCATTGATAGATACTGATAGCCTTAAGTAGTAATATTTCAACGTTGATTCCAATTGATGAAAGTGAATCAATTATAGCTACTAATAATTGATAGCAAATTAAAAGTTAATATTTCAAGATTATATTAATTTTTCTCAAATTGAAAGTTATTGTTGATAACAACTATCATCGATAACAATTGATAGAAGCTATCAGCGATAAGAGCTGATAACAGCTATTAGTGTTATCACTAATAGCTGCTATCAGTGCTTATCACTGATAGTTACTATCAGTATCAGTGGTTATCACTGATAGCTGCTATCAATGATAGCTTTTAATTTGAGAAAATTGGGAAGAAGCGAACAAAATGGTGATTAGGCATGGGTTTTTTAGTCTTTTACCATTTTTTGATCTATATATATAATTATTTTATCCTTATACTACATATTCTATTATTTTGGACTTGAATTCTATTTATGCAATTAGCCCAGAGAGTTAACTTTAAGATTCAAAAGGCCTACAAATAAATACGAGGGTTGCCTTGAAGTTGGGCTAATGTTTAAAAAGTTGCTTAAAAACCTACACAAGAGAAGGAGCCCAAACTAAAAGTCCAAAGTCAACTAATTACTAATACTGTTCTTTTAAATAATTTAGATGAACCGTTTCTTGAAACCTCTAGAAATCGACAACTATTATTATTTGAAATTATAAAACTTATTTTCTCATTCAAAATCACTTTATGAAACATGCTTTCAATGATTTAAAATCAAATTTGATAGTATAAAAATTACATTTGATATTCTAAGTTTAAATATTAAATTAATTTTAAATGATTAAAGACATGTTTGGAAGTGATTTTAAACATGACAAATGATTTTAACTAAAATTACTTCCAAACACGCGTCACCGATATCAATTTTCACCGTTTCAATACTATCCAATTGTAACTTCAGACTTAGTTAAATAATATTACCATTTCTACCTTATTTCATCTACTAATTATGACAAAAATAAATCATGTAAGAATATGTGCAAACTAACGAATTTCAATACTATAAAGTTAAATTTGATTAGGACACAAATTAACATTTTTTTTCAAAAAAAAAAAAAAAAAATCACAAATAGTTTTAACAAAAAGTTAGTTATAATCTCATTTTTCTTTGAAATGTTACCTATTTGGTTACTTACCTATATTTTATAATTTAGCGAAACAAATTAGAATATGTTTTGTGCTATTTTATAGAAAAATGAATCATTATATTTACAAAATATAGAAAAATTTTAAAATTATCAATGATAAACACTGAAATCAGTGTCTATCAGTGACATTGTTAGACATTGATAGAGGTCTATCAATGTCTATCAATATCTATCATTCATAGTTCCGAAATTTTTCTATAATTTGTAAATATTTTCAGCAGTTTTACCATTTGAAATAATTTTTCATATATTTTTTCGAGGAATTTTCAAACAAAAATTTATCATAAGATTAGAATTGTAGCACTTTTATAAGTTTAAGATTAAGGCTGTAACACTTATCCAAAATTGAATTATAATATGATGAAATTGAAAGTTAGACCAGAATTGAAACAACTGATTCCTCAGAGAAAAAAGAAACGAATTGATTCAACTTGGACAAATTTTAAAATTTAAGAATAAATTATTATTTTCTTTCGCTTCGAATATCCTTTATTTCAATACAAAATATTAAAATTTTAAACTTCATATATCTGCCAACCTCCCCTTCACCAGTATCTATGGCTAGTTATAGTTTTAAATCTTATATATTAAGATCTCATTCGGTAACTATTTTGTTTTTGAAAATTAAGTCTATGAACATTATTTTTATCTTCAAATTTCTTCCATTCTTATCTATTTTTTATCAATGATTTAAAAAACAAGCTAAAATTTGAGAACTAAAAAAGTAGCTTTCAAAAATTTATTTTTGTTTTTGGAATTTAACTAAGAATTCAATAATCGTATTTAAGAAAGATGTAAATCATTATAAGAATGTGGATGAAATATGCTTAATTTAAAAAAATAAATGGTTATCAAACGAGACCTTGATCTCTATCATGCTCGTTTTTTCTCACATCGTCCTTGGATTTATTCAAAGTTTAAACCATCTTTTATATTCTTTATATTTCATTATTATAAACTTTGGCCACCCCCTTATTGTTTTTTTCTTTTTAGAATGTCATATTTTTCATATATATAATACGTTTACATTATTATATTGGAAGTTTTGGATGGGTAGTAAGAACTTCTACAATATTTTTAATTTTGTATTTTTTAAAAAGAATAATGGAAAGATCTATTTTTTTCTGAGAAAAAAAAATGCATGGATGACTACCGTGTTTGCACATGAATCATAATAATTTATTTATAAAAAAATCGCAATCATTTATAATTTTTTATACACATATTAATTAACTACTTTGTTTTTTCATAGCAATTTTTTTGACACAATCTGATTTACTTTCCTATATCTTCAACATGTAACATGTCATACATGATGTCAAGCATAATGTGTCTTACAAATTTGGTTGCCTACTTTCCTTTTCTTGTAGAGATTATTTCTTCTTTCTTGGAAGATCTTCTCAAGGCTAAGGCATAGGATTAGTCCCTTTATTAAAAAAGTGGGATTGTTTAAGTCTTAACCTTCATGTAATGTGATTAAAAATTTTGTATTTTCCTATTGACTGTTTGTTTCAACACTCAATTAGTTTTGGTTTAATTATTATGAGTGTAGCAAATCACTAGGGAGTAGGTGAGAACTTGGAATAAGTTTTTGATGTTGTATCGAGGGGAGCTCAATCAAAGCTTGGAAAAAGCTTGTGTATGAAGGTGAACGATCTCACACTTAGGGAGTTTAAGTATGTTGTATTGAAGGACCCTTTTATAAAGCTTGGAGAAGTTTTATTGTGGAAAGCATAAACTGTCACACCCCCTCCCGAATCGACCCCTCAAACCCGAAAGGAAGTGTGAGTACCACAGATATTAGGAACATCTACTATCTAGGATTTTATTTTTTTAATTTCTCTTTTTATATTTTTTCTTAAAACACAAAACATAATCGTGCTACTTCAGTTAAGAGTGTTTTATACAATACATTAATGTTTATCAAATTATACACTTTCAATATACTATGTGTCTGAACCCTCCTGATACAGCTATCAAGACAGAATGATTTCCACAATCACTCCGTCGACTGGTCCTAATCCAATTTCATCACCCTCTTTCTGATACCTGGGGGGAGGGGGATTTAGAAAAATATTTGGAAAACATGAGCGAGAGTGCTCAGTGAGTGGTAAGTTTAAACTAAATATAATTTGTTTTCAAACATGTTTTGGGAAAGCAATATCACAACATAAACGACCATCGAACATATATACATACAGTTAATAAATGAGACAAGGTTGGCATGATCACATAATCCTTCAATTACCTAGCAAATCCCATAAATTGGTTTGAGGCAACAATTTTCAGTACCCCAAACAACCCGTCGAATGTGCACATGTCAACTTTTTCTGCTAGACATTCTCGGGTACGCAGATAATTCCAGTTAGATATACTAACAATTTCAATCCAACATCCACGAAATATGCTAATAATATTCAGCTACAATTTCCAATTTCCAACTAAACCCAAAACGAACAAACATCCAAGCCAAACTCACAGAGTAAACAATTATCCAAACAAAAGAATAATAATTATAATTCATGAAAACATGTATTTTCAGATCATGCCAAATTTATCAAATTGGTACAAATATATAATACATCCAACTATTCAACAACATAAACCACTCACAGTTTCTCCTGATCGATTTCTCAGAAAATTCTTTAATCAGCTTCTTGCCTTGTTTCTTCTGAATTCCTCCTATTTCAAAGAGATTCTAAATTAGTCCATAATTCCTCCAATAATGTTAATTTATTCACAAATAACTTTAAAAGTTAGAAAGACTGGCTTATCCCCTAAAAATAGGCTTAACTTCTCTAAAACAGCTCGGTGGAGGTTATTTTGGCAAGCTGATGAGCGTTGGGCTATAGGGTGGCCGTGTTTGGGTGCGCAAATGGGTAGGGATGAGAACAGATGGGCGGCAGACCTCACACAGGGCAACACTGGGTGGTGAGATATGAGCAACTGCGTCGACATGCGTCCGTATACGCTGTCGCAGGACGCATGTCCGTCTGGATACGTCAGCCCGGGACCTCTTACTATACTTTATTCTGAGGACTCTCTTACTAAAATTACTCGAATGGAACTAGTGGATTGTTAGTTGTTCATCCCAACCCGCCTTATTTATAGGCATCCAAAATTCTTCCCAGTATGAAACCTCCAGCCTAATTACATGTCAATGTGCCTTCACCTCGTGCTGCCCACGCCAATCCTTTGCCACAATGGTCTGAATGCTTCCTCACTTAGCCAACATATATGCTTCACTTTGTATGCCTTCTCGTGCGCCCACTTCAACTGTTTTCATTCCACCCTTCAATTTTCATCTGACAACTCCTAGTTTCAACTCGTCTAACACTAAAATTGGTGCATCACCCACCCTTTGTCCCTCAAATCACAATTTAACAGCCCAAAACCTTGGATTTCTCAAGATTTATACAAAATAACTAAATGCTTCCTCACTCGCGTCTGGCTATTACTCGATGCGCAATGGTCTTTACTTGATACATGATAGCCACTTCTTGACGCACGATGGCTTCTACTTGGTGCATGAAGGTCTTCATCGCATATTCATGCGCTCAAATCCTCCACCTAGGCTGTGGCATACCACACATCCAAATGGCAACCTTCACGCCTAGGCCACTCTTGTTGTATGCGCTCAGAAGGTTTCCCCAATCTTAAAACAACCTAGCTATCGCATGGCTTCATCGCTTTGCTCTCATCCATGCGTTTACTCCCCGTGAAATGCCCTAATGACCCCACACTCGGTGCCTTGCACCCCCGCTCGCGTGAATCCTTGCGTACGGCCGATCACTTGCATCCTACGCACATTACCTTGTGCCAACCAACCCGTTCGTGCACGTCCGCCCACACTTTGCCTATCTGCATGCCAACTAGACCAGTGCCTGCCTAACTCATTGCTTTGCTTTAAAATGTCGCCAACGGCTGATTACATTTCGCCGCATGAATAACCCATTCACGCCAACGCTTGGCTAGTGCCCTCACATCATCACATGGCTACTTGGCGCTCACACTTTGCTTTGCTAAACATCACATTTCAATGCATGACGCTTAACTTAATCGCACCTATTACCAACGCATGGGGCCTAAATAGCATATTTTAAACTTCAATTGACCTTGGTAACATATCAATACTAGGTGTTTGTATGTTTCAATACTTCGTCAAATTTTATTACCCAAAACCTCTACTTTAATGTTTAGTCCTTTAGGTTTATTTCTTTTTACCAATTCTTAAGGCATTCACTTCTTCTTATATTTCCCTACAAGTATCTTAATTAACCAAGCTTGAACCTAAATTACATAGATAGTTTCACAATTACTACCTCATTGGAGAAAATTTCGACCCCGAAATTTTCCCCAAATTCTTAATCAACTAATCTATAAATTAAGTAAGGAAAAGATGTTTTATTCCTAGTATTTGGAAAATACATACAGTTTCATATTTTTGGAGCCTTCTCTTTGTCCTCCGGCCCTGGTTCCTTTTGAGTGAAGGCGTACATTCTTCCCAATTGCTGGGTTAATTCGCCTGTTTCCCTTCCCTTCCATTCCTTTGGTCGTCCTTTACCTTCTCTCGTTGCTCTAACTTCTTGATTAACTGTGTGAGAGGTTATCTTCCTAGCGTTTGTCATTAATTGAGGACATTCACTCCTAAAGCATCCAATTTGTCCACAATTAAAACAAATATTTGTGTTTTCTGGACACTGATTACCCCAATGATACTGATTACATTTTGGACACCAAAGGCTTCTATTAAAGCTAGTGACTAATTCGGAGTAATGTTGGTTTGTACTTCCTATTTCGAACTTTGAAGTATTCTTCTTTTTAAAGATTCTTTTATTTGCTACTGCTAGAGTAGACCTCCCATTTCCTTCTTTCTTCGTTGTTTATTTATCATAATATCTTCCTCATTACTCTTTCCCATTTGTAAACTCCTTTCTACTCGCATAGTTGCTTCTATAAGTTTGGAAAAATCTTCCCAAGCAGCGCAGACTGTTACCGGAGTCTAGATTTCTTGTTGTAATCCTACTTTAAACCTCTTGCAACGTTCTATTTCATCATCTATAATGTTTAGTGCATAACGAGACAATTCAGTGTATTTCTACTCATATTCTACTACAGTTGTGTTCCCTTGGACAAGTTGTAGAAATTCATTTCGTTTCATATCACGAAATAAATACAGGTAGAATTTTTCATAAAAAGCTTCTTGAAACTCTATCCATGTGGGTTCGTTATTTCCTCTTCTTCGATTTTCAATCATTTTCCACCAATTTTCTGCTTGTCTTTGCAATAAGAAGGTTACTAGAGTGAATTTTCGGTCTTCAGGACAACATATGACTCTAAAACATTTCTCAATTTGAGTAATCCACGCCTTAGCATCTGCGGGATTTGTAGTTCCTTCAAAAGTACCAGCTCCTAGGGATTGAAGTAGTTCAATTCCAAATCTTTTTTTAGGGTTTAATTGTATTGTCCCAAGATTCCGTGTCAATCATTGTGCAAACTTATCCAAATATTATTTCTCCGACATAACTTGTTACTGAGAGTAACTGGCTTCACTTTCATCATTTCCACCCATTCCATAGGCTTTGGGTTGAGTTCTTTGACTTTCATTCCTCAACATGTTTTCTATAAAAAATTTAGGAAAACAAAATTAGATTCATCGCTTACATTCAACTATTTATATTATTTTATTTTTTCATAATATTACATAATACATTACACCCTACTTTCCTTTCTAAGATCTCATATCTTACTCTTCTCCTATTTTCTTCTTCCCTTTTCCTAACATTTCACATTTTTCTTTTGGTTTCCACACGCAGTCTTCTAAAGCATGACTTGATTGTAAACAAAAGAAGCAGAATGGCTTATAAGTATCAGCATCTTCCTCAAACAGATTTTTTGTATCATCCTCGTTGTTATTATCTTCATCAGTCATTAGTATAAAATCTTTTGCAAGTTGACTACTTTCTCCTATAATATGAAGTTTTCTTAATTGTAGTCCAAATTCCTCGTCTAATTGAAGTTCATCATTTCGGTGACGTGGAGGTATATACTTTATTTCCAATTGTATCTGCTTTCCCTTTTTCCTAGTATAAGAACAATGTTTCCGCACGTGTCCTCTTTCCCGTATTCAAAACAAGTTTTAGTTGTAGTTAGACGGGGTCCAAAATGTTTTCCTTTACACTTCAACATTCTGGCACAACTGCCTATCTAATCCGTTCCCATTCCTCGGGTGCCATGTATGGAACTAGAGCCCAATATTGTCGTTTTTCTTCTGCCATGGTTATTTAATAACTTCCTGTTTTGTTCCTCCTAAGAAGAAAAATATAATTAATTTAGATAAATTATGAGTTTTCAATCCCTCATTTCCAAGTTTCAAGGCAACTTTAATTTCCTTAGTTTTCATAATTCCAGGTGCACTTATTCCTTCCAGGTTTTACATAACCTTCGGAATTTACCTTCCTCAGGTTTTTCCTTAAATCTTAAGTTTCCCAGAAACTTATGCTCTGATACCAACTTGTCACACCCACTCCCGAGCCGACCCCTCAAACTCAAAAGGAAGTATGAGTACCACAAATATTAAGAACATCTACTATCTAGGATTTTTTTTTTATTGCTCTTTTTTTTTTCTTAAAACACAAAACATAATCACATTACTTCAGCCAATAGTGTTTTATATAATACACTAATGTTTATCAAATTATATACTTTCAATACCACCATGTGTCTGAACCCTCCTGATACAGTTATCAAGAAAGAATGATTTCCACAATCACTCCGTCAATTGGTCCTAATTCAATTGCATCGCCCGCTTTCTAATACCTGGGGGAGGAGGAATTTAGAAAAACATTTAGAAAACATGAGCGAGAGTGCTCAGTGAGTGGTAGGTTTAAACTAAATATAATTTTCTTTCAAACATTTTTTGGGAAAGCAATATCACAGCATAAACGACCATCGAACATATATACATACATTTAATAAATGAGACGAGGTTGGCATGATCACATAATCCTTTAATTACCTAGCAAATCCCATAAATTGGTTTAAGGAAACAATTTTCAGTACTCCAAACAATCTGTCGAATGTGCACATGTCGACTATTCCTACTAGACATACTCGGGTATGTGGATAGTCCCAGTCATACATACTGACAATTTTAGTCCAACGTCCACGAAATATGCTAATAATATCTGGCTACAATTTCCAATTTCCAACCAAACCCAAAACGAACAAACATCCAAACCAAACTCATAGAGTAAACAATTATCCAAATAAAAGAACAATAATTATGATTCATGAAAACATGTATTTTCAGATCATGCCAAATTTATCAAATTAATACAAATATATAATACATCCAACCATTCAATAACATAAACCACTCACTGTTTCTCCTCATCGGTTTCTCAAAAAATTCTTTAATCAGCTTCTTGCCTTGTTTCTTCTGAATTCATCCTCTTTCAAAGAGATTCTAAATTAGTTCATAATTCATCCAACAATCCCAATTTATTCACAAATAACTTTAGAAGTTAGAAAGACCGGCTTACCCCCCTAAAAAGAGGCTTAACTTCTCTAAAATAGCTTGTTGAAGGTTATTTTGGCAAGATGATGGGTGTTGGGCTACAAGGTAGTTCTGTTTGGGCACGAAATGGGCAGGGATGAAAATAGATGGGTGGTAAACCTTGCGCAGGGTAGCACTGGGCGATGGATGTGCGTAACATGTGCCAAGATACATCTGTATACGCTGTTGCATGTCTGTCTAGATGTGTCTTGTGCGGGTGCATGCGCGAGTGCTTATGCTGGCAAGGCCGCGCGACAAGTGGAATGTGTCCGTATACACTGTTGTGCGTCCGTCTGGATGCGTCTAGTGTGGGTGCATGCGTGAGCGTTTGTGCTGGCAAGGATGTGTGACAGGGCTAGATTCTAGGCCTATGCAATCAGCTGGCCACTGGACTTCTAACGCAAACTCCTCTTTCTTCAGGACTTCAATTGAGACAGCAACCTGAGACCTCTCACTATAATTTCTTCTGAGAACTCTCTTACTAAAATTATTCGAATGACACTAGTGGATTGTGAGAGTTGTTCATCCCAACCTGCCCTATTTATAGGCGTTCTAAGTTCTTCCTAGTTTGACACCTCCAGCCTAATTGCATGTCAATGTGCCTTCACCTCGTGCTGCCCACGCCAACCCTTTTCCACAATGGTCTGAAGTGTCTTCCTTTCCCTTAGCCTACGTATATGCTTCACTTTATATGCCTTCTCGTGCGCCCACCTCAACTCTTTCCATCTTACCCTTCAATTTCCAGCTGACAGCTCCTAGTTTCAATCTGTAGAACACTTAAGTTGGTGCATCACCCACCTTTTGTCCCTCAAATCACAATTTAACAGCCCCAAAACCTTGGATTTCTCAAGATTTATACAAAATAACCAATTGCTTCCTCGCTCTCGTCTGGCTATTACTCAATGCTCGATGGTCTCTACTCGATATACAATTGTCATTTCTTGATGCACGATAGCCTTCATCGCAAACTCATGCGCTCAACTCCTCCACCTAGGCTATCGCATACCACATATCTAAATGGCAACCTTCACGCCTAGGCCACTCTTATTGTATGCACTCAAGAGGTTTCCCCAACCTTAAAACAACCTAGCCATCGTATGGCTTCATCACTTGCTCAGCACCTTACGCTCATCGCTTTGCGCTCAACCATGCATTTACTCCCTGTGCATTGCCCTAACACCCCCACACTCGGCGCCTAGGCGCGACTAAGCTAGGCGTCATGTGTTAAAATGTGATGTTTGGCAAAGCAAAGTATGAGCGCTAGGTAGCCGTGCGATGACATGAGGGCACTAGCCAAGCATTGGCGTGAGTGGGCTGCTCATACGGTGGAATGTGATAAGGCGTTGGCAACAACTTAAAGTAAAGCGATGAGTTAGGAAGTCGCAAGTCTAGTTGGCATGCAGACAGGGAGGTGTGGGTGGAAGCACACGAGCGGGCTAGTTGGCGCAAGGCGATGTGCATATGAAGCGAGCGCTCAGCCGCACACGTGGAATCGAGCAAGAGGGGGCCAACGCATGGGGCCTAAGTAAAATATTTTAAAATTCAATTGATCTTGGTAACATATCAATACTAGGTATTTGTATGTTTCAATACTTAGTAATATTTTATTACCCAAAACCTCCACTTTAACGTTTAGTCCTTTAGGTTTATTTCTTTTTCCCAATTCTTAAGGCATTCACCTCTTCTTATATTCCCCTACAAGTTTCTTAATTAACCAAGCTTTAATCTAAATTACATAGATAAACATTCGGGATTTCATGTAAACCTAAGGGGAGCCAAAGTTGAAAGTGTAGAGTAAGTTATATGTGAGTCATCGAAGAGGGAGTTTATCAAGTAAATACTTCGTTGTAATTGCTAAACTCTTTATATAAGTGAAGTTTCTTTCTACATCAGATAGACAACCTCCAGAAGTAAGTGATATTATATCTAGCTGGGTTACCAATCTCTGAGTCTTTCTATATCAATTTATTTTGAGTTGCCTTCTTGTTATCCATATTGTTTACGACATTGTGTATAACTTGTATTGTTCTATATTAGATTCATCTATTTTTCCAAATCAATTCCCTAGGATAATTATATCCTAACTGTTCTCTCCACTTTTTATATTTTTGTTTTTGCTTTATCATGTTCATATCCATCTTTTGATTTATTTCTCTAAATAAATTTGGGGATTGTATCTATAGTACTTAATTAAGTGACTAGAGCACCAACACCAATCTTGAAGACAATACTCCTCACTCTCTTGCTATATTAACACTTGACACTATATACTTATGATTTTGCATGATTTAAAATCTTGCAACACAAACTTTCAGAGTGTGCCTTTGGTATTCGAAGAGTCTTCGATCTACAAGGATTTCACAAAGTCTTTGGTCTAACTAAGGAGTCTTTTGAGTGTCCTTGTTCTAATTTTTTTTAAACCATAAAAACGGAGGAGGGATATGGTATTTACATAGTTTTCCATGGCATATTCTAGGTTTCCACTTGGTTGGCTCTTGGGCCCAACCATCTCGATTTCACTTTGAACCCTTTGAATTGGAGTTTAAGCCAAATTGATCCTTGGCTCGTTTGATCATGACTTAATTTGACCAATTAAACTCATTAAAAACATGTAACATTATCTGAAATTTGTCATTTTTTCTATTCTCAAATTTAATTTGGATCATGTAAATTTAAAGTATAAATTTTTTTCATTAATTTATCAAATATATCGCAACAATTTATGATTGACTAAAATTTCTTCATCCGCATTTTCTCTTATAAAGTTAGAAAAATGTATAGATTATGGTCAGAAGGTAGAACTCTCGTTACATTAATGAATATAATTTTTGGAGTTGACCAATCAAATTTCACTTACGATAGGATAATATGGACAAACTCAACCATATTGCACTCTGAGTCTGGACATTTCGATTGAGTTAGTCTACGTGCATCATCCAAATATCCAATGACGTTTAAAATTTATAAATATAAATAAAATTAATCTCACAAGTTCTAACAACAATATATATCTATCTCTTCTTTGGCGGTTCTAACTATGAAATTAAATGCACGATAGTAAACAAAATGTAGTACGAATTCAAACACAAAATTCCTCTCTACCGTGTGAATGAAGTTTTATTGATTGGCTTTTTCATACATGTGAAACAAAAATGAGGTATAACTTTTAAGTGGTCAATCGTTTTGATTTTGAATTTTGACAAGTATAGTTTTAATTTTATATCAATTTAATTTCTATACTTTAAAATTTATTATGATTTAATCCTACCGTAAAAATTAATATTAAAATTTAATAAAACTTCTTGCCTAGATATCAAATTAGAAATCTAATATATTTATGAGCTAATGACTATATTCATTGTTACAATTTTGGGAAACGGGCCTTCTTAGTGGACGTAAACAAAGGACCACACAGCGGCCATCTTGCACTCATGGAAAAATGTCGATTTCGAGAATCGAGTATCTCCATATCCCGAGAGGATGTAAACAAGTTTTAAGCCTCGCTAGAGGTCTTATCTTTTACATGGCCCTTTTCAGGGGTCCATGAATACGAATGGGAAAAATCCGACATAGAAAAGGGCAATTTTTCTTGATAGATCATCGTGGCATGAACTTAGAATTTCTTCGATTCCGTCGAGTTGCTTCACCCCTACTCTTATTAAAGAAGGCTAGCTCCTATTCCTACTCCTTCTCCTCCTTCATCGTCGTTGGTCCTTTCTTCGTTGTTTAGTGAAAAATCTTTCCAAGTCAATCCCTCAGGTCGGTACTTCCATGGCCATGGTAGCCCCGTGAGATCGAGATGGGGAGACTCAAAATAATACAAATGCGCATTTCCTCTCTGAATCAAGAGGTATTAGATCGAAGTAACATAAGTCATGTATTCTAATTGAAGTGATTTCCAGGAGAACAAAGTGGATTGTTATTTCTTGGGGTAGTTTTCAAATATAGGATAATGAATAAAAATATTTACAAATATAACAAAATTTTATTGCCTATTTGTGATAGACGGTGATAGATCGTGATAGACTGCTATTTCTGTCTATCTGTGTTTGATAGACCAGACATAAATAATAGTCTATCGTGGTCTATCATAGTCTATTATAGATAAATTGTGATAATTTTTTATTACTTGTAAATATTTTTAACAATTTTGTCATTTAAAATAATTTCTCTATCTGTTTATACTAAAGTTGAGAGGTTAAATGATTACTTTTATGAAAATTTAAAGAATCAAAAGTGTTATTTAATATTTTTAAGTTACATTATACAAAATTCTCCTATTGGAAGATATTTTTTATATTGAAATGAAATATAACAATGATCTTACGCTACTATATATGGTTAAATTTTAGTTATAAATGATAACCTCTAACTTTTAAAATCAGTTCGTTTTTGTGTCAATTTATGTCCTTCGCTTTAACGAAGAAGATCTCCCACGGTACTTTACAAAATTAAGGTTAGAGATTTGGTATTGACTATATTTGTTCAAGATTGTTTGGCTTTTATTCATTGAGCTGTTTCGCTATTTGTCTCATAAATGTCCTACAAAATATCTCTCGAAATGCTAATCCTCTAGATTTTTTTTTTCTTACTTGGAAAATCCTACATATTTATTCTTCTCGTATTTTTTTTCCTTATTTAAGCTCCGCAGGTTTTGAATGGGGTTGTTTTCCTATTTTTCACTGTGCATATTTAAGAGCAAGTTGTATTCTTGTTAGGGTTGCCACTTTGAAGATATTTTGGGTCATTGTCTTGTGTTTGTGTCGAAAACACAAGTGTGTAAATCCATGTGATTGAGAAGCTTTTGCTACTATAGATCTTGAGCGTCTCTCTAGAACATGTTGAATCGTTCAACTACAACTTGAGAAAAGATTCTCATACTTAGAAGGAGTCTAAGTTATTCAAGTGAAGGGGATTTCACATGTAGGTGGAAAGACCAATGTTCCCGGTAAGAGGGAATCTCACACTTAGGGGGAACCTAAGTGATTGTTCACTAATATTCTCACACTTAGGGGGAGCCTAAGTCCATTGAAGATAAGAGGATTAGGTGGAGCCCAAGTTTCATTGAAAGGGAGTCACACACTTAGGGGAAGCCTAAGTGAACATACGCTAAGTTAAGCTATTCAAAGTGTCACTATAGTTGTCATTTATTTGCAGATAAGTACATCGTTATAATTGTTTGTTTTTATATTAGTGGAAATATCCTTCCACGAGCACACTACCCCTTAGACATATGTGGTATTGCACTGAATTGGGTTACCAAACTCCGTATTTTATTCTAACTTTAATTTTTTGTATTTATCTTTGATATTCTTGGAATTATTATAACATCATATGTACCAAGTTTTTCCATGTGAAATAATCTAAAATTTTAACTTCAAAATTCCAGTTTAAAATGATTTTTTTTTCAAAGTTTAAAGCATAATGAAACATATACACCAAAGTTGTGTTCATCAATATAATTAACTACTACATGGATGTCGATCTTTCTTCGCAAGTTGTTCATAATTACATCTAGCTGAAAATGCTCATTTCACTTTTGTAATTACACTACAAGAAAAAGAAGTTCTCCCGATGCATAAATTCGTCGTCGGGAGATGGGGTCTCTCCCGACGACGGAACTCCCGACGATTAAATCACTGCGTTGGAAGATAGGACATATCTCCCGACGCGCCAAGGGACCGTCGGGAGATATGACCTATCTCCCGACGCGGTAATTTAATACCTTAAGTTCATTGATCCTAGAATAAACAATATGTTTATCGTCCAACCATAAATTAAATTTCTCTTAACTCAACGGTGTTACAGTGGAACCTAATTATACACGTTCTTCAACAACATTTCAAGAAATTATTCATCTACTTACTTTGTATGAAAATGTGTGAATTCCACTTTGAAGAGTTATTAAATCAATTTGCTAAAAGAAAAAAAAAGCAACTTCAAACCAAGAAATCTATAACTAACTTGGAATTAAGATTAAGTGGTATATCATATGAGAAGAATACTTTATTTGTGTAAATATTTCTCTCCGAGTTGGTATATGGCTTGATCGTGGAGACGTGCAAGGAATATTGTCGATGTAATAATATATTCATAAAAGTTTCGGCCAACAAAAATGGAGTTCCTAACTACACACGTAACTATTTATCAGCCATTTTTACTTTTCGTTTTCTTATTTCCAATAATGACAAAAAAAGAAAATAATAATAATGAAACAAAAAAAATTAAAAAGAAAACAAAGTGAGGGATGGCCCACAAGCACGTCAGAGGGCATGCAAATGTGAAATGAAGAATAAAACAAAACCAAATTTACTTCATATACCAACCCACTCAAGGGTTAAGTTTTATTTATTTATTTTTTTTAACGGATGACATTTTCATAAACGATTAAATCTAACATTTCGAGTGTAGCATTTTTCTTTATGGTAATTTATCGTATTATGGATAACTATATTTATTATAGTAATAACGTGATGGTCATCTCTATCATAATCTTCATTTTAAAGAAAAAGTCAACAATTTGTGAAAAAATAGAGAAAATGCTACAAACATTTTATAACATATTGCGTTAGAAATTCCATGTTGATGTAACCATAATGCGATAATCATCTCTATCGCGATCTGCATTTTTCTAATATAAAAATATAATAAAGTGTGAAAATTTGAAAAAACATAATAGAAAAATAAAAATCGCGATAAAGATGACATTGCATTATGACTATAATAGATACGATTGTTGCTAATGTAATATTTTATACAATACGTAAAGTTAGATTTTTTATATTTATGGGATAGCTGATTAATGAGTCCCTGAATGAATTATTCGTAGGAAAAAGAGCTCTAAAGGCTAAGGGTCCTTAAATTGAATTCCACGCAAGCAAATTGACCATGACCCGCAGTGGTTACCGAGTGACCAAGGAATTATCATACGTGGCAAGATGTCACGTGTCGGTGACCCAAAGGCGGATGAGTTAATCATGGACGTCACGGAACGAACAAAACCAGTGAAACTCAAGAACGAACGTGATTGGTGGAAACCTGCATGTCGAGGGACACGTGGCGTGGAATTAAGAGTAGGCGACGCTGAAAGAACGAATCACACGAAACGACGTGTCGTTTTCAGCAGTTTGAGAATTGCTATCTCCGTAGAAAAGAGAGAGAGAGTGTGTACCAGCTGTACGGCCTCGCTGTTGTTCTGATGCAACTGTAATGTATGGGGAAACTTTGTAGCTTTCCTATCCAAACTTATTATTATTATTATTATTGTTTTGACAAAGCAATAATTCACAGTAGAGACTAAGTTAAGGATTGTTGTAAGGTTATTAATGGTAGCCCGTTGCCATAGGTCATTGTTATCACTTGTCATTAAGGGTATGTTTGGTTCATCAACATGTATTAAATTGAGTTGGTTTAATATACTAACTCAATGTTTGGCCCATCAACTTTTAATGTTGATGGAGTTGAGTTTCAATACACCACAACTCTCACTTTTTCCAATGTTTACAATGGCTCCATCCATTAACTACTGTTGGCATTTATAGCTGCCACACTATGGAACCAACTCCGAGCTTCAACCATTACATTCAATGAAAACTCCGGTGACCAATTCTAGGCTCCGACAACCACTTCTGATGACAAACTCTAGTGATCCAACTCCGACGACCACCTTTGCACGACCAACTCTGACGACCAATTTTGGGTTCCAACAACCACCTCCAACAATAAATTCCAATGACCAACTCTGACAACCACCTTTGTAGGCTTTGACAGCCACCTCCAACTACAAACTCCAACGAAAATCACCTTTGAGGATCAACTTTGATGACCACCTTTGAGTGAGTAACTCTGACAACCACCTCTAGTGACAACTCCGGTGACCAACTCCAACGACTAATTCTAGACTCCAACAACCACCTTCGTTGATAGCTTCGATGACCCAACTCCGACGACCACCTTTGTGCGACCGACTCCGACAACCAATTTTGGGTTCCAGTAACCACCTCCGACAACAAACTCCTATGATCAACTTCGACAACCACCTTCAAATGCTTCGACAATCATCTCTGACTACAAACTCCAACGAAAATCACCTTCAATGATTAACTTCGATGACCACATTCGAGTGAGCAACTACAACAACCAACTCCAATACCACCTTCATGCAACCAACTTCAAGCTCCGACTACTGTTGGATTTTATATCCTAAAAGTGGATCAAGTTCAAGTAAATAGCCAATGGATGTGACCCACTTTGTATTTGATACAAACAATGTGATCTTGAATCGTTCATGTGGAGACATGCGAGTGGAGGCATCTTATACAATGAGTTTGCATAAGATCGGACTGCTAAATAGTCACTTTTACTTTATAACGCTGTTTACTATTAAGATTGACTATTTCAATAAGAGGACCTAGGTAATTCGATCTTAATTCTGAGCTAACTATGAACTCCTGTTTATTTGGGATTATTCTTTAATTTGCATGGATGAGAGTGGACCGAGTTCGTCGACTCAATAAGCCCCCCATTTAGGAGATAAGATCGGGTAGATAGTTGGGGACATAATCCTACAAGATGGAATTCACTCCTACTCGATTCTAGGATTAGTAGATAGGTTCTTCTCTTAAATGCTGATTCTAGTTCTTGAACATGGGATCTCACCCCTCTCATTGGCCTGAGAGGAACTCGGTTTGGTGGTTGGATAAAAAATCAATTGTTAATTAGACGATTAGTGGGACTTAAGGAATAAGATGTTGTTATAGGGATAAAATGATATTTTTGACCCAACTTTAATTACGAACAACTTGTTACTAATCATGGTTATATCGAGTGGATAGAAATATATCTACAGCGAGGAGAGTGTAGTTATTGGGCTATAGTGAAGTGTCCCGATAGTTAAAAAATGTTGGTTAACTAGGCTAAAAAGTTTAGCCAGCTAATCTCGGATAGTTGGAACTCATGATCTGTATGTCTGTTAGGTCCCTCTACTAGCTTATATTGGACTAAATCTTAGAATGGTGTAATGAGAGAATTTGAATTGTTCAAATCTGGGTTAGGAAATAACCGTTATTTATATTTGATATACTTAACATATTATGGTTTAATTAAGAATTAAAAATTTTGGAGAGTTGAAAAATATTTAAATGTGATTTAAATATTGAACATATGAATAGGGATTCATGATTGGAATTGATGTTATTAATTAATTTAATATTTGATATTAAATTAATTTTATTAATTATAAAGATTCAATTTTATAATTTAATATTTGACATTAAATTTGAATTAGTTAAATTCTTTAATTAATTATTTAAAATTAATTTTATTTGAAATTGATTTTATAAAATTCATTTTAAATTTTGAAGTTTTAAAATTAAAAAATTAATTGAATTTTACTTAGTGGGTTTTCCCCACATTTGAGCTCAATAACACCTCTAAATTTCACTTGGTTTAGTGATCAATTTGCTATCAATTTTTGGTGAATTTGGAGTGCATGATTTCCTCTTTAAATAGGGGGAAGATTGCTAAGATTTGACTGCTGATTGATGAGCTTATGAAGCCGATTTTCCTCTCTTAAACTCTTTTAAATCTTCACCTTCAAATTCATCACAAATTGGATCCCACAATCCATTTTAAGGTCAGAGAATAGTGGGGAAGACTCTAGCAGTGGTCTATGAAATATTCATGATTAATAATAATCAAATGATGACTTCAATTTTGAGCTACATCAAGGTAGGGGTGTACATGGGTTGGGTTAGGATGGTTGTTGGGGGTAAATTTTGAACCAACCCAAAAATTCGGGTTGGTCAAGTTGACTACCTAAAAACATTTTGAGCATCACGAGCATTCAACTTTGTCCTAAAAATTCAAAAACATTCCAAGTAAGTAGTTTAAATAAAATAAATCAACATAAAAATTCACATGATTTGAAGCATTTTACACACACCTGAGAAAGTTCATATAGATATGATCAATAAGAATCTTCACTTAAAATTCTAAGACTTAACAACAACAAAAGAGACCAAAATGTTTTGAAGAGAGAGCACTGAATTTTACTCCCTTTTAACAGTTAACATGTACATCTCATTGAGATAGACATCCACCTCATGATATTTACAATTTAAAACAGAGAAACAACTCCAGAATACCATAAATTCAATAGAAAAACAAATAGAACACCATAAATCAACACGGAATACCATTCTCTTTTTTTTAGAAATCACAATCAAATCCATAAGTTTAATAGAAAAACACACAGGACACCATAAACGAATTTACATTTTTACTAACCTCGAAATCGGCCACTGGAACTGGAAGTCTGAAAAATACTTGTGGAGTTCTAAAATTAAAAAAATATATATAAGAAAGGAAGGCAGAAAACATGTATTTTACTAAAAATAATTTTAGAGATGAAATTAAACTTAAGTGATTTAAATTTAAAAAAATGAAAAACAACGAACGATGACAGCGAAACGAACCGTGATGAATGGAAGTTAGCCTGAGACGATGCGACAGCGAATGTCAATGACAAACGGCGATGAACAGATAAGAACCCTAAAATGCAACACTTGACAGAGAGAGACACTGAAAATGTGAGAATTGAGAAAGATGAGAAGTGACATGCTTGGACTTGATTGATGGTTGGAGTTCAAAACTAAAAACCCTAAAACGAAAATAGTTATATATATATATATATATACTAATATCAGTAATTTGGGTTGGGTTGGGTTAACTCGAATTTTTTATAATCCCAACCTGAGACCCAACCCAACTTGAAAAAAAAAAAAAAAAACCCAACCCAACCTGAATTTTAAACTAACTCAACCCAACCCTTTATAATTCAGGTTGGATAGTCCGGGTTGTTTGGGTTGTCAGGTCATATGAACACCCCTACATCAACGTTTGCACTCAAAACTCAGTTTTTTTCCAATTTTGAACTAGCATGCTTTCTCCTTAAATTAATGAAATTAGAGTGCTTAAGATCCTAATTGTTTTCGCTTGTATGTTTCTAATTCCATCAACTACAAACTCCAGCAAAAATTATCTTGGATGACCAACTTCGACAACCATCTTCGCGCAACCAACTCCGACGACCAACTTTAGACTCCGAAAACCACCTCCAACGACAAACTTCGGTGACCAACTCCAACACCACCTTCATGCGATAAACTTCAGGCATCGACAACCACCTCCAACAACAAAATCCAACAAAAATCATATTCGATAATCAACTCTAACAACTACTTTCAACTATTCTAAGACTGATGGTTGATAAAGTATTTTGTAGGGTTGTTGATTATGTAAATAATATTATTCTGTCTACATTAAGTGTAATATATATACATAGAAAATTATAAAATATATTTTTACTTAATTGAATTCACATATCAAATGAGTGTTATTAATATTTGGAAAAGTATGTAATATATAACAAAAAAAAAATCATAAAATGGACTTTTTTCCCTAGAAGATGTTATGGCAAAAAGTAATGAAAAATGAAGATTTGTTCTCTAATGATCCTCCAAATTGGAAGGAATTGAAAGTGAAATTGTTGAAGAAATGTGATAGCACTCCATTAGTTGCTAAGATGATGGGAGATATTCAATTAAGAAAATTAATAAAAAAGTAGAATTATAGAGCAACAACAGGAAGAATAAGAATAAAAGAAGATGATGGTGAAATTCATAGAGAAAAATTAGGAATAAAAAGTTTTGTTTTCTTTTTGGTTTTCCATTTCATTTAACTATATTCCTGCAAGAAACATAGTCGGTTATTTATTGTTCATTACCCAATAAGAAAGAAAGAAAGAAAAAAAAAAAACTTGAAAAATTAAAAGAAAAAAAATTACAATCGATATTTTATTCAACATAAAGATGAGTAGAATTATTGAACAAAAAAGTTTCAAAACGAAAATAGCCATCATAAAAGCAAATTGTCTAGAGTCCAAAAAACTACACCAGATATCTGAGATATATGAACTCAACTCTATACTCCACAGATATATGAACTCAGACTAAATGACTCTGTGCCCTAAACACAGACATATGAATTCCACAGATATATGAACTCCACAGACATATGAACTCCAGACATCATATCTCAACTCAGTACCCTAGACAACTCCTAACTATTGTTGTCATTGCAATTTTTTCTTTTATCGTCTTAGATCAATTACTATGTATGAAGACATTATTATTATTATTATTATTATATATTATTACAGATGATTTTTTATCAAATGGCATAATCGACATCAAGTAATAATATAAACAACATAGTCAAGAAGATGTTGGGATTTGACAATTTAAACTAAAATGTGGAAACGATTAACACCATGGATTCTAATAGGATAATTAAATCAACGAATACATATAGTAAAAGAGTGGACACTTACTTGATGATTCTATGATCAATATCCGAGATTCTTTAAATGAATGTTCTCCAATCCCAATACTGTATATTCTTTAGTTCACCATTCGATGATATAAGAACTTGTTTAATTTAATGAATTAAATTTTGACTGACAGAGAGTGTTAATCTTTTGGAAACAATAACCATGCATAGATTGTGAGAGTCACACGGAGAAGAACTATCTATCACCTATATATAGGCAACTACCACACTTAAGTAACTTCCCACATTTCGGGTAACTACCCACTCAACACTAACTTAGATAACTACCCACATTTTGGGTAACTACCAACTCGCCCACTACATGGATAACTACCCATGATAACTTAAGTAACTGCCCACAATTCAGGTACGTACCAACTCTCCACTACATTGATAGCTACCCGTGATTAATCCATCTATGTTTCCAATTTCACATAACACGACTCAAATTTATAAATTTTATGGCATGGGACGGAGGTATTTACACCCAATAATTGTCTCTTCAATACTACACTAATCATCACCGTGTATACAACAATAACATTATCAATTATCTAAATTATATGAATCAATATTAGAATCAAAATTTCTAACCGAAGATAGTAAAATTTGGGTTGAAAGTAACAACTTAGGATCACATTGAGTCTAGAAAATGGGCATTCAACATGTTTGGTCTCGACCAAGGTATATGTCGAGTCTCACAAAATTTCTAATGGGGCATGCCTCGTGTATGTCTTGATCCAAGGGATCATCTTAGAAGAGACTCACTACCTTTACCATTATCATTATAGATATTATTACTATAATAATATAAAAATTATAAATCTGTCACATTTATTATTATTTTTACCTTTATCGTGATAGATTCATAATTCTAAGTAAACGCGATTAAAAGTAATCTCAATTATGTTTGTGATTCAAGCCTATTACGGTTCATCCATCAATGAAATTTCATTTCAATTACACCAATTTTTATTACAAATCTGTAAACATGGCCTTAATCAAAATATATTTGTCCTCACTAAGAAAATTTATAAGAACCACTCGAACATAGGATTATGCTCCAAGCCAAGCTATTAACGACTATGTGATGCTTTTCTGTCTCTTTCTATTTCGTTTGGATTGATTCCTGACGTTTCAAATGTGTCAAGTTTTTCTTGTCTAAAAAAAATCAAATAATCATATTAAACTCTATGTTTTTTCATTTTTTAAAAATTTCAATCGTCAAGTATATCTAATTTTAGTTCACATACATTCAATAAATCTTAAATTTAGACATTGTTGTTCGTTATTGTTGGTTTTTTTTTTCAAAACAAGAGATCACCTTTAGCATTTCCTTTATAAATAACATAAATTTTTTTCTTGCTGGAAATTATTGTTATTTAACCAATTTAGATTAAGAATTAAATTTGAAGGACTAAAATTTAAAGATGTATATGAAGAAAAGTTTGTCTCCAAACTTCGATCTGTAGCTAATAAATGCCTACTACAATTTATTGAAAATATAAAGATTAAATTTACGATTTATTGAAAATATAAAAATTAAATTTAGATAATAATAAAAAATGTAGGGACTAAAATGAATTTCAAACACAAAATAAGTGACCAAAATAAGAAGTTAACCTACAAAATTTTAAGTAATATAAGTTTTGATTAATTTTTAAGCTCTATTTGTTTGTAATGTTTTTACTATTTAATACAACATAGATAGGGCGTATTCACACAAATGTTTTGGATGAGGAAGATAGAAGAGAAGGTCTTCAGAAACAAAAAGAAAAGGAGGCGTGCATGAATTTTTTTTCAATGGTTTAAAATGAAGCCAAATTTTCTATAAAAAAAAATTGTAACTTTTAAAAATTTATTTTTATTTTTAGAATTTATCTAAAAATTTAATTAAGAAAATACAAATCATTATAAAAAATAGAGAAGAAAAATATTTAATTTTCAAAAACTAAAAATTAAAAATAAAATGATTATAAAAAACCCAAAAATATTTGATTGTTGAGAGATCAAAATATAGAATATTAACAAAATGATATGAAATCAACAGAAAAATAACTTTAAAAGTGAATATTAGTATTTATTTTTGATGATCAACATTTGAAAGTTGAATATGGAGATTATTAAATTAATATTTTTTTTCCTTTAGTTTCAACAAATTTGTCATTTTGTTATTTTTAATTTTCAAGTAGTAGACTTATCCAATGTTGCCATCATTGGTTTATTCGACAGCAGCAAATGCTAGTTACAATATGGGTTTCAACGAAAGAGATTTAGTTATTAATAAAGCAGAAGTCAATCAAGGTACTACTGTGAAAAAATTAAAACCTCGAACTCAAGGGCGAAGTTATCCCATAAAACGACCCACTTATTCTATAACTATTGTATATATTGGGTTCTCTTCTAACTTTCCGCTTTCACGCCTAAATTCACAGCATGGGTGGCTAAACAAAGAAGGAAAAAAAATGCCATGTCATATATATATAAAAATAATAATTACGGAGGAAACCGAAACATATTTTAAAATTAATTGAAAATATATTACAAAATTACAAGCTCTCCTAAATCAATTTACATACACAAAGTTAGCAAATTAACTTATTTTTTTTAATCATCTTTAGAACCCTGGTTAAATTGCCCATGTATGTATGTATGTTCATTCGATTTTTAGAACAAACAAATTAAAAAACAAACTAATTAAACAAAAAATAACATAGAGGCATCCTTAATGATAACCATCATTGGATCCAAAGTCCGAAGGGTAATCCAAGCCTAGCTCAAAGTCAATGATTGACCAGTATGGTCCAATCCAATCCTTTCATAAATTAGATTAGATATGAATCTATCTGCTTGGGCCACTTCGTTTGAGACGTATTTGGATCGACTCGTCGGGCTGGTCCAAAAATCCAATCAAATATAACAATATATTTTTGCATATAATTACTAATGCTAATTAATAAATAATAATACTTTTAAAATTTAAAGTAATCAATTCAACAACTAACTAAATTTCTTTTACGCATGCATGGTGATAGACGAACACATGCGTAACGGAAGAAAAACAAATCTAAAATACTTTAATTCGGTTAATTTAAAAAATAAGCATACAATTAAAACAAGAATAAAGACAAAGTAGAAATACGAACTTTGTAGTCTCTAGTGTTCTCCAAATTAGCTCCAATCTCCTTATGAACGGTTCGTAGACCATCACAAGAATCTTCCCAATTATTCTTCGACCTTAGAATGGGATGGAGGGATCCTGTGAGTGACTAATTTGGAGAGGAAAAAGCTAAGTATTTGAGAGAACATTTATGAGATTATCACATAATTCTCATAAATTTCCATTTTGGCCAAGAGTTCTAAACAATCATAAACTCTTCCTTCTAAAGACCATTACATGCAAAACATGCAACTTTGAGTTTGATGAGAATTTGACAATAAAAAATTCACCAACTCAAAGTGGGATTTAGTGGGGCAAATGTCTTCAAATGAAGACAACACTTAGCAATGCAAAAGTTGGTATTTCATACTCACAATTTGTTGGATCTTCCCATTAACTTGGTCAATGGTCAAAGTTTGACTCACAAAGTCCAAATTCAACAATTTGACTTTCATTGCATTTTTTACCTAGTTTCAAAATTAATTCTAATAATCAATTTTAAAACTAAATTAATATTAAATAATTAATTTAGTTTAATTTAATATTAAATCCAACAATAATCCCAATGATATATAAATTCCTGTTCATAATCTTGATATTTAAATCTTATTTAAATATCTCATATTTCCTCTCTCTTTATGTTTAATTCACAATTAAACATTAGGTTAAATATATCATACATATTTACCGCTTTGCTCCAAAAATCGAATTTGAACACTTCAAATTCATTTGTTACACTGTTCTAAGGTTTAGTCCGATATGAGCTAGTAGGGGGACCTCATGGACTTACAAATCATGGGCTCCAACGATCCGTGATTAACTGGCTAAACTCTTTAACCTAATTAACCACCATTCTTTAACTACTGAGTCACTCCACTAAAACCCAGTAGTTGCACTCCCCTCACTGTAGATATATTACGTCCACTCGATATAATCATGATTAGTAAGTTAACCCTTCATAGATTATTCGTAATAACGGCTGAGTTAAAAGCTATTTTACCCCCGATATTACATCTTACTCCTTAAGTCTCACTGATCCTCTAATGAACAATTGATTTGTGATCCAATCACTAAACCAAGTCCCTCTCGGGCCAATGAGAGGGTGGGGCCCCTTGTTCAAGACCCGGAGTCAACACTAGAACAACCTCTCTACTATCCCTAAAAGTGGGTAGGAGTGAATTCCATTTTTCACCCTATGTCCCTAGCTATCTATCTGGTCTTACCCATGAAATGGGAGGCTTATTGAGCCAGCGTTGTTGAGCCAACCCTCATCCTTACAAATCTAAGGATAATCTTGAATAAATAGGAGTTCATAGTTAGCTTAGGATGAATGTCAAGTTACTTAGGTCATCACTTTGAAATAGTCAGTCTTAAATAGTAAACAACGTTATAAAGTAAGAATGACTTAATTCTTGGTCCGATCTTATGCATTGCATAGGACGCTATCGGTCCTCGTGTCAATTCATGAACGAATTAGGATCACTTCGTTTGTAATACTTTACAACAAATTGTAACAACTACAGAGCGGGCCGCATTCAATAGTGTTACCAGAATAAGGTATCTAGCCTTATTCATATACTATAGACTGTTTTGGCTATTTACTGAACTTGATCCACTCTTATGTCTCCACATAAAGTTCATGTATTCAAATAATAGCTATGAATCTTTAGTTTATTTGATTTAGTCTTTACAAGTACAATTCACATATTCAACAATGGTTTTATTGAATAAATGTCAATAACATCTTTATTGATAATAGAATATGTTTAACATTACAAACTACAAGTTTTAGAACATACAACCCAACACATGGGGCTAAAAACAATAAACGAGGGACTAAATACAAGGTGAGTGAGAATTGGAAAGTAAAAATCATTAAAAAAGCACTTTATTCTTGCCCCGCATTTAGAAAATTTGAAGAATGAGGAGGGTTGCATTCTCTATAAATAAGTCTGTTCAATGCTATTTTTAATTTAAAATAAAAACTAATAATATAATATATTTGGAGGGTCAATTTGAGCCTAATCCAAAGGGCTAGTCTGAGCCAATCTAATTTTGACCCATTAAGCAAGATCCATGGATTGGACTATGAGTCTATATATAAGAGGCTGGGCTGGCCAAAGCTTAGCCCAATGATGATGCTGATTGGTAACCTCGTGACCTATGTCGTTTTTAGGGCATCACCTTGCATGAGCGATAAGTGTATGAGCAGTCATATTAGACTCTTTCGAAATTTTGAGAAAATCATAAATAAAATTGTCTATGCTTTTCGAAAATAGCATCTACAAAATTTGGAGTTCATTATCTGAATGGTGTTGTCCCACGAGGAGATCCCAAAGAATGAAGGAGTCAATTTAAGCTCATAAAGGATATTGTCTAGCGTCAATTGCAAGGTTGATTCCGTATAGTAAGACAACTTCCTAAGCTAATTCCACTGTTTCAACAAGATCGTTTCAAACCAC
The DNA here is from genome assembly GCF_027475165.1 of Benincasa hispida. Classification (NCBI taxonomy): domain Eukaryota; kingdom Viridiplantae; phylum Streptophyta; class Magnoliopsida; order Cucurbitales; family Cucurbitaceae; genus Benincasa; species Benincasa hispida. Next base: position 37,396,937 of record NC_143486.1, on the reverse strand, counting down.
ACCAAGCATCGTATCTCCAATACAGTTTTGAATAAGGACCCAAAACCCACCTTGTCATCGATTTTTTTTATAAGAGGGGGTATTCCATCGATGGGGCTCCACAATGCTCGGATTGGCCTCGTTCTGATACTACGTTGGAATTGAAAGACCCATTAAAGTATTCTACAATGCGCCATCTACTTCAATCAGCTTCAAAGCTCAGTGGAGTGAATTTTTTTTATTTGATATATGTTACATAATTTAAAGATTTTTCTTTACTTTCTGTTTTATTTTAACCATTAATTTTATTTTAATTGGTTAGTTAATGAGTAAGAAGGACTTAGTTTTCTCTCCTTTTTTGAGGAAATTGTGAAACTACATGGAATGTGGTAGGTTTTTCTACTTTAATATTAATTTTTCCAACAATATATATCGTGATGAAAATAGAGTTGTAAAGTCGTCTCCAAATACCAAAAGTTGTTATTATTACTACAATGTGGTTGGCTGATTTTATTATACTCGAGCAACATGTTATGTAGCATGTCAAATGCATTGTCATAAACATTGTTAAATGTCTGGCAATAAATTCTGCATAATATATTTTCCATATCTGTATGCGTGATTTGTAGATCTCCGTATCTACATTTCTTATTTTTCTGCAGAAAATATTTATTCACTCAAGAAATATATTCCCATAGCTAGCCTTATTTATATTGTACTCTTATTCATTTTTAAGGCTAGTCACCTAATTAGAAAAGTTTGTATTGAGAGTTTTGAGCTTAGGGTTTGTCTAAACCTTAACCTCCATGTATTGTTATTGAAAATCTTTGTATTTGTATTGTTATTTATATTGTACTCTTATTCATTTTTAGGGCTAGTCGCCTAATTAGAAAAGTTTGTATTGAAAGTGTTCGGCAACCATTGTAGAACTCGGGACGAGTTTCATTTCATATTGTATCGAGGGAGAGCCTAAGTACATTGAAGATAATGAACATTCATATTCATGGGAGCCTAAATATGATGAATGTGAGGGGATCTCACTCTTAGGGGGGAGCCTAAGTATGTTGTATTGAGGGGATCTCATACAAAGCTTGGAGAAGCATTTCTGTAGAAGTGAGGGGAGTTCAAACTTAGGGCGTGAGTCACCAAAGAGGAAGTCTGTCATATAAGGACTTTCATTGTAATTGCTAAACTCTATATATAGTGAAGTTTCGTTCCACTGGGCATACTACCCTCAAACGTAGGTGAATTTGCACCAAACTGGGTTATCAATCTCCGTGTCTTTATATTTCTGTTTACTTTAGGGTTGCTCCACTTGTCATACATATTGTCTGTGACGTCATGCTTGATATTGTATTCTGTGATAGATCCACCCTATTTTTTTTCAATTGGTATCAGAGTAGGTCCACCCTATTTTTTTCTTCCCTAATCGACACCATTGAGTACTCAATTGGTTCATTGAGTACTCAATGGTGTCGATTAGGGAAGGTGGATCAACTACTCGTCCTTCTATGCTTGATGAAACTAACCACTCCTATTGGAAAGCCAAAATGATAGCTTTTCTTAAGTTCATTGTGCTGGGATTGGTGTCCTAATTCTCCCGGAGTCTCGTTGTTTTGTTAAAATACACATTGTTAAATGAATAAAATAAGTGTTATTTAATTCTAGCATTTACTCATATCCAATAAACAAAGCTCCTTGGTTATCTTATGTGAACTTAAGCATGTATATGTGATATACAAGTGGATCATACCTTAAGTGATAATCTAAATCGGTCTGTAGTATAAGGACTAAGGTGGGATACCTGATCCTAGTGATACTATGGATACGGCCCGCTTTGTAGAGTTTGCAAGGTTGTAAATTACTACAGATGATTGATCCTTACCATTCATGTGGAGATGTGGAGCGGGGATGTTCTATATAAAGAATTTGTATAAGACCTGGACCGAGATGACTAGACTCTGTATATAACGCCGTTGCGGAGGAGTTAGTGACCGAGGAGATCATTGAGGATGAGCGCGAAGAGTTCGTGCTGTGTTCGTGCGGTGTTGCAGTTGTGTAGATTGAACACTCGTGGTTGTTGTGATCGATCAGAGTGCGCATCGGAGCGTAGAGACGCTTCTACCTTTGTTAGTACAGTTTTTCCTTCTATACATTTATTGTTCATGTTGTAATTTCTCTGTATATTTGTATAACTGTTTGTATTGAAGTCGACTATAAACGTTATGTTCATTCATGATTGTAATTTGGAATAGTCTTGCTTTCGCTGCTCACGAAAATCTCGAGTTTCTGATTTCCTTCACATTGACAATAAGACTTGGAAGGCAGTTGTCTCTGGATGGACACATCCCCAAATTGTGACAAAGATGACAAGATCTCTCTCAAGCTTGAGAAGGATTGGACTGAAGCTGAGGATGAGGCTTCCCTCGAAAATTCTCATGCTCTAAATGCTATTTTCGATGGAGTTGACCAGAGCATTTTTTGACTTATCAATACATGTGTTTCTGCTAAGGAAGCGTGGGAGATCCTTATTGTGCCGCATGAAGGCAACTCTAAAGTGAAGTTGTCTTGTCTGCAGATTCTAGCCTCAAAATTTGAATCTCTTAAGATGTTGGAAGATGAAAGTATCACTGAGTTCAATGCTCGCATCCTGAATATTGCAAATGAATCCTTTGCTCTTGGTGAAAAAATGTCTGAGGAAAAACTTGTTCGAAAGATTCTACGGTCACAACCAAAAAGATTTGATATGAAAGTTACAGCTATTGAAGAGGCCCATAATATTGCTATTATGATGGTGGATGAGTTGTTTGGATCATTGCGAACCTTTGAATTGACCTTTGATGAAAAATGTGATAAAAAAAGGTAAAGGTATAGCCTTGCAGTCTATTTCTAATAAAGGTCAAATCCAAAATAAAGGCAAATATATAGAAGAAAATCTTGTTGATACCCTATCCTTGTTAACTAAACAATTAAGCAAAGTTATAAAATGCTTGGATAGGGGGTATGGCTGAAGGATCTCTTACTGAAGAGTTCCATGAGCGCATTCGGATTACTCCAATCTCACAATGATCGAAATACAACAATATACATTCAACCGTACAGTTATGAAAACAAATATTAATTATCGGCATGCTATGAACAATAAAATAACAGGCACTAGAAGAAATTCGGGCTTTAATGTCGGTTGGAAAAAGTGAACTCAGATGTATAATTTCGGTTTAAAAAAAACGGATCTTTAATGTCGGTTTTAAATTGACATTGAAGATGGGCTTTAATGTTGGTTTAAAACCGACATTAAAGGTGTAATTTTTTTTCTTATTTTATTAAATAATATATCCCTAAATCGCGCGCTTCTTCTTGATTTCTTCACACCTAAACCCTTCTCTGTCGCGTCGTCACTCGTTATCAACTTTCTTCGCTCGCTGTCGATTGTTCTTCAGCTTTCTTCGCTCGCCGTCGATCGTTCTTCAGCTTTCTTCACTCACTGTCGATCATTCTTCAGCTTTCTTCACTCTCTGTTGATCGTTCTTCAGCTTTCTTCACTCGTTGTCGATCGTTCTTCATCTTTCTTCGCTCGTCGTCGATCGTTCTTCAGCTTTCTTATTGTTTTAGAGGTATGACTTGAAATCATCAGCTTCTATGAAATTAGGGAGGAAAGAGGGGAGAGGAAGTTATTAAAGTGATTTACCTATTCTTTTGTGTTGCTAAATCATTAATTTGTTTACAAGAAAAAAACATGTTATGTAACCTTACTCCCATTGATTTAATTTGCAATCTATGTTTTTAGTTGAAGTTGATTTTTACTGCAAGGAATTTGCAATCTATGTTTCTCTTAACTGAAGGAACTACATGAATATTGATTGACAGATTAGAAATATTTTTATTTTGTTGTGCTTCCAATACGGCATTCAGTTGACAAATTTGAATAGAAGGATATATGAGCTCTATTGAAACAAAACATGATTGATTACTTCTGTTAATTTGTGTTGTGGAGTTTGGATTTTTGGTTTGAACATTCTTTCAGTTTTTCAAGTTTTAGAACATGACATAACAGAAGAAAAAGTTAGAGCACGAAAAGACATAAGTACTTTTGCTAAACTTAATTAAATTATTTTGGTATAATACATTTAAAATAGTATTTTAAACCACCGATATACTTCTTTTCTTTACACTCTTTGTTAAGTCTACTATGGCTTCTATAGTGCAAGTAGAATGTAACTACCAACTTATGTAACTACTAACTTATGGGTCAAGAACTATGGAGTAATTGTTTTGATATGTAGTATGTAATATTTTTCCTATTGTTAATGAAGTTGGATCCTTTGTAACTACTAACTTTGGGTCAAGAACTATGGAGTAACTACTAATTCAGCCGCATATTCCTTTTTGTAAATTGTTTTATGATATTTTGTAAAGGGATGACCTCGTTTTTCTTGTGATTAATAGTTCCTTATCTGACTCTTTGTTAAGTCTACTATGGCTTCTATAGTGCAAGTAGAATGTAACTACCATCTTATGTAACTACTAACTTATGGGTCAAGAACTATGGAGTAATTGTTTTGATATATTCCTATTGTTAATGAAGTTGGATCCTTTGTAACTAGTAACTTTGGGTTAAGAACTATGGAGTAACTACTAACTCAGTCGCATATTCCTTTTTGTAATTTATCCACCATATGTTATAATCTTTGCTAAGGTATGTTAGTTTCGAGATTCTAGTTTAATGGTTTGAGATTATAGCTTAATTATGTGATAGCTCTAAAAAATAACTATTATTCATAGTTTAATTCAGGTCCGTTATTGGATTTTATGTGTTTATTTTCCTATTTGGTTTTGCCTAACGCTCGACCAATGCTATAAGACAGAATGTAATGTTGCAATGCTATCAATCAGAATAACCCTGGAATTTTGTTTTTTTGGCTTTTCTTTTCATCGATAGGAACTGATTCCTTGATATTGACTCATACAAAATCTAAGGACATGGTTTATTGTGATATTTGTTTGGATTGATATTGGTTTTAATTCAATACTTGATTTTGAGTGAAGTTTTTCATTTGTTAGGTTCAAGTTTGACGTATAAGGCTAAATTTTGATTCTTGGGGATTTGGAAGGAAGATAGGAAGATTGCATTTGACATGTTTTAAGAAGGTTGACAAGTGGAGAAGGTGCACCCGACACAAAAAGGACTCCATAACAACATTAATAACAAAGACAAGGTAATATTTATAAGATGCTTATCTTAAAAGTCTAGTTGTTCTAAATTTGTTGATATTGCATATTTTATAATCATAATTTTAATGAGTTGCCATACTAGTTGAAGACAATCTTCAATCTTCGAAACTCAACGAAGCGGAACCCTCCAATCGATCAACCAACGCCCAGTAGCAGCATCGACTATAGCAGTACGAACACGAACACGATGGGGACGAAACCACTAAAAAAGAGCCCCGAGTATTCTCGGAGTGAGAACCCAAAGCGTGGTCTTTGGTGAATTTAATAGAGGAAGGAGGATTACCAGATCGTGTAGGCGATAAGCAAGTGGGAGGGAAAAAGGAGCTATCGCATAGCAAAATGCTTATCGTTTAGGAGTAGCTACACGATCGTTTAGGTTTTACTGAACGATCGTTTAGGAAATGGTATACGATCGTTTAGCAAAATTGGCACACTATACGATCGTTTAGAGAAGCTATGTGATCGTGTAGGAACTAGTGTGCGATCGTTAAGGTGCGAGGTGGACGATTGTCTAGACGAAGAGCGACTATCGCATAGGCTCTCGATTTACTTAAGCTATCGTTTTTCTTTTGACCAGTGCGCTCAACCATTTCTTTTAGACAACAACAACAAACGAACGATTAAAAAATTAAAAAATTTCTTTTTTATTTCTCCGGTTATAATAACCGACGCATTCCAACTAACCCATGTCCAAATGTGATTTTTAGATTAATTATCATATAATTAACCAATTAATAAATAAATAAATATAATCATATTATATTTTTAACCTATAGTTTGATATCACATATCTACTATAGTATTTTCTCCTTTACTTGATATAAATCATATTTATATCTAATTTTCTCTAAAATAATGTATCTCATACATTTAGCCAATTATATCATATATAATCGAACTTCCTCTTGTCAATTTGAGCATTTCAAATTAACCCAAACACTGGTTCTCGACTTTATCCAAGTTACCCAGGGGACTTAATAGACCTGTGGCTCAAAGCTCCAACGGACCGTGAATAGCTGACTAAACTATTTAGCCACGAGATCCACCATCCATTAACTGTCAGGCATTCCACTAAAGACCAACAGCTGAACTCTTCTTACCACAGATATATTTCTATGTCGATCGGATATAACCAATCATGAGTACTTGTATGTCACCACATTAAAGCCCGATTACCGTTTTGCCTCTATAGTTACATCTCACTTCTTAAGTACCACTGATTCATCTAATGAACAATACAACATAGTCCAACTATGTGTGAACACCTCTCGAGCCAAGAGAAGGTGTGTGGCGCCACACTGTTCAAGCCCTAGAATCAGCCCTTAAGGGAGCCATCTATCTACTACACCTGCCTCGGGGAAAGAGTGAATTCCATCTTATGTAGTTGAGTTCCCAGATCCCAAATCAGACGAATCCCCAAAATGGCAGGTTTGAATTGGCGACTTGGCCACTCGCATCCATACAAATCAAAGGATCGCCCTCAATGGCAGGATTTCCCAACTCACTCAGGATTAAGGTCATGTTACCTATGGTCATCCTAGTGAAGTGAAGTCTCTGTCATGAATGGTGTTATATAATGAGACATTAACACTTCGTGGTCAGGTCTTATATAAACTCTTTGTATAGGACGCCCCCGCTCGCATTTTCCCAACACGAATGATCAGGATCAGACCATCTGTGGTAAGTCACAACACTTGTGACCATTCCACAAAGTGGGCCGCGTCCGTAGCATTACTAGGATAAGGTTTCCCTTCTATATCCATATACTACAGACCATTTTGGTTATCACTCAAGACATGATCCACTTGTATGTCACCACATACATGTTTGAGTAACATACAGATAACTAGGGATTTTATGTTTATTCGTTTGTGGTAAAGCAAATAAAATAAGTAACTGAGCAAAATACAAGATCTGAAGTAAATATCATATATTAACAACACAAGCGTTCGTACACACTGTTTACAAACTACAGGACATGAGACTTTAAGGCATCAACCCCAACACTTTTTATATAGGACACCCCCGCTCGCATGTCTCCACATGAATGGTCAAGATTAGATCATCTGTAGTAGTTCAGAACACTTGTAAGGCTCTACAAAACGGGTCGTATCCATAGTGTCACTAGGATAAGGTATCCATCTTTAATCCATATATTACAGACCTTTTAGATTATTACTTAATGCATGATCCACTTGTATATCTCATATACATACTTAAGTTTACATAAAATAACCACGTATCTTTGTTTATTGGATATAAGTAAATGCAAATAAAATAACTCTTATTTTATTAATAACAATGTGTACAACTGTTTACAAACTATGAGACTCTGAGAGAATTAGGACATCAATCCCAAAAATCTCCTACTATCCTAATGCCTCGGGAACTAATGTACAATACATGAAAAATAGTACAATATACAATAAACTAGGGCATACTCTATACCCCAGTATCATCCCCCACTTGCCCTAGACAAGATGTCATATGTCCCGTAAACCCAGACTCTCTAGATGACCCTCGAAAACTTTAGCTATGAGGGTCTTTGTAAATGGATCAGCAACGTTGTGTTTTGACGCGATCTTCGTGACTATCACATCACCATGATGCACAATCTCCCTGATCAAATGCCACTTCCGTTCGATATGCTTGCCTCTACGATGACTCCGAGGTTTCTTTGAATTTGTCACAGCCATGTTGTTATCACAATAGAGAGTGATCGACAAAGACATATTTGGAACAACTTCCAAATTTGTAAGGAACTTCGTAAGTCAAACAACCTCTTTAGCAACTTCACAAGTGGCTACGTATTCGGCTTCCATAGTCAAGTTCGCGATGCATTTTTGCTTGATGCTTTGCCAAACTACAACCCCTTCATTCAGAGTGAATATTGATCCTAACGTCGATTTTCGAGAATCTCTATCACTCTGAAAGTAAGAGTCTGTGTATTCTGTAAGGATCAAATCCTTATCTTCATACACGAGCATATAGTCTCTTGTTATCCGAAGATACTTGAGAGTCGTTTTGACCATTATCCAGTGATCTAATCCTGGATTGGACTGATAACAACTAACAATCACTACTGCGTAGCAAATGTCAGGTCTAGTACATAACATTGCATACATTGGGTTTCCAACAGCCGAAGCATAAGAAATCAGTCTCATTTCCTCAACCTCTTGAGGTGTCTTCGGACATTGCTTCTTAGACAAAACAATTCCATGCCTGAAGGGTAATAAACCCCTCATGGAATTCTGCATCTTGTACTTGATCAACATTTGATCAGTGTACGATTCCTGAGACAAGGCTAACCTCTTGTTCTTACGATCCCGAATAATCTGTATCCCTATATCATACTGCACCTCTCCCAAATCTTTCATTTGGAACTGGGCGACTAGCCACTTTTTAATGTTAGAAAAAAAACCTACATCATTCTCAATAAGTAGGATATCTTCCTTCACATGTCAAAGACAACAGTAGTAACAACAACTTTATTATGAACACAAATTTTAAACCATCTGAAAGGAAAAGAGAAAGTGAATGTGGTTTAAGAATGCTCAAGGAAACCAAGATTGACACTTCAAGTGCAAAGAATGCGAAGGGTTTGGCAGCTTCTAAGTTGAGTGCCAAAATTATCTTAAAAGATAGAATAGAGGATATTTAGTGACTTTGTCAGATGATGAGTCTGATTCGAGTAGTGAATCTGATGAGGAAATTTGTGTCTTGATTATTAGTGTTGCATCTAAAAATACTGAAGAGCCTGAGATATCTAATAAAATTTTGAGTAAAGACTCAAAGGTATCTGATCATTCTTCAATCCAGATTGACAATTTATCTCTATAAGAGGTTTGTGAAAGTGGGAGGAAGACTAACAAGTTTTATAGTTGGAGAAGGAACGGATAGAAAAATTAATTAAAAATAATCATCGTTTTTGAAGCACCATTTCTGAGCTAAAAAAAGAGTTGAGGGCATCAAAAGTTGAACTTGAGTCAATGTCAAAATCTGTTCGCATGTTGAACTCTAATACTGATGATCTCAAAAAAATCTCAACTATAGGAAAATCTGTGTTAGACAAAAAGAGTATAGGTTCAAAAAACCTGAGAAATACAATTATAAAGGTGAATCCTCTTCCCATATCACATTCATTCCAGCTAAACACTCTTATATATTTGAACTAAAGTTAATAGATAAAGGATCCGTTTCTCATCCCTCAACTAGTTGCATGAAGAAGAGATGGATGTGTCACTTTTGTAGTAAGGAAGGGCATATTCGGCCTTACTACTTTCACCTCTATGGAAGAACTGTATATAGAGCTCAGAGGTATATTTCAAAATACTAGGAGTGCTCTAAAGAATAAGCTTGAGTGGCAAAGAAAAGAGGAATTATCTCAAACTGACTTTAAATGCAATGTGGCTTTTAACTCTCTACATTCTTCAATTAGAGAGGACCTGTATTTTGACAGTGGTTTCTCTTGCCATATGGCAGGTGAAAAATCTTTTGTTACAAATGTTCAATCGTGTGGTTCAGGTCATGTAACTTTTGGAGATGGAAAAAAGGGGGAAATTTTTGGGAAAAGATCAATTGGTGTATCTTGATCTTTCAACACTAGAGGATATCATTCTTTTAGAAGGCTTAACAACAAACTTAATCAACAAAAGTCAGCTATGTGATCAGGGTCTTGCTGTAAGCTTCTCAAAAGATAAATGTTTGGTGACTAACAAAAACCATGTGACTGTCATGTTAGGTGCGCGCTTATCTAATAATTGCTACTTGTGGACTTCTAATGTTGCTAATCATGTTTTTAACAATCCTAAACACAATGAAGTTATGTTCTCTCCCTAGAAAAGTGGAATAGTCAAGTGCAAGTAAAGAGACTACACTTGATATGATGCAATGTACTAGTTGTCATGTGTCCACTTGCCTTGCTCTTGGGTCAAGCTGTGTGTGCCCAAATGCTGAAATATGGAGGGGAAGGAATTCTAGTAACTCTAATAATATTAAATATTTTCATCCTTTTGGTGGCACGAGTTATTTTCTAGCTAAATATGCCTTTAGACAAAAATGGGTTCCAAGTAGTGATTACAATATGTTTCTGGATATTCCACCAACAGTCGAGTACATCATGAGTATGAACTAAAGTATGTTCTGTCTTTCAAGAAGTCAGAAGAAAAGTTGATTTTTTTCAAATTTATGGTAATAACATAGCTTTCAGAAGGATATCTCAGTAGATGGTAGAGCATTCTATCCTACACACGCAAACTGAGCTTGAATTGAGTCTGGTCAAACAACTTACTATTTAATATCTAATAATAAATCGATAAATATTTTGAAGGTAGTTCAATTTGAAGTCCTCGGAAGAATCTTATATCTTTGCAAAATTGTTTTATAGTAACTAAACATATTTGATCAAGGAAAGTCAAAGTGGTCAAGTCAGCTTTTATAAACGAGGTTAATACTTGTCAAGGTACTTAGACATCAAATGTAAAATGGTCAGTAAATCAATAAAGAAGAAAAAAAATTTTAAAGAAAGGGAGTTTTCCATTAAGAGTCAATGCTTATGGTGTTCGAGTGCGAGGTCCTTCCTTCTCTCTCACACTGTGTTCAAGTGCGAGGTTCTTTCTTCTATTTCAGTGGTGAGCCTACGAGACATAAGAAAACTAAGACGGAAAGGTGTGTTGTTAAACATGTTGTCCTAAAAATGAAATACCTCATTGATCTTATCATTATGTTCATAGGTATGTTTTTATGGATATTTCATATTAGCTTTTTGTCTTTCCAAAAGATCTTGGAGGTATTACATCTATAGCTAAATCTAGTTTTTCTATTGAGAAGTCTAGTAATTTGACTCCTCTTGATTTGGTTGTGGTTTATGAAGAAACTAAATTATGAGTGGTGAATGGTGTGTTAAAATCGGTGTCCTAATTCTTCCAGAGTCTCGTAGTTTGTAAACAGTTTGTACACATTGTTATTAATAAAATAAATGTTATTTTATTTGCATTTACACATATCCAATAAACTAAGATCCATGATTATTTCATGTAAACTTAAGCATGTATGTGAGACATACAAGTGGATCATGCCTTAAGTAATAACCTAAATGGTCTGTAGTATAACGATAAATGAGGGATACTGGTCTTGGTCACACTACGGATACGACTCGCTTTACAAGTGTTGTAAAGTGCTACAAATGGTCTGATCCTGACAATTCATGTGAAGACATGCAAGCAGGGGAGTCCTATACAAAGAGTTTGTATAAGACCGGACCACGAGATGATTAGTCTCTTTATATAACATGTTGATAATTAAGACTTACATTTCACTAAAATGACCATAGGTGACATGACCTTAATTCTAAGTGTTTTGGAAACTTTTATGAGGGCGGTCCTTTGATTAGTATGGGTGAGAGTGGCCAGATTGCAACTCAACAAGCCTACCTTTTTGGGGATTCGTCTGATTGGGGAGCTGGGAACTTAGTTACACAAGACGGAATTCAATCCTTCCTCGAATCAGAGGTAAGTAGATAAATTACTCTCTTAAGAGTTTATTCCTGGGCTTAAACATAGTGGCCACCTCTCTTTGGAAAAGAGGACTCAGTCATAGTAGGACTATGAATTATTGTTCATTAGAGGAATCAGTGGTACTTAAGGAGTTAGATGTAACTAAAGGGGTAAAATGGTAAATTGGCCTTAGCCTTGGATGCTTTCTTCTCCTTCAAATACCAAGAACAGTTCCTCTTCCAATGTCCATCTTGGTTGCAATGGAAACACTTTCCTTTAGCAATTGGTGGACGCCTCCTCGGGGCGACAGGTGGTGGGTTAGCAGGTGCTTTCTCTTTTTCTTTACCACCCTTCTTCTTCTTACCTTTTGCAGAGTTAGAAGTAGAAGATGCAGACTTCGTTCCTAAGGTCGAACCTCTATGGAACGTCCTTGAGGATGAAGCAACATTTTCCTCACCTTTCTGCCTTTCCTTACTTTTAAGTAAAGATTGGTATGTCTGCATCTCGTTGAGGAGAGTTGTAAGGTTATATTTCACTTTGTTAAGAATCACATTACTAACAAAGTGCAGGAAGCTCTCCAATAAAGAATGTAGGATTATGCTAACTTGGCTGCCCTCATCAATGGTAGACTCATTCAACTCTGCCATATTGAAGTGGGCCATCATGTTTAGCACATGTTCACGGCCAGAGGTGCCTTCTTGCATTTTGGAGTTGAATATGTATTTAAGAGCCTCATGCATAAGCTTTTCAGACGGTTATCCAAACATCCCCTGCAGGGACTCCATGCTCTCACGAGCTGAGACCATAAGCTCATGCTTCTTGGCCAAGATGTTTAAAAGACTTACCAAGATATAGGCTCGGGCCTTCTCATTCGCCCTTTTCCATCGCTTGTATGCCTACTAAACATTTCGAGCGACATTTGGAGCTGGAATAGGAGAACAAGCCTCCGTGAGAGCGAACATGAGATCCTCGATGATTAGGATCGTCGTGATGATATGTTTTCATGTTGAAAAATTGTCGTTAATTAATTTTTTGGCGCTTAACAACGATAAGATGGTTGTAGCCATTTGAAAAAGTTGCTAAAAATACGAACAAATCTTGATTAGTTTTTGCTAAAACCACTTTTTAAACCAATTAGTTTTGCAAAACAGTTTCAAGTACCCTAAGTTATAGACTTCTATTTTGCAATGATGCCCTAGTGAGTCAGGATAAATGCCACCGGTGGGGTGATTAGTTGCCCCTTCACTGGGATGAGACATTCTCAACCATTAGGCAGAATAAACTCTTGGAACTGAACCTAGTAGGCACCATTTTAGTCCAAGTGGTCTTTTTAAAGCCTGCTCATAAACAACGTTTGTTTATGAAATATAAACAAGTTCAAGTAGTCACATTTAAACACTTTAATAGACTTTCCTTAACTTGCATGCATGCATCAAATCTATCTAATTCACCTTTCTAGGTAAGTTCCCAGGTCAGGGTATTACATTTCCATCAACTCAAATACTCTAGCCTAGACAGAACCCGCCTTAGACAAAAGGTCTCTTATAGATAGATTTGCTACACTTTAACCTTTTATTAGCCAATTTAATCCTATTAAACTGATTAAAAGATTAAAGACTTAGGGTTTCTAATCATATTAGAACCGTGATCTTAGGTCTATGTGATCCAAGTTTTGAACATTTTAAAACATGAATTAAATCTAAGTGAGCATGCATGTCTTTCTTATTTCTTTTAGTTCTAATTTCTCTTTAACTCTTAAAAAGAAACAACTAAAAAATATTGCATAACGAGGCGTTTATAACAATTATAAAGTAACCTATGTGTCATGTTTCATGCAATGTCTGGTCATTACTATATAAATTTTGTATAATGCATAATAAGCAAGCAAACATGCTATCATTTACCCTTATACTATTAAAATTATAATATAAAGATGATGCATGTCAATGCTTTTTATGCATGCATAAATATAACTCTTATATTAGTGATGCATGAGCATGCTCTTACATAATAAAATCATGCTTCTCTAAATTATAACAATTACAATAAAGAGATGATGCATGATCAATGCATAACCTAAGGTGGGATTTACTATATGTGCATACCATATGACATATAAAACATACATTGCATGTATTAAACAAATAGATTAATGGATCAGAATGAGCCTTTAAACCAAAAAGAACCGGAATGAAAAAACCCTATCTATTACATTTTTCATCGAGCAAATCGGTTCACAGGCGAACAGGGTATTGAACCACTAGGAGGTCTCCATCATGTAGCAATCTTTAACAGGTAGACGATCGTTCAGCGTGCACTAGACGATAGGAACATTAGCAAACGATCACGTAGACGACGACGAGGCTGCGAAGCCTAATCGTCCATGCGATCGTGTAGCGCGACGATAGGTAAACGATTTACCTTGAGTTACTAAGCGATCCTTTAGTCAATTATTAAGCATTGAAGCTTGCTGACCTAAACGATCGTTCAGTGTGCTTTAAACGATACGAGAGCGTCTGATCGTCTAACTGATGCATGAAACTTGGTAAACGATTTACCTTGCGATGCTAAGCGATCGTTTAGTTAGTTACTAAGCGATGAAGCTTGCTGAACTAAATAATCATCTAGCGTGTGCGCGCATTAAACGATACTCAGCGATCGCGTGCCTAATCGTCGTCCCGATACGACCAACTCTTGATTGCATACCCCATCGTTCAACCGATGCGTTCAACCACGATCGCATAGTCCTTCATCTTCATGATGGGATGGACAACAATCATATAGAACCTTTTCTGAACGATGCAATCAACCCTAGATCATCTCCTTCCTCGAAGAGCCGCAACCTTTGCCCAAACCTTCGATGAACGACTCAAGACTTCAAACACTTTGAATATAGACTCGATTACGATTATATATGCCCAAAAACGCAGGGGCCTTTACATATAACCGCAAATGTAAAGGGAATTTAAACAAACCGAGGCAATTCATCCCAAAAACATCCATTAATCCGGCACATCCACAACAGTATTAACACTTAAAAAACATAGAAATGCACCCACCATGAATGTAAACGTTATTTCGTTGTAATAAATAAAATCGGAGTATCAGAAACCTGGCTCTGATACCAATTCAAGGATCTCATATCGAGAGTTCCATGAGCGGGTTTAGATCGCTCCGATTTCACAGTGACCAGAACATAAACGATATACATTCCATACTAACAGTTATGCATATTAAACTCATTAACAACATGCTAGAATACGATAAAACATAGGGAAATGAGGTTCATACCGAAGGAAGACGGTCTTCGTCTGTGTGAACCCACAACAGCGAAAAACTTCCCACCGATCTACCAGCACCCGACGAGTCTGTCGACTGTTACTGCACGATCCGAACGTACACGAACAAGGCCGTAGGGATAACACCACCACAAAGGAAACCCGAGTATCCTTGGCGTCAAAAACCCAAAGAGTGGGCTTTGGTGAGTTTGGTAAAGGATGGAGGAGAAGAATTCATGTAGACTATAAGTGTGGGTGAGAAAAACTCTGCTATTGTATAGCGGTTATGCTTATCGTATAGTAGAAGTACACGATCGTTTAAGAAAAACAGAACGGTCGTTTAAGAAAGAGGTATATGATCGTTTAGAGAATGCATGAACTAGATGATCGTTTAGATGAATGAGATTCTATTGTATAATCTCTCGCGATCGCTCTTTCACGGATTCTTTTTAAGGTGCAGGTGATCAAATGCACGAATGAATTATATCACCAAATGAAAATGATTTTCAAAACTTAGACCCGCTGGTTACCATAACCTTCATGGCTCCATCTTCTCACGTTCAATCGTGAATTAATTGGTTAATTATTAAATATTTAATCAATTAATTTAATTAATAAATATAATCATATTATATTTATATCCTATAGTTTGATATCATATATCTACTATAGTATTTTTCATCTACTTGATATAAATCATATTTATATCTAATTTCCTCCAAAATAATGTATCTCATATATTTAGCCAATTATATCATATATAATTAACCAGTCCAATTATATCATATATAATTGAACTTCCTTTTGTCATTTTGAACATTTCAAATTAACCCAAACACTGGTTCTCGACTTTATCCAAGCTACCCAGGTGACTTAATGGACCTGTGGCTCGAAGCTCCAATGGTACTTGAACAGCTGACTAAACTCTTTAGCCACGAGATTCACCATCCGTTAACTCTCAGTGATTCCACTAAAGACCAACAACTGAACTCTTCTTACCACAGATATATTTCTATGTCCATTGGATATAACTAATCATGGGTATGATGACCCTTTACATATGCTCGTAAGTACATCTGGGCCAATTTATCGTTTTGCCCCTGTAGTTACATCTCACTCCTTAAGTACCACAGATTCCTCTAATGAATAATACAACATAGTCCAATTATGTGTGAACACCTCTCGGGCCAAGAGAAGGTGTGTGACGCTACATTGTTCAAGCCCCGGAATCAGCATTTAAGGGATCATCTATCTACTTACCCTTGCCTCGGGGAAGGAGTGAATTCCATCTTGTCTAGTTGAGTTCCCAGCTCCCAAATGAGACGAATCCCCAAAATGGTAGGTTTAAATCAGCGACTTGGCCACTCGCACCTATACAAATCAAAGAACTGCCCTTAATGGCAGGAGTTCGTAACTCACACAGGATTGAGGTCATGTTACCTATGGTCATTCTAGTGAAGTGAAGTCTTTGTCATCAATGGTGTTATATAACGAGACCTTAACACTTCCCGGTCAGGTCTCATACAAACTCTTTCTATAGGACTCCCTCACTCGCATGTCCCCAACATGAATGATCAGGATCAGACCATTTATGGCAAGTCACAACACTTGTGACCATTCTACAAAGTGGGCCGCATCTGTAGCATTACTAGGATAAGGTTTCCCTCCTATATTCATATACTACAGACAATTTTGGTTATCATTTAAGACATGATCCACTTGTATGTCACCATATACATGCTTGAGTCACATACAGATAACCAGGGATTTTACGTTTATTGGTTTGTGGTAAAGTAAATAAAACAAATAACCGAGGAAAACAACAAGATGTGAAGTAAATATCATATATTAACAATCACAGGTGTTCGTATATACTGTTTACAAACTACAAGACACGAGACTTTAGGGCATCAACCTAACATATATGATAGGCTGCCGTATACTAAACGATCGAGAACATCATCTATGCGATAGACCAGATTCTTATCTCCCACTTGCTCGATCGTATACTTGATCGTATACCTCTAGTCTCTTCCTCAAGCCAAGATCATACATAGCCCACAACTCCTGGATTCTCACACCGAGAATACCAAGGTAGCCATTATGGTAGTGTCTTACTCAGTTCGTGAATCGAGTTGGACTCATTTTGGTTTGAGAAGTTATTAGATGTGTTCGTTGTGTTCGTGTTGATCCGGTCATTGCGTTCGAGTGCTGCTGTCATTGGATGCTTTGGAGACTGATATCATCATATAGCATGCTGTAATTTCTGTATAAGCATAACCTGTATGTTTCCGTTTAAAGACTGTAATTGTTTATGTTCGTTTGAATGGAATTTGGAACGATCACTTCCGCTGCTCATGGAAATCCTCTTGTTTGATTTTCTTCAAGGCTAATTTGTTGGCTTGACTTCACATTTTGGCTACCATATCTGATACATTGGCCAAAAGGGTTGAAAACATGGTCATTGTATGTGGGATCACGGACTCATTGCAAGAATTGTTTGAACATCAGTTCTTACCTTTTGAGCACAAAGGGATGGATGACAAAGAAAACAGTTGTATCAGATCTTAAGATAACCTCCAGTCTTTCTTGAATGTCAAGGGAGAATAAGAGAAAGCAATTATTGCTGACTCTAGAAAAGTTCATCGACGAGAAGTGTTCTCTGAAATGGAACTTGAAGCTTATTTAGGTTATGGTATTGATCCCACTACTCTCCAGAAAAGGAAGAAATCTAAAGATAGTAAATGTGATTTATTTGTCTTGGAGACGTGTTTGGTAGAGAATGATGATTCTACCTAGATACTTAATTCATGTGCTACTAACCACATCAGTTCTTCCTACCAAGGATTTAGTTCCTGGAAAACGTTGCAAGAGGGAAAGTTGACTCTTCAAGTCAGTACTGGTGAGTTTGAAGTTATTTTTAGACAAGAAACATTATTTCTTACTGGATAATGTTTTTGTAGTTCCTAATATCAAGAGGAACTTAATCTCAATTTCTTATTTCAAGAATGGTATGGAGATTGGTTTTGGTTCAATGGAAAATAACTTGTATCCACTAAGGTTGTTAGTCATATAAGACTTGCTGAATACTGAAATGTTCAAAATAGCGACAACTGCAAAAAGGCCAAAGGTTTCTCCTAAGGAAAATGCCCATCTTTGCCATTTAAGGTTAGGTCACATTAATTTCAATAGGATTGAGCAGTTGGTGATATGTGGACTTCTAAAGAGTTTAGAAGAAAACTCTTTGTCGATATGTGAATCATGCCTTGAAGGCAAGCTGACCAAACGACCTTTTACTGTAAAAGGTTATAGAGTCAAGGAAACCATGAAGCTTATACATTCAGACCTCTGTGGTTCGATGAGTGTGAGAGCTCGAGGTAGGTATGAATATTTCATCTCTTTCATAGATGATTATTCAAGATATGGATATCTATACCTAATGCAACTAAGTCTGAAGTTCTTAACAAGTTCAAGGAGTATAAGGCTGAAGTTGAAAACTTGTTAAGTAAGAAGATAAAAACACCACGATCTGATCGTGGTGGAGAGTATATGGAACTCGAATTCTAGAACTATATGATAGAACATGGAATTACGTCCTAACACTCGGCCTCAGGTACACCTCCGCAGAATGGTGTATCAGAAAGGAGAAACAGAACCCTGTTAGACATGGTTCGGTCTATGATGAGTTATGCTCATCTTCCAGAATCATTTTAGAGTTTTGCAGTGGAGACTACATGTTATATTTTGAAAAACATTCCTTGAAAAGTGTTTCTAAAACGCATTTTGAGCTGTGAAGAGGCCGTAAAGGTAGTTTACACCACTCTAGGATTTGGGGATGTCCCGCCCACGTGCTTATGGCTAACCCTAAGAAGTTAGAAATGCGTTCGAAAGTTTGCCTCTTTGTAGGCTACCCCAAAGAAATGAGGGATGGATACTTCTATGATCCGAGTGAGAACAAAGTCTTTGTGTCAAAAAATGCCATCTTCTTAGAAGAAGACCACATTAAGGATCATAAACCATGAAGTAAGCTTGTTATACATGAGATTTCTGATGAGACTACTAAGAGTTCAACAAGAGTTTTTGAACAGGCTGATTAATCAACAAGAGTTGTTGATGTCAGTTCTTCTAGTCAACCATCTCAAGAGTTGAGACTGCCTCGATGTAGTGGGAGGGTTGCGAACCCACCAGAACGCTACACGGGTTTGACTAAAGCCCAAAACATCTGTCTGATGATGGGGTCGGGGATCCATTATCTTATAAGCAAGCAATAGAGGATGTTGACAAAGATGAGTGGATTAAAGCCATGAACCAAGAAATAGAGTCTATATAATTAAATCATGTCTGGGAACTTGTGGATCTACCTGATGGGGTAAAACCTATAGGGTGTAAGTGGATCTACAAGAGAAAAAAATGTGTAGATGGAAAGGTGCAAACCTTTAAGGCTAGACTCATGGCAAAGGTTATACCCAGATCGAGGGAGTGGACTATGAGAAACTTTTTCACCTGTTGTCGCTTTAAAGTCTATCAGGATAATCCTATCCATAGCCATATTTTATGATTATGAGATATGGCAAATGGACGTCAAGACTGCCTTTCTGAATGGTAATCTTGAGGAGACCATCTACATGACTCAACCAGAGGGATTCATTATTCCAGATCAAGAGCAAGGAGTTTGCAAACTTAATATATCCATTTATAGGCTGAAACAGGCATCTAGATCGTGGATGATATCCTACTCATTGAGAATGATGTAGGTTTTCTGATTGACATTAAAAAGTGGCTAGCCGCCCAATTTCAAATGAAAGATTTGGGAGAGGCGTAGTATGTTTTAAGGATACAGATTATTCAGGATCATAAGAACAAGAGGTTAGCCTTGTCTCAGGCATCGTACATTGATCAAATGTTGATCAGGTACAGGATGCAGAATTCCAAGAGGGGGTTTATTACTCTTCAGACATGGAATTGTTTGTCTAAGGAGCAATATCCAAAGACACCTCAAGAGGTTGAGGAAATTAGACAGATTCCTTATGCCTCGGCTGTTGGAAACCTAATGTATGCAATGTTATGTACTAAACCTGACATTTGCTATGCAGTAGTGATTGTTAGTCGTTATCAGTCCAATCCAGGATTAGATCACTAGATGATGGTTAAAACGATTGTCAAGTATCTTCGGATAACGAGAGACTATATGCTCGTGTATAAAGATAATGATTTGATCCTTACAGGATACACAGACTCTTGCTTTCAGAGTGATAGAGATTCTCAGAAATCGACATTAGGGTCAGTATTCACTCTGAATGGGGGGGTTGTAGTTTGATGAAACATCAAGCAAGAATGCATCGCGAACTTGACTATGGAAGACGAATACGTAGCCGTACGTGAAGTTGCTGAAGAATTTTTTTGGCTTACGAAGTTCCTTCCAAATTTGGAAGTTGTTCCAAATATGTCTTTGTCGATCACTCTCTATTGTGATAACAGCAGGGCTGTGACAAATTCAAAGGAACCTCAGAGTCATCGTAGAGGCAAGCATATCGAACGGAAGTGTCATTTGATCAGAGAGATTGTGCCTCGTGGTGATGTGATAGCCACGAAGATCGCGTCGGAGTACAACGTTGCTTATCCGTTTACAAAGACCCTTATGGCTAAAGTGTTCGAGGGTCATCTAGAGAGTCTGGGTTTATGAGACATATGACATCTTGTCTAGGGCAATGAGAGATGATACTGGGGTATAAAGTATGCCCTAGTTTATTGTTTATTGTACTATTTTTCATGTATTGTACATTAGTTCTCGAGGAATTAGGACAAATGAGAGATTGTTGGGATTGGTGTTCTAATTCTCTTGGAGTCTCGTACTATGTAAATAGTTGTACACATTGTTATTAATAAAATAAGAGTTATTTTATTTGCATTTACTCATATCCAATAAACAAAGATACGTGGTTATTTTATGTAAACTTAAGTATGTATATGAGATATACAAATGGATCATGCATTAAGTAATAACCTAAAAAGTTTGTAGTATACGGATTAAAGAAGGATAACTTATCCTAGTGATACTATGGATACAACCCGTTTTCTAAGCCTTACAAATGTTCTGAACTACTACAGATGGTCTAATCCTAACCATTCATGTAGAGACATGCAAGCGAGGGGTGTCCTATATAAAGAGTGTAGGGGTTGATGCCCTAAAGTCTCGTGTCATGTAGTTTGTAAACAGTATGTACGAACGCTTGTGTTGTTAATATATGATATTTACTTCAGATCTTGTATTTTGCTCAGTTACTTGTTTTATTTGCTTTACCACAAACCAATAAATATAAAATCCTTGGTTATCTGTATGTGATTCAAGCATGTATGTGGTGACATACAAGTGGATCATGTCTTGAGTGATAACCAAAATGGTCTGTAGTATATGGATATAGGAGGGAAACCTTATTCTGGTAACACTACGGACGTGGTCCGCTTTGTGGAATGGTCACAAGTGTTGTGACTTGTCACAGATGGTCTGATTCTGATCATTTGTGTTGGGGACATGCGAGCGGGGGCATTCTATACAAAGAGTTTGTATAAGACCTGATCACGAAGTGTTAACGTCTCGTTATATAACACCGTTCATGGCAGAGACTTCACTTCACTAGGGTGACCATAGGTAACATGACCTCAATCCTGAGTGAGTTGGGAACTCTTGCCATTGAGGGCAGTCCTTTGATTTCTATGGGTGTGAGTGGCCAGGTCGCCGATTCAAACCTACCATTTTGGGATTCGTCTGACTTGGGAGCTGGGAAATCGACTACACAAGATGGAATTCACTCCTTTCCCAAAGTAGGGATAAGTAGATAGATAACTCCCTTAAAGGCTGATTTTGGGGCTTGAACGATGTAGTGCCACACACCTTCTCTTAGCCCGAGAGGTGTTCACACATTGTTGGACTATGTTGTATTGTTAATTAGAGGAATCAGTGGCACTGAAGGAGTGAGATGTAACTACAGGGATATAATGGTAATTTAGCTCAGCTGTACTTACGAGCATCTGTGAAAGGTCATCGTACTCAAGATTGGTTATATTCGATGGACACAGAAATATATTTGTTGTATGAAGAGTTCAGCTGTTGGTCTTTAGTGGAATGTCTGACAGTTAACAGATGGTGGATCTCATGGCTAAAGAGTTTAGCCAATTATTCACGTACCATTGGAGCTTCGAGCCACGGGTCCATTAGGTCCCCTGGGTAGCTTGGATAAAGTTGAGAACCAGTATTTGGGTTAATTTGAAATGTTCAAATTGACAAGAGAAAGTTCGATTATATATGATATAATTGGATTGGTTAATTATATATGATATAATTAGCTGAATGTATGAGATATATTATTATGGAGGAAATTAGATATAAATATGATTTATATCAAGTAGAGGAGAAAATACTATAGTAGATATGTGATATCATACTATAGGATATAAATATAATATGATTATATTTATTAATTAGTTAATTGATTAATTATATGATAATTAATCCTAATATCACGTTTGGACGTGGGTTAGTGGACAGCATTGATTATGGTAACCGATGGGTTAAAATGAACAAAATTTTCATTTTGAATCATGCAATCGATAATCTGTTTTTCGCCCGTGAAAGTGTGCTCCTCTTTTGTAAAACGATCGCTTGAAAGCCTATAGGATAGTCGCTTCTCCACCTAAACGATCGTCCACCTCACGCTAAACGATCACATACTGTTTCCTACACGATTGGATGGCTTCGTTAAATGATCGTATAGTGTGCCGATTTAACTAAACGATCGTATATGTCTTCCTAAATGATCGTTCAATAAATACTACACAATCGTATAGCTCCTCCTATGCAATAAGCACTTCTGCTATGCAATAGTATTGTTTTCTCTCCCACTTGCTTATCGCCTACACGATTCGTTTTTCCTCCGCCATCTACCAAATTCACCAAAGTTCACCCTTTGGGATTTCACTCCGAGAATACTCGGGGCTCATTAGTGGTGGTGTCATCCCCGCGTTGATCGTGCTGCTGCAGTCGACGTTCCCGCCGGGCGTTGGTAGATCAGTTGGAGGGTTCCACTGCGTTTGAGTTTTGAAGTTTGAAGATAGTTTTCAACTGGTATGGAACTCTTTCCCTTATGATTTTGTTTGTTCCTAGTAGCCGTTAATTAGAATTTATTTGCATAACTGTATGTGTTGACTGTATAAAGTTATATTTCGATCTCGGTGAGATCAGAGTTATCCGAACGTGCTCATGGAACTCTTGGTATGAGATCCTTCAAAGAGTTTGTATAAGACCGGACCACGAGATGATTTTTCTCTTTATATAACACCGTTGATAATTGAGACTTACATCTCACTAAAACGATCATAAGTGACATGACCTTAATCTCGAGAGTTTTAGGAACTCCTGCCTATAAGGGCAGTCCTTTGACTAGTATGGGTGAGAATGGCCAGATTGCCAACTAAACAAGTCTACCTTTTTGGGGATTTGTCTGATTGGGGAGTTGGGAACTCAATCACATAAGACAAAATTCACTCCTTCCCCAAAGCAGGGGTAAATAGATAGATTTCTCCCTTAAGGGCTGATTTCGGGTCTTGAACATAGTGATCACACTCTCTATTTGGTAGAAATGACTCGGTCATAGTAGGACTATGACTTATTGTTCATTATAGGAATCAGTGGTACTTAAAGAGTTAGATGTA
The DNA here is from genome assembly GCF_027475165.1 of Benincasa hispida. Classification (NCBI taxonomy): domain Eukaryota; kingdom Viridiplantae; phylum Streptophyta; class Magnoliopsida; order Cucurbitales; family Cucurbitaceae; genus Benincasa; species Benincasa hispida. Next base: position 37,373,245 of record NC_143486.1, on the reverse strand, counting down.
TCTACAGGGGCAAAATAGTAAATTGGCCTAGTTGTACTTACGAGCGATCTGTGAAGGGCTATCGCACTGTTGATTGGTTGATATGGACACAAAAATATATCTGTAGTGAGAAGAGTACAGCTGTCAGTCTTTAGTGGAGTACCCGACAGTTAATAGATATTGGATCCCTTGACTAAAGAGTTTAGTCATTTATTCACATACCGTTAGAGCTTCAAGCTATAGGTCCATAAGGTCCCCTTGGTAGCTCAATGGATTCAAGTTGAGAATAAGATTTTGGTGTTGATTTGAAGTGTTCAAATTAACAAGAGGAAGTTCAATTATATGTGATATAATTGGTGTTATGTATAGGATATATTATTTGGAGGAATTAATGTAAATATGATTTACATTAAGTACCATAAAATTGAAAAATAAGTATGATTTATATGTTTCATGAGATGAAATATTAAAACTATAGATTATAAATATAATATGGTAAGTTGATTATCATATTTATTTATTATATATTAATTATATGATAATTAATATTCTTTTTCTCTAATAACCGATTGAGTGGGAGGTTATTAGTAGTTTTATGGTAACCGTGAGATAAAATGAAAATGGTATTCCTAAATTTAGAGGTTGGTTCATTAAGAAAAATCTCACGGAGACAAGCTATCAAGTGAAAGAGTTTCACTAAGTCATAGTGTTGACAGAGACTAAACGGCCATGTAGAGTTGACTATACGATAGTTATTCAGTTGATCGTTGCTACACAATCGAGTGGCTAAGTCTATATGATAGGTTGCCGTTTATTAAACGATCGAGCACATCGTCTATGCAATATACCAAATTCTTATCTCCCATTTGCTCGATCGTCTACTCGATCGTATACCTTTAGTCTCTTTCTCAAGCCAAGATCATACAGAGTTCACAACTCTTGGATTCTCATATCGAGAATACCAAGGTAACCATTGTGGTAGTGTCTTACTCAGTTTGTGAATCGAGTTGAACTCGATTGGGTTCAGGAGCTGTTGGTTATGTTCATTGTATCCGTGTTGATCCGATCGTTGTGCGAATGTTGCTGTCATTGGACGCATTGGAGACTAATCAAGGGATTCTTGAAGAATGGTTCTTCAAAGGTATGTATCCTCTATCCATGGTATCATCATATAGAATGCTGTAATTTCTGTGTAAGCATAACCTGTATGTTTCCATTTAAAGACTGTAATTGTTTGTATTCATTCGAATGGAATTTGGAACGACCACTTCCGCTGCTCATGGAAATCCTCTTGTTTGATTTCCTTCAGGGTACATGACTAAAAAACCTATTTTTGTCAATATTATCTACCCAACCCTATTTTTGTTAATAATTATTAAAATAACATTATTTTTTAAAAAAAATCCAAACTATCATAGTCTATCTATGATAGGCCGCGATAGACAACGATAGACTATTATCTGTGTCTACCCGTGTCATGATAAACATAGATAGTAGTCAATCACGGTCTATCATAGATAAACTGTGATATTTTGCTATTATTTATAAATATTTTTGTTCATTTTCATATATTTGAAAAAAAAAAAAACCCTCTCTCCTCCCCCTCCTCCTCCCACCCACCCCCCCCCCCCAACAAAAAAAAAAAAAAAAAAAAACTCTTGTATTTACGAAAAAAGGATGCTTTGGGAATAGCTAATTCCCAGACAAAGTTTTTAGAACTGTGAAATAAACATGTATTTTGGATGTGTCAATTTTCATCTAAAAAACTCTTAGGGGTCGTTTGCAGCATGTAGTTGGTTAATTATTATAGTCAATGGTCACAATAGTTTGTGGGTCATAATAGTCTATGAGTTATAATAGTTTGTGTTTGGGTGTAGACTATTTTACTTTAGCTTTGAATAGTAGTGTATTTGAGTTGTATAATGTTTTAATCCGGGTAGAAAATAGTAAGCATTGTAACAAAGAGAAAGAGAGAGAATGAATGATAAATAGTAAATACTATAGCAAAAATGGTTTTAAAATAGTATTTACATTACTTAAATAGTTGTAAACACCACTATTATATTTGGAGTCCCAAATGTAGAGCATGTTATAATAACTACGAAGTTGGTGGCTCAAATAGCTGATAATTACGACATTAAAATAGTAAAATGGTAAGAAAATAATCAATCTTGCTCTTTTTCTTTTTACTCCGAATATTAATTAATGTTGTTGAGATAAGATCAAATGATGCTGAATTTAGCATTGGGACTTCCAAAATTTATTAAGATAATTTACTAGATCAGTGACTTATCCATTCCAATTTCTTATGTAAATTTCGCTATTTCTAGACAAGTACAATACAATTAGTACATTATTATATAATAGTTTCTTAGTCTCACTTTGTTAAAGAAAAATAAGTCAAATTTGTTTAAGATATCTTCAAATTTGTTTAAGATATCTTTTCCTTTTAGTTGTCAGAGAAGTAGTGTAATAATTCAAATTTTATTTCAATACAGTTATATATTGATACAAATATTGTATATTTAAATATTCTCTTGCAAAGAGAAGTCATCATCCACCCATTGGAATAAGGTCGGGCATAATCAATTAATTAACTCTCTTTCTTAGAATATCGAGTGAATGATTTTGCTAAACGTTTAGCAATGTTATGGAATGGTCACACAATTTTTGAATAAAATATTAGAGAGGGTGAGATTAGGGACCCGAGATATCTTAACTAAGTTGACGTATCTTTCGCACACTCATCATATCCCAAGTCCAAGTAGTACATTCAATCAAAAGGAGAACAAAAAGGAGAGCAAAGAAAAGATTAAAGAAAAGTCTTCTAGTCCGGAGCAATAGTAGATACATCATACTTACGAAAAAGAAATCGGATTAGTACTCCACGGCGCAACCAGAGATATTATGTTATCCCATAGATGGCTACCGGTTTTGTTGATTCCTTGAAACGTTATTCTATTTTTTTTCTAACCAAATGCACTATTGAATGGTCTCACAATATCTTTCTTTATTCAGTAAGACATATGGTTAGAGGATTCAAACCTCTAACCTTTCAGTTAAAATATATATATGCTTTAATCAATTAACTATATTCAAATTGACAACACAACTCTATTCGATCATGCCTAATTGTAAGAATTCATCAGACACAACTCATCATCTTATTATTTTTTTTTTTTGATCAAGATACTAAAAATAAGTGGAATCAAGAGGTGTACCAGGACATCTAAACTAGATTGGCACATCTGTAATACCTACATCATATTCCAGATCCAATAGCGATGCACATTCTTTTCATAAAAAATTCAAGCAACTAAACATTATCTACATAGCAAATTAGAGAAGAGCTCATAAAAAACAAATAAAAAAGGAGGCTTGATAAAAGCCTTCAAATTGAAAGCAATAAAAAATTGCATCGTAACTAGAAATAGAGCATTTTTTTGTACAACAGAAAGCAACAAGAGTGATGATCTCATCCCACATCAGTGAATAATTTTTCCATGGATTGAAAGACTGTAGTGTTTCGTTCCAGCCACAAGCACCACAGAACAACTCCGATCAGTTTGTACTAGAGAACCTTCCTTTTAGTGCTTTGTGAAAGATGCATCGTGTAATGCACAAGACCATCTAAAGAGTTAGGTTAGGTATAGTATAATTGGGAATACCTCTGAGATGAGACCAAACTGAGGAGGGGAATGAGCAGTACAAAAAGATACCGTTGAAATGCTTTGAATCTGTTTGTTGGTGCTTCGAACAACTAAGTACGGGGTCTCATTTGTATTCGGCATATTTATTTATTTGCAGTTATTTATGATTATGACCCTAGGGTTTAGAGTAGTGTGCTATATAAACTCTCTAACCCTAGAGGCGCCGTTTTGATGTAATTTCTGAAAACATTCTCTCTAATAATATTGTTCTCCATCTGCCCGTGGACGTAGCTAACACACTGTTAGTGAACCACGTATATCTGTGTGTCGATCTTCTCTATCCCTACGTTCCTTTTTGTGTTCTTTAATTGTCGATTTCGTAACAGATACCAATTTAGACTTATGTGCATCGAGGGATATAGAGATTTGACATTTATTCACCATGTTAAAACTCTTGTGCAACACAGTCCATACAAAGAACTTATATATTTTAGAATGAGATGTGGACCAAAGACCACCTACAACATTGTGAGGGAGGAAGTCTCACAATATTAGCTTTTAAGTTCCCCAACAATATAGCTAACCCAAGATTCTTAATCAATAAGTTAAAAGGTTTACATTTTTCCATCCACATGTTAATTAAAAAAAGTTGCAACAATTTTAAGAATAATCTGTCATAAGACAGAAACTTGTAAGGGAAAATTTCAAATTTCTTATCCAATATCTCAATATATTTTGCAATACTATACTTATGAAATATTAACCTCCCATTATCATTTTAGGTATTCTTAACATGCATGATAATGTGATATCGGGTGTACCTAATGTGATATCGGGTGTACCTATTGATTCCAAACACTTATTTCTTGTTAAAATTAAAAACATGTATGGTAATATGTGAAACTCTACAAAATACTATCACGTACATAATTTATGACTATGCACTTAGTTTTAAAGTTTTGGTAATTATATTAAGTAAACTTCTACGAAAGTGACAAGGACAACAGATCCTCAATATATCTCCACAAGAGTATATTTATGTTGTCTACTTTAGACATAAACTATCAAACTTTACTTTTGGACGAACCACCTAAAGTGACATCACTTATATATCATGGATCTCTTCCTTTATTAATTACCGTAGAATTTTATAATTTATCCCTTATAGGAAGAGAGATATGAATTTATAGGCCATTAGCACAGAGCTACCCCCTTTGTTGAGTAAGGTAAAGCCAAGCCAAAGTTGGCAAGGAGAAAAAGATTGCTTTTCAAGTGTGTACTCTAAGCAACTATACAAAAGGTTGAACTATGAGAGGAAGATATGTGTTACATTGACACACAAATGACAAATGATGCTCCAAATTGGAGTGATTTTTATGCTATTCTAATATCATTCCCTCAAATCTTATATAAAACACTTGTATTGATTTTAAATGCTTAAAAAATTATTTTAAAGTGATTTTTTTAAGTATTTAGAAAATCAATTCAAACATGTACTTACGCTTCATTTGAATACAATTTCATTTTTCAATCCTTAAAAAATAAGATTATTTTAAATCCTTTAATATTTGACTAAAATTAAAATTAGTAGGCAATATCAAGAACAATAAGCAAGGAGAACTTATCTATACAAAGTAATGAAGACCTTGGAATATTTGGAGTTACTTTTCTATTTCATCCCAAAAATTTTCAAAACTAATAATAATTCAAGTTTTGGATATTTAAAATTTATTTTCTATTTGATCTTTAAAACTTTAAAGTGTTGTCTGTTAGTCTCCCAAAGTTCGAAATTCATTTATAACTAGTTTTTTGAAATTTATGAAATTAATTTGTAATCCCTTAATAGAATTGGCAATAGTTTATTTTTTTAAGTATAAGATAATTAAAAGACCAAAAAAAAAAAGGAAGAAGAAAACTTAAATAGTTACAAGTGGACAGTAATTTCAATGAGATATCTTTCTACATCCACTAATCTCTCAACCATATATATATGTATATAATCAATTTCAAGTTTTAGAGACCAAAATGTCATGTTTTAAATTTGAAGTACCAAATAGAAAATTACTAAGGATCATAACCATTTGGTTTTTTTGTTTTTGAAAATGATGCTCGTTTGTTTTTACAACTTCTTTACTATGGTTTCATCTTTCCTGACTAAACACTAGAATTCTAGTCAAATTCTAAAAACAAATACAAGTTTTAAAAACTAATTGTTTTTTTTGAATGAGATACTAAGGTAGAGGGATTAGTAGGTGTACGGAGATATCTCAATTAGGTTAACACATCCTTAGCACCCTCATCACACCCCAACATCAAAAGCGCGTTTATTATCATAAAAAGGGAGTATAAAGGAGATCTAAAGGGAAGCTTATAATTGATAATACAAGAGATGATAGGTTAGAGAAAAGTCATCCAATCAAGAGAGTTTATAGGTACGTTGTAATTCTAGAAAAAGGAGATTTAGTACATCACAAAGTAGCTAAATATATAATATCTTCCCAAATGTTGTGGAATAGGCACCGGAGGACAGTACAAATTAAATTGGTCCAGAGAACATTTTTGGCCGAGCCTTGCGGAATGTTAATGAGATGTTCAAGAACATCATCCAATCTTTTGGGATTTAAGTTTTTAAAAAATCGAACTTTTTTAATTTTCTAACAATTTTTTAATCATGTTTTGATGATATTTTTCAAATAAATACTTGAATTCTCAGTTATATTTTAAAAATTAATACAAGTTATTAGGAATTCCTATTTTTAATTCTCGATTTCATTTAAAACATTCTCAAAATATAGATAAAAAATCAACAAATGGATATAATATTTGCAGATTTAGTTTTCAAAAATGAAAAAACTGAAAATTGATCAAATGGTTACGAACAGTTTTTTAATAGTTTATTAATCATTTTATTTTTAATTTTCTAAAACACAACTAAAAATTACATAACAAAAACAAAGAAATCAAAGTAATATTTATAAATTTAATTTTTAAAAACTAAAAGCTAAAAATAATATAATTTTCCAATAAACATAAATGAAAAAAATTTAGACTAATAAAACTAAAATCATACTCTATCCTAAAATCGAACTTGTATTTAGAGTTGGGAAAACTGTCTAAAAAAACAAAAGCACAATGGTTACTACTTGTCCTTATCTGATTTCTCAAAACTGATAAAGAAAAAAAAAATAAATAAAATTAAAAGGAAAAAAGAACAGAGAGCCAAAACAAAAAATGTAGACAGAGGATCTTTAGAGAGTCTCCAAATGGAGGATTTCAGAAATTAAAAAATACAATTTTGATTTTCCTCAAACAGTAAAACCAGATTGGAGGCCACAAAACTCAGTAACAAATAACAAATTAACATTTTTCCTTTTCCTTTTATTTTCCTTTAATACAAAAATAAATAAATAAAAGATCCTGAAGAGCACCGTTAATAAGCACCATTCAGATGTAAAGTCTTATGAAAAAGTCTGAAACGCACCGTTATTAGCCTCCATTCACATTCAAACGTATGGGATACTGAAATTTGCACAAAATCCGGAACCTTAAATAAATAAATAAATAAAAAGAAAGAAAGAAAGAAAACAACTGCCTTTTATTAAAAAATTATTTTTTTATAAAAAAAATTGAACTTATCTGTAGAAAAAAATTGAAACTTATAGTGGAACAAACCAGAACTTGCACATGGGGCTTAGGTTTTTCATTCAGCACCATGTGAGTATCTCTCTATTGTTCTTGTTCTTGTGGTTTTTTTTTTTTATTTATTTAATAAATTTTGTGTTTTAAGAAAAGAATCTTAAGATGGGTTGATTTGATTTTAATTTTTGCTTTTTTTAGTGGATTAGATTTTCCAGATGATTTTCTGTTGCTTTCTTTTTGCTTCCTTAATCACTTACAAAATCCTTTTTTTTTTAAAGGAAAAAAAATTAAAGTATCTTCTTTCTCTTTCCTTATCCGTACTGATCACTTCTCTGCCAAAAATAATAATAATAAAAACCATATCTTCATTAATATCTGAAACCAACAGAGGAAGTTTGTTTTTTAAAAACCAGCCCACAGAAATGGAAAACAGGGTTTTGTACTAAAAGTTTTTATTTTTTTTCCCTTTCCAATTTGGGTTTGCTTAGTTTTGATCATTTTGTGGTCAGTTGTAATTAGAAGAAAGTTTTGGTTTTTAGAGAAAAGAGAAAAAAAAAATGAATGATCTAGTGGAATTTCATTCTCAAGATTTGCATGCAGGGTTTGTAAATGAACAAGAAGAAGAAATTATGGATCATACACAGATCTGGCTTCATGATCAACAACAACAACAACATCAAAATCATCAAAATTTTCTGTCTGATAATGATGATGATACTTTGATGTTCTACTCTGATTTCCCTCCACTACCTGATTTTCCATGCATGTCGTCGTCTTCGTCCTCATCGTCAACTCCCGCCCCGGTTAAAGCTGCGGCTTCGTCCTCCTCGTCGTCCTCGTCATCCTCCGCTACTTCATGGGCAATTTTGAAATCAGATGGTGATGAAATTACCGAAGAAAACAACAAATTATCATCGCCTCCGGTAGCAGAGACCGGGTTCAACGGTGGCGATTGTACCGACGATATGATGATGGAGACGTTTGGTTACATGGATTTACTCGAAGACAGCAACGAGTTTTTCGATCCGTCGTGTATATTTCAGAATGAACCGCAAGAACAACAAGAAGAACAAAAACAAGTAGTAGTAAAAGAAGATCGAGAGGGTTTGGAGGATTTGCAATTGGAGAGATTTGAAGAAATGGAAATAGAGGATTTGATGATGATGCATGGCGGCGGTGAGAGTAAGGATAATAATTATGATAATGGAGAGAAATTACAAAACGACGTCGTTGAGGAAGAAGATATGGCGAAGGTGTTTTTGGAGTGGTTAAGGAGTAATAGAGAAACGGTTTCTGCTGATGATTTGAGAAATGTTAGAATTAAAAAAGCCACCATTGAGAGCGCCGCCCGGCGACTCGGCGGCGGCAAGGAGGGAATGAAACAGCTTTTGAAGCTTGTTCTTCAATGGGTTCAAACAAATCATCTTCACAAGAGGAAATTAAAAGATCTCACTATTGAAACTGATACCCATTTCTTAGGGTTTCAAAATAACCCTAATTCCACCTCCAACCTCCCTTGGATCCAAACCCCGCCTCCGTTACTGCCTCCGCCGTTGTATTCTCCACCTATGCTCGGGTATGTCCCGGCCACGAGTGGGGATGCGTATGGTGCTGGCCGGGGTTTTTCCGATCATTACGGCCAGTTACTCGACTCCTCATTGTCCTGGAGTAATAATAGTAATAATAATAATAATAATTTTTCAGGACAGTTTGGACTACCCCCATCGCATTTTAATTCATTTGTTGATAATTTTGCGGCGGGCCCTCCTTTGCCACCGCCGCAACCACCAGGTTTTGCGGCAGGGTATGGCGGAGGGCATCAGTTCCCATATGTGGGTCAATATTTTCAAGGGCAGGGTGGTGGTGGTGGGGGCGGCAGCGGCGGTGGTGATACTAGTTTGGTTAGGTTGGATTCATCGGCGACAAAGGAGGCTCGGAAGAAGAGAATGGCGAGGCAGAGGCGATTCTCGGCACACCATCGCCACCATCATGGCGGGCACCATGGCAACAGCCACCAAAATCAACATCCGACTCAGATGAATCCTAATGCTTCAGATCATTGCAACATGGCTACAACTGCTCAGCCCAATTCTGGAAACTGGGTCTACTGGCCCTCCCCCACTGCCGCGGGGGCCTCTTCCACCACATCGTCTGGATTTCCAGTGGACTCGCCGCCTGTGCATGCTGTCGATCGGTCGAATTCTTCCCAACAGAATCAGAACTATTCGCCGCGAATCCCATCGGACCGTCGACAGGTAATTGGATTTTCAGCCTGTTAAGTTAAATTAAACGTTTAGTTCTTGAACTTGTATCATTTATTTAGTTCTGTACTTATTAAACACAAAATCAAAATAGTCTGATTCATTAAATCTTCCATTCTTGAATTAATATATGGATGATTAGTTACATTTGATGTTGAATGTCATTCTTAGGGATGGAAACCAGAGAAAAATTTGAAATTTCTTTTACAGAAGGTTTTGAAGCAAAGTGATGTGGGCAATTTGGGGAGAATTGTATTACCAAAGGTATGAAAAAAAGAAAAAGAAAAAGAAAAACTGTCAAATTATTTCTCTGAAATTTGTCGTCAATCAAATCGAACTCAAATGTAGTATTTTATTTCAGAAAGAAGCAGAAACCCATCTCCCAGAATTGGAGGCAAGAGATGGGATTTCAATTGCCATGGAAGACATTGGAACTTCAAGAGTTTGGAATATGCGTTATAGGTAATGTAATTTTTATTTATTTTTTATATATATATAATATATTAAACCCTTTTCATATTTTTTAATTTTTTATATTATTGCTAATTATAGGTATTGGCCAAACAATAAAAGCAGAATGTATCTCCTTGAAAATACTGGTATTGTAAAATGTAACCTACATTTCAATGATGAGATCATATTTTTGAAAAATGAGAATAAATAATTTTCTTCCTTCATGAAGGGGCATTTATTTAGTTCTGTTTTTTATGCGAATTTCAGGGGACTTTGTAAGAGCCAATGGACTTCAAGAAGGAGACTTCATTGTCATTTACTCAGACATCAAGTGTGGGAAATATGTAAGTAATTTCCATGAAAATTATTTCAAATGGTAAAATTGCTGAAAATATTTACAAAATATAGCAAAATTTTAGAACTATCCATGATAGACTTTTGTTTATTAGCGTTGTGATAGTTTTTAAATTTTGTTATATCTTGTAATTATTTTGATTTATTTTTCTATATTTAAAAACAACCCTAATTTCATTTTTTTTAAATAATTAAAATTTTTCCTTTTGGTTTATGTAATTTCCACATTAATCTATGTACTTTCGAAAGAATCCCCAAGGAACAAACCTATTAGCTAAAGCTTACGGGTTTTCTTCGAGTGAGTTCAATATAGAAAAAAAAAATAGATTGCACCAATCTCAACATGGGTCCTCTTTTGTTGCATAGTAAAGAAAATAACAATTCAATTTTTTTTAAAAAAAAAAAAGTTTGCCATCTGCTAAATTTTAATTAGATAATTATCTAGACTGCATAAAGATGAGTGAAATAGTACTAAATATATGAACTCTTAATTGAAAGAACTCCATTTAAAGCGGGAAAAGTAGAATACCAAAATAAGATTTGAGACTTATATTTTCTTTTACATCCATAACGATGGAACAAATAATGTTCAACAGATGATTCGAGGAGTGAAAGTACGGCAACCGGGGTCGAAACCCGAGAGCAAAAGGTCAGGAAAATCGCAGCGAAGCCATACAACCGGGGCTGGTAATGGGTCGTCACCTTCGCAAACGACTGCCCCAACCCCGAAGAGACATTAAAGAAAGTAAGAGAGAGAAAACCCATTTCTCTCCTGTGTTTAAGGAAGTGAATTGCAACAAATGTAGGGATGGATTTGAAATGTTTCCATCAGCTTTTTCTGATTCTGTTAAAGATTTTTAAGACTTGAGAGCCATTGGCCACTGCATGAAGAACAGAGATAAAGGCAACCATACGTATATATATGAATATATAACTATATATATATGTGGGAAATGGTGAAAGAAGAGAGGATTTTGCGTTATTGAGAAGCTTTTTTACTCTCTTTTTATGGTCAACAAAATTACAGAGATAAATGTGATGTAATAATAATGAAATGGTGAGGGATAATTGGGATGTATTTTGATAGGTTTGTTGGTAATTAAGGTCCTTTCAGCTTTCAATTTGTACCATATACAATATTATTGTTAATTATTATGTGGCCTTGTAATGTATACTTTATGTGGCTTATAAGTATGAACAAAAAGAAAAAACACAATGCTATTACAACTGTCTGATAATTTTTGTTTGTGACAATATATATATTTATATGAAAATTTTACTAATTTATAGGATTATTTCTTAATTAATTGAAAATATCCCATTTCGTCAATTTCACTTTATATTGTAATGTATATCATGTCATATCAAAAGATTCATTCTGCATGAATGAAATAAGGAAAAGAACATGTAAAAATACAGAAGTTATAAGTAATTTGTTGGGCTTGTGTCATCTGGTGGGATGTAGAGTTGAGTTATGTGTGTAGAGTGGGGTCAGGTAAGAGGTACGTAGTAAGTTGTTTCGTGTCTTCTAGTGTGCTTTCATCTACTATATCTGGCAGGAGTATAATGGGTCAGTCAAGGACGTTCTCTGCTTTGTTTCATCTTATTGTCTATATGGTTTGTATTCGTGCTATTTCTTGGTGGCTTGACCTTCTTGGTCTTATTTAGTTTTCCTTGTGGGTTATGTTTTTCTTCATTTTATTTTTGTTGTTGGTCTTTGTTTTGTTGTTGGCTCCAGTTGTGGGGTTTTCTTTTTTTGCTCTTTGTTCTTTGTCTTATGCTTTGGTGGACTGTGATGTTTTGCATTTAGTTTGGTTTTGTTTATGTCTGAGTCCTGTCTTGGCTTTTGTTTGTTGCCTTAATCCTAGACCGTGGATCTTCCTTGTTGTTGTATAATTATATTACCTATTTAAAAAAATATATTTTTTTTCCTTTTTTTTTAGACGAAGCATTGTAATGGATTAATCTGCTTTTTGTGTTTGTACTACAATTTGCTAAAGCTAGTAAATGAATATATATACTTTTTAAAAAGAATAAAAATAAATTCAATACATAAAACAGCTTCAAGAAAGTGATGTGTAAAAATGAGGTGAGTGCTATTTTCTATCATTGTTACTAATTGAAGGAAGAAACAACCAAATTTTGATGGTTACATTGCATGTAGTCTAATAAATATACCCAAGATTAAATGCTTGATGGAATTATCCTTGCTATTCGGTAGGGTTTTATCCGCCCAAGCATTTTATTTGTTGAAGAGAAATTAATTCAATTTGGAGGTATTATGTGAAATGAGCGTAGTTTAGTTGACATAAAATCTATATTATCGATTTTAAGGTCAAAATTTGAATTCTTCCATGATCCCACGCCATATATTGGTAAAAAAAAACAAAAAACTGCAAACATCATGTATATGTTTGAAGAAAATATAAGAACGAGCAAAAGATTATAAAGTATTTAAATTATCAAATAACATTAAAATTTCTTATATTACTTCGCATTCTCTCGGCTGGGTTTCAAAAACATTATTTGGAAATATAACTTGCACAAATATTGAATGCGTAGTATAAAAACCTTATGGAAAAAAATATCTTTCTGTCCTTAAGTTTTGGGTTTAGCTTCCATTTAGTTTCTAATTTTCAAAAGGTTAGGTCATTCGATGATCATTTTGTTTTTACTTTTTGGTTTTTTAATTTTTGGTTTTAAACTTTTGAAAACCAAAATCATACATGTCTGATATTTTTTTCCAAAAAAATGAAAAACTTATTTTGGTAACTAGTATGGGACTTAGTGAACAATAGCTAACTGAAGTTCAGTTAGAACATAACACAGATCAAGATCTTTACAAACAACCCGCTCACGTACAAAGTACAAATCAATTTCGACATGTTTTATACAACCATGAAAAGCCGAATTTCTTGCTAATTGAATAGCAGAAACATTATCACAAAGTAATAAACGAGGTTTAGAGCTGTAGACATGAAGATCCTCTAAAAGTTGCCTTAACCAACTAAGTTCTACTGTCGCAGAAACTTATGCCTAATATTCATCTTCGGTAGAGTTCCTAGAAACAGTTGTTTGTTTTTTTGGCACCCCACGAAATGGGATTGGGACCAAGAAAATCACAAAGCCAGAAGTTGACTCTTTATCAATTGGATCTCTAGTCCAATCTGAATCAGAATAAGCACAAAGACCGAAGAAATCATCATGCCCTTTCTTAAAACATATACCAAAACCAACAGTTCCTTCGTAATGAACTTTCAACAAAAAGAGAAAAAATAGGGAGAGAGAGATTGGAGAGTGATTGTGAAATTTCCACATTCTTCTTCACAATCGAACAATAACAATAGCCTATTTATAGTAGTTGCACACAATTTACACAATGGCCCTCATATCAGAGAGTAAATAAAAGAAAGAGTAAAATAAAAAAACTACCCCTAATGTGCTCTCTTAACGCTCAAGCCAATGTATAATGAAGATAAAACATTGAGCTTGTGTCTTAAAAGAACTTAAAGAAGAAAATTTGGAAACAGAAAGAGGCTTAGTAAGAATATATGCAATTTGATCCTGAGCAGGCAAATGACAAATCCTGGCTTTTCTTTGCAATACTAAATCTCTAACAAAATATATATCGACTTCAACATGTTTTGTCCGAGAATGAAGCATTGGATTTGCACTTAAATGAACAACACTCAAGTTATCATACCAAAGAGTTGGAGATTGAGTTAATGTAATCTGCAAGTCATAAAACAAAGTACTCAACCAAATTAATTCATCTGAAACATGAGCCAAACTATGATATTCAGCCTCCGTACTTGATCTGGAAATAATAGTACTCTGTTTCTTGGATGCCCATTGAATCAAGTTGCCTCCAAAATAAACACAATTCAGAAGTCGACTTTCTGGATCAGATGCACAATCAGCATCAGCAAACCTGTGCAAAACAAGCTCTCTTGGTTTATGCAAATATAATCCATGATCAAGAGTGACAACTAAATATCGAAGAATTCGTTTGACAGCCTGCCAATGTATATGAGTTGGAGAATGCATGAATTGACATACTTTGTTTACACTATAAAAGATTTCTGGTCTATTAAGAGTAGCATATTGCAAAGCTCCAACAGTACTTCGGTATAATCGAACATCGGTAAACTTGTCTTCCTGAAAAGCAGAAACTATAGAACCACTGACCATGGGAGTTGATATACTTTTAGCTTCATGCATTTTAGTTTTCTTTAACAAATCAACAATATACTTTTGTTGAGATAAAAACAAGTCGCCATGAGAAGGATATGAAACCTCTGTAGGATCTAAAGCAACACTAGAGGGGGTGAATAGGGTTGACTATCAATTTTTTTAAAAAAAAATAATTTTATCTTCAAACAATGCTCAATAAAGTTAACCCACTAATTTGATTAAAGAAAATTTATGCAAGACAAAACTTAAATCATGCAAACTATGATAACTTCAAATTTAAAGAAAATTTAATCAAGGATAAATTTAAATAACACACTAAAAATTAAATCATGCAATTTGGAAAGATTAAAAAAATAACTAAGACAAGAAGCAAAAAATTTGAAAACACGAAATAAAAGAGAGAGAGGAAGAGAAAACATCGGGAATTATAGTAGTCAAGCAAATTGCCTACTCCACTCTCCAAGACTCCTTCTTGGGTATTTCACTAAGTGATCCTCTTGCAGATGAGGACCAAACTGACACACGATCCTCTTTTTTCTAGGCTAAAGAGAAACCCAAGATCCTTTTTACTAGTTTAAGATCAAACCAATTTCTTTTTCTCACAACCCAAGGTGTACTCACACCTTAATACAATTCCCAAAAATTAAAAGAAAACCTCACAATATTACCTCTTGAAGGCTAAATACACAAGTTGAGCACTCAGAAAAAAACTCACAAAAATAATTCTAGGCAAATTTAGGAGCAAAGAGAACAAGAACTTGAGACTAGAGAGAATTGAGAGCTTAAGACTTGATAGCTTTTGGTGTCCATGAAGAGTAAAATCAAGTCGAATTTATAGGTGAGAGGGATAAATTTTGGCCATTGGATATGATTGCAAATGAAGGGTGGAGATTGAATAAAAATAGAAAAGGAAAGGATTTGAAAAGGAATTTTGAAAGATTGGAATTATTGAGATTTGGAGAATAAAAAGGATTTGAAGGATGAAAATTTAGGAAGGAAATCAAATTTGAAAAGGCTGAAATTTGGAAAGAATTTGGAGAAAATTGGATAAGGAAATTAAAGGAAAATAAGAAAATTAAAATTAAAATAAAAAATAGCCGGATGATATGAGCACCACGCGCATAGGGGAGGAGATTGAGCATCACGCACCGCATTCTGTGAAGAAACCGCAGGCACGTGCGGCGCACGCGCGCATCCGCACATGAAGCTGGGTGACCGCCACTTGTCATTATCTCATTCGTCCATGGGTGCCACGTCAGCAAAAAGTGACCGGTTGGAATGTCACGTCAGCTGCCACGTCATCAATATTGACCGATTGTGTGCCACATCAGCAAGGTGCCACGTGTCATTGCCACATTGGATTTCCTCTCCAATCTTCTTTTGCTTATAACTTTCTCGTTTGAACTCCGATTTGAGCGATTCAAATTGCGTTGGAATCGTCTTTTCGAGCTCTACAAGATAGTGACTCTGAAACACTGAAAATGTTAGTACAAAAAAATCTGAGTTTGTTATCATCAAAATACTTGGTTTGATTGAAGCCCTAAAGCTAACAACCTCTACTCCCAAAAAATAACTCAAATCACCCAAATCCTTTAAGGAAAAACGTTGATGAAGAGATCGAATGAGCTGATCAATCACTTCAGAAGAACTTCCTATGATTACAATATCATCCACATACACCAAAACATAACAATGAATACCATTCTTATGACTAATCAATAAGGAAGAATCTACCTTTGAATGAACAAAACCAACAAAGCAGAGAAAAGAGCTCAACCGATCAAACCAAGCCCGAGGCACTTGTTTCAAACCATACAATGCTTTTGACAATTTGCAAACTAAACCAGAAGAAGAATTCTCACTCATTCCAAGTGGTTGCATCATATATACTTCTTCATTCAGTACACCATGTAAAAAGGCACTATTTATGTCAATTTGTCATAAAGACCATCCATGATATAAAGCAAGAGTAAACAAAACCAGAATGTTAGTAGGCTTGACAAGAGGATTAAAAGTCTCAGTATAATCAATATCAGCCTCTTGGTGAAATCCCTATGCCATATGTCTTGCTTTATACCTAGTAATCGACCCATTAAAATGCCTTTTTATTTAAACATCCATTTGCAACCTATAACCTTCTTGTTAGTTAGAGGAGAAACCAAAGGCCAAATTTTATTTGCTAACAAAGCTTGATATTCCTCATCCATGGCCTTAACCCAATGATTACACTTGAAAGTAGATTGAACATCAAGTGGTTCTTCTTCAACATATTTAGTCAATAAAAACTTGGGCTTAAAAATCCCACGTTTTCCTCTTGTTACCTTTAAATGATCATTTACTGTGACTGGAGAAATAGGAGCAGGAATAGGAGAAGAACTTGAACAATAAGAAGAAGATGATAATGATGAAGAAGGTGAAGAAGGTGAAGAAGAAGAAAAAGAAAAAGAAAAACCATAGTGTTACATAGTGTTAAAATAGAAACCTAACTAGTGAACGGAGATACACCCAGTGGTTACTATTTCGCGGTCTGATCTTGTGTAAACTCATTACTCAGGATACCCCCACTCGCGTGTCTCTTACACGAATGCGTTGGATCACTACGTTTATATCAAATACAAAATTGGCCATATCCATAGTGTTACCAGGTAAGACACCCAACCTTACCCCTATACTATAGACCCTTTAGGTTGTATCTTGAACATTGATCCCTATATGTCTCTATATACAGTTCAAGACTAATAAGACAACCTAGGATGTTATTTTATTGGATTTTAGGATTAATAAGATAAAATTAAATAAAACATCAATAACATTTATTGAGAAAAGTATTAGTAACTATTTATCAATGATGGTCATTTAATTACATTCACTATCTACAGTTTTAGGGCATAAAACCTAACAAACTCTCACTTAAACTGAAACTCTAGTTAGTGGAATGTACATTACATAGAACAACGGGGATGTTACAAATATAAAGCAAAATACAATAAACTAGGGCATCTCATACCCATTACACATCTCCCACTTGTCCTAGATTACACAATGTACATATCTCGTAGACCTAGATTCTCTATATGACTCTCGAACACTTTAGCTAAGAGAGCCTTCGTAAATGGATCAGCAATGTTGTGCTCCGAAGTGATCTTTGTGACGATCACATTTCCCCATTGCACAATCTCTCGTATCAGGTTATACTTGCTCTCAATGTGCTTTCCTCGTTTATGGTTATGAGGTACTTTCGAGTTGGCCACAGCTCTACTATTGTCATAGTATAAGGTGATCGGCAAGTTCATGTTTGGAATAATTTCCAAATCACTTAGGAACTTCCTTAGCCAAATTACCTCCTTTACTGCTTCACAAGCAGCTATATACTCAGCCTCCATGGTTGAGTCTGCAATGCATCCTTCTTGATGTTATGCCATACTACAGCTCTCCCATTTAGGGTGAACACAGATCCTAACATGTACTTCCTAGAATCCTTGTTAGTTTGGAAATAAAAGCCCGTGTATCCCGTAAGGATCAAATCCTTAGCTTCATACACTAGTATATAGTCCTTCGTTCTCCTAATTAGGATATTCTTAACCGCAGTCCAGTGGTCTAACCTTGGATTGGACTGGTACCTACTGACTATTCCCACTGCATAACAAATGTCAGACCTAGTGTAGAGCATAACATACATCAAGCTACCCGCAATTGAGGCATAAGGAATACGTCTCATGTCCTTAACTTCTTGAGGTATCTTAAGACACTGCTCTTTTGACAAATGAACTTCATTCCTAAAAGGAAATAAACCCTTCTTAGAGTTCTGCATCGAATATCGAATCAACATCTTGTCTATATAAGTTGCTTGAGACATAGCTAGCATTTTGTTCTTACGATCCCTAATTATTTGGATCCCAAGAACATACTCTGCCTCTTCCAAATCTTTCATTTGGAATTGGGTTGCTAGTCACTTTTTAACATCAGTAAGGTATCCTACATCATTCCCAATGAGTAGGATATAGTCCACATAAAATACTAAGAAAGCTACTTTATCGTTAATGATCTTCTTGTAAACATAAGGCTTATCAACACTTTGGTCAAAGCCAAAAGATTTGATCGCAGTATCAAACCTAATATTCCAAGATCCGGATGCCTGTTTCAACCTATAAATGAATCGATTCAGTTTGAAAACTTTTTGCTCCTAACCTTAGGCTATGAATCTCTCGGCCTGAGACGTAAAGATATTCTCTTCAAGATTACCATTCAAAAAGGTTGTCTTGACACCTATTTTCCATATTTCATAGACGTAATATGTGGCTATGGACAAGAGAATTTATATAGATTTAAGCATAGCAATAGAGGAAAAAGTTTCCTCATAATCAACCCCTACCTTTTGGGTGTAACCCTTTCCTATGGGTCTAGCTTTGAAGGTTTGTACCTTCCCAGCTACATCTCTCTTTCTCTTGTAGATCCATTTAAACGTTATGGGTTTAACCCCTTCGAGTGGATCTATAAGATCTCATACCTAATTGAAATACATTAACTCTATTTCAGGGTATATGGCTTTGACCAATTGGTCCCTGTCTACGTCATTCATTGTCTGCTCATAAGACAATGTATCCTCTGAAGGAACTCTTGAACAAGAGAGTCAGTGAGTGGAAACAAGATCATTCCAAAAACCATTGTGAAAAACACAATGCATTTATAAACAAACAAGAACAGTTATGCATCATCGAGTAAGTTACAACATGCTTTCTTCTTAAAACCAACTAGAATCGAGTGATATACCTTTGAAGAACTCTTCTTCGTGTATTCCCTTGATCAACATTAGTCCAGCGTCCAAGAAAACTCGATCACGAGCACGAACACAACGAAATACCAGTGCAACTCACGAATTGTCAGATCCTCGAACCCAATTGAGTAAGAATCAATTCGACCCTCGAACAGAAACATCGACACTAACACTCAGTTGCCTTGGTATTCTCGATGTGAGAATCTAGGAGGTGTGGGCTCTGTGTGGATTTGGTAGAGGGAAGGGGGAACTCAACGATCGAGTAAACGATCGAATAAGTGGGAGAATGTTTAAGTCTATCGTATATACTGGGTACTCGATCGTCTAGTAAACGAGAAGCTGTTGTCTAGTAAACTCGATGTTTTGTCGTTCACTCTGTCAAAGGCTATCATATAGCTTTTTCTTTCATTCAATCGTTATCTGATGCCATTATGAAAAAAAAAATGAAACCTTTTCACTTTTATTCGTCAATTATTAAAACTGATAGTAATTTCCCACTCAAACACGGTTAAAGGAGAAAATAATAACCAATCAAACAATTATCTTATAATTTTTTTATTATAAATAAATATAATAATTAATTTATCATATTATATTTATAACCTATAGTTTTAATATCACATCATATGTAATATTTAAACCATAGTTATTTTCTCCTTTATGACATTTAATATAAATCTTATTTATATTAATTCTTCCATTTAATGTATCTAATACATCAAATTAATTATATCATATATAATTGAATTAATTTAATTATATCATATATAATCAACTTCTCTCTTTTTAATTTGACCACTTTAAACTAACCAAAAAACTTATTCTCAACTTGGATCCATTGAGCTACCAAGGGGATCGTATGTACCTGTAGCTTGAAGCTCCAACGGTATGTGAATAGCTGACTAAACTCTTTAATCACGATATCCATCATCTGTTAACTATCGGGCATTCCACTAAAGACCGACAGCTACACTCTTCGCACTACAGATATATTCTTGTGTTTATTGGATATAACCAATCAACAGTACGATGACCCTTCACAAATCACTCGTAAGTACAGCTGAGCCAATTTACCGTTTTGTCCCTATAGTTACATCTAACTCCTTCAGTACTACTGAATCCTCTAATGAACAATACATCATAGTTCAACTATGAGTGAGCACTTCTCAAACTATGAGAAGGTGTGGCACCACATTGTTCAAGCCCCGGATTCAGCCCTTAAAGGAGCAATTTATCTACTTACTCCTGCTTCGAGGAAGGAGTGAATTCCATCTTGTGTAACTAAGTTCCCAACTCCCAATCAGACGAATCCCCAAAGTGGTAAGTTTGAGTAGGTAATTTGGCCACTTGTACCCATGCAAATCAAAGGACCGCTCCCATAGGTAGGAGTTCCCAACTCACTCAGGATTAAAGTCATGTTACCTATGATATGAAAGAAATCACAAACATAGATCTCCATGAGCAGTGGAAGTGGATCGTTCCAAATTTCATTCAGAATGAACACAACAATTACAGTCTTAAAAGCGAATAGATTATGCATAATCAGAAATTATAACATGATATAAGATGATACAAGGGATAGAGGATGCATACCTTTGAAGAACCATTCAAGTATCCCTTGATCAGTTTCCAATGCATCCAACGCATCGCTCGAACAACACGAACATCTTGATGCTCCTCGAACCCAATCGAGTCCCACTTGATTCACGAACAAATGTAGAACACCACCACAAGTGTTACCATGGTATTCTCGGTGTGAGAATCCAAGAGTTGTGGGCTTTGTATGATCTTGGATTGAGGAAGATAGAAGGTATGTGATCGAGTAACTGAGAGATATGAACATTGTCTATCGCATAGACGATGTACTCGATTGTTTGGTAAACTGAAGCCTATCACATAGACTTTGATACTCGATCGTGTAGTAACGATTGTATAGTCAACTATCGTATAGTCAACTCTAAACCATCGTTTATGCTCTCAATGGCTATCGCTTAGTAAAAACCCTTTTTTACTTGATAGCCTTCTCAGTGAGAATTTCCCGAATGGAACAACTCTAATTTAGGAAAAAAAATTGCTTTTATCTCACGATTATCATAAAAATTCCAATAACCTCCCACTCAAATGGTTATTAGAGAAAAAGAAATAATTATCATATAATTAATTTGTTATAAATAAATATGATAACCAACTTAGCATATTACATTTATAACCTATAATTTTAATATTTCATCATATGAAACATATAAACCATAGTTCTTTTTCTATTTTATGGTACTTAATATAAATCATATTTATATTAATTCCTCTAATTAATGTATCTCATAGGTCACACCAATTATATCACATATAATTGAATTTTCTCTTGTTAATTTAAACACTTCAAACTAACCCAAAATATGATTCTCAACTTGAACCCATTAATCTACCAAGGGGACCTTATGTACTTGTAGCTTGAAGCTCCAACGGTACGTGAATAACTGACTAAACTCTTTAGTCACATGATCCACCATCTGTTAACTGTTGGTCACTCCACTAAAGACCGACAATGGCACTATTCACACTACATATATATTTCTATGTCCATATGACCAATCAATAGTGCGATGAACTTTCACAAATCACTCGTAAGTACATCTGAGCCAATTTACCATTTTGTCTCTGTAGTTACATCTAACTTCTTAAGTACCACTGATTTCTCTAATGAACAATAAGTCATAGTCCTAGTATGACTGAGTCCTCTCTTCCAAAGAGAGGGTGTGGCCACTATGTTCAAGACCCAGAATTAGCCCTTAAGGGAGCAATTTATCTACTTACCCCTGCTTCGGGGAAAGAGTGAATTTCTTCTTGTGTAATTGAGTTCCCAGCTCACCAATCAAATGAATCTCCAAAAAGGTAGGCTTGTTGAGTTGGTAATATGGCCGCTCTCACCCATACTAATCAAAGAACCACCCTCATAGGTAGGAGTTCCCAAAACACCCAGGATTAAGGTCATGTCACCTATGGTCATTTTAGTGAAATGTAAGTCTCAATTATCAACGACGTTATACAAAGAGACTAATTATCTCGTGGTCTGGTCTATACAAACTCTTTGTATAGGACACCCCTGCTCGCATGTCTCCACATGAATGATCAGGATCAAACCATTTATAGCATTTTACAACACTTGTAACATCTACAAAATGGGTCATATCTGTAGTGTCACAAGGATAAGGTTTCCCTTCTTTATCCATATACTACAGACCATTTAGGTTATCACTTAAGGCATGATCCACTTGTATGTCTCCACATACATACTTAAGTTACAATGATAACCGGTGATCTTAGTTTATTGGTTTGTGGTTAATGCCACTAAAATATCTCATATTTCATAGACAATAGTGAAGAAAATATCTCATTTTATTACATCACAAATGTTTGTTCATACACGTGTTTACAAACTACAAAACCCTACGAGATTTAGGGTATTAACCCTAACAATCTTCCACTTGTCCTAAAGTTAATGGGGTGTATAAGATAAATACAAGTACAAAAAAAATAAACTAGAGCACAAAGGCCCAGTACAAAATATCTCACTTGCCCTAATCCAGCCACGGTCGGTCCCGTAGACCCATGCTTTGTAGGTGACCTTAAAAAACTATAGCTGTGAGAGCCTTTGTAAATGGATCATCAACGTTGTGCTCTGAAGCTATCTTTGTGACTATCACGTCCCCTCGATGCACAGTCTCGTGGATGAGATGATATTTTCGCTCTATATGCTTGTCACGCTCCTGACTCCTAGGCTCCCTGGAATTTGCTACACCACCACTATTATCACAATAAAGGGTGATGGGCCTAGACATGTCTAGAACAACTTCTAGATCAGTCAGGAACTTCCTGAGCCAAATGGCCTTCTTAGCAGCTTCACAAGCCGCTACATACTCGGCCTCCATGGTGGAGTCAGCGATGCACCCCTGCTTAATGCTTCGCCATACTATAGTTCCTCTATTAAGAGTGAACACTGATCCTGAAGTGAATTTCCGTGAATCCTTATCAGTCTAAAAATCAGAGTCCGTGTATCCCATGAGGATCAAATCCTTAGATCCATACACAAGCATGTAGTCTCTCGTTCTGTAAAGATACTTGAGGATGTTCTTGACGGCCATCCAGTGACTCTGTCCTGGATTATACTGATATCTATTGACTATCCCCATGGCGTAGTAGATGTCAGGTCTAGTACATAACATTGCATACATCAAACTACCGACGACAGATGCATAGGGGACCCGTCTCATTTTCTCAACCTCTTGAGGTGTCTTAGGACACTGTTCCTTAAACAATGTAACTTCATGCCGAAAAGACAGTAGACCCCTTTTGGAGTTCTGCATCGAATACTTGTTCAACATCTTGTCAATGTACGATGCTTGAGACAGCACTAGCACTTGGTTCTTTCGATCTCGAAAGATCTGAATCCCAAGAACAAACTGAGCCTCTCCCAAATATTTCATTTGGAATTGGGTCGCTAGCCAGTTCTTTACTGAAGTCAATAAACTTATGTCATTCCCAATGAGTAGGATATCGTCTACATATAACACTAGGAAAACTACTGAACTGTTGATGATTTTCTTGTAAACACAAAGCTCATCAACGTTTTGGTCAAAGCCATAAGATTTGATCGCAGTATCAAACCTTATGTTCCAAGATCGAGATGCCTATTTTAGTCCATAAATAGACCGATTCAGCTTGCAAACCTTTTACTCTTGACTTTGGGCTATGAATCCCTCAGGTTACACCATATAAATGGTCTCCTCAAGATTACCATTCAGAAAGGCAGTCTTGACATCCATTTACCATATCTCATAGTCCTAATATCAAACAATGAATAGGAGGATGCGGATATACTTCAGCATGGCAACAGACAAGAAAGTCTCCACATAGTCAACTCCCTCCACCTGGTATAACCCTTTGCCACAAGTCTAGCCTTGAAGGTTTACACCGTCCCATCAACATCCTGTTTCCTCTTGTAGATCCATTTACAACCTATAGTTTAACCCCATCAGGTTGATTTACAAGATCCCATTCTGAGTTGAAGTACATAGACTCCA
Organism: Benincasa hispida; assembly: GCF_027475165.1. Lineage (NCBI taxonomy): Eukaryota > Viridiplantae > Streptophyta > Magnoliopsida > Cucurbitales > Cucurbitaceae > Benincasa > Benincasa hispida. Next base: position 37,348,860 of record NC_143486.1, on the reverse strand, counting down.
ACTTGAGATCATGACTTTAACCCATTCATCCATGTCAATATCCTCCATTGCCTTCTTGTAAGACAACAGATCCTCGACCTCACCATTAGCTACCATAACCAAGATTTTAGTGAAACCCATATAGCGAACAGGTGGGTTCTTAACCCTCCCACTGAAGGAAATCGATCACACGGATTTCCATGAGCAGCGGAAAGATCATTCCAAATTACAATCATATATGAACTTTACAATTACAGTCATAAACAAAAACATACGGTTATGTATTCACTACAGAAATTACAACATGATACAACAAATAATCAAGGAAAAATCTACACACATTTATAGACTCATCTCCATGCTCCTTGATCACAAACGCTCGAACACTCGTCCAACACAACCGCTACACTGCACAAACACCGCGCACTCAAACTCAACGATCGCCTCAGTCACGAACACCCCAACAGCACGAACGGCCTCCACAGAACCTCGACAGTTTCGAGTTGAGTATGACACTACCAAGAAGGCTACCTTGGTATTCTCGGTGTGAGAATTCAGAGGGTGGGCTCTGTGTGAACTTGGTTTGAGGTAGAAGATAGAGGAAACAACAATCGTGTAAACGATTGAGCAAGTGAGAAAAGACTGAACCTATTGTATAGGTCGATGCCCAATCGTTTAGCAAAAGCTAAACGATCGTCTAGCAAAAAGCAAGCGATTGTCTAGCAAAAGCTAAGCGATCGTTTAGCCCATCGCGTAGTTGTGTGTCTGTCGCCTACAAACACTACACGATCGTTTAGCTCGCTCTAAGTTGTCACTTAGTAAATCTTATTTACTTGACAACTTCCCTGAGATTATTTTCCGAGAAAGAATTCCCAAAATCTCAAAACTTCAACATTACTTCAACATTACTCCAAAATTACTCCAACATTACTAAAATCAGGAAAAAAAAATTCCTTTTATCTCACAGTTACCATGAAACCACTAATAACCTCCCACTCAATTGGTTATTAGAGAAAAAGAATTAATTATCCAATAATTAATATTATTATAAATATAAATGATAACCAACTTATCATACCATATTTATAACCTATAGTTTTAATATTTCATCTCATGAAACATATAAACCATAACTCTTTTTTTATTCCATGGTACTTAATGTAAATCTCATTTACATCAATCCTCCAATAGATATATCCCATACATCATACTGATCATATCATATATAATCGAATTACCTCTTGTCAATTTGAACATTTCAAATCAACACCAAGAACTGATCCTCAACTGAATCCATTGAGCTACCAAGGGGACCTTATGAACCTGTAGCTCGAAGCTCCAACAGTACGTGAATAACTGACTAAACTCTTTAGTCACGGGATCCACCATCTGTTAACTCCAGGCACTTCACTAAAGATCGACAGTTGAACTTTCCTTAACACAGATATATTATATGTCCATCTTAACCAATCAGCAGTGTGACAACCCTTCACAGATCGCTCATAAGTACAGCTCGGCCAATAACCTTTATGCCCTTGTATTTATATCTAACTCCTTAAGTACCACTAATCCCTCTAATGAACATAAGTCATAGTTCTACTATGACTGAGTCCTCTCTTCCAAAGAGAAGCTGTGATCACTATGTTGAAGCCCTGGAATCAGCCCTTAAGGAGCAATCTCTCTACTTATCCCTGCTTCAGGAATTGAGTGAATTCCACCTTGTGGATTGAGTTCCAATCTCCTAGAAAAGACAAGTCCTAAAAAAGGTAGGCATGTTGAGTTGGCAATCTGGCTACTCTCACCCATATTAATCAAAGGATCGCCCTCAAAGGCAGGAGTTTCCAAAACACTCAGGGTTGAGGTCGTGTCACCTATGGTCGTTTAGGTGAGATATAAGTCTCTAGTATCAACGACGTTATATACAGATTCTAGTCATCTCGTGGTTCGTTCTTATACAAACTCTTTGTAATAGGATACCCCCGCTCACACGTCTCCACATGAATGGTTAGGATCTACTATCTGTAGTAGTTTACAATACTTGCAAACCTCTACAAAGCGGGTCGTATACGTAGTGTTACTAGGATCAGGTATCCCACCTTAATCCTTATACTACAGACCTATTTAGGTTATCACTTAAGACATGATCCACTTGTATATCACATATACATGTTTCAGTTCACATAAGATAACCAGTGAGCTTTGTTTATTGGATATGATTAAATGCCAAAATGAAATAACAATTATTTTATTCATCAAACAATATGTATCATTACAAACAACGAGACTCCGGGAGAATTAGGATACCAATCCCAACACCCACTATGTCGAGGTTCCCTAAACTCTTGAGGTGGATTTGACATACTAGATGAACTTCCATCAACAACTCTTTTTGATGTAGCAGGCTCAACTCTTGTTGAAGTTTCAGTAGTTTTGTTGGAAAGCTCATGCAACACGATTTTACTTCTCGGACTGTGCTCCCGTATATGATCCTCCTTAAGGAAGGTAGCGTTTGTCGATACAAACATCTTGTTTTCCTTAGGATCATAAAAGTAACCTCCTCGTGTCCTTTTGAGGTAGCCTATAAATAAGCACAGTCTCGAACGTGGTTCCAGTTTCTTAGAATTAGACTCAAGCACATGTGTTGGGCAACCTCAGATGCAGAAGTGATGCAAACAAGCTTTATGCCCGTTCCACAACTCCAAAGGTGTTCTGGCAACACTCTTGGAGGGAACACAGTTGAGGATATAGGTTGTAGTATCTACTGCAAAACCCCAAAACGAGTCTGGTAAGGAAGCGTAACTCATTATCAATCGAACTATGTCCAATAGGGTTCTGTTTCTCCTCTCTGATACACCATTCTTTTGAGGTGTACCAGGTGCTGAGAGTTGGAAAACAATTCCATGTTCTATCAAATAGTTCTGGAACTCATAATCCAAAAACTCTCTACCTCGATTAGATCGAAGTGTCTTAATCCGTTTATCTAATGTGTTTTCAACTTCAGCTTTGAACTCTTTGAACTTTTCAAAGGATTCTGACTCATGTTGCATCAAATAAACATACCCATACCTCGAATAATCATCAGTAAAATTGATAAAATACTCGTAGTCTTCCCTAGCTCGCACATTTATTGGACCGCAAAGGTCGAATGCCCTAACTCTAGAGACTCTTTGGCGCAATAACCTTTTCCAGTAAAAGGTCATTTAGTCATCTTGCCTTCAAGGCATGACTCGCACACAGGTAAAGAATTTTCCTCTAACTCGCTTAAAAGTCCATTCTTTACCAACCTCTCGATCCTATTGAGATTGATGTGCTCTAATCGAAGATGCCAAAATTGGGTAGTTTCCACAAGAGAAACCTTAAGTCGTTTGTTTTGAGTTATGGTAGTTTTAAACATCTCTATGTTATGGATGGAATTTGTTGCTAACGGCCTTAGAAGATACAAATTGTTATACAGTTTAGCTGACATATCTCAACACCATCTTTCAGAATAAACACTTTATTCACCGAAAAGTTGATAGTATATTTCATTCAATCAAGAACTTTACAGAAATTAAGTTCCTCTTTAACTCGGGAACAACATATACATCATATAAAATGATAAATCTATTTTGTAAAGTCAATTGGAGGCCACTAACTTCCAAAGTTGAGACGACGTGCCCGGTGACTACTCGCATCGTCATCTCACCAGCCTCAAGCTGCCGCCAGAATCTAATCCCTTGAAAAGAAGAACAAACATGATTAGTGGCCCCAGAATCTATAATCAGGCAAAATCATCATTCTCTACTAAACAAGTTTCCAACACCAGTAAATCACATTTACCTTGTTTGGCCTTAGCCTTAGCCTTCTTCCTTTCCTTTAACCAGCGTGGACGGTTCTGCTTCCAGTGACCATCTTGGTTGCAATGGAAATATTTTCCTTTCTTAACCGGTGTTGGTCACCTACCCCGTTGTGCGGTAGGTTGTGGGTTAGCCGATGCCTTCCTCTTCCCCTTACTACCCTTCTTCTTCTTTCACTTGTTAGTGTTGGAAGTAGAAGATGCAGACTTAGTTCCTGATATCGAACCTCAATGGAACTTCTTAGATGATGAAGCAACATTTGCCTCACTAACCTTCTTCTCCTTGCTTTACAGCAAGGATTGGAATGTCTGCAACTCATTGAGGAGAGTTGTAAGGGTATACTAAACTTTATTTAGAACAACATTGCTGACAAAGTGTAGGAAGCTTTCTGGTAACGTGCGCAGAATAAAGTTAACCTGGTTGCCCTCATCGATGCGAGCCTCATTCCTCTCCGTCATATTAAAGTGGACCATCATGTTCAAAACATGTTCTCGAACAAATGTACCCTCTTCCATTTTGGAGTTGAAGAGGCACTTAAGAGCTTCGTACTTAAGCTGTCTGGACGGTTGTCCAAACATTCTGCTCAGGGACTCCATGATCTCACACGTAGAGACCATGGGCTTATGCTTCTTGGCCAAGACATCGTTCAGACTAGCTAAGATGTAAGCTCAGGCCTTCTTGTTCTCTCGTGTCCATTTCTCATATGCCTCTCAAACATTTCGAGCGACAGTTTGAGTTGGAATAGGAGGACACTCCTCTATAAGGACGAACCAGAGGTCATCGATGATCAGTATGGTATTAATCGTGTTTTTTCGACTAGCATAGTTTTCGCCAGTTAGTTTGTCAGTTGATAATAGAGCTAAAGTGGCGGTTGCCATTTTAAAAGTTGTTGAAAAACATAAACAAACTTAATAAGTCTATTTGCACTACCACTTTTAATACCAATTTTAGGTTTTAGAAAAATAGTTCTAATGTACCCTAAGTGAAATGACATCTATTTTGCAATGATACCCCAGTGAAGTAGGATAAAAGTCACCAGTAGGGTGATCAAGTGCCCTTTCACTGGGATGAGACATTATTTACTCGATCGCGTAGCATTAAACTCTTTACTCGATTGTATAGCATTAGTCATGCGATCGTTTAGCCTGGGCTACACGATCTAACCAACCCTTGGTCTTCTGCTTCGATGTGAATTGTTTCTCCATGCCTTGAAGCTTCATCACGAACGACTCTTACAGACTCAAACACTTTGAATACAAACTCGATAGCAAGTTAATAATGCCCAAAAGCATCGGGGCCCTTACAAATTAATTTTGAAATGTAAAAGAAAGCAATAAATAGGGGCAATCATACCAGAAACATCCATTAACTCATATCCACAAATACATCTAACACTTAAACATAATGTAGACATGCTTAAAACCCACCAAGAATGTAAATGCAATTCAATACATCAATGGAATTTGGAATATTAGAACAATCTATCTCTAATACCAATTGAAGGAACTCTTGAACAAGAGAGCCAATGAGTGAAAGCAAGATCGTTCCAAAAACCATTGTGAAAGAACAACGCATTTATAAACAAACAAGAACAGTTATGCATCATCGAGTAAATTACAGCATACTTTCTTCTTAAAACCAACTAGAATCGAGTGACATACCTTTGAAGGACTCTTCTTCGTGTATTCCCTCGATCAACACCAGTCCAACGTCCAAGAAAACTCGATCACGAGCACGAATGCAAGGAACAACCAGTGCAACTCACGAACTGTCAGATCCTCGAACTCAATCAAGTAAGAGTCGATCCTCGACCCTCGAACAGAAATACTCAACACTACCACTCGGTTGCCTTGGTATTCTCAATGTGAGAATCTAGGAGGTATGGGCTCTGTGTGGATTTGGTAGAGGGAAGGAGAAACTCAACGATCAAGTAAGTGGGAGAATGTTTAAGTCTATCGTGTAGACTGGGTACTCGATCCTCTAGTAAACTCGATGCCTTGTCATTCACTCTCTCAAAGGCTATTGTATAACTTTTTCTTTCACTCTATCGTTATCTGACACTATTATGAAAAAATGAAACCTTTTTACTTTTATTCATCAGTTATTAAAATGGATATTAACTTCCCACTCAAACACGGTTAAAGGAGAAAATAATAACCAACCAAACAATTATCTTATAATTGTTTTTATTATAAATAAATATGATAACTAATTTATCATATTATATTTATAACCTATAGTTTTAATATCACATCATATGTAATATTTAAACTATAGTTATTTTCTTCTTTATGACATTTAATATAAATCATATTTATATTAATTCCTCCTTTATCCATATACAACACTTGTAACATCTACAAAGCGGGTCGTATCCACTTGTATGTCTCCACATACATGCTTAAGTTACAACGATAACCAGGGATCTTAGTTTATTGGTTTTTGGTTAATGCAACTAAAATATCTCATATTTCATAGACAATAGTGAAGAAAATATCTCATTTTATTACATCTCAAAGGTTTGTTCATACACGTGTTTACAAACTACAGAACCTTATGAGATTTAGGGCATCAACCCCAACAATGTTCAACGCCATCATCTGGTATGACGACCTGAGTTTCAGTTACACCCAAGTAACAGTTAAGTTGTGTTACAACTCTCCCACTGCGTCGAGACACTCTACAATCCTTCCATTTGATCGATTATTATCATTGTTGGCCGGAGGAAAAAAATTTTTAGTAGAATTTGAATGAACTCTTAAATAAAGAAAACCAATGAGCAGAAGCAGATCGTTCCAAATCCCATTGTGAAATAACAACACATTTACAATCAAACAACACAGTTATGCATCATCAAATAAATTACAGCATGTTATTAAGTTAAATACAAAAGAAATTGAGTACATACCTTTTGAAGAACTATTCTTCGAGTATTCCCTCGATCCAACAGTCAAGCGTCCAAAAAAACTCAATCAAATGCACGAACGCAACGAACAACTAGCGAATAACACGAACTGTCAGATCCTCGAACACAATCGAGTAAGACTCGATCCTTGACCAACAGCAAACTCGACACCACCAAGAGGCTACTTTGGTATTCTCGGTGTGAGAATCAGAAGGTGTGGGCTCTGTATGGATTTGGTAGAGGGAATGAGGAACAATACGATCGAGTAAACGATCGAGTAAGTGGGAGAATGGGAAAGTCTATCGTATAGACTGGGTACTCGATCGTTGAGAAGCGAGGAGTTATTGTCTAGCAAACTCGACGCTTGATCAATCACTATCTCAAAGGCTATTATATAGCTATTTTCTTTTACCCGATCAAATGTGTTGCATCATCAAAAACAATGAAACGATTTTCCTTTTTATCCATCAGTTATTAAAACTTATTAAAACCTTCCACTCAATCGGTTAATAGAGAAAAATAACCAACTACAATTATCTTATAATTGTTTTTATTATAAATAAATATAATAACTAATTTATCATATTATATTTATAACCTATAGCTTTAATATCACATTATATGTAATTTTAAACCATAGTTCTTTTTTTTCTTTACGACATTTAATATAAATCATATTTATATTAATTCCTCCAATCAAATAATGTATCGAATATATCAAATCAATTATATCATATATAATTGAACTAATTTTAATTATATCATATATAATCAAATTCCCTCTTGTTAATTTGAACATTTTAAACTAACCTAAAAACTGATTCTCAACATGAATCCATTAAACTACCAAGGGGACTTTATGGACCTGTAGCTTGAAGCTTCAACCGTATGTGAATAACTGACTAAACTCTTTAATCACAATATCCACTATCCTTAACTGTCAGACACTCTAATAAAGACCGACAACTGCACTCTTTGCATTATTGATATATTTTTGTGTCCATTAAATATATCCAATCAATAGTATGATGACCCTTAACAAATCGCTCGTAAGTACAACTAGGCCAATTTACCATTTTTCCCATGTAATTATATCTAACTCCTTAAGTACCACTGATTCCTCTAATGAACAATACGACATCGTCCTACTATGAGTAAACACTTCTCGGGCCAAGAGAAGGTGTGATGCCACATTGTTTAAGCCCTGGAATTAGCCCTTAAGGGAGCAATTTATCTACCTACCCCTACTTCGAGGAAGGAATGAATTCTGTCTTGTGTAGCTGAGTTCCTATCTCCCCAATCAGACAAATCCTCAAAGTGGTAGGTTTGAGTCGATGATCTGACCACTCACACCCATGCAAATCAAAGAACTGCCCGCATAGGCAGGAGTTCCTAACTCACTCAGGATTAAGGTCATTTTACCTATGGTCATCCTAGTGAAATGAAAGTCTCTGTCATGAATGGCGTTATATAACGAGACTAAACATTTCGTGGTCCAGTCTTATACAAACTTCTTTATATAGAGTATTTCCACTCACATGTCTAATACACAAATGGTCGGGATCAGACCATTTGTAGCACTTTACAACACTTGTAACACCTACTACAAAGCGGGTCACACTCGTAGCGTCACCAGGATAAGGTTTCCCTCCTTTATCCATATACTACAGACCATTTAGGTTATCACTTAAAGCACGATCTACTTGTATGTTTCCACATACATGCTTAGGTTACAAAGATAACTAAAAATCTTAGTTTATTGGTTTGTGGTTAACGCAACTAAAAGAACTCATATTTCATAGACAGTAGTGAAAAAAAATATCTCATATTATTACATCATAAAGAGTTGGGAGATTTAGGGAATCAACCCCAACAGAGTTATTCTTTTAAGTAAAATTATTCTTCTATTGTGATTGGGTGAGATTCACTGATGGAGTAGAACCATCTAGATTTATAGAATTACGTCGATCAATTCTATTCTTCTGAGGCATCAATAACGAATATACCTTTTAAATTTAAGGATTTCCTTCTTTACCTGTAATTATAGAAACAACCAAATTATACTCTGGCCCCAAACCACGCAACATATAGAGTATATGATTTTTATTACTAAACCTGTCTACCAGCAGCAGCCAATGCATCAATACGATGCTTTATTTTCTGATATTCTTCTAATTTCATTCCTCCTTTCTTTTGATTCTCTAATTTGGTCTTCAAATCTAGCATTCTTGCCATATTTCTTATAGAAAAGCGAGCATCCAAAGTTAACAAAACCTCGTGAGAAGTCTTGCAATCAAGAGTCTCAAACATCAAGGAAGTTTTCATCGAAGTAAGAAGGCATGTCGTAATCAATGAGTCTTGATGAATCCAATACGCAGATTCAGTATTTGTAATTCATTCTATAGTTGAAGATTCTTTGGATATGATTGTCTTTGATGGTATTTCATCTGAATCAATGAAATTTTCAAACCCATAACCTTAAAAAGTCGTAGGGATCTAATGTTTCCAAAATAAGAAATTCTCTTCGTCAAGTTTCACAGTAGAGATTTTATTCCCTAGATTGATTACCTTCGACATTGCAATAGAAACAATCAAATCAGAGGAGGAAGAAGAAAATCGCTCCTCCTCAAAAGATGGTTGCATATCAAAAAAAAAAATCCTAGCCTTTGTCGTTAGACGCACGGCTCTGATACCATAAAAAAATTTCGACAAAAAGAGAAAAAATAGGGAGAGACAGATTGGATAAAAGAGTGATTGTGAAATTTCCACATTCTTCTTCACAATCGAAAAATAACAATAGCCTATTTATAGACTAACTGCACACAATTTACACAATAGCCCTCATATCAGAGAGTAAATAAAAGAAAGAGTAAAATACAAAACTACCCCTTATGGACCTGTAGATTGAAGCTCCAATGATACTTGAATAATTAATTAAATTATTCAACATCCATTAACTGCTAGTTACTCCACTAAAGACTGACAGTTACACTCTTCACACTGTAAATATATTATGTGTCCATTGGATATAACCAGTCAATAGTGTGATGACCCTTCACAAATTGCTCGTAAGTACATCTGGGCCAAATTACCGTTTTGCCCCTATAGTTACATCTAACTCCTTAAGTACCACTGATTCCTCTAATAAACAATAGATCATAGTCCCACTATGACTAAACCCTCTTGGGCCAGGAGAGAGTGTGGCGCCACATTGTTCAAGACCTGGAATCATCCCTTAAAGGAGCAATTTATCTACTTACCCCTGTTTCGGGGAAGGAGTGAATTACATCTTGTGTAGCTGAGTTCCCAACTCCCCAATCAGACGAATCCCCAAAATGGTAGGCTTGTTGAGTCGGCGATCTAGCCACTCTCACCCATACAAATCAAAGGACTATCCTCATAAGCAGGAGTTCACAACTCACTCAAAATTAAGGTTATGTTACCTATGGTCATCCTAGTGAAATGAATGATCAGGATCAAATCATTTACAGTACTTTACAACATTTGTAACACTTACAAAGCGAGTCATACTCATAGTGTCACCGGGATAAGGTATCCAGCCTTATCCATATACTACAGATCATTTAGGTTATCACTTAAACATGATCCACTTGTATGTTTCCACATACATGTTTAAGTTACAATGATAATCTTGGATGTTAGTTTATTGGTTTGTGGTTAATGCAACTAAAATATCATATATTTCATATACAAAGTAAATAAAATATCAAATATTATGAATCACAAAAAATTTTGTTCATACAAGGTTTACAAACTATAGGACCCTACGAGATTTAGGGCATCAACCCCAACAAGAAGTTGAAGAAATTCCTGAGAAAGACTCTGTCAAATCCTCGATGCTAGATACTCGATGCTCGATGCGAATTTCCTTCTATTCTTGACGAGTTTCTATTCAATCCTCGATGGAACTCGATTAATGCTGAACGATACTCGATCTTACTCGATGAGTCTTGATCTTTACTCGGTGCGACTCGAAGGCAGAAAATGACTAACTCGAAGCTACTCGATAGATGAAATTGGTGCACGATTCAACTCGATACTCTGGAATTCGATACGATTTGAAAGCAAGATTGTTTTGCGCGTGATTTGCAAAAAGATTACGGTCAATTCGAACAAAGAAGATAAAGACAAGAAGAAGAAACACACAGGTTTACGTGGCTCGGCCAAGATGCCTACGTCCATGGAAAGATTCAAGTTCTTTTTCACTTAGAAGATTGCGTACAACTTTGTTTGTTTACAGAAAAATAAAAAATGATTAACTTAACTCGGTTTTGTTTTCTGATTAGTAGTATTTGTAACATATACCAACTGACTATTCCAAGATAAAGTTAATTATAAATAAAAAATAGCTGAGGTATTTGAGTTACAATTTCTTCATAGTGGAATACTTGTATGGTTTTACTCAACAAAAATTCATTCACAAATATTTAATGCCTTCAAACATACTCTTGGACGATGAGCGAAAGCATGTTCGAATGCTTCAAAACATTGCATTGGAAGGGCTTAGGCTGAGCATACTGGAAGGACTGCAGTCGAAAGTATTCAACTTTGGTTGCGTGAAAAATGCGCTGAAAGGACAATATTTTATGTAAACACAATTGACTGGAACTTTCGGCTATCTAGCTCCTGAATAAGTTGGCAACTTATTTTTATTTTATTGTTATTTTTATTATGATTATTATTAGTTTTCCTTTAAATTTATTCAATTTCTTTCAAACAGCAACAAGAATAGTGAGGATGAATGTGGATATTTACGTCTTTGGGATCATTTTGATGAACCAAAAGGAAGGCCATAGACAACTCATGGGGAAAAGATAGACTTAGTCTCTTTACGTGGTTTCACCAAGTTAAGCAAAACAAAGAAGACTTTCTAAATGAAATTGATCATATTGCCGACTTGGATGATGAAACCATGAGGACCATTTCAAAGGTGCTCGATTTGGCCATGCATTGTACAGCTGCAGAGCGGCATCACAGGACAGACATAAGCTATGTGATTAGTGTGTTAAGCCCACTCGTTGAATAGTATTATCGAACTAGCCCATATCAAAATGATAATTGTCAAGCAATAATTGAAAGTCAAGTTGTATATGAGTCTACCTCAAATTTTAGAACGATGGAAAGAGGGAATGGAAAACTTACTTTTCTTATTGTCTCTCACTCAGTTTACCTCAAACTTTGTCTTTCCTTGAATAAAATTTGAAAAGATTGAATCACCAATTTACAATTCTCCATTCATTTATCTTTTTTCCTATTATAACCTTTCTTCTCCAACAACATTTCACAAAATTAAATAACAAATATAGCATACTTATGTTCAAATGCTAGAAGGCCAACATGAGTCACTTATGTATGGTCACGAGAGATTTCTGATGTATGAGTATGTCTCAAAGAACATTTTTGCAACACTTGTTTGAGTATAACTGAGATAGGTGTTCTCCTCTTACATGGAAGCAAAGAATTATAATTGCTTTGGACTTGTCCAGAGGATTGGAATACTTGCTTGGTTTTAATCAACAAATATTCATCACATACTCTTGGACAATGACATGAGAGCATGCTCGAAGGCTTCAAAAGTAAGAAATAAGCTGGAAGGACGGGTGTGTTGGAAGGATTTTAGCTAAAACTATTTGATTTTGGCTGAGTAAAAAATGCGCTAGAAGGACAATACTCTATGGAGACACAAGCGACCTGAACTTTCGGCTGTCTAGCTCTTCAATATGCTGGTAACTTATTTTGAATTTATTTTTATTTCTATTATGATTATACTTCTTTCCTTTTAAAATTATTAGTTATTTTTTCTAACAACAATCGGAAGAGTGAGCACAAATGTGGACATTTACGCCTTTGGGTTCATTTTGATAGAACTCATCACCGGAAGGAAGGCCATAGACAACTCCTGGAGAAGATCGATGTAGTCTCTTTACATGGTTTCACCGATTTAAGCAAAACGAAGAAGACTCTCTAAATAAAATTGGTCGTATTGTGGACTAGGATGACGAAACCATGAGGAGCATTTCAAAGTTGGCCGAGTTGGAAATGCGTTGTATAGCTTAGGGCGACACCACAAAACAAAATGAAGCTGTGGTTAGTGTGCTCAGCCTACTCGTTGAACAATGGAATCCAACTAGCTCATATGAGTATGATAATCATCAAGTAGGATTGACTTATGCTTGAATCTCCCTTAAATTTTGGAAGGATGTCAAGAAAAAGGAACGAGAACATCAACAATGTATTATGACTTGGAATAATTAACCTATCAATCTTAATGTTACCCTAAACATCTTCATCCCAAATTTTTAATGCAATTGTGAATAAATCTAAAACTCACTCCCAACCTTTTATGTTTTGGTTTTGACAAACCGCCCATGTGAAAAAAACTAGTATTTAGTCTTTTAACTTTTAGACTATATAAAGTTACCATTTTATTTCCTCTCATTCTCTCCTCCTATTTGAATGAATGTTGTGAATTTTTGTTATTGAATCAACTTGCATCTCTAAAAAAAAATCATCTAAGTAAATTATCTTGCAATTTCTAAATAGTTTTGTTAGGAAAAACAAGTAAAAAAGTTATAAACATTTATTTATATTGTATTTCATAAAATGAGAGCATCGATAAAATTTTTGCATCTAACTTTTTTTTAGACAGACAAAATGAGTCTAACTTAATTTGCATAGTACTTGTAATATCAACTTTAAAATCAGATCACATATATTGTCAAAATAATAATAATAACTTTTTCTAGGCTGACAGCATACCACTAAAAAAACTATTTTTTTTTCGAAAAGAAGTACTTTTTAGAAAACTTCATTTAAATGTTATTTAAAACATAAACATAAAGATTTGAGTAGTACTTTGTGCATCTCTCTATGCATCCTCTTTAACCGCAAATAATATATATTTATATATTTAAAAAAATCCACATGAAAATTTGTAAACATTTGGGTGAGCTATGCAAAAATGGGTGTAATGTTGGATGCATCGAATGGAATAACCACAATATCTTTCTTTTTAGTATGACCCGTATTCAAAAGCACAAAATCAAAAACATAAATATTAAAAATTAAATGGTAATTGTTTTAAATAGTAAGGTTGTTGAAAATATTTTCAAATATAGCAAAATGTCACTGTCTATCAGTGGTAGAAGTCATCACAGTCTAAAGCAGTTTATCAATTGGGTTTTATGTCCTAAAACTCGTGGTCTGTAAACAATAAACTTATTTTGTTATCATTAAAGATGTTATTGAGGTTTATTCAATAAATTTGTTATTGAATGTATGAATTGCTCATTTCATTTCAGAAAGAACCTAAACCGAATAAATTAAGATCCATGGTTATTACATTAGTACTTGGACTCTATGTGGAGGCATAAGAGTGGATCAAGTTCGAGTAGATAGCCAAAATGGTTATAGTATACGGATGAAGGTGGATACCTTATCCTTGAAATACTATTGGATGTGACCCACTTTATAATTGTTACAATTGTTGTAAAATACTACAAACGATGTGATCCTAAATCATTCATGTGGAGACATGCGAGTGAGGGTGTAGATAACTGGGGACATAGGGTGTAAGATGGAATTCACTCCTACTTGCTTTTAGGGATAGTAGAGAGGTTGTTCCCTTAAGTGCTAACTCCAAGTCTTGAATAAGGGGTCCCACCCTGTCATTGCCCTGAGAGGGACTCGGCTTGGTGATTGGATCACAAGCCAATTGTTCATTAGAGGATTAGTCGGACTTAAGGAGCAAGATGTACTCTCGAGGGTAAAAAAGCTTTTGACCCAACCATTATTACGAACAACTTGGGAAGAGTTGACTTACTGATTATAGTTATATCGAGTGGATAGAAATATATCTATAATGAGGGGAATACAACTACTGGGCTTTAGTGGAGTGACCCGTTAATTAACGAATATTGATTAATTGGGTTAAAGAATTTAGCCAGATAATCTCGGATAGTTGGAGCCCATGATCTGTAGATCTATGAGGTCTCCTACAAGCGCATATCGAACTAAACTTTAGAACAGTATGACGAATGAATTCGAAGTGCTCAAATTCGAACTAGGGAATAAGTGTTAAATATATGTGATATATTTAACGACGTATTATTCAATTGAGAATTAAATGATAAATAGAGAGTATGAGATATTTAAATAAGATTTATATATCAAGACTGTGAATAGGGATTCATATTGATAGGGATTAGCGTTGGATTTAATATTATATTAAATTAATTAAATTAATTAAATTATTTAATATTAATTTAATTTTAAATTAATTATTAGAATTAATTTTGAAATTAAATAGAATTAGTCAAAGTAGGTTAAAAGTCAAAATATTGACTTCACCAAGCTTTGAAAGTCAAAAGTTAAAGGTTGAATACACAAAGTGATAGGGGTATACATGGGCCAGGTTGGGTCGAGTTGGAGGCATTTTATGGACCAACCTGAAAATTTGGGTTGGTTTTAAATGAACCCTATCGGTTCATTTTCAAATGGTCAACCCAACACACCCAATATTTCTAGGTTGAGTCGGGTTGGGTCACTAGTTCTTTTTTTTCTCCTTACTTCATTTTCTATTGAAGAATTTGATTTTTGTAGGTCAATAAACTTTCATATTTACATAAGTGAACTAAATATATTACATCAATTATTAAAAATTTCAAAATCAAACAATATGCATTCTATGCAAAAGTTTTAACATTTACTTTAAAATACAACCACCATAAATTCAATATAAATTTCAAAAGAAACTAATTCAAATCATTCAAATGTTCAAGTTCAAAGTCCACACTCAAAACATTCAAACATTCAAAATAGAAACAAAAAGTCCAAGTTCAATAATAACTATTAACATATTATATAAAAGTCCAAGTTCAATAATAACTATTAGCATATTTTAAAATAAAAAAAAAAAAAAAAAAAAAGTCCAAGCAGCACCATGACGAATGAGTGAGTTTTCGTTTTTGGTATTTCACTTCTCAATGTCTGAAAAAATTATGAATACATTAAACCAAAAGGATTGTTTATAACATAAGTAATAATATATTATCTTATGGTAGTAAAACTTACAATTAAAATCATCAATAAAATCCAATTCATTATTTCAAAACAATAGAGGATGATGAACTCTCTACAAAAACAAATCATACAAAATTAAATGCATTAATTATTTGAGCATAATACATGTTAGATATGTAAAATAAAAAATTCAATTAATTACTTGACTCAATATTTTCACAAGCCACTAACTCTTCAAGTTGTGGAGGGAGATCTAGTAACACTCAGCCACTAATCCAATTTTGTGTACATATCAAGGTCTCCACTGTTTTAGGAGTTAAAGAACTTCAAAAGGCATAAAGAACCCTCCCTCCTATACTAAATGCAGATTCGGAAGCCACTTTAAATATTGGAACCGTCGAACAATTTTTAATAAAATGAAATATTTGTAGCCATTCATTTTCCACCAGTACAAAATATCAAAATCATTTTTATCTTCTATATCCTTGTCAGACAAATAAGAACTCAAATCATTCTCCACTTCTAATGAACTTTCTTCTTCTCTCAATCTCTTAAAAGTTATCTACAGATCATCTATCTCATCGTCTACACCATGATCATCTTCATTTTTAAAGACAGACTTTGATTATTGAGAATCACTAGTACTATGACTACCTCGAGTGGAGTTATTATGTGAATTGTAAAAGTCATATAGACGATACAAATATACCTCCACACTCTCAACCATATCCTTAACAACATTACTCTCATAAACATTGAAAAGACAATAATTCAAATACTTTAACTTGCACCAAGGATCAATCACCATAGCCACAAACATCAATATATTCATTTTTTTCAAGTGAATCTCAATACTTATCAAACTTTGTCTTCATATTCATAGGTATCATACTTAAAATAGAGTTGGTATTGTTGCTCCATTTGTTTAAAGCAAACTGAATTTTATTAATTTCCTTATAACCAACATTAGAAGTCACGTATGAAGATCCATTTATCTTTGTAGTGGTTTCATAAAACCTTTTCAAAAATTTAATAAACACACCTACAATCAACTAATCAAATATACTTGGGACCCCCAATATTTTATTTCCACGATCATCTTCCTCAATTAACTTAAAAACAATCCACGAATAAAGAGTAATCACACATAAGCAGCCCATTAATCACATAAACAACACATTAATTATACATAATAGATAGCCTTCTATAAAGAGTAATCACACCTAAATAACTCAGGTATAAAGATCAATCACACATAAACAATTCATGTATACAATAAGTAGGAAATTTGAATTAAAATTAGTAAGTGGAAAATTCTAGAAAAAAATTTGTATGAACTAAAATTGTTTCTAATCGAAATTTTACTAAAGTCAAATGTTGACTCCAAAAGTCAAAGATCAAAAGTTGACCCTACTTAGTGGAAAAATCCAATAATCTTATTGAGTGGGAAAATCACATTTTAAGTGGAAGTATAAGTAATTTCATTTACTAGGTGTTGATTCTACAACAAGCCACTAATTGCACTAAAATTGCATTTTGAAGTGTTTGTGGTTAACTCAATTTTACATGAATTACATGTAATTGCTCTATAAATTGAGTGATTATATGAAATTTAAACTTCTTGGGCATTTTTGGTATTTTTCAAGTTATTTTCAAGTTAGTTGAAAAACAGTTTCTTCTTGGCAACTTAGAGATTCTAAAAAACTTTAAGAATTTAAAACTTCGATTCTCTCTCAATTTCTATTATAAATTCATCCTTAATTTAGTCACTCATCGAATCCCACCATCCCCTTCTAAGTCTGAAGAATATTCAGGAAGACTCTCTTGATAGTTCACAGCTAGTTCGTAAGGAGATTGGAGAGGAATTGGCAGTCAATTTGGAGTTACAAAGGCTGTACACTTAAACCCTTTAATTTATGTTAAAATACATGATTATTCTTATGAAATTAACCTAAGTAAAGTACTAAAGATCCTTAATTGTTTCCGCTGTGCATGTATACGTTCCATCAATTAGTATCGGAGCATGATCTAATACTCAATTATTGTTAATTCTGGTTTGGTGGGTAATTATTCATGTGATGAATGAATGTGTGCTAAAATGGTTAAGTTCGGCTTTGATATCTGTATTCTCTTTCAGGGTGTAATAATTATTGTAATTATCTAGTGTTTTATGGACTTTAACGTGTTGCAAAGGGTTATACTTTTATTAGAGTCATTAGAGTTGATTCTAGAGTTAATTCTAGGTTGTATGAGGACAGCTGGTTTTTTTTTGGGTGAAAAAAGGCTTCCTGACTCGCTTGAAGGTTCCAGATCCAACCCATGCCTGCAACCCGACTCGGATTTATATCCAGACCCGACCCGAGTCCACGGCTCAAGCCCACCCTCCAGTTGCCGCTCTGTATCCAGACCCAGCGCGCACGGCCCAAGCCATTTAGATCCAGCCCACTTCGCCAGCTCCAGTCGACCCGTATCTCCAACTCCAACCGACCCGCACCCGCACCCAGCTCCTTGTTCTGTGCCTGACTCGCCCGGTTCAGAGGTTGGCTGGACCAGTGGTTTCAGCCGGTTCAACCTGGTTTTGCTATTTTAAAGGCTAGTTCGGGTGGTTTGAGCTGGTCCAAAGTGTTCAGAGGCGATTCGAAGCTGTTTGCTACTTTATTATTGTAATAATTTTAGTATTTAGCTTGCTTAGGATGTCAAAACTGATCCATTTTAGTGTGTTTTATTTGATTATGCATTGTGAATGTATGGATTAAATAATTTATCTGTTGTGTGCATATTATATGTCATATAGATTTAAAATCCCACTATATGATAAGCATGTAGCATGCATTGAAAGTATATTATAATTATTATAATGTATAGTATGCATGCTTAGGATTCCATGAGTTTGGTAAAGTTGTTATATTATTGCAAGGAATGGATGTTTATATAATTGTTATATAAAGCATTTGAGATGAATGTTATAGGTTCATTTTCTATGTTGTAAGTGTTATAAAAGAAGATAGACTTTAAATCTATAACAAAGATAAAGGCATGCTCACTTAGGGTTAACAGAATCCAAGCAATCATGTTTTAATAGATAAAATAGGTCAATATCTTGTAAAACTAATGGTTACAAGAATAACTCATCTGGTGAGATCCTATCTAAGGTTGGAGATATTTAAATTGACGCTTTACGGAACACTTGCTACATAGGGATCGAGCCGACATATGAGTTAGGTTAACCCAATTTTATGAGCATGCATGAGTGATGTGAGGTTTTAATAGATTTATCACCTAGACATCATAGGTTTAAATCCAGTATAAACATTATACTTGAAAAAATCATCTAGACTTAGGGTATGTTTAATTAGTCGAAATATATGGCTAAGTAAAAGTATACTCAACCGTATACAACACTTAAATGGGAGATTAATAATATATACGATATATTATTTTTAGCTCTCACGTCTCTAAGAGTTCACACCGTGAGATTCATGTTTGGTTTCATGTCGCCCTAGGAGCGGGCTCCCTTTGGAGGGTATTTGCATGGGGTCAATAACAAGGTGAATAGGGGAAGTTGTTCATAGTAAGTAGGAGAAGGAAGTGTGTAAACCATCCTGCGGTCTCCTCCATTAGGTTGGAACGTGAGATTCCCATGTTGCACCTGTTGTTGTTTTTAGGCAACTTTAGCTAGTCATTTTTCCGGCGATTATCCCTTCAAAGATTTATAACATGAGATTCGGAACAACTCAAACTCTAGAAATGGATAGGGTCTCTTAGGTTGATTCCCAACTTTGACTCTCCAATTCAGTAGCATTGTTGGGGCCAACCTCTGGGGTTTGAAAATGGTGGGTCACACTTACGAGAATTACTAAGTGTTAGCCGAGATTGTCTCAATTCAAAGGAGTAGCAGACTGCCACTCAGTGAATGTTGCTCTAGACCCCTCAGCTGAGATTGTCTCAATTCAAAGTAGTCAAAAGTCAAAGATTGACTACACTAAGTGGGAAATTTCAACATCTTTTTTGTTTTAATTATGAATTAAAATTGTATCTAATTGAAATTTGACTAAAGTCAAATGTTGACTCTAAAAGTCAAAGGTCAAAAGTTGATCTCACCTAGTGGAAAAATCCTATTTTTTAAGTGTTATTAGGAGTAATTCTATTTACTAGGTATTATTCTACAACAAGCCATTAATCCCACTAAAATTGAGTGCATTTTGAAGTGTCAAAATGTGGTTACTCAATTTTGCATGAATTGCATGTAGTTGCTCCATAAATTGAGTGATTATGTGAAATTTAAACTTCTTCGCCACTTTTGGTATTTTTCAAGTTATTTTCAAGTTAATTGAAAAACAACTTCTTGGCAATTTAGAGATTCTAAAAGAGTTTTAGAATTTAAGTCCTCAATTATCTCTCAATTTCTATTCTAAATTCATCCTTAATTTAATAAATCACCGGATCCCACAATCTCGCAGGAGAATAGTTGGGAAGGAAAATTGGCAGTCAATTTAGAGCTATAAAGGTTGTACACTTAAACCCTTTAATTTATGTTTAAATACATGCTTATTCTTAGGAAATTAACCTAATTAGAGTACTAAAGATTCTTAATTGCTTTCGCGGTACATATGTACGTTTCATCACTATCAGCCATAGACAATGGCATTTTGTTATATTTGTAAATAAGTTAGCTTACTTCTCCTTATTAAAAGCCACCCAAATTAATTAAGTCTTAATTTTTTTCATTCCATATACTTTTAGATAATTTTCGAAGAATTATGAAATACCAGTAAAATGGAAAAAATGGAAAATTGACAAAAATAGCCTATTTGAAGTTTGATTTTATATTTTTGAACTATTTTTTAAAAACAATTTTTTTTACCCCCTTGATGATGAAAATGATGTAAGCATGAAAAATATTGGTTATACAATTACTCTCATGTCCCTTATTAAATTCTCACTTTCAATTTCAACCACCAACCTACCAAATTAATTCACAAAAAATTATCCACCTCAAAAATTTATTCACAAAAAATTATTTTATCCAAAATTAATTGACAAAAAAATTTTCACATTCTAACACTAAAAATTCTCCACCAAATTTAATTTGTTTACAACCCTACAAAAAGTTCTCTTCACCAAATTATTTCCAGAATGATATTTATATAAAAAAATGAAAAAATAGTTAGACGATCATATAGCAATGTGAAGAAAAATTAGACGAATATTGAGGTTCAGTTGCTAAACGATCGTTTAGTTCCAAACGTTACACAATGTGAAGAAAAGTTAGATGATCGTTTAGTTTTTTTTGTAGGAACTAAATGCCCGTGTACCTGCGGGAGCGTTGGCATATGAGTAGGTGGCACCCGGTCCCAGCCCGGCCCAACCTTTTTAGTGTTCGAAGGTCCAGCAACATCCCCATCATTTGTGGGTTCTTGTTGTACAGGTGGTGCAATTGGTGAGTGGAGGGATGAGTGACTCCATAACACGATTCATAAACTGAATCTCTTCCTCAGAAGGAACGAGTTCCAATGTAATTCTGACCTACAAAAAATTGTAATCATGAATAAATAAACTAAGAAGCTATAATCATCAAAATCATTCTAACCCAAAAAAAATTAAGAAGAAACATATTGCATCTTACTCAAAGACTTCGTCTCTAATCACTCCATATGGAGGAGAATGTGAGCACGACCATCTCAAAATGTGTGGTATCGCATTTGTCATTCAATCTGTTTGCAATGCGTCCGGATAATGATGAAATCGTTTCATATGTTCATACCTATATGAAATGTAAGTGTATATCAATGGTGTACTTTTATGAATATTCATTAAATCAAACTAATTAAGTTACCTGAAAAGCATGGGGAAACCCGTAAAGACTTTACATCTGTTGTTTTCCATCTGCATTGCCTTTATAAACCTGTGCTTTATCTTTCAATTGTTTAATTGTATTGGCAAAAAATTTCTTGCTCCAATCCTCATTACAAAATCTATTCCAATAGTCTATGATTGCTAAATTTTCAAAATCCATTTGCTTTTTCCTCTCTCTACACATCATAGCAAACTCAATAAAATAAAACAATGCAATTTCCATTGCATCAAAATCGTTTTCAAACTCAAGACTTGGAAAAATAGAGTCCAACTCGTATGCCTTCATGCCCTCATTATCGTTTAGATACTTGCTCTAAGTCTAATAAAAGAATTTTTCCCTCTCACATTTCTAGTTTGATGTTTTAGGTTAAACTCTACTTGGTTGAAGGATACTTTATTCCCCATAAAATTAAAGCTAATAACATCTCTCCTAGGTTCCTCTACCTCCCGAAGAAAAATATAATGAATTAGTGGTCCATTGAAGATAGTTTTTTTATTAATTTTAGGGAAAGCCTTTCCTATGTGGGAACAACATGAAAGGGCCGCAGGAAAATGGTCATTAGAATGAACCTTCATATCTAGTTCCATTATAACCTACAGTTTTCATGAAATAGATAAATTAGAAGACAACACATCATGATCATCAATGCATACTTAAAAAAAATTTAAAAAAAATTATATATAAATATAAATAAAATGGCCCGGCTCATACCCGACCGGGTACAGGGCCAGGTCAAATTCCAGAAGCATCCCCTACACGGCCCCTCTCTACCCGGTTCCCCTCCTCCTACACGACTATCGTCTAGTGTTTGTTGTAGCTAAACGATCACGTAGTGCCATCATTTAGAAAATCTAACGTATCGTTTAGTTCCCACGCCACGATCGCTTAGCTCTACATGTAAATGATGCTCAGCTCTATCGCATAGTACTTCATCGCATCACTTAGAGCGTGTCGTAGCTAAACGATCGTGTAGTGCTATCGTTTAGAAAATCCAACATATCGTTTAATTCCCACACCACGATCACTTAGCTCTACATCTAAACAATCGCCCAGCGCTATCGTGTATCAATTCATCGCATTGTTTACCATGCGTCGTAGCTAAAAGATCGTATAGTTCCATCGTTTAGAAAATCCAACATATCATTTAGTTCCCACGCCACGATCGCTTAGCTCTACATCTAAACGATCGCTCAGCGCTATCGCATAGCACTTTATCGCATCACTTAGCGCGCGTCGTAGCTAAACGATCGTGTAGTGCCATCGTTTAAAAAATTCAACATATCGTTTAGTACTAAGCAATCATAGCTAAACGATCGTTTAGTACTAGGCAATGGTACTAAGCGATCGTTTACTCCCAATACTTCCACGCGCGCCCCTACTCTACCCGGTGCCCTCCCCCTACTCGGTCCAATACCCGGCCAGGCCGGGACCGGGCGCCATCTACTCCTACTCGATTTTGCCCCCTTCCCCCTCGTCCTTTCCGGTCTTTCTAGCCCATACCCGGTCTTACCTGCCCATACCCGGTCGAAATACACATACAACCCGACCGGTCTACCATCGGGCACAATCTTCCCCTCTTCCCCAAATCTATCCCCAAGCAACCTCAAACTTGCCTGTCCGGTCACATACACGGTCACAATGGTATGAAGCCCGACTAGGTAAGACCGATTTTCGGAAACGCATTTTAGGCTCAAACTTATTCAGAAAATGCCAAACATGATGTTTTTAGGAAAAATAAATAACATTCAACATAGATCTAACATAGATTTCAAATATTCACACAAGAACACCTAACATAAACTAACACATTGAGTGAAACAAAATGAAAATCCATAATTTAGTTGAAAAATCCTAAATGATCTTTAATGAAAAGGAGAATGACAAGTAAATGTAGAATGAGAAGAGTGAAATGGAGTGAGATTGAGGACTTTTGAAATGGAGAAGAGTGAAAATGGAAAAGAGGGTTTGGAGGGTTTGAGTGAGTTTGAGTGAGTTTTGAAATGTGAAGGGTATTAGGGTAATTTTCATTCATTTTTAAAATTGTATGGATAAAAAAAAAGGAAAATTAAAAGGATATTGTCCTTTTAGAAATTATTTAGGAAAATATTGTTGTTTTCAAACTATTTGTAAAAATATTGTTGTTTTTTCTTAAAAATAATTTGAGGGTTGAAAATTCGACCTCAAAGACCTTCCTTTCACTTGTATGTCGAACTTTGAACCCTCGACCTTGCCCTTCCTAACATTATTATTGAGTCTGTTTAATTATCATTCCGGAGACCTCCCTCTATCAAAAGATCATATTTCTAAATTTTCATAAAGTCCCCCTAGAATTCCTTCCAAAGCTTGTTGAATAATTTTTACAAATTCTGTCATCTCAGCAAGTCTGACTAAATAACGAGCTAATGAATCTCCTTCTTTTTGCCACTGAACTTCCCAATCAAATTCGAGAGCGAGATTATGAGAGAGAGCGAGATTTTGAGAGCGAGATAGCAAGATTTTGATAAAGAGCGAGAATGGCGTACAAATTTCCCTTTTTTTTCCTTTTTAATTATTACACATTCCACCTTTTTTTTTTCTAATCTTTTTTTTTTAGTTTTCCATTTTATAAAAACAATTTCTAAAAATATTTTATTATTTTATTTAAACTCTAAAAAGAATAAATTAAAAAAAATAATAACTCATAAAAATAAAAAAAATGTAAATTAAATATCTCATTTATATAAAAGTTATTACAAAAATCAATGTGTCCCACAAGGCGGATGTCGTCGATTTCGAGCTGGTTGTCGTCAACTTCGAACTTGAGGTTGCTTAGGTTCTTCTTGATGTTGCTCTGGTACCTCTGCAGGCGCTTCATAATATAAATATTCATTATGCTCTCCACGATCTCGACCATGTCCATGCACATATGAAGACGAAGGACCAGCCTCTGAGTCATAATGTCTTGAACCAAATGCTGGGATCATCATCATCGGACTAACATAATTAGTTTAACTATGCGTCTGCATCATAGGGGGCAACTCTTCCACATTATGTGCAACCTCATCAAACTCATCCTCTTCCCGAACAGGTCCTCTACGTCTAGGAGCTGGTGGAGGAACAATAGGTATATCGTACATATAATGAATTCCTCCATATAGCTTTGGTTGTCACTATATATAGCAAGAACCTGGTTCGGATCATTCGCAACCTCACAGAGTCTACTGTTGTTCGATCTATGTGAATTATAAAACAATTAGACAATATTTAAAAATAAATTTAAATTAAAAAAAATAGATAATATTCATTCATTTACCAGATGACCCACAGTTGCTCTCGGACGAGTGACGTAGCGCCTTGTGATATTATTATACCAATGAATATATTCTGGAGTGGCATCTGTGTCAAACTGTTCAAAAGAAACTCCAACTGCAATAAACCTTGCACGATAGTGCCATCGCACTACCAAATGTGCAACTTTTTTTGACCAATCTCCAGTCCTTAGGTCAATATCATGCAGTACGGGTTCAGTATTATAAGGCAATGGAAAATCCTACTGAAAACCGAATTGTCTTATTACCCTGTCAGGAAGATGCCACTCACCAATGTGAAAACATATGAGAGGACTCATCGTCCGCCATATGTTTTGACCATTCGTACAAAAATTAAGCAAAGTATGCACAATAATTTTGTACGGCTCCCAAATAACCTGAAACACAAAATATTATATTAGAGAATATTAAAGACAAATACAATAAAAATGTGAATAAAATAATCAATTAGGTTTAGTGTAATGTACCTGTTCAGGTTGAAGCAGATCAAACATGTATCTATACTGGTTGACTACATGTGTGGCTATCCTAGTCACACAAATTTTGTCTCTCCACCTAAATTTTTAAATTGATAATTTAGAATTTAAATTAACTAGATCAGTGATATAAAAATTAAATTGAATTAAAACAACATACCGAGAACCGTAGGCTCGTCCAACTAACTGAGCGTCATTAACATGATGTAGCTGTGGAGCCATTGTTGGAAATCGCTCCCAAGCCCATAGTTGCAAAAGTATGAGAGGCCCAGCTATCTCTCGAACCTCAGGTCTTGTTACTTTGCATAGTTGTCTATACAACCATGCCAAGCATGCTCCACCCCACGAATACCGCCCCGCATCATGGAGGTTAGCTAACAGTGGCAGGAACATCAAGTGAACAAAATGACTTGATTTATCTGAAAACAGACTTCCACCCATCATTTGTAGTATATATGCTCGCGCATATCTTATGACGGTTTCCTCGTCTGCATCATCTGTGAGCTCACGAAATTGTGTTCCTAACCATATTAAACTTAACCTCGATCCTTTAATCTTGTCGGCAGGTGGGGTCGCACCGAGGTACAGTTGACAAACTTCTAACCAGTCATCGTACATCACTCCGGTGACCGGCTCACCGTCAACAGGTAACCCCAACAACACTTCTATGTCTTGTAGAGTGATAGTGCACTCTCCAACAGACATATGGAATGTATGCGTCTCGGGCCTCCATCTCTCGACCAAGGCTGTGATCAGATGCCAGTCCAACTGAATAAATCCTGCCTCTCGACGTCTGCAAGATATTTCTCCAATAGTACGATCTCGCCATACAACATATGATCGATGAATGGACTGGTCATACAAAACATCGGGATCAACAGGTCCTGGATTTATCTTGACGCTCCAATGCATCCCTTATTTCTACTCTTCTTTTCTCGAAATAGTTCACGCATTTGAAGAATGTTATCTGAGCAAGAGCATTTATAGGCAACATTCGAGCTCCTTTGAGGACTCCATGTTGAGAAGATCAAGAGCATTTATATGCCCGTCTTACATCCTGATCCATCGTTGTTGAGAAGATCTGGTAGACCAAAAAGTTCACGTTATCACAACGAGATGGATTGGACAGAACCAGCCACTCGACAACGATGTGGATTTTGTAACCAGTTAGGACATAATCGAAGGAAGTGTCCTTCGTTACTAAGACGGGCTCCAGATAGTTAGGGATTGAATAATAAATAATTTTTTTATTATATATTCATTTTATTGTATATTCAATTTTTTTATTATAATTTATTGTATATTCAATTTTTTATAATAATCTATTGTATATTCAATTTTTTTTTTTGTAATCAATAAAGTTTTACATTATAATAATCTAATATATTCAATTTATAGTATAATAATCTAATATATTCAATTTATTCAATTTATTGTCAAATGATTATTCAATTATAGTATAATAATCTAATATATTCAATTATAGTCTAATGATTATTCAATTATAGTATGATTATTAGCTCTTTTCTCTCTTTTTATATATATATTTCTATGGAAAGTTCAAATAAAGTGAAGATTTTCTCCGTATCGCTCTCTCCTAAGATCTCGCTCTCTCTCAATATCTCGTTTTTCTCATTGGTCATGTATATATTGAAAGTAATGATTACAATCTCGCTCTATCTATGGAAAGTAAATAAATTTATCGTATATTCAATTTTTTTATTATAAAATTGTACATTTTTCTTTTAATTAACTTGTGGGATACATTGATTTTTGTTATTATTTTTATATAAATGAGATATTTAATTTAATTTTTTTTATTTTTATGAGATATTATTTTTTTAATTTATTCTTTTTATATATTATGAATAGTAATTATTTTGATATAGAAGCTTTTAAATGTCATTGACACAAATAGTAACATCAGATAATCTAAATCTAAAAAGTGAGATAAAAAAAACTTTAATATTCAAATTTACATATTTTAGATAATAATTTGGGTACATAATAAATCAAATCAATACATTAAACCTTCACATGCAAGTCTATAAATAAGATTGTATTATTGATATAAAGAACAGAAATTTTAATCACAGTAATGAGGTCAAGATTTTAATGGAGTTCTTTTTTTAAAAAAAAAAATTATAAATAATAATAAAATCTTTATGATGTCAAGCAACAATCAAAAAGCATAAGAATATGATGAACCAAAAAGATGAAATGACCCCATCTACGAGCAATAGCAGTTAAATTCTAAAAGATTTATCCAAATGTGTGTGTTTCCAAATGGGTTAGAAAGAATAACATATAATTCCCAAGTTAAAAAGAAAAAAAATGGAAGAGAGCGAGAGCGGAGAGAGCAAGAAATTGAGAAAGAGCGAGAGCGGAGAGAGCAAGAAATTGAGAAAGAGCGAGAGCGGAGAGAGCAAGAATTTGAGAGAGAGTGAGATTTTCTAGTTTTTTTTTTTTTTTTTTCTTTTTAACTTGGGAGTTTGATTATTCAATTGTAGTATGATTATTAGCTCTTTTTTCTTTCCAATTTGCTATAATATATTCAATTATAGTCTAATGATTATTCAATTATAGTATGATTATTAGCTCTTTTTTCTCTTTTTTTATATATATTTCTATGTAAAGTTCAAATAAAGTGAAGACTCTCGCTCTCTCCTAAGATCTCGTTCTCTCAGTATCGCTCTCTCCTAAGATCTCGCTCTCTCACTCTCGCTCTCTCCTAAGATCTCGCTCTCGCTCAATATCTCACTCTCTGTTATTGTTGTTATTTTTCCATTAATGATTACTAGCTTTCATTTCTTCTGGAATAATCACAAATACTTTTTTGATTATGGATCTACTACCAGAAACTCAATGCTTAATCTTAGCCTTCAATGTGTATTCCTGAATAATCTCATTTTTCAATTATTCAACCATTTCATTTTACCAAGTTCAATGTTAGTCAGATTAGTCAATATAAACTAAATCTCGTTCTCTCCAACATTCTCGCTTTGAATCTCGCTCTCTCCTAAAATCTCGCTTTGAATCTCGCTCTCTTTTAAAATCTCGTTCAACATCTCGCTCTCTCCTACTATCTCGCTTTGAATCTCGCTCTCTCCTTAATCTGCTTCAGCCCACTTATCTCTTTAATCGCTTTGAAGTTTCGACATGTGTGTAACCTTCGATACCTAATATACAAAATTTTATTCGTAGGCAAATCTAATTCGGAATTGTCTTTCATTCCAAGGCATAACTTGTATCCATGCGCTTCATATTCGCCTGGAGTTCGCTCCCAGAAATATAGCCATCCCCACCCCCTCATGTCAATCTCACAAGCCTCCGTCTAATTCGAAATGATAACAAAATGCATAAGTTGTTAGAAGCAGCTCGAGTACACGGATACATATAGTATACCATCTCAATACTTTATTTCCTCTATGAGGGAAAAAGAAAAGTAATAAACCTGCAATCTCGAGGGTGGATGTGTGTCGAAACTTCAACCTTCGACAATCTAAGCGAGATTCGCGAGATTTCCTTTGTCGAGGGTTGAAGTTTTGGCCTATGTATTATTTCCAATTTTTTCTTTGTTCAACGAGTTCTCAACGTTCGACCTCCACATTAGTCGAGTTCTCAACGTTCGACTTTAACAATATTTCTCTAATAAGTTTTGAAAACAACAATATTAATATTAAAGGTAAAAAAAACATATATTAAAAAAGGGTCCAAAAATCAAAATCAAAACTTGAAAAATATTATTTTTATCAATTACCCTTGAAAAATCAGAAACAAAATTGTGGAGAAACTCCACATTCCACAAGCAAGCCAAGCCACTTAATCCTCCCTGGCTGATCTTCTTTCTTCTTCTGTTCATTGCTCAACCCAAAACCCAAAGCTAACTTTCACAGCTTCCGATGAATTCCACATTTTACAACCCAAACGGGACCCTCAATTTCTCAGCTCAACTGCCATCAATCCTCCCAAAAGCATTAACATCATGCAAAACACCCAGAGACTTGAAGCAACTCCACGCAATTTTCATCAAAACTGGTCAAATTCAAGACCCTCTCACCGCCGCTGAAGTGATCAAATTCTGTGCATTTTCATCGCAACGCGATATCGAATATGCCCGCGCCGTAT
This sequence comes from Benincasa hispida, assembly GCF_027475165.1. Taxonomy (NCBI): domain Eukaryota; kingdom Viridiplantae; phylum Streptophyta; class Magnoliopsida; order Cucurbitales; family Cucurbitaceae; genus Benincasa; species Benincasa hispida. The sequence continues at coordinate 37,319,329 of NC_143486.1, read as the reverse complement.
TCCGCCAGATGCCGGAGCCCAATTGCTTCTGTTGGAACACCATTTTGAGGGTTCTTGCTGAGACCAACGACGAACATCACCAATCGGAGGCATTGATGCTCTTTCGCGCAATGTTGTGCGATGGGCGTGTGAAGCCCAATCGGTTCACATTCCCCTCCGTGTTGAAGGCCTGCGCTAGAGCTTCGAGGCTTCGAGAGGGGAAACAGGTACATGGGTTGATCGTGAAGTTTGGGTTTTATGGGGATGAGTTTGTAGTTAGTAATCTTGTTCGGATGTATGTAATGTGTGCGGTCATGGAAGATGCATATTCTCTGTTTTGTAAGAATCTCGTTGATTTTGATGGGTCTTGTCAAGTGGAGTTAGATAAGAGGAAACGAGATGGGAATGTTGTTCTGTGGAATATAATGATTGATGGGCTGGTTAGACTTGGGGATTTAAAGAGTGCTAAGAACCTGTTCGACTCAATGCCTCAAAGAAGTGTGGTGTCGTGGAATGTGATGATATCGGGGTATGCACAAAATGGGCATTTCATAGAGGCCATAAACTTGTTTCAAGAAATGCAAAGTTCCAATATTGATCCAAACTATGTGACTTTAGTGAGTGTTTTGCCTGCTATTGCACGAATTGGTGCACTAGAATTGGGGAAATGGATCCATTTATATGCGGGAAAGAATGAAATTGAGATTGATGATGTGCTTGGTTCTGCTCTGGTGGACATGTATTCCAAATGTGGGAGCATTGAGAAGGCACTTCAGGTCTTTGAGATGCTGCCTAAGAGAAATGCCATTACTTGGAGTGCCATAATCGGTGCATTTGCGATGCATGGTCGTGCAGAGGATGCAATCATTTACTTCCATTTGATGGGAAAAGCTGGCGTGATGCCCAATGATGTTGCTTATATTGGAATTTTGACTGCCTGCAGCCATGTAGGGCTTGTGGAAGAGGGTAGATCATTCTTCAGCCACATGGTTAAGGTGGTTGGGCTACAACCAAGAATTGAACACTATGGATGCATGGTTGATTTACTAGGTCGTGCTGGGCGTCTGGAAGAGGCTGAGGAACTTATCAAAAACATGCCAATCGAACCAGATGATGTAATATGGAAAGCTTTGCTTGGTGCTTGTAAAATGCACAAGAACATAGAAATGGGTGAGCGTGTGGCTGAGACCTTAATGGACTTGGCTCCTCATGACAGTGGATCCTATGTTGCTCTGTCAAATATGTATGCTTCTTTGGGAAATTGGGAGGCGGTTGCAGGGGTGAGGTTGAAGATGAAAGGGATGGACATTAGAAAAGACCCTGGATGTAGTTGGATTGAGATCCATGGCATAATCCATGAGTTTCTTGTAGAAGATGATTCCCATCCTAAAGCTAAAGAAATTCAGGCCATGTTGGAAGAAATGTCCATGAAATTAAGGTTGAATGGCTACAGGCCAAACACCTTAGAAGTGTTTCTCAATACTGATGAAGAAGACAAGGCAAGGGCCTTGCAGTATCATAGTGAGAAGATTGCAATTGCCTTTGGACTAATCAGTACAGCTCCACAATATCCGCTTAAGATCGTTAAGAACCTACGTATATGTGAAGACTGTCACGCTTCAGTAAAGCTTATTTCCTTGATTTACAAGCGTCAAATCATTGTGCGAGACCGAAAACGATTCCATCATTTTGAACATGGCTCATGTTCATGTATGGATTATTGGTAACTTCTAGGGCAAATGACCGTCGTCTTTTGCACAGAAATATAGAAGATTGAATTGTCATTGTGAAGATCATAAGGAAAAGTCAGCCCTTTTCTGATCAGTCATTTGTCTCATGGAATGATTTATTTATTTACTCGAGGCATTTAGGAGATCGCTCTACAAATGAAGATTTGTTGATCAAAATTATTCACCAAATTGCGTTAGTGATTACTTACATTATATTATAACCGGGGCGTGAGGCAGCATCATACTAATGGCTCGCCCCAACTAATCATCAAAGAGAAACTCTCGTGCTTACATGATACTGCACGCAAGAGATTGAGCGGCTGAAGTGTTATTTTGAGGCTGAAATGAAGGCAAAAAATCTATCCATGGGGTTAGGGAGAAACGAGATTTTTCTCTGAGCCTATTGGCTAATTTTAGTTCTAGGGAATTGTTGCTTAATGAGGACTGAATCAGCCCCCACCCCGAAGTCCGCTCCAAGAGACAATGAGGAGCTTTACAAATATTCTAAGCCCTTACCAGTACAGTACCCAAGGGGTTCGGTGATCTTACTTTTAAATTCAGATATGCTCAGAATCTAGATGGGCAATTTCTTGCCAACTGTTGCATCTGATGTTTACTAGAAAAATATACTTATAAAAGTCTACCTCATTGAAAAATTATTTGTTTCTGCTTTATGTTGTCGATCATTGCTGAATTAGTTCCTGTGCATGTTATTCCTTGACACTTTTCTCTGAGTACTGATAATTCTGTATCAATTCCATCTCATCAAATAGGTAATGAGGATGCTTCCACCATGCTGAACAAAATCTATCAAAAGAAATATTGTGTAGCTGATTTCTGAAATGAAGGGAAGCACAAAACCTGTGGGAAACACTTTTTTAGCGAAGGGAAAGCAACAAGCATGAAGTTTTGACATCATTATTCAGGTCAGAAAACTTGTTTCTGAATTGAGACATGTTAATTATTGCTTTGTCTTCTTTATGATTCAGAACAGATTTTGATTGGCTGGAAAGTTTTTGCTTGGTTTGAATTTTAAGCTGGGACACAGAAACCCTTTTGTTAGTACTTTTCTGTGCCAGTCAAATTATGGATTGCCTAGACGAAAAAGGGGTGCCCTCTCACTTTGAATTCAAAAGCCTCTGTTTCAACAGCCATCTTTTTCTTTTCTTTATTTAAAATATTGTATATTTAGATAATTTTGTTAAAAGAACGAGTACCTTTTGTTTTTCTATAATATTTGGAAGAATGCTTTTTTTTTTTGACGTGGGTTGATGAAGCTGACTCGTCTTTTAACGGAGTTACCCAGTCAAGGGATGATTTTGAATTTTTTTTTTTTTAAAAAAGAAGAAGAAGAAGAAGAAGAAGAAGAACACACGCACAACACACCCACAAAACGTCGTGAGTTGAAAAATGAATTTTCAGATTAAAATAATAGAAATGAAAGTTGTTCTGAAATTATGTGTTTGACTGTTTGACTAAAAAAATTAAATAAGTTGGTAATAAATCATTAAACTACCTATAATGGGGGAGTTTTTTAGACCCACGTCATGACCTATATTTCAATCATTTTGATTTAGATTTAAACCGCATTTAAAATTTTAAATTTTTGGCACTTGTTTTGTTTTTATTTTTAATATTGCGAAAGATTATTTTATTTTGGTTCATAATATTAAAGTATTATGGCTAAATTTTGTTGTAAAAAAAAAAAAAAAAAACTTACACATTATCGTACAAATTAATTTCTCTAGCCAGAAAGCTATATAATTGATTTGGGATTTTCTTTTTACAATTCAATTTAGCCCCATAACTTCTTAACACCTTAGATTGTCTTTATCTTCTTGTGATCAACCTTTAAATTGCAACTCTAACTTCTTAACGGCTGATATTAGAACCCTAACATTTAGTATTGCCTCATCATCTTTTGTCTAAAAAGCACACCACATTTCCAAACTTTATTATAAAGCAAGTCTGTTAAGTGGTGAAAGATAATAATGAAAATAAGATTGCTTTCAAAAGATCATACACAGTGCTTCTCCTTTATCGTCCCATAATAAAATACATAATTATTTGTTTATATAGGAAAGTAATTATTGCTTGCTAAACATTGGCGTGAGTTTGAATAGGAAAAAGGCAGGAGGAAGATTTTGGTTGGGAGCTTAGAAGAGATTGTGTTTGGTAACACATCAACCAAAAGCCATCAAGGTAATAAACTTCTATTATGTTATCTTATCTTACAATTTGAATAAGGAAAGTTGTAGAACAATTCTTTTTTCTTTTGAATAGTTGCTAGAATAGTAGGGTTTTTTTTTTTTTTTTTTTTTTTAATTTATTTATATTTTAGAATTCATTATTAATCCGTCCCGATGTTAATTCATTAGTAGTTTGGTGAATTAGTGCTTCAAGATAACCATTCCAATAATTATTAGTTTATTAAAGTAAGTTCTATTGAGGTTCAAAGAATCAAAGTAGAACTGTTTGGAAAGTACAAGCACTAAAATGGAAAAGTTGTACAAGTTCAAGAACCAAAATAAAATATTGTCATTGTTTGATTTGATGATTCATGTCTTATGAGTGACCATAGGTCCATAGGGTTATTGTCTTTCTTACCTAAGAGTTGTTGAATCTCATGCTCTATAGAACAGTCATTCTCTAGTGGAGCTTTTCTATGTTCTGTAGGATGAATGAAGTCAATATAGTTAGGATCTGACAAGGCCCAAGTAAATGCTACTATCATTGTAACAAGTTTGAATTGCTTGTTTCTATCTGCTTCAATAAATTGATATCAACTCGCCTCGACACTCATGGATTCACAGAGAGAGGGGAAGTTTTGGTTTGACAAGTATTACATGTTCAAATTTATGGATACGTGGGTGTGATATTTGTCAACAGCAATTCCAACATCAAATAAGATGCTGGGTGGAGCTTTTGTACCAGGTGAATAATGTATACCTTACATGATTTCAAAGTTTCTAATATAAGAAAGATAGTTGAATATTAGTTAATCTCAATATAAGTTTGATTCCAAAATTTAGAGATAATCTAATGGAGGAATCATGATAACGGTTAACCTTTTATGGGAGTTTGAGAAAAGTTTATCTTGAAACGAACTCTATAACTAACTAGGCGAGCAAACTATGCCTAACTCTCTGAAACTTTGTTTCCGATTAAGAAGGTTGTTTGTGATGCTAACCTCAACCAAACTGAAACAGTTAAGGATATATCTTCGATTTAAAGGATAGAAGTTAAATTTTCACTCTCACATGCTTGTACTCAACAAGATAATTCGTGATTTGCAAGATTATTGTGATATTCTCGACTAAACTAGGTGAGCAAAGATGTGCTTTCTAATATTTTACATATAAAAATTGTGTCAAGCAAATATGCCAAATGTCAATTTTTTCTTGATTACAATAAGAGCGTGGATTTGATTCACAGATTTCATGAACGCTAATACACATCATGTGTCAGATGAGTTATGCACGCTTTGGCTATATCAAATGTCTAGTGATATTGTTTGACATATTATGTGTATAAGCTATGGTGTGAAGAAAATGGATAAGTCTTACGTGTAATAAGTCAAATCATAATTAAATCCATTTTTATAAATAGTCAAGCATAGCTCAACAGTTAAAACATCTCTTTTATGCCATGAAAATATTTTTTTTCTTGTATCGTTAGAGCAGTCATATAAAAAGAATTAACCTTAAATAAAGGTGCAAAATGGTCTTCTTGTATAATGAATTAAAGAAGCATAACATATAATAATCTTTTTAAATATACTTCTCAAATAACCACTAAATTGGTCAGTAATATTTCAAACAAGATTGTTATAAATTCGTATAATTGCAACAACGATACTTGTCTTAAAATCCTCAAACTTAACCCAACAATTTCCATCAGTACTTGTTTGGGACAAGCATGGTGGCCCACAGTCGAATGGAGAATCACAACTCTGCATGTGAGCTCCACCAATCGAACCCTGCTCTCTCACACACTCACCGTTGATCTTCCATCACAAATACCAGTAGAAAAAGATCATGGAACACGTGTCGAGTGATGAGAGCTGCTTGAGACCAATCCACACAGAGCTCCTCTGCAAGTATCCGTTAAAAAGGACGAAACTTGGTGGGCTGTTTCATGGAAAATCTTTCTTTCCTCTTTCTCCACACCAAATTTGAAAAACCCAAAAAGAAAAATACAAGAAAATGAACTGAAAATATGCACATTTCAAGGGCAAGCGTGCAGAACGAAATATGGAAAATACAGAAAAACACAGTAAAATAATTTTAATAATACCTATCAGGTTCCCTATTTCAAGATGTTCTTAATCTGTCTGATGTTTGTCTTTGTACAGATCGAACGGTGGAGAATATTGGAGGAAGAGTAATTGGACTATCAGTTCACTCATAGTCAACAGTCTGTCAGCTTTTCCAGTAAAAAAGAAAAGAAAGAAGCTCTCTTTGGTGATTCTATAAAACCACACTTTACTAACTTTCCCATTTCTCTCCTCTTTCTCCACAGTCATGGCGATTCTGAAGCTTTTTTCTCTTTGCATTTCCTTCTTCTTATTGATCAGAGCCCCTGTACGATGTGATTCCTTACATTTCCCTTCTTCTTCTTCTTCTTCTTCTTTTTCTTCCTCTTCCTCTTCCTCTTCTTTTTCTTCTGATGTTCAACTTCTTTTGGGAAAGATCAGAGCTTCACTTGAAGGAGACACTCAAAACTTGCTTTTGTCTTCATGGAATTACTCTCTCCCTATTTGTCAATGGAGGGGACTCAAATGGGTTTTCTCTACTGGAACTCCACTGGTTTGCAGTGATTCTTCTTCTCCACAGTGGTCTAATCTCACTCTGTTCAAAGACCCTTCTCTTCATGTTCTCTCTCTGCAACTTCCATCTGCGAATCTCACTGGTTCGTTGCCCAAGGAGCTTGGTGAGTTTACTATGCTTCAAAGCCTCTATCTAAGTATAAACTCTTTGACTGGAACCATTCCACTCGAACTTGGTTACAGCTCCTCTCTTTCTGACATTGATTTGAGTAGTAATCTTTTGACTGGAGCTCTTCCACCTTCGATCTGGAATCTGTGTGATAAACTTGTTTCTGTCAGACTTCATGGCAATTCATTATCTGGGTCTCTGCCAGAACCTGCTTTACCAAACTCCACCTGCAAGAATTTGGAGGCTTTGGATTTGGGCAACAATCAGATTTCAGGTACTTTCCCAGAATTCATTACCAGATTTCAAGGTCTGAAAGAGCTTGATCTTGCGAAAAATTTGTTGTCTGGACAAATCCCTCAGAGCTTAGGCCAGTTAGAGCTGGAGAAGTTGAACCTTTCAAACAACAATTTCAGTGGAATATTGCCTGTTTTTAGTAACTCAAAGTTTGGTGTTGAGGCTTTTGAAGGGAATAGTCCTGGGCTTTGTGGGGAGCCTTTGAAAAGCTGTGCAGTACCTTCTCATTTGAGTTCAGGTGCCATTGCTGGCCTTGTTATCGGCTTGATGACTGGGACGGTCGTTTTAGCTTCGTTGCTTATTGGTTATATGCAAAACAAGAAGAAGAAGAGTAGGAGCGATAGTGAAGATGAGATTGATGAAGGAGAAGATGAAGAAAATGGTGGCAGTATCGGCACTGGCGGTGAAGGAAAGCTTATTTTGTTTCAGGGTGGTGAGCATTTGACATTGGATGATGTCTTGAATGCTACAGGGCAAGTTATGGAAAAAACAAGCTATGGCACTATATATAAGGCAAAGCTTGCTGATGGAGGCACCATTGCTCTGAGACTGCTGAGGGAAGGTAGTTGCAAAGACAGAAATTCTTGTTTGTCTGTGATTAAACAGTTGGGAAAGATTCGCCACGAGAACTTGATTCCTCTGAGAGCTTTTTATCAGGGAAAGAGAGGAGAGAAGCTCCTTATTTATGACTATCTGCCTATCAGAACTTTACATGATTTTCTACATGGTATGCACACTCTCATACATTTCGTTTTCAGGGTTGAATATTTCAGAATAGTTTCTTATTTTTTTTGCTTTCTTCTCGATTTTATTTTTCCCTTTCTCCCTTTCAAATCAGCAATTTGCAATAACCATTTTGAGTTGGTTTAATGAACATCTTACTGATGCATATTGTTGGAAGTGGCTACTTCAATGAAGATCTTATAATCAAAGTTTTAACAAAGTTCTGAACCATCTTTTGAATTCCCTACCTCTTAAAGATTACAGCATAGATTTTCTCATTACAAATTGGACCCATCTTTCAAATTCCCTATGATAGGGATCTTTTGTATATCCTCTAAGATTCTTACATCAATGAAATTGTTTCTTATAAAAAAAAAAAAAAAAAATCTAAACCATAGCTTTAGTAAACTTGAAAAATGTGGCCATTGCAGCCAATTGAGCAGAACAACTGCACAGTTGTATTGAGCAGCTCCACATACACTTCCAAGACAAGTCAAAATTTCAAACAAAATCTTCTTTAATTAATTGTGTCATATAAGCCTTCAAGATGATTTTGACTTCCTCGTACAAGATATGCAGACGTCTTTAGTTGTTAGACAAGAAAACTATTTGTCGGAAAAATTTAAATGACAAATGTTCTAGAACTGAGGGTGTTTGTGTTTGTATACTACTATTTAACATAGAATGTTTGCTTTATGATTGATTGCAGAATCTAAAGCAGGAAAACCAGTGTTGAACTGGGCTAGGAGGCACAAGATTGCATTAGGCATCGCCCGGGGACTAGCCCATCTTCACACAGGTCTTGAAGTGCCCATTACACATGGCAACGTTAGATCAAAAAATGTGCTTGTGGATGACTTCTTTGCAGCAAGACTGACGGAATTCGGGCTTGACAAGCTAATGATCCCATCGGTAGCTGACGAAATTGTCTCGCTTGCAAAATCAGATGGGTACAAGGCACCGGAGGTGCAACGGATGAAAAAATGCAATTCAAGAACAGATGTGTATGCATTTGGAATCTTGCTATTGGAAATTCTGATTGGGAAGAAACCAGGAAAAAGTGGAAGAAATGGAGAGTTTGTGGATCTGCCATCAATGGTGAAAGTGGCAGTTTTAGAGGAAACAACAATGGAAGTTTTCGATGTGGAGGTTTTGAAAGGGATTAGAAGTCCAATGGAAGATGGAATTGTTCAGGCATTGAAGCTTGCAATGGGATGCTGTGCTCCAGTGGCTTCAGTAAGACCTTCCATGGATGAAGTTGTGAAGCAGTTGGAAGAGAACAGACCAAGAAACAGATCTGCTCTGTACAGCCCAACAGAAACAAGAAGTGAAATTGGTACCCCATTTTGATCCTTTTTTTGTGCCACTTTAAATTATCATGAGCATCATTGATATCATTATATGCCCTCCCACCCTCTCTTTTTTCTCTCTTATTTTATTACATTTTATTTTAACATGAACTTAATTGTAATACATGCCGATAGTGTTCATTCATGCTAGTAATTAAGAAGTATTTACAAATATTCTTATGGCCTCTGTTTCTCCTTTTTGCTGGTTGAAGTGGTTAAACTACTACTTAGATGAGAAGTGTTTTCCATCATCTGTAAATGTGATTGAAGTCTCGTTGTGGAGGAACCTTAATTGAATTGTTATGGCAAAGAAACAAAATTTTAACTTGTTTGCTCCTCACACTTTGTATCTATGCAATCTAGAAAATCGTTAATATATATATATATATATATATATATATATTTTTAGGACAATAAAAATAGAAGAATTCAAATCACAGACTTCTTAGTCGTTAACACATCTATAAGCCAGTTAAGTTATACTCGCTTTTGCATTACTAATATGTATACGAACTTAAAAAAGTTGTCTCTAATAAGTTTATGGTGTGGAATTTATCACTAGCTAAATAAATCTTTTTTATAACATATGTCTAAATTGGGTTTTCTTAACAATCATTTCCAAAGAAATTTAAGGAGTAAATGCAATAACGATAATTGTTTTAGAATTATTGTTAAAACAAATTATTTGGTTGAATTATTCTTCAAGAAATCAAATCAAATGGTACCAATGAACTAATGCTCTCATTAAATGCTATTTGCACGTTAGAAAATTTTCGATTATAACTTGATTGGTTAGAGTGTATTAGAGGTTCGGATCTTCATCCCACCTCTTGAATTTTAAAACAAAAGTCATATTTTTGCATCGTGATTAAGAGTTTAAATGTGAAATATGGCATGTCAGCTCTACGTACTCAACTCATCAACAAGGTAGGTGTGAAATTGAAGATAAGAAGCAGCTTTCGGTTGGAAACTGACTAGCAATAGTTAACATGAAATTGTAGAGAACTAAAGGGACCAAAGAAATCATGGTAAAGGCAACAAATGTCTTATGTTTTCTTGCCTTTTTACTCGGTGGATGTGGGCTCAATACCATTATATCGCCTTTACTTTATACAGAAATTATTACTTTTGCTTTGATGGAATATAATTATGTTGTCAATACTTTGAAATAAATAACGGCTACTATTATAACTGTTTTTAAATTCAACAAGTTGGAGATTTGAGTCTATTTAAATTGAATTTTTAAAGTTCAATGAGTTTGATATCAAAATATCAATCTTTAAAATGATAATTGCTTTATTTATTAGGGTTGGTTACATAAATAACAATCATGTCCAAAATAATAGTACATTTAGCACAAGGATAACAAAAATTGCAAATATAACTAAAAAATAGGCCTGTATATTAAAAAAGACTAAAATGTCCCATCCATATTCTCACTCAACCCTCCATACCAAAATCCAAAAAATCCTTCCTCCCCTGTCTTCTTCTTTTATTCTCAATTTGAAATATGACTATCGCTGATAACTTCTATAATTGATGGCCACTGATAGCTTCCATCAATGGCTATCAGTGGCCATCAATGATATTCTATCAATAGCTTCCAATAGCTATTATTGATAGACTTTCATCAGTTAGAACCGACTTTGATAGATTAACAAAGTTATCAATGGTTATCATTGACACTTTCATCAATGGTAATCAACTTTGAAAAATTAACACTTTAAGCTATTAGTGGTAGAAAGATACAGTGACTTTCAATAATAAACTTCTATAAGTGGTTATCAATTTTGAAAGATTGAGCTATCAATGATTGACTATTAGTAGCTATCCTTTTAAAAAGTAGTGCTTTATTTGTCTTTTATTTAGAGTTATTTTTTACTTTATTTTATTAGATTTTATATTGTTTGCTAGCGATTTTCATGATTTGAGCAAGAAAACAAGATTTGGAGTTAAAAGAGTGAAAATGGGCCAATTTTGTTCAATAAAATCGAAGAAACAGAGTAAATCTCAAAAGTACGGAAGGAAACAAGGTCAAATTGCCTAAAAAGGGGCTGACTTTCTCTTTAGAAAAAAATGTATTTTTGGAAAGTTTTCTTTGAAGAAATTGGAGAAATATTGTAACTTTTAAAAATAATTAATGAAATATTGTGGTTAGAAAAAAAAAAAAAAGCAAAGAAAAATATGGTAGTTTTGAAGATTTGACTTGTACAATTTTTTTTTAATTGATGTATGTCGAGTGTTCAAAACTCAACGAAGTATAGTTTTTTTACTTTGTCAAGTGTTTAATACTCGACCAGCACTCAACACTCGACCCCATTTTTTTTTCTTTTTCAATACTATTTCTTTACCTTCCCTAAACAAGGTATTCTATGCAAATTTACCTTTCTATTTCTTAATAATAAGAAAATTTTACCTGTGTAATTCTTAATAATAAGTAAAATTTACATCCTTAACTATCAACTCTAAAAGGCATCATAGAAAAGAACAAATTCTCAATCTTTTTTTCTTCCATATTACAACTATTGTTCATAATTAAAAAATATTAAAATGTAAATTTAAATGTTCATATCAGTACAACAATTTAATGTTTCTCATTCATTTAAAAATAATAATAAAAAAATCAATGTGTCCCACGTGGTGGACGTCGTCGACTTCAAGTTGGTTGTTGTTGTCAACTTTGAACTCTAGATTGCTCTAGTTTCTCTTGATGTTGCTCTGGTGACTCTATGCGCTTCATAGTATAAATAATTGTTATGCTCTCCACGGCCGCACCCATGTCCATGCATGTATGAAGACGATGGACCGATCTCTGAATCATAATATCCTAAACCAAATGCTAACATCATTGTCATCAAACAAGCATAACCAGTCTGGCTCTGCATCTACACCATAGAAGACAATTCTTCTACATTATGGTCGACCTCGTCAAACTCATCTTCTTCTACTTGAGCACATCCCCTACGCCTAGGAACTGATGGAGGAACAATAGATATATCATACTATTTAATGTATCTCCTCCATATAGCTCTCATTATTGTTGCATATAGTAGGGACCTGGTTTAGATCATTTGCAATATCACGAAGGTTACTGTTACTCGATCTCTATGAATTATAAAACAATTAGACAATATTTGAAGTAAATTTAAATTAAAAATAATTAGACAATATTTAATTATGTATCAAATGATCCACAACTGCTCTTGGACGAGTAACGTAACGCCTTGTAATGTTATTGTACCAATTGATATAATTTTAAGTTGCATGCTTATCAAATTGCCCAATTGGAACCCCCATTGCAATAAACCTTGCACAATAGTGCTATTGCACTAACAAATGTGTGACATTTTCAGATCAAGCTTCAGTTCTTAGGTCAATGTCATGCAATAGGGGTTCGGTATTACATTTTGATGAGACATCCTATTGGAAACCAAATTTGTTGAACCACCTTGTCAAGAAAATATCACTCACCAATGTGAAAACATATGAGAGGACTTATTGTCCGCCATATGTCTCAACCCTTTGTACATAAATTCGACAAAGTTTCCATGACAGCTTTGTAAAGCTCCCAAATAATTTAAAACATAAAATATTATATTAAAAATATTAAAGACAGGTATATTATAAAATATGTATAATCTAAAGCAGATCAAACATGTATCTATACTGACTAACTACATGTGTAACTGACCTAGTTCCATAAAATTTATCTCTCCACCTATATTATTAAATTAATATTTTAGATTTTAAATTAACTATATAAGTCATATAAGAATATTTGTTAAATTAAATTAAACTAAAATAACATACTGAGAACTGTAGGCTCGTCCAACTAATTGATCACCACTGACATGTCGGAACTATGGAGCCATCATTGGAAATCATTCCCAAGCCCATAATTGTAAAAGTATCAAAGGCCCAACGATTTCACGAATGTCAAATTTTGTTGTTTTGCATAGTTGTCTATACAATCATGTCAAACATGCTCCACGCCAAGAATATTGTCCTGCTTCATAGAGGTTGACTAACAATGGTAGGAACATCAAGTGCATGAAATGACTTGATTTGTTAGAAAAAAAATTTCCACCCATTATCTGTAGTTGCATGTTCTCGTATATCTCATGACAGCTTCCTCATCTACATCATCAACAAGCTCATGAAATCGTGTCACTAACCATGTTAAACTTAACCTCGATCCTCTAATTTTATTGGCAAGTGGGGTCACACTAAGTAACATTTGACAAATATCCAGTCAATCATCATGCATTACTCCGATGACAGGTTCGTCGTCAATAGGTAACCCAAACAAGACTTCTATGTCTTGTAAGATGATAGTGCACTATTCAATAGGCACATGAAATATATGTGTCTTAGGCCTCCATCTCTCAATAAGTGTAGTGATGAGATGTCAGTCTAATTGAATGAATCCCAATCTAGCCACTCCATAAAATATGGATGTATGAAGTAAGGGTAGTATTTCTAGGGTGGAGTGGGATAGTGCGATGAACAGCCGCCTATCGACATCTATAGTATATCTCGTTTGTGGTACAATCTTCCCATACAACTAATGATCGATGGAAGATCATATAAAACATCAAGATCAATCGATCCTAAGTTTAAAGTCATGATCTAGACGAAAAAAATTATTTGTTTCTCAAGTAAAACATAAAAATAATGTACAATTTAATAAATTATAATAAAAAAATTATTTACACGATAAACATATTAATTATACAATAAATATATTAATTACAAGATAAAAATACTAACAATAAAAATTTCTAACTGTCTGGAGCTTATCTTTATAACGAAAGACACTTCCTTCAATTGTGACTTAACTGATTACCAAATCCTCATTTTGCTTGAGTACTTGATTCTGTCAAATCCATCTCATTATGGTATCATGAATTCTTTGGTTCACCAAGTTTTCTCAACAACGATGGGCCAACATGTAAGAAAGACATATTAGGATGCATGATCTAGTAATCTGAAGGAAATCAGACATGAGGATTTCCATGAGCAGCAGAATGATCGTTCCAAATTTCATTCATACTTGAACATACACAATTACAATCAAGAAACGGAAACATACAGGTTATGCACAATACGAAATTACAGTATGCTTTACATAAAGATAAAGGGATAGAACATCTTTGAAGACTCATCTCTCCCTCGATCTTGAACGCTTGTTCAATCTCCAAGACTGCAACACATGAACGCTCAAACTCAGCGACCGCAACATAACATGATCAATCAGCAACCACCACACAAACACCGCGAACACAACGAACGGCCTCCAAAAACCTCGACCTCAGTCGAATTAAGTACGACACCACCACAATGGCTACCTTGGTATTCTCAGTGTGAGAATCCAGAAGTGTGGACTCCATGTGGACTTGGTTAGAGGAAGAGATCAGAGGAATAATAATTGTGTAAACGATTGAGCAAGTGGGAGATGACAAAGGTCTATCGTATAGACAATGCCTAATCGTTTAACAAATGTTTTGCGATCGTTTAGCAAAAGCTCCGCGATCGTTTAACTAATGACCAACTGAGTGAATAATCATGTAATGTCACTCCATGATCGTTTAGTCTCTCTTCAACTATCATTTAGTTAATCTAATCCACTTAACAGCCTTTCCATGAAAACTTGCCAAAAATAGAAACTCTTACAACAACTACTAAAATTAGGAAAACATTTTTTCTTTTATCTCATGGTTACCATGAAACCACCAATAACCTTCCACTCAATTGGTTATTAGAGAAAACGATATAATTATCCAATAATTAATATTATTATAAATATATATGATAACCAACTTACCATATTATATTTATAACCTATAGTTTTAATATTTCATCTCATGGAACATATAAACCATAGTTTTTTTTTTCTATTTCATGGTACTTAATGTAAATCTCATTTATATTAATCCTCCACTTGATGTATCTCATACATCATACCGATCATATCATATATAATTGAATTTTCTCTTGTCAATTTAACATTTCAAATCAACACCAAGAACTGATTCTCAACTTGAATCTATTGAGCTACTAAGGAGACCTTATGGATCTGTAGCTTGAAGCTCCAACGGTACATGAATAATTGACTAAACTCTTTAGTCACAGGATCCACCATCCGTTAACTGCCAGACACTCCACTAAAGATCGACAACTGCACTCTCTTTACTACAGATATATTATGTATCCATATCAACCAATCAACAGTGCGATAACCCTTCACAGGTCACTCGTAAGTACAGTTGGGCCAATAATCGTTATGCCCCTGTAGTTACATCTAACTCCTTAAGTACCATTGATCCCTCTAATGAACATAAGTCATAGTTCTACTATTACTGAGTTCCCTTTTCCAAAGAGAAACTGTGGCCACTATGTTCAAGACCCGAAATCAGCCCTTAAGGGAGCAATCTATCTACTTACCCCTGCTTCGGGGAAGGAGTGAATTTCATCTTGTGTAACTGAGTTCCCAGCTCCTAAATTAGACAAATTCCCAAAAAGGTAGACATGTTGGATTGGCAATTTGGCCACATTCACCCATACTAATCAAAGGACAACCCTCAAAGACAGGAGTTCCTAAAACACTCAAGATTGAGGTCATGTCACCTATAGTCATTTAAGTGAGATGTAAGTCTCAAGTATGAACGGTGTTATATACAGAGATTAGTCATCTCGTGGTCCGGTCTTATACAAACTCTTTGTATAGGATACTCTCGCTTGCATGTCTTTACATGAATGGTCAGGATCTACCATCTGTAGTAGTTCACAACACTTGCAAACCTTTACAAAGCGGGTCGTATCCGTAGTGTCACCAGGATCAGGTATCCCTCCTTAATCCTTATACTACAAATCTTTTTAGGTTATCACTTAAGGCAGATCCACTTGTATATCTCATATACATGCTTAAATTTACATACAATAACCATGAAGCTTTGTTTATTGGATATGAGTAAATGTCGAATAAAATAAATAATAATGTGTACAATTTACAAACTACGAGACTCCGGGAGAATTAGGACACCAATCCCAACATAATCTTCATGCAGTACATGTTTAATTGAGGAGATTAGCATGCAACATATGTTAATAGTTTATAGTAGTTCTCAATGAAATCTTTGTAGTTTATGTTAAATCGTGAGCAAACCGCCATAAAAATGCAAGCATAGAATGTCAAATGCTTACCACTTGTTACATGAACAATATCGCTCGGACCTATTTAGCCTCAGTATTTGAACATTTCCTCCTTTAGCATTGAGGTTATGACGTACGATTTTCACATGAAACACACCTCCATATCAATCATATGACTGTATTTCATGTTTATTAGATCTTGCAGCCAATTTCAAATAATTTTTGTGTGCCTACCTGAATATTAATTGACTTAGTATTACAAATATATTAAAAAAGAATTGTTGATTACTAAAAAAAAGATTATTATTGGATGTATTTATCTCGACGCTCCAAAGCAACTCTTATTTCTTCTCTTCTTCTTTCAAAATAGTATACATACTTGAAAAATGTTATTTGGGCAAGAGCATTTATAGGCAACATTCGAGCTCATTTGAGGACTCCATTGACACACTCTTATAGATTTGTTGTCATCCACCGTTCTTGAAGCCTCCATTGTGTGCTTGAGTCCATTGCTCAATACTAATGTTGTAAAAAAAAACTCATACAACTCCGATTTATTTCTTTGATGTCCTCAGTGACTTTATTAAACTTCTAAATTTGGAATTGACATCCGACA
The DNA here is from genome assembly GCF_027475165.1 of Benincasa hispida. Classification (NCBI taxonomy): domain Eukaryota; kingdom Viridiplantae; phylum Streptophyta; class Magnoliopsida; order Cucurbitales; family Cucurbitaceae; genus Benincasa; species Benincasa hispida. The sequence continues at coordinate 37,302,549 of NC_143486.1, read as the reverse complement.
TGATAAATATAATTCTTTAATGTACTAAATTTGTATTTTTTTTCTTGAAGTTGCTGACAATATGCCGTAAGAATAATCGATGGTGACATTTTGATCCCGTCCAACTATTTTCTAGATTGTTCACTACTAAGATATTGCAAGCATGTTGATTCGAAATTAAACACACCTCTTCATGTGTAACAATTTCTCTCAAATGTTTCAAAAACCACCCCCATGAGTCCACAAACTTCTCATCTACAACGAAAGATTCAAGATGAAGAAGATGTCCATTTAAATCAACTGATGTAGCAATCAATAACTTTCCTCGATATTTGCCATACAAGTGGGTACCATCTATTTGAATAACCACCTGACATCTATTAAAAGTTTCTATATAAGGTCCAAATACTCAAAATATAGAATTAAGGATGACATGTCCTTCAGTTGCCGTTTCATTTACTTTCCACTCGACACACGTTCTAGGATTGGTTTGCTTAACCATATACAGCTACCTGGATAACAATTTTTATAACTCGTCTTAGTCACCGAACACTTTAGCCAATGCCTTTCGTTTGCCCTCCCACACTCTATGGTAAGGAATATAATATCTATATTTTTTTTTATATTGGACTTGTAGTTGTGCCACACTGATGGATGGTTTTTCTCTTACGACATCACAAAATTCTAGTGTAATCATCGAATAATCTAAATGCACATGACTTTGACTAAATTCTGAGTAAAAGCATATATGTTGCTCTTGCAACCTTCTTCCCGCTTCTTACATCGAATTGTCCAAATCGTCAGAGTCGATTCAACGACCTCATATGGTGTGTGACACTTAATAGCAAAACACTTGCCTACATGTTGTAGCATTTCTTTGTCTTCACAAATCACCCCCTTATACAATTAGGGATAGTCAACATCCGCAAGGGCTACAATTGGGTCGTTGTTCTCGAATGCTATCTATTACATTCATATCCAAATCATTGAACGTATTTAAAGATAACTCATGTTCATGACCATCAAAATCCGGCTTCTCAAATTTATCGTCTATTTGATTTTGTTCTAAAATCCCTATATTGATATTTTTAGTCACCATATCTTCATAATTACAGACTGGTGCAACTGATTCAGGATCAGGGTCAATAAATTAAGTGAGATATTCAAACTGAATAAAGGGTTGTACATTCAAGTTTATATCCAACCCTATCCTACTCACATTAACATATAAATGCACTAAATTCCAGAGTAGCATCGTGATTGAGAACATCGGGTTCATTGCTTGTTCATTAGGAATAGGGAATGACAAACGATATCTACCTAAATTATTAGATTAGGATGTCTAGATACTATTTCTAACTGGTTTGCTCTCATATCTAATGTGACTAATACTTACCTTAATTATATCTTTGATATCATCAATACAAATATCACTAATATCTACCTAAGTCATGTCGTCACTATCACAAATATCATTGATATCACTAATATACAGATATCATTGATATCTACCTAAGTTCTATCATTGATATCATCGATATCTACCTAAGTTATATCGCTAGTATCATTGATATATGGATGTCATTGATATCTGCCTAAGTTCCATTACTAATACATAAATATCATTGATATCACCAATATCGATGATGTCATGATACACAGAAGATATCACTTATAGAAAGTTATCACTCATAAAATTGTATTACTTATAAACTTTAATCACTAAACATATATAAGTGATAGACTACTATCATTGACTATCATTAATAGAATTGTATTTCTCTTTAATATTATTAATTGAGATATTGATATACTTATATTATACTGGAACTTTACTATACGATTGATATAGAGCCGAGCAATAAATTAAAGTAGACTTTTTCTGTAATGAATTTTACTACTGCTTATATAACTTCGTGGTTTACATTTTAAGGGAATTTTGATGTACCAAAAAAATATGAAGTTGAGCAATAAAGTAAACCATGAAATTACACAGAAAGGTATTACTCTCAAATTACAAAGCACTAAATTAAATTAATAAATCACTATGATAATACAAATTAAAACAACAAAAGCTTGATAATCTTTACAGGTTCATGGGCATGAATCATGATTCAAGATTAGAGATGAACTTGGCCAACTAGAAACGCCTTGATTCTATATGGTATCATCACCACTGCCACCGTCTCTATTGCAGACGACACCCTTCATGTGCGAATACATCTTCAGCTCAACTCGCCAGAGCAACAAACTTAGATTTAGGGTGAGTTTGGATTAACTTTTCAAGTGATAATTTTGAAAGTAAGTCATTTTGAAAAAAATTGAAGTGATTGAAGACCACTTAAAATAGCTTTTGAAACACTTTCAAAATTCATTTTAATCGTTTCTTATCAAAAGAGTTTAAAATAAAATGTATTTTTTTTTAGAGAAAAATACACAACGACTGTATCATAAGAAAAATGTACAAAATCATTAATTAAGTTTCGAGTAAATTGGTACATTAATTATATTTATTATGGTGTTCGCTCTACAGAGAATGTAAGGTTATGGTTGGTAATTTTCTGGATCAAGCCTAAAACTTCAACTCAAAACAAAGAGCACGAAAGAAGAAATAGATCAGAAGAAAACATGCGCAATTTAATTAAAAATGTGCTAAGAATGGACAAGTCTAGGGTACTCATTGTTCTTATTTTATATTTGGTACCATTCTTATTTGAAGTTTTCTCATTTACCTATTAAAACTATTTGTGTTGAAGAATATACCTTTCTAAAACTAGAAACCTAGCATGCTCCGATAGAAGGAGAATAGACGAACATATGACTTACAAGAGGATAAAAGTCAATCACGAAAAGTACTACAATAAATTTTTAAGAATAAGTGTAATTGGTCCCTATGAATTCAATTTAACCAATTTAGTTCCTTAATTTTGAAAAATAAGTTTAAAAGCTTCCTACTACAATAAATAATTAATTATTTTTTATATTATTAAAACCTTTTTAAATTAGAAAAAAATGAAAAAGAAAAGAAAAATATTTCTCTCACTTCTCTCTCTCCTCGATCCCCTCCCTCAGCCTCCAACATCTATGAAGCACAAATACTTCATGTGAGACAAAGAATCAGTATCAAACACGTATCGGATACTAATACTTCCAAATACTTCATATCTGACACACAATTTGATGTATCTATACTTTCAGATACTTTCCAGATACGTATCTGACAAGCGATTTGACGTATCCATTTCTATGCGTACCTTTTTATTTTAAGAAAAAAGACAAGTAACTCATCTAATCTTTCCCAATCTAAAATTAGGAAACTTTTTTTTGAAAAGCTCACTACTCGAGTCCAAAACTAAAAGAAAAATAAATAAATAGCGAACCAAACCATAGACTATAATCATCTAATCTCAATCTTCACATTTGAGTCCCCACAAAGTCTACCAAAATATAAACCATTTTGATGCTTTCAACAATAAGTTCTTCGTTTATCTTCATACTTCTCTCTATAATCTTCTTCTTTTTTTTTCTTCTTTGCAATATGAGTCACTTTTCTATTGCATTTTATTAACTATTATACTTCAATATCTTAGATATTGTTTTTTTTTTTTTGTATTGTATTTTAGTGTTTGTATTCTATTTTATTGTTATTAACTTGTATGCTAAATTTATCTATACTCTAGATTTTTTTAAAGAAAAAAATGTATCTTCAATATATCAGTAATCTCGTTTTTTAGAAATATATAAAAAAGTGACATATCGTATCCGTATCTTAATTTTTTAGAAATTGACGAATCGCCGTATCCGATCGTATCCATATCGGGTAGCCGTATCTGTGCTTCGTAGTCCACCATCATTCTCTCCCGATCTTAAAAAAAATAATAAATAAAAACTAATTTCATTTAAAATTTTAAATTGAAATTTAATTTCTCTCACCTTCTCTCTCCTCCATTCCTTCCACAGTCCACCGTAATTCCCTCTCTCCTTCTAACTGTATTACTCAAAATTAGGGTTTATTTTAATTTTTTAGTTTGATTGTACTGAAAATTATGTTTGGATTGGGCATAGTGATTCTCAAGAGGAAGAAGATCAAAGCCATTTTTTTTCCTTTTGTTAGCAAAGTTATTGAATAAAATAATAATAATAATAATAATAATAATAATAATAATAATAAATAAATAAATAAAAATCCCAAGATTGATTGCAGTACGGCCCAACGATGTTGGTAAAGGAAAAATATCAAGCATGCTGCCATTATTCATGATTTGGATTTAATAATGCAACAGTGCATACGTTTTTAATTATAAAATCAGAATCGTTAATGTCCTTTTTTTTTATTTTGATTTTTGAAAATTAAGTTTATAAATATTCTATTTATCTCTAATTTTTTTGTACTGATGTCTACTTTTTACTCATATTTTCACAAATCAAATCAAAATTTGAAAACTAAAAAAAATAATTTTTTAAAATTTGTTTTTGTTTTGGAATTTGACTAAGAAGGTAACTCTTTTACTCATAATTTCACAAATCAAATCAAATCATTGTTTACTATTGTAAAGCAGTCCAAAACATAGGTTGATCAAACATTCTCTTCAAGGAGGAGGTTGCAATAGTCCAACTTTAGGGTTGTGGGAATAGATAAGAAGCTCTCTATATCTTGCACACTACGGAATATGATTTACATAAGCTTCACCCTCTGTCAGTTATGCAATTCAAGGATATATTGGAGTTGGCTAACGACTTCTGCACACATTTTGACCTTTGTTACACTCTTCTCTTTCGGTCATTCTGCAATCACCTTCAACTGGTCATTTGCAAACTCCATCACACTCTTAACAATCTCTATTGTTTTAAATTGATATCCACTTCACTTCCTCTTACTTCTTCTCGAAGCATTTCATCCTTCAATGCTTCGACCAGTACGTGTTCCATGCATCTAACCTGTGTTCCATGCATCTAACCTTGTGACATGTCCATTCCTTGACTAGACATCGTGGGGATGTTCAGATCCTGTGATTCACCAATGGGGACACTATTATTCTTATGGTTTGACACATTAGACCCGACGTCCGAATAGGTCTTTGACCGTGCTTCTGTAACTCTATCCTTGCCGAAGACGTACACCAGATCATCATAGTATGGGAACGACTTGTGCAAAGTGACTGTACAAACAATAAAGTGGATGCTATGATTAGGTTACTAATATTCGTAAAACAATTTAGACAAAATTTCACCTTCACCCATCCATCAAATGTCTCCCGCTTTGCTATGATGCATTGGAATTCTTCATTCCAGCCGAATCCACTACAAGCTGGTCTTCTCATTTATGCGATTGCTTGGCTGGTTTTTTTTCTAAGGATTTGACCTGATGATTTATAGTTGGCGATCCTTGGATATTGTATCTCCATCATCATACATTGCAGTTGTGCCAAGTACCTAGGTCAAAACGTCCCATTATTCGATCTCCATCCACCAGATGCGACTAAGCCCACTAAGCACTCGACAAGCTTCACTTCTTCCTCTTTAGTCCAAGTGTGCTTCGGGGATCTAAAGGAACTTGACATTCTAGTGTATATATGTACACATTTTAATACAATTAAACTATAAACCATTACAAGTTATAATTAATGAAGTGAAGTACAAAATATAGTAAACATAATGATAGTAAGAGAAATCCAAATCAAGTCATTTTCATAACACACGAAAAATAAAAAATAAATGTTCTAATCGATTAAAGAAACATAAAGGCACTAATCATTACGTAACTCCCATTTAGAAAACATCTATTTAGCCAATTCATCCCTTCAGTGGGTCTATTCATTTGAACTCTCAATGTAATTGATCTCATCGCCCCCAGTTGTAGCAAAGTTGGAGTTAACCTCATCCAAATCCTTGACCAGTTCATTGATGGTTCGACATTGGATTTACACTGGATAGTATGATTTTTTCATAAAATTGCCCATCTACCATGCAACAATGCAAACGCTCTCTCAATAAATATCATGATATTTAACAAGATGTAAATATGAACACAAAACCGAAGGAAAAATCATAAGTAAAAATGTGAGTCCACATGATGTAATCATGAACAAAAAACAAATAATATGTGTGTCAATGGGTAAGTCCATCAATACAAATACGTTTTCTATTTTATCATATAAACAAATCTATAGAAATGTGTTCTCGCACATCAACAAACCTCAGGCCACTGAAGTTATATGCTAGTTGTTCAACAAGAGCACACGAAAGTAAATATTAGTAGCTATAAAAAAAACAAATAAAAATGAAAAATCTGTAACCATCTTTCAAAAGATTTACTTAAAGCAAAAGAGAGAAAGAAAGTTTAGTCTTAGTAAGAGAGAGTGGGCAAACAAAATGGACACAATTGTCTTCTAACAAGTTCAACCTTAAAACAAAGTATAAAGGAAAACATTAGTATTATACAGAACTAAAACCAATAAAGGGAGGAGTGAAGACATGTGATAAGAAAATAATGGAGGAAGAAGGAAATGACATACCAATTGCATTTAGGGAGTAGATGGAATGGGGAGGTCCTTAAAGTTGAAGGGAAGTGATACCCATATATAAAGAACACAAAGAGAACCATTTGAGAATAAGCAAATAAAGTCAATGATTTTAAAATAAACCTACCTAATAAAGTGTACCTAACAACTAATGTCAATGATCCTAAAAATAGAGGAAATGGAAATCCAATCAACCAAATAAACAGTACCAAAGTACTATTATCAATCAATGTACAATGAAAAAATCAGGCCTAAAAACAGGATATTGACCAACCAGTGAATTTATTTTAAAGAAACCAATGAATGGGAATAGGATCCAACCACAGATATATGAATTTTATTCATTGAAATTCAAATTTCAAATATATCATGAATAATGGTAAATCAGAAAACAACAACGTAGATACAAAAATCACTAAAACCAAAAGATGTCATTTCATTCAAGGCATTGTGCACTGAAGGAGATGAATTGAAAATAGAGACCAATAATGTGTTGAGGTTGATGCCCTAAATCTCGTAAGGTCTTATAGTTTGTAGTGATAACATAAATGGTCTGTAGTAGATGGATAAGATTGAATATCTTATCGTGGTGACACTACGAGTATGACCCGCTTTGTAGGTGTTACGATTGTTGTAAAGTGCTACAAATGATCTGATCTTGATCATTTATGTGGAGACATGTGAGCGAGGATATTCTGTACAAAGAAGTTTTATAAGACCAGACCACGAAATGTTTAGTCTCATTATATAATGTCGTTCATAATATAGACTTACATTTCACCAAGATGACTATAAGTAATATGACCTAAATCCTAAGTAAGTTGTGAACTCCTACCTATGAGGACAGTCCTTTGATTTGTGTGTGTGAGAGGGACTAGATCGCCGACTCAACAAGCTTACCATTTCGAGGATTCATTTGATTGGGGAGCTGGGAACATAGCTACATAAGAAAGAATTCACTCCTTCCCCTATATCGGGACAAGTAGATAAATTGCTCCCTTAAGGGTTGATTCCGGGGTTTGAATAATGTGGTGTCATACCCTCTCCTGGCCCGAGAGGGGTTTAATCATAGTTGGACTATGATTTATTGTTCATTAGAGGGATCAGTGGTTCTTAAAGAGTTAGATGTAACTATAGCGGCAAGACGGTAATTTTGGTCAAGTTGTACTTACGAGCAATTTGTGAAGGGTCATTGTACTATTGATTGTTTATATCCAATGGATACATAAATATATATGTAGTTCGAAGAGTACAACCGTCAGTCTTTAATGGAGTACCCGATAGTTAACGGATGATGAATAATTTAATTAAAGAGTTTAATCAATTCACGTATCATTGGAGCTTCAAGGTACAGGTCCATAAGGTCCTCTCGGTAGCTCAATAAGACTAAATGAGAATCAGTTTTTGGATTAATTTGAATTGTTCAAATTAATTGAGGGAATTAATTATATATGATATAAATGTATAATGTATTTGATACATTATAATATAAAGATTATTTGAGAGGAAGTAAATATTTGAATATGATTCAAATATTAATTATGTGAATTGGATTCATAATATTAAATTTAATATAAATGTGATTTATATTTAATGTCATTTGTGAGAGAAAAGAAACTATAGGTTATTTGATATAACATATAGTTTAATGTTTAATGTATGATAAGTTAGTTATTATTTAATAATTATTAAATGTTTTATTAATTAAAAATATATATATTTTGGGAGGGAGCCTCCCCTACCTTTTCTCTCTCAAACGTGAGAGTGGGGAAATGCTTTCATTCATCGAACCAGTTGTCTTTCCTGAAAAATATCAGAGAATAATTCTATGTGAGTTGCAAGTGAATAGAAAGTTTCCTACTCCTTACTCCTCACTTCTTCCAAAAAATCTTTTCCCTTCCCTCACCAAAATCACCAGAGCCCACACCTCCTGGATTCACATCGGAAAATTCTAAGGTTTCCAATTGGTGGTGTCCTATTTGGCCATTTTGGTTGTCGTTCGTGATTTACAAACAAAAGGGGTTTTAACATGATTTTTTGAGATATTCAAGGGTTGGTCCTCTGTAAATGCATGCTATTGTATATTCTCTGTAAATGCATAATTTTTTTCGCTTTTATATAAAATTTCAATTCTATAAAATTGGAAATTTTGAGCGATCCTGCTTCCGCTCAAGGATCCTATCGTTAGGGTTCATTCACAATGGAGATACAAATACCAACAATGTGCATTACAAACGAAAACATGCACAAAAGTTTATGGTAATATGAAATGAAGCACATGAGCTTAAAATTAGTGACCTACAATGGACATACATAGACTAATAAGTCAATGATTTTGAAATAAACCTATCCAATAAAGAAAGTGTTGGGTTATATATCTTAAACTCGAAGTTTGTAAACTTTAAACATATTCTATTTATAATAACGTTATTAATGAGATTTATTCAATAAAATTGTTATTGAGTATGTAAATTGCATTTATAGTTTTCTAAATCTCATAAACTAGAAAACTCATGGCTATAACATGAATACATAAACTTTATGTAGATACATAAATATGATCAAACTTGAGTATATAGCCAAAACAGTCTATAAATATATGGATAAGGTTGGGTACCTTATCCTGGGGACACTATGGATACGGTCTGCTTTGTATTTTGATACAAACAATGTGATCTCAAAATTGTTCATGTGGAGACATGCGAGTGGTGGTATCCTATGCAAAATATGTTTGCATAAGACCAGACCACAAAATAGTCACTTTTCTTTATAACGCCTTTTACTGTTAAAACTGACTATTTCAATTCGATGACCTAAGGTAAACTCGATCTCAATCCTGAGGTAACTATGAACTCTTGTATATTCAAGATTATCCTTTAATATGCATAGGTGAGAGTGGCTCATCATCACCATTCAGAGCCTCCCATTTTAGAGGTAAAACTAGGTAGATAGTTGGGGACATTGTCTTGCAAAATGGAATTCACTCCTACCCGACTTCAGGAAAAGTAGATAAATTGTTTCCTTAAATACTAACTCTTACTCTTGAACAAATGAGCCCCACCCTCTCTATGACTAAGAGGGGCTCGGTTTATTGGTAGGACCATAAACCAACTCTTCATTAGTGGATCAATGGAAACTTAAGGAGTAAGATGTATTATAGAGGTAAAAAAGTAATTTTGACTCAACTGTAAATACAAATGACTTATGAAGGATCGACTTACTGATTATGGTTAAAATATATATGCAGTGAGGAGAGTGTAACTACTGAGCTACAATGTAGTGTCTCAATAGTTAAGGAATATCGATTAATTCAGTTAAAAGAGTTTAGCCAGTTAATCTCAAATTATTGGAGCTCATGATCTGTAAGTCCATTAGGTCCCTCTACTAGCTCGTAAATGGATTAAACCTTAGAATACCATGTTAAGTGAATTTGAAACGTTCAAATTTGGATTAGGGTTTGAATTATTATATACGATATAAATAACGTTTAATTATTGAATTAAGCATAATTGGAGAGTTAAAATATTTAAATTTGATTTAAATATTATATATATAAATATTGATTCATATTTGAATTAGGTGTTTTATTAATTTATTATTTAAATTAAGTTGAATTTGAATAATTTCAAATTCAGTATTAATTATTTTTTAATATAATTTGATTTTTGTGAAAAAAAATGAATTAAATTAAAAATAAATAACATGTTAGTGGATTTTTCCAAAATGTTATACCTAATCAATCAATTTAGTGGAAAGTTGAGTGTCAATTTCTTGTAAACTAAATTGCATGTTCAAAATCAATAAATAGTGGTTTTAATTTCAGTGAAAATTCTCGTGCATAATTCAATTTTGAAGAAAAAGAGTTTTATGTTAAAACTCTCTCCAAACCTCAAAGTTCATCCCAAATCTATCTCAATTTGGGTACCACCACCTGATCTAAGGCCAAGAGTTTAGTGATGAAGATCTTGTGGTAGTCTACTTCAAGATTACAAGAAGACATTCGTAGAGTTTTAGAGCAATTGGTGGAATCTACAAAGGTAATTTCTATAAACCCTAAATTCTGGAAAAACCATGAATTTGCATGCTAATCTACTAAAATTGATGTAGTTAGAGTGTTTAGGTTTCTAATTGCTTCCGTGTGTTGATTGTCAACTCCATCAAAAAGTACTATTTTCAATTAATGTACAATAGAAAACAAGCCTAAAAATAAGGGATTGACCAACCAATTTGAATCTATTTTAAAAAATCCAATGAATGGAAATAGGGTCCAACCTTAGAGATATGAAATTCATTCATTAAAATTCAAATTTCAAAATATATTATGAATAATGGTAAATCAGAAAACAACAGAGACCAACAATGGAGATATAAATACCAACAATATGTGCATTAGAAACCAAAAGATGCACAAAAGTTCATGGTAATGTAAAATAAAGCATAGAACTAAAAATCAAGGACCTACAATGGACATACATAGACCACTAATGTGCCTTAGAAATCAAACAAAAACATAGGCCACAAACAAGAACATAAGTTTAAAAATACATGATCCTCATCATCGGCTAGGAAAGAAGAGAAACAAACCTTTTACCTCCTCCCCTACCAAACTACAGTCTACATCCTTCAACCCCTACGAAACTCTAAAGGATAACCTCCATCCCCCACCATGCAAAATCGAACGACAACAAAGAGGATCCTTCGTTTGGAGTGATAAGGGGATCCTTCGTTTAGAGCGGCAGGGAGAAGAAGGAAGGAAAGCATTTGGATCAACAAGGAGAAAGAGGAAGTCAGACAAAATGGGTTCAAATCTAGGGAAAAACATGCATTTTGAGTACCAAACAAAGATCTATAAGTCTGTGAAGGGTTATATGAAATAAAGTTAAGGTTTCATCAAACCGACCCAAAATCAAACTTTTAAGGAGAAAAGGAGAGGACAAAACCCCGATGAAGATGATATCAAAGTCCCCTAAAATACCCTACCAAAAGAGAGAGACGCACGATATCAAGGTCCTCTAAAATACCCTATCAAAAAAGAGAGAAAAGAAAGATACCATAAATCGACAGAGATAAAAGGAATGACAAACCTAATCTAAGATGTGGAACCAACGGAGATGAAGGAGACAAGAAAGCTCTGAGGAGTGGAATCGAGGAATGAGAGAGGCGGAAGAGAGTGATGAGAGAGAGACGATTGAAAGAAATCGAGGGGTGGGGAGAAGAAATCATTATAGCTTGTGATAGGGTGGGAAACAATGAATATTGTTTGCTAATTAGGGTTATAACATTTAGAGCTCCAACTAAAAATAGTTTGAATACCAAACATGGAGTGGGCTATTATAGCCCACTTTTTCTAAATCCAATCTGGGGCCCAAATAGCCTCAAATGGTTACCAAACATGACCTAAAGTTTTAACTCAAAGTCAAACTTTCGCTATAATTTTCCTACTTTTTGAATGGTGGCACAATTCTTGAGATTGATGCGTTTTCTGAATATATGTATTCTACTAAAAGACAAAAACAAAAAGAAAAATATAATTTTCTAAGTAGTTTCAATTATACCCATTTTGACAAATTTTTAATTAATTTCACCTTTGTAATTGATTTTTTCTTTTAATTACAAAAACTGAAAACTGAACAATGAAGAAAGAAAGAAATGTTTGATCAAAATCATAGGGAGGGAAGTGGGAAGAGAGGAGGCCCACTTCGTCTTTTGGTCTTCTAGGATTTAGCGTCGCCGCTGCCGTGGGTGGTCCGTTCAACTCCGTTCAGATTCGTGGGTTCCTTTCTTCACGTTTTATGGGGTTCCCTTCAACTTCGTTCGTCGGCGGTCGAGGTTCAATTTGGTCTGTTCTGTCCAGGTCGTTCTGTTCGATTTCCTCGGGTCTGGTTTGTGTCTGGTCGGTCGCTGTCGAGGTGGAGGGTCCAGGTCAGTCGTTGTGGTTTGTTTGGCTGTTCTGATTCGAGGTAGTTTGTGCTTTTGGGTATTGAGGTGCGGGCTAATCACAGTGGAAGCGGGTGACGATGGTGCGTAAGTGGTCGCCTTTAAGATTGAAGGAGAAGAATAGAGGTCAAGTTGCTCGTCAACTCTTTTGTCTGCTTAGACTGGAGATTGATGCCCATTCTTCGGAGGTGAAGGATCAAGGGTTGGCCGACGGTCATTCTAAGAAGGGTGATGGTTCTAATAGGAGGAGTGTCGACATTGTAGGGCTAGGGAGGTCGTCAGTGGGTGTTCCGGAGGCAGTCGAAGGGAAGTCCTTGGCGCCTAACCCAGATTCGGTAGTAAGTTGAGTTGTGGGGGTTGATTTGGGTGGGTTGAGTTTTGGGTCAGTTGATGGGCTTGGGAGTTTGAGTTCTAGTGGAGTTAGGGAATAGGGTCTGAAGGGTGTGTCTGGGAGCTTTGAGGGTGATGGGGGCTCGGTTGATAACCGGGTTATAAGGGGTGTTGGGTTAGGACTTGATGGAATTGAGGTGATCGGAGTTGAAGGGGGTGGTTTGGTTCTGGGGGAACTGGGAAATGAGTCAAAATGAGTGGGGGTTTTAGTGGGTGGGTCGCGTGCTGGGTCGGAGTTGGAAGGCTTGGGGGGGCAGAAGTCAGGCAGGGAGGAGGTTTCACGGGCTGGGCCTTTCGGTAGTGAGGGTCGCTCAGTGGACACACGGGATTCTTCATGTTCGGAAGAAGTTGGTTCCCAAAACTGGTTTAGCTAGAAGGTTTGGTCCTAAGTCTATCATGTTAGGAGAGAGGGGGTGGTTCTGGTCATGGTGTGAAAGGGGGTAATTCATGGGGGGGCCTTTTTGGATCGAAGTTGAGGGGAAATTTAGAGTTTATTCCACCAGTGGTCGAAGATGAAAAGACTATTGTTGAACCCTGTGAGGAATTATTGAAGAGGGTGTGTGTCTATGGGAGAAATCTTTGGTTGGTCAGTTTATGGATGCCAAACTCCCATATACTGTTATTTGTCGAATTATTCAGAGAATTTAGGGGACGCATAGAGATGCCAACTATTACCTTGTTAGAGAACGGTTTGATTATCTTTAAATTTCAGAAGGTAGAGTCAAGGGATTGGGTGCTGAAAAATGGTCCATGGCACTTGGGTGGTAAACCCATTTTATTGTTCCTGAAATCTTTGTTTTTTATTTTGTTCCTATCTGGATTAAATTGGAGCGTGTTCCCTTGGAGTTATGGACAGATAGGGGTTTAGTAGTGTTAGCTAGTATCGTGGGTAAACCTGTCTCTTTTGATGTTGCAACAAGAGAGCGGCGACGGTTATTATTTGCGAGGGTTTGTGTTCAGATGGATGGTGATTCGTTAATGACCCCTTCGGTCACTGTTAGAATGCGGGGTCAGAAGTTTATTATTCCAGTAGTGTATGAGTGGAAACCTTGTAGGTATGCGTGCTGTGGATCCTTTGGGCATTCCGGTGCTGTGTGTGAAAAGTAGGATGTGGAAAAGAGTTAGGAGTTGTGTATTGTGGCGATAAATGAGGGGTGTTTGGGGGAGAATGGGAGAGAATGGGGGTATTGAGAGTGTGATGAAGGGGCAGAATGTGGGTATTCGTGAAAAGAGAGATAACCTAGTGGTTGGGAGTAAGGGTGTGAGGAGTGTTGATGAGTTTACTATGGTCAGCCGTTGTAGGTGCGATAGAGGAGGTGTAGGCCATAGGGGTAGCAGTGGGTCACCAGACTCGGTGCCCTTGAGGAACAGAGCAGTATATGGGTCCCTTGGAATTACGGGGTTTGTAAAGCATGTTGATGATCGCAATAAGTTTGATATTTTGTGTGATGAGGAGGAAGACTCGTTGGCTTTGGCTCTAGTGTAGGCAGATCCCGATCCATTGTCTGTTATGGATGAGATGTTCAAGAGTTCAGACAAAGGGCCCAGTGGGAGGTGGTAGGTGTGATCTGTTATCAGGTCTATGATTTGGTGTTCCTGGAATGTTAGGGGGTTGAACGACCCTCTTAAGTGTAGGGTGGTGGCAGACTTTCTGGCTTCATCCTCTGTTACTTTCTACTGCTTACTTGAGATGAGGGTTCGTTGTGAAAATTTTTGTATGGTGATGGGTAGGTTTGGTGATGCATGGAGTTGTGTGTGTAGCTATAGTGTGTGGGGAATTGAGAGGATCTGGGTGATGTGGCGGAAGAGTGTCTATGAGTTTTCTATTAACGTCAATGGGGATCAGTTCATTTCTGGGACCTTAGTGGATATTATATCTACTGCTAAGGTACATATCGGTGTTGTGTATGCCTCTAATCATGTGAACAAGAGGGGGAACTTGTGGTTTCAGCTGATGAATGTGTGTGTCTCATGGTAGCTTCCTGGAGTTGTTTTTAGGAGATTTTAATGCCATTCGTAGTAGTTTAGAAGATTTTGGTGGTTTCCCTAGCTTGAGGAAGATGGAAGAGTTTGATAGGGCGTTATTGGAGGCAGATTTGGTTAAGTTGGGTGTGACAGGTAACTGGTTTACTTGGACTAGTAAAATTCAGGGGAATGGTATCTTGCGCCGGTTGGATTGTTTCTTGTCTAATGAGGCATGGAAGGTAGCTTTCCCGTATTCAGAGAGTAGGGTTGGTCAGTGGAGAATTTCTGATCATAGCCCTCTTCTGGTGTCTATAGGGGAGATGAGGAGTAGACCACCTTCCACTTTTTGTTATTTTTCGCATTGGGCGGAGGTTGAGAGTTTTATTGATACTATCAGGTCAATGTGGAGAAGGTCTGAGGATGTGTCCCCGATGGTTTAGTTTTGTGCGAAATTTGAAGGCAGTGAAGAGAGTTTTACGTGCTTCGTTTAGGAGGCGTATCTCTGTGTTAACTGATGAGGTGAGGGCGGCTAGGTAGAAAGGGATCCTAATTTAGAGTCGGTGTATGTGGAGGCGGCTCGAGCCACTGAGGTGTTCTGGTCAGTGGCGAGATTGGAGGAAGCGTCGCTTCGATAGAAGGCTAGGGTGAGGTGGCTGGAGTTAGGTGATATAAACACAGCTTTCTTTCATCGTTGTGTCCATTCTCGATGCAGTTGTAGTGGTTTATTTATGGTCGTGGATGCTAGAGGGACGCACCAGACGATGCATGATAGGGTGGCAGAGGTGGCAATAAAGTTCTTTCAAGGATGTTTAAGGTCTCAGCCAGTGGGGTATAGGGATCTTATTGCCCGAATTAGGGAAATTTTGCAATTCAGCTGGTCCAAGGAGGGGGTAGAGGCGCTTGGTCGTCCAGTGAGTCAGGATGAGATTAAGAAGGCTTTATTCTCGATAAAGTCTGGGAAGACTCCTAGGCCTGATGGGTTTTCGGTTGATTTTTACAGAGCTGCTTGAAATATGATTGGGGATGATTTTTGTGATGCTGTGCTGAATTTTTTTGAGTCCTGTTACCTACCTAGTGGATTTAATTCTACTGCTATCACTCTTATACCAAAGAGGTGGGGAACAGAACGTATGGAGGATTTTCGTCCTATTTCTTGTTGCAATGTTTTGTATAAGTGTATCTCGAGGATCTTAACTGAGAGATTACGGTTGTGGTTGCCTGCTTTCATCAGTAGTAACCAGTCTGCATTTGTTCCGGGTAGGTCGATTTTCGAAAACATATTATTGTGTCAAGAGCTTGTGGGGGGGGCTATAAGGAGGACAAACGGAAGCCACATTGTGTGTGTCGAAGGTCGACCTTCAAAAGGCGTATGATTCGGTAAATTGGGGTTTTCTATTTGGTGTGTTGCTGGCTATATGTACGCTCTTCAGTTGTTAGTTGGGTGAGGGCTTGTGTTTACTTCACCTATGTTCTCTATGATGGTTAATAGTTCCCTTTTAGGGGTTTTTTTCTGGTAGGAAAGAGTTGAGACAGGGGGAGACAGGGGATCCATTATCTCTCCTTTTTTTGTTTGTGATGGTGATGGAGGTCTTGTCTAGGTTGTTGAATAGCCTCCTGTGTGGTTTAAGTTCCATGATCGGTGTGAGCGTATGGGCCTAACTCATTTGTTTTTTGCAGACGATTTGATGATTTTCTGTGCAACTGAGAAAGATTCTTTGGAGTTTTTGAGGCAAGTCCCTTGCAGATTTTGCCGAGTTTCTGGGTTAGTTGATAATATTGGAAAGAATTCCATGTTTGTTGCAGGTGTGGAGTCCGGGGAGCAGGCAGAGGAACTAGCTACGTGTATGGGTTTCTCTCTTCGTGTTGCCTGTATGGTAACTCATGAGGTTGATCGTCTGTTACGTAGTTATTTATGGAAGGGTAGTGCAGTGATTAGGGGAGGTGCACAGGTGGAGTGGGATGAGGTGTGCTTACTGTTGAGAGGGGGGAGGGGAGAGAGTTGGGTGTGAAGCATGTGGCGTCTTGGAACCAAGCTACTATTATAAAGCTGCTCTAGCTTCTTTTAATTAAATCAGGTTCATTATGGGTGGCGTGGGTGGAGGCTTATGTTTTACGTGGGCAGTCTCTGTGGGCTATTCGGAATGAGGTTGGGAAGTCTTGGTGCTTGAGGACTATATTGCGAAATAGAGATAGATTCAAGCATTTGGTTCGTTTGATGGTTGGCGATGGTCGGTCTTGTTTTGTTTGGTGGGATCCTTGGCTGCCGGGGGGTGCAATTTTGGATTCTTATGGGTCTACGGTGGTTTATGATGTAGGGAGTAATTTGGAGGTGCGGTTGTCAGATTTCATGGTTAATGAAGAAGGTTGAAGTTGGCCTACAGTGCTTTGGGAGTTTCTTGAGATCTGGGGTCTTATTCAGGTAGTGAGGCCGAGGGTGGGGGGAAAGATTATTGAGTGTGGGTACCGGATGTGAGTGGTCGGTTTTCTATCGCTAGTGCGTGGGAGAGTTTGCGTCCTCGTCGTCCTAAGGTGTCTTGGGCTGGTATTTTGTGGGCGGGGGGTGGTATTCCGCGTCACTCCTTCTGTGCATGGTTAGTTGTGAGGGACGGTTTGAGTACGCGGGATTGGTTGAGGAGTTGGGGTGTGTTGTCAGAGGGAGGGTGCCTTCTGTGTGGGGGAGGTGTGGAGTCGCGAGATCATTTATTCTTTGAGTGTGGGTTTAGGAGAGAGGTGTGGTCTGGTGTGTTGCGTCAGTTGTGCTCGTCGCATCGGATGGCAAGTTGGGATGTGGAGTTGAGTCAGTTGTGTCGAGTGGGGTCGGGTAAGGGGGTGCGTAGTAAGTTATTCCGTGTTTTCTGGTGTGCTTCCATATACTACATATGACAAGAATGTAATCGACGACTGCATGGAAGTAGACCGAGATCGGTGTCAACTCTGGTTCACCTTATGGTCTCGCTCGTGCTTCCTCCTGGCAGGTTGATCCTCTTGGTCTTTTATAGTATATTTCAGATGTTTTTCTTGTTGTACTTCCTGTTGTTCTTTGTTTTTTTTTCTCTCTATGGCTCTCTCTAGTGGTCTGTGGGTTAGTTTCTTTTGTGTTGGTATTGTTCTGATCTTATCTTGTAGACTTTGGTTTTGGGTTTGTTACCCTATCTTTGCTTATGCTTTGACACTTTGATGCCTTAATCTCGGGCTATGGGATCCCCCTTGTTGTTGTATAATAATATCACCTATTCTAAAAAAAAAAAAAAGAGTTGGAGAGAAAAGGGAAGAAAATGAACATTAAAAAAGGTTATTAAACCTTTTTTTAAGAAGGAAGAAATACACTTTTGGACCCTAAGATTTGAATTAGGTTACATTTGAGTCTTTAGGTTTTTAAACTCAACAATTTTATCCTTGAATTTACTTTTGGTGGTATTATTGGTCCCTTTATCAATTTTTTTTCTATTAATTCCTATCTGGAAGGAAGGCTGCATAGCATCTATTTTTTATTGAAAAATATTTCCCTAATTTCTTTATTAGTAAATTATGAATATATATTATTTAGAGAAATTATTTTAAATGACAAAATTGTTGAAAATATTTATAAATAATAGCAAAATTTCACAGTCTATCTGTATCACGTAGTCTATCACAGTCTATTGCAAATACGGTGAAATGTTTTTACATTTGTAAATGTTTTGGGTCATTTTCCTATATTTGAAAACAATGCTATAATTTAATATATTTTTCTTCTTTTCTTTACTTTAAACCATCCCTCTTTCATGGTTAGCAATACCACCAAGTGGCCGCTGCCATGGCATCAACCATAGGGTTGGTAAAATTTCCTACAGGGCCTCGCTCTGCCCCGGTTTGACCTGGGATGGGATCAAATCGGGGATCTTTTTAGAATCCCTAGACTGGGAATGGGGCAGGGACGGGGAGGGTATCCCCACCTCATCCCAACTAGATTTTTAAATATATCTATTAGGTATTTAAATTTTTACATCTAGCCTAGTTTTTAATTTAGTCATACCTAAGTCCAACTAAAGTGTTCAAGCCCAAACGAAAGATGATTTTAGGGGAAAAAAAAGGTCCCCATGGAGAAATAAAAGAGGAAACGGGAAATCCCCACCCCGTCCCCGTCTTCAAAATGAGGGGGACGAAGGCAGGGATGGGGATAAATTCCCCCATTGGGGACGAGGATGGGGAACCCTCTCTACCCTGCCCCGGTTCGATTGTCATCCCTAATTGATTTTAATTCCTTTTTCTTTTCAATTTCTTTCTTTCTTCATTGTTTAGTTTCTTTCTTTCTTCATTGTTCAGTTTTCAGTTTTTGTAATTAAGAGAAAAAATCAATTACAAAGGTGAAATTAATTAAAAATTTATCAAAATGGGTATAATTGAAACTACTTAGAAAATTAGTTTTTTCTTTTTGTTTTTTTCTTTTAGTAGAATACATATATTTAGAAAGCGCATCAATCTCAAGAATTGTGCCACCATTCAAAAAGTATTAAAATTGTAGTGAAAGTTTGACTTTGAGTTAAAACTTTAGGTTCTGTTTGGTAACCATTTGGGGCTATTTGGGCCCCAGATTGGACTTAGAAAAAAGGGGCTATAATAGCCCATTCCATGTTTGGGGTTCAAACTATTTTTAGTTGGAGCTCTAAATGTTATAACCCTAAGTAGCAAACAATATTCATTGTTTCCCACCCTATCACAAGCTATAATGATTTCTTCTCCCCACCCCTTGATTTCTCTCAATCGTCTCTCTCTCATCACTCTCTTTCGCCTCTCTCATTCCCCGATTCCAATTCTGAGAGCTTTCTTATCTCCTTCATCTCCGTTGATTCCACATTTTAGATTAGGTTTGTCATTCCTTTTGTCTCTCTTGTATCTGTCGATTCTTGGTATCTTTCTTTTCTCTCTCTTTTGATAGGGTATTTTAGAGGACCTTGATATCGTGCGTCTCTCTCGTTTGGTAGGGTATTTTAGGGGACTTTGATATCATCTTCATCGGGGTTTTGTCCTCTCCTTTTCTCCTTAAAAGTCTGATTTTGGGTCGGTTTGATGAAACCTTAACTTTATTTCGTATAAACCTTCACAGACTTATAGATCTTTGTTTGGTACTCGAAATGCATGTTTTTCCCTAGATTTGAACCCATTTTGTCTGACTTCCTCTTTCTCCTTGTCGATCCAAATGCTTTCCTTCCTTCTTCTCCTTGTCGCTCTAAACGAAGGATCCCCTTATCGCTCCAAACGAAGGATCCTCTTTGTCGCTTCGTTCGATTTTCCATGGTGGAGGATGAAGGTTATCCTTTAGAGTTTTGTAGGGGTTGAAGGATGCAGACTGGAGTTTGGTAGGGGAGGAAGTAAAAGGTTTGTTTCTCTTCTTTCCTAGCCGATGATAAGGATCATGTATTTTTAAACTTATGTTCTTGTTGTGGGCTATGTTTTTGTTTGATTTCTAATGCACATTAGTGGTCTATGTATATCCATTGTAGGTCCTTGATTTTTAGTTCTATGCTTCATTTCACATTACCATGAACTTTTATGCATCTTTTGGTTTCTAATGCACACATTGTTGGTATTTGTATCTCCATTGTTGGTCTCTGTTGTTTTCTGATTTACCATTATTCATGATATATTTTGAAATTTGAATTTTAATGAATGAATTTCATATCTCTAAGGTTGGACCCTATTTCCATTCATTGGATTTTTTTAAATAGATTCAAATTAGTTGGTCAATCTCCTATTTTTAGGCTTGTTTTCTATTGTACATTGATTGCTAATAGTACTTTCTAATGGAGTTGACAATCAACACACGGAAGCAATTAGAAACCTAAGCACTCTAACTACATCAATTTTAGTATATTAGCATGCACATTCATGGTTTTTCCAGAATTTAGGGTTTATAGAAATTACCTTTGTAGATTCCACCAATTGCTCTAAAACTCAGCGAATTTCTTCTTGTAATCTTGAAGTAGACTACCACAAGATCTTCATCACTAAACTCTTGGCCTTAGATCGAGTGGTGGTACCCAAATTGAGATGGATTTGGGATGAACTTTGAGATTTGGAGAGAGTTTTAACATAAAACTGTTTTTCTTCAAAATTGACGGTTGCACTCTTCGCACTACATATATATTTATGTATCCATTGGATATAAGCAATCAACAATACAATGATCCTTCACAAATTGCTCGTAAGTACAACTGGGCCAAAATTACCATCTTGCCCCTATAGTTACATCTAACTCTTTAAGAACCACTGATCCCTCTAATGAACAATAAATCATAGTCCAACTATGATTAAACCCCTCTCGAGCCAGGAGAGGGTGTGACACCACATTATTCAAGCCCCGGAATCAACCCCTATGGGAGCAACTTATCTACTTGTTCCGATATAGGGGAAGGAGTGAATTCCTTCTTATGTAGCTATGTTCGCAGCTCCCCAATCAGATGAATCCCTGAAATGGTAAGCTTGTTGAGTCGGTAATCTGGTCACTCTCACACATACAAATCAAAGGACTGCCCTCATAGGTTGGAGTTCACAACTCACTTAGGATTCAGGCCATATTACTTATGGTCATCCTGGTGAAATGTAAGTCTATATTATGAACGACATTATATAATGAGACTAAACATTTCGTGGTCTGGTCTTATAAAACTTCTTTATACAGAATATCCTCACTCACATGTCTCCACATAAATGATCAAGATCAGATCATTTGTAGCACTTTACAACAATTGTAACACCTACAAAGCGGGTCATACTCGTAGTGTCACCAGGATAAGGTATCCAATCTTATCCATCTACTACAGACCATTTAGGTTATCACTTAAAACGTAATCCACCCATATGTCCCTACATATATGTTTAAGCTACAAGATAACTTGAGATGTTAGTTTATTGGTTTGTGGTTAATGCAAATAATTTGGAAATAAAACATCAAATATTTTATTATAGAAATGTCTGTATAATACAAACTATAGGACCTTACGAGATTTAGGGCATCAACCCCAACACATTGTTGGTCTCTGATTTTCAATTCATCTCCTTCAGTGCACAATGCCTTGAATGAAATGACATCTTTTGGTTTTAGTGATTTTTGTATCTACGTTGTTGTTTTCTGATTTACCATTATTCATGATATATTTGAAATTTGAATTTCAATGAATAAAATTCATATATCTGTGGTTGGATCCTATTCCCATTCATTGATTTCTTTAAAATAAATTCACTGGTTAGTCAATATCCCATTTTTAGGCCTGTTTTTTTCATTGTACATTGATTGATAATAGTACTTTGGTACTATTTATTTGGTTGATTGGATTTCCATATCCTCTGTTTTTAGGATCATTGACATTAGTTGTTGGTACTCTTTATTAGGTAGGTTTATTTTAAAATCATTGACTTTATTTGCTTATTCTCAAATGGTCCTCTTTGTGTTCTTTATATATGGGTATCATTTCCCTTCAACTTTAAGGACCTCCCCATTCCATCTACTTCCTAAATGCAATTGGTATGTCATTTCCTTCTTCCTCCATTATTTTCTTATCACATGTCTTCACTCCTCCCTTTATTGGTTTTAGTTCTGTATAATACTAATGTTTTCCTTTATACCTTGTTTTAAGGTTGAACTTGTTAGAAGACAATTGTGTCCATTTTGTTTGCCCACTCTCTCTTACTAAGGCTAAACTTTCTTTCTCTCTTTTGCTTTAAGTAAATCTTTTGAAAGATGGTTACAGATTTTTCATTTTTATTTGTTTTTTTTATAGTTGCTAATATTTACTTTCGTGTGCTCTTGTCAGGGTGAATAACTAGCATACAACTTCAGTGGCTTAAGGCTTGTTAATGTGCGAGAATACATTTCTACAGATTTGTTTATATGATAAAATAGAAAACATATTTGTATTGATGGACTTACCCATGGACACACATATTATTTGTTTTTTGTTCATGATTACATCATGTGGACTCACATTTTTACTTATGATTTTTCCTTCTGTTTTGTGTTCATACTTACATCTTGTTATCAATATCATGATATTCATTCATATTTCATACCTCAAGAATCACATTGAAGCCAATTATCCCCAATTTAAAATTAATACGATGATTTCTAAAAAATAACAATTTTATAAAAAAAAATTCAGAGTTATTAACAAAAACACATTACCATATTTTCACTTTTATAACAAAATTTCAGAGTTAGTAACAAAAACATATTACCATAGTTATTGTAGCTTGAGGGTTCTTCCTCATTTTATGGCTATAAAGGGAAAATCGTTTTAAAACAAAGATCAAAATATAGAACATTTTTATAGATTTGTTTCATAATAAAATAGAAAATGTATTTTTAATGATGGATATATTTGTGGACACATATATTTTTTGTTTTATACATCATTTAAAGAGAATAGAAAATACCATTATTGTACATCCTTTCTAATTGCTAGTAAAACAAAACTCCAAACTTAAAACAAGTAATTCTTAAACACATTTCGATGATCATCCAATTTATTACAAAAAGAGAATAGAAAATATCACGAACAAGTCCAAATCCCCAACTATACAAAGTCCATATCCAATTTATTATAGTATAATTATAAACATGACGTAATTATCATGTGACTTATAGCTTACATTTCAAGAACAAGTCCAAATCCCCAACTATATAATAGATCCATAGGAACTAGTTAGCATACTGACAGTATTCACAACCTCCCAACGTCAGTTACTTTTAATGCTAGAGTTATTACTGGATGACCATAAGAGGATAGAAAGCCACGATAGTAGACATCGTATTAGACAGTTAACATACTTTCAACTAATTCATGAGTCCGATTTATGTTGTCGTTAAAGTACAAGAATAAATAGAAGATGTTTTGCCATTCTATTATAATTTACTTAAGACGGTTGGCGGATTAGTTGGAATTGAAGTTGTAGATGTAGAGGAGATGGTGCCATGTTTTTGCACATCTTAGCCCATGATTTTAAGAACCGAATTGTTGGAAGAGAATTTGTAAGGTCTGTTGAGACAGTTTCTAAGCATTTCAACTCTGTTTTATTAGCAGTGTTATAGATTACACAGAGTGTTGTTGAAAAAAACTTGTGTCAATCACAAACTCATATACGGATCAAAGATGGAATGGTTTGAGGTACAATTCAACAAAACCAACGTTAGTTTGGTGTGACATTTTTGTTAGGTGTATGTACGTACATGAATATTCCATACTTTGTTTTATCACAAAGTTGTCTGGGTTCATTAGATGGTATGTACATCAAGGTAAATGTCAATGCCACTCATTGCCAAGGTATACGATGATGAAGGGTGAAATTGCAAGAAATATACTAAGTGTTTATGATACAAATAGCGACTTTGTATTTGTCTTATCAGGATGGGAAGGATTCGCAGCTGATTCTCAAATTCTTAGAGATACAATATCACAATCTAATGGACTGAAGGTTTCAAAAGGTAACTGGTTACTCATACTATCTCTTCCTACTCATCATTGTATTACTAGGATAAGGTTTAAAATGGTTGGATGTTGAACAGAGTATTATTATCTATGTGATGTCAGGTATCCAAATACGGAGAGTTTCGTGGCGTCATATAGGGGCGAAAGATATCATCTTTCAAAGTGACGTGGAGGAGGTAATGCACCAAAAACTCCACAAGAATTCTTTAACATGAAGCATTCCTCTGCATGGAATGTCATTGAGAGAGCGTTTGCATTGTTGCACGGTAGATGGGAAATTTTACGAAAACAATCATACTATCCAGTGCAAATCCAATGTCGAACCATCAGTGAACTGGTCAAGGATTTGGATGAAGTTGACTCCAACTTTGCCACAACTGGGGGCGATGAGATCAATTACATTGAGAGTTCAATGAATGGACCCACTGGAGGGATGAATTGGCGAAATAGATGTTTTCTAAATGGGAGTTACGTAATGATTAATACCTTTATGTTTCTTTAATCGATTAGAACACTTATTTTTATTTGTCGTGTGTTATAAAAATGACTTGATTTGGATTTCTCTTACTATCATTATATTTACTATATTTTGTACTTCACTTCATTCATTATTTATTTAACTATAAACTAGAAATAGAATGAGAGTTGGAGAGAAAAAAGATTAGAGAACCTATGTTTTGAAAAAGTCCGTCAAATTTTATTGTCACATAATTTAAGGTCATCTATACAAAAATCCAAATAAGACTAGTCCTTTTTAGAGCAGTGATTGTTCCACTGAACGGATGCTATTCCACTTCGGCAAATACTCTCCTTGAGAATGAAGATTTCATTTTCATTCCTCAATCCCCCCTTTCATTTTCCTTGAAGCGAGGAAGGCCTATAAGCAATATAAAATTTTAAGCACGTAGATTGAAATGTATTTTAATGATCACAATCAAAATATAAAATTTTATTGTACAATGACACTTGAAAACTTTTATTACACCACACAATCACAATTCTTGACTTTACAGAACAATCTGTCCATCTCCCATTTAGTTCTCTAACCTTAAGCTTTACAACAATTATAATACATGATAAATTTTACAACAATTATAATACATGATGCTCTCACTGTAGTTTTTTCATCCCATGAACAAATCCTCATTCTTCACAAGATTCAGCAAAAATGTATTTTTGCAAATTGAATTGAGAACCCACCCAATCCAAGGTTCAAGAGCAACCAAAACATCTTCTAATAAACAAAAGACTTGACTTTTGAGGTTCAGGCTCTGGCTCAATTTTCCTACTAGAAAGTTGCCTGAAGAACGCTCTCACTGCTCCTTCGACCCCATCCTCATTCTCGAGAGCCTTTCCAAGCTCGACAGCCTGCTGTTTTACCTGTCATGTCACTCTCTTAATAATGTTATGCTAGAATCAACCAAATTTATCACATGTTCATTTCAATCCAGTCCAAGATTTTCCAAACATCCATGACACTGTTACAAGGATTCTAAACGGTGTAAAAAGAATATTTCAATGAGATGGCTAACTATACCAGGACCCAATTGGCAGAATGATTAAGTATAAGAACGAAAAATATAATTTAATAAATCATATGATGTTGAAATTGACTAATGTAATTATTCTATCAAACTATTCTTGATATATTGTTCCAAACAAGAAAAAACTGAAGAAATCAAACTCAATTAAAACAATCAGATCAAACTGGACTAAATGGATCAAATTAGAATCGTTGCTTTATAAAAAATGGAGAGTAGTCAATAGTTGAAGACAATACCGAAAAGGGAATCTCAATTTTTACCTTGGGATCAAGCATATAGTTTATAGCATTCACCAATCTTGGAAGTGAGAACTCATCAACCGGGATGGGTGGAGGGCCAACTCCTCTGGCATGTACTCGTTCCCCCCAGAAAGGTTGGTCACCAAAGAAAGGAACAACTGTAGTAGGGCACTGTGGAATTCAATGAAATCAGAACCAAATCAAGTAATACTAAGACAGAAAAACGTATCGGATAATGAAGTTAGTACCGCAGCTTTTAGACCAGCAGCTGTTGTTCCTGCACCACCATGATGCACCTGAGTACAAAGCAGCAATCAAGTAAAAGTAAAAACACGTACAATCATGTGAAAGTGGTTGCTTCTGCTTCAATCTTGTTAATATAAAGGGGATTGAGTCCGACTTGATTCCTACATATATCCGCTCCTGGCTCTACCCTAGAAAGTTCTTGAGGCTTAGGACTACGAGTTGTCATGATTCAATTTGCTTCTTCGGTATAGTTCCTTTTTCCATATGATTTTTCTATCTCCTCCCTAATATTTTGTTGCTTTTTGAAATAATTTGATCCTTTGTTGTTGCACGTAAAATTAAAAACATGAAAGGCCAGTGTTTAAGGCTGTTACAGAGAATAAGAGAAGGATCCAGGAATTCAATGTACTTAACTGCTGAAATGTAAGGACCTATGCTCTTCTTAAAGAAGACAACATCCAGGTAGTAAAATGCATTCAAAGCAACAAAGAAAAATCTACTAAGCCTCACCACAGCCTTGCATTTAGGAAGAAGCCAATCATGAGGGCAGTCGTCCAACAAATATATGAAGTCCTTTTGTTCTGCAGCTGGGAGGAAAGATATAAATTCAGTCATGTAAGCTACATCGCTCATCGAGCATGCAACTGGAGCCAGTAACCAAAACTGGTCTGAACACTTACACTTTCCAAGGCCACCCCACCCTTCGTTAATGATACCCCGCTGTTTGGTGGTTTCCAATGCTTGTATGATAATTTGTGTCATCTTTTCTGGCTCTTGTACAGGCTGAAGAACAAATGAAAAAGTAGCTAAACCATCAACCTAACTTACCAACTCCACGCCTTGATACTTCTCTCTATATCTAAGACTAGCTTCTCCCTTAACGTACAATCTGTCATTATATAAACTGTGTACAACAGTTGGATGTAATTTAATTATAGTTTATTTATGTTGATTACCTTTGGTTCTTTGATCTGATTACTAATTGGTGTTGTTGGTTCAATGCCCCCATCAAGTTGAAGGACAAAGTGCACTATTGTACGTTATAAAACTTTGTGAATTTTGCACAACATATTATTTTATACAACCAAACATCACTCCTTAGCATTATCCTTACATAATCTTTTTTTTTTAATCATCCTAAATTTATTCTAAAATTTCTCATTAACTTAACTCTCTAGAAAAATTCTCTCTAAATTATTATTTCCATAATTATATACATAATTTTCTATCTCTAGTATATCACTCTTTGTTGCTGCATAGCTCAAATGATATAAAGTATCTGTTAACGATCAAAAAGTCTGTGGTCCAAATACCCCACCTCCCTATTGTACTTAAAAAGGAAAAAAAAAAATGAAAATCAGTTATCAAACACATTTGGATCCTGTATTTTAAGAACAAGAAAAAAAAAACTAAAACAGAAAACCAATATAGATAGACTTTTAACTAAGAGCAATATCATGTATGACAATTGACAATAAAAACAAATCGTGAAATAGCATAATCACTCTAATCACATGACAACATGAATACTTGTATACATTATATATGAAAGTAATTGGGGGAAAATCTAATTGGCTAGAGGAAAAAGCAACAAACTTACAAGGCTGCCAAAACCAATATAGATAGGCTTGTCCCCAGCTTCAAGCCATTTCACAAGTGATTCGGGAGGTTCATAATTTGATGCAAGGTCAAAGAAGCAATAACCTACAACATCAATCTTAGGCCCCCAATCTAAAAATTAAAGGGAAAAAAGTGAATGTCAACATCTAAAAATAGCATTCTTAGAGTAGCAGACTTAGCAGCTCAAATCTTCTTTTTTCCCATCTCTTGTTCGTTTTCGAATATACAAAATTCAAATACAAGAAATGACTATATGGCAAACAAAAGGAAGACAAGTTCAGTAAAAAGGGTTGTGATCAATAGCAGTAGCACGATAACCAACCCTATAAAGATGAGAAACAAAGAAATGTTTCAGAATTCCTTCTAATGTAGAAACTCACTTTTTTCATGCTTTAACATTTATCTTCTACCCTACTGAGAATCTCACATCGAACAGATAGAGAGACTACACAATCTTTATAAGATGCGTGAGTTACTCTTCTCATTACCATTTAGTTTTGAGATGAAATTCCATATTTATCCAATATCGCTTAAAAGACCATGACGTACAAACGGGTATTCAATCTAAAAAGTGTGTGTGTGTGTGTATATATATATTGGGATAAGACCCAAGAATGGTGAACCCAAAAGGTACCATCTTGAGGGAGAATGTTAAGAATCCCACATTGCAAAGATTGAGATACCTCTTAATCTTTATAAGGTACATCGATTATTCGTCTCATACTCAATTGGTTTTGAGATGGAATCCTATGTTTATCTAATACACCCATCTTCATAGGTTCAATTGTTCTAAAAGATGCACGGACATGTACATATATTGGACACGACAATGATACGTTTATCGAAATTGTTGGAAGTTAGGAGAAAAGACTATATGAACTAAAGTGTGTGGGATGGAAAGAAATTTACATAGGAGAATTTCAAGCCTACCGAATGCTTGGAGAATTGTAAATCCATACCCCAATTCAGTACATATTCCTCGTTGAGATCTTCAAAATGCACAGCCAAAAAGAATTTTTATTCTTCTATATGTTCTGAAAGAAAAAATCTTTTGAAGCAATTGACCAATGCAAGAATTTCCTTCCTTTGCAACATATCAGTTGCAGAAATTCACCAATGAGCTACACACCAAGAGAAGACGAGATGGAAAGGTATAACAGAAGGCACAATATGCTGAAAATTGCAAGCTTTTGGTCAAGAATCCTGAACATCAGAAGAGAACTTGATAGACATCTACGGCTAGAATATGCTAATTGTAAGCTTTCCTGGGAGAGGCTAAAACTGAATATTCTATTGCATATTTCCCAAGAGAACTCTATAATTTGATAACTCGAGCCAACTTCCCAAAAGAAAGACAAGTTACAAAATATCTCTACAGTTTCTTAGTGAACCCCTAATTCTTCTCGGGTGAAAGTTGGTTTATCCCCCTCAGAAAACACACTAGATCATAACAAATAGATGTAAGCTCCCAAAGATATTTTTAATGAGCAAACCCTACTGTCTATAATAAAAGGCACGTTACTTTTAGATTCATGATAATGATTGTTCTGATCTTTTTCTACTTTTTAAAGTAAATTAAGTATGGATACTAGTCATTCTATTTCTAGCTTCAAAAAACAATAAAAGTAAAATTTTTCAATCCAAAAAAAGTTCCCAAAAAAATATTTACCAATTCAGTATTAAATAAAAAGTTTTAAAATAAAGTTGTCGACAAAAAGAAATTTGTCTTAATTTTTTTAGCTAAGTGAAAAAATTTACATTACACTTGAGGAGGTGAATTTTCTTGTCTAGCAACAATGAGAAGACGACTCATATGAGAGCCCAAAATCTGAATATCAGTGTAAACAAAGAGAGGAAACATTTAATTTATTCAAAAAGAAAATCATCCAGAAACTGAAAAATGGAAATCTGTTCCTAATTCTAAAACTGTATGTACTATAAAAAAAAAAAGAATTCAGTATACGGTAGTAATATAAAATCACCACCTTTTGGTTTAGGAACGAGGTATGGACTCCACAAATAAACATGTGGCACATCAGATTCAGAGGATTGTGAACCACTTAAATATGTTACAGGTCGTATCTTCAGCTTCTTCTTCCTAAAATCATTAACAATGTCTCGCAGTCCAAGCCAAATCAAGGAATCAACGATTTGATATGAAAGCTGAAAATAGAAGAGAACCAATGATGCTAGAGAAGAGCATAACTCAGCAAACAAACAAAAGTATTTAATTCTCAGACATTGCTTTTTCTGTATATTCGAACACATACACAATGATTAACGACCAAACAAAACCCAAGATACAAACTGGCTGTAAATATAGAATGGCTATGATATCTGATTCTCCATCTTGAGATTGTTATATACAATTTCAACTTAATGCTTTGATTTTCAAAGAAGATATAGAGGTTTCTTGATGGAAAAAAAAAATCAAAAGCAACAGACTCACCCTATACCCTGCTTGTTGCTTGACTCGGGATAATGGATGTGGAAATTCACTAGTTGGCCTGGAGAAGAGTAAAATATAGGCAGTTCAAAAGTCCCGACTTAAGCAATCAACCTCACATGGTATATAAAAGAATACATACATGACACAACCATTAACATTGGCACAAGTCAAGCAGGTCATGGTTCAGAAACAGTCCAAGACTTACGTCCATGGCATTGTAAAAAATATATGAAGCGGTAGCTTAAGTCCCTCTGCCACATGTGTGTGCCCTAAAATACAGAGTTGACGAGAAATTACTAACAATAAGATTAGTTAGCGGAGTAATGAAATTGTAACAACAGCATGCTAAGCAGCTTAAGAACATAAAGTCATTATCACTAAAACTTCTAATGAGTGACTAAAAGAGGACCATTTTGGTGCGAAGAAGTATTTTGACAACTCTAGTTCTCTTCAAGTGTTTCCAAATTCCGTGTGAAAAATCACTTTGATACGGGTAATAAAATGTGATATCACATACAGGTATAAAATGTTGGCAGTTCTTGTTCCAGCATTTTATATTTCTTAGATGTTGGATATTTGTGCTGAGAACGATGTCCTTCAACTTCTATGTGACATCAAGTTCAAAAGAAAAGTAAAACTGGTTTTTAGTGAATGTGGTTAAAGCAATTATTTCAGAAATATGGATCATGAGAAAACAGATGATATTTGAAGACAAATATACTTAGACGCAGGAATATATTTAATACATAAGACAAATATACTAAGCAGAGGAAAACTGAAAATGAGCTAAAAGTAAAGCAGCCTCTTGGCTTCTCTATCTTCGTTATTTTCTAATTGGGGGTCATTCTAATGGGAGTTCTGCACTCTGTGATTTTGTTCATTCCATGAAAATTTTGTGCCAAAATGATAATAGAAAATGAAAGAATCCAGGTACTCAAAGCTATCATTGAATGTGCTTGAGAATCAGTTCCTAAGAAACTAGCCCTTGCCAAAATTGGATATCAATTACGTCAGATGCAACAAACTGATATTGATGGTGACCAAATCTAACCATATGCCGTGCGGTTGGCAATGATTGCATCTGCTTCAAAGGGAATACCAGAATCCATATCAGGATCTTTGCAAGCTGGAAGAAGGGAATAAATAATTTCCTTCATTTGATTTCTTTGAATAAGTATCTCAGAAGGCCCAGAAGGCAAGAAGCCTTTATTTCTTACCATATCTGATTCATAATAAGGAAACATTTAGAAAAAGTTGAATAAAAAGTAAAATTTTATATCTTAATCTAAAAACTGTATTTTTATTTAACATATAATAAATGACTGGTCTTTCAGAGTGACTCGTGAATTTCTAGAATTTTTATGTAAAGATGTCCGTAAAGAACAAAGATGCTGAGGAAAATAAATTAGGATAAACAAGAACTTATAACTCGAAGTTGACAATTTGAACATAACTTAGTGGATAAAACACCCATTACCTTCCTAAAGGTTCGAGGTTGATCCACTCATAAACAAGGAAAGGGGAAAAAAAAAAGTCAAAATTCCATTTAATCACTTACCTCACTGATACATTAATCAGAAAAGTATCATAGTTCATGATTAAATGAGATGATATTTCATAACACAATCATTTCTAACGGTTTCAATAATTTACTTGAAAAGATCAACCACTACTAATTAGATTACCAGTTAAGGTCAATGAATGACTTGCAATTCAGTCAATTAATTATTTTACAATTAAACAATAACTAATGATTTATGATTCAACATCACTCAATTATTAACTTGTAAAACCAGTTCACTAACCAATGTATCTCCTGTTGTCATTGAGTTATACTTATATCCATATTCTCAATTGTAAGAAATAGATAACATAGAGATTAAGAAAATATATTGATGCTCACTAATAGTAGAAAATATATTGATGCTCACTAATAGTCTATTCATTATGAAAACTAATTTATGGATTTTAATTAGTAAATCAAAACGTCATTAGATAAATGTTTATCATTGTCAGTTCATTGTTTAACTAGAAACAGAACGATCATATTTTGCAAGTTTCAACTGAATCACTGATATTATATTACATTCCATTCTAAACAAGTATACCGTTGGATGCTATTGCTGTTCTGTTTTTTTCTTTCTTCCTCTCTATTATCTATATAATTTACAGTCTTAAAACAATTTAAATGCATCATATTTATACAGCAGTAAAAACTGAAAACTATCAACAACCTCCCCTTAACAATTGAAATCAAGTAATGTTTGAATCACTCAAATATTTGACCCTTTTCTTAACTGCAAAATAAATCACAAATTGAAAACAATGATAAATTTGAGGAAGTAAACATTTAGTTAAGTTACTACACACACCAAATGACAGGCCATACATCAAAGAAAATGATGTCAAGTACGTACAAGCTGCAAGCTGTTTAGGATCTCCTCCTAAAGGATAAAATTCCAACCCAGCCATCAAGACAAATTCCTTGAAATTTGGATGAGTAGCTAATCTAACACGATGACCATAGTCCTACATATATAGGTTTCAAGAAAATAAGCTTCAAGTCAACAAGGAAATAATGATTAATTTAGATTAGCATAAGATAAAAAGGATTTCTCATTGTTATATCATTTCATCACTTGTAATTCATACGTCAAAGTCTTCCTCAACAGCTACATTTCAACTTTCAAGATGGACTGCCATTCAAACAGTCCAGGCAAGATCGCTGTCGTTACAAAAATTTAGTGAAACATTGGAGAAAGTTGTGGATTTCATTTCTAAAAAGTTACTGTGTTTATGCAGTTGTTTGTTTCTTATGTTCCTAGTCTCAAATTGTTTTCACTCAACTCAACTTATAGGATTCATGAAGAATCCTCTGATAACTGTTGTTGTTTGGCAAGAAACAAAATAAAATATTTGACTATAAAGAAAAGAAATGAACTGACTCTGAAAGCTACTCTTTTTATAGCACTACAATAGTTGCAGAGGATGAGGTAAAGGCTTGAAGCGGCGTATGACTCAAGCAGCATATTCTAAAAGGTTTTTGTCCAGCCTTCCTTATTACTCTTGATTCCTTGAAGATTTACCATCTGTAGGGGTATTGATGTAGAAAAGAATGTGTGCACCAATCTTTAAGAGATTGTGATGACCTCTAAAATACCTTGGACATTTTATTAATATTAATTATTATTATTATTATTATTTTGCAAAACAAGAATGTAGTAGCCAGTAGGTGAGAGTCATGTTCATCAATGATGGGGTAATGGCAGGTCCATCTCTTTAAGAAGAGGAAGAAGGAGAAGAAGGCTTTTTAACTGACAGGAAGTTTCAGTTTAGCAGCTTAGTTCTGTTAAGGAGCGGTGAGGAAATCAAACTTGTTCATTGGTTATTCCTATTAGTCCCAGAAATATCCACAGATCGGTCCATAACACTGGTCTGATGCCAAGTAATTGAAAGTATAGAAAAATTGGATATGCTTTCTTGAAGTGCTGGGTGAATTTCTGCATTTTGCTTTAAGGATTCTATATTTAGATGCAGCGTTTTGAAAAAATTATGTGTGAATTTCATGCACTTGAGACCATTGAAATTAGATTGATGAAGCATAATCTGAAGATTCACAAATCAACTTTCCATTTCTACAACCATTGGGAAGAACACTAATGCTGTTAGCATTTTCTCTGGTTGGTATTTATGCATCATTTGATGGTTCTCCTTGGGATGTTTGAGACACTACCTACATTTAAAACTTGAGGAAGGGTTCTTTTACGAGGACAGAAGTGCTAAGCTTTTTCTGCCTTTCCATGTAGATGCAAAGAGTCTGATTGAAGCCCATAGTTCTTCTAGACAAGGGGCAAGGGCTCCTCTCTTTGGGGATCCTCTAATTCCTCCATGCCAGATTTTCCACAGTGACACCATAACTGTGTCAAACCAATGAGTTCTAGACTGCCCCTTAAAAGGTGTGACTTATTAACCTAAAGAAGAGCTATCACCATTGTTTGTAAGGCACCAACTGATAGCAAATAGGCTGGGAATTTTAGACCAAGTGGAAGCAGTGTAGCAGCATTTGAAAGGAAGTGGTGATGACCATCTGAGTCTTGTCTACATAAAATAAATACACCAATTTGGGCTCTTTGCAGCAAATCAAAGGTACTCAACTCCCCTTTGCAGCAAAGCCTAGAGGATTCCAATTCCTCCAAGTCCAATTATATTGTATTCTCAATAGGCAATGAAAATGGAAAATGTGCATACATGAGAAAACTAGTACTACAAATACATACTATCAAGTGATATTAATCACAACAGGAGGCAATCTGAGACGTGGAGAAAATGAAATGAATATACAAATTGCAGAAAGTTTGTTTACCTGCAAACGCTTGCCAATTGGAATGAATGGTTGCACATCTCCACGAGTTCCGACAATAAGTATTACTATTTGCATGGGCCTTATGTACTGAAAGTCAGATGTATCAAGGTGTTCATCATCAACGTTACTGAAAATTTCTTCAGATTCAACATTAATAGATTGAGATTCAATGTCTCCCTGAACTTCAAACTCAACAGTCCCATCATCTTTCACAGTAGTTACTCTGTGCAACAATTTAAACTGCAAAATTTGTAAACATTAAAACAAACATTTGAAAACAAGGTACATTACAGGTTCAATATCATACAGCGAGAAGAAACTTGCATTCAGACAATTCCTAATCCTGTTGAACAAGAAAAAAAGCTTACGCAAAGCATTTTGTAGGAAGGGATTGAGGAGGGTGGAAGGTTTCATTTAGCGAATTTAAATTTTGTCATAGCCTTAGGAAGAGGAGCTTAGACATTACAAACTTGGATGGTAAAATTATTGCTCTTTATCCAAAGGTTACGACAAAGTCCCCAGAAGCATTAGCCTCTGCAACACTAATTTGTGGAAACTATTGGGTTTGTCTATTGGTTGGGAGACCGGGAAGACAATATCTTAATGCATCCTGCTAAAATTGTACAGATTAATCATCTATTAAGCTTGGTTCAAGTGAACTTAAGAACCAAATTGAAGAAGTACTATTACGGCAGGACCTGAGGACACATGTTGGGACGCAAATGAACATGTCTATGTAAGAACTAAAAGAGTGTGCAAAGTGGAGGGAGCTTTAACTAGGGAAAGTAGAAGAATGTTTGATCATGAGCATAGGAATTATTTCCAATTCAAGAAGAATAATTTTTAGGATAAAAACTTCAGCGGCTATTTTCCTTTCTACAAATTGAAGAGCCTTTCAAGAATCCTCTTTGATTCCATTTCCAGATCAGGAGCTTATTTTCATTTTTTTTTTTTTTACTTCTACTTGTTCCATTTCATGTCTCTTATTAATACATATTTAATGGATTTCATTTTCTCGAATACCTTCTGATCAATGGGAATTTTATTATCTAATATTTGAGCTGCATCTACAGTAAATATGGTTTCATGTCTCAGCCTCTCAGTTTTTGATCTTTGAAGTCGGTGCTGAAATGAGGTTGATTCCAAGGTGTCTGACGATATCTCCACATGGAGACTATTAGCTTTTGAAAATGTTCGACCTGGAACACCTAAATAAATAAATAAAAAATAGTATTTAATTGGCCAAGAAGGAAGCAAGTTTGCAAAATTATGTTTCAATTCTCATAGAAATGTTGGCATACTGAAAATAATAAATAATCAACAAGATTAACTCCATAACAACATGATAGTAAGAACAGTGGTCTAAACACTATGCCCAGCATTTTGACAAATATAGAATAATTTCATAGGAAGAATTGTTAGGTTTGTTAACAGATTTAGTAAAATTTTAATCACTCATGGTTACTTCTAAGTTCAAAAATTTCAAAGACTAAGTTCAGAGAAAAGAAAATGCAAATGCGTCCCTGCAGGACAACAATCAGCAAGGATAATACCACTTCCTCATGATTACGGATTACCTTTTCCAACAAAAGAGACGTGAAGTTAGGATCAACCTTGATCCAAGGGTTCAATCTCAAAATTAGTGATTTCAATCAGAATGTGTTCCAACGATGGCAATAAAAAAATTTCTTTTTTAAGATCAAAATTGACCTCATAAAACAAACTGCTATTTCTACATATTTGGTTGGACAAGTCAAGGAAATACCAAGTGATGGGAATGCGCTGAAGATCGATATGCTCGTTATTGAGAGCACTAGAAGGAATCATAAGTAGTAACTCAAATTTGTGGGTGTGTAAATTCACGGGAGAAGGTGTTAAAGAGAAGTTTGAAGAAAGAACATTTAAGGAATTCCAACCAAGATATTGAAAAGTTCAACTTTATCTTATTTTATTTTTTTGACAAGAAATAGAACTTTTCACTGATGAAACAAACGAGACTAATGCTCAAAAGGGGAACTAAAATGAATTTTGTGAAATTCGATCAATACACTCACATTGTTTACTCACTAGTTAATAATTACTACACAGCTGCCCGTAGTAGAATGGGTTGGACAAGAAAAAAGAATACATAGTTGCAGGCAGAGGATCGTGTTGGACAAGGAAAATCATACACATCCGAACTTTAAAACATCAAATTCAACTCTTCTCACTTTTAGTTAAGTTAAGTAAAATGGTCATATTTCAATTTCTCATTCAACCAATCAAAGCAAATAACTAAGCAGTATGTGAACAAATATTCTGTTAAAACTGATAATAATAAATGGCAAAAAAAAAACACAGATTTTGACTAGAGAACATGAAAAAAAAAATCCTGAAACAAGAATTCGTAATAATAATAAGAACAAAATAGGTCACAAATATAATATGTAATACACGAGAAACTTTTCTCAGCTAACAAAGTTAACAAAGACTGTTTTGGCTTCCTTTCTGGAGTTGGTTGGTTAGGTTTTAATTGTGTTGCATTTGGATGTCTTCTACTCTTTGTATCTCATTTCTATTTTCGTTTTTGGTTTTTTTTAGTTTCTATTTTCTTTCAAAGGATGATGTATTTTTGAGCATTAGTCTTTTTTCAATTTATTAATGAAAAGTTATTTTTCCTTAAAAAAAGAATGTTCAAGTGCTTTAAAAAAGTGTTTTTAATCACTTGAAAATTCATTTCAAAGAGACTAGGCAACAAAAACTAAAACACAAGAAACAAACTCACCAAAATTCTCTATATTAGCACAGCAGAACAAAAGAGAGAAAATAACAACAGCAACCCTTCTCACACTTTGGAGAATCTACTTCTTTCCTTGGCTTATTGTGGAGAAATCTATCTCTACCTTTTTGTGGTTACAGCTTATCTACCCTCTTATCTCATTGGAGGTGTTATTTTGTAACTCTCTATGATAGGACTTTCTTTCGTAATCTATTTCATAAATCAATGAAATGGATTTTGTTTCCTTATCACAAATAAATAAATAAATAAAACAACAATAACAACAGCGAAGCAATCCTTTGGTAAGCTTTCCATTTTTTTGTTCCTTCAATCTCATTCAAGTAAAAACAGAGTTAGGTAGGCCCCCACGGGTTTGGTTGAACTTCTCCACAGGCTCGGTTGAACCTAGCTCTAATACCAACTATCACAGTAACAAAGTCAGGTAGGTGAATTTTTTTTTTTTTTTTTCATATATATAAGAACAACCACTTTCATTGAGAAGAAATGAAAGAATACACGGCCATACAAAAAACAAGCCCACAAAAAGGGGGAATCCCTCTACAAGAAGGGACTCCAACTATACAAAATCATGCTCATAGGATAATCACAAAAAACTTTAAAAATCGAAGCCCAATAAGAAACGTGAAAAAAAATAAGAGACCATGTATCTCTAGCATCTCTCTCAACTCCCCTAAACACCCTTCTATTCCTCTCATGTCACAACACCTAAACAATAGCATAAACACTAGCCAACTGGAGAAAACAGCCTCTTTCCCCAAACGGTGGATTGAGGCGACATTGTTTCTTGTTTGTATCTTTATCAAAACTAAAAACAGAGATGCAATAACAAAAGTGCTCATGTCATAATGGAAGAAATGGTTCAGTCGCATCTGAACTGAGTTTCAATCGTAACGGGATTCTTTCGATGGAGAAGATCCGTCGACCTAAGACCATTCGAGTGAATTTACTTGAGCGTCATATGATGAGTTCGAAGCTACAGAAGGATTGGAGGCTACTCATACAGGAATATGAAAGCTACTAAGCCGCTGCTTTCCCCAAGCCGGAGAAGGGCCAAAATCCCCTGCTCGCCATCGGACCGAGTGTTCATTCAATTCTACTTCAAGAAAGTTTATTAAGAAACAGAAAAACAGATAACAACTATCTCCTTTTTTCTGTTTGTAGTTCAAGAATTTCCACCTGAATCATCGAACCATCCACCTTAGTATGGGATTAGCTATCTTATCCACTAAGCTAAGCTATGATCGGATTGGCAAAAAACAGCAACCAAACGTCTATGCTTTAAAAGAATGGAAAAGAAAAACTAAACGTTACCAAAAGCTGACTCCGAAGAGAAAACAGACACAGTTTCCTTAAACAGCAAGTTATCTATTAACAATCCTCCAAGAAAAGTCGATCAAAAAATGGGAAATATTGAAGAAACCTGGAGGGGTGGTTTGATGATCATATTGAGGACCAAATCCGCCATTAATGTCCCTTCTGCCCGCCATTCATCCACTTATGTCGTCCCTTCTTCTACAAAAATCTCTGCGTGTCTAGAAATGATGAAACGATGATGATTGATGATCAAAGGGTAGGATTGAAAACAGGGGAAAACAATTGTAGGAAATAAATGGGAGAACATTTTGGTGAAGTGAACAAGCAATCGATATATTCGAATGGGAATTTTGGAACGCGGTTTATGGCGCAAGCAGTGGTGTTTTGGTAATTAGAAATTTAGAATGTCGTTTGAAAAGCTTTGAACAACAAGGGGGTTTTGTCAGGTTATGAAAATGAACCTTATTCCGCCGAATCGACTCAAAATAAAAAATTCCCGTCCTTTCTTCTTGCTGGGTCCAAGAAAATTTCTAGAACTATAGCCACCGTCCGAAATATTGGTGTCGATGAAAATATCGCAATTTCGTTTTTACGAAAGTATCAATATCAATAAAATTTTGAAAAATTTTATAAAGATTGATGAAAGTTGTTATAATTGGTTAATGAAACTTTGATTGTGACTGAATTGAATTATAATTGACCATATTTAATCATCATTTTTATAGAGTAAATCAAAGATCAAAATAAAGAAAATGAGTTTTGATAATTTGCTTTGATACCCAAGTAGAATTAAAGAGTAGTGAAGAAGTCAGAAGTTTAAATTACTTCATATGAAACGTAAAATGTGTATTTATAGAGGATATTAGTTAGGATTTGATCATAATCCTATTAGGATTAGGATATGATTTCTTAATCCCTAACAAGCTAGATCAAATCTCTTATTATCTTTTATTATTTTATATCATATTATTTTGATTTTTTACTTTATTTTGCTAGACCAAAATCTACTCCTCAAAATTAGCCCCTACTCCTAAGTTTGGTTTTGTGGACTGACTTCCTACTAGTCATGTGTGTTGCCGCAAATTTAGGAGTATTTTTCCAACCTTCATTGCTTCTTTGGTTGTCCTGTTCTTCTCATTATATGGCCTACCAATTCTATCACACTAGTATAATCATATCGAATTTGGCTCTCCAAGATCATTCTCGAATTTTTGGTCATACCTGGAATATCTACTCGAATTTTTTTTCAAGGACCAAGCTATTTTCTTTGTATGCATCCACCACAATTACGCAGCGTTAAGTGTAAAATTTGCGTCATGTTCATCCTTTTTCTCGAGGAGCATAACACACAAACTTAGCTTTTTGTCAATTAGGGACTATTCCCCTCTTCTTGTGACACACCTAATTGGGAGTGATTAGATTGTCATTGTATCTAATCAGTTCCTTGGTTTTCATCCTCCACATTCAAGTGAAGTTAACCTATATGTCTTTCATGATGGACTTCAGCAAATGTCTTCTATCCGACCAGAAGTGGTCCCTAGATTTTGAACTTTGAATTGATTGATCGACTACAGGGCCCCATTTTTCACCAAATATTTTCATTCAGAAAATTGTTGAAGTCCAGTTGGATTTCTCGTGGCAAATTTCCCCTCAGTGAATAATTAAGTCTTCTTTTTGGAGTTCTTCACAGTGGTTTCATAAAATCATGTATCCAAATAGTTACAAATTAATAGTGTGAGAGTAAAACTTATTTTGTATTTTACATCACTGTAGAGATTTGCTCAACTTCTTGTAGCTTTCTTTACTTTGGGTTTTTGAAAATATTCCATAGTAATCAAATAGTGCTAATTCTATCCATTTGATTGCTAAAATCTTTGATGTTTTAAGATCTAGTTAAAACTGATGATTTCCTTTTAATTCCTCTGCTAATCTGTAGCTCCGATACAAAGCTCAAAATTTGTAATCTTGAATTGTTTTAATC
The DNA here is from genome assembly GCF_027475165.1 of Benincasa hispida. Classification (NCBI taxonomy): domain Eukaryota; kingdom Viridiplantae; phylum Streptophyta; class Magnoliopsida; order Cucurbitales; family Cucurbitaceae; genus Benincasa; species Benincasa hispida. The sequence continues at coordinate 37,261,758 of NC_143486.1, read as the reverse complement.
CTATTTATACTCGTCGTTGATAACCCATGAATCTTTTTCGTTTAAGAAATTTTTCTTGCAAATGCTACTTACATATTTGAGCAAATCAACTCTTTGCTTCCCTTCAATCTAAGGATGAAACGCATTGGTCTTGAACATGGAGGTCTTCTTCTACTCTTAATGCCACTGTTGTCACTGCTCGCGCCTAAAGAAGGAGAGATTGGTCGGAGAAGTAGCCCCATCGCTGCATATTCGCTCAGTTGCTTGCTTCTAAAAGGGATTTCGTCGAAATTAGTGGGTTGGTGGTGAAGAAAACACTGCCATGGACAAGAATCGTTGCTTGAAATCGCTTGCCGCCGTTCAATAATTGTTTGTTACATTTGCTCATTGTCACTGTTCAGATTTGACGTCACCACCCTTGGGGTTGCTGCTTGAAATCACTTGCTGTCAACGCTCGAAACCCCCATTTGAAACTGTTCGTTGCTGCCGTTTGAGACTCCCCATTGCCGTCATTTGAAGCCACTGCTAGAAGCCCATGTTCCCCACTCCTGCTCCTGGATGCTACAGTCACCACACGTCACTGCTCGTAGCTTACTACCCGCCATTTACCGCCGCTGCTCTGAATCGCTCGAAGCTTGCCGCTTGCCTCTGGAAATTGCTTGATGTAGTCTCCACCGCCAGATGCTCTCAACGTCGTCGTTCATATCTGCTCGCCATTGCCAACTATCATCACTCGGAACTCTGGCCATTTGGATTTGTTCACCGTCATTGCCTGCCATTGTTCGAAACTCTCGTTGTTTAGATGCTTGTTGTCACGACTAGGAGTTGCTCATCGTCATTCGAAAACCTTCTGCCACCATCGTTCAAAATGTGACCGTCGTTGCTGTTCAGATCTACCGCTTTGTCATCAATGTTGGGAGCCGCTCGCCGTCACCATCCGGAGCTATTGGATAAAACGATTGACTGCCGAAATTGTTTGTTAAATGTCTGTTACAGTTGCTTCATTCTGAAGAAGGAGAGAGAAATCCCTTCTTTTATTTTGTTTTCATTTTTAATAAATCAAACCCCCATAAATTCTTTTTTCTTGTTATTATAGATTAATTTGAGAAAAATATTTTTCAAAAAACTCATTTTTAAATTAAAGTCTATTTCAAAATGACTTCAAAACTCTTTCCCCTCTCTCCTCCCCTTCCTCACGCACCCATCTTTCCGTCCACCCCACGTCCTCCCACCCCTTCCTCACGCACCCGCCATTTCTCCCTCTCCCTCCTGCTCACCCTCTGGCACCTCCCCTCCTCTCATTTTTTGTACCCTGCTTTTGCCCTGTATCCAACCATGGAACTTAAATCCTGCTGCATTCTTGACCATTCCTTCCATATGGGATAAGAAGGATCCGATTTCTTCATAAAAGACTTAAAGAAAGGACAGTCTATTCTCTTCTCCTTATCCTCAACTAAATGGCTCTATAAGAGTTTTCGCAAACTTCTATCTGGTTCCACCTTTAAATTTTTCTTATTAAAGGAAAGAGTTTATCAAAGCTTCATAAGGCTGACTAAATTTCGTGCAAAGGAGAAGTGGTTTGTAGAATGCATTGTTTGGCCAGTCTCTGGAGGAAGAAAGAACATCCATATTCCATTCGGCAATGAAAAATCAGGCTGGCAAGACTTTAAGGACATGATCGAAGATTGCATCCGAAATTTCAGAGCATCCCCTGATATCCAGGTTAGTTCTCCTCCACCTTGTCCTTCCCTTAATCAAAGGCTAGTCAGTAGTCGTAGCCTTGCTCCCCCTCCTTGTGGTAAAACCTTTTCTGAAGCTTTACAAGGCTCTAAGCCCCTGATTCCCTTACCAGTTCACCCTCCCCTGTTCCACCCTCGAAAAAACAGAGTAACCATTATTTTTGGACTCAAAAGAATTGTGATGTTTTGCCAGAAGATTTTAGTAATTTATGGATTATTTCAAGATTATTAGCATCAAATGGATGGAAGGAAATCACCAAAGAGCTAAGTAAGTGTTTCGGTACCAATGTTGTCATCAATCCTCTGTTTGCAGACAAGGCTCTCATCAAGCTCAACCAAGGAGACTTAAGTGAAAAAGTGTCAGCCCAGGGCAAATGGAATAAGTTTGGCCCCTTTCATCTATTGATGTAACAATGGAATTCCCTTAGCTATGAAAGACCCTCAGTAATGCAAGGTTATGGGGGTTGGATATCAATAAAAAACTTTTCTCTAGATTATTGGTGTAGAAGCACCTTTGAGGCAATCAGGGCTTACTTTGGTGGACTCATTTCAATTGCATTAGAAATACTTAATCTCATCAATTGTTTAGAAGCTAAAACTCAGGTCAGGAAAAATCTTTGTGACTTCGTGCCAGCCACCATTGAAATTAAAGATGAAATTTGTGGAAGTTTTTATTTAAATTTTGGTGATATTACTTGCTTTCATCAGCCTACAAAGTCTACCTTATAATGTACTTTTTAAGGATTTCTCCAGTCCAATAGACTTAGTTCGATTACAAGAAGTCTTGAAGGATGAAGATACCACCTCCCAAATTGATATATCCGATTGGTCCTTCCTATTGTCAGCTAAATCCAAGCCAAAGTTTTCAAGAAGTCCTAACGCGGTGGCAAAGAAGAAGAAGGAGTTCCAAAAGCCACAGGTTTCGAAAACCAATAAGGGAGCATCAGAGGAAGGTGAAAAGTCACCCCCTTTGGGTATTAACAACATTAACTCAGAATTTCAAAGGCCTATACTTTCGAAAGAGGAAGTCAACCAACCAATAAGTCCTGATGGGGGAAATCTGCCAAGGAAGGAAGTTGAAAGATCTCTATCCCCTACTTTGCAGCCTCAGCCCTCCGAGAGAAAAAATTTTCAATTAAAGGAAGTCGAAAAGTCTTTAGACTTAAGTGTTTTGCCAGCAAAGGCGCCTAGTGTAAGTATTAATCCTCCTCTAGTTCATCGGCCTGTTCTTAACTCTTTCTTTGTCATTAAGAAGAAAGAGAATTAGAAAAAGCGAGTTCCAGCCGGCTTTTCTCAATCAGAAGTAGAAAAGCCACTCGCACCAAAAAGAAAAAAGAAAACAAAGTCATTACTCCCTTGCAACGAGGTGTTCCCCTCAGCCTCTTCCTCATTTGAGAATGCCTTAATCACGATCGAAGTCCAAGCGTCCCTCAAGCCCTCCTCTCCCACCCCTGCCTTAACACATCTCCCCTGCCCCTTCTTGTTCTGCCAGATCAACCGAATCCTCTACCATTACTACCCTCGAGCATCCATATTCCTCCCATCTACCTTACCCCCCTGTTTTAACAGGACAGCCGAATCCTACGCTTGCGCGATCCTCAAGCCTTCTCCTCCCCTCAACACTAAACCACTACCTAAACCTAGTAAAACAACTATAAAGTGGTTGTACAGCACACGCCATTCCTCATGCATTTTCAAGACTTTTCCTAAGCATTTTATTAGAAGAAAGTATCTGAAGGAGCATTCTAAAAGCCTTGGTTTCAACTCCAAACCAGTGACTGTTCAGATTCAAGAAGTCAGCAGTCACTTATTACCAAAGCACCCAGACAATCAACTTTCCCTCCCCCCACCTTACCCGAAGTGTTTATTTCTGAGAGGAAACCCTAGATTTTCCCTAGACACCTCAGTGAATGAAAAGAAGGATGGCCCTTTAGACTTCCCTTTCAGTGTGAGTAGTGAGAAAGCTGATTGGAACAGCACATCAGAAGAACAAGAAAAGTAAAAAACAGAAGCACCCTTGCTTGTTGATTTAAATCCCCTGTTTCAGACAGAGGAGGACAAGACCTTTGAGATGAAAGCCCTCAGCTCTGCCCTCTCCGCTCCCTCAGCAATCCCTTCTGACCTCCCAGCATACCTATTAAGCATAGTCACTGATTGCAACCTAGTTCTGGATTGATTTATGATTGCAAAGACTACCTCTAAACCCTGAGTTCGAAAAGATGAAAGTAATGACTTGGAACACAAGAGGCCTCAAAGATAGTAATAAAAGGCTGGCCCTTAAACGATTCTTAAAGAAAATTAACCCCTCAATAGTTTTAATTCAAGAATCCAAGAACGAAAATTTTGATGTAAGCTTTATTAAATCTATTTGGAGTTCCAAAAAGGTCGGATGGGATTTTGTTGAATCCTTTGGTGCTTCTGGTGGATTGTTGACAATGTAGGATACAAGCATAATTTCGGTAATAGAAACCCTCAAAGGAGGATATTCCCTATCAATAAAATGTACCACCATTTGTAAAAAGATTTGTTGGATCACTAATGTATATGGGCCAACCAACTACAAAGAAAGAAAATTCATGTGGGAAGAACTACTTTCTCTTGTAGCTTACTGCGAAGAGGCATGGTGCATTGGTGGTGATTTTAATATCACAAATGGACACATGGGAGATTCCCATTGGGTCAAAGTACTAGAGGCATGAGAAAATTTAATGATTTCATTGAACAAGCAAAAATCTTGAAAATCCGATTGAGTAATGGGAGTTTTACTTGGTCAAGGAAGGCAGCTCAGTTTCAAGATCCCTACTAGACCGGTTTTTTATATCAAAAGAATGGGATGAGTTATTTGAAAACTCAAGAGCTAATAGACAAGTCCGAATATTCTCATATCACTACCCAATTTTACTAGAGGCTGGTTCTTTCAGTTGGGGACCCTTCCCTTTCAGATTTTGCAACAGCTAGTTGCTCAATAATGAATGCATCCAAATTATTGAAAAAGCATGGCTTAACAGTAAAGTACACGGTTGGGCTAGTTTTGTACTCAATCAGAAGCTAAAAGAAGTCAAAATAGCAGTAAAAAAGTGGCATTACAGCGATAAGGAAGAACTAAAAATGAAGGAGGAGAGGCTACTAGCAGAAATTGAAAAATGGGATACTCTTGTCGAGCTATCCCTCATTTCCAGCAGCGATTTTGCAGCATGGTCTTCATCAAAATCAGATCTTATGGCCTTATATAGGTTGGAAGAAATCAACCTAATTCAGAAAAGCAAGTTAAATTGGCTCAAGTAGGGAGATGAGAATACAAGCTTTTCCCATATATTCTTAGCAGCAAAGAAGAGTAGAAACTTCATAATTGAGTTAGTTCATGAGCAAAGAGTGCCAACAAAGTTGAGCTCAGAAATTGAAAGCCTAATAATCAATTATTATAGCAATATTTCTCTAAAATCCCTAGGGATGAGGCACATTCCAACAAATCTAGATTGGCCATGCGTGAATATAAATCAGAATCACTCCTTGCAAGCCAAATTTTCAGCCACAAAAATCTTCTCAGCTATAAAAGCTCTCGGCAAAAACAAAGCTCCAGGCCCCGATGGCTTCACTTCAGAATTCTTGTTGAAATTTTGGGCTCCTCTAAAGTCAAGCTTCCAAGACACTTTTGATGACTTCTACAAGAATGGTAAGATAAATGCTTGCATAAAAGAGAACTTCATATGTTTGATTCAAAAGAAAAAAGTAGTAATCAAGGTCAGTGACTACAGACCCATTAGCTTAACGTCCTTAATCTATAAAGTCGTTGCTAAGGTGCTAGCCGAGAGATTAAAAGGGATAATGCCTAGCATCATTGTTCCCTCCAAATGTGCATTCATAGAAGGAAGACAAATATTGGATCCCATTCTTATTGCCAATGAAGCTGTTGAAGAGTACAGAGTAAAAAAGAAGAAAGAGTCGATTCTTAAACTTGACATGGAGAAAGCTTTCGACTGAGTAGACTGGGAATTTTTAGAAAAATTGCTAAGATCCAAGAACTTTAGTAAAAAATGGATAGAATGGATTATGGGTTGTGTCAAAGACCTATTCTGCTCGATTTTCATTAATAGTAGACCAAGGGGTAGAGTGGCTACTTCAAGAGGCCTAAGGTAAGGTGATCCCCTCTCCCCTTTCCTTTATCTCCTTGTCAGTGAAGTATTAAGTGCTTTAATCTCCAGACTCACCCAATCCGGCATTATTGAAGGTTTTATAGTAGGCAAACAGCAAGTTTAATTTTCCATACTCCAATTTGCGGATGATACTTTACTATTTTGCAAATATGACAACTTCATGCTTGTAAAACTTAAACATACAGTGGAGTTCTTTGAATGGTGTTCAAGGCAGAAAGTAAATTGGGAAAAATCAGCCCTCTATGGCATCAATGTGGATGTTAGTGAATTCTTTAGCACAGCAGATTCCTTGAATTGCACGGCCGACCATCTCCCTTTTTACTACCTAGGGTTGCCTCTAGGGGGTTACCCGAAAATAGCCTCCTTTTAGTAGCTGGTCCTAGACAAAGTACAAGCCAAACTTGACAAGTGGAAGAGATTTAACCTCTCTAGGGGAGGAAGACCCACTCTATGCACTTCAGTCCTCTCAAACCTTCCAACTCATTATTTGGCCATTTTCCTCATGCCCAAAGGAGTAATATCTAGAATGGAAAGGATAATAAGAAAGTTCTTTGGGAAGGCAACACTAGCAGCAAGCAAAATCACTTGGTTAAATGGGATTTGGTTAAAAAACCTATAGTAGATGATGGTCTAGGACTCGGAGGTTTTAGATCTATGAACATTGCACTCCTTACTAAATGGGGGTGGAGATATTTCATTGAGGAAAACTCTCTTTGAGGCAAAGTTATAAGAAGTATTCATGGTAAAGATTCATTTGATTGGCACACAGCTGGGAAAGGAGGTAGAAGCTTGAAAAGTCCATGGATTAGCATCTCAAAGACTTGGCTTAAGGTAGAATCCTTAGTCACTTTCAAACTTGGTAATGGCAGCCGAATTTCTTTCTAGTTAGACACATGGGAAGGCTCTTCCCCCTTTAGCACCCTTTATCCAAGCCTATTCAGAATCACCATGCTTCCCAATGGTTCAGTTGCTAATCATTGGGACAAAAACTTAGCTTCATGGTCCATCTCCTTTCGAAGACTGCTCAAAGATGAAGAAGTGTTGGCCTTTCAAGAATTTTTAGAGAAAATTGCAAGTAGAAGTCCATCTCACTCTTTTGATAAAAGAGTTTGGTCTATCTCAGCCACTAGTTTTTACACAGTTAACTCTCTTAAAGTGCACCTAAATCCCTTTCTCCCCTTTGGATAAGCCCCTCTACTCGACCATTTGGAAGATAAAGAGCCTTAGAAGTGTCAATATCCTCATTTGGATTATGCTTTTCAGTCAGCTGAATGTAGCTGAAGTTCTTCAAAGAAAGCAACCAACAACCTCCCTTTCACCCTCAATCTGCCCGTTCTATCTCCAACACAGTGAGGACTCTCTCCACCTCTTTTTCACACACCCTTATTCAGCTTGGTACTGGAAAAAATTGTTGTGCTTCTTCAACCTTTCTTGGACTATGTGCAACGACTTCAAAGGCAATATATTACAACTTCTAGCTGGCCCTAATATCCACAACCCCACCCGTCTACTCTGGTGTAATGTAATAAAAGCCCTTTTGGCAAATCTGTGGCTTGAAAGAAATCAAAGGATCTTTCATAACAAAGCTCTTGGATGCCAAGACCGCTTTGAAGCCGCCCGCCGTCAAGCCTCCTCCTAGTGCATATTTTTCAAATCCTTCCATGCCTATAGTCTATCGGCTTTCAACCTCAACTGGGGAGGCTATCATCTTCACTTCCCCCTTCGGACAGCATTAATTAGTGTCAGACTTCAGTTTTTCTCCTATTCTAGTTTCTCCCCCTCTAGTTTCTTTGAACTCTATTTATTTCCCTCAGTTTTAGGCCACTGTGCTGGCTCTGTTTTAGGCCAATGTTTTGGCTTCGTTTGTGTTTATTGTTTCCTCGAGTTGTACTCTTGTTAATGTCTTTTCTCCCCTATGGGTTTACATTGGAGGTGATGAGGGTGCTAAGGGGGTGTCAACCTAATTGATATGCCATGGGCACCTCCAGATCCTATAAGAAGTCCTAGTATTCTCCTTTTTTCTCATTGTATAACCCTCTTGTACTTTGAGCCTTAGCTCTTCTTTATTTATTAATATAATGAACCGTTTCCTTTAAAAAAAAACTCATTTTTATTTATTTTTTTCTATAAAAATTGATTAAAATATACTTAAAAAGCTATTTTGAGAGGTTATTAAACACTCTAATTTATTTCAAAATGAATTATTTTTTAAATTAAACACTTAAAAATGTATTCCAAACACATACTTAATGAATTTTTTTTCTTGAATTAGAGACATGGGGATCTAATTCGCCCATGACATCCTTTAATTTTAGTTATGGGGATCTAATTCACCCATTGTTCCTTCAATTTTGGTCATAGAGATTTAATTCTTCCATGGCTCCTCCCTTCAGAATTTCTTCTTTAGCTTGATTATGAGAACTAGGTCATCACAGGTTTGATTTTATTAACTTTGCAAAGATTTCTCAATTTTGTATTGATATATCGCTCTCGTTTTTCACAGACAACGCCAAACTGTTGATGCAAAATTTGGATTAGGGAGAATGCACCTAACCCTCATGTGAAACTGACAGTTGAATTTGTAATTTTGGGAAGAGATGACCTACAAAACAATAAAAAAGAGCTCCAATGCCGGGAAGAGGCTAAAAGTTATCTCATATAAAGTCACAAGGGTGTGTTCATAGGAGAATTTGAGTTAGGATTTGATCTTAATCCTACTAGGATTCAAATCTCATATTATCTTTTATTATTTTATGTTATATTATTTTGATTTTTGGGTTTATTCGGCTAGGTCAAAATTTACTCCTCAACAATTTCAATTGTATATTGTAAAATATCTAGGTAGATATCGATATGAGAGCAGAAATTTAAAAAAATGAAAAAAAAATAATTACAAAATAATATTAAATATTGAAAATTAATTTACAAAATTAAAGGACATAAAATATTTGCACATAAAATAATTGTAAATTTTTGTTATAAAATGAAGTAGATACAAAAATAAAAAATCATAGCATTAAACTAATGTAACATATAACATAATAAGAATAGAAAAATCTTAACATAAACATAATACAACATAATGGAAAAGAAAAAAGAAAAAAAAATTCTACAAATAGATAAAACTGGAGAGAAAATGAGAGGAATATTAGAGAACTCACATTAATTCAAGTTTTGAGGTGAAATGTGAAAATTCAATAGAAAATATTTGAATGAAAATATGTGGTTTCTTGAAAGTAAAAGTTTTTGTATGGAAAAAGAGAGAAAAAAAACTTCTCTTGAGCTAGCATAGCTAATTGCTAAAAAAAAACTCCAAAATTTCAAAATTTAGGGAAAATCGAAATTTCTTCTATCGAAATTTTGAAATTGTTCGCATTCCTATATCTTTCTCTATTTATTTAGAAAGAATTGTTTGATGATTTTGCTTGCTAATTTGGTGAAATTTGTTCCAAAAAATAATTGTATTTAGGTGATTTTGAATTAACTTTAAATGGAATCGATAGAAAATTGTTATAAATTATTACTTACCATGGTCTAAATTGGATACAAATTTTATTTAGAAGTTGGTTATCCTTCAGGTGGGTTATTGTTCAAATTGAATATCATTGTCCTATCAATATCATTTGAAAAATTCTAGGGTCCAACTTCTTTAAAAAAAGTTATTTATAAAGGAAAATTTATAGTGACAATATAGAAAATTGTATTTCTTTTTACAAATAATAAATGAAAGTAATATAATAAAAAATTCATTTTGTCTAAGTACTAGAATTGTCCAACAAAGTGGACAATCGTCCATGAAGTCATTGTCAAATGACTATAGTACCATGGCAATTCTTCTGAGAAATTTTTTTAAGAGATCCAGATTAAAATATCCATTGATATGTCGATATATTGTAAATTGAAAGGTCTGACACCGATATTAAATATCTTTGATATCTTTTACAAATTCTTGTAAAATATTAAAAACAATAAAAGTGATCTATTTAGTCCAAGATGGATAGAAATACTAATAATAATATATATCTACAACTTAATTTAGGAATAAGAATAACATCATCATTAATAAAAATATATTTTTAAAATTTTCTAACTTACAAAAATATTTTTTGATATCAATATCTAATCAATATATCCTCGAAATATGGGTGATTGAAATTTTGATATTGATATAGACATCAACATTTTAATCAAGAGACAACTATTTTAAAAGTTGTTCACCCTTCCACGCTATTTAGCATTTTGTTTAAATAATTAGTCTTTTTGTAGACATGTATTGGTCTTTCCAACGTGTGTTGACAAATTTATTATTAATTTTAAGGGGTCCATTAAATATAATCTATGGTATTTAATTGTTTGTTATTGAGGGGAGGAAAAATACCCTTTTGTCCATAAGTTTTTAAATCTAGTTTTAATTAGCCTTTCAATTTCAGAATATTACATTTTTACATTTAAAATTTGATTTTAATATCTATATGGTTATTATGTTTCAAAGGGTTGCATTTTTACTCTTTAATTTCGAATTTAATTTTCATTTGTTTTCTAAATTTTCATAGCTTTTACTTTTACTTTTAAATTCTTTCTAATGCTTGCATTAACTTTCATGTAAGAAATTTAAAATAGTTACTATGTGAATTTTTTTAAAATTAATTTTAGGGTAATTTTAAATAACAAAATTGTTGTAAATATAGTAAAATATCATTGTCTATCACTAGCTATCACTAATAGACAGTGACATTTTGCTATAGTTCTAAATAAGTTGGACTTATTTTTCTATATTTGAAAAAAGTCCTGAATTTAAATGAAGATAAAAAATTAGTGAAAACTAATCTAATAATTATAATCAATTTAATTATTTTAAAATTTTCTATTAAGAAGTAAAAGTGAGTGTTTAATGATGTTTAAAAAAATAAGTATTTAATGAAAATTCAAGATTAAAAATGTAAATCATAAAGTCCTAGAAATTCAATTGAAATGAAATTCAAAACTCATGATGATGAGAACATAGGCCAATTTTTCCATATAGTACAATACTACAACCATAAGAATTTTTCCCATTTTACTTCAACTACAAATCAAGGAGAAGAAAAAAAAAGAAGTTGTACATGTACTCTTAGAATATTCATAATGAACTAAATCCATTAAAGATTTAGTGGTTTCAAGTGTAGTAATTTTCAATGAGATTTTCAAAGATAATAATCTTTATAGAAATAGATAGGTAGAAGGGGCAAAGGTAATGGCGAACATTATTGGTGATTATTCAAGGCACAAAACTCAATTAGTGGCAGCAACGATATTTCTAATCAAATTTGCTTTATGGATATATATTGATCACCATTTTACTGACATTTATAATTAAGGGTACATTATGAGCTAGGCCATTTTAAGGCTACGTCTAGAGAGAGCTATATAATCAAACAAAATTGAAGTAATTATTGGACGACAACGACTTTGTTTATGTATCTATAATTGTATATCAATGATTTACTTTTCTCTAATTGATGTAAGACTTATCACATTCGTAACAACCATAAGACTGAATAAAGTACCCTAATGCATCTTTATACATAATAATTTATTGGAGTTGGTTGCATTATATAGCAAAACCGAACCAAAATAATAGATAAAAATAACAAAATTTAATACTATTTGCAAATATTAAAAAAAAAAAAACTAAACGTAACACATAAAAAAACCTAAAAAAAAATCATCAGAATTATTCTATCACTGATAAGTTGTCACAATTAGAAATCTATTAGTGATAGACTTCTATCATTGCTAGACTTAAGATTTATATTATTCATAGAATTTTATTAATATCTATGATTCATGGATTTTTCTTATTGATATAGACATATAGTTTAGTTCAATCATAACTTATAACAATCAATAATATTGTATAGCGGATAGAATTATATATGTGCATATTGAACTCTATCCATCACTATCATAAATAAACTTCCATTATTGAGTTTGATTATTAACTTCCACTATTTTAAAAACTATAATCGTGCTTAAATCTATCAATGTCTATCCTTCATAAACTTGTATTGTTGATAAAAATATATATGTACTGAAATCTATCAATATTATAATAATTGATAAAATTTCATCGCTCATAAAATTGTATTTACGAAGTCACTGACTATCACTATAACAATACTATTTATTTTCGGGAGATAACCACTCTTTTCTAGGTTTAATTGGTATTGATGATTCAACCAATACATCTAAGTTTTGGAGGAATAGCCTTTTCAATATAACAGTTGTGAGGATAGGGGATCAAACCTTCGACCTTTAGGGAGGAAGGTCATGCTAATTACCTTGGAACTAAGTCCACTTTGGCTTGGAGCCTAACTTTGATAGTTGTCATGGATAATTCTAAACCATAAATTCTGAGTTCAGGAGAAATGATCATCATGTAAGGATCAGGAAAGCATGTGAAATGGGCCAACGAACCAAGGAAGGAAAAGACCGAGAGGCTGAAGGGAGTTGGGTTGGATGGCTCAACTCGCTCGCCTCGGCCTAGGCGAGCATCCCTTGGCCCTCGAAGGCCCACTTCCCATAGGCCATAATTTATGTCCCGTAAAAATGGCTTGAATAGATCTTTCCTAATCCTTTTTACTTTTCCTAATTCTCTTTAGGTTTAGGATCTAATAACCACCACACTATAAATATGGGGCAGTAGGCACATCCCAAGGTAAATTCTTATCTTTCATCTCTATCTTGCTCTGACCCTTTACTAAATACTGACTTAAGCATTGGAGATTCTATGGTAGATACTATATCGGTTTTCTTTTCTTGTTTTGCAGGCCATCTTCCTTCTTTGGAATTACAAATTCACTGTCGAAGGCATGTGAAGGTTAGGTAAGTCCTCCTGCCCAGATTTTTCCTTCAACAGTTGGTATCGTCTGTGGGGAAGAATATTATGATCCTAGTAAACTTGAAAAAAGATACCAGAGATAACAAGTGATATGGATAGATATAGTGGAGATGAATTTGACCAAGAATGATATCCCAAGAGAACAACAAAGCGATCAACGAAAATCGTCCTAAGTTTGCCTCGACCTCGGTCACCTAAGGAAGAGATGGAGGCAAAATTTGCAGCTTTAAAGGAGAGAGTAATTGCATTGGATTATAATCTTGCACGTATAGTGAGTCTACTAGGAGTGAACGAAGAACTTCAGAAAACCCAAAAAGAAGTGACAAGGAAAAACCTTCCTGACATTGAAGACCACGATGAGACAAAAGATTTAGAGCAAAAAGTTCTCCATTTAACACTTAGTAAATCAAAGTTATGAATGGAATGCAGGAAAAAGGCCGGAAAAAAATACGGACATACCTCTCCCTCCTACCACAATAGCTGAGGCCGAGGAGAGACTGAAGGATCAAATGTGAAGACTTCATCCAAGGATACATTAGCGACTGATCTACGAAGATTAATTGAGGAGAAAAGGAAACTACAGAAAGAGGTCGAGGCCGACCTTAAACTAGAAACGGAACTTTGGAAGTAGGAACTCCTCAAAATACATAAAGATATAGGTAATATACAAGAAGATATGTAGAAGGCTCAAGAGACAGACAGGGTGGACTTAGAAACTTTAATCGAACAGGTGGACCCTCCATTTTTCAATGAGATAATGAGAGAGAAGCTGCCTCAAAAGTTCAAAATCTCGAGTATTAAACCATTTGATGGAAAGTCAGACCCTATGGAGCACCTAAATGCTTATAGATCTTGGATGGATTACACGGAGTTTCAAATGCAATAAGATGCAGGGCTTTTTCTTTCTCCCTTTTAGGGTCAGCTAGAGATTGGTTCCGAAAGTTGCAAAGCAAATCGATTGGTTCATTCAAAGAACTTGCTAGAGCATTCAATCTTCAATTTCTAGGAGGAAAGGATCAACGAAAACCACAGGTCCACATGTTGACAGTCAGACCAGGGGAGAAAGAAATTCTAAGGGAATACATAGCCAGGTTCAACAACGAAGCCTTACGGGTTGAAGGGTACACAAAATCAACAACTTTAATAGCAATGGTGGTAGGACTCAAGGACGAGCGATTTCTACACTCCTAGGGAAAAGACAATCAACTTCCCAGGTAGAGTTTATTACTAGAGTATAAAAATACATGAGTGTAGAGGAACTAATCAAGTCCAAGAGTGTAGCCAACAACAAAAGGGATTGCTCAGAACGATCTCACGAGGGAAAGATCATTTCAAAATTACAAAAGAAGATGAATAGAAATTTGGGTTGCATTGCAAGCCATTTACGAAAATCAATTTGAAAGATATACACACACCACACTTCCACCAGAGGAGATTCTAATGGGAATTTGACACACTGATTTTCTTAAATGGCCAGACAAAATGAAAACCATGTTGAGTAAGAGGGATAAGAGCAAGTTTTGTTATTTTCATGATGATCATGGTCATTCCCCTAGAGACTGTTATCAATTGAAGGATGAGATCAAGACTTTAATTAGAAATGGGTATCAGAAGAAGTACCTAAAAAACGAGGATCGGAGGTTGAGGCTACAAAACATGGAAGGACCACCAGCTAGACAAGATCTTATATCACCTAGAGAAATCAAGATGATATTTGGGGGGGCCAACTAAAAAAGATTTAACTCAAAAAAGGAATGCAAAACTTCAGGAAGCTTGGAATGAACTAAAACACACTCCAAAAGTGCATTCTTTAAGCTTAGAATTTAGTTAGTTTTATGCTTAATTTGTTATATTTAATGATTTTTATGTTTAATTGTAGGAAATTGAGAAATTGATATGAACAAGCAATTTTGAAGATAAAATGACCAAAATGCCCCTAAACCGAGCATAATTACCCTTTCAAGAGCGTAGGGATACGCTGAAAAGCAGTAGCTGAAGATTCATCAGAGCGTAACAACACTGTCCACAGTGTAGATGCTACGAAGTTTGATGGAGAAAACACGCGCGCCTTATCCAAATAGCGTAACACATCAACGTAATTACGCTGTGCCTTTCGCTATGATAAATAAGAGCCAATGTAATTACGTTGCGAGCACTGCTTATAAAATAAGTTTGCTGCTAACTAGAAGCAAGAGGCTAGTTTTAGGGTTTTAGTTAGAATCCGTTAAGGCCTCCACGGGGAGTCAATTCCTGAATAGAGGTGGCATCTCAGAGCTTCCAAAGGAGTGATGGATCGATGAGATTGTTGGAGGGAAATCTCGAGCTTGAGGACAACAGTCGATAGCACGACTTGCATTTTCTTCTCTCTTTTATTTTCTATTCCTTTGTATTATGGATAAGATATGAATGGTTTTTATTTGTATCGCTGTCATGAGTAACTGATTTGTAGTCCTTAGGGTTTTGACTTAATTTTTGGATTGTGAAACTTTGTTCTTTGTTTTTTAATATATTGAACGCATAAACTATTTTGGCATGCTTATGTTTAATGCATTTAAACAATTAGCTACTATTTGAATGATTTTATTTTTATGTCTTACTTGAGAGAGAGCAATAGATTGGAACTAGCATGGCAAACTATTATTCAACTATGAATGAGAATGATAGGAGGTTAATAGAGATCGATATTAGAGGAACCTAATGTTGGGTTTTATGCCCTAAAACTATAGATAGTAAATATTATTAATTAATCGTCATCAATAAAGAGATATAGATATTAATTCAATAAATGTTTTGTTTGTGTTGTTTGTCTATTTTTGTCTTAAATAATCCTAAATCTAATAAACTAACATCCAAATCTGCCTTATGAGTCTTGAACTGTATGTGAAGACATATAGAGATCAATGTTCAAGATACAACTTGAAAGGTCTATAGTAAGGGATAAGGCTGGGTACCTTATCCTGTAACACTACAGATACGACCCACTTTGTATTTAATACAAACGGTGATTCAATCTGTTCATGTAGTTGACATGCAAGTGGAGGTATCCTATGCAATGAGTTTGCATAAGACTGGATTACAAAATAGTAACCACTAGATGTAACACCGTTAACTAATTAGGTTCCTATTTCAATAGGATGACCTAGGCAACTTAGTCTTAATCTTGAGTTATTATGAACTTGTGTTCACGAGGGATTGTCATTCAATTTATATGGGTGAGAGTAGCCAGTTTGTTGACCCAATATGCCTACCATTTTGGGGACAAGACTGAGTGGGGAGCTGGAAACATAATAATAGCAGATGAAATTCACTCATTCCTATCTTAAGGGTTAGTAGATGAGTGTTCCCTTAAGTGTCTCCAGGACTTAAACAAAGGGTCCTACCCTCTCATTGACCCGAGAGGAGTTTCTGTTTATTGGTTGAACTATAAACAAGTTGTTCATTAGAGAAGCACTGGTACTTAAGGAGTCAAAGGTAATCTAAGAGTAAAATGGTAATTTGACCGTTTAGAGATATAAACACTTGTGAATGACTAACTTGCTGTTATTGGTCTATAACCATGGACACAGATTGTGGGTCTTTAGTGGAGTATACTCACAGTTAACGAATATTGATTAACTTAATTAATGAGTTTAGCCAATTAACCTCATATCATTGGAGCTTCTGATCTACAGGTCCACCAAATCCCCTTGTTAGCTCACTAGATGATATTTAAGAGGGATGATTTGAACTGTTCAAATTAATTTGAGGAAATCACTTATTAGTGTGAATAATATATAATTGATTATGGATATGATCTATAATTCAAATTAAATTGGAAAGTAATATTTGAATAAGATCTAATTAATTAATTCAAGTGAATTAGATTCACAAAGAATTAACTAATAGAATGGTATTACACATGTTCATACAATGTTTATGATAATTAAATATATATACATTAATTACATTTAATGTATAGATAGTTATTTAATTAATGTGCAAATTAAATTAAATAAGTGTTATTTAATTGTGCTAATTAATTAAATAAGTTTATTTAATTAATTAATTGTGGAAAAGGGAAATAGAAAAATCATTAAGAAAAGAGCTTGGCTCTTCTCTATATAAAGACCTCCCTATGGCCCCTTTGAGAAAAACATAGATTACAATACACAACACACAAGTGTTATTACGCAAAATTTTCCCTAAACCAAAAAGAAAATCCTTTCTATTCTTCAAAACCCTTTTCTCCTCCTCCTCTTCCAATAGTTGGATACCACCTATCCCTCTATTGAAATCCTAGAGAATAACAAGGTTACTCTCATGGTAGTCTTCGAGATTATTCAAGAAATCGTTCGTGATCAAGATCGTTGGAGGATTCGTTCGTTGGAACTTAAAAAGGATTGTTCGTGAAGCTTAGGAATCTACAAAGGTAAGAATGATTCTAATCATTTTTCCTAAAGTATGTTATACACATTTTTATATTATGTTTTAGTATACTGAATTTGTTTATGTAAAAATTTAATTGCGGAATGCAACACGTTCACATAAATGCATATGCTTCCGGATCCGATCCCTACATCTAATGCTGCACCAAATTAATTGATTTTCATGAGAATGAGTTGATAATTAGGTGTGGGAATGAGTTGAGCTCGATAGAGGATACCTGGATAAAATATTCTTAGGTTTATGGTTAGCATAAAATGAATTCGAGGTCTAAATAACTAATTTAGTTGATCCATCAATGAAATCAGCACCCTAGGATGTGTCTTTGTCTTGTTTTGCCTGGTATTGTCTTTTATTTTCTTTCTAGATTAGAATAGTTAAATTCTCATCACAGTCAGATCTTTTAGATAAAAATAGAAGGACCTCTAAGTAGCTAAGAGTGAGTCAAACTAATTTCTTAGAGGACGATACTTGATCTCTTGATAGTTTTACTATATTATAACTTGATGTGTGTGCTTGCACCATCAAGTTTTTGGCACCGTTGCCGGAGAATTATGTTTGATTCTTTTTTTTTATTATTAAAAAGATTTGACTAAATTTAATTTAGGGTGTAAATTAGTTTTGTTTTATTTTATTTTTTGTTTTATTTAAGTCTTCTCTTGGTTGATTCCACATAGTGTTTACTTTATCATGTCTTATAATAATTTTGGGTGGCATTATAGGTTTTACCAACCTAGTTTAGGTTCTCAACACTACCAATGCCTTTTAACCCATACCCTTATCACATCATTTATCCTTCCCGTGACCATATGAGTTATTATGTTCATCCAACCCCAATAGAGGTCACTAGAGGATCAGTTAAAAGAGTAGTATATCCTAGAGTCCAAGCTTAGGAGGTTTAGTACGGAAGTGAGGGAGAGCTTGGATAGGATAGAAGCCCAAGTGGTAGAGAATGAGGCAGCCCTTAAGCGTATAGGAGATCAACTTAATCTTATAGTTAGAGAATTTTTCCAATGCCACTGAGGTTGGGAGGTCTATTATTTTAGATTCTGATGGTGAGGATGAGTTAGAAGCATTTAAGTCACACTAAGAGCAGATTTTTGAGATTGAGAGAGAAAGTGTGCTTAATTTAGATGAGGAAGCTCAAGTGATTGAGGTTGATGTTGTAGAACCTTGTTTTCCATCTCTTGAGAACCCTCCCATTCTTAGATTTTCTCTAAATATGAGTTTGCTTTTAATTTTTAATTTTTTTATTTTTCAAAAATTAAAAATACCAAAAACAATTTTCTACTTTCAAATGCCCACGAAAAGAGGATAAGCCTACATGACATTGTAGGTTATATTGATTCAAGCAAGAAGGGGCCTGAAAAATAGGTGAATTTTTACGTGCCTTGATGTATAATCTCCCATGTTGTCTAGCTCGAGACATTAAACCCAGTGCTTCTTGGGAGGCAACCCAAGTTTTACTTACTTTCAGTTGTTTTAAGTTATTTGTTTTTGTTTTTTGGCTCAGCTCTCATGGTGTTCGATCTTATATATTTTGAGTCTCTATCTTATAGGAACCCTTAAATAAAGCAGTTGTTCGTAGGTCTGACACATGAGGATTACTTCACTAATTAGGCCAATTTCGCTCACTCCTTGTGCTTTATTTTCTTTCCATTACATTAAGGACAATACATGTTTCTAAGTTTGGGGTGGGGGAAGTACTGCGTACTTTTGTTTGTTTGTCTGTATTTATCCTACTATGCATGTTATTAGGAATTGACTTCTGCATGTGAATTGAATGAATATATTTAAATGGCTGAATTTTGGATAATTTTTTTTTTTTGATTTTGAGTGAGAAAATATGAATTGTGGTTTAATTGTGAAATTTGATGAGCATGTGACGATTATGATTGCTTATGAGTTGTTCGATATATGAGTATTAGATGATTTGCTGTGGAAATATGATAGCATATTCCTGAATTAAATTATCTTCAAGTCCCTCTTTGAGTCCCTTGCATATATGAGCATGTAGCCATTTGAATTAGCCTATTTGAGTCCCTTTCATGTTTGAATTAGCCACAATACCACTATTATCATAATAAAGTATGATGGGCTTTGACATGTTTGGAATGACTTCTAGATCAATCAAGAATTTCCTGAGTCAAACATCTTCCTTAGCAGCTTCATAAGCCGCTACATACTTAGCCTCTATGGTAGAGTTAGTGATGCACCCTTGCTTGGTGCTTCTTCAGACTACTGCCCCTCCGTTAAGAGTGAACACTGATTTTGATGTGGATTTCCTAGAATCCTTATCAGTCTAAAAATCAGATTCAATGTATCCAATAAGGATAAGATCTTTGGAACCATACATGAGCATGTAGTCTCTTATTCTCCGTAGATACTTAAGGATATTCTTAACGACGGTCCAGTGATTAAATCCTAGATTAGACTTATATCTACTGACTATCCCCACCGCATAACAGATTTCAGTTCTCATACATAGCATCACATACATCAGGCTACCAATAACCAATGCATAGGGGATTTGTCTCATTTCCTCAACCTCTTAAGGTGTCTTAGGACACTGTTCCTTAGACAATGTAATTCCGTGCCTGAAAGAAAATAAGCCTCTCTTGGAGTTCTGTATCGAATACTTGACAAGCATTTTGTCAATATATGACGCTTGAGACAGAGCTAGCCTTTTTTTCTTTCGATCCCTAAAGATCTGAATACCCAGAACAAACTGTGCCTCTCCCAAATCTTTCATTTGGAATTAGGTCACTAGCCAGTTCTTAACCCGAGTCAGTAAACCTACATCATTCCCAATGAGTAAGATATCATCTACATATAATACTAGAAAAACTATTGAACTATTGATGATGGCTCATTAACGTTTTGATCAAAGCCATAAGATTTGATCGCAGTATCAAACCTTATGTTCTAGGATTGAGAAGTTTGTTGCAGTCTATAAATGGATCAATTAAGCTTGCAAACCTTATACTCTTGACCTTGGGTTATGAATCCCTTGAGATACACCATGTAAATGGTCTCCTCAAGATTGCCATTTAGAAAAGCAGTCTTGACATCTATTTGCCAAATCTTATAGTCAAAATATAAGGCAATGGACAGGAGTATTCAGATAGATTTAAGCATTGCAATAGGTGAGAAAGTCTCCTCATAGTTGACTCCCTCAACCTGGGTATAACCCATTGCCACTAATCTAGCTTTAAAGGTTTACACCTTCCCATCAACACCCCATTTTCTTTTGTAGATCCATTTACAACCTATAGGTTTAACCTCATCAGGTTGATCTATAAGATCCCATACGAAATTGAGGTACGTTGACTCCATTTTGAGATCCATCGCTTTGATCCATTCATCCTTGTTAACATCCTCTATTGGCTTCTTATAAGATAATGGGTCCTCAACTTCGCCATCAACTACTATAACTAGGATTTCTATTAAACCTATATCACGAGTAGGGGGATTCGCAACCTTCCCATTACATCAAGGTTCCCTCCAAACTTGAGGTGGATTTAACCTACTAGAAAATCCTACTTCAACAACTTTTGTTAAAGTACTAGGTTCTTCAAAAACTCTTGTTGAAGATTCAGTAGTTTCTTTGAAAAGTTCATTTAATACAATCTTACTTTGGGGCTTGTGCTTCTTACATGGTCTTCTTCAAGAAAAGTAGCATTTGTCGATGCAAACACTTTGTTTTCTTTAGGATCAAAGAAGTAACCACCCCTTGTGTTGGGATTGGTGTCCTAATTCTCCCGGAGTCTCGTAGTTTGTAATCTATACACATTTTTATGAATAAAATAAGAGTTATTTTATTTGACATTTACTCATATCCAATAAACAAAGCTCCATGGTTATTGTATGTAAACTTAAGCATATATATGAGATATATAAGTGGATCATGCCTTAAGTGATAACTTAAAAAGGTCTGTAGTATAAGGATTAAGGAGGGATACCTGATTCTGGTGATACTACGAATATGACCCGCTTTCTAGAGGTTTGCAAGTGTTGTGAACTATTACAGATGGTATATCTTGACCATTCATGTGGAGACATGCGAGCAGGGGTGTCCTATACATAGAATTTGTATAAGATCGAACCATGAGATGACTAGTCTCTATATATAACGCCATTGATACTGGAGACTTACATCTCACCTAAACGACCATAGGTGACATGACCTCAATCCTGAGTGTTTTGGGAACTCCTGCCTTTGAGGACGGTCCTTTGATTAGTATGGGTGAGAGTGGCTAGATTGCCAACTCAACATGCCTACCTTTTTGGGGACTTGTCTAATTTGGGAGTTGGGAACTCAGTTACACAAGATGGAATTCACTCCTTCCCCGAAGCAGGGGTAAGTAGATAGATTGCTCCCTTAAAGACTGATTATGTTCATTAGAGGGATCAGTGATACTTAAGGAGTTAGATGTAACTACAGGGGCATAACAATTATTAGTCCATCTGTACTTACGAGTGATCTGTGAAGGGTTATCACACTGTTGATTGGTTGATATGGACACATAATATATCTGTAGTAAGAAAAGTTCAGCTTTCTATTTTTAGTGGAGCGCCTGGTAGTTAATGGATAGTGGTTCTCGTGATTAAAGAGTTTAATCAGTTATTCACGTATCATTGGAGCTTCGAGCTACAGGTTCATAAGGTCCCCTTGGTAGCTTAATGGATTTAGGTTAAGAATCAATTCTTGGTGTTGATTTGAGATGTTCAAATTGACAAGAAGAAATTCGATTATATATGATATGATCGGTATAATGTATGAAATACATCAAATGAAGGATTAATATAAATGAGATTTACATTAAGTGCCATGAAATAGAAAAAAAAAAAAAAAACTATGATTTATATGTTTCATGAGATGAAATATTAAAACTATAGGTTATAAATATAGTATGGTAAGTTGGTTATCATTTATATTTATAATAATATTAATTATTGGATAATTATATCTTTTTCTCTAATAACCAATTGAGTAAGAGGTTATTGGTGGTTTTCATGGTAACCGTGAGATAAAAGGAAAAATGTTTTCCTAAATTTCGTATGATTTGAAAAAGTTGCTATCCTCGGCAAGTTCTCACGGAAAATCTGTCAAGTGGATTAGATTCACTAAACGATAGCTGAAGAGAGACTAAACGATCGTGGAGTGACACTACACGGTAGTTCACTCAGCTGGCCAGCTAAACGATAGCTAAACGATCGTGGATCTTTTGCTAAATGATCGCATAACATTTGTTAAACAATTGGGCATCATCTATATGATAGATCTTTGTCATCTCCCACTTTCACAATCGTTTACATGATTGTTATTTCCTCCGGTCTCGTCCTCTAACCAAGTCCACACAGAGCCCACATTTTTTTTTATTCTCACACCGAGAATACCAAGGTAGCCATTGTGATGGTGTTGTACTCAACTCGACTGAGTCGAGGTTTTTAGAGGCCGTTCGTTGTGTTCGAGGTATTCTTGTGGTGGTTGCTCATTGATCATGCTGTGTTGCGGTCGCTGTGTTCGAGCGTTCGTGTGTTGCAGTTTTAAAAATTGAACGAGCATTTGTGATCAAAGGAGTTTGAAGATGAGTCTTCAAAGGTATGTATAATTCTTCCCTTGATCTTATTGTAAGCATGCTGTAATTTCGTTTTGTTGCATGACCAGTTAGTTTCCGTTTCTTCATTGTAATTGTGTATGTTCAAATACGATTGGAATTTGTAACGATCATTCCGCTGCTCATGGAATCCTCAAGTCTGATTTCCTTCACCTCATTCCTTTGGGGTAGCCTACAAATAAGCACAATTTTGAACGTGGTTCCAATTTCTTAGAATTAGCCTTAAGTACGTGTGCTGGGTAACCCCAGATTCTGAAATGACGTAAACTAGCTTTACGACCATTCTAAATTCCAAAGGTGTTCTAGCAACACTCTTGGATGGAACGCAGTTCAGGATGTATGCTGCAGTCTCTACTGTATAACCTCAAAACGAGTCAGGTAAGGTAGCGTAACTCATCATAGACGGAACCATGTTCAACAGGGTTCAATTTCTTGTTTCTGATACACCATTTTGCTAAGGTGTACTAGATGCCGAGAGTTGGGATATTATTCCATGTTCTATCAAATAGGTTTTGAATGTTAAATCCATAAACTATCCACCTCGATCAGATCGAAAAGTTTTGTTTTGTTTAATGCATTTTCAACTTCAACCTTGAATTCTTTAAACTTTTTAAAAGATTCAGATTTATGTTGCATTAAATAAACGTACCCATATCTTGAATAATTATCAGTAAAGATGATGAAATATTCATAACCCCCCCTGCTTTGTACATTGGACCACAGAGGTCTGAATATATTAGCTCTAGAGGTTCTTTGCCCCTGTGACCTTTTCCAGTAAAAGGTCTTTTAGTCATTTTGCCTTCAAGCAAGACTCACACACACGTAAAAAATTTTCTTCTAACTCACTTAGAAGTCCATTCTTCACCAATCTCTCAATTTTATTGAGATTGATGTGTCCTAGTCTTAGATGCCAAAGTTGGGCATTTTCTTTAGGAGAAATTTTAAGTCTTTTATGTTGAGTTATTGCAGTCTTAAACATTTATGTGTTATGGAGGGCTTTAGTTGCTAATGGTCTTAGCACATAAAGATTGTTTTCTAGTTTTGTAGAACAAATATCATCATTCTTAGAAATAAGCACTTTATTTAAAAGAAAGTTAATAGCATAAGAATATTCAATTAAACACTTTACAGAAACAAGGTTCCTTTTTAAATCAGGAACTACATATACATTCTTTAAAATAAGAAATTTGTTATGTAGAGTCAACCGGATTCTTCCAACTGTCACAATCGAGACGACGTGCCCAGTTCCAACTAGCATCTAATTACCGCTAGGAACTAATTCCCTGAAATGAAGAATAAACATTGTTAGTGGTGCCAGAATCTATAACCCAGGCAAAAACATCATTCTCCACTAAGCAAGTTTCCAAAACAAGTAAATCATATTTACTTTGCTTGACCTTCTTCTTTTCTACTAAGTATTTGGGGCAGTTCTTCTTCCAATGGCCATCTTGTTGCAATAGAAACAAATTCCCTTTGCAGCCTTGTCTGGCCTACTACCCCTTTGAGCAGCAACTATAGGGTTAGCTTTTCCTATCCCACCCTTCTTTTTCTTCCCTTTTTAGGTGTAGGAGGAAGAAGGTACAGACTTTGTCCCAGAGGTCGAACCTTTGTGGAACTTCTTTGAGGATAAGATAACCTTTGCCTCACCCTTTTGCTCCTTGCTTTTCATCAAAGATTGGAAGGTCTGTAGCTCATTGAGCAGAGTGGTCAGGTTGTAATCAATAATGTTCAAATAACATTACTATGAAAGTGGAGGAAACTTTTAGGTAAAGATTCCAAAATTAAGCTAACCTGACTGGCTTCATCAATGCTTGACCAATTCATCTCTGCTACGCTGAAATGGACCATCAGTTGAGAACATGTTCTCGAATAGATGCCCCTTCTTGCATACGGGCATTGAAGATGTGTTTCAGAGGGTCATGCTTGAGCTGTGCAGACGATTGTTCGAACATTCCCCTTAAGGACTTCATTATCTCACGTGCTGTGAGCATGGGCTCATGCTTCTTGACTAAGACTTCATTAAGACTTACCAAGATATACGCTCAGGCCTTTTCGTTTGCCTGTGTCCAAAGCTCGTAAGTTTCCTGAACGTCTCGAGGAGCATTGGGAGCTGGAATGGGAAGATAATCCTCCATTAGGACAAAACGAAGATCATCGATGATCAATATTTTGTTGATTGTGTATTTCAACTAACGTAATTTTTGCCCGTTAATTTATCAGTAGCGAGCAAGTTTAATGCAGCGATAGCCATAATAAAATTTGTTGAAAATGAACAAACTATTTATGAATTAGTTTATTTTGCATTGACCATGAAAACAACCAATCGGCTTTAGCAAAACTCTAATGTACCCTAAGTAATATCTAATTTTGCAATGATGTTTCAGTGAGGCAGGATGAAAGTTACCGTAGGGTGATCAAGTGTCCCTTGCTAAGATCCAAAGTTGAGAGGGAAACAACCCAGGAGACATTATCAACTAATAAACAAAAACAACACCTTGTCACTGTAACTATTAGTCATCATTGACTTAGGAAAAACCTGGCTATTGAATTTAACTAAGTGAACATTTAATTTGCTAAAAAAAAATACTTATCTTTGATAATGAAACAATTTTGATTGAAGTCTTATTAAACTCTTTAACAAACTTTAATCAATGTTGCATGCATGTAGCAAATCTATCTATTTCATTTTTCCAGGTAGGTTCCTAGGTAGAGGTGCGGCATTTCCGTCAATTTAAGTACCCCAGCTTAGACAGAACTTGCCTTAGACAAAAGGTTCCTTATAGATACATTTATTACATATTTAATCTTTTATTAAGAATCAATTTAATCCTAATAATCGATTAAAATATTAAACTAAGATTTCTAATCTTACTAGAAATATGATCTTAGGTCTATCTCAATCATATTTTAAAACATGTTTTAAAAAATGATTATAACCTAAGGTTTGCATGCAACTCTTTATTATTGATTTTAATTCTAATCTCATTTAATTATAACGATTATAAATAAATGAAACAATTAAAAATCCGTTCATTGCATGCTTGATACTTAATTAGTTCATCATAACAATTATAAATTAACCTAAGGTAGTGTTATGCTTCATACAATCTCAATTTCGTTACTAATATATATAACAATTACATACTATAAAGTAATGAAAGACATTAATAACATACTATAAAAAAACATAAATCCAAACTTTATATTGTAACTCTTATAATATTCATGTTGCGTGTATATGTTATTAATATATGCATGTATATAAAATAATAATTATATTATATGATGCACGAGCATTGCTTCATAATTAAATCATGCACATTCTAATATTATAATACTTATAATATAAAAATGATGCATGAAAACAAATGCATAACCTATGGTGAGATTTAATCTATATGACATACAATATGACATAAACCAATAAAACATACATCACATGTATATCTAATATAAAAGTTAATGGATCGGGATAGGACACTAAAAAAAATAAAAATGGCTAATTATTACAACAATAAAAATCATCCAGTTTGAAACAAGTGAATCGGGCCTTGAACTGCTCGAACCAAGCCATGAACCAGTCCAACCTTCAACTGAACCGCCCTCGAACCACTTGAACCAGTCCAACCTTCAACTGAACCGCCCTTGAATCGCTTGAATCGGGCGAACCCTGAGCAAACGGGAGAAATTTCTCCGTGTCATAGTTCTCCATTCACCACTCGGAGCGTTGCAACGCTAGGGCACAGTGTCGCGACACTATGATATAGTCTGCTATTGTACAGATACAACCTTCCTAGAATCGACTTCCAAAAACATCCTCGAAATGCCTGAAAACCTCCGGGAACAACACGAATGACTCGATACAATATGAATACAGACTCTATAGTAATTATGCCCCAAAAACTTTGGCCCTTACAATCAAATTGTAAACATTAAAAAAAAAAAAAAACATAAAAACTATGCCCTATCCCAAAAACATCTATTAACAAACCGTATTCCATATAAAAACCATTCATCATATGAATTTAAACAGAGAATGCAAATCAATAAATCCCTTCATTCTTGTAAAATTAATTCACAAAAAAATTGGCAGTTTAGGATTACAACCATGCTCTGGTACCAATTAAGGAAACTCCTATGAGGGAACCTTAAGTGGAATCAGGATCTTCCCAAATCCCAATTCTTTTGAAATACAAATTTTACAGAGAAGATAGAAGAAATCATGCATTTGTAAAAATTATACATCATGCTGATTTTTTTTAAAAAAAAAGATAGGGTTTTCAGAAAACCTATCTTTTGAAGATTTTTCTTCACTTGTGAAACCCTTGGAATCCCAAATGACACTACCATTTGAAAACCTCGGTATCCTCTGGATGAAGAACCCAGGAGTGATGGGCTCTGAATAATTTTGAGAAGAGGGAAGAAGAAAAAATTTCTCTGAGAGAGGAAAAAGGATTTGTGTTGAACTCTGTATTTCTTTTTTACTCACTGTCTTCTCTATTTTGCAAGAAGAAGATGAAGAACCTTTTAGTGCCATTAAACCACATATGTGGTGGAGAGAAATAAAGGGGAACTCCCTCTAAATAATTAATTTTAAAATTAAATAAGAACATTATTTAATAATAAAATAATTAATAGTTATTGAATAATTTTAATTCATAATTCTAAATATATAATAACCAATTTATTATATATTCACTAATCATATGTTATATCTTATACAACATATAATATATAGTTTAATATCGTATTATATACAATATATAACCTACAAGTTCTTTTTTCTCACTAATGGCATTTAGTATAAATCATATTTACATTAAATTTTAAATATATAATTCTAATTTATATAGTTAACATTTGAATCATATTCAAACATTTAATTTCTTTCATAAATACTTTATATTATAGTGTATCAAATACATTATAATAATTGTATCATATATAATAAAACAAACTTAATTATATCACATATAATTAATTCCCTTAATTAATTCGAACAATTTAAATTAATCCAAAACTTGATCCTCATTAAATTCAGTTGAGCTACCGAGGGGACCTCATGGACCGGTAGCTTGAAGCTCCAATGGTTCATGAATAATTAATTAAACTCTTTAATTAAATTATTCACCATCCGTTAACTGTTGGACACTTCACTAAAGACCGACAACTGCACTCTTTACACTACAGATATATTTCTGTATCCATTAGATATAACCAATCAACAGTATGATGACCTTTAACAAATTGCTCGTAAGTACAGTTGGACCAAAATTACCATTTTGCCCCTGTAGTTACATATATCTCCTTAAGTACAACTGATCCCTCTAATGAATAAATGATCATAGTCCAACTATGACTAAGCCCTTCTCGTGCCAGAAGAGCGTGTGGCGCCACATTGCTTAAGCCCTGGAATCAGTCCTTAAGGGATCAATTTATCTACTTACCTCGACCTCAGGGAAGGAGTGAATTCCTTCTTTGTGTAGTTGTGTTCCTAGCTCCCCAATTAGATGAATCCCTAAAATGCTAAGCTTATTGAGTCAGCAATCTGACCACTCTCACTCATACAAATCAAAGGATCGCCCTCATAGGAAGAAGTTCACAACTCACTAAGGATTCAGGTCATGTTACCTATGGTCATCCTGGTGAAATTAAGTCTTCATTATGAACGGTATTATATAATGAGACTAAATATTTTGTGGTCCAATCTTATACAAACTCCTTTGTATAGAATATCTCAGCTCACATGTCTACACATGAATTATCAGAATCAGATCATTTGTAGTACTTTACAACAATTGTAATACCTACAAAACGGGTCGTACTCGTAGTGTCACTAGGATAAAGTATCCAACCTTATCCATCTACTACAGACCATTTAGGTTATCACTTAAACATGATCCACCCATATGTCTTTACATACATGTTTAAGCTACAAGATAACCTTGGATGTTAGTTTATTGGTTTATGATTAATGCAGCAGATATGGAATAAAATATCATATATTTTATTAAATAAACAATGAGTTTGTACAAAACATTTACAAGCTATAGGACCCTACGAGATTTAGGGCATCAACCCCAACATAAACTATTTTGACGTGCTTATGTTTAATGCATTTGAATAGTTAGCTACTGTTTCAGTGATTTTAATTTGATGTCTTACTTGAGAGAGGGAGCTAGATTGGAACCAGTATGTCAATCTATTAATCAACTATGCATGAGAATGATAGAAGATTAATAGAGATCGATATTAGAGGAATCTAATGTTGCACCTAATTAATTGATTGCATGAGAATGAGGAAGGGTTGAGCTCGATAGAGGATACCTGGATAAAAGACTCTTAGGTTTATAGTTAGCATAAAATGAATTCGAGATCTAAATAATTAATTTAGTTGATCCATTAATGAAATCATCACTCTAGGACGTATCTTTATGTAGTTTTTCCCTGTGTTATATTTTATTCGCTTTTTAGGATTAGATTAGTTAAATTATCATCACAGTTCAGTCCTCTAGATAAAATTAGAAGGACCTCTAAGTAGTTAAGAGTGAGTCAAACCAATTTTTTAGAGGATGATACTCGGTCTCTTGATCATTTTATTGTGCCCATCACGAACCTAAAATGAATTACATATTCTCTTATAAATTAATGAGAAAGGATTGACCATAGAGTTCAAAGAAGGTGAGGCAAGTTCTCTCCATCAACTGCATAGTAATGCCTTAGTAATCGCCTTAATAATAGCCAACATAAAGGTACTTCGTGTCCTTGATGATGGAGGAAGTTCGATAGATGTTTTATCACTCTCATATTTATTGTCAAGGGTATAGGAAAAGAGGGCCTAAAATTGAGCACTACACCACTAATAGGTTTTAGAGGAGAAAGGGTAAATCTTGAAAGAAGCATACAACTTCCAGTGACGTTTGGGGAAGGAAGCAGCCTCGTGAAAAAATGGTGGAATTCTTGGTAATGGATTGCTCCTCAATCTATAATCGATCTTGGGAAGACCTACCTTGCACGATTTAAAAGCTATCAAGTCTACATTCCACCAAGTTATGAAGTTTCCAACCCCAAGGGGACTTGGAATTGTCGAGAGAGATCAAAGAATAGAAACAGAGTGCTACTATACTGCTCTAAAGGTGACATAGGATACAAAGACAGATGAGAAGTGAAAGTAGGCATAAGGCCGAGACCGACCTAAAACATTTTCTTTACATTTAAGTATTTAATTTCTTTTCTATTGCAGAATTTGGAACTTTTCATGTTTCAAATTAATTTTTTTCTTAATAATAAATAGAGTGTTATTTAATTTATTATAGATGTATATATACATACATACATACATACAAACATACGTACATATAATATATATGTATAAAACTCTCGTAGAAGGAAGAGATTAGATAGATAAAAAAAGAAGCTAGTAGATACCTTTAAAAAGTTGAAGTAGTGTAATGAGAGGCCAACTGCCGAGTAGTGTGGCTCTACCTCAGGCGTTGATAGGTCTTGAAATGAACTATATTTTACACGTTAACTCCTTCAATTTTCTATTTCAATTTTCTTAATATGTCTATTTTATAGGTAAAATAGTCCCAAGAGCACTTTTGAGCAATTAGAAGAAGTTTGGAACTAAAAGAAGCAAAACCGAGCAAAAAAATCACCTAACTAGAAGAAGTCAAGATATTTAACATTTTGCCATTAACGAAGCAGCGTTGCATTGCTAGAAAAATACAAAGGCCAACGCTGGCTCGATGGTAGAAGACAGAAAGTAACAAAATGCTGAAAAACAGGGCAGAGTTGCAACGCTACGAACATTGACGGAAAAATAAAAGTTCGCACATGCGCCTTCGCGCAAGCAAGCATTGCAATGCTTCCTATCAGTGTTGTAATGTTGCAACCTGCATTTATTAAAAATCAAATTTTCCAGAAATTGAGGGGAGATTATTTTACGATTCTGAGATAAAATTTCGCGATTTTGAGAGAGAATTCTATAATTTCTTCATTATTGTATCATTTTCTTGCAAGATTCAATGGATTTCTGGAAGATTTTGCTACTTCATGAGTAGGTAAGTTTACTTTTTTGGGATTATGTTAGATTAATAAATTCTTGAGACTATTTTTTAATTTTTCTCTTGTAATTCGTTGTTCTTGAATGCTCTTGTTCTTAATCTCAATAAAGTCTGTTAAAGATGAATTAACAACTCTAATTTAATTGATATTTATATACAAAATTACATGGCTCTATAGCATAATTGTAATTAGGTTGCAAGAACTAGTGATTTCGATGGAATGTTTGGACTTCTTTTCCTATTTTCTTGAAAAGATTTACTAGTTTTGAACATTCATATTAATCATGCTTGAATAAATGTCATAGTTGAGAAAACCCAAGAAATGCATGCAATTTAGGAATTAAATGTGGAATGTCTTTAGGAAGCATTTATGAACTAAATTAGGGTTAATTGACCAATTTAGGTTAACTGGCTAATTAGGGCATTAGGGCTTAGCCTTAATGAACTATTGAACTATTGAATTGCTTGAATTCAATCAAGTCTATGATAGAATTATGTTATTCTACATAAAAACCCTAAGTTCCTTTTTCCATTGAAATTCTTACATAATTTCTTTCATACTCCCTCTCATTAATTTCATTACCAAAATTTCATATCAATTTTTGTTTTACTTTTACTTTGTTTCTTAAAACCTACAACCCCCCCCCCCCCCCCCTTCAATTTGGATTTCAAAACTCAATTTTTCCAATGTATCTTTGTGGATCGACCTTGTGCTTCCACTATTACTACATGTTAGTATTAGTAGGTATGCGTGCTTTACAAATTTTATTTGTTTTGGGTTAAGTTGAACTAATGACATCATTTTTAGCTTGAACAAATTGGCGTCGTTGTCAAGGAATTGTGCAAACGACTTATTTGAATTTTGAATTTCTTTAAAAAAAAAAAAGAGAAGTAATAAACCCAAAAATAATTATTGTGATTAAATTTCCTTTTGTGTATGACTTGCTCCTCTCAGAGTATACTTTGTGATTTGATTGTAGACATTGACCGCGAGGAGAGGCGATTTTGAAGGGAAAGAATAAGAGGATAAGAAGGAGATTTGAAAAGTTAAGACAAGAAGAAGAAGAACCAACTCGATCAAGCATTATTGGAGAAGCAAGGGAGTAGACCTTGCAAGAGCTTGCAGAGCCGGATTACAACCAACGACCATTGTGCATAATGTACCCAGAGACTACCATTCCATTCAAACTTAAACCAGGACTTGTGCATCTCTTGCCTACATTTAGCGGGCAACCCGACGAGGATCCACACAAACACATGAAAGAATTTCATCTCATATGTGATGGAATGTGCCCGCTTGGTATAACCCAAGAACAACTTAATCTTAGGACCTTTCCCTTCTCTTTGAAGGATGTGGCCAAAGATTGATTGTACTACTTGCCGACAGGATCCATCATTACATGGAATGGTTTGAAAAAGAAGTTGCTAAAAAAAAATTTCCCTGCATCTAAGGCACACAATATTAGAAAAGAAATTTATAGCATTAAGCAAGTTGTAGGAGAGTTACTTTATGAATATTGGGAAAGATATAAACAACTTTGTGCTTCATTTCCTCATCATTAAATTTCTAAACAATATCTTATCCAATATTTCTATTCAGGTTTGCTTCCATCAGAAAGGAGCAACATTGATGCTACCACCGGAGGGGCTTTAGCTGACAAGAAGCCCACCAAAGCTAGTCAACTCATATCCACTATAGTGGAAAATTCTCATAATTTTGAATCAAGGACTCTCGACCACAACATTGCTCAATCCAAAGAGGTAAGTGAGCTTAGAACTCAAGTCTCTAATCTTGTGTCTCTTTTTACATAGGTTTCCCAAGGTAGTTTCCATTAAGTTAAGATATGTGGAGCATGTGGAGTAGCCAGACATACATCTGAAGCTTGCCCATAAGCTCAAGTGAATGCAATAGGGGGCTTCGAAAGAAAGTACGATCCGCATGGACAAACCTATAATCAAGGGTGGAGAGCTCATCCTAACTTCAAGTGAGGATCTCAAGGACAATTTGAAAACCGGAATCAATCTTCCTCATCATCTTCCTCAAATATGTCTTTAGAGGATGTTGTAAAATCACTAGCTAACCACTCTTTGAAATTTCAACAGGAACTTCATCAACTTCAAAATGACAACATTTAATTGCAACAAGAGACAAAATCACTCCAACAAGATATAAAATCTTTCCAACAAGACAAGGCTTCACCAATTTGGCGACTCAAATAACCCAACTAACAATCGTGGTAAGCATGCTAGAAAGAAAGTCCTTTGGAAAGCTTCCCACCCAATCGGAGCACGTGAAGGTAAGTGCAATAGCTCTTAAAAGTAGAAAGGAGATTCCCTCCTCCTTCTCATTTCAAGATGCAAAACCAGTTCATTCCCTTTCAAAAAAGTAAGAAAAGGTAATGAAAGAACAAGAGAGTAAGGTAAGTGAACCAAAGGAGACTCCTATTTTTCCCGAGGTATGTGATTACTCTCCTCCTAAAGTAGAACCCTATGTACCTAAGACACTATCCCTAGTAGATTAGCAAGACCTAAAGGAGAAGATACCAATTTGGAGCTTATTGAGATGTTCAAAAAGGTACAAATTAACATCCTTTATCTTAATGCTATCCAACAAATTCCTAAGTATGCTAAATTTTTTATAGATTTATGTACTAAGAAAAGAAAAGGGAAGGAAGAGGAGAGAGTAACCATTAACAAGAATGTCTCTATTTTGTTAAAGAAAGATATGTCTAAAAAATGTAAAGATCCAGAAATATTTACCTTGCCATGCAAAATAGGAGAAAGAATCATTACGCATGCTATGCTAGATTTAGGAGCTTCAATAAATGTTATGCCTTACCATGTTCATGAAGACCTAAAATTGAATGACCTATAA
This sequence comes from Benincasa hispida, assembly GCF_027475165.1. Classification (NCBI taxonomy): domain Eukaryota; kingdom Viridiplantae; phylum Streptophyta; class Magnoliopsida; order Cucurbitales; family Cucurbitaceae; genus Benincasa; species Benincasa hispida. Next base: position 37,228,022 of record NC_143486.1, on the reverse strand, counting down.
AAAACTAACATTTGATACAATTAGCCGATAGGTTATACATACAACCTCTAGGCATAGTTGAAGATGTCATGTTGAGAGTAGATGAATTGATTTTCCCCATTGATTTCTATATCTTAAAAATGGATGAACCTTACACTACCTCTTTTTCTGCTATCTTACTAGGAAGACCTTTCATGAAAACTGAAAAAACTAGAATTGATGTAGATAAAGGGCATTTGTCAGTAGAATTTGATGGAGAAGTAAAATAATTCAACATTTACGATGCTATGAAATCTTCAGATGAGTACTTGTCTCTTTACTCAATTGATACGCATGATGAGATAGATGATTTTGTTGATTCCATGTTGTATGAAAATTTTGATTCTTTGGTAGCTCCCTCTATAGATTATGACTTTGATTGGATTTCCTATAATTCTTCTCATCCATCTCTTAATTTTTGCGATCATAATGTTTTAAACAAAAAACATGTTTCTAATTCTTCTCTTGAAATTTGCAAAAATGATCAATCTTCTTTAAAAGATGATGATTTAAATTCCTCCAACAATTTTTGTCAAAATATTGATAATTTAAAAATAAATTCAAAAATCTTAAAACAAAGTTTGTTTGAAAAAAAACCCTTAAACTCATGATTATAATTCTAAATTTATTTGTGATAACAAAAACAAAAATAAGGCTTCTAACTTTTGCTCTGTTTTTAACGTGAAACACTGTGAAGAAAAATCTCTTCCGTTATGATGATGGAAGGTGAATAGGGAGGAGTGATGATGACGATTCTAATGTGAAACACTGTGAAGAAAAATCCCTTTATTCTTGTTAGTTTTCTCTCACTATTTCTCCTTCTCCCTCACCAAATTTAACAAGGCACGCCCATAACTCTACTTGTGGTGGTGTCCAGTGTTGATGTTTTCACGTTGTTGTGTCCGTGAGGAAGTTCCCAATTGGTGATTCAAGGAGAAGAGCACGTAAAGAAAGAGTTCTTCAAGGGTAAGTATGCTATCTTTTCTCTTTCCTCTCAATTTATTTTGTACAACATGCTTCACGTGATGTTTATCTCTTTGTACAATGAATTCTTTGTTTTAATTAGTTCTAAAAATAAATTGTTTGATACAAAGGTGATCATTCGCTTCTGCATCGGGAATTTGACATATATACTTCAATCAGAGTCTATCCGTGAGATACTTCTATAAAAAACAACCATATACTTATAATTTTATCATTGGATTCTATCAGGGTCTATCAACATACTACAGGTATTGGTTGTCTCTTTGGCCTCAAATTACCAAGGTGGTTACATGTAAACACAAACTATCAATTTATCATTAAACACAAACCTTAAACAAATAAAGTATCAAATAAGTATATCAATTATAGACTTCTAAGACTTCTATCACTGATGTTATCATTAATATAGAGTGATAGAAATCTATCACTAATATACTTTTTCATTCTATCATTTCTATCATTGATAGACGTTTATTGGTTAATTAAAATGTATTGGTAATATTAGCCAAAGTTGAAATAATAAAAAAGAAGTTAATTAGTCATCGACTTCTATATACATCTATCAAAGTCTATGAGACAAAAATAATGATTTAATAATATCATTAGAGTCTATATGAGTCTATCAATAATAAGGTTTATCAATCATATACTTATAATTCTATAAGTGACATATTTCTATTAAGGTCTAATCTAATTTAATCCAAATTAATAGCCAAGATGAAGTCCAAAATTAAACTTGAGTTGATCGAAATTAACTTCTTTTTAAAACACATTATCAAGGTGGCTACATGTAAAGATAAATAATAAATTTATAACTAAACACAAACTTCAAACAAATAAAATATCATATAAATGTATCATTGATAGACTTCTATTACTGCCTATTAGATTAGTTATAGACAATGATAAAGTTTATCACTGTCTATCAGATCAATGATAGACAGTGATCAATGATAGACATCTATAATTGTCTATCATATGATCAATGATAAACGTCTATAATTGTCTATCACTAATCTAATAGAAAATTATAGAAGTCTATCATGCCTCATGAAACCCAATTTAAGCTGGCACCTCAAAATACTTCATGAGGTTGAGTAGCTACCAAAATTCATGCCTCATGAAACCCTAACTAGAATTGAAGTAGAGGAATGACCTAATTTAAGCTGCAGTGGAAAGTTGGACCAAAGAAAAGATACAAGACCATGCCCACTTTCTTGGCCTATAAGTAATCAGGCTCAAACCCATGTAATGTCTCTAAGAGACTCTATGAATAGAGGTCTTACCCTTCATTTCAGAGGAATATTGGAAGAACTAAAGACTAAAGCTCTGAAGATCTAAAGATTCGAAGATTCATACTCTAAAAATATGAAGAACAATAACTTTATTGAAACTATGAAGATAGCTTTAAAGAGTATAACTCTCTTTAAGATCTGAACACTAAAGACTAGGAAGACGAAAACTTCTCTTACATTCTTATGAAGTTCTTAAAGGCTTCAAAAGTGAAACTCCAAGAAGACTTGAAAGAAAAACTTCCTTCAAGTGATTAAATATTGGAGATCATACCATACTAAAATCAATACAAAACCAAATTCATTCAACGAAATAAATTTAATGAAAAATTTTGTTGAACGAATATAATAATATTATTTCAAAACTTATTATAAATTTACACAAACAAAAAACAAATGAAACTGTTAATATAAACATAGTTCAACCAACACAAAATATATATTTTTTACCTTGAACTAACACAAAATTTATATTTTTTACCAAGAGGTTAGTTCCAACTTCTACTCCATATATTATTATTGTTGAACTTAAAAAAAAAAATGCTAGATACTTCCATTCATTATTCATAGCTTTCAAGGCATGGAATACAAGCATACATATCATCATGTCTTCACAAGTATGGAATGGAAGAGAAAGAGCCCTTTTAAACTCTCTACATATTTGAAGTTTAATTAATTATAATTTGGTGCTTGCTTCCAACAATTGTAATCTTCCCTATTACACTCACGATGGGGGCTTTGTTCATATGGGAATCTGCTACCTTTGGCTTCCTTTACATTATTCTCATCATGAAGTAGTTGTTGATGATGCTCGTCTTGGTGTTTTCCATTAGTAAGCAAGCAAGAGTTGGTCAATAGTAACATGAACACGATCACGACCGCGACGACCTTCGAATTCCTCTCCATATTCTCCTCGGATTCTTCCTTCTTTTTCCTACAATAAATGAACAACACAAGAAAATTGTTGAAGCAATGCAAGAAGATTAATCATGTGATAATGCTATATTCTTGTAGAATGTTTCTAAAGATAAACTAGACTTTATTAAAGATTCAATAGTCACCAAGTTGAGTTTTGATCTCTTCTTACAAAATTCCTTAAGGCCAAAGAGAAGTATATAAAGAGCATAAATTTTATAAGGTGGTTGGTTATTGAAAAGATTAAGTGGATTGCCCATAATTCATAACATATAATGAAGGTTCTTGAAGCAATTGGGAGCAAGAAAAAGTCCACTTTGCATAGAGGGAAAGGCTATTACATTGCCAAGTGACATCAAATCAGATATGCACGTATTTATTCTTCATTTGTGTTGACACTCATCAAATAATGTCCAAGTTGAAAGTGGGAGAAATTACCACGAGTATTTCTACAGTAACATTAGGATAAATATGAAGGAGATTAAAAAAATAATAATAATAATATGAGAAACCATAGTGTTCTAACATGTGAAAGTGAAAATCAAATATCTCGACTTTTTAATTGAAGATATGTATCATAAACAGTTGAGTTATACTCACAAATTACTATAAATATATGACGGATCTTTCCAAATTAAACAAATTACACCAATCTAAGAACTAATTATTTATTGTTTGGTCTAACCGTTCATAGATGAAGATTGGTTTTGAGTACCAAGTAGATATAAGGCTTTTTTCAGCTTTGATTTACTTGGAAAAACACATAACCGTCATGGAAGATACCCCATTAGAACATCAAAGTCAACAAAATTTATGAATACAAGTTAACTCTTATCACTTGCTTGTATATTGCTGGATCTTTCTAAGGTGACGTCTTCTAGATATATACACACTATTTGTTGAATCCATGACATTAATATCACAATGATCGACAACCACAGTAAAACCATGAGACATGTCACCTTATTTTCAATGATTCTAATTGTGTTTGTTTTATTAGGACTATATTCTTGTACATTAGCCAAGCAAGAGATAATGTAATTACCTAAAAATAAAAACTTCTTCCTAATGCAATCAATAAAGTGTTGTAATATGGAGTTCATGAAAACCTATACATCAACCACCAAAAAATCATAGTACTAATTATTATCATCCCATTTTTCCATTGTCGAATATGTTATGAATTGAAACAAAAGAAACAAATTTTAATCGATAAGGAAAAAAAGAATATATTGAAAAAGAAAACAAATGGGACGTACATGAAATTTGCTATTGACTGAAGAATGACTGCAGCTTCAATTTAGAATGCTGGCAGGGAAAGTTAAACGAATAAATACTAAAAGAATCCAAATTAATTAAAGAAGAGAAAAAAATGAAAAATTTTAAGGTCTGTTTTTAAACGAGTCAATTTATTTATAAGTATAGCAAAATGTCACTATCTATTACTGATATATGATATTTTGCTATAGTTAAAAATAGTTTGAGTAGTTTTGTCATATCTTAAAAGATAAATGTATAATTCGTAATTTGAAATTTTAAAATCATTTAGAATCAATGTATGAAAAAGAAAATATCGAAATGTTTGGGTTGGAGAGATGTGAATTAAAGGTAAGTCAAATTACTATGGTAGAGGTAATATTGACAAATACAGTATAAATACAGGGGCAAAAACAGTAAATATGATTTTTTTTTCCAAGTGAAATTCTTATAAATAGAAAATTTTTAATTTCAATGTCATTAGTTGGGCTAAAACCAAGCATTTTTGTCTTCTACTATTTTCAATTTAACACCCCAGTTTTGATTATACTCTCAAATTTTCTTTTTTTTAATTACTTATATATGCTCTCTCATCTAAATGAGACCGACAATTTTTTTAGGAAAATTATTATAAATGACAAAACTACTGAAAATATTTACACATAATAGAAAAATATCACCTTCTATCTGCATATATACCAATCGACCACGATAAACTACTATCTATGTCTATCATAACAAAAATAAATACAGATAGTACTCTATCGCAATCTATTGCAGATGGACGGTGAAATTCTGCTATATTTGTAAATATTTTTGTTCATTTTTCTATATAGGAAAACAATCTATTTTTTTATCAATTATTTTATTTGTTTCTCTCTCTTACTACTAATATTTTTTTCATCTAACAAAAACAAATGTTTTAATTTATTCTTTTATTCCATCAGACTTTTTTTTTTGTATAACTGAATTTCTTTAATGAATTTTAATGGCAATATAGAAAATATACTATATTTACTTTTTTCAATAAAAATTATTTTAATCATTTTTAGTTGATGTAGTTTTTTTGGGGGGAGGGGAAGATACAGAGACTTTTTTTTTTTTGTTGCTTTAGCTTTTAAAATAATTGTTGTTAATTTTGCTTTTTAAAAAATTAGCTGTCGATGGATACAAAATGGTATTTGCTAAATTTTATTTTTAAATTATAAAAACTAGTTACGATATTAGATAAATTAATAATAAATTGGCAATTTAATTATATGAACCAAAGTAGATTTATTATTTTAATTATTTTCACATCAATAATTAATTTACAATTGATTATAATATATACTTTTAAAAATTTTATATGATTTGAATTTCAGCTAACATTTTTTCTAAATTATCTGATAAAATTTTAAGAAATATAATTGTTAGAAAAAAAATTGAATCAATTAAAATCCGAAAATATATAGTAAAAAGTATATTAATATGGAAGAATATTATTCTAAAATGTTTATTTAAATGATTAAGAAATTAACAAATTTTTAGAAAAGCGAAATCTAAAAGCTACTACTATTAGTTTTCACAGGTTAGTTATAATTTAAAAAGTGATTTTCTTAGATTATTTAATAATTTGATTTACTAAATAATAAAGGCGGTTAAAATTTTCCTAAAATACTCCCTACGATTGCAAACGCAATCCCAACCAGAGTCTAAAATTATTATAGTACTATTTGTTAGCTGAGGTAATTTATTTTTAAAATTATTATTATTTGTTAATATTTTCTCTTTCATATTACTCTACTCCATTAAGGCTCTGTTTGGGATTGCTATAGCTTTTAAAATAATGGTTGACAACCGTGCTTTTAGAAAGATTAGATGTGAAAATTAGTAAAATAGTGTTTGGTAAATTTCTGCTTAAACTTGAAAAAATAGATTAGGTTGTTTGATAAATAAATACAAAAACATCTTATTCTAGATATAATAACTAAAATAGTTTTATTTGAAAGAAATCACAAATAGGGATCTCCATGATCAGCGAAAGTGGATCGTTCCAAATTTCGTTCCAATGAACACAAACACTTATAGTCTTAAACAGAAACTAATAGGTTATAGTAGAAATTACAGCATGCTAAAACAAAATACAAGGGATAGAGTATGGTACCTTTGAAAAATCATTCTTCAAGTATCCCTCGATTAGTCTCCAATACGTCCAACAATGCACTCGAACGCAACGATCGAAACAATACGACCACAAACACAACGATCATTTGAATGCTTCACGAATCCAATCGAGTCCAACTCCATTCACGAACAAAGTAGGGACACACCACAAGTGTTACCTTGGTATTCTCGGTGTGAGAATGTAGCATAGACAATGTACTAGATCGTTTAGAAAATGCAAGCCTATCGCATAGAATTTGCTACTTGATCGTGTAGCAACGATCAGCTGAGTAACTATCGTATAGTAAACTTTTAAACGATCGTTTAGACTCTCAATGGCTATCGTTTAGTAAAACAATTTTCCCTTGATAGCCCTTTTTCGTGAGAATTTTCCAAATGGATCAACTCTTAATTTTGGAAAACAATTTTCCTTTTATCTCACGATTACCATAAAACTTTCAATAACCCCCACTCAATCGGTTATTAGAGAAAAAAAATTAATTATCATATAATTAATATATTATAAATAAATATGATAACCAACTTATCATCTTATATTTATAACCTATAGTTTTAATATTTCATCATATGAAATATATAAACCATAGTTCTTTTTCTATTTTATGGTACTTAATATAAATCATATTTATATTAATTCCTCCATAATATATCTCATACATCATACCAATTATATCACATATAATTGAATTTCCTCTTGTTAATTTGAACACTTCAAACTAACCCAAAATCCGATTTTCAACTTGAACCCATTGAGCTACCAAGGGGACCTTATGGACATGTAGCTTAAAGCTCCAACGGTATGTGAATAATTGACTGAACTCTTTAGTCACGAGATCCACCATTTGTTAACTGTCGGGCACTACACTAAAGACCAATAGCTATACTCTTCTCACTACAGATATATTTATATGTCCATATAACCAATCAACAGTGCGATAACCCTTCACAAATCGCTCGTAAGTACAGCTAGGCCAATTTATCGTTTTGCCCCTGTAGTTACATCTAACTTCTTAAGTACCACTGATTCCTCTAATGAACAATAAGTCATAGTCCTACTATGACTAAGTCCTCTCTTCTAAAGAGAGGGTATGACCACTATGTTCAAGACCTGGAATCAACCCTTAAAGGAGCAATTTATATACTTACCCCTGCTTTGGGGAAATAGTGAATTTCATCTTGTGTAACTGAGTTCCCAAGTTCCCAACTCTCCAATTAGACGAATCCTCAAGAAGGTAGGCTTGTTGAGTTGGCAATCTGATCATTCTCACCCATACTAATCAAAGGAGCGCCCTCGTAGGCAGGAGTTCCCAAAACACTTAGGATTAAGATCATGTCACCTATGGTCGTTTTAGTGAAATGTAAGTCTCAATTATCAACGATGTTATATAAAGAGACTAATCATCTCGTGGTCCAGTCTTACAAACTCTTTGTATAGAACACCCCCGCTCGCATGTCTTCACATAAATGGTCAGGATCAGACCATTTATAGCACTTTACAACACTTGTAAATATCTACAAAGCGGGCCGTATCCGTAGTGTCACCAGGATAAGGTATCCCTCATTTATCCTTATACTACAGACCATTTAGGTTATTATTTAAGGCATGATCCACTTGTATGTCTCATATACATGCTTAAGTTTACATGAAATAACAGATCTTAGTTTATTGGATATGAGTAAATGCAAATAAAATAACACTTATTTTGTTAATAACAATGTGTATAAATAGTTTACAAACTACGAGACTCAAAAGAATTAGGACACCAATCCCAACATTATTGTCATTTTTTTAGTAATATTAAAACTTAAAAATTTTTTTACTATGATTTGTTTGTTATAGATTAATTTTTAAATATTAAGGAAAATGACTTTATTAAAAAAATATCAATATGGTATACTTTTAAAAAAAACTAATGCATTTAACTCATGAAAAATAGAAAATAGATTTGACTAGATGAGAAATATATAAATATATATAAAAATATATTTTTTTTAAAGTGTAAAATTAAAAACTAAATGTTAATTAAAAATTTTGATTTTAGAAGAATCTAAAAGCTAGTAGTAGGATACTGCTTTTAAAGTAAACTTGAACTTAACGTGTTTTTAAAAGTGAATTTAACCGATTGAATTTAAATTTGTTTTATTAAAGACAAAAAATAGTTGAGATTTTTTCAAAATGGACACACCTAATACAATGTCAAACGTAGCCTAAAAGATCTGTGGAGAGAATCTTTAACTCTCCATTTTACTCTTACTTTCTTTTAGAATTCCTATTTCACCATTTTTCCTTAATTTTATTTTTCTCCCCACGTAAAATTGCTCTTCGCATAACTTTTGTTCTAGATAATCTCATACCCCTTCATGTTAAAACCTTTCAAATATAAAATAAGGTTTCAAGTGACAACTTTTTATGAAGGAGAAGTTTCATAAAATTAGTTTGTTCCATTGTAATTTTTTCATTAAAAGTCGTAGGATCTCAAGAATAATATTCAAGTTTTCTGAAAAGTGAGTAATCATTTAACTTAGTTTCATAATTTTATTGCTATTTTAGTTTTTCCATATTCATTCCAAAATATTTTGATAGTCGAAGGTGTCTGCAATTCTTATGAGAATTTGTCAAATTTTACTAAAGTAAATGATCGGGAATGAAGTTTGCTTTAAAAAGAGAAATTTTGATTTTTTTTAAAATTGGGAGAATATGTTGTAATTGAGGATCTTCATGGATAATATGTATGTACGTATGTATGTATGTATGTATATTTGTAGAAGTAAATGGTTAACAAATCACTTCAAATCATGTTCTAAAGATTAGATTAGGTTGGGGTTTTAATTTTACTTGTTTTACAGAAGTAAATGATGGAGAATGAAGTTTGCTAAAAATGTGATTTTAGATTTGTGTGTGTTCTTTTTTTTTTTTTTTTTAAAAAAAAAAGAATGTAAATGATAGACAAATCGCTTCAAAATTTGTTATAAGGATTAGGTTAGGTTGGAGTTTTGATTTGATTGGATTTTATTTATGGAAAATGTAGATTTTTAATAATATTGTTTGATTTTTAGATTAAATATTGATATTTTTATTTAAATATTTGATATATCTATAAGTAGTTTTGGTAGACAATCCATCGCTTGTTTCTTTTATACCTTGACTTTTCTTTTTTTATTCATTTTAATAATTTTTAGGTTCATATTTCTAATTTGTATCTTGCTTCTAGATGTATGTCCTCCTACCAACATTGTTGTTTATGCAATCCCTAAAGCACTTGCTCTAATCTCTCAAAAGGTACCGTCGATTTTTCTTTGCATTTATATACATAAAAGATATGTAAACCTCCCAAAATAATAGTAACCAATGATCCTACATTTTTTCTATTTTTTTTCTTTGTTCATTTTTTTTTGTAGTTTTTGGTATATTATTGAGCATTATGTTTAATCTGAGCTAGATGATCAACTTCTATATATTGAAGTTTTAGATCAGATCGAGCTCTCATGCAACCTAAAATCAGAAGAAGAAAAATCTGTTCTTCCTCTCTACCTTAACTCTCAAAAACTACTTCAAATTCCTCTCAATTTGGAGACCACATTCCAATCTAAGGCCTAAGATTAGTAGAGAAGATACTTGTGGTGGTCTACTACAAAGATTGAAGAAGAATTTCGTGGTGAATTCAATCAATCTGGGAGAATCATCAAAAGTATTCACTTGAAACCCTAATACTCTAAAACTATGAACATGCATGCTAATTAACTAAAATTGATGTAGTTAGAGTGCTTAGATCCCCAATTGCTTTCGTTCATTGCATTCTAACTCCATCACGAAAAACGCTACATTTTTAGCTTCGTGAGCAGAATCGGGAATCGAAGCCAAATCTCAATTTTTACAGAACATTATAAATTTACAGAATTATAATGCATCAAAATAAATCATCCAGAATTATAATGAATCAAATTAAAATTTTCTTTCTACAACATGCTAATTATGAATAAAAGAGAAAAGGGATAAAGAGATCAAGAATACTGACTTTTGAAGATCTAATCTTCACGTATAATTCCTCTTCTTGAAAAGGTCACAAACTCGAAATCCTAATTTGGACACCAACACGAAATCTTCCCCTGTATTCTCTAGGAAGAGAATCTAAGGAGTTTTGGGCTCTTGGTATTTTGGAAGAGAGTGATAGAGTTTTAGTTTGAGAGGAGGGAGAGTGAGAGCCTGAGAACTTTTCTCAGAGAAAAAAATTCTTGCAGAGATTGTTTTTCAGTAAAACTCAAATGGGGAAGAAGATGATGGTAACCATCTGCACTCTCCTACTTTCACATATTAGAGAGAAAAAAGGGAAGGAGTTACAACTCCCTCCTAAAATAATTTTTCAAAATTTAAAATAAATAAAAGAAAAATTATATAAAAAAACATTAATATATATTTATATGATAATCACTTTATCATATAATATGTATTAAACTATATATTACATCAAATATAACATATAACTTATAGTTTAATATTTTATCAAATACAATATAACCTATAGTTTTCATTTTCTCATTAATGCATAATATTTAATATAAATCACATTTATACTAAATTTAATTATATGAATCCAATTCACATAATTAATATTTGAATCATATTCAAATATTTATTTCTTCTCAAATAAACTTTATATTATAATGTATCAAATACATTATAACGATTATATCATATATAATTAAATTAAATTAATTATATCACATATAATTAATTCCCTCAATTAATTTGAACAATTCAAATTAATCCAAAATTGATTCTCATTTATTCCCTATTGAGCTACAAAGGGGACACCATGGACCTGTAGCTTGAAGCTTCAATTGTACTTGAATAATTAATTAAAGTTTAATTAATTATTCAACATCCATTAACTGTCGCGCACTTTACTAAAGACCGACAGTTGCACTCTTCACACTACAGATATATTTCTGTGTTCATTGGATATAACCAATCAACAATGCGATGACCGTTCACAAATTGCTCGTAAGTACAACTAGGTCAAAATTACCATTTTACTTCTGTAGTTACATCTAACTCTTTAAGTACCACTGATCCTCTAATAAACCATAAGTCATAGTCCAACTATGATCATACCCCTCTCGAGCTAGGAGAAGGTGTGGTGCCACCTTACTCAAACCCCGAAATCAGCTCGTAAGGGAGCAATTTATCTACTTATTCTGACGTTGGGCAATGAGTGAATTTCGTCTTGTGTAGTTGTGTTCCCAGCTCCCCAATCAGATGAATCCCCAAAATGGTAAGCTTGTTGAGTCGGCAATCTGACCACTCTTACCCATACAAATCAAAAGACTGTCCTCATAAATAGGAGTTCACAACTCACTCAATATTTAGGTCATGTCACCTATGGTCATCCTAGTGAAATGTAAGTCTCAATTATGAACGACGTTATATAATGTGACTAGTCATTTTGTGGTCCGGTCTTATACAAACTCCTTTGTATAGAATACCTCCGCTCACATGTCTCTACATGAATGATCAGGATCAAATCATTTGTAGTACTTTACAATAATTGCAATATCTACAAAGCGGATTGTACTCATAGTGTCACCATGATAAGGTATCAAGCCTCATCCATCTACTATAGATCATTTAAGTTATCACTTAAACACGATCCACCTGTATGTCTCTAGATACATGTTTAAGCTATAGATGATAACTTTGGATGTTAGTTTATTAGTTTGTGTGTTTAACGCTACTAAATGTCAAAGAAAACATCTCATATTTTATTAAATATATAAAATGTTTGTAAAATATTTGTACAATACAGTTACAAACTACAGAACCCTACGAGACTTAGGGCATCAACCCCAACAATCTCCCACTTAGGTTAAAGCTAGTGAGGTATACAATATACAAGTACACAAATCAATAAACTAGTGCATAACACACGCCCAATACAAAATCTCCCACTTGCTCCAGACTATATGTGGCTTGTCCCGTAGACCCATACTCTATAGGTGACCCTTAAACACCTTAGCCGTGAGGGCCTTTGTAAATAGATCAGTAACGTTATACTCTGAAGCTATCTATGTGACGATCACGTCCCCTCGATGCACAATCTCTTGCATAAAATGATACTTCTGCTCTATATGCTTCTCACGCTTGTGACTCTGAGGCTCTCAGGAATTAGCCACAACACCACTATTATCACAATAAAAGGTGATGGGCTTTGACATGTCTGGAACCACTTCCAGATCAGTCAGAAATTTCCTGAGCCACATATCTTGCTTAGCAGCTTCACAAGCCGCTACGTACTCAGCCTCTATAGTGGAGTTAGCAATGGACCCTTATTTAGTGCTCCTATTGACTACTGCTCCTCTGTTTAGAGTAAACACTAATCCTATTGTGGATTTCTTAGAATCCTTATTAGTCTAAAAATCAGAGTATGTGTATCTTATAACGATCAAATCTTTAGAACCATACACGAGCATGTAGTCACTCGTTCTCCATAGATACTTGGGGATGTTCTTAAGAGTGGTTTAGTGATCATATCCTAGATTAGACTGATAGCTATTGACTATCCCCAAGTTCATAGCAGATGTCAGGTTTAGTACATAACATTGCATATATCAGGCTGCCAACAGCCAATGCATAGGGGATCCGTCTCATTTCCTTAACCTTTTTTGGTGTCTTTGGACATTGTTCTTTTGACAATATAACTCCATCCCTAAAAAGGAATAAACCTCTCTTGGAGTTTTGCATTGAAAATTTGACAAACATTTTGTCAATATATGATGCCTGAGATAGGGCTAGCATTTTGTTCTTTCGATCTCTAAAGATCATAATGCCTACAGCAAACTGCACATCTTCCAAATCTTTCATTTGGAATTGGGTTGCTAGCCAATTCTTAATTTCAGTCAGTAAACCTACATCATTCCTAATGAGTAGCATATCATCTACATATAGCACTAGAAAAGCTATTGAACTTTTGATGATTCTCTGGCAAACACAAGGCTCATCAACATTTTGATAAAAGCCATAAGTTTTGATCGTAGTATTGATAGATCTTGGAAAGAATTATTCTTTTAGTATTAAATCCCTCAATTCTATATTATTTGTTTGCTTAAAACATCTATTTTATAGGTAAAAATCCAATCCGACACATTTAGAGTCATTACAAGTAGTTTCAAGCTAAACGGAGTCAAATTAGGCAAAAAGAAACAACTAAGAAGAAAATAAGTTGGAAAATTACCATTCTACCCCTCAATCGAACCAATTTAACATGCTTCAGCACCACTCGGAGCGTCACAACGCTCTCATTATAACATGGTCCAATGCTAGCTCAATGCTGTAAGACAGAATGCATCAAAATGTTGCAAAACAAGGCAGAATCGCAACGTTGCGACCCTCAACTTATATAATCCTTCAATTTTCCAGAAGTAAAATAATAATAATAATACTAATGATATTTTCTGAGAGAGAGGAAAATTTAGAACAAACTTAGAGAGAAAAACCCACGAAATTATTTTGTCTTGAGGGATTTCTTGTAACATTCACAAGTATTTTTGTGAATTTCTTCATTTTTTGTATCAATTCTTCAATGGATTCTTTCAAGATTTCTCCAATTTATGGCTAGGTAAGTAATGGAAATCCTTAATCTAGGATTAATTTCTTGAGATTTTTTTGTGTAACTTTCTTGAATTTTTTGCATTCTTGAATGTTCTTGTGTTGAATTTGAATAGAAATTAATGGAAAATAGTTGATGCCAATTTTTTGTATCAATTCTTCAATGGATTCTTGAATTTTATTAATTTCTTGTATGCAAATCTTGCTTGGCACTATTACACAATAGTAAGATAGGTTGCAAAAAATTAAGATTTCTTGTTTTAATTAGGACTTTGCTTCCGAAATTAATTCTTGAATTTCTTAATTGAGAGCATTCAATCAAATCGTTCTTGAAATTTACTCTAATGTGTTTCTTGAATGTCATAATCACGAGAACCCTAGTTTCTAAAGCAATTTAAGAAAAGAACATGAATTTGCTGAATTGAAGTGTTTTTTACTTAGATTAGGGTTTATTGGTATGATACATGTTAATTAGCTAATCGAGTCTTTAGGATTTTTACTCTATTGGATTATGGGACGTTGAATTTTCATGTATTTGTTCAAGATCAATGATAGAATAAAACCTAGTTAACAAAGATTTTCCAAGCATCTCTCTCTATTGAATCTTTACTATAAAAAAAAAATGTTTGTGTTATAATTCTTGTTGCAATTGCTTTTATTTTGATTTTAGTTAGTTTCTTTAAAACAAACAACCCCCCTCTCCCCCCTCCATTTGTTACAATTTGGAATTCAAAAGTCAAATCTTGCCAATTAATAGAGGTTCCTGATGGATAAACCTCTTACTTCCGTTATAACTACGTGTTAGTTTTTAGTTGTTATTTGAGCATTATAAATTTCATTTCTCTTGGGTTAAATTGAATTAACGACACCAATTTTATCCCGAACAAATTAGCACCACATTTGGGGCACTGATTAATTGGCTAATTTGAATTTTGAATTCCAAAAAAAAAAAGAGAGAGAGAGAAATAATAAACCCAAAAATAGTTTGCGTGATTAAATTTCCTTTTGTGAATGACCCGCTCCTCTCGGAGTGTACTTTGTGATTTGATTGTAGACATTGACCGTGAGGAAAGGTGACTTCAAAAGGAAAGAACAAGAAGAAGAGGAGAAAATAATGGTACAAGGGATTGAGCTTAAGGCTCTCCCTTCGCACCTCAAGTATGTCTTCCTTAGAGATGTAACAGCCTTTCCAGTTATCATTTCTAAAGAACTCACGTCTTCTCAAGAACGCACATTAGTGGAAACATTAAAGATCTACAAAAAAGCAATCAGCTGGACTTTGGATGATATCAAGGGGATAAGCCCTTGCCTTTGTATGCATAGAATTGTTCTAGAAGACGGAGCCAAGGCCACCGTCCAACCTCAAAGAAGACTTAATCCAACAATGAAAGAAATAGTTCATAAGGAAATCATCAAACTCTTTGAATCCGGAATAATATACCCAATTTCAGATAGCCAATGGGTAAGTCCAATACATGTGGTACCAAAGAAAACTGGAATGACCATTATCAAAAATGAAAAATGTGAGATAATTCCAATAAGAATACAAAATGGTTGGAGAATGTACATAGTTTCAGAAAGCTAAATGAGGTAACAAAAAATGATCATTTTCCTATTTCTTTCATTGACCAAATGGTTGAATGACTCGTCAAGAAACCGTATTTTTGTTTTCTCGATGGATTTTCAAGATTCTATCAAATACCAATAACACAAGATGATCAAGAAAAGACCACGTTTACATGCACTTACGGTACATATGCGTTTAGGAGAATGCCATTTTGGCTATGCAATGCCCTAAGTACGTTTCAACGATGTATGATGAGTATTTTCTCCGACTACGTAGAAAAGTGCATGGAAATATGGATGATTTCACTGTGTATGGGAATTCTTTTGAAGATTGTTTAGATAATTTGAGTTTGATTTTAAAAAGATGTATAGAAACCAATTTAGTTCTGAATTATGAAAAATGCCACTTCATGGCTTCTCATGGAATTGTTTTAGGACATCTTGTGTCATCAAAAGGCATAGAAGTAGATAAAGCAAAAATAAATATCATTGCTAACCTTCCCTATCCTTAAAACATTAGGGAAGTGCGATCTTTTCTTTGTAGTGCAAGATTCTCCAAGAGGTTCATTAAGGATTTTTCCAAAATTTATCTCCCTCTATGGAGGAACTCTAATTGGAGAGAACTTCGAGCGAAAGTAAGATCGTCCAAATTTTCATTTTTCATTGAATACAAGTTTTATAGATAAACAAGAACAAGATATGCATTTACATAAATTATAGCATACTATACGCTAAAAGAAAACTTAGGGTTTCAGAAACCCTTACCTTTGAAGAACACTTTCTTCAAGAATCCCTCGAACAAGTCACGAACGAATCTCCTTCTCCAAATGGGACACTACCAACCAGAGCCTCCTGTATTCTCCTTAGGGATTGTGGAAGAGGGCTCTACCTTAGGGCTTTGGAAGAGGGAAGGAGATGGAGAGGAAAAGAATGAGGAGAGCAACTTTTCTTCTTTATAAGTTTTTCCCAGAGAGAACTGATCTTTTTTTTTTCAATTAATCTTCTTCTTCTCTCACACAACCCACGTAATTGACTGAGAGAAAATGGGGGAAAAATTTCTAACTCCCTCCCTTTAATTAATTAATATTAATTTTAAAAAAATTAAATTAATAATAATTATGCATATAATAACAATCTTAATATATGTATATAAACTATATGTTATATCTCATATAACACATAATCTATAGTTACATATTATATCAAATACAATATAGCCTACAGATGTATTTTCTCTCAATAATGCATGACATTTAATATAAATCACATTTATATTACATTTACTTATATGAATCTCATTCATATAATTAATATTTGAATCATATTCAAATATTTAATTCCTCTCAACTTATCTATGGTATTTACTATAAATCATATTTATATTAAATTTAATTACATGAATCTCATTCGTATAATTAGTATTTGAATCATATTCGAATTCCTCTAATATTACTTTATATTTTAATGTATCAAATATATTATATTAATTATATCGCATATATAATTAATTTAATTAATTATATCACTCAATTAATTTGAACACTTCAAATTAATCAAAAAAAAATTCTCGATTAAATCCCCATTGAGCTATAGAGGGGACTTTATGGACCTGTAGATTGAAGCTCCAACGGTACTCAGATAATTAATTAAACTCTTCAATTAAATTACCCAACATGCGTTAACTGCCAGTCATTCTACTAAAGAACGACAGTTTCATTCTTCGTACTACAGATAAATTTATGTGTCCATTGGATATAACCAATCAACAGCGCGATGACCCTTCATAAATTGCTCGTAAGTACAGCTGGACCAAAATTACCATTTTTCCCCTATCGATATATCTAACTTCTTAAGTACCATTGATCCCTCTAATGAACAATAAGTCATAGTCCAACTATGACCAAGTCCCTCTTGGACCAGGAGAGGGTGTGGTCACTATGCTAAAGCCCCAAAATCAGCCCTTAAGGGAATAATTTATCTACTTCCCTCTACATCGGGGAAGGAGTGAATTTCGTCTTGTGTAGCTGTGTTCCCAGTTCCTCAGTCAGACGAATCCCCAAAATGGTAGGCTTGTTGAGTTGGTAATCTGGCCACTCTCACCCATACAAATCAAAGGGTGGCTTCATGAGCAGGAGTTCATCACTCAGGATTCAGGTCATGTCACCTATGGTCATCTTAGTGAAATGTAAGTCTCTATTATTAACGATGTTATATAAAGAGACTAATCATTTCATGGTCCAGTCTTATACAAACTCTTTGTATAGGATACCCCTGTTGACATGTCTCCACTGAATGATCAGGATCAAATCATTTATAGCACTTTACAGCACTTGTAACACCTACAAAGCGGGTCGTATCCGTAGTGTCACAAGGATAAGGTACCCAGCTTTATCCATCTACTACAGATCGTTTAGGTTATTAGTTAAACAAGATCCACTTGTATGTCTCTACATACTTATTTAAATTACATGAAATAACTTCGGATCTTAGTATATTGGATTGAATAAAATAACACTTATTTTATTAACAACAATATGTTTATACAAAGTTTACAAACTACGAGATTACAAGAGATTTAGGACACCAATCCCAACACTCTGTCTAGCCTACTTAAAAAAGATGTCATATTTGATTTCAACGATGAATGAAAGGAAGCCTTTGACAAGCTTAAGGAGAAGTTGACTTCAACTCCAATTCTCCAACCACCACGATGGGACTTGCCATTCGAGATCATGTGCAATGTTAGCAACCTAGCAGTTAGGGCAGTATTGGGACAGAGAGTTGACAAGAAGTGTCATGTGATCTATTTCGCATCAAGGATTCTCAACTCAACTCAAATCAATTATTCCACCACATAAAAGGAATTTCTTTCCATTATTTTTGTTTTAGATAAATTTATATCTTACATACTTGGTTTTCCAATCATTGTTTACACTGATCACACTGCTCTTAGATACCTTATGACGAAGAAAGAATCCAAACCCAGACTTATAAGGTGGATCCTTCTTTTGCAATAGTTCGACTTAACCATCAAAGACAAAAAAGGATTAGAGAATTCAGTAGCCGATTATCTAAGCCAAATCGTGCAAGAAAAGAAATTAATTCCAATCAGAGAAAATTTTCCTGATGACACCTTTTTAAGGTATCTACTTTCCTATAGTGGTATGCCAACATGGTAAATTACCTTGTGACTGGTAAGTTTCCCTTTCACATGTCTTCATCTAGAAAGTCTAAACTCAAAAGTGACTCTAAATATTTTGTATGGGATCCTCCTATTTTATGGGAATCTTGTTCAGATCAAATAATTAGGAGATATGTTCCAGACAAAGAGTTTGAGTTTTTTTTTTTGTTGTTTTGTCACGAACACGCATGCAGAGGTCATTTTAGTCCAAAACGAATTGCTAAAAAAATTTTAGACTCAAGACTTATTTTGGAATTCTTTGTTCACCAAGTCTTATGTATATTGAAAATCTTGTGATAAATCTAAAAAATTTTGATCTTTGTAAAAAAGAAACGAAATGCCACTTAATTCCATTCTTGTATGAGAAATATTTTATGTTTGGGGTTTAGATTTCATGGGTACATTCCCTTCTTCGTTTGGCTATCTGTACATTTTGCTTGAGGTAGATTAGGTTTCCAAGTGTGTTGAGGCAATCCCCACTAGAACAAATGATTCTTCTATTATTTCAAAATTTCTCAAAAATAACATATTTTGTAGATTTGAGATTCCTAGAGCAATTATAAGTGACTAGGGAACACATTTTTGCAATAGAGCTATAAAGGTATTATTGAAGAAATACGGAGTACACCATCGAGTTGCAACCCCATATCATCCTCAAACAAATGGCCAAGTAGAAATTTCCTATAGAGAAGTGAAAAGAATTTTAGAAAAGACGGTCAACTTAAAAAGAATAGATTGGAGCTCCCGTCTTAATGATGCACTTTGGGCTTATTGAACCATTTTTAAGACATCTATAGGATCAAACCCGTATAGAATTGTATATGGCAAAACATGCCATCTTCCCGTAGAGGTCGAACACAAGGCATATTGGGTGGTAAAACAATGTAATTTGAATCTAGCTCAAGCTGGAGAGGAAAGATTTCTAGAATTGCAAAAATTAGAAGAATTGAGATGTAATGCTTATGAAAACTCCAAGATTTATAAAAAGAAAACCAAATTTGCTCATGATAAAGGTTTTATAAGAAAGGACTTCAAAATAGGACAAAAAGTATTGCTTTACAATTCCAAAGTACAATTGATGCTTGAAAAACTTAAGTTCAAATGGTTAGGTCCTGTTGAAATTACTAATGTTTTCTCTTATGGTGGAGTTGAAATTAAAAGTCTTGAAACAGGAAAACTTTCAAGGTGAACGGGCACAGGCTTAAAGTTTACAACAAAGGGCATGTAAACCAAGTTCAGTTGGACTTGCGTTTGAATAATCTCTCATCCAAGTGATCCCCTTCTTCACTAACGTTGAGCAAGTGACAGTAAAAATTTGCAACAACAGGACAAATTTTCTTTTTCTTTTCATTTTGCATTTCTTTCTCCCTTTTTTCTCCATTTTTTTCTTCTTTTTGCATTTCAAATAAAAGAATAATTGATTATTCCTTTTCTTTGTAGGTCATCTCAAGAAGAAAAAGGAAAATCCAAAATAAAAGGAAAACTCAAAGAAAAACAAAAACAAAGAATTTCTCACAAGCGAAAGAATGAGCAATCCTAAAAACCAAGGAAGTTTCTCTCTACATTCCTTACTTTTTGTTCTTGAACTCATTTGCATATTTTAAACATTGAGGACAATGTTCAATCTTTAAGTTGGGGGTGGAAAACATTGCATCTTTTTAACATTTTTTATTAAATTTTTTAGGTTTAGAAAAATGAGCCTTGAGCATCTAATATATAATGATGCATGTCTGGAACCCTTGAGCATCTTAGCTCAAGTTAGATTTAGATTTAGATTTAGATTTTATCATTTTGATATTTTGATACCTTGATTAGATTTTGTGACTCTGAATTGACATATCTTGATATATTTGAGGCTCTGATACATTTTGATAGCATAACTTTGATTCTCTGAGAACATAACTATTGAATTCTTAATGCTCCAAAAGATTATTCTTTGACTCTTTAATCATTTTGCTACAAGTGAATAAATGCATGATTGATTGAATGCATGAAAATACACAATAAACAAATCTCATTCATTTTGTTTTATACATCATTTTATTTACACAATCATTTCTTTATTATCAATGAAATTTTGATTACACACTCTTTTTAGTAAAGATACAAATGGAATTTTAGACCTTTTAAAATTTTATAACAAAATTTTGTAACCATTTTTCCAAAAAAATGCTTTTCCTTTTAATTTCATAAAAAAATTGAATACTTAGCATTTAGATTTATTTAAAATCTTAAAACTTTTAGAAATGTAATGTCTACTTAATTTTCTTTGTCACCCCGATAGGACAACTTTTGGTCTAAGAACAACCATCTTGTTAGAGTAGCAAGTCTAGACAAAAAGGATAAAATAGGGCGTTCTAATAAAAGACGGAAAGAAAGAAAAAGTTGCTAATATAAAAAAGTTAATTAAAGCAATTTTTCCAAATAACATGACTTTCATTAATGTGTGTGTGCGCGCTTGGATAGAGGTGAAAAGAGCTACCTTTATCGTGTTTTGTTAGGGCTCGCTAGAAAAGAATGATAGGTTCCTAGCGGTGTGAGTGTGAAAACTATCCCTCTAGGTAAAAGAAATGTCAATTAAGTTTTGTGTGTGAGAGTTTTAAAGGCACCCTTGCGTTAGAAGTGCCTCTCTCTAATGCAATTTAGGTGTATCTTAGACCGATAACTAGGCCAGTGTAGGGCGTAAAGAAATTGAGAGTTAGATATCACCTTTTCACTAGTTTTGGCCTTTAAATAAACTAAATCTTTGTAGTCTTTTCTTTTATGACTTTGCAAGAAAAATACATTTTCTCTTAAAAAATAAGTTTCAACTCTTTGTTAGCAAAATTTTAATTTTCTAAATTCTTTTTTGTATCATTACTTCCTTGATTGTTGAGAAAAGTGATGAGAATCAAATTTTTGTGTAAGACAATTGAGCATATGAACAATTCGAATAAGAGAATGAAAGTTTTGAATAGTCTCAATAAACAATAACAAATTCACATTTTGCTTGAATGAATGCATATTTCTAGTTTTTAACTTGCTCAGGACGACCAAGTGCTAAGTTGGGGGTATTTTGATGGGTCTTGAAAAGAGCTATTTTCTTATTTTTAAATCCCTCAGTTTTATATTATTTGTTTGCTTAAAACATCTATTTTATAGGCAAAATCCAATCCCAACACCTTTGGATTCATTACAAGAAGTTTCAAGCTAAAAGGAGTCAAATTAGGCAAACAAATCAACTAAGAATAAAAGAAGTTGGTAAATTACCATTCTACCCCCCAATTAAACCAATTCAACATGCTTTAACACCACTCGGAGCGTCGCAACGCTCTCACTATAACATGGTCTAATGCTAGCTCAACGCTGTAAGACAGAATGCATCAAAATGTTGCAAAACAGGGCAACGTCGCAATGCTCCAGACATTCACGAAAAAAATAAAAAGCGTGCACGCGCCTTTGTGCGACCAAGCGTTGGAGTGAGCGTCATCGTAGAGTCACAATGCTGCGAAGCTCATCTGATATGATCCTTCAGTTTTTCAGAATTCAGAAGAAAAAAAAATCATATTTTCTGATAGAGAGGAAAATTTAGAACGAACTTAGAGAGAAAAATCCACGAAATTATTTTTTCTTGAGGGATTTCTTGTAAAATTCACGAGTCTTTTTGTGAATTTCATCATACTTTGTATCAATTCTTCAATGGATTCTTTGAAGATTTCTCCAATTTATGGCTAGGTAAGTAGTTTTCTTGGGAAATCTTTAATCTATGTTTAATTTCTTGAGATTTTTTGTGTAATTTTCTTGAATTTTCTGCATTCTTGAATTTTCTTGTGTTGAATTTGAATAGAAATTAATGGCAAGTAGTTGACACCTTGATTCTAATTTCTTGTATGCAAATCTTACTTCGCACTATTGCATAATAGTAAGATAGGTTGCAAAAATTAAGATTTCTTGTTTTAATTAGGACTTTCTTTCCGAAATTAATTCTTGAATTTCTTTATTTAGAGCATTCAATCAAATTGTTCTTGAAATTTACTCTAATATGTTTCTTGAATGTCATAATCACAAGAACCCTAGTTTCTAAAACAATCTAAGAAAAGAACATGAATTTGTTGAATTGAAGTGTTTTTTTACTTAGATTAGGGCTAATTGGTATGGTACGTGTTAATTAGCTAATCAGATCTTTAGGGCTTTTACCCTATTGGATTATGGAATGTTGAATTTTCATGTAATTATTCAAGATTAATGATGAATAAAACCTAGTTAACAAAGATTTTCTAGGAATCTTTCTCTATCAAATCTTTACTATATAAAGAAAAAAGTTTGTATTACAATTCTTGTTATAATTTCTTTTGCTTTGGTTTTAGTTTTTTTAAAAACCAACAACCCTCCCCCCCCAATTTTGTTACAATTTGGAATTCAAAAGTCAAATATTGCCAATTAATAGAGGTTCCTTATGGATCGACCTCTACGTATTAGTTTTATTTATTGTTTGAGCATTATAAATTTCATTTGTCTTGGGTTAACGACATTGATTTTATCCCGAACAAGTATAAAATCTTATATTCCAAGATTGAGAAGCTTGCTTCACTCTATAGATAGACCGATTAAGCTTGCAAACCTTTTGCTCTTGACGTTGGGTTATGAATCCCTTAGGCTGCTTCATATAAATGGTCTCCTCAAGATTATCATTCAGAAAGGCAGTCTTGACGTCCGTTTTCCAAATCTCATAACCATAATATAAGGCAATGGACAGGAGGATCCAAATAGACTTCAACATCGCAACAAGTGACAAAGTCTCCTCATAGTCAACTCCTTCAACTTGGGTATAACCCTTTGTCACAAGTCTAGCTTCGAGGTTTGTACCTTCCCATCAGTGATAAATGATCACTATGAGTCAGACTCAATAGAATTTGATCAATCCTTTTTTCTGTCGTTAAGGTAGAGAACTGAACCAAGAATTCTCTTTCTTTATCATCAATTGAATCACTGTTCGAGACCCAGGATTCTATTTCATCATCAATCCAATCCCAATCACCGTTCACATTTTTTCTTTTTCTTATCCCGTTTTCTTTTATAGATCCATTTGCAACCTATAAGTTTTATCCTTATCAAATTGATCTACAAGATCCAAATAGGATTGAAGTACATAGACTCCATTATGAGATCCATAACTTTGATCCATTCATCTTTGTAAACATCCTCTATTGCCTTCCATTAACTTATTTGAACAATTTAAATCATTCATCTTTTCCTTTTATGAGTTAACAAGGGGACCTTATGGACCTACATATTAGAAGCTCCAATGATATGAGATTAATTAATTAAACTCTTTAATTAAATTAATCAATATTCATTAACTACCGGGAACTCCACTAAATACTTATAGCTGCATTCTTTGCATTACTGTGTCCACGAATATAACCAATCAACAGTGAGTCGACCCTTCACAAATCGCTTATAACTACAGCTGGCTCAAATTACTGTTTTACCTATGTAGTTACATCTAACTCTTTAAGTACCATCTATCCCTCTAATGAACAAACAACTTAAGTCCAACTATAAACTAACACCTCTCAGGCCAGTGAAAGGTTGAGGCCTCAATGTTCAAGACCCAGAATCAGCTATTAAGGGAGAAATTTATCTACTTCTCCTAAAGACGGGAAGGAATGAATTCCATATTGTGTAGCTGTGTTCCCAGCTCTCTATGTCACACCCCTTCCCAAACTATCCTCTTAACCTAGAAGAAGATACGACTGCAGTAGTTACCAACCCTTTTGTTGGCACTTACTGCCTACTAGCCTGTTTAACCTATCTAAAAAACCTAATAACAACAACATGTATATAATAATCAACAACCAATGGTCACAAACTAACAGGGTTTCACACATAACTAACATATACTGAATGTACATAAAACAACGTCCTGTGAGCCCTAACTAGTTAACATTGTCCCTATATGCATAAAACATGTGTATAGGTAATTACAGACAACCACCAAAACTATTAAGATACTAGAGTTCTTGTCTTCGAGTGGTGGAGCAGCAACAAAGTTATCTTCTGGGGAGTTGACTGCTACCTAGGGAAAGAAAAACGTTTAAAACGGGATGAGTGATAACGGGCAGAAATGCATGTTATCATAGTACTAAGTTCTTTAACAATGCTGGTTTGCATTGATAAAACATGTTAAATTGCGTCCAAAAAGCATCAAATTCATAATATTGTGGTCGCATGCATTCATTGCGTAGGAACAGTTGATTTTTGTATTTTTATTCAGAATATGCGTTGACGCAAGATAGAAATTGCGATTATAGGAAATCATTAGTCGAGCGCAGCATCACCGCAAGGCTTTATGGTGATTGTGTTCGCAAACATTTTCTCAAGAAGGATCGCTGCAACTTGGTCGACACAACTTGGTGGGCGCATCTGGGTGAAAGGCATAATTAATCGCGATGGGACAGAAACCTGATGACGGTCGAATCTGAATTAAGTTGACAACCGCTAACGATAACAAGTACATTCAGCTTTTCGGTGCATCAGTCAGGGAATTAAAGCCATCCCATCTGAGAGAAGCCGCCTTTCACCCCGGAAGCACTATAAATACCAGAGGCATCGTTCAGAAAAGGGGTTCCACCAGTTCACAAATTCACCATCTCACGAGTTCACAAGTTTTGTTCATAGTTTAGAATTTCTTTTACTTTAAGGCGGACACGAGAGAGGAGGTTGTGCCGATAGATCATTCCAGTAAGCTTGAGAGAATGCCGAAAGCTTCAAGAACAGAGAGAGGGCCAACTCTTATGGAAGCATGAATATCTTTTGAACCGAATAGAGATTGATAGTGTAAAAGCCTCGGTCAGCAACGAATTGCTACCAGACTCTCTACCTTTAACTTCCATTGTTATTTTGTGCTCAAACTCATTTATCGATATGGAATTTACTTCTCTATATCTGTTCACTCTCTGTTATTTATGCATGAGTAGCTAAATCTGCTGAATGGGTTGGGAAGCATTTAGCTAACACAACTGGTAATCTTCATTCTATGCGATTATCTTATATTATATATGCTTCTTTCGTCCATTAGAGATACTTGGGAAGGTAGTTTGAGGACAAGATCTAGGCTTGGGAAGGTTAGGTCAGAATCTAGGCTCGGGAGAGTTTGATTAGAATGCATAATCAAGAGATAAGAGCTTAGGAATAAGCATTGTTTGCTATTAACGCATCGCATGCATCCTAGAGATAGGATATGATTGTGTGCGGTCACCTTGCCTTTGTGCATCTTGCATCATCGCATAAAAAAGAGTAGAGACTTAGGAATAAGCTTTATGGACACTTTTGCATTCAACACATGCATCCTAGATTTAGGAGCATCGCATTTGCATTGGAAAATGACTTGCTGTGCATAGTTGTAGTATGATCGCATAGTCTGACGCATTCCCAAGTAATGCTAGCTAAAGACCTTCTCAACCCATTCATCCGCATACTTAGTGCATCTATCACACAACTGACTTTTCTCAAATCTGCCGCATTTGTTTATTTTGATCATCGCAAACAACAACCTCAACAACTATTGATTTATTTGGTTACCGCAAAGTTTTCATAAAAATTACCATCGCAACTTGTTTTCACAAGTCTCTGAGTTCGACCCTAGACTTACCAGGAACTCAGTGGGATTTACATTTGGATTCTACTGAGAAAACTTGAGTGCTCAATGCATTTTCATCAACGCAATTCATCCACAATTTCACTTCATAAAATAACGCATCAAGTTTTTGGCGCCATTGCCGGGGACTTTGGCAAAATAGTGTGCTAACGGTAGTTTTTCTCAATTCTTTACAGACTCTCAATCTCTGGCAAATTACAACCCGGAGATTGAGAGAATGTTTAGACGGAGATTAAGAGACCGCCAACAACAACAGTCAAATAAAGAAGAGATGGCGGAGCAGCTTAGAAACGGAGCACCAAATGATAACAACGTCATGGAGAATCCAATCCTTCTGGCTAACAATCTCAATAGACCCATTAGGGACTATGCATCGCCAAACCTCTATGATTTCTCTCCACAAATCATGAGGCTTTCCCTCGACAGAAGCCGATTCGAAATGAAACTGGTGATGCTGCAGATGATCCAGACTGCAAGACAATTCGGAGCCGGCGTGGCGATGACCCGCATGCCCACCTCCGAAGCTTTATTGAAATCTGCAATACTTTTGTGTTCCTGAACATCTCTACCGAAGAAGTTTGACTAACTTTGTTTCCATTTTCTCTTTGTGATCAGGCGAGAAAATGGGCATATTCCTTCGAGCCGGGAGAGATCACTTCATGGGAACAGGACGTAGAGAAATTCATGAAGAAATACTTCCCACCTATTGAGAACGCTAGACGATGGAAATTCATAACAAATTTTAAACAAGACATAGACGAATCGCTCAGCGATGCCTGGGCGAGGTTTAAGAGGTTGGTCAGGGACTGTCCACATAATGGTTTGCCAGATTGCCTTCAAATGGAAATTTTTTATCATGGTTTAAATCCCGCTTTGTAGACTGCTGCCAATGCGGCAACCGCTGGTGGTTTGCTAGACAAAACGTATGACAAGGCTAAGATTATCTTGGATTGCATCTCTAAAAACCACAAAGATTGGAGAGAGAGTGATCAGAGATTGAGAATTCAGACTAAGGACAGGATCTAGACTTGGGAAGGTCAGGTTAGAAACTAGGCTCGGAAGAGCCAGATTAGAACGTATAATCAAGAGATAGGAGCTTAGGAATGAGCACTATTTGTTATCAACGCATCGCATGCATCCTAGAGATAGGATATGATTGTATGTGGTCACCTTGATTTTATGCATTTTGCATCATCGCATAGGACAAGCGTAGAGACTTAGAGATAAGCTCTATGGACACTTTTGCATTCAACACATGCGTCCTATACTTAGGAGCATCGCATTTTCATTGGAAAATGACTCGTTGTGCATGGTTGTAACATGATCGCATAGTCTGACGTATTCCCAAGTAACGCTAGCTAAAGATCTTCTCAACCCGTTCATCGCATACTCATTGCATCTATCACGAAACTGCCTTTTCTCAACTCCGCCGCATTTGTTTATTTATTTCTTGTCAACGCAATCAAACAACAAATCCACAATTTATTTATTCGGTTACCGCAAGGCTTTCATAAGAATTACCAACGCAATCTGTTTTCACAAGTCCCTATGTTCGACCCTGGACTTACCAGGAAACTCAGAGGAATTTACACTTGGATTCCACTGGGGAAACTTGAGTGCACTACGCAATTTCATCAACACATATCATCCACATTTCCACTTCATCAAATCAAGCATCATGTTTTTGGCACCGTTGCCGGGGACTTCGACAAAATAGAGTGCTAACAGTAATTTTTCTGATTTCTTTGCAGAATATCAATCTCTGAAGAATTACGACCCGAAGATTGAGAGGACATTTAGAAGGAGATTGAGAGACTGCCAACAGAAACCACAACTAGATAAAGAAGAGATGGCGGAGCAACCTGGAAATGGAGCACCAAATGATAACAATGTCATGGCGAATTCAATTCTGTTGGCAAACGATCGCAATAGACCCATTAAGGACTACACATTGCCAAACCTCTATGATTTCTCTCCAAGAATCATGAGGCCTGCCCTCGACAGAAGAAAATTCGAAATGAAGCCAGTGATGCTGCAGATGATCCAAACTGCAGGTCAATTCAGAGGAAGGCGTGGCGAGGACCTATACGCCCACATCCGAAGCTTTATTGAAATCTACAATACTTTTGTGCTCCTGACCATCTTTGCCGAGGAAGTTCGACTAATGTTGTTCCTATTTTCTCTCTGTGATCAGGCTAAGAAATGGGCGTATTCTCTTGAGCCAGGAGAGATCACTTCTTGGGAACAGGTAGTGGAAAAGTTTATGAAGAAGTATTTTCCACCTATAGAGAATACCAGACGAAGGAAACTTATCACAAATTTTGAACAAGACATGGACGAATCGCTCAGCGATGCGTGGGCAAGGTTTAAGAGGTTGGTCCGGGACTGTCCACATAATGGATTGCCAGACTACCTTCAAATGGAGATTTTCTATCATGGTTTGAATCCCGCTTCGCAGACCGCTGCCAATGCGGCAGCTAGTGGTGGTCTGCTTGATAAAACATATGATGAGGCGAAAAATATCTTGGATCGCATCTCTAAGAACCATGAAGATTGGAGAACGAGTGACCAGAGATTGAGACTCAAAGACACTAAAGCAAATAATGGTGTTATTGCTTCACTACAAAACCAAAAGACCGCAATGATGAATTTAATCCAAAGAATTTCGATCAGCAGCCCAACATCGTAAACTAGGCAAATCAACACAATCAGTCAAAACACTGCAAGGTGTCGACTTGCGGTGATGGGCATGCGATGGAAGATTGCCCGAAAAATCCATAATCTGTATACTTTGTGAAAAACAATCCCTTTTCGAATACCTACAACCCCGGATGGAGGAACCACCCCAATTTTGTTTGGAAGAATCAACAATAGAATTTCCAACCTGTGGCATAGAAAGAAGGGCCACCAGGATTCTTCCCACGCAACAACGGTCAAACGAGCAATCAAGCAAGTAGCTCACAACCACCGCGATTCTCTTCTTTGGAAAGCCTATTGAAGCAATAGATAGAGAAAAACGAGACGGTGCTTCAAAGTCAGGTCACATCCACCTGCAATTTAGAATTACAGATGGGCCAGATTATGAGTGAGCTGAAGAGTAAACCGCAAGAGGCTTTGCCGAGTTCAACTGAACTTCCACGCAACCCAGGAGGATCAGGTAAAGAGTAATGTTAGGTTGTGACATTACGAAGTGGGAAGACTGTGGAGGGAGAAAAAAAAAGAGCTTAGTCGAATAACTTCCATT
Organism: Benincasa hispida; assembly: GCF_027475165.1. Taxonomy (NCBI): domain Eukaryota; kingdom Viridiplantae; phylum Streptophyta; class Magnoliopsida; order Cucurbitales; family Cucurbitaceae; genus Benincasa; species Benincasa hispida. The sequence continues at coordinate 37,198,157 of NC_143486.1, read as the reverse complement.
GTGGCTAAACCTGAGATTACGATGACGCAAGAAGAAGAAAGAGAAAAAGAAGCAGTAGAACCGGAGGTTGCTTCGACCTCGAAGCCAACTGAAACGAGAACCGTGAAAGTTCAGTTACCCTCTTTCCTGCAGAGACTAAGGAAGAAAAAGAACGAAGAGGTACAGTACCAACGCTTCTTATCTATGTTAAAGCAATTACATGTTAATATTCCTTTCAGTGAAGCGATTGAGGAAATGCCGGTCTATGCCAAGTTTCTAAAACTAAGAAGAGGGGAGCTAGAAAATTTGCCACGATGGCGTTAACGCAAAGTTCAAAATCAATAATTCCACCGAAGATGAGCGATCCTGGGAGCTTCACTATATCATGTTCCATAGAGAACTATACATCGGGCAAGCCCTGTGTGACCTGGGAGCCAGCATAAATTTGATGCCTCTGTCGATCTTTAGACAACTAAATGTGGGGCAACTTGTGCCCACAATAGTGACTCTCCAACTGGCTGATAGATCTTTGGTGCATCCAGAAGGAAAGGTGAAAGATGTGCTATTAACCATTGGCAAATTTATTCTGCCAACTGACTTCATCATTTTGGACTACGAGGCCGACAAGGATGTGCCCATCATTCTGGGGCGACCTTTTTTTATCAACAGGTCGTGCTCAAATTGATGTGCATAAAGGGGAAATCACTTTGAGCTTCAACGGACAAAAGCTCAAGTTTAACATAATTCGTGCCATGAAGTTTCCGGATGAAGAAGACCTATATAATTCAGATGATGACCAGAATTCAATTGAAGAAGAAAATTTTGATGAAGAGAATGAAAAAGAGGATGCCAGCGCATCTGTTGCTGCTTGTAATGTGATCATAAAAAAAACAAACACGGAAGAAGAAATGATCGCAAAGTAAGAAGTGGAGCCAACAGAAAAAGAAGAGAGAAAAAAATGCAACCTTCCCTAGTGGAGCCACCAACACTTGAATTAAAGACCTTACCAACTCATCTAAAGTACACATTTTTGGGGCAGAATGAGAAGCTACCAGTTATCATTTTCTCTGCGCTCAACGAAGACCAGGAGAATGCGTTGATGAGCATTCTAAGGAAGCATGTGCGAGCAATTGGTTGGACGCTTACTGACATTAGAGGAATTAGCTCTGCGTACTGCATGCACCGCATTCGTTTTGAAGATGACCACAAAACAACAATTGAACATCAACGCAGACTCAATCCTGCGATGAAAGAGGTCGTCAAGTAGAAGATCATTAAATGGATAGATGCAGGCATTATCTATCCTATAACAAATAGCACGTGGGTCAGACCCGTGTAGTGTGTGCTGAAGAAGGGTGACATGACAGTAGTCCCGAATGAAAAAATGAATTAATACCGCAAAGGACCATCACTAGATGGCGCATTTGCATGGACTATCGCAAGCTGAATGCGGCCACAAAGAAAGATCATTTCCCTCTGTCATTCATTGATCAAATGTTAGACCGTCTAGCTGGAAATGATTTTTACTGCTTCCTGGATGGTTATGCCGGATACAACCAAATTATGATAACTCCAGAAGATCAAGACAAGACTGCATTCACCTACCCATATGGGACATTTTCTTTTCACCACACGTCGTTTGGCCTCTGCAATGTGCCAAATACGTTCCAAAGGTGCATGATGGCCATCTTTTCAGATTATCTCAAGAACTCTGTGGAAATATATATGGATGACTTCCCTGTTTATAGGAACACTTATGAAGTCTACCTAGCCAGTTTGGAGAAGATACTGAAAAGATGCAAACAGACAAATCTGGTGCTTAATTGGAAAAATTTCATTTCATGGTGAAGGAGGGCATAGTGTTGGGACAAAAGGTCTCCCGAGATGGGTTGGAGGTGGACAAAGCAAAGATCGAAGCAATTGAAAAACTTCCACCTCCAACTAGTGTGATGGCTATACGAAGCTTCATGGGGCACGCTGGATTCTACAGACGATTTGTCAAAGACTTTTCTAAAATAGCACGACCACTAAGTGCGTTGTCAGAGACTGACAGAAAATTTGAGTTTGACAACAATTGCCTCAACGCATTTCGAGTTTTAAAGAATGCGCTGATTACCATACCCATATTGATTGCACCGGACTGGACACTTCCATTTGAAATAATGTGTGATGCAAGCGGGTATGTGGTGGGGGCAACTTTAGTGCAAAAGAGAAAAACAATCTTGCATCCCATCGCATATGTGAGTAAAACATTAAACCCTGCTCAGACAAATTATACCACCACAGAGAAAGAACTCTTGGCGATAATTTTTGTGTTGGAAAGATTTCGGGCATATCTGTTGGGAACAAAGGTACTCATCCATACTGATCACTTAGCGATCAAATACTTAATGACAAAGAAGGATGCAAAGCCAAGGTTGATCAGATGGGTTCTCCTCTTTCAAGAATTTGATATAGAAATAATTGACTGGAAGGGGACAAAGAATCAAGTTGCAGATCACTTGTCTAGACTGGAAAATCCTGATGTTGACCGCAATGAGTCTGAGGTGAGTGTCGCCTTTCCGGATGAGCAACTATTCCATATAGAAGAATCGCCCTGGTATGCAGATATAGTCAATTATTTGGTTTGTGAGAAATTTCCCGAAGATTACACCTACCACCAATAGAAGAAGCTAAAAAAGGAATGCAAACATTATTATTGGGATGAGCCGAATCTGTATAAAAGAGGTGCAGACCAGATTTTTCGATTATGCATACCAAATGCTGCTCAACAACGCATATTATCGTAATGCCATGACTCACCATATGGTGGGCACTTTGGAGGGCAGCGCACCGCAGTCAAAGTTTTGCAGAGTGGATTCTTTTGACCTACATTATTCAAGGATGCAGCTGACTACGCAATGAAGTGTGATCGGTGCCAATGCACAGGTAACATTTCATTGAAACATGCAATGCCAATGAACACTATCTTGGAGCTAGAATTGTTCGACGTATGGAGGATTGATTCCATGGGACCATTCCCTCCTTCGCATGGCAAACATTATATTTTATTAGCTGTCGATTATGTCTCCAAGTGGGTAGAGGCAATAGTATGTGCCACAAGTGATGCGGCGGTAGTCTCCCAGTTCCTGAAGAAGAATATTTTCACTCGTTTTTGGCACTCCTCGTGCCATCTAAGTGATGAAGAATCACACTTTGTTAACCACAATATCAAAGAGCTGCTACACAAATACAACATTCTCCACAAAGTGGCCACCGCATACCATCCGTAGATGAATGGTCAGGCCGAGGTGTCCAATCGAGAAATTAAGCTGATATTTAGGAAGGTAGTAAGGCCTTCACGAACAGATTGGGCAACAAAGCTTGATGATGCATTATGGGCATACCGGACCACATTCAAAACACCCATAGGTAAGTCCCCATATGCGCTGGTATTTGGTAAGGTGTGTCATTTTCCTTTGGAGCTGGAATATAAGACACTGTGGACGGTTAAGAAGCTGAACTTTGATTTGAAGAAAGCAGGAGAAGAGCGAAAAATGCAACTAGTCGAGCTAGAAGAATGAAGGATTAACGCATATGAAAATGCGAAGATTTATAAGGAACGCACCAAGCACTGGCATGACAAACGCATATGTGGTAAGAACCTCCAAGTCGGGCAAAAGGTCTTACTCTTCAACTCAAGACTGTGGCTCTTCCCGGAAAAATTAAAATCACGCTAGTCCGGACCCTTCATTATTAAAGAAATATTCCCATATGGTGCGGTAGAACTGATCACTGAGGATGGCAGCCGAACATTTAAGGTTAATGGACAGCGAGTTAAGGCATATTGCAGAGGTGATTTCTAGCCAGAAACAGCCTCCGTAATGCTGAGAAACCCAGATTACCCCTTACTTGATTCTTGAACTCTTATTCCTTCGTCACTTTTACTGTCATTTACCTATTTGTATCTTACTTATCTTTTCTAATAAAATAAAACTTGCTATTTTGTTTTAAATCATTTGACCATCTCTTTGTTTTTTACAATGATTAAGGCACAGGATTGTGGAGATGTTACACGGAGCAGCAAATTATCTCACTCCATCACCGCAATCCAAAGAATAGAGATCACCGCAAAGATGGATGCATCAATACATAATGCGGGCGACAACGCAAATTTGGGTGTGTATTCTCCCTTATCTTTAATTTAAATTTTGCATTATCACATTGCATTTTAGTTTTCAAAGTTTTATCACCGCAATCATTAGACATAGATAAATTTAGTAGGTTACCATATAATGTTTCTTTGCCAAGTATGATTTCAATGATGAAAAATATGCTTCTATTTCTTTCGTCTATACTAAAGTCAACTTAATCTTCAAATAGTCACCTCATAAAATATTTCTAGAAGTTAAGGGTTTGCTAACTTTCTTTCAAACTCTTTTTATGAAGCTTTCTAAGAACATCGCATGACTTATCTCAATCTTTTGGCAATGAGGACATTGCCGCATTTTAAATTTAGGGGTGAGGTATTTATTTTCGACCTTGCTATTTTGAAAAAAAAAATAAAATGATTTTTTAGAATAACAACTCCACTGTCAACGCAATGGGAAACCCATGTTGATAAGAGTTAAGTTGTGAAAGGCACTTACCCGTAGTTGGATGTCCACATGACACACGTGGGGGCAAGCCAAAATGAAAGTAAGTCACCAAGATCAACGTATAAATAAATGACTGCAACTCCAATGCCAAATAGGTATGAGTTCAGTCTTAGAAAGAATGCATTGCTCGTAGTTGGATGTTTGCATGACACCCGTGGGGACAAGCCAAAACGTAGTCAAGGCACTTGGATCAGCGTAAGGTCAAAAGAAAAATAATAATGACAAGAAATATGCAAGGATAAAATCATTCGACACCCCAGTGGAAAATTTTCTTTTTGAAATAAATCATGCGATGTTCCGGAATTTAATAAAGTCTTTTTGAAGGTTAAGCTTGCAGTCCCTAGATCTTAGAAATATTTTAAGAAAAGACTTGAATAAGACTTAAGGAAATTCTGGTATATAGGCATTGAACGAAGTATCCTTGAGAAATCTAGGAAAAGAACATTGCGGTTGATTTGCTAAAGAAATCTTTAGCTTATGTTTAAGGACAAGCATTGTTTAAATTTGGGGGTGTGATAACGGGCAGAAATGCACGTTATCATAGTGCTAAGTTCTTAAACAATGTTAGCTTGCATTGATGAAATATGTTAATTTATGTCCATTATGCATCGATTTCATAATAATGCGGTCGCATGCGTTCACCGCATTAGAACAGTTGATATTTTTATTTTTGTGCAGAATGTGCATTGACGCAATGCAAGAATTGCGATCATAGAAAATCATTGGTCGAGCGCAACTTCACCGCAAGGCTTTGCGATGATTGTGTTCGCAAACATTCGCCCGAGAAGGATCGCCGCAATGTGGTCAGTGCAACATGGTGGGCGCATCTGGGTGAAAGGCTAATTAATCGCAATGGGACAAAAGCTAATGACAGTCGAATCCGAATTAAGTTAACAACCGATAATGATCACAAGTACATTCAGCTTTTCGGTGACAAATATTTGGCGTATCAGTCAGGAATTAAAGCCGTCCCATTTATACAATCATGAAAGAGAAGCCGCCGTTCACATTGGATGTTCTATAAATACCAGAAGAATTCTTCAGAAAAGGGGTTTAGCAGTTAGAGATTTTATACTTCAATTCGCACGTCTTTGTTCATAGTTTTCTTTCATTTTAAAGCGGATGCAAGGGAGGAGGTTGTGCCGGCAGATCATTCTGGTAAGCTTGAGAGAGCGCTGGAAGCTCCAAGGACAAGGAGAGGGCCGACACCTACGGAAGCAGGAACATCTTTAGAACCGAATAGCGATTGCAATGTAAAATCCTCGGTCAGCAAGGAATTGCTACTAGGCTCTCTACCTATAACTTCCATTGTTATTTTGTACTCAAACTCATTTGTCGAAATGGAATTTACTTCTCTATATCTATTCACTCTCTGTTATTTACGCATGAGTAGCTAAATCAGTTGAATGAGTTGAGAAGCATTTAGCTATCACAATTGGGAATCTTCATGCTATGCGTTTATCTTGTATTATATATGCTTCATTTGTCCATTAGAGATACTCGGGAGGGTAGTCTAAGGACAGGATCTAGACTTGGGAAGGTTAGGTTAGAATCTAGGCTCAGAAGAGCTAGATTAGAATGCATAATCAAGAGATAGAAGCTTAGGAATGAGCACTATTTGTTATCAACGTATCGCATGCATCCTAGAGATAGGATATGATTGTATGCGGTCACCTTGCTTTTATGCATTTTGCGTCATCGCATAGGACGAGAGCAAAGACTTAGGGATAAGCTCTATGGACACTTTTGCATTCAACAAAAGCGTCTTATACTTAGGAGCATCGCATTTGCATTGGAAAATGACTCGCTGTGCATGGTTGTAACATGATCGCAAATTCTGACGCATTCCCAAGTAATGCTAGCTAAAGATCTTCTCAACTCGTTCATCGCATACTAATTGCATCTATCACGCAACTGCCTTTTCTCAACTCCGCCGCATTTGTTTATTTATTTCTTGTCAACGCAATCAAACAACAAACCCACAATTTATTTATTCGGTTACTGCAAGGCTTTCATAAAAATTACCAATGCAGTTTGTTTTCACAAGTCCCTGTGTTCGACTCTGGACTTACCAAGAAAGTCAGAGAAACTACTGGGGAAACTTGAGTACACAACGCAATTTCATCAACGCATATCATCCACATTTCCACTTCATAAAATCAAGCATCAACGATCAGCAGCCCAACACCGTAAAATGGGCAAATCAACGCAATTAGTCAAAACACCACAAGATGTGCGACTTGTGGTGATGGGCACGCGATGAAAGAATGCCCAAAAAATCCACAGTCTATTTTCTTTGAGAAAAATAATCCCTTTTCGAATACCTACAACCTCGGGTGGATGAACCACCCCAATTTTGCATAGAAGAATCAGCAGCAGAATTTCCAATCTGCGGAGCAGAAAGAGGGCCACCTGGATTCTTCCCACACAACAACGGTCAGACAAGCAATCAAGCCAGTAGCTCGCAACCACCACAATCATCTTCCTTGGAGAGCCTATTGAAGCAATATATAGAGAAAAACGAAATGGTGCTTCAAAGTCAGGCTACATCCATCTGCAACCTAAAGTTACAGATGGGCCAGATTGCAAGTGAGATAAAGACTAGACCGCAAGGGACTTTGCCAAGTTCAATAGGACTCCCATGCAACCCGGAGGGATCAGGTAAAGAGCAATGTCAGGTTGTGATATTGCGAAGTGGAAAAACTATGGAGGGAGAAAGAAAGGAGCCTAGCTGGATTGCTCCCATTGCGGCGAAACCTAAACTTATGGTGGCGCAAGAAGAAGGAGAAAAAGACGCAATAGAGCCAGAAGTTGCGTCGACCTCAAAGCCAACAGAGAAGAGGACTGTGAGAGTGCAATTACCACCTTTCCCACAGAGATTGAAAAAGAAAAAGAACGAAGAGGTACAGTACCAACGCTTTCTGAATATGATAAAAAAAATTACACATTAACATTCCATTCAGTGAATCAATTGAGGAGATGCCTGCCCACGCAAAGTTTCTAAAGAAGATGGTAACCAAGAAGAGGGGCACTGGTAAGTTTGCCATGGTGGCATTAACACAAAGTTCAAAATCAATAATTCCACCGAAGATGAGCGATCCTGGGAGCTTTACCATACCTTGCTCCTTAGGAGGACTGTACATCGGGCAAACATTGTGTGACCTTGGATCCAGGATCAATTTGATGCCTCCGTTAATCTTTAAGCAGCTGAATATGGGGCAACTTGCACCCACGATCGTGACTCTCCAACTGGCCGATAGATCTCTGGTGCATCCAGAGGGAAAGGTGAAGGATGTGCTGATCACCATTGAAAATTTATCCTACCAGCTGACTTCATCATCTTGGATTACGAGGCCGACAAAGATGTTCTCATCATTCTGGGGCGACCATTTTTATCAAAAGGTCGTGGCCAGATTGATGTGCATAAAGAGGAGATCACTTTGAGCATCAATGGGCAGAAGCTCAAGTTCAACATAATCCATGCCATGAAGTTTCTGGACGAAGAAGACCTGCCTGACTCAGATGACGACCAGAACCTGATTGAAGAAGAAAAGTTTAATGAAGAAAATGAAGAAGAGGATGCAAGTGTATCCATTGCTGCCTGTAATGCGATCATAACAAAAACAAGAAAGGAAGAAAAGATGATCGAAAACCAAGAAGAAAAGCCGACAAAAAAAGAAGAAAGAAAAACAATGCAACCGTCCCTAGTAGAACCACCGACATTGAAATTAAAGACCCTACCGACCCATTTAAAGTATGCATTTTGGGGCAAAATGAGAAGCTGTCAGTGATCATTTCCTCGGAACTTAACGAAGACCAGGAGAATGCGTTGATGAGCATTCTGAGGAAGTATTTGCGAGCAATTGGCTGGACGTTCACCGACATTCGAGGAATCAGCCTAGCGTACTGTATGCACCGCATTCGTCTTGAAGAAGACCATAAGGCAACAATCGAACATCAGCGTAGGCTCAACCCTACAATGAAAGAGGTCGTTAAAAAGGAGATCATTAAATGGTTAGATGGGGGCATCATCTATCCTATAATAGATAACACGTGGGTTAGCCCCTTGTAGTGTGCCGAAAAAGGGTGGCATGACAATAGTCCCGAATGAAAATAATGAAATAATACCGCAAAGGACCGTCACCAGGTGGCGCATTTGCATGGACTACCCCAAGCTGAATGCAGCCACAAAAAAAGATCATTTCCCTCTGTCATTCATTGATCAAATGCTAGATCGTCTAGCAGGAAATGACTTCTACTACTTTCTGGATGGTTATGCAGAGTACAACCAAATTATGATTGTTCCAGAAGACCAAGACAAGATCACATTCACCTGCCCATATGGAACCTTTGCTTTTCACTGCATGCCGTTAGACCTCTACAATGCGCCAAGCACGTTCCAAAGGTGCATGATGGCCATCTTTTCAGACTATCTTGAGGACTCTATTGAAATCTTTATGGACGACTTCTCTATCTATGGGAACACTTATGAAGTCTGTTTAGCCAACTTTGAGAAAATACTGAAGAAATGCGAAGAGAGGAATCTGGTGCTTAACTGGGAAAATGCCATTTTATGGTAAAGGAGGACATAGTGTTGGGGTACAAGGTTTCTCGAGATGGGTTAGAGATGGATAAAGCAAAAATCGAAGCAATCAAAAAACTTCCACCTTCAACAAGCGTGAAGGCTGTACGAAGTTTCTTGGGGCATGTTGGATTCTACAGACGCTTTGTCAAAAAATTTTCCAAAATAGCACGACCATTGGGTGCATTGTTGGAGGCCGATAGAAAATTTGATTTTGACAACAATTGCCTCAACGTATTAAGAGTTTTGAAAAATACGCTGATTACCGCACCCATGTTAATTGCACCTGACTGGACACTTCCTTTCGAAATAATGTGCGATGCAATCGGGTATGCGATGGGAGCAGCTTTGGCACAAAAGAGAAAAACAATCTTACATCCTATCGCAAATGCGAGTAAGACATTAAATCCTGCTCAAACCGATTATACCACCACAGAGAAGGAACTTCTTGCGGTAATTTTTGCGTTGGAAAAATTTAGAGCATATCTACTAGGGACGAAGGTCCTCATCCATACTGATCATTCAGAAATAAAGTACTTGATGACAAAAAAGGACGCAAAGCTGAGGTTGATTAGATGGGTTCTCCTCCTTCAAGAATTTGACATAGAAATAATTGACTGAAAGGGGATAGAGAACCAAGTTACGGATCACTTGTCTAGACTGGAAAACCTTGAGGTTAACCACAATAAGTCTGAGGTGAGTGTTGTGTTCCTGGATGAGCAGCTGTTCCATATTGAAGAATTACCTGCTGACATAGTCAACTATCTTGTTTGCGAACAATTTCTTGAAGATTATACCTATCACCAATAGAGGAAGCTCAAACATGAATGCAGATATTATTATGGATGAGCCGAATCTGTACAAAAGAGAGGCAAACCAGATCCTCCGACTATGGTACCAAATGCTGCTCAACAACGCATATTATCGCAATGTTATGACTCACCACATGGTGGGCACTTTGGAAGACAGCACACCGCAGCTAAGGTTTTACAGAGTGGATTCTATTGGCCTACATTGTTTAAGGATGCAGCTGACTACGCCATGAAGTGTGATCGGTGCCAACGCACCAGTAACATTTCATGGAAACATAAAATGCTGATGAACATCATCTTGGAGCTTGAGTTGTTCGACGTATGGGGTATTGATTTCATGGGACCATTCCTCCCTCGAATGGTAAACATTATATTTTGTTAGCTGTCGACTATATATCCAAGTGGGTGGAGGCAGTGGCATGCACCGCAAGTGATGCGGCGGTAGTCTCTCAATTCCTGAAGAAAAACATTTTCACTCGTTTTAGCACTCCGCGTGCCATAATAAGTGATGAGGGGTCTAACTTTGTCAATCATACTGTTAAAGAGCTGCTGCGCAAATACAACATTCTCCACAAAGTGGCCACTGCATACCATCCGCAGACGACTGGTCAAGCCGAGGTGTCCAATCGGGAGATTAAGCTGATACTCGAGAAGGTAGTAAGGCCTTCACGAAAAGATTGGGCAACAAAGCTTGACAATGCATTGTGGGCATACCAGACTACATTTAAAACACCCATAGGTATGTCCTCATATCCGTTGGTATGTGGTAAGACATGTCATTTGCCTCTAGAGTTGGAATATAAGGCACTGTGGGCGGTAAAGAAGCTGAACTTTGATTTGAAGAAAGCAGAAGAAGCGCGAAAAATGCAACTGGTCAAGCTAGAAGAATGGAGGATTAACGCATATGAGAACGCAAAGATTTACAAGGAGTGTACCAAGCGTTGGCACGACAAAAATATATGCGGTAAAAACCTCCAAGTCGGACAAAAGCTCTTGCTCTTCAATTCACGGCTACGGCTACGGCTCTTTCCTGGCAAGTTAAAATCACGCTGGTCCGGACCATTCATCATTAAAGAAATATTCCAACATGGTGCGATAGAGCTGATTACCGAAGACGGGAGCCGAATGTTTAAAGTTAATGGGCAACAAGTAAAAGCATATCATGGAGAAGGCTGGCATCGCCAATTCAAGTCCGTGGAACTAAGAAACCTTGAATGAAGAAGGAAGTAGATGTTCCCTACGCTATCAGATGATCGAAATTCATCAAGGACGCAAGTTTTGGGAATCATGAAATCTTCAACTTTTCTCTACTACTCTGATTTTCCTTACACCATATCTTTTCAGCTTTATCTATTTACTTCTCTAAAAAAGAAATTTGTTGGGTTTAAAATCATTTGACCCTCTCACTGTTTTTTTCTTAACGATTGAGGTACAGGATTGCGGAAGTGTTGCACGAAGAAGCAATTTATCTTACTCCATCACCGCAATCCAAAGAAGATAGATCGCCGCAAAGAAGGATGCATCAATACACAATGCGGATGACAGCGCAAATTTGAGGGTGTATTCTTCCTTATCTCTATTTCAAATTTTGCACTATCGCAACGCATTTTAGTTTTAAAAGTCTTATCATCACATCCTCTTTGATTACCACAATCATTTGACATAGATAAATTTAGTAAGTTATCGCATGCTGTCTCTTTGCCAATTATGATTTCAATGATGAAACACATACTTCTATTTCTTTCGTATATACAAGAGTCAAATTAATCTTAAGATAGTCACCTCATGAAATATTTCTAGAAGTTAGGGGTCTGCTAGCTTTCTTTCAAACTCTCTTTACGAAGCTTTCTAAGAACATCGCATGACTTCTTTCAATCTTTTGGCAATGAGGACATTGCCGCATTTTAAATTTGGGGGTGAGGTATTTATTTTCGACCTTGCTATTTTGAAAAAAAAAAGAGAGAGAAAAAAGAAAAGGAAAATAACAACTCCACTATCAACGCAATGGGAAACCCATATTGATAAGAGTTAAGTTGTGAAAGGCACTTACTCGTAGTTGGATGTCCGCATGACACACGTAGGGGCAAGCCAAAACGAAAGTAAGCCACCAGGATCAACGCATAAATAAATGACCGCAACTCTGCTGCCAAGTAGATATGAGTTTAGTCTAAGAAAGAGCGCATTGCTCGTAGTTGGATGTCCGCATGACACACGTGGGGGCAAGCCAAAACGAAGGTAAGACACTTGGATCGGTGCAAGGTCAAAATAATAATAATAATAATGTCGCAAAATATGAAAGAATAAAATCATTTGACACCCCGGTGGAAAAGTTTTCTTTTTGAAATAAATCATGCAATGTCTCAAAATTTAGTAAAGTCCTTTTGAAGGTTAAGTTTGCGGTTCCTAGGTCTTAGAAATATTTTAAGAAGGAGACTTGAATAAGACTTAAGGAAATTTTGGTGTATAAGTTTTAAATGAAGTATCCTTGAGAAATCTAGGAAAAGAACATTGCGGTCGACTTGCTAAAGGAAATCTTTCGTTTATGCTTGAGAACAAGCATTGTTTAAATTTGGGGGTGTGATAACGGGCAGAAATGTACGTTATCATAGTGCTAAGTTCTAAAACAATGCTGGTTTGCATTGATAAAACATGTTAAATTGCGTCCAAAAAGCATCAAATTCATAATATTGCGGTCGCATGTGTTCATCGCGTCGGAACAGTTGATTTTTGTATTTTTATGCAGAATATGCGTTGACGCAAGGCAGAAATTGCGATCATAGGAAATCATTGGTCGAGCGCAGCATCAACACAAGGCTTTGCGGTGATTTTGTTCGCAAATATTTCCTCAAGAAGGATTGCCGCAACTTGGTGGGCGCATCTGGGTGAAAGGTATAATTAATCACGATGGGACAGAAAGCTGATGACAGTCGAATCTGAATTAAGTTGACAGCCACTAACGATAACAAGTACATTCAGCTTTTCGATGACAATATTCGGCGCATCAGTCAAGAAATTAAAGCCATCCCATCTGAGAGAAGCCGCCTTTCACCCCGGAGGCACTATAAATACCAGAGGCATCCGTCAGAAAAGAGGTTCCACCAGTTCACGAATTCACCGTCTCACGAGTTCACAAGTTTTGTTCATAGTTTAGATTTTGTTTTACTTTAAGGCGGACGCGAGAGAGGTGGTTGTGCCGGAAAATCGTTCTGGTAAGCTTGGGAGAGCGCCGAAAGCTTCAAGAACAGAGAGAGGGCTGACTACTGCGGAATCAAGAATATCTTTTGAACCGAATAGAGATTGACAATGTAAAAGCCTCGATCAGTAAGGAATCATCTCACTTTACATGAAGCACCTTTCTTTTATTTCTCGTACTTTTCCTAGTTATACTATTATTATGGTGCCCCTTTTGATGGGGCTTCTTTTAAGCCAGCCCACCAAAGAATTCCACCTCGACTCCCCTCTACCAGAGAATCCATTCATTCTGGGCACCTTCAGTAGCAGCAGGAATGGGATTGCTACCAGACTCTCTACCTTTAACTTCCATTGTTATTTTGTACTCAAACTCATTTATCGAAATGGAATTTACTTCTCTATATCTGTTCACTCTCTGTTATTTATGCATGAGTCGCTAAATCTGCTGAATGGGTTGAGAAGCGTTTAGCTAGCACAACTGGGAATCTTCATTCTATGTGATTATCTTGTATTATGTATGCTTCATTCGTCCATTAGAGATACTCGGGAGGGTAGTATAAGGACAGGATCTAGGCTTGGAAGGTCAGGTCAGAATCTAGGCTCGAGAGAGTCTGATTAGAACGCATAATCAAGAGATAGGAGCTTAGGAATAAGCATTTTTTGCTATTAACACATCGCATGCATCCTAAAAATAGGATATGATTGTGTGCGGTCACCTTGCCTTTGTGCATCTTGCATCATGACATAGGAAAAGAGTAGAGACTTAGGAATAAGCTCTATGGATACTTTTGCATTCAACACATGCGTCCTAGATTCAAGAGCAACGCATTTGCATTGGAAAATGACTTGTTGTGCATGGTTATAGCATGATCGCATAGTCTGATGCATTCCCAAGTAACGCTAGCTAAAGACCTTCTCAACTCGTTCATCCGCATACTCAGTGCATCTATCACACAACTGACTTTTCTCAAATCTACCGCATTTGTTTATTTTTTATCATCGTAAACAACAACCTCAACAACTATTGATTTATTTGGTTACCACAAAGTTTTCTAAAAATTACCGCTGCAACCTGTTTTCACAAGTCTCTGAGTTTGACTCTAGATTCACCAGGAACTCAGTGGGGTTTACACTTGGATTCCATTGAGAAAACTTGAGTGCTCAACGCAATTCATCCACAATTTCACTTCATAAAATAACGCATCAGTGAGTTACTAGCTCAGTGAGTGACTTAATAAAACATAGTTCTCATGCTTAAAACTGTACTAGAACTGTATATTGAAATATAAAATCTTTCCAAGTAGCTATACATGAAAAATTTTAAACATAATGTGAACCTTAAATCTCGATCTGATACTATCGAAACTGAGGCTCCAAACTAGCTCACTATTCTGTCAACATACAGCTTAACTAACCCATCTAGGGTGAAAGTAACAAACAAAAGTAGTTAGTTTAATTAAACTTTCCATTTGTGCATAACCCGCTCCTCTCAGAGTATGCCTTGATTTTGTTGTAGATATTGACCATGAGGAGAGGAGACTACGAAAAGAAAAAATAATAAGAGAACAAGGAAAATTTGAAGAATCAAGTCAAGAAGAGGAACTAACACAAACAAACACTATGGGTGAAGAAAGGGAGCAAACGTTAAGAGAGCTTGCCGAACCGGATAACACTCAACAACCATTATGTATAGTATATCCGATACGGTAGCTTTTGAATTAAAACCCGATTTAGTTAGTCTTTTACCTACTTTCCGAGGTAATCCAGGGGAGGACCCACATAAACACATGAAAGGATTCCATTTGGTATGTGATGGTATGCGCCCACATGGGGTAATGCAAGAACAACTTAATCTTAGGGCCATTCCCTTCTCCTTGAAGGGTGTGGCCAAAGATTGGTTGTACTACTTACTAACAGGATCGATTACCACATGGAATGGTCTTAAGAAAAAGGTTTTAGAAAAATATTTCCCTGCATCTAAGGCTAATAATATTAGAAAAGAAATATATGGAATAAAGCAATTGGTAGGAGAGTCCCTTCTCCTGAGAGGAGCACATTGATGCGACCGCCGGTAGAGCTCTAACTAACAAAACGCCCACTGAGGCTAGTGAGCTAATATCAACCATGGCAGAAAATTCATAGAATTTTGGATCAGGGACTCTCGAATACAATGTTGTTCAGGCTAAAGAGGTTGGTAAGTCAAGAACTCAAGTATCTAATCTAGTTTCCCTTTTTACTCAAGTTGCTCAAGGATGACTTCCCCAAATTAAAACGTGTGGAGCATGTGGTATGGTTGGACATGCTTCTGAAGCTTGCCCGTGAGGTCAACCTCAAGTGAATGCAATTTGAGGTTTCCAAAGGAAGTACGACCCCTATGGGAAAACTTATAACCAAGAGTGGCGAGATCATCCCAATTTCAAATAGGGATCTTAAGGGCAATATGAGAATCGAAATCAATCTTCTTCAAGCTCCTCAAGTATGTCTCTCAAGGATGTAGTGAAATCCCTTGCTGACCACTCTTTGAAATTTCAACAGGAACTCCACAATTTGCAAAAAGACAACATACAACTTCAACAAGAAACAAAACAACTTCAACAAGACACAAAATTCTTTCAACTAGAGACTAGACAAGGCTTCTCAAACTTAGGCACACAAATCAGGCAACTTGCAACTGTGGTAAGCAAGCTTGAGAGTAAATCATCCAGAAAGCTCCCCATTCAACCGCAGTATGCAAATGTAAGTGCGATCACTCTCAAAAGTGGTAAGGAAATCCCCCTTCCTTTCAAGATGCAAACCCGGTTCAGTCCTCTGCAAAGAAGTAAGAAAAGGTAATGAATGAACAAGAGAGCAAGGAAAGTGAACCAAAGGAGACTCCTATCTTTCCCAAGGTATGTGATTACTCTCCTCCTAAAGTAGAGTCGTATGTACCTAAGGCACCATTTCTTAATAGATTAGCAAGACCTAAGGTAGAAGATACCAACCTAGATGTCACACCCCGCCTCAGATCACCCTCTTAGCCTAGAGAAAGGCATGACTACAGCAGTTATCAACCCTTAGGCTGACACTTACTGCCTAAAAACTTTTTTGGAATAACTCTGATACCAAATACAAATTATATGCAACGGGACGGCTGTAGGCCCACAATTTATTAACTTAGAAACTTAATATGTTTAGAGTATTTACAACATTAGATTTACAAGTCCCAAAACCCACAAACCCTAGTCCCTATATGAACAATAGTAACATGTGTACAATATTAACAGTAACCACCTAGCAAACGGTTACAAGTCTTTTCGTCCTTTAGTGGTAGAGCAGATACTGAGCTGTCTTCAGAGGATTTGACCGCTACCTGTGGGGGGGGGGAACAAAAACATTTGAAAACGGGGTGAGCTTACGCCCAGTGAGTGACCGAGAAAACATAGTAAATTCTCATGCATAATTTCAGAAAATAGTTTTATCTGAAATATAAACTTTTGCAGCATAAATATTTTCCAAGCGTAAATTATATAAAGCTGTTTTAAACATAAAACAGTAAAATCATTTCTCAAATCAAAGTACTGTATAACTGGTAAAATAATCTCAACACCAACTACTAGTCCAGAGAGAACCCTTTTGCTCAATCTCTGACTTTATTCACCTGTGGCCACATTAGGTACTACTGCTCAGATACCTTCTCCTTGTACTTCAGTATCGAGCTACTAGGATACCTTCTCCAACGTACTTCAGTATCCCGTTGGCTTGGTACCTTCTCAAACGTACTTTAGTACCAATAGATACCTTCTCCTTGTACTTTAGTATCTAGTTGGGTGGATGCCTTCTCCTTGTACATCGCATTTTACCAAAATTATTTATAAACAACTTTTTTCTTTAAAGTATGTACAGTATAACACATATACAACATGGATTTAAAGATGGTAACGCATGCTGGATAAAATCAATATATTTACATATGTAAATAGTTTTTCAACAATATGCATGCGTTCAAATCACAATTCAAACTTGCTTGGAAACCACTTTATAAAACTAGTAGGCATGAGAATTATTTTCACAAACATGCTTTCTGTAAAGCATTTGTAATCAAAACAGTTTAAAAACATTTTAGTTCGAAAACATTTTAGCCACTCACCTCGAACTCTTAGGAACTTTTCACTCTAGTAGCTTCTCAGGTCCCTTTTTCATCCCTAGAATCCAGATTCAATTTACAACTTATATTACTCATAGTTCCGTACCTTATTTGGAAATACTTCCTTCTACAAACCTATTCTAAAATGTCTTAGGAATCTAAATTTTCAGCTCAGAATTCCTCGTGGTTTGGTCGGAATCTCAAAATCTTCAAGACTGGCCCAGACTGATCCGACAGTCTGACCCTTTTGCCTTCTTCTCAACCTCCAACCCAGTTCCTTTGAGCTTTTCCTCCGGCAGCCTACTATGACAACTAGACTTCTAGAACTTTTAGATGGTTTTAGAATCACTCCAAACGCAGGAGTAGATTGGAAGATCTCCTCGTCCAAAGTTGACACATTCCTCTAAACCTCACTGCCCTCTACTTTCTTTACGAAATTTATGATTTTTGTGTGATTTGAAAATGAAATCCCAACTCCCTATTTATAGACGTTCAAATTGCTCGTGGGATTGACAGCACCTACTTGGCTGCATGGTCAAATGTTTAATCCTCCCTTTATCAACGTAAGCTGACTTCACCTTGGTTCAATGTGTTCTTCCCAAACGCATCCAACACAATTTCTTAGGGTTTAAGAATTTCTCTTAATCAGACACCTAGATTTTAATTGACGTTTGCCCTTACGTCTTCAAGCTTTGTTTGTATTCAAATTAGGGTTTTTACATGCATAATCCACCCCAATGCGTCCAAATACATCGCCCAGAAGCTTGCTCGGTCGTTCAATGCATAGGCGAGCGTGAGCGTGACGTTCGAATCGGACAAAGCAAGGCTAACGCATAGGTGCTCTCACTCTTTCTGCTCTCGACAGTATCGCTCTCTCCAACTTTCTCGCTGGTCTCGCTGGTCTCGCTCTCTCCCCTTTTCTCGCTCAAAATCTCGCTCTCTTCACTCTCGCTCTCTCCAACTTTCTAGCTCAAAATCTCGCTCTCTCTACTCTCGTTCTCTCCAACTTTCTCGCTGGTCTCGTTCTCTCCCATCTTCTATCCAATCTCGCTCTCTCCCATTTCCTCTCCAATCTCACTGGTCTCGATCTCAACGATCTCGCTCTTAGCTACTACGAACATTGTTCTTCGCCGTGCAATTTCTACACGATTGTGCCACTAGTCACTTGCCTTCCAGTGCTTTGTGCACAACACGCATTTCACATAAATTTTCCATACTTAGCTAATTTTTCCCAAATTTCCCAAACTCAATTTCCATATTTTTCTTTTCAAATCCCCATTCCTTCTTCACCATTTCACACTAACTTTCTCGTCAACCTACTCAACTTATTTATACAAATTTAAATAGGGACACACAATTAAGTAGAAAATTAAGATAAGAAAACACACTTAAGTGTAAAATTTGGATTCGGGGTTCACATTAAATCTTTTTCTCTAATAACCAATTCAGTGGGAGATTATTGGTGGTTCATTGTAACCGTGAGATAAAAAGAAAATTGTTTTCCTAATTTTAGTAAGTTTTGAAAAGTTTTTTCAAAAAGTTGAAAAATTTGAGACCTCTCTCGCAAAAAGAATCTCATGGAACGAAAGCTTACAGATTTACTAAGCGACAGCTTAAACAAAGTAAACGATCGTGTAGTGTTTTGTAGGCGACAGATATGGTACTAAGTGATGAGCTAAATGATCGCTTAGCTTTAGCTAAACGATTGGACATCGACCTATGCGATAGGTTTCTGTCTTCTCCCACTTGCCCAATTTGTACACGATTGTTGAATCCTCCTTCGTCTGCCTCATTCCAAGTTCACACAGAGTCCACCCTTTGGATTCTCACACCGAGAATACCATGGTAACCTTCTTGGTGGTGTCATACTCAACTCGATGCCTCGAGGTTCTATGGAGGCCATTCGTGTTGCTGGGGAGTTCGTGACCTAGGCAATCACTGAGGACGAGTGTGAAGTGTTCGTACAATATTGTGGTCATGTTATTCGAGTGTTCGAGCATTTGTGAGCAAGAAGCATGGAGACGAGTCTACAAATGTTTGTAGTTTTCGCCTTATTCATTTGTAGTAACAATTACATAACTATTTGTTTTGTTTACGACTATAATTGTAATGTTCAATCATGATTGTAATTTGGAATGATCTATTCCACTACTCATGAAAATCTTGAATTCAATTTCCTTCATGATAGACAATGATAGTGCTCTATCACTGTCTATTAGTGATAAACAATGATAGAGCTCAATCACTGTTATAAAGAGTGATAGAGCTCTATAATTGTCTATCAATAATATAAGTGACAGACGGTGATACAACTCTATCATTGTCTATCAATGGTAGAGAAATGTTTATATCCATACATATTCACACAAAAAACTATCTGTCTGCATAACAACAAATAAAAAATAATGAATAATAAAAATTAAGAAAAGATTGGAAAGAACACAAATACAATCAAAATTGATAGAATTCTAAGATTCAACTACGAGAACATTAACCATGGTATCAAGTTACTAAAAAAAGAAAAAAAAATAAAAGAAGATTGTATAAGAAAATATTAAAATATATATAGATCTATAACTTTATATAAGTGATAGATAGTGATAGGGCTCGATCACAGTGTATCACTAGTGATAGAGCACTATCATTGTGTATCACTGATAGACAGTGATAGATCTCTTTTACTGTCTATCAGTGGTAGATAAATGTTCACATCTATACATATTCACACAAAAAACTATCTATTTGCATGAAAACAAATAAAAAACAAAGAACAATAAAGATTAAGAAAAGATTGAAAAGAACACAAATACAACAACCAAATTGATAGAATCCTAAAAACCTAGAAAAGAAGAAGAAGAAGAAGAAAGCCTACATCATACCAATACTCTAAAAACCTAGAAGAGAAGGAGAAGATATGAAGAAGAAGAAGAAGAAAAAGAGAAGGAAAAGAAGAGAAGAGAATAAGGAGAATGACAACATAATGAAGTCACCGGACAGAAGAAAAGAAATTGTGGGTGACCGAAGAATCCCTTATCGAATATGGACGAAGGATAGCATGGTCGAGGAACCACGACACAATGGATGAGGAAGAAGGCATAGATGGACGCATGCATAAAATCAAGGAAGAACCATAGACCTACGCGTGCAGAAAATCAAAGAAAAAAATCGAGGAAGTAGTCGTACCATGGTCAAGAAAGAATGTCGTCGATGAGGAAGAAGACATCGTTGGAGGAAGAATGCCGAGGAAGAAGGCGTCATTGATGAGGAAGAATGCAGAGGAAGAAGGCATCGTCGATGAGGAAGAACGTCGAGGAAGAAGCTGAAGAATGACGAGGAAGAAGTTGTAGGTGAAGACGTGCGGATTTCAAATCGCAAGGATATTTTAGGAAATTTGAAAAAAAAAAAAGGAAACTTGACGTCCTTTTGAATTTCTTTTTTTTTTTTTTTTTTTTTTGCTATAGATGGTAAATACTTTGATTTTTTTATTTATAAAAATTACTCTTTTATATAATTATCTATTTCTCACTTAATCAAATCTGTTTTCTACTTTTCAATTAAATGCATCATTGTTTTAAAAGTATATACCACATTCAATTCTTTAAATAAAGTTATTTTTCTTAATATTTAAAAACTAATCTATAACAAACAAAATTTATCATACTAAAAAATTACTTAAAATTTTAAATTACAAAAAAATTAATTATAAGTCTAGTTTAGTCATTATATCTAAAATGAGATTTTTTTACTTATTTACCAAATAATCTAACCTATTTTTTCAAGTTTATTTACCAAACACTATTTTAATTCATTTTACAGTAGATTTTTTAAAAGTACAGACGCCAGTAATTATTTTTAAAACTACAACGATCCCAAATAGAACTAAGTCTTATTTGGTTGTTTTCAGTTGATTCTATGTTTCCAATGCTTTGGTCAACTCATTGTTTCACTTTGTCCTTTGATAAAGCCACGATTGCACTTCATTTTATTTTTTATTTTATTTTATTTTGTTATAGTAGCTTAGTCAACTTGTTTGTCGCCATTGGAATCTTAGAGGATTATTAAATAATGGAAAATTGAAATGTTATTTTTAACCCATGTTAAATGCTGTAACAAAGAGTATATAATTACTAACATACATTTTGATTTGGTAATCATTATTTTCATAGTCATGAATGGATTCTGGTAAAGGACGATTACAAATATAGCAACTAAACTTAAAATATTAATAGATATAGCACAACACAAAATAAATTGTAAATATAGCAAAATTTAAATTCAATTTACAAAATCTATTAGTAATAGATCATATTACTGAAAGAAGTCTATCAATGATAGACCAAATTATTAATAGAAGTCTATCAATGATAGAGTCGATCACTGATAGATTTTGCTATATTTACAATTTTTTTAAAATGTTGTTATACATTCAATTATTAATCTTAAAAGTGCTATCTATTGCAATTACTTTGTAGATACACCTAAATTTTTTGTCTCAAAATCACTAATCTTACTACTTATAAACTAATGATATAAGCTTGAGATTGTATTGATGTACTACCGATTCACAAATGTTATACAAAGGAAAAACATGTACAATACAAGAAAGAAATAGTGAAGTGTGGAGGAATTTCGGGTCATACTGCACGTTGTGAAATACAACTTCTAAAGAATTTTATCAATTGTCATTTTGTTGTGACCTATTAGTCGATCATTCCTTGTATTTCTAGTGTTGACCAACATAGCATGGGTATGAATTGATAGTGACAATGACGCTCCAATTATCATCACAATGATATGATATTATCCATTTTAGGCATAAATATTCATGGCTTTAATTTGCTTTTGGTTTTACCCAAAAGACTTCAAACCATTGGAGATAGTTGTCCTCGCTTATAAACCTATGATCATCCCTTTATTTAACAGATGTTGGATTTTAGTTGCATTCTCAACAATCCTCCACTCGAACAAAGGACCACATAGTCTCCCCTCAAATAGTCCTCCATCCATCTAACTCTTATCTATGCTTACTCCTCTTCACCGGAGCACCCCACCTATCCAGTAGAGTTCAACCACGAATTACACCATGACTACTTTCGAGGCTCCACTACATCTCTATTCGGCACTTGAAAATTCTACTGGCATGGCTTTGATACCACTTATTGGGGAAAAAACCTCTAACTTCTACCACAAGAATAAATAGAAAAATTAAAAGAAAGCAACAAAACTGGAAACACAAGAATTTACGTAGAAAACTCCCAACTCGGAGAAAAACTACGAACCAGAAAAATCCACTATGTAAAAAATTGCTACAATCACATAGAATAATTCTCTCTCCCGACCCCAATTACAATGCTTTCTCAAAACTTTTGACTACTCACACTTTTTTTCAACTCTCAAACTAGAGAATACAAAAAGAATTTAACTAGAGTTAGCACACTAAGCTTAAAGTGTTTCTAACTTGACCATTGAAGACCAAAGAAACACACTCCTTTTATAGTGCTTATAGTCCATGACTTTTTTAAATCTTTTCAATGTAAGACAAGCCCATGACTTTCCTAAATATTTTCAATATGAGACAAGTTCATGACTTTCTTAAATCTTTTTTACATGAGCCAACTACACTTTTAATATTTTGTCAAAAACTTAACATGAATAGATGCACCACTAATTATCAGAGGCTTTTGAAGAATGAGCTTCGAAGTATTCTGGATGAAAATGGTAGTGCATAACATAGTGATCGACATTTTTATTTTGCAAAAATTTCATTTTGCTACCAAATTGATTGAAACAAAGCACAACTATTTACTTCTGTTAAAACAACATCTAAAACACTTCACATACTTATATATACGTGTGTATATTTTATATACAACATATATTTACTATTTATACAACGTTTATTATTGTCGAAGACCCATACTTTAATAAGTGTCTAAATACATCTTTGAAGAAGTGTCTATTATATACAAAATCTATCTTATGCCACGTTTATTTTAAGGAACTCGCATGGTCACGTTTATTTAAGAACCTCATATGGTTAAAAGTGTCAAATAGGTCTCTGAAGAAGTGTCCATTATATCGTCAAGGACCTGTACTGTAAGAGATTTCTAACAAGTTTGATATGAAGATGTGTCTGTTATTTACATGTATTGAACTATTATATGAATTGTGTTTATGGTGTTTAATAATTGTAATAGTGGGAATTAATTGTCACAAATTTTCATTTGTTTACCAGTATGGATCCCAAAAGGGTTTCTATTAGTGTTTTCTTCTTTTTTTTTTTTTCTTTAAATTATTTTTACAAGCATTCTCACCAATTGTTTTAAATGGGAATCACAAATTTTGTATTTTTATTAATCACATAGATTTTTATTTGAATTAAACTAACAGATTTCTCTTCCTGGATGCACTATCTTTTGTAGCCTTGAAATTTTTATTTTGGATTTAAACTAACATTTTTTTTTCCTTGATTCACTCCCTTTTCGTAGCCTTTTCTTTCAAGGGTTTAAGAGTGAATTCATGGATACTTTCAACTACAATGAAATTAGAATATTCTGTGGAAAAATGTTTTTAGCCATTTTTGCAAAGAAAAGTGTAGGTTTAGCCATTCTTTTACATATTTGACCTTTTTTTTACCAATTTTGCTAGTAGCCCTTAACCTTTTGAAAAATTAGAAACTATTCACTTCTAATTTACTTATAATATAGAAAAAAATTAACAAAAAAGATAAATATAATAATTCTAGAATCCTTTTAAGTTTCCTCCGACCCTAATATCAATCTTTCGAATATTGTTGAAATCGAAAAATAAATAGTTATTAAAATCTTTTCAGCATTAAACCTTGATCCATGCATATTAACCCTCCCTACCTCTCGATATAGTATAATAATAACAAGAAACTAATGAAATCAGCCAATAAAAGATGAATTTATAGCACTTGAACATCAACCATTATGCAAACTTCATTATCATATTACAAATAAAACTACAATAAAGTACATTCTCTCCCAGCCTTCAAGACAGGGAGGAATGAGATAATATAAATTATACCCTAATAATTTGCACAGCCACACTATAACTTTATTATATAAATAGTCATATGATGTCTTCATAACTATAGTAATAACTATGGTAAACATACACATATATAGAAGGAGAAAGACTCTATAGCTTGACCTTTATAATAATTTAACCCATTTGATAATGATTTTGTTTTTAATTTTCTATGTTTGAAAATTCATGTCGACACAATTTAAACATGGTTTTCAAGTTTGGTAGAAAAAGGCATTTAAATTCTTAACGAGATTTCAAAAACAAAACTAAAACAAGCTTAATTTTCAATTTTTTTAAAAGTTTTTTCAGCTTGGCTTTAATTAGAAAACTTCAAAAAATTCATAGGTGAAAGTACCATATATAAGCTAAATGGTTAAATTACAAAAACATAAATAAACAATGCCATAAACTTTTACATTTGTTTCATAATTAATGTTCATGGTCTTTTAAAAATGCAATATTACTCTTGAATTTTTATAAACATTTCAAAACTACTCTTGAAATAAAAATCCTTTAGACTTTTGAATGAAAATTGAGACTTAAAATGATGTGATGGCTTGATGTAGAAATCAAGATTTAAATTGTCTCACCAACGCCATGCTAATATTCTAGAAACCCGAATTGTATTCAAAATTCTAAAGGATTTCTATTCCAACAACTAGAATAGTTTTGAAATGTGTTTATGAAAATTCAAAGGTAATTTTGCAATCTTTTAAAGAATAAGAATAATTTTGAAACAAATGTCAAAGTAAATGAGTGTTTTTTATAATCTTGGCCAATTGAGTTTCAAAAACAGAAAACAAAATTCAAAACCTCGTTGGATAACCATTTTGTTTTTGGTTTTCTATTTTTGAAAATTTAAGTCTATAGACACCACTCCCATCTATTGAGTTTCATTGTTTTCAAAATCAAAGCCAAATTTTAAAAACCTAAAAAAAAAAAGTTTTTTTTTTTTGTATTAACTAAAAATTCAATATTTACCAAGGAAATATGAAAACCGTGAGTAAGAAATAGTGAGAAAACAAACATAATTTTCAAAACTAAAAAAATGAAAAATAAAATAATTATCAAACGGGCTTAAATTAACTTAGCAAATTAGGCTCAGGGATTCTTCCCAACCTTTTCATCTGTTTTCCAGCATGAATAACTAGTCCTATGACATTCATGATGTTTATCATTCACTTCAATTTTATTATCCTCAATCTCAATTTGATGCTGCTCTTGGTGTTGATTCTTCAGTTGATCATGAAGCAAAGGTCTCTTCCCATCAATAAGGAATAACCAAGAGCTTGTGAGCAACAACACCAACATGATGTTTTTCACCATTCTAACCTTAGGAGTGATACTCACCATTATCTTTCCTTCAATTTTCCTTTCTCTTTCCAACTGCAAATCAAGGACAATAACATATTGTGAATAATAAGCATACAAAAGGATTGAGTAATTATACCTACAAAATGTTGATAATAAATTAGACACATTAAAGAGAATAATATTCAAAGCTAAGGTTTCCAAATGAAGTAGTGTATTACTATATGTTTTCTAAATCCTACAAAAAGAGGTATCTAATTTGACTATTAATTCTCACCAAGTGAGTTCATGAGAAAAATATTTGAAGCTATATGTTTGAAACCTTGAAGGAAAATGAGGTATATAAAGAAAAAAAATTAATGGGGAATTATTGTTGTCCTTCAAAGGATAAGTGGGTTTCTCATAATTCATCAGATAATGGTTTTGAATAGATTTGATTGATGAGTTTGAAGGAATTAGTTCACTTCTAGAGTGAATTGGAGCAATATTAAAGTCCATTTTAGTATAGAAGAAAAGTTGTAATTACATTGCTCAATAACATGACATCAAATCAAATGTGCATTATTTTCTAGACATGATTTATACACTTTGGGATCATTTAGGGCACCAACTAGAAGTTAGTAGACTGGGTTATTATAGCCCACTCCATATTTAGGGTACCAAATATAATAGCGGTATGTACAATTATTTATAACCTACAATTAAGTATAGTAAATACCATTTTAAAACCTCTTTGCTATAGTATTTACTATTTATCGCTCATCATTTATTTTCTTCTTTGATAAAGTGTTTACTATTTCTCATCCAAACAAAAATAATTACACCCCAAACATAAACTATTATAACCCAAATTAAAATAGACTACACCCAACACTAACTATTATAACCCACCACCACATACTATAATAACAAATTTGGAACCTCAAATATCCCTTTAGGAGCTATTTTGCACGTTGAGTTGTATAAAGTTTGGAGTTAATATTCTTAGAGTTAATATAAATATGGAGTTAGGAAATATGTGTTTATGGTATGCAGTTGTTTAATCTAAAGTTAAGAAGTTTGTGCTTGAGGTGTAGAGAGTGAAGTTATTAAGTCAGAGAACCATTGTATTTGAGATTAACAAAATACTCTTTTTTGATACAAACAACAAAATTACAATATATTTTCACATTAATGGAATGTATGAATGTTAATATGTACAAAAAACAAAGTAGGTCATCAGGATTTTAGGGCTTCTTATGACATCTTATGTCAAATTGTATGTTATGGCTTATTATGCATGTATGTTTTATTGTTGAAGATAAAACCCCCACATCAGCTAGGTAAAGGGATGATCATATAAGGGAGAACAACTATCATTAATGGTATGAGACTTTTTGGGTGAAACCAAAAGTAAACTCATTAGGGTAAAAATTACTATATAAGACGACATGAACTAATAATTTTGATTTTGTATTTAATTAAAACACTTCATTGACCTAAGTAATTTTTTTTTTTTTTTGTAATTTTTGATAAATGATCGATTGAGTTGGTCGTAAAAGATAGTCATTGGAGATGATTGATGGAGTTGATGGTCGAAATTTGTGCAGTACTCATACCCAAATAGATCTCAATTATGAACTATCATCAAATCAAACATGCAATGTCAAGAAAACTATCATAATTCTAAAATTGTCGTCGTAGATGTACGATGACGGGTTTAATGTCACATTTGGATTTGTAATGTACGATGATGGTTACTTTGATATCGGTTGTAAAATGACATCATTTGCCAACTACGTCATATCATATGATGACAACAAATAATAGGATGGTTGTGAAAGCATATCACACGCATGCAATGTCAATGACAAACTGTCATCAAATACCAAATTTGTGGTAATGTCTGTGGAAAGGCTACACAGTTTTCATATAATACTTCCACAAAGTTCGATCATATCAATTTCAATGAAGTTTATCGCATATCCAGCCCATTATTCAAGTCCTAGATATATATACTTCGTTGAGTTTTTCTTTGCGTATATAAAGTTTTTTAGTATTAAATTGCATGAAAACAAATAATGAATATTGTGACTATAATTATATATTAAAATATATGGTTAGAAAGTGCGACTTAGGAGAGTAGTGATTAATATGTTGGGTTTGTGCAAAATTAATCCGCAATGGACTCCAATGTGTGGTTGAATTAAAAGTGACAAATGAATAACAACTCGAACAAGAGATATGTCCCCCTACTCAAGTAGAGGATTATGGAGATTTACTAAGCATAATTTTTCGTCGACTAAATTTGAGAAGATCCATGGTACACATAATGACATTGATTTTCTTTTTATATAAAGTGTGTTTGGCTGAAATCTAAAGCACACTTTCACTTGAGATTTAAAAAATTGAAGGTAACATGCCAACGTAAAAACATGGAAAAATTCTTTTATTCTAAATACGCTTGAAATATTAGTATTCGAGGAGATAAGTTATTTATTTTCGAACTTAGGACATGTTTTACATTGTTTTTTTTCTTTTTTAGGTCAACAACATTTAGGGTTGAATCACAAACTTGTTGGTTGAAGATATATGTCTTAATCAGTTTGAGTTGTGATCGAATTGACATGTCTAAATTTTCTTTATGACTACATGTAAATGTCTTGTTATTCTAAACTATTCTAGTGCTAGTTATTCTATATGATCTACTTTACAATCAATTTAAGTGCCTGTAGACTTCACCTACTTGAACATAATACAATCGGTTAATGTGTGTGTCCTCAACTAAAAAGTTAGTGGTTTGAAACCTCTCACCTTACATGTTGAGCCTCTAGAAAATAGGTGCCTAAAGAAGTACCTTCAGACATCATTTCCTATGTCAAAACTTGTTATGGGTGAATTTGGGTCTGACGAAATAAGTCAAAAACCAGGATAAGATAAGATAAGATTTAATACTGATTTGGTAGGGATTAGGAAAAACTCATATCCTAATTCTAGTAGGATTAAAGTAAAATCCTCTCTAAATACATCATTATAACTTCATATGAGATAACTAAAAACTTTTAGTTCTTTTCTCTATTCTACAGTTCATCATCTCTGATTTTGGCATGGGTAGGTCAGGTGCATTTTCACCTGTCTAGATTTTGGCATCAACAATTAGCGCCATCTATAGGGATGAGAGTGTTCTACCTTTTTATTCATAATTAAAGAAAATCAAAACCAAGTTGAATTTTTTCGCAATCCAGCCCATGGAAATTCTTGTGGTAAAAGACATTGAGAATTTCACATTCATATAGTCATAAATCAAAGAAAAAATAAAACTTAAGAGGAAAAAAGTTCTATGGTGAAAGACATGGAAACTTCATCCCATAGTTAGAAAGCCACGGAAGGCAAATACTAGAGACTAGAACAAACAAGATCATGCAAGAATGCAAGATACTAGTGGCTTAGAATAGAAGAAAAAATAAAATACTTTTCAACCTTGAAGATTTCTATTAGATTATAAAATCTCATATATGTTTTATTTCAAATTTGAAATTTTCTAATGCTACATAAAAATTAATAGCGATTTTGTTTAAATCTAACTCGTGTTATTTATTAATTAACTAAATTATGCATGACTAAAGTGGCCCAAATATTAGGGGTATTTAATCAATCAAATACATTCATAATATCAATCTATACAAACTACTACTACATGTGGATAGTATTAGCAGTAAGACAATGTCAATATGTAGGGAAGCGCGAGATATGTTTTACTCAGTCAAAATCCTAGTTAAAGCGGTAAATAGGGGATTGTGTGTGGATAAGAAATATAATGCAAAAAGAAAGGATAAAGGGGAAATGTAACCTAAGATTGAATTAATTTAGTCTAGGAGTAGGTGGTAGTCCGATGTAATTTGAACATACATACATTTTAAACATACATTTTATTAGCAAGCACACATTGAATTACTCAACTGAACCAACTCGTTCGCATAAGGGACTAGCAACTTGTTGGAAAATTCAGGCAAGTGCCCTAACTATTAATTAAGACTTACATCCTAATAAATCTATATATTTTTATCCTACTAAGTTCAATAGCATCCATATAGGTGTTAAAACAATTGTATTAAGCTTAAAGGTTCCCTTATCATGATTAATTAATTGGATATCTTAATTAACTAGTTTATTTGTTCTTTGAACTTTAGTTGAGCATGCATGGAAGATTTATGGATAGTCTATATCTCGAACATACACGAATTCAATTTTTGTTTCTCAGGTGATTAAAGCAAGATAAAATATGGGAGAAATGCTCAAGCTCAAATCTATAGTAAAGATGTGCATCAGGATCTAAGGCATCAATCCATTCACAAAAACATATTGACATTAACCATAAGCTTAAGGATGCAAGAAATTACAATGCATTGATAAATGAAGTTCAAATCTCCCAAATGTACATTGGATTTTCTATTCCTGAACTAGAAACCTAACCTTGAAGGCACATTGTAACAATAAAGATGTGGTTGGGCAACATCCAAAGTTAGATTACAACCCAAAAATAAAAGCCTAAACTACAAGAAAGGAAGAAGAAATAGAAGAACAAGAATGCCTCTCAAGCTCCTTCATGGATCCCCCATATCCTCTCTATGAAAAACCCTATAATGAGAAATATATATAGAATATGAAACGGCACTACAACGCTGTAGACAACGTTAAGGGTCAAGTGAACAATAATCCCAGTATCTCCATATACACATGTTGGATGGATCTTGTTGGTGTTGCGGTACCACAACGCTATCACCTATACCTTGCACACTACGTTCATGTGCTCTACACCTAATGGATGATGGGTGTCGCGATACTACAGGGCAGTGTCACAGTGACTGCCTACATGATGCTCTTTGTGATGGTGCCATGCAGTTGTGCGGCATCAGTGCTTTGGGGCATTTCTTTTTTGTTATTTCTCGTCCCATGAAGTTCAATATAGTTCCTAATAGCTCCAAATTAACATCGAAATGATACATAAGACTTTAGAATCAATGAATTACTCGAGATCCTACAAATATATAGACATTAAGAACATTAAACATAATAAACGAGCAAGATTAAAGATACTAAAATAGCTCTTTCGGGAGTTATCAATGATATAATTATTTTGTTATAATCCTTTTTTTTCTTTGTAAAATTTTGTGCTCTAGAAAATAATACTCCCAATTTGAGCTCTAAGCATCCTGCTCATAACGAACCAAAAAGTTGAGCTATGAATCCCAATTTGGGAGTGGGAGTTAATGTTGTGAGTGAATTTAGACCTAACGAAACAAGTCAAAAACGAAGATAAGATAAGTAAGATTTAATTCTAGCTTGTTTGAGAGTAGGAAAAACTTATATCCTAATTCTAGTTGGATTAAGGTAAACCCTGGATCAAATCCCCTATAAAAAATCATTATAACTCCATATAAGGTAACTAAAAACTTCTTGCTTTTTTCTCTATATTACAGTTCTCCATCTCTGACTTTCCCATCAGAGCTTTTATTCTTTTCTTTATTCTATCGTTGTTGTCATGAAATCAGGTGCATTTTCTTCTATCTTAACTTTGACATCAACAAAACCAATTTTAACCTAGGTCAAGATTGCAATCTCCATGGTGGGTTTGTGTAATTGCAAATAAAACATTGGCACGTTGATTCCATAAAAGTTATTTCATTTTCCTCCTCTATTAACTATGATTGTCCTTTCTGATTTTGAGAAAAATACAATTTTCCTCTTTTGTTTGTATTTGAATCTTTAAGTAGTTTTGAATGTTATTTTTATCTCAGAGTTTAAGAGCATTAAAATATAGGTAATTGCAACGGATAACATTTTTAAGGATAATAATCAAATATATAATAACATTTAAAAATATTGTAAATATAACAAAGTCGATTAACAATAGACTTCTATTGCTGATAGACTTTTACCAGCAATGTGATTTATCATTGATAAACTTCTACCAATAATATGGTCTATCATTGATAAACTAGCTAAATTTTATCATCTTTATAATATTTTTTATATTATACTATATTTGTTAATATTTTAGATTTGATTACTATATTTGTAATTGTCCCTAAAATATATTATATACCATTTATATTTTTTCATTACATTTGAGAATGGTGTCTCTTTTAGGTTCTTACTTTTCTTTCATTTTGACATTCCTCTCCTTATCGCTCCTATCAAATTTGTACGGTCATTAGATGTTATAAAATTGTTCAACCCCAACCTCCCGCTAAAACTATTATTTAATCACATCGTTTATTGATTTATTCATTGAAAAGGTGAAACAAATCAAAACAAAGAGTTAAAAATCTCCTTCCATCCCATGTAATATCAATCTCGAGGTCAAATATTTGATCTCTTATCTCATATATTGTAGAAAAAAATTATTATTCATTTTTTATTTTCAATTTACAGAAAATAAATTTATAAAACACTACTTCTATCATGTTTTATTATTCTGTTATTTACTTTTAGAAGTATTTTGAGAAACTAAACCAGATTTTGAAATTTAAAAAAAAAAAAAAAAACAATGTTTTAAAACTTGTACTTATTTTGTAATTTGAGTAAGAATTTATATGTTTAATTAGAATAAGAACATGTAAAAATTATGATAAATAAGTGATAAGAAAACCAATATAATTTATTTATTTTTAAAAAGATTTAAGGAGATGTTCGGAGCACCAACTTGAAGTTACTGAATGGGCTATTATAATCCGCACTATGTTTGGAATTCTAATTATAATATTTATTATTTTAAATTATTATAACCTACAATTTACTATATTTCAAATCCTTCATTTATTATTTGTTACAGGGTTTCCTATTTTCTAGTTCTCCTCTCTTTGTTACTACTATTTCCAATCCAGATTAAAATGATCTGCACCTCAAACACAAATTATTATAACCTATAAATTATTATATCTTACAAATTATAATAATCACGAAGTATAATAACCAACTTAGCACCCTCGACGCCTCTTAAATTACTATTTTGAAATAAAGTGGTGAAGGAAGACATTAACGCTCCATTTAAAGAAGAATTGGAGACTCTAAAAAAGTACAAGTTTGTTAGAGTGGGATATAAACACCACTATCTTCAAAACACATACTAATATTATATATAAGATTCATTGGGATCTTTTTTTTTTCCTTTGAAGATAGAGGATTTCTTCTTTTACTGTTGTTTATGTTACAAAATATTATATCTAAAGAAGACCTATAACTTGTACATGTACGATTTTAAAGCTTGCAAAATTACCATCCAGACAAAATTATCATATTTACAAATATATCTTACAAATAAATAAGCGTGATTACAATTAATAGCATTTCTAGGGCTAATAATGAAGTGTATATCAACATTTTTAAAGAATTACAAATATAGCAAAATCTATTCGTGATAGACTTTATCGCTGATAGACTTATATTAGCGATATGGTCTATAGACTCTAGGAGGTAGATTTAAATTTGGTCATATTAGCAAATTTTTTTTTTTTTTTTACATTGTGCTATATGTGCTAAATATTTTGAGTCTGGTTGTTATATATACTATTTTTCCTAAATAATTTATAGATTTTTTTTTTTTTACTATGTAATTTTTTTTTTCTTTCTTTTGTTATTGACTTTGTTTTAATATATTAATGATACATTGTAATTATCTATAGACCATTTATATGTCTATTACTAATAGATTATTTTTACATCTATCACTAATATTAATAGACTACAAATGTCTATTATTAATAAATAATTTTTATGTGTATTATTGATAGACATTATTAATACGTATATTAGTAATAGTGTGTAACACTCAAGTTCAAGAAGGGTACATGAATGAATTGAGATCACATTCAAATGAGATGGGATTTGAGAATATGAAAGTATGGTTAAGAAATGTTTAACGTAATTGATAACTATTACCTATATCAACAAGTGTACTTTTATTTTCGGTGGCTCAACCATGGAAACTTAAAAGTTAAGTGTGCTTATTTTGAGGGTTAGGTGATTTCTTGGAATTTTTTAGGAAGCATGTGAGTGAGGACAAAATATGCTAAAAGGACTTGTGTTGGTTTGTGTGGTTAGTGTTCAATCTTAAAAGCAGTTCAAGAGAGAAGTAAAGATATTGTTGTCAGTTACTACCTAATAAGGTGCACCTTTCTTTTCAAATGTTCAATCATAAGAACTTCAAAATTAACTGTGTTATCCTTGGAGCAATTCTATGTTGGATAACAACTTGAGAATTTTTTTGAAAAGTATGTGAGTGAGAACAAAACATGTTGAAACTCACATGTTAAAATGACTTGTGAATAAGGATGATGTTGTCAAGTTGCGGGAGAATGACAAAGCCAATTTATGTATTATTGATGAGTCTAACCAAGAAAATTTGTCTACTTGACCTTAACATGCCACTAATAATAAATTTTTATTTTAGGAAAGAGGTCACTAACAAACAATCAAAATAATATATCAATATGGTGCTTGCCCAAACACTTTAATTTTTAAGTCAGCTTTTAGCACAAGGGTCAAAGTAAACTTTACGGGAAGAAGATGAACCTACCTGATGAGTAGCTTAACCTAAGATCTCCTTCATCCTTTTACAAACAAGATTCTAGAAAGCTAGATCCGACCAATAATGAGTGTCAAATAGGGCATACCAAGAATAGACCCCAAAGAGTGGGACAAGTTTACCTCGCCCTTGATTTCTAAGGCCGAGGTGAACCCATTAGACTAGACAGCCCAATTGTCAAGACCAAAGCAATCCAATTACTTCGTGCTCTCTTCAATGGCATATGTCGAAAGGAGAGGGGCAAGTTGGACTCCACCTCAAGCTGGTAAATAGGGTCGAGTTGTCCCATCGTGTCACCCACTCTCCATTGGTATCTCTCATAGGCATGTTTTCTGATTGTCTTGGCTCTATTTTGAATGAGACAATTTTCTTGGTCTTAACCTCAATTTAATTTTCTCTCTTTTACTTTCTCATAGGGTCCAAAATTTTCCATAAGATAGTAAAAACATTCTTTTATTTTTTTTTCCTTATTTCTCAATAGAAACAATGTAATCCTACAGTCTAGACTTAGCCTCGAAAATGGTTTTTATCTGATAATAAAAATTTGATTAGAAACGTCACTAAAATGTTCACCATCCATAAAGCCAAATTGATTAGGAATATTGTTATGCCCACCAATTATTTGTTGATCAATAATCACCATGCTCGCCATTAAGTACCGTCAGCTACAATGCAAATCATTCATTAATGCTGATTTTGGTAATACTCATTTCTTCCATAGAATAATGTGTGTAACTTGCAATATATAGAAAGAACAAACAATATTTATCTTCATTTTCTATTTTGGATGCCAAATCATATATCAAACCGGACCTATATTATATATAAAAACTGAAAATCAGACCAAAAATAAATCGAATCGAATCGTTTATATGTATATATATTATTTATATATAATAAATATTATATATTATACCTAAAATCTGAAATCAATCCAAACAAATGGTTCGATTTGGTTCAAACGAAATCGAGTCATGATTTGATTTGAACCAAAAATTATTTCGATTTGGTTTGGTATATATCCAAAATTGAATTTTTGGGTTCCATTCGATTTGGCAGTCAAACTGAATCAAACCAAACCGTGAATATTGGAGAACTGCAATTTTACTAGAAAGTTGAAGCAGTAGGGTTTGTTAATCGTCCAATAGGAATGGGCTAGTTCCAACCCTCCACTCGAAGTGGAGTCAAATGTATTGGAGGTAATTAATGTGTTGTGTATGAAGGAGACTTCTCTTGCTAAGATAGGTATTCTTATAGAGGATATTTTTTTTCTTTTTCAGGATTTGACACACTCGGTTAAAATTGCTCTTTTTCGTCACATCCTTAGGAGAACAAATCCGATCATGCTTTAACTATTTTGGCATCTTCACAAATTTTTTTTTTTGACAGATATTTTTCCAAATAGTACCACGAGAAAATTAGGATGCAAGTGGCGTTTGTTTGTTGGTTTGCTTTAACTATTGAGTCACTAATATTATTCCACTATTTGAAGCCATATTTGGCATCAAACCCTCTAGACTTGTTAGCCTCTAAAATAGTTAGCACATAATTCATAATTGATTAGAAATCACTAGAATGGTGAATGTACATAAAGAAAATTTGATGGAAAATATTATCCCCCACTAATTGAGTTTTGTGGCTTAATTAATTATCATGTTCTCCATTAAGTGGCGTCACCTACCATGCTAAACATTCATTAATACTGATTTTGGCAAGACTTTCGTTTTCTTCAATGTAATCATTTGCAAATTGCAATATATAGAAAGAAAAAAAAAAGGTACAATTATTGATTCTATTTCTTTTTCTTTAAAGTTAAAGTTCAACCCCTCAACCCCTAATGCATCGATAATTTTCTTAATATAAAAAAATTAAGATGCTCATACTGTGATATAATAATCAATTTGTTTGAATTTTTCTTTTTTTTCGAAAACAACCAATTTTTAAAAAATTATTTAGATATCATATATTTCATATAGATACTCTCACTTTTCTCCCATTTGTCCAATTCTTACACCAATTTTCTCACAACAAAATATAAATCAAGACCTTAAGTTAAAGCATAATATCCCACAAAATTCCAAAATCAAAGTCTCCCTTTAAAACTCACCAAAACGATAAATAGTCAAACACAAAAGAATATTTTTGGGTATTAACACATACTTAATGTTTACCAATTTGTAACGAAAGTTACTGTAATCGAAATGAGATTTCATTGATGGATGAATCGTAATAGACCTGAATCGCAAACATAATTTGATTTTTTTTTATTATGTTTACTTAGAATTATGAATCTATTACATTCCTTTCAACCAACTATGCCCAAGCTAAATCAATTGAGAGATCAACGTTATCATTACCATTTGACCCAATGGTAATGGTAAATGTAATAATAAATGTGGTAGATTCATAATTCTCATATTGTAACAGTATTAACATTTGCAACAATAATGGTAACAGTAATAGTCGTAAGTCTCACGTAATTTGCAAGCATAATCAAATTGAGCACCCTTCATTCCTAAACTCGATTGCCTATTTTGATTATAAATTTGGCAACACAGCCCCACAGTTTATTACGATTACAGAATACATGTAAGTAACAACAAGATTAGGGTACTAATGCAACTTTTAAAAATATAGAGATATTTTTTCAACAAGGTAGTAATAGTTTCTGTTCATATATTAACAGTAGGGATATTTTTTAACTTCTTTTTAAGTTAATGATATTTTTTAAACTTTTAGTTCAAGAGTATTTTTGCGTTTTTCATCCCAAACTAATGGTAAAGCTATTTTTGAACTTATTCTAAAAGCTGAAGAGTATTTTTTAAACTCCTGAAATTTAGAGATATTTTTTACACAAAATACAATATTTAAGAACATTTTTTATAATTTAGCCAGTAAATTTCTCATTTAAGTAATATTAGGAGTGCTTGTAATATTATGTTTATGTTCTCAATTTTGTCCCTTTTACCATTAAGCTTTGGCTACGAAGTTCGGAAAGAATGATCAATGTATCAATTTTTTAGGAAACTTGTAGTAGGTAGTTAAAATATTTCCCATCCTTTGTAAATATACCAACAGTTTTTTAGTTTTACACATATGACAAAATATTCGAAATCTAATTTTGCTTATTTTTTAAGTTGTTTCAATCTTATCCTTATAGAATTTCAAATAGAACAATGATACATCAAATCAAGTACATCCTCCATATATCAACATGTATAATTAGGTGTATCAAGTGTATCGTTGATATACAAGCACTTGTATTCAGGTATATTCAATTTTTTTTCTTTTTTCTTTTTTTTCTTTTAGTAATATAACAAATTGGACAGTTGTTAGAAAAAACACAACATTTTTAAATATTCAAATTTAACCATGGTTTTTTTAGCTTCGTAATTGTAGAAAAAATAAACAAGAAATTTGATTTCTACTTTTTATATTTCCGGTTCTACCTTCGTTTGTGTATTAGCATATATATTAACCGTATATTATTTTATGTTAGATATATCAATCAACTAATATACTTTATATTTGGTATATCACTCAATTGATATATTTTATATTTGGTATATCGGTTAATTGATAAATCAAATATAAAGTATATTAGTTATACAATTGACAAATCCAAGTTATCATATCAAGGGATTAATCTCGTTAAATCCCAAGTGAAAGCATTAGAACCATTGAATTTATTTACGAATTAGAGAAAGAAAAAACGACTAACCAAGAAAGCTATACCTTAGCAAAGTATGAAGATCATATAGTGAGTTTTTAATCTTCATTGTTCTCCAATTCCAACAAGGTTCAATCTTCTTTTACATAGCAAAGAAGACTAACCAAGAAAGTAAAAGTATGAAGATTGTATGGTGAGTTTTTAATCTTCATTGCTCTCCAATCTCAACAAGGTTTAATCTCCCTTTACAGTGTCTTCTTTGCTATGACTCAACCCAAAAAGACCATAAACTTATAAGAGTCCCAAAGTATGGAGGAAGATTTTGAGAGAACTCTCTCTCTAGCAAGAAGCCACCATTTCGCTTAACCCATATAAGGTCTGGCTAAGGCAACCCTAATATATATGGATTTAATCAAGTAATTCCAAATATGAAAGTAACTTTCTAGCCAACTTTGATTCAACACGACTTTGTATTCGTATGTATTTGGCTTGCAATAAAAGTTAAAAGTAAGAAATGGTCCTAAACTTCACCATTTCTTCTAACATGTACTAGCTAAGAATGTCAAACATCACAAAACTCAACCACATAACTCTTTAAAAAAAAAAGTTATATTGTGCACTTATGCTGCCCAAACATTAAGATTGAACATTTCATCATGCAAATAACTCATTCTCTCATATCCTACAAGTTTGGATTCTTTTTTTTTTAAGTAGAAATGATGACAATTCTTTCAAATATTTGGCACATGCTCTACATCATTTCATCATATAAACATATTTCAGAAGTCTACTTGGGCAAGACCTCCCATAAAGGTGGTTGAAGTATTTCTTCTAAATCATGTCACTACCATCTAGTTTCTTACATACCTAAGCAAATGATAGCAGTTAGTTTCTCATTTTACACTCTGTTGGCTTGCCACTGTTGACTTTTCATGTCTATTCTCACCACAAACCCAACAAAGTTCTTTGAAATGCACTTATTCACATCATTTCTGGACTCATTCAGATTCTCGAACTGTTAACTTATTGGGTCCTCAATTCTCATTATAGGAGGTCAAACCAAGGACCTAACTAGGAGCATAAGCTGGGAATCTCATTCATAATTTTATTACAGATGATACACAAGGAATCAGTTCTTCCTTCTAATGACCTGCATATCAATGATTGTTTTCTTGGAAAAGACCATGCATGTAATTGTTTGCCTTAGAGGATAGACCTTGAACAACCTAGTTCCAATAGAAGCAAACCCGACAACCAACCCAATAAGCAATTAACAACTTAAATGTACTTTCCAACATCCACGGCAGAAAATATCTTAAAAGAGACTAACCTCCATACTCAAACTCATGAATCCAACCAATATCCAAAAATTTGAACTTGGGACCTGCTCAAAAGGCTTCACAACACAATAGAACACAAATCACAAAAGGAAAAGAGAGCTTCTGAATCATTCATTCTATTGCTTCCAAGTAATTCAGTGAAGAAAACATTCGCTATTTTCATTAATGTGCTTTACAAAATATAAGGAGGTGATTTTACACATGATTAATCTCTCACTGCAAACTAGCAAGCTAACAGCAGAGAAATTAGTTGCAGAAATTACGAGATAATGAAGAACTATAATCTCGCCACTTGGAACAAGTACATAACCTAAACTTTCTCAACTTAACCCCATTTTCTTCCATTTTCTATTGGTAGCTGACGAAAAATGGCCACACAAACTTTTCTTCTGTTCACCAACTTCCAAATGTATACCAGAAATGTTGAAATACTTCAATGCACAGAAACGATGGAGATACGAGAGCATTTTGGCAACATTCGTCACTGAATCTCAATTCATTTAAGTCATTCTTCAGTTATATATGGCAACTCGATTGATATTCACCAAAATTGGACTTCGCAAGATCGACTCATACCATTGAAAAATAGTTGGATATAAACTAGGAAGGTAAATTAGGTAAGGCCTTTAGATGCCCATTCATTTCCTAGACATCCTTGTATAATAACTGGTATTTTGGAATTCTCTCAGGAGGCAACGGACAATTCACAATGAGCTTGCCTTTCATTGCTCCCCTAAATATTGCCTGCCAGAAAAGAAAAAGAAAGAATCTTTTCAAGTCCGTTTTCAAAAGAATACATGCATGACAACCAAATTATGCATCACTGAACCAACGTGATATTTGAATGATAAAATGGTTTATATTTAATGAAAGACCAACATAATTGCTCAAATTTCCTGAACTAAATCCAGACAATACTTGATAACCCAATACCCATAAATTCCTTTTTAAACTGAGGGGTGTGTGTGCGTGCGTGTAGTGGTGTAGGTGTTTGGGGAGAAATTATACCAGAACTACCCAACTCCAAACTAGAACTTGAAATAATACTATCATTTTTTTTTTTGTTAAATTTTGTGTCCAAATCTTTCAAAGGTTTCTATAGGTCCATGAACTTTCAAATGTGTTGGGAACCTAACCTGTTAGGTATTTTCTAAAATTCATTGAGCCACTACACAAAATTGAAAGGTTAGTGTCCTACAAGACAATTCACAAATAGGAATCGGCCAATTGGTGTCTAATAGGTCAAAGATTTTGAATATGTCAAAAGATTTATCAAATGCAAATCAAGAGTTCAAGGAATTATTAGATTCTTCAAACTTTAAAATTGTAGGGACTAAAGTGATATTTAACTTCTTTATATATATAAACATATATATATATATATATTTAAAAA
Source organism: Benincasa hispida (assembly GCF_027475165.1). Classification (NCBI taxonomy): domain Eukaryota; kingdom Viridiplantae; phylum Streptophyta; class Magnoliopsida; order Cucurbitales; family Cucurbitaceae; genus Benincasa; species Benincasa hispida. The sequence continues at coordinate 37,157,499 of NC_143486.1, read as the reverse complement.
GAAAAAATCCACTGATTGATGGTATGAAATTTCATAAGAGGCCAAACCACGAAAGAGTACTAAAAGCTCTTTCAACCAGTGAAAAGATTGCAAATGCCATAGCTATTTGATGTCACAACTATTGTTGCTGTCTAACCGAAGGCAAAAATTCCATAGAAAAGATCTAACAAGTTGAAGCATAAGATTTTCTCCATTGTTTTCAGGTATTTGAAGAGGCTATGATACTAAAGATTAGGAATATAAGTTGAGTTGAGACCTATCTCAGGTGAAGTAATCATTAAGTCCATAATCACCAATTTTTTCCATTCACAGCTTCTCATTTATGTTCCAAAATCAGTGACAACTTACCTCCACAACATCAATAAAATCCTGCTTTTGGTGAAAAGCACCAATCCACTTTGTATGATCCGCAGTCCTGCATGTCAAAATAATACCCTTTTATCATTTTTTTTTTTTAAAAAAAACACGTAGAATATATAAGAGGCACATAAGTAGATGTTCCTAAATTTAACCCCCCAACGAAGAAAAAAAAAAAAAAAAAGAGCGAGAGATTATAAAAGAGATTCAAGAAAATTCTTCAGTTCAAAGCAATTAAGATATCCACAAAACTCAAAGATCTCTCTTCCTCACAAAAAAGTCATTGATTTTCTAGTGAATCCAATCATGACTCTGTTAGACCCCCTATTATTAACACATATAAGAGAAGGGGTAAAGAAGGAATTATACCAAGGATAGTGAATGAAAAAGGGAATAATCGTGAAAGGGGCTTAACCATGTGAAGAGAGGGAAGGAATAATTGGGAGGAGGGAAAAAACCGTAAGGAGAGAGAAGTGGAAGGAGACCACTAAGGCGCTATAAAACGAGAGGAGGAAGACAAGAAAAGACCAATTTTGAGGAAGGAAAGCTGTGGTAGCTTTTGAAGGAGAGATCACCGGCCCTCTCGAATAGGCTGGGTACCTGCATTTATTTTCATTTCCTTTTATTCTTCTTCTTGGATTACTGTGAGGAGATTTCTTACTGTCTTGTTGTTACTTTACTTGTACTGGTTTTTCTGCTCATTTTCTCTATTTCAATAAACTGTAATCAGAGCTCTTGCTCTGTTCTTGTTCTATCTTTGTTGGGTTTGCTGAGTATAGGAATCAGATACCTAACAGACTCTCATAAAATAGAATAAATAAGATTAATCCACATGATTTCAGCTTAATAGGGGAGAACCACTGGAAGAGCAGGTGATAAGCAAATATATCAACAGAGCACCAGAACCTGATGGAAGAGCATTAAATAAATAAGTCATTTGCATATGCTCCTCGCTTCTTACCTACATGCAACAAGCAGGAGAAACAGTAAATTGAATTACTTATTTGAACTTGAAGCTTGTCTTCAGCCCCCACTAAAAATCAAAAACCAGATAAACATATTGATTTTCAGGACATTTAGCTCCCCAAGGACATTAATTTTTTTTCTTTATTACGACATTGAGAAACCTTATATTCACACAAATTTCCAGACAACATTACAAAGCACCTTAGGAACAAATGGCTTTATTATGAACTGTGAGACGCTGAGATCTGCCAAGTGCGATTTGCAAGCAAAAGAAAATAAGTCACCTCCTTGAGTCTAACAAGTCCCTTTACCAATAGACAAGCAATTGAAAAACCATCTAAATTTGTTATTGTTTAATTTTGACTTGGCAATAACCATAAAATAAAACTTGGTACTGGTTTTAATTTTTATTGCTTGTTATTTGATAACTGTATGACTAGCTCACTCACACTTCAACAGTTCAACTAATATGATGGAGTAACATCGGACCTAACAAACATTTGGTGTAAGAAAACTTGATAATGTATATCCTTAAGTAGATGGTCCGATCAAAATAAGTTGAACTCTAAGTCATAATCTCCAAGACATCTACTTAAGGATAAAAGCTGTCATAAGTCAATTTAGATGGTCCGAAACATCAGTGTTTATGAGCTTGAATAAAAGCTTTTGTTCTCTCATTTCCATCCACTATCAATTTATCCATACACTTATACAAACCCAATCTAATCTCTGAATGAGTAGAAAAATTATCATCATATTGAAAATGTGGGTGCAAGATATATGTTATAGCTTGTACGATTCGAGGAAATTGAAACTCCCACCATTTCATCAATAATATTTCATATCTCCTCGTCGCTTATTACGTCTCCCCCGAATTTTTGGCAACTTTCCCTTTTGTTGAATCCATGGCACCACACATAAATCCCATTGCAGGCACCTTTTTAGAATCAATTGATCTAAAAACACTCACCAAAGGTTTTGTAGTCTTAATTGCATAAATTACAGCATGCCAACTACTTCCTTTCCTTCGGGTTTTTTTGCCCAAATACTATCTTGTCATTGCTTAGAAGTAAACTTTGCCTGTAGTGGCTATTTAGAATGACAAATACTAGTGGCTGTTTAGAATGACAAATACTTTGCAATGTCAAATAGGTAGTAGAAAATCTAGTAGTGGTTGGACATACAAACTCTTTCTGTAAAAGATCTCACTAATGCTAACATTCAACAATGATTAAAGATAATTTTACTACCCTTCTTTGCCTTTATCAATGCATTATTGTGCTGAAGAAGCTCACCAAATTAGCTCAAGCATTAATCAAGACGATGAGTAGCACACGAAGTCCAATACAAATGCTTTTACTTTTCCATCAATTTTTTCCAACTAACTTATAGTTAAATGCATTTTCTATCATAACTTGGACTACAAGGTTCTCTCCAATTTCGTCTACTGTATCATTGAGACATTGAAACAACACAGTTGCATCTTTTACGGCATCTAAAGTGTCAATAGATTTTGAAAAGAAAAAACAACTATTCCACTTGGTGAGTTTACAAGAAAATTAATTGAACTCCTTCCTCTCATATAGGGCCGCCCATGTCTTGGTATGTCATTCACATTGTTTCTTGTAGTTTTATCCATGAACTTAGTTCACACATGGTTGGTGATTTCAAATGTCGACCATATAAACAATGGATCGACACAGATTCACAAATGACGGGTTTCTAGCTACATTAAGTGAAATACCATTTTCAAAAAAGAACCTCCTAATATCCATAAAAACAAAATTAAGAGCTTCTTTTGCAATTAAAGGATTGACTTTAGTTTGAACCTTGTTATCACCATTAACATCACTAGCTTTCACCTCCACAATTCGATTCATTGGTCCTCAAATCCCTCTATAAGGGATATCACCAATCGATCCATTGACCGAAAGAGGATTGTCGATCGAAGTTATTTGAAAGTATCTCTATTTGGTTGTATTTGTTATTTGTTTCTTTTTTTTTTTTTTTTTTTTTTTTGTCCCTCTCCTAGCGAGAGTTTGTATCTCCAAAACATTTAATTCTTTTCATTATAACAACAAGTTGTTTCTTGTTTCAAAAGGAGGTGTTAAAAGAATGAAAAATCATCTTGGGGAACACATAAAAATGTTGTACCATGTGATAAACTTCCCAATGAAGTGAGACGAGATGCAAGGTTACTTATAAAAAGGAGAAATGACAAAAAATTGCTAGTCATAAACAATTTGAAGATATGACTGATGCAGGCATATACTATATTGGTGGAACTTCAAGTAGTAATATCACTTATAGAGGTATTCATGGACCAATGGATAGATTTATGGTGGCAGATGCTAGTGATGTTGGAGGTGATAACAAGATTCAAATTAAAGTTAATCCTTTAACTGCAAAAGAAGCTAGTAATTTTGTTTGTATGGATATTGGGAGATTCTTTTTTGAAATGGTATTTCATTTAACATGGCTAGAAGTCTTTCTTTTGTGAAAATGTTGATCCATGGTTTATATGGTTGAGATTTGAAACTACCAACCAAGTATGAACTAAGTTCTAGGAATGTACAGGGTTGGGATGGGTTAGGTTGTGGCATTTTTTTGGACCAGCCCAAAAATTCGGATTGGTCAAGTTGGCAACCCAAATGACCCAAACATGGTCTCTCCAACCCAACCCAACCCTCAAAATTTGGGTTCGGTTGGTTGGGTTGTCGGGTTAATATTATTTTTTCTTCTTAATTTAAAATACTTCAATTTATCTACAACACATATCTAATAACTAAAATCTTATAAAACTAAATTCTTACATACCAAATATTTATAATATCTATTACAAACTTTATACAAAAACAAACATTCTTAAAAGAAAAACCTAAATAACTAAAAAATTCATCAATTCTAAAAGAAATATATATTTTTTATTAATATATATGTAATTTGGGTTGAGTTGGGTCAACTCAAATTTTTTTTTTACAACACTAGACCCAACCCAACCCAAGAAAAATAGAAAATATTCAACCCAACCCAACCCAAAAACAAAACTGACCCAACCCAAACCCCTACTGAGTTCATGGATTTTGAAGGAAGAGATGAAAACTACAAGAAGCATCGTGAATGACATACGCAAGACATCGGCGACCACCGGAATATCGGTCTTATCTAATGGTTGGAAGGATACGAGAGTAAGAAGTTTAATTCAATTTCTAGTAAACTCATCAAGTGGATTTTTTTTTTTTTCTTTTTTGAATTCTATCAATGCTACAGATGCAATCAAAGATGCAAACATAGAATTTCAACTTCTTGATGATATAGTAGAGGAAATTGGAGAGAACTTTATAGTCCAAGTTGTGACAAACAATGCATCTAATTATAAGTTAGTTGGAAATAAAATTTGATGGAAAAATGAAAGCATTTGTATTGGACTCCACTCCATGTGCTGCCCACTGTCTTGGTTCGATGCTTGAAAAACTTGGTGAGCTGCCTCAACACAAGAATGCATTGATAAAGGCAAAGAAGGTTAGTAACTTTATATATAATTACGTTTGGTATTTTACAAAGAGGAGCTTGTTCGTCCAACCACCACTAGATTTGCTACCACCTATTTGACATTACAAAGTAAGTGCCAATTTAAACAGTCGTTACAAGCAAATTTACTTCTAAGCAATGACAAGATAGTGTTCGGGCAAAAAATAAAACCCGAAGGAAAGGAAGTGAAGAGAATAATTTTAAGAGAGAAAATTTTGGCCCACTGTAGTTTATGAATTAAGTCTACAAAATCTTTGGTGAGTGTTTTGAGATTAGTTGATTCTGAAAAGGTGCCTAAAATGGGATTTATATGTGGTGCCATGGATTCACCAAAAGAGAAAATTACCAAAAGTCTTCAAGAAAGAGGAAGCTAGTTACAACGAGATATGGAATATTATTGATGAAAGGTTTGAGTTTCAATTACATGGACACTTATATGCTATAGCATATTTCTTGAACCCACATTTTTCAATATGATGATAATTTTTCCACTCATTCAGATATCAGATTGGGATTATATACATGTATGGATAAATTGATAATTGATGAAAACGAGAGAACAAAAGCTAATCTTCAAATAGATTCATTTCGAAGGAGGGAAGGATTCTTTGGGTTTCAACAAGCAATATCTTGCAAAAAAAGATCTCCGAGAAGCATCATGAAGATAATATATCCTGTTTTTATTTATTTTTGTTTCCTCAACTGATGTGATATTTGATGATGCAATTAATTGGTGGACTCAATTTGGAGATGGATCATTAGAACTAGCAAAATTTGCCATCAAAGTTCTGATTCTTATTTGTTTAGCATTTGGGTGTGAACATAATTTGAGTACTTTAATCAAGTTTATAGGAAGTTCTTAATTATATTTCATTACTTGCAAAAAACTGTCTAAGACTTCCAACTTTAGTAATAAATTTATGTTTCATGGATAGGTGCATACAAAGAAAAGAAATCATTTGAGCACAACTAAGTTAAATAACTTAGTTTACATCATGTACAATAAAAGCTTAAAGAATAGACACTTGAAGCAAAAGGGTCTCCAAGGAAGAAGTTGATCCATTTAGTAGATAATGTTCCACCTGATGATGAGTGGATTGTTAAAAATCAAAATCTGTGTCGAACATGATGATGATTCTAACATCAATGTTTATGAGCTTGGAGAAGGAAGTAGTTCTCAACAAAGAAGTAGTGATAAGACTAGACAACCAAATGTTAAGAGTGAAGGCACATGACTTATTAAAACAATTATTAAATTTAAATAAGTTTCCTAAATTAACTTAGTTTTAACTTTTATTTACAAAATTAATTTCTTAAACAGATAAAGGAAAGAGATCAATGACATTGGATGAAGAGGAATGGGTAGATGTTAAGAGTGACAATGAAAGTGAGGATGAAACTATTAGATACAATGATGACTATATGAAAGATCCTAGTAGTTATAATGATAATAATATTGTGGATGAAATGTAGACGGACTATTGAGATTTTTTCTTCTTTGTCATGATTAATTTTTTAGCATGTTGCACACTTTTAAGGAACTAGTATGTTGTGTACTTTTAAGGAATATTATAATGTTAAGAATATATAAGATTTTATGTTTTATGACTTAATTATGTTTTCTTAAATTAAAATGAGGTTTACGGCTCATACTGCCTTAAGGCTTACACCTCACCTCACCAAGAGAATATGCCTCTAGGCCATCTTAAGCCTTTAAAAATATTTGGAAGGGGAATGTATTTTTGCTTTTTATGCTTCTAGTGTCATAGTAGTTTCTCAAGAGAGGAGAGTTTCCAGACACAAAGTAAGGAAAGCTGCCTATAACTTCCCCACCAAGACCTACCCCCAACCTAAAGTAGCTAGGTAGGGAAGTAAAATTAATCCTTATTCATACATGGGTTTCTCCAGTACGAAATGAGCCGAACAGGTTCTTTGCTTCGGCCTAGAATACGATTAATTTGGCATGGGTTACATGAGCCTCCAATAGTTTACCGGATATATTGATAAGTCGGGCATTCCTGGTCCACCAAGTGAAACCGATGGTTTCTTAGTCACGTCTAGCTAAACCTAAAGTTCCATTAAAGAGCATTTCCACAAGGTAGAACCTCCTCAAGGAATATAAGGTTTTCATGAGGCTGATCTTAGGCCACAATCCAAGCACAAATACCTTTGTTTAAGAGAATCTTAATTCAATCAATAGGAGGCTGCCTACCAATCAAAAAGGCTGGAAGACTTTCCACTTCATTGAAAAAGGGAAGGGGAGAGGAAAGCGAAGCTTAGCGAGCTTTCTTTTAGCCAACCACTACATAAGTTGTTGGCATCAAGCTTACTGCACCAGCTTCCTTTCATTCGCTTCGCAAGAGTCGCATAGCACATAGCCAAAAGTCAGCGGGCCAATACTACCTACCTAACCCCTCACTCTAAGGGACTATAGATCAGAAAGCACCTTATTCTTAACCATCCCATTCATCCAAAAGAGAAGGGCCTATGTATTTGCATGACCCCTGCAGATTTGACTCTATCTACAATTGAAGTTATCCCCTATCAATCCTGCCACTATGCTGTAGAACGGGAGCTCGTGTGGAACCTTTTCTTTCTAATTGGACCTTGGGCAAACTGGTCCGCCTATGGTGAGCACCGGTCGGCTAGTCCCTTCTGCTGACGATGTGCTCTAGTTGGGTCGTGCCTTAGCCATTGTTACTTTTTCGGTTCTTGCATTAGTGTCTCACTGATGGAAGCGTCGCGTCTCGTTAGTCCCTTTCTATCGACACCTCTCATCAGGCGACAAACCCCGAAGCCCACGTCGCATTCCACATCGACCTTTCCAGGGCTCGTCATAGCCCGCGTCGTTGGTGCTTGCTCTCCCAATGCAGTGCATTCGACAACATGATATGCTCAGGAAGTCTCTCAAATGTGTTGCCTCTACATATTGCTTGAATCTAGCTCTCTGATCCTCTTATGCTTTTCTCTCTACTATCATAGTTTTTCTTTTTTGATCGCCAAGGATGCTTTGACTTGGGTGTTGTTTCACTTTGGGGATGTGTTTCAGTTTGATGGTTGTTTTGTTTGGTCTCTTTGTTTATGGGGGGCTTCTTGCATCATCAATCCATTTTACATCTTTCTTTCTATATTTTCCACCCTTTTGTTCTTCCCCTCCCATGGTATCATTGTATTTTCCCTTCTTTAGATGGGGTTGCTATGTTGTTTCATCTTGTGCTTTGGTATTTGTTGTACCTTGAATATTTCATTTATCAATGAAATGGTTTCTTATCAAAAAAAAAAAAAAAGAAGAAGAAAAAAACAATAAAATAAATACTCTTTGGTGTCTTGACTTCCAACAGCAATTTGCTAAATGCTAATAATCCCAAGGGATATTAAGCTGCTCTACTGTGCAAATCAAGTAGCTAATGCCACACAGATGGACCATACATGCAATGTTACATATACATACTAGAGTCCTAGACATATTCAAACGCAATAAATTAACTTAGACCAGCAGGATAAAACTCACCCTGAATCCATCTTCATATGATGAGCATTGAAGAAGAAAACAGTGGATGGTATAAGAGTTATGTCAAAGTACTTGACGTAAATCTGTAATTCTTCTGAATCAATATCAACCAGTGCTATTGAAGCAAACTTCGATACTTCTCGTGCGCACTTAGCAAGCTAAATCATTGAAAGAGAATGAAACACAAGGTGGGGAAATCATCAAATTTTGAAAAAGCATATAAACCCTAGAAGAAGAAAAGAAAAATCAAGGACTTGGTAACACACAATGTCATCGAGGAGGAGACAAACTGGATCGGAACACCGCCCAAATCGGAGAATTAGGACCTTATCAATCGTGTCCTTAATGAGGGAATCCACTTCTCTCTTCTTTGTTAAGGTCCTTAGAAGATAGCTCATCTTCCTTTCCCTGCAATCCACCTAAAGTAATTAAGCTTAAGAAACTAAAGCAGCTTCAATACACCCAATGTTCTCAAATTGAACTTTTTCGAACTATTCAAGAAACGTATATAATGCAATCTAAATCGAAGTCGAAAATGTTGCAGCTTAAACCCAAATCAACAAAATTGTTGACCATTGGAGAGAAGAGGGAAATTACCCTTGCTGTGGAAGCGCAACCGCCGCCGGAGCTCGACGAGGGACGAAGCCGCCGAACACCCCTTGCCTATTGAAAAGCAAGTTGAAACGTCCCAAATTTTTTGATTGATAAAAAAAATGTTGAAATTCAATCCATGTACACCATTAGAGATGTCCACGGGGTCGGTCATTCCCCCCACTCTGTCTGCTCCCCATTTCATTCTAATTTTGATCTAAAAAAAGTTAATTAATTTTTTAGTATAAAAAATAATATAAATTAAATTATTCATTTATATAATCTAAATTTAAATATATTCATTATATTTTTCAATAAATAATCAAATTTGAAATATAAATATAATATTTATACTACAATAATAATAACATTAGATAATTCTATTAAATAAATATGTAAAAACTAATCGTGGTAGGAATGGAAAACGATGTGGGATCGGGGATGGGAAATGCATTTCCCGTTTCCATCCCTATTTAACTCAATTTTTTTCTCTCACTTCCTCTCTATTCCCTGCCTAAATGGGACAGGATCCACAAAGCGATCTTGTAGAAAAATTGGACATATGCACCATTTGGCCTTTGTGGAAATAGAGAAGAATAAAATAAATAAATAAATAAAGGGTGTAATGTGCAAAGGAAAGGGCAGCTTGCGACGTGAGGTTTCATTAAAATTCTTCTTCAACTTGTTCAAATCCAATCATTCAAAACCATTTTCTTCAAATTCCATATGTCAACCATTTTTTCTCTTTAAAAATTTTTCATCTAGTTTTTTAGGGAAAAAAAAATCATCTAGTTTTAATATATTCGTGGTATGTAATTGATATTTTTCATAAAAATCTCTTAGATTATTAATATAATTTTAAGTAACACTATAAAGGCAAAAGAGAAAAATGAAATATTTTCTTTTGTTATGTTGTTGGATCAAAACAACACAATTCAATTCGAGTGATTCAAATCAATTTAGTTCCAAACACAAATATAAATTTGAAATCATTTCTTTCTTTTTAAATCTTGGGATGTGAAATCATTTTTACCTAAATCTCGATGTCAAATAGAGCCGAAAATATGAGAAAGTATGAAAACAATAATATCTCTATCTCTGATATATTAAAATTTGTTGTCTCTATCTCTATTTCAATTATAACTTTAAGATCTATAAATTATTTCAAAAATTAATAAAATAAAGAAACTAAAATACAATTTAAAAAATATATATTTGAAACATAAAAACCAAATGCATATAAATAAAATAATAAATTCAAAAGAAGAAGAAAAATAAATTAAAAAAACTAATCTAAAAACAAATGAAAGGAAAGTATTTCAAACTTGGATCTAAGGTGGAGCTAGGAGACACATTTACCGTTAGGCTAGCTAAAGTTATTGATATTATAATAGTTATATATATATATATATATATATATATATATATATGTTTGGGTTGATACCCTAAATCTCGTAGGGTCCTATAGCTTATAATTATATTGACATCTTATTTCTCTAATAAAATGTGTGAAATTTTATTTGACATTTGGTTGTATTAATCCACAAACTAATAAACTAGCATCTAAAGTTATTTTGTAGCTTAAACATGTATGTAGAGACATATGAGTGGATCATGTTTTAAGTGATAACCTTATAAACATTCAAAAGTTGCATTAGTTTCTCTACCTACAAAAAAAAGTTTTTAAAAAAATGCCCTTATCGCTTATTTACACCCCACCTTTCATCTCTTCCACTTCCTCTCTCTCCTTTACTTCAATATAGTAATTAATATTCCCTATATTCTCTATTTTTTCTCCCCTCTTGTCAACTATTTGATTTTGTTTGTCTCATAAAAAAATGATCTTCTACCGTTAAGGCATATAAATTATAAAACAAAAAATAAAATAAAATAAGATAATGGAAGCACCAAAAGGATCTTAGGACTTAAATATCATAACAAGGTTGTACATTAGTAGTTTAATGTGTGTTAATAACTAAAAAAATCTTTTTTGTATTTGGTTATTATCATTTTGGTAAATTTTAAGAGGAAATTTTGATTTTAGAATTTTGTGAGATTTTGTGGGATTTATATTTTAACTTGGTTTATATTTCATTGTGAGAAAATTGGTATGAGAATTGGACAAATAGAAGAAAAATAAGGATGAAATTGATTCTTTTTTAATAAGAAAACTTCAAACCATCACTATAGTAGCGATGAGAGCATTTAATTTTTTTTTTCTTTTGTAAGACTAAGAGTATTTATGCAACCTTTAGAAATTCAAATATATTTTTGAAATGAGTAGTAGCCAGTAATAATTTATGTTCGCATTCATGATAAGAGTTTTTTTTTAATTTTTAAAAATCTTGAAAGTTAAGAGATTTTTTTAAACAAAATACCAATGATTTTCATCCAAAATCAATGATAGGGATATTTTTAAACTTAATATTTTTTAATGTTTTAAGAAAAAAGAAGCTAAGAAAAAAGAAAGAATTATTTGCATAGAAGTTGAGCAATTTTCCGAGGTATCTGTGCCGTTTTGTTTCAACCCTTTTCCTTCTTCTCCATATCTCCCTCCTCGCTACAACCTACGCCGTCGAACCCTCTCCGCCGCAGTCCGACACTGGCATCCTCCATCAGCAACGCCCGTTTCTTCCTTCTCTTCCTATCTCCCTCTCTGCTGCAACCTCGCCGGAACCCACTACTGCCCATCGCACTGCTCATCGCCAAGGTGCACACTCTGTCTTCCGCAACCCTTCCCTCTCTCAGTCGCTCATTGCTGAGTTCGCTGGGATGAATTTCTTTTCTTTATTCATTTTCTGTCTTCAATTCAACCAATTTCTAAATGGGGTCAAATTTAATCTAAAATCCTGCCGTAAATTCGACCTATTTTGGACTGTTCTTTTTAAATGGGATGAAGGGAGATTCTTAGATGATAGAGAAATTTGTTATGTGAGGTCGTTGTGCTTATTTGGATTGTTCTACATGAGAATTTTGTGTTCTGGAAAGTCTCTTTCTTCTATGCATACATATCTAGCCCATAGTTGAAGTTAATTTAGTATAAAATTGATTGTACATGAAATGGTTGTTTGAGTAAAGCATTTGATAGATTCTTGGTGCTTCATGTTCATAGTCTTCACGAAAAGAACAGGATGATCAGGGCTGCCGCTTGCTTGTATACACCAGCTTCTCACTTTGTGGACTAGTATGCTTTCTTCACTTTTTGAAATCTGAAGCGTACGTAAGAAAAAATTCAATAACTTTGTTTTCAACAACTTGACAGAATGAGTTGAGGACCAACAGAACTCTATTTTTTTTTTTAAAAAAAAAAAAAAAATTATGTTCGAACTGATGCACTGCTGGAATCTGATCGGTGTTTGTTGTTTGCCACTCTATAGGCCATTATCGAGCTCGCCACTCAAGAACCCAATTGACTTAATTTGATTTTGAGCCTTTAGAGGCCGCAAACAAGCCAAATGTCTCTCTTAACTGCCCAGAGTGCTGTTCATCTGCTTCGGCGCCTTGGAAGGACTGGCATGGTCGATGAGGCGCTTGCTGCATTTTCTACTCTCGATTCACATGCGAAAAACACAAAAGTTCGTAATGTGATCATTGCTTTGCTTCTGAAATCTGGGCGAGTTGACAATGCATTGAATGTGCTCGACGAAATGCTTCTTCCAGGTTCGGAGTTTCGACCCAATGATAGAACTGCTGATATTGTTTTCAATAAATTGTTGGAGAAGATGAATGGGCTGGAGGGGGGAGCCAAGGAAGATGAAATTGCTGGGTTGGTAGCCAAATTTGGTAAACATAACGTTGTCCCAAATACCATTACATTGACGCAGTTGATCACGAAGCTTTGTTGGAATAGAAATACAAATCTTGCATGGGATGTTTTAGATAACGTGATGATGTTGAATGGTCTTAAGGATGCTGCACCCTGCAATGCACTTTTGACAGGATTGGGAAAGGCAAGGGAATTTGAGAAGATGAATCTGTTGATGCGAAAGATGAAAGACATGAATATTCAGCCTAATGTTATTACTTTTGGTATCCTTATCAACCATTTGTGCAAGTTCAGAAGGATTGATGATGCATTAGAGGTGTTTGAGAAACTGAAAGCGGAAAAAGAGGAGGCCAAGGATGTTGCACCTGATGTAATCATGTACAATACTTTGATTGATGGGCTCTGTAAAGTGGGGAGGCAAGAAGAAGGATTGCGCTTGATGGGAATGATGAGATTAGATGACTGTGCACCCAATACCGTTACGTACAATTGTTTGATTGATGGGTATTGTAAGTCAGGTGAAATTGAGAGAGCTCATGAGCTCTTTAATCAGATGGTAAGTGAACAAGTTGTGCCGAACATAATTACTGTCAATACTTTAGTCAATGGAATGTGCAACCATAGCAGAATAAGTAGTGCAGTTGAGTTCTTCAGGGAAATGCAGCAGAAGGGTTTGAAAGGAAATTCTGTTACTTACACGGTGTTCATTAATGCTTTTTGCAAAGTCAACAATATGAACAAAGCAATGGAATTTTGGGATGAAATGTCCAAAGATGGATGTTTGCCTGATGTCATTGTGTATTATACTTTGATATGTGGTTTAGCCCAAGCTGGAAGGTTGGATGATGCCAACTCTGTTGTGTCAAAGTTGAAAGAGGCAGGGTTCTGTCTAGATCTTGTTTGCTACAATATTCTTATCAGTGAGTTTTGTAAGAAGAAGAAATTAGATAGAGCTTATGAATTGTTGAATGAAATGGAGCTGGTTGGAGTTAAGCCTGATTGTGTAACATACAACACTTTGATTTCCCACTTTAGTAAAATTGGGAATTTCAAATTAGCTCACGAATTTATGAAAAAGATGACCAAGGAGGACGGTCTTTTACCCACTGTCTTCACTTATGGAGCTCTTATTCATGCCTATTGCTTGAACAATAACACTGATGAAGCCATGAAGCTTTTCAAGGAAATGAGTGCTACATCAAAGGTTCCTCCTAATACAGTAATATACAATATATTGATTGATTCTTTATGCAAAAGGAATGAAGTCAATTACGCTCTTTCCCTATTGGATGATATGAAATTTAGAAGGGTGAAGCCGAACACCACAACATACAACACTATTTTCGAAGCCCTTAGGGAGAAGAATTGGTTGGACAAAGCATTCAAACTTATGGATAGAATGGTTGAGGAGGCGTGTAATGCCGATTATATAACAATGGAGATTTTAACTGAATGGCTTTCGTCAGTTGGAGAAACTACAAAATTGAAGTTGTTTACACAGGGATACAGTGTTTGTGATTCTGCAGCCTAAAGTCTGCAAGCATGAAGTGCTTTCTTTTGATTAGTCGACATGCTTAACGGTAAACAGTCGAGATTTTCTCATGGCATGATGTTATCTGGATTCGTTTGTGTATTTAACGATCTCTCAAACGTCTTTAAGAGGAGTATTGACAAAGATTGTTATTCTCCTAGTTTCTTTGCATCAAGATTATACCTCATTCAATGCTGAGAAAGTTTGGACTTTTTCTTGTTTCTGATAACATTCCATGGAGGCAGAATCATCAATTTGTTAATATTTGGATTTTGCTCTCGAATTTGTATTGAGCTTGAGGAGAAGAAAATGTACCTTTTAGGCTTGTATCTATTAGGTTCTTCCCTACGTTAAGCAACCTAACAAAGAAAACACAAGAAGGAACAAGAAGGAAATAGAGTAATATAGCTGATATTTAGTTATAAACACTGCTTTAAAGAGCTACCCAAAACAGTCCATTGACATTACAATAACAATCCCAAAACAAATAGACATTCCCCCCTAATAAGAAAGAAGATGATCAACCAAAATGGAAAAATAACCAACACATTTGAGAGAGTTGGTGGTCCTCTCCTGCAAAAGCCACTCTCAGCTTTTACCCAAAATATTCCCCTCCCTTCCTCTCGACTCTACTGTCTTTTATATATCGTTTTTGTGGTCCTAACCGTTTCCTTCTCCTTCTGCCACCTTAGTTGATTGGTTATTTCCCTTCTTACCCCTATATTTATATGTGTAAATAATTTGAGGTTTAACAATACCGCCTCTATTGAAATGCACCTTGTCCTCAACGTTGAAATTAGGAAATTGTTGCTTCATTAGGTGAACTGTTTCCCATGTCGCTTCATTCTCTAATAGCCCCTACCATTTCACAAGCCATTCGTTGGTTGCTAGCTCCCTATTCCATCTCACCCCTAGGACTGTCTCTGGTGTGGTTTGTAGCTCAAATTCTTCGGTTAAAATTGGAGCATGTTGTTGAATCTGGTGACCTTGGCCTAACTTCTTTTTCAATTGAGATATGTGAAACACGTTGTGGATTGCAGCTTCAGGAGGTAAAGCCAACTTGTAAGTCACTTCTCCAACTCTTTTGAGGATTCGGTAAGGTCCATAGAATCTAGGTGACAGCTTCTCACTTCTTTTCCTTGCTAAGGACCTCTGTCTATAGGGATGCAACTTCAAATAAACCTCATCTCCAACTTCAAAACTCAATTCTCTTGGATGCCTATCGGACTGCTTCTTCATTCGGTTTTGAGCCAAGGTTAAGTTCTCCATTAAGGCATTAAGCGCCAAGTCTCTTTCTTACAGCTGCTGCTCGACCGAATTGTTGGTGGTTTTCCTATCTCCATACGAAAACAAGGGTGGAGGAGGTCTCCTATAAACAGCCTGGTAAGGAGTGGTCTTTATCAATATGTGGAAGGTGGTATTGTACCATAATTCAACCCATGCAATCCATTTATTCCATCTAGTAGGTTGTTCATTGCAGAAGCATCTGAGGTAAGTTTCTAAACACCTATTGACCCTGTCTGAGGGTGGAAGGTCGTGCTTCTCTTCAGCTGTGTGCCCATGGATGGGAACATCTCTTTCCAAAAGTTACTTAAGAAAATTTTATCTCGGTCTGTCAGGATTGCAAGTGGAATTCCATGGTGACGAACACCTCTTACACGAACACCTCTGCTATCTGTTTTGCAGTGAATGGATGTTTGAGAGTGATTGGGCATACTTACTTAGCTGATCCACCACCACCATGATGGAGTCATATCCTCCTGCTTTTGGTAAGCCTTCTACAAAGTCCATACACCATTCTTCCATGATCAGGCAAGGGATGGGGAGTGGCTGCAATAATTCGGCTGGAGACAAGGACTCAGTCTTGTTCCTTTGACAAATTTCACACCTTTCCACATGCTTTTTTACATCTCCCTTCATTCCTTGCTAGAACAATTCCCCACTCATTCTTTTATACGTCCTTAGGAACCCAAAGTGCCCTCTCAATACCGAATCATGGAATGTATGCAGCAAAGATGGGATCAAACTGGAATTCATGGAGAGTACTAACCCGTCCTTGTAGAATTTGTTATGTTGCCACTTATATTTAGGTTTTCCATCCAGATCCTTCTTCAAGATGGTGATTATTCTTTGCAGTTCCTCGTCCTTTTCCACTTCTTTCCGCACGACTTCACTGTCCATCAAGGAAGGAGCTATCAACACACATAATTCACTTGGATTGGGAACTCGGGATAATGCATCATCTGCTTTGTTTTGCAAGCCAGGTTGATAGAGTATCTCAAAATCATATTCAAGTAGCTTTGTCAACCATCTTTGGAACTGTGGCTGGACTTCACGTTGTTCAATTAGGAATTTGAGAGCCTTTTGATCTGATATCACGGTAAACTTCTTCCCTAGCAAATAATGCCTCCATTTTTGCACAGCTAACACTACTGCCATCAATTCTTTCTCATATATAGACTTGGCTTGGGCTCACGTCGATAACTTTTGACTAAAATAGGCTATAGGTTTGGATTCTCGAGACAGTACAACACCTAACCCAAACCTTGAAGCATCGGTTTCTATAATAAAAGTCTTCGAGAAATCTGGAAGAGCCAGAACAGGGGTTGTCACCATGACTTGTTTCAGTTGATCAAACGCTTGAGATGCTTCATAATTCCACACGAAGGAGTTCTTTTGAAGGAGTCGGGTGAGGGGTGTTGCAATGCTCCCATAGCCTTTTACAAATCTTCTATAATAGCCAGTGAGGCCTAAGAATCCCTTCAGCTCAGACACATTCTTCAGTTGGTGCCAATCTTTCATCACCTTGATCTTGCCATCGTTTACTTCCACACCTTGTGCTGATATCCAATGGCCTAAATATTGTATCTTGGTTTGGCAAAAGATGCATTTCTTTTTGTTGGCATACAACTTATTATCGTGAAGGATATTAAACACCATTCCCAAGTGTGTTACATGTTTGGAAAGATTGGGGCTGTAGACTAAAATATCGTCAAAGAAGACTAAAACAAATCAACGAAGAAATGGCCTAAATACTTGGTTCATTAGTGATTGGAAGGTGGCCAGGGCATTTGTTAACCCAAAAGGCATCACCAAGAACTCATAATGCCCCTCGTGAATTCTAAACGCGGTCTTCTCAATATCCCCCTCATTCATTCGAATCTGATGGTAGCCAGACTTAAGATCCAACTTCGAATACATCGATGCTCCATGTAGTTCGTCCAAGAGCTCTTCTATAACTGGAATGGGGAACTTATCTGACACTGTGGCTTGATTCAACTTCTGATAATCCACACAGAACCTCCACCCTCCATCCTCTTCTTTACTAACAAGATAGGACTCAAGTAAGGGCTACGCTTAGTCGAATAATCCCTGCGTTCAACATCTCTTCAACCAACTGTTCAATTTCTTCCTTCTGGCTATGGCCATATTTGTAAGGCCTCACGTTGACCGGTTTCTGATTTGCATAAGTCAGGATACGATGATCTACCGTTCTTCTTTGAGGTAAGGCTGAAGGAGATGCAAACACATCCTCACTCTATTCCAATAATGTTTTTATCATGTCTAGGAGTTCGTCAGCTCTGCTCTGCGTGGATTCTCATTCTTCTCCCACCCATGTCTCTTCTTCAGACTTAAACTTCTGCAACTCAATCAAAAATCCCTGATCCTCTGCCTGCCATGTCTTCGCCAAGGCCTTAATCAACACTTCGATCTTGGTGAAGGAGGGATCGTCGCGTAGTATGACCTATGAATTACTTGCCAAGAAGGACATGGTTAGTGAAGGCCAATGAACTCCCACAAATCTCGTTGTACATAACCACGACATTCCCAACACCAGGTCCATTTGTCCAAGATCAATGGCAAGAAAGTCAACCTTCACGGTCAACTCAGGGAGCTCCAACTCTAGTACCTTGCATACCTCTTCCCCTTGTATTGTCGTACCATTCCCAATCACCACGTTGAAGTTTTTCTTATGGACCGGAAGGTGTAGCTCTCTAACTATTTTTTATGAATAAAATTGTGGGTTGCTCCACAATCTATTAGATTGAGGAATTTTTTTTCCCTTCAACTCCCCTTTTAGCTTCATCGTCCCTCGAGCAGACAACCCAAACATGGACCTCAGAGCAATTTTTGCCTTCTCCTTGACCTCAATGGCTTTCATTTTCGTTTGTGTTTCTTCTTCTTCCTTTTCCTCCATCTTCGTTTGTGTTTCATTTTCATTTTCGTTTTTTTCCTTTTCCTTTTTCTCCTTGTCCAACCGATCACGAAATTCACTATCAGATAGGCGTTTCATGGGAGGATCTCTTTTCATATAGTTTCCTTTCATCGGTATGGTGATTCGTTTGGTAGCTTGAGCGTCCAGCGGCCTTCCACTCCTTCGTTCAAATGTTGAGCCCTTCTTCGATTGGGCTTCTCTCTTTCCGAGCCCAACAACTCCTAGGTCCGTTAATGCTATCTTTAGGGCCATGTTTCGATCACTTACCAGTCGGGCTTCACGCATACAGTCCTCTAATGAAGTCGATTTTCTGCTAATCACCTCTGCTCTCAGAGTAGGTTCTAGTCCATTGATGAAGGCGTCTTTGAAAACATCCTTTGCTAAGTCCGAGAGGGGAGTCGAGTATGTTACAAACTTCTTCACGTACTCTGTGTACGATCCTTCTTGCCGCATTCTTAGCAGCCTCACGCATAAGCTTCCTTCTTCGGTCGGTCTGAAGTATTCAAACTCTTTCTCTTCAGTTCATCCCACATAGTGATCGCCTTCCGGTTGTGACTCAAACGAAACTAGTCGACCTCGTCTGGTCCAAAACTAATCACAGCTATCTTCACCTTCTCCGGATTCGTCGGCTCATGGATCTCAAAGTAGTGCTCCGCTCTATACACCCATGACTTCGGGTTTTCCCCTGTGAAGACAGATATTTTCAGCCTCTTATACTTACTCTTATCAGGTCCTCCCGTCCCGATACGTGGTGGCGAGTCGAACTCTTCTATCTTCCCTTTAAGCTTCATTCAATGGGCATCAATTGTCCTTGACTCTTCAGCCTTTTGGATAGAGTCTCTTTCTCATTTCTTCAGTGAGCTTCTCAATATTTTTGCATAATCTCATCAGCATCTCTTTCATTTATGAGATCTCCTTTTCATTCTTCTCTATTCTTTCCTCCACCTGCTTCTGAGCCATAGCTCTCGTTCGCCCCATAATGAAACGGATTCTGATACCACTTGTTAGGTTCTTCTTCCCTACGTTAAGCAACTTAACAAAGAAAACACGAGAAGGAACAAGAAGGAAATAGAGTAATATAGCTGATATTTATTTATAAACACTGCTCTAAAGAGCTATCAAAACAGTCCATCGACATTTCAAGAACAATCCTAAAACAAATAGACATTCCCCTCCTAAAAAGAAAGAAGATGATCAACCAAAATAGGAAAATAACCAGCAAATTTGAGAGAGCTAGTGGTCTTCTCCTGTAAAAGCCACTCTTAGCTTTTACCAAAATATTCCCCTCCTTTCCTTTCCACTCTATTGTCCTTTATATATCGTTTTTGTGGTCCTAACTGTTTTCTTCTCCTTCAGCCACCTTAGCTGATTGGTTATTTCCCTTCATACCCCTATGTTTATATGTATAAATAATTTGATGTTTAACAGTATTTCACGCAACAAAGAGATTGTTTAGAATTTATTCAATATTACAAAACAGAACTTCATGGATTCTCATTTTTGTTTTCTCTTGATAGGAACAACCATAGATGTGTTGGTTTCGTCATCCATAATTGTGTGCTAAGGACCATGAACACAAAATTTATAAGTCTCTTTATCTATTTCCTTTTCTTACATTTGCACACATGATGTAGGATTATTTGCAAAATGATGGTGTAATCAAGGCTGAATTATCCTATTCTTCTGGGTTATGATTAATTTAATGTTGCCAAAAAGGCAAGGCAAGATTTGATTTGGACAGTTTTCCTTAAGTTAGAAAATCTACCATGATAAATATCATATACGATAGCATTGAAAAAGATACTATTGTAAACTTTATAGTGTTTTTGAAATTCGAGTAATTGATGAATCAAGTAGTTTAAAGCAATCATTTTGTGTTTGAGTCTTAGTTGTCTTACTAACAAAGAGCGACAAAAGTAGTACTTTACACTGAAAAGAACATAAGACAACCAAACAACCACATAGAAAGGGGGGAAAAGAAACAAAAGGAGAAGGATCTTTAAATTGAAACTAAACATGTGGTAAAGTAGAAGGCAATACTTACTATCTAGTCCGTAAAAGAAAACATTAACTATCGAGAAGTTTCTTGACGTATTTACATAAATAACTTAATATCTAAATATTAGACCTCTAAAGATTTATCTTGAAGTATATAAATAAATATCTAAAAAAAAGATCTAGAAATAACTTAAGCTATCTTTAATTTCTTTTTGACTAGGATAAACTTCAAAGAATTTTGTAGGATATTTTTTAATCCGATGGGTCTAGAAAAATCCATTTGGATGAGCTTCAAGGATCTCACCTATAAATGAGAATTATATTTCTATTTGTAAGTCAGGGAGAAGAAGTTCAAGGAAGCTAGAGAAACTTAGAAAGGGTGAGTAAAAGTGAGTATTGAAAGAGTAAAAAAGTAGTCTATGTCCATAATTTGTATTGTCTCTGTTTTTTGTGCCAATTTCTTCAACAATCCTAAAGTTAAGTCACCTTTATGTCTAATTTAATTTGAAAAAAGAATTCACCCTTTCTTGGCTCTCAGTCAACAACAGCTCAACCACATCAATATGCTCCTCTGGCAGATATGGAAATTGACACAAATTGTTCAAATTTGAAAAGTAGTTGACTCAATAGTTGAAGCACACACGAGCTTGAGTAGCCCATTAAGATAGTCAAGACAGTAAAGATAGTCAAACATTAATTATGGAGACTAAGGAGACATGATAAAAAGTATAAAATTCGAGAGCAAAATGCATCCAATTCATTTTTTAAGTAATCAATCTATAATGAAAATTAGTATAGTCGAAATGGGATTCCATTGATAGATCAATTATAATGGATCACAATTGTAAACGTAATTGGATCGCTTTTGATCACATTACTTAATTATGAATTTGACATATTTACTGTTACCATTACCGTTTAGGGTCAAAGGATAATGAAAATGGTAACAATAATAAACGATGATGATAACAGCAAATGTGACAACTTCATAATTTTCATGTTGTAACAATAACAATAATGATAACAATATTGGTGTGATTTTCAAAGGCAATTGGATTGAGCAATGAGCATCCTCTATTCGTCAATTAGTTTGCATTTTTTTTAATTTCAAATTTAGATGTGAGTTTCATATGTCAGTACGAGTACAAAACACAAGTAAACAACACCAAACGTAATCAAATAGAGTCCACTTTTTAGATTGCCATCGATTTATTATGTTTTCCAAGGATAAACATGGCCTAAATGCATAAACCTATTGACTTTGAATGTTTTTATTTAAAAAATGACATATTTTAAAAAAATGTTTGGTTAAAAAACATGTCTTTATCGTGCATGTATCCTAGATTAAGAAAAAATGGTGTATCATCATGTTACTACAAGCAAATTCATTTTCAGTGATAAAACTTTGACAGCTTCGTACAACTTTCTTCTTAAAACTCTAGTTTGTTCTAAAGTATATTAAATTAAAAGTTGATTTGGTATCACTGAATTATCATAAACTATTATGCAATTATGATAATCATATATTAATTATTGAAAATGTTTAGTTGCTTGTGTTGATTAGTTCATGGTTTCTCTTGAAAATTGACAATTACAAATATAGACATTAGATTCAAAGTATTAGCAGATATAACATAATATAAAAAAAATTACAAATATAGTCAAATTTAAATAGTCTATCTGTGATAGATCATATCACTCGTAAAAGTCTAAGTCTATCGTTCTATATTTATAATTTATTTAAAATGATGTTATACACTTGATTATTATTTTTAAAAATACTAGCAATTGAAATTATCCAAATATTTTTGTCAAGGTTCTTATTGATGGCTTCGTGTTTTCGTGTTCTTAGTTTTTGTCATTAGTTTTGATATTAGGATTCCATTTTCATTAATATGTCATATGACGTTTAACGTGACGTCACTGGTTTGTTGTTGAAAGAATCTTTAGCTAGACACGTTTTGAGCACTTTTAAATATTAAAGTGCTTTTGATGTTTTTTCCCTCTCTTGTCAAGTACTTTTGGCTCTCATGAGAGCCTTTTTCCAGGTTGAAAATACTTTATTAATTGTTAAGCTCTCATTTATAACTATTTTGTTTTTTATTTTTGTTTTTAAAAATTAAGTCTATGAACACTATTTTCACATTCAAACTTTTTCTTTTTGCTATCTACTTTTTATCAAATAATTTAAAAAAATTAGGTCAAATTTTGAGAATTAAAAAGAAAATAGCTTTAAAAAAGAAACTAAAATTCAAATGGTGGCCAAACGAAACCTAAATTGTTAAGTCATCTTCTTGAAAAGTGGCTAAACAGTAGACAATAAAAGATTTGGTACAGGTCCTGAAAGATAATTCCTTTGTATGCATAAGAATACAAATGATGAAGAGTTGAAGCGAATTTCTAATGGAAGTTCACCTGCAACACCATTTTTTTTACGTTCGGACATATTGAAGGCCTTTTAATTCCCGTCTTCTGATTTTGGATACGAAGAATGATGGTTCTTGCTGGTTTAAAATTCTTTGTTCACTGCAAGAATTTCGGACTTTAATGTTGGTTGAAAAAAGTGAAATCGGATGTATAATGTCGATTTAAAAAAAAAATGGATCTTTAATGTCGGTTTTAAACCGACATTGAAGATGGACTACAATCCCGATTTAAAACCGATATTAAAGGGCTCTCATTTATTTATTTATTTTAACTTCATTAAAAAATATCTTCTTCATTTCATATCAAATCTTCTCTCTCCTTTCACTTCTCTCTTACCAAACTCTCTCTTCTCCTTAGCTTGGCCGTGCGAATCACTTTCGATCGTCGTCGTCACCAGTATTGCTTGGATCTCCATCGTCGTGGGTGTTCTCCGGTTGTTTTTCGTCGTCACGTGGGCATTGTCCTTCCGGTTGTTCGTCGTGGTTGTTCTTCCGGTGGGTCAGCTCGCCGTTTGTCCAGCTTGTTCCGGTCGTGGAGGTGGGTCGCCGACGTGGATCTATAGATTTAGTTGTGGGTTTTTCTGATCCGGTCATCTATTTGGCCAATCTACTCGTGGGTCTTCTGATCTGACCGTCGACATTGTATTTTTGTCAGATCTACCGTCTCAACTCTGTTCGCAAGGTTCAGTGCTCGCCAGCGTTCCAATCTTCGAGCTCCAGTTCAAATCTCTTCAAGTTTGTGGGTTGTTTAAGTTGTTTGCTTGGAAAGGTAAAATTTTATTTTTATATGAATTTTCAATTTAGTAATTTAAAGTTATTTCATTCAGTTTATTCTTATTTTAATGATTAAGTTTATTGAAATTTTGAAATGTTGTAATTAAATTAGTTGAAGAATATATACTTGGCTGACAGTCTTGCTTGGTATAGTTTAAGTGTATATCAAAATCATTTTCTTTCAATTATATATAAACTAATTTGGTCTTACTTGGTTTATTAAGTTTGATTGGCGTGATTCAAGTGTTATTTCATTAATGTTATGTTTTGTTCCAATGATTAAGCTTATTGAAATTTGAAATGTTGGAACTAAATTTGTTAAAGAATATATACTTAGTTGGTAGTCTTGCTTGATGTGGTTCAAGTGTATATCAAAATCCTTTTCTTTCAATTATATATAAATTAATTGGTCTTACTTGGTTGATTAAGCTTGATTGGTTGGTTCAAATGTTATTTCATTAATTTTATGTTTTGTTTCAATGATTAAGTTTCTTGAAATTTGTTAATGTTGGAATGCAATTAGTTAGAAAATATATACTTGGTTGATAGTCTTCCTTGGTGTAGTTAAGTGTATATCAAAATCCTTTTCTTTTAATTATATATAAACTAATTTTTTATATTTAATTGGAACAAAACATAAACCGAGTACATATTTTTTAACTAATTTCATTCCAACATTACCAAATTTCAATAAGCTTAATCATTGGAACAAAATATAAAATTAATGAAATAACACTTGAACCACACCAATCAAACTTAATCAACCAAGTAAGATCAAATTAGTTTATATATAATTGAACGAAAAAGACTTTGATATACAATTAAACTACACCAAGCAAGACTATCAACCAAGTATATATTCTTCAACTAATTTAATTCAAACATTTCAAAATTTCAATAAGCTTAATCATTGAAACAAAAATAAAATGAATGAAATAACTTTAAATTACTAAATTGAAAATTCATAAGAAAATTTTACCTTTCCAAGCAAACAACTTAAACAACCCAAAAACTTGAAGAGATTCGAACTGGAGCTTGAAGATTGGAACACCGGCGAGCACCGAACTTGCGAACAAAGTTGAGACGACAGATCTGATAAAAGTACAACGTCGATGACCGGATAAGAAGATCAACGAGTAGATCGGGCAAATAGACGACTGGATCGAAAAAATCCACAACTAAATCTATAGATCTACACCAGCGACCCACCTCCACGACCGGAACAAGCTGAAAGAACGGTGAGCTGACCCACTGAAAGAACAACCATGACGAATAACCACCGAAAGAACAAGCCCACGCGACGATGAAAAACAACTGGAGAACGCCCACATGACGACGAAAAACAATCGCAAAACACCCACGATGATGACCCACCACTTGAAGAAGCCCACGACAACGAAGATCCAAGCAACACCAGTGACGATGACAATCGGAAGTGATTCATATGGCCAAGCTAAGGAGAAGAGGGGGTTTGGTAGGAAAGAAGTGAAAGGAGAGAGAAGATTTGATATGAAATGAAGAAGATATTTTTTAATAAAATTAAAATAAATAAATAAATGAGAGGCCTTTAATGTCGGTTTTAAACCAACATTGTATCCCATCTTCAATGTCGGTTTAAAACCGACATTAAAGATCCGTTTTTTTTTTTTAAAACCAACACTATACATTTGATTTCACTTTTTTTAACCACACTAAAGTCCAAAATTTTTGTAGCAAACACATAAAACATTTAAAGTCATATACTTACATTCATTAACGTTTCTAACTCTTCAATACATTAGTCTGCCCAACTTTCATCCATTAATATACTAACTCTCAAATGTGTTAATTTATGTATAAATTATCTTGAAATTAAAACATTGCTTTAACTTTCAACAGCGAAGAAATCTTACATTAATTAAGATAATATTTTTCATTGTTTTATCTCTTGTTACAAAAACTTTTGTTCTATAAACATGTAATATATATTTTTTCAATAAATAATGGGTTTCTACTTTTGTTCTATAAACATGTAATATTATATTTTTTTCAATAAGTAATGGGTTTCAAATGCTTTAAATAGTGGCCACTTTTAAGTTATTCGGATTTTCTTGTTCTTGCTCGCTGCTGCACCATTTGGTGAAATGATATTTGTTATTGAGTATCTTGATTCCATTTAATAACTATTTCGTTTTTTAGTTTTTTATTTTTGAAAATTAAACTTATTTTCTCTTTATTTCTTATAATGATTTACATCTTTATCAAGTACAATGGTAGAATTTTTTGCCAACTTCCAAAAACAAAAATAAAATTTTAAAAGCTACATTTTTTAGTTTTCAAAATCCGACTTAGTTTTTTAAACCAATGGTAAAAAATAGATAACTCGTGAAGAAATTTGGAGGTGGCCTAATGTCTATAGGTTTAATTTTCAATAACAAAAAAAAAAAAAAAAAATCAAATGATTACTAAACAGATTCTTCATATTCATAATTTTGCATTTTATTTAGTTAAGCGCGACACTAGTAACATGTCTTTGAAGAAGCATGAACTCAGATTGCAACCTTCACACCATACCTTTGATGGTTTTGTAAGATCAGTTAAAAATTATACTATTTATGGACAGGATAAATAAATGTGTGTATTTTGCAGCATCATTTACAAGTAAAGTGGCCACTAAATTGACAATGCCTCAAGGAGAAGCATACATTTGATTAACAAAGTAAAAAAATATCGATCGATTGATTATGTGATTGCGGCGAATAATGACTTTAAAAAAACATGTCATATTTTGGAAACATTACTAGAAAAATGGCATTCGTTGTGACATTTTGTACTTTTTAATTGAGGTTTTTATGAAAAATATCAAGTAATATAAACTTGACATTTTTCAGATTTTTTCACCTAACACAAAATTTGATATTTAAAAAAACGTGAAAGAAATTTCATACTATACTTATCACGTTTTAAATGTCAATAATAAAAGTTCTTTTAAAAAATAATAATGGAAAATAAGAAGAAAATTGAGAACATATCCCTAGGGGGCATTTTTTTTTTAAAATATAGATAAGCAAAATCTTTAGATGTCCAGAATTATAAATATACGAAATTATAGATATTCGACATCTCTAGATTACCATGTTTGTTTTGTAAGAATATTTTTATGGAAAATTTTAACAGATAGAAAAAATGTCAAACTATTTAAAGAAATAGCAAAAAAAAAAACATTGATAGACATTATAAATTTCTACCAGTGTTTATCAGTGATAGAATTCTATTAGTTTATATCACTGAAGTGATAAACACTGATAGACTTCTATTAGCCTCTATTAAAATTTTGTTTTATTGTGTAGATAGTTTCTCTTATTTTTCTATTTTTGAATGTTCCCCTATTTTTGTAGATATTTAGGAATATTGTGATCATTGTTTTTATTTCGTAGAATTTCCATTTGGGAATGTATAAAATTTACATAATATTTTTCAAGAATGCCCTTACAACTATTAATTAATTTATAATTAATTTAATATCATTTGTACTTATGTAGCATATTTGTTTTTATCTATTTGAATTTCTTTTTAAATTAATACAATTTATATTATTTTATAAGTTATTTTTCCAACAAAATAATATTGTATTGAACCGTCTCCCTAGGACTTATACTAGCCTGTTACTACATGCATGCATACATTACAAAACGACACTTTTACATGATTTGGTAACATCCAATTAAATACTATAAAATAAAAAAAGACTTTATTAAAAGTAAATATATGAAATTCACTTAACAGGGTATCCTTAAAACCATAAAACAAAACTATAAAATTCTCATAAAAAGTTTAAAAGCACAAATACTAGAACTCTAAGTTCAAACATCAAGTTTAGAAATTTTCAAAATATGAAAACACGAGCAGAAGCATATGACTGGTTTAAATGGCTCGTTCACGGATTCCGCTTGTCATTCGCTGGCGTGTTCTTACCTTTACCTAAAAAAAGAATCATGAGAAATGATGAGCATAAGAAATACTCAGTAAGTAACCCCACTGTCGGGGTCAGGCTAAGCATCTATGTCTAGTAGATGCTATTTTTTAGTGAGACATGCATAAACCTCTACTTTTCATGGATGGCCATCTAGTGGATAATTGAACCCGCCCTACCGTAGGTGAGATGTACCCACAAACCTTTGATGAAAACCCGAAGACGATCACTAATATCTGGTGAAGTCTTGAAGGAAATCACAACTTCTGGTAAATCACAAAGGAGACACAAATATTTGGTGAGTCCTGAAGGAAACACTAACCTCTGGTGAAATTTCGAAGGAGATCACTAACCTCTGGTGAAATCTCGAAGGAGATTAGTAACCTCTGGTGAAATCCCAAAGGAAATCACAACCTTTGGTGAATCTCGAATGAGCCACAAACCTCCAGTGAGTACATGACTACCGGTAGGGGATAATCATCACTAACATAAACTACATGCATCAAAACAGAGTTCCACAATCATGCTAATATAACTTCATGCTCATACAACCTCTTAGCATATCATATAAAAATTTAATTCATGCTCATGCTCAAAACTTACTTCAAACATATTTAAAATAAGCTCATATACCCTCTCTAATCAAGCATCATGAATTAAACAATCTTAAAACATTAGAATTATCTTTGAATTTTATCGCCCGGCACAAAGGTGGTTCCAATAGAAAGATTACTTACCTCAGAATTTAGGCCCATGCACAATCATCCTTTTAATTGTTGGGTTTTATGCCCTAAAACTTGTAGATAGTAAATGTAAATAATTGATTGTCATCAAGAAAGAGTTATCGATATTATTTCAATAAGTATTATTGATTTGTTGTATGCGTTTTGTTTTAATAATCTTAAATCCAATAAACTAACATCCTAGGTTGTCTTATGAGTCTTGAACTGTATGTGGAAATAATGATCCAACGGGTTCGTGTAGGCAACATGTGAATGGGGATATCCTATGCAATGATTTTGCATGAGACCGGACCGCGAAATAGTAACCACTAGATGTAGCTCCGTTGACTAGTTAGGTTTCTATTTCAATATGATGACCTAAACAACTTAGTCTTAATCTTGAGTCTATTATAAACTTTTGTTCACGAGAGATTGTCTTTTAATTTGTATGGGTGAGAGTGGCCAGTTCGGCGACTCAATATACCTACCAGTTTGAGGACAAGACTAAGTGGAGAGCTGAGAATATAATAATACAATATGGATTTTACTCCTTCCCGACACTAGGGTAAGTAGATGAGTGTTCCCTTAAGTGGTGTCTCCGAGACTTGAACAAAGGGCCTTACCCTCTCACTGGCCCGAGAGGAGTTTCTGTTTAATGGTTGGATCATTAACAAGTTGTTCATTAGAAGAACATTAGTACTTAAGGAAAAAGAAGTAACCCATGGGTAAAATGATAATTTTGACCCAGCTGGTGTTATGAAAACTTGTGAAGGACTAACTTGCTCTTATTAGTCTATATTCGTGGACATAGAAATATATCTACAATGAGAAGACTGTAGTAGTGGGTCTTAGTGGAGTGTATCCACAGTCAACGAATATTGATTAATGTGGTTAATTAGTTTATTCAACTAATCTCATATCGTTGGAGCTTCTGATCTATAGGTTCATGAGGTCTTCTTCCTAGATCGGAAAGAAAATTGAGGTAATTATGTCTTGAATAGAGTTTGAAATGTTCAAATTCACTTAGGAAAATAATATAATGTATAATGATACATTATGATATAAAGTTTATATTTTAATTAAACTTTATAATATAAATTTAATTTTGGATATGATTCAAAATTAATTTATGAGAGAATTAAATATTTGAAGGAGTTCAAATTTAATATGAATTGGATTCAATAAAACTATAGGTTATGAGAGAAATACAATTGAATATGATTCAAATGTAGGTTAAATTAAATATTTCATATTTAATTTGGTAATTAACTAATTATTAATTTAATTCGATTTAGTTAAACTAATTGAAGTAAAACTATAGGTTATATGGGAGATGTCTCATTTAAATATGATTTAAATGAAATAATTAATTAAATAAGATTTAATTAATTATTAATTATTTTAAATCAATTAATTAAATAATTTATTAAATTTTAATGATAACTCCCACCTACGGAAGTTATCTGAAACGTGGGATAGCTCCCACGTTTCCTCTCTCTCCCTGATTAGATTTATATACCTACAAAACAAGGTGTGTAATTGGTAATAAAGAAGGATTCTGTAAAATTTATCTCAAAATTTTCCTCTTCCTTTTTCCCTATTTTTGAGATTGGTTTCCAAAAACTAATACCTCATTTTTTCAAAGAATATGAAGGTTTTCGATTTGATGGTGTTCGAGATTTCAGTCCCAAAGGAGAATTGGCCCTTTCGTTTGAGTCATCTACGTGGATAAGTTTTATTTCTCTTTCTTTGTAGGATTGATTTCTTATTTCTAAAAAGCATGTTTAACCTAGAATTTTATAGTAAGTTTTTTTCAAGTCTTTGTGATTTTCTGGATTTTCCTAGTGTACTAGGTATTTCAATTTCTAAATTAATTTCGAGAAAAGGTCTTGATTGATTCTGCTGCGCTAAGGCTTTTATCCCTACAATCAGTATCAGAGCCATCTCCTAGAATTAATTTAGATTTTTTAAATTTGCACTGGGTTTGGTGGGATGAATTGCCTTGTGAATGTGGTTTTGCAAATGAATGTTTACAATAATTTTTAGTCATAGAATTTCAAGTTTGATTCGATCAATCTGGAAAGGCCTCTAAGTTTTCTGGCATTTAATCATGTAATTCGAGTCTTTTGTAAGTCCATATCGAGAATTAGGGTTGTTTGTGATGAAGATCAAGACCAATTTTGGCCAAAACGAAAGAACAATCGACGAACTGCCCAGAATTGGCTTCTAGTGTCGCGACATTATAATGCTACGACACAAGCGACACTAGGGTTTGCGTTGTGCAGTTCAGCTGCGGTCCTTGGTGGTTCAATCTGGTTTGGTCGGTTCAAAGTGGTTTGATCCAATTTTGTACTGGGTTGGCTTGGTTCGTGGTTTTGGGGTCTGATTCGAAGCGGTTCGGGTTGGTTTGAGTTGGTCTGATATGGTTCTGGAGTGGCAGAAGCAGTTTTAGGATAAAATTTGCATAATTATTGTAATTTATTGCTTTATTTTATCTTAGGGGCCAAATTACCAGTTTATTTGCTATTTAAATGTTTTGTGGATGTCATTTAGATAAATCTCACCATAGGTTAAGCATGTCCATGCATTTTAATATATTATAAGCGTTATAATGTATGGTATTAATGCATGATGTGAATATAATTCCATGAGTTATTTAACATATTTGAATATAATTTCTTGAGTTATGTAATATATTTTGATATGTTAAATATGTGAAATTGGAAAAGCATGATGCATAACTTTACTTAGGTAAATATAAATAATTATATTTATTAATGTTTTGTATATGCTTGGTGGAATTTCATGAGTTGTTTAATATAAGTTTTATATTAATAAAGTTGAAAATTAATTTGCATTGAGCATGACACATCTATAGTTTAATATAATTGTTATATTAAAGTCATGAAATTCATGTATTATAGTTTTCTTGTTAATTAGAATTTGATTGTTAATCAATTAAACCATAGAAAGCGTGATTATAGGGCTAATAATTAATTTTGCAATAGTTATAAAATTAATATTTAGTAACCGTCGACCTATAATAAAAATTTGAAAACTTAGGATCTTAACGAATTGAAATTAATTTTGAAATGTTTAAAATTAATTTAGACCTTATATCACGTTAATTTTAATAAGATTAGAATTAAGTCCTAGCTGTTTTGATAGATTTAAAATATGACTAATAGGATAAACAAGACTTTAGGTTATAAGGGAACTCTACTAGTGAAGTTTTATCTAGGTTGAGGGTTCTTAAAATGATGGTTTATGAAATACATCCTACCTGAAAACTGACCCAGAACTTGAGTTGAATTAACTTTAATCCTGTTAGAATGCAATCTCACTGGGTTAATTAAATGGTTTAATTCACCTAGAAAATTAGAGTAAAGACCTTATTATAAGAGTTATAATAGACATATACTTAGATAGATTCATTAGGTGGAATTTAACTAAGTATAATAAAACCCTAAAATGGTAAAACACTTTAGTGGGAGAAAAATGGTATATGGGATATATCAATTTTTAGCTCTCACATCCCTAAGAGTTCATACCGTAAGATCCATGCTCGGCTTCGTGTCACACTGGGCGCGACCTCTCTTCGAAAATGTTTACATGGGTCAATACTAAGGTGAATAGGAAAAGTGTTTACAGTAAGTGGGAGAAGGATACATGTCAATGTATCTTATGGTCTCCTCTATTAGGTTGCACTATGAGATTCCTATGATTCGCCTGTGTGCCGTCCTGGAGTGACCATCCCTTTGGAGGGCCTGATTATAGGATTCGGAACAACGCAAACTCCAGTAATGGATAGGGTTTCTTATTAATCTTCAACAGTTGTCTTTCCTTATGGTAGCCTGTTGAATTAAAAGGAGCATTGTATCTATTTCTTGCTTAATTGAACAATTGTATTCTGTTTCTTTTTCTTTTAATGAAGCGTTCATAAATGGCGTGACTGTTTGTTCAGCTAAATTAGAAAACAACTTGTATATGTTAAGACCATCTGAAGCAAAAGCACTTTTAAATCATGAGATGTTTGAAACTGCTAATACTCAAACTAAATGGCATTATCTCTAATATTTGAGATTATGTCACATAAATCTCAATAGGATTGGGAGATTTGTAAAGAATGGACTTCCAAGCGAGTTAGAAGATGATTCGTTACCTTCATGTGAATCCTGTCTTGAAGGAAAAATGACTAAAAGACCTTTTAGTAGAAAATGTTATAGAGCCAAAGAGCCCCTAGAGCTCATACATTCAGATCTTTGCGGTCCAATGAATGTAAAAGCTCTAGGAGGGTACGAATACTTCATCTCTTTCATAGATGATTATTCAAGGTATAGTTACTTATACCTAATGGAACATAAGTCTGAAGCTCTTAAAAGTTCAAGGAGCATAAGATTGAAGTTGAAAACCTGTTATGTAAAACGATTAAAATACTTCGATCTGATCAGAGTGGAGAGTATATGAATTTAGAATTCCAAGACTATATGATAGAACATGGAATCCAATCCCAACTTTCAACACTTGATATATCTCAATAGAGCGGTATATCAGAAAGGAGAAATAAGACCTTGTTAGACATGGTTCGTTCTGTAATGAGCTATGTTCAATTGTCTTGCTCGTTTTGGGGGTATGAAGTAGAGACTGCAGTTCATATCTTGAATAATGTTCCATAGAATAGTGTTTCTAAAAAACCTTTCGAGTTATGAAGTGGGCGTAAAACTAGTTTCCATTACTTCAGAATCTGGGGTTGTCCTACATATATACTAGTGACAAATCTTAATAAATTGGAACCTCGTTCAAGGTTATGCCAATTTCTTGGTTACCATAAGGAAATGAGAGGTGATCTGTTCTACGACTTTCAAGAAAACAAAGTGTTTATATCAACAAACGCTACATTCTTGGAGGAAGACCATATGAGAGATCATAAACCACGGAGCAAAGTAGTATTAAATGAAGCTACTAAAGAATCAACAAGGGTTGTTAATGAAGCCGGTCCTTCATCAAGAGTTAAGAACCCAACACTCTAGATCGGTCTCATCCTTCTCAATCGTCGAGAATGCCTTAACACAGTGGGAGAGTTATATCACAACCTAACTGTTACTTGGCTTTAAATGAAACTCAGGTTGTCATACTAGATGATGGTGTTAAGGATTCATTATCCTATAAGTAGGCAATGAATGACACAGACAAGGACCAACGGGTCAAAGCCATGAACCTTAAAATCGAGTCTATGTAATACAATTCAGTATGAGTGTCGATGGATCTATAAAAGAAAGAGATATATAACTGGAAAGGTACAGACCTTCAAAGCTAAATTCATAGCAAAGGATTATACCTAGAGGGAAGCATTTGACTATGAGGAAACTTTTTCCCCTGTTGATGCTTAAGTCTATAAGAATTCTCCTAAACATAGCCACATATTATGACTATGAAATATGAAAAATTGATGTCAAGACTGGCTTTTTTAATGGCAATCTTGAAGAGAGCGTCTTTATGTCTCAACCTGAAGGGTTCATAGTCCAAGGCCAGGAGCAAAAAGTCTGTAAGTTGCATTAATCCATTTATGGATTGAAATAGGCATCCAGATCTTGGAACATTAGATTTGATGCTGCGATCAAACCTTTTGGTTTTGATCAGAATATTGATGAACCTTGTGTCTACATGAAAATCATCAACGATAAAGTAACTTTCTTGGTACTTTATATGGACGATATCCTACTCATCGGGAATGATGTAGGGTACCTTACTGATATTAAAAAATTGCTAGCAACCCAATTCCAAATGAAATATTTGAGAGAGGCATAGTATATTATTGGGATCCAAATTATTAGGGATTGTAAGAATAGAACGTTGGCTATATCTCAAGTAACTTATATGGACAAAATGTTGACTCGATATTCGATGCAGAACTCTAAGAAGGGTTTACTACCCTTTAGGCAGAACAGTGTCCTAAGACACCTTAAGAAATTAAGAATATGAGACATATTCCCTATTCCTCAGTTGTGGCCAACTTAATGTATACTATACTCTGCACTAGGCTAGACATTTGTTATGCAGTGGGAATAGTCAGTAGGTACCAGTCCAATCCAGGGTTAGACCACTGGACTACAGTTAAGAACATCGTCAAGTGTCTTAGAAGAACGAGGGACTACATGCTAATGTATGAAACAAAGGATTTGATCTTTACGAAATACACCAATTCTGGTTTTCAAACTTACAATGATTCTAGAAAATCCACGTCAGGATTAGTGTTCACCATGAATGAGGGAGTTGTAGTATGGCATAGCATCAAACAAGGATGCATTGCAGACTCCATTATGGAGGTTGAATATGTAGTTGTTTGTGAAGTAATAAAGGAAGTAGTTTAGCTCAGAAAGTTTCTAAGTGATTTGGAAATCGTTCCAAACATGGGCTTGCCTATTATACTGTGACAACAATGGGGAGCTAGTCAACTTTAAAGTGCCTCGCAATCAAAAACGAGGAAAATATATTAAGAGGAAGTATCACCTGATATGGGAGATTGTGCAACGAGGAGATGTAATCGTCATAAAGATCGCTTCAGAGCACAACATCACTGATCTATTTAAGAAGGCTCTCTTGACTTAAGTGTTCGATAGTTATCTAGAGAATCTAGGTCTGTGAGACATGTACATTGTACAATCTAAGGCAAGTGGGAGATGTGGAATTAATATATGGATGCCCTAGTTTATTCTATTTATTTTCCATTCCCGTTGTTTTAGGTTATCGATATTATGTACATCCCACTAACTAGAGTTTTAGTTTAAGTGGGAGTTTGTTGCGTTTTATGCTCTAAAACTCGTAAATAGTAAATGTAAATAATTTACTGTCATCAATAAAGAGTTATCAATGTTATTTCAATAAGTGTTATTGATTGTTGTATGTGTTGTCTTAATAACTCTAAATCCAATAAACTAACATCCTAGGTTGTCTTATGAGTCTTGAACTATATATAGAGACTGAAGGAACTCGTATTGAAGAGATCCTTGAGCGGAAACGAATCGTCCAAATTCCATTAATTATTGAAAACATAATTTACAGTAAAAACATACAAGATGTGCATTCAAAATAAATTACAATATGCTTTTTACAAGAAAAAGAGTTCAAAAGATATCACCTTTGAAGAACCTTTCTTCACGAAACCTCCCTCGAACAGCCACGAACCTCGAAAAGAAATAGCAACTCTTGAAGACCTTCTTCAAGATTTTTTCATACCAAACAAACTGGACACTACCACAAAGAGCATTTAGTATTCTCAGGGTAAGAACCCAGGAATGGTGAGTTTCGACTATTTTTTTAAGAGGGAATATTTGAGTGGAGGAGGTAAAAGATTGAGAGTTCTCTCACAAACAAGAACACAAGACTTTCTGTCACTCAATCGTTCAACAAATTGTCAATCGTTGAGGAAAAAGAAGAAAACCACCTTTCTTTTATTCCTTTTGCCACAAAAACAATAACCACCCACTAAGGTGGTTGGAGAGAAAAGAGAGAAGTTATTATTCAAACAATAATAAAATAATATAAATAAATATGATAACTAACTTATCATATTATATGTATATTAAATTATATGTTATATCAAATATAACATATAACCTATAGTTTTAATATTGTATCACATAAAATATATACTATAGTTTCTTTTCTCTATTTTATGGCATTTAATATAAATCATATTTAAATTAAATTTAACAACTATGAATTATAGAGAATATATTTGAATCACATTCAAATATTTATTTCCTCCCATTAAATTATAATGTATCAAATACATCATGGTAATTATATCATATATAATTAAAACAATTTAATTATATCATATATAATTAAATCTCTCTTATTAATTTGAACAATTCAAATTAACCCAAAAACTAATTCTCAACTAAATTCTTTTGAGCTACCAAGGAGACCTTATGGATCTGTAGCTTGAAGCTCCAACGATACATGAATAATTAACTAAATTCTTTAATTACATTATTCACCATCCGTTAACTGTCGGGCACTCCACTAAAGACCGACAGCTACACTCTTTGCACTACAGATATATTTTTGTGTCCATTGGATATAACCAATCAACAGTACGGTGACCCTTCACAAATTGCTCGCAAGTACAGCTAGGCTAAATTATCGTTTTGCCCCTATAGTTACATCTCACTCCTTCAGTACCACTTATTCCTCTAATGAACAATAGATCATAATCCCACTATGATTGAACCCCTCTCGGACCAGGAGAGGGTGTGGCGCCACATTGTTCAAGACCCGGAATCAGCCTTTAAGGGAGTAATCTACTTACCCATATTTCAAGGAAGGAGTGAATTCCATCTTGTGTAGTTGTGTTCCTAGCTCCTTAATCAGACGAATTCCCAAAATGATAGGCTTGTTGAGTCGGCGATCTGGCCATGCTCACCCATACAAATCAAATGATCACCCTCATAAGCAAGAGTTCACAACTCAATCAGGATTCAGGTCATGTTACCTATGGTCATCCTAGTGAAATGTAAGTCTATATTATGAACGGTGTTATATAATGAGACTAAACATTTCGTGGTCCGGTCTTATACAAACTTCTTTGTATAGAATATCCCCGCTCGAATGTCTAATACATGAATGATCAGGATCAGATCATTTGTAGCACTTTACAATAATTATAGCACCTACAAAGCGGGCCATACTCGTAGTGTCACCAAGATAAGGTACCCAACCTTATCCATATACTACAGACCATGATCCACCCATATGTCACCACATACATGTTTAAGTTACAATGATAACCTTGGATGTTAATTTATTGGTTTGTGGTTAATGAAACTAAAATATCACATATTTTATAAACAAAATGAATAAATTATCATATATTATTAATCACATAAAGAGTTTGTTCATACATTGTTTACAAACTATAGGACCCTACGAGATTTAGGGCATCGACCCTAACAAGCTCCCATTTGTCCAAAAGCTAATGGGGTGTACAATATAAACAAATACAAAGTACACAAAACAATAAACTAGGGCATAACACACCCAGTACAAGATCTCTCACTTGCTTTAGTTCAGTCGTGGTCTGTCCCACATACCCATACTCTACAGATGACCCTCAAACACTGTAGTCGTGAGGGCCTTTGTAAACGGATCAACAACATTGTGTTTCGAAACTATCTTCGTGACAATCACGTCCCCTCGATGCACAATCTCTCAAATGAGATGATACTTACGCTCTATGTGCTTTCCGCGCTTATGACTCTGAGGCTCAGGAATTAGCCACAACACCACTATCATCACAATAAAATGTGATGGGCTTTGACATGTGCGTTGTTGCCCGTCCTCTGTAAAGATACAGTTGCGTTGGTGAGCACAATGCGTTATTATTTTTCATGCGTCCATTCAAATAAAATATTAAAGAAAAATTCGTTTGGCAATTTGGAAAGAAGTTCAATCGATTCGTATCCCCCAAGCAATTATGACTTGGCAGACGAAAGGACATTTTTTTTTTCTGAAATTCCATAAATGAGGGAGGTGGGACGACGCGCCTGTTGAGCTACTCGAGACCAGTCGCCGCAAAAATTGCATTGGACCCCACCACGACCCAACTTATAAATATGACCTCCTCTTTCATTGGAAACCTTTTACCTCACTTTGGCAAACCAGAATTCGTAAGCGTCTTGCATCCCAAACCTTTCTTTCTCCCCAGCAGCTCGAGTTTTTATCAGACCTTCCAAGCTCGTATCCATGGCTGACCAAACCCCAAACCAATCTGCTTCACCTTCCACCCCTGATTAAGTAGGCATACGAGAGGCAACATTCTTGGCTGCTAGTCGCAACACCGGAGAAATCCTTTGGCCATTAGGCCTCCTATGTTCAAGAGAGGAGGAAGCATCGAGAGCATGCCTACGCCAACACCTATCGTCTCCACTGAAAGCGAGAGGAAAAGACAAGATGATACGGAGGTGTTTCGCAACATCCTAAGTACCTTGGAGCAAGGAGGTGGACTGCCCGAGGCAGGAGTTGTAAAACAACCACTACCTACGGAGGAGGAGGCGGTGGTAGTGGCGGATGAACCAGTGAAGGATGGAGTAATGGTGGTAGAAGAAGTGGTGGTTGAAGAAAGAGAAAAGGGGAATGATGTTCTAGTCCCAGAGACTCAGGAGGCAACTGTCATCGCAGAAATTTATGACGAACCTCCAAGAAGAAAAGACGAGGAAATTGCGATCAAGGAAAGAGAAGAAGAAGAGATCGTAGTCGAGGAGGCCATGGAAGCAGAGGTTGCATTAGTGACCCCTAACATTGCGATGGGGGAGGTTGCAGGGGATGCGCGGCCAAAAGAGGCCGAGAAGGAAGATAAGAAGAAGAAGAAGAAGGGAAAGAAGGCTGGAGAGGCGGAGTCTTCACTTCATCGCAAGGCAAGAAAGAACAAAGAGCAAAAGGATGATGATGAAGATGAAGAGGCCAAGAATGAGAGGAAGAAGAAGGAGAAAAAGGAGAGAAGATTGCGCCGACGTGAGAATAGGCGCCTAAGAGAAGAAGAAGAAGCAAGGTAGAGGGCTGCGAGCCCTGAGAAGGATAGAAAATCAACTTCCTTAAGGGAGGATAGGGGGGAAATGGCACAATTAATGGAACCGGCGCAACCTAAAGCAACGTAATTGGTTGCGACGGATGAAGGAGAAGATGCAGAGGGAACACCCCTAATGCAGCGTCATAGGGAGAATGCGCCGCAAGGGTTCATAATTGACCCTCAAAGATTAATTTTGGCATTGGAAGGGAAAGAGAGAAAAAGAAAAGAAAAAGAAGAGAAATAAGAAAAGATGGAGAGGGGCAAGCTCATCATTGCAGAGGGGGATAGAAGAAGAAGATTGGAGTTTGAAATATGTGACGCAACAATGAGCTTGCCAGACTTGAAGGGATCCGGAAGTGCAAGAAGGAACAGCGCCTGTTGCTGGCCTCTGAGCAATTTGAAGAAGAGTTTGTGAGAGAAAAAAAAGAAGAAGAGGAAGAAGAGAGAAGGAAGAAGGAAGAGGAGGACAGATTGTTGTTGGAGGAGAAGAGGAAGAAGTGTGAAGCCAATAAGAAGCGCTTATATAAGAGCAAGGGCAAAGAGCTCGCTGAGCGCGAGAAAGAAGAGCAATGCAGAGAGCGGAAAAAGAGAGAACGACAAGTAGCCCGCATTGCATTGGCAAAAGGCAAGGCCATAGAAGAAAGCAGCAAACCTGCGGCGGCCAAGAAGCGATCATCAAAGAAAAAGGAGAACGATGATATGTTGATCGAGATGGGCTTCTACCTTGCGCCGACCCCACTACCTAGTCTCATCACGAGCGTAATTGTGGAGCATGGGTGGGACACATTCTACCAGTTCCCATCCATCATAGTGCCTCAGGTAGTGCGAAGCTTTTACCGCGGGTGCTTACATGAAAATAGGGATGCGGTGACCTTTAAGGGAGAGACAGTATCCTTCAATGCAAGGGACATCAATGAAATTTATCAAATGAAGGACAACCCTGAGACGCCAGGGAACAAGATTATTTATGATCCCACAGAAGAGTAGATGGAGGATGCGTTGAAGTTACTAACGCAACCAGGCACAAAGTGGTTGGTCTCGCTCAAAGGCATCCGTACCTTAGAGTCCAAGTCCTTGCTGCCGGAGGGAAGACTCTGGGTTTATTTGGTCAAGAAGCGGCTGATCCCAATAACGCACGACAGAACTATATCAAGGAATCAGGTCATGGCCGCATACTGCATAGCCTGCGGCATTCCTAAAGACGTAGGGCAGTTGATTGCGGGGCAGATCAGAGCATTAGTGGGGTATGTTCGGGGGCAGTACTTCTTCCCGTGGATCGTTTCAAGTCTATGCCTGTCTATGGGTGTAGGCGTTGATGAGGAACCCATGCCCGAAGTCCACGCCCTCATTAACATAAAAATCTTGAGGATGCTTCTCAAAGATTCTCCACACTGCCCCGAGCTGCCAGCAAAGTGGCCTGCGATTGATTTGAATGCATCGCTAGAACCCAGACCAAAAAGAAGACGAAGAGAGGATAAGGGAAAAGAGAAGGTCTAGGAGTCACAACGCAAAATCCTGAACCTATGAACCCTCTTCCCTTAGTCATCCGGCCTTCAAGCCCTCCAAACCCACCAGCGCAACCCTCTTCCCCCTTACATGAACATTTTACAAACTTTCTTCTTGTCCCCAATTCTCCTGTTTACCCAATAGCCCCACCTTTACCATTAGCATCATCACTGCAACTCACCATTCCACCGCCGCAAGTTGATGACCCACACGATTTGGGTGAAGGCACCTCTGCCCAACCCCAAAACAATGTTGGCGAGACATCACAGGCACAACCCTCCATCACTTCCATGGCTGCTGAGTTAGTAGAAATGAGATCCCTCTTTTCCCAACAACAACAACTCTTCTCCCAACAACAACACTTCTTCAATCAACGCTTTAAGGTAGTAATGGAGCGTATTGATAATATTCAACGCAGTGCCACCACTTCAAGAGAGGCGCTGGTCAATATGCAGCACAACATTTCTAAAGTCCATATGCACCAGAGAATGATTGCGAAGTGTAATCAAGAGTACTTCAACTTTCTTACCACATATCTTCATGGTCCAATAGTGCCCCTACATTTTCGATAGCACTTAAATTTTGAAGAAGCGCCGCCTGCACCACCTCAAAATCCGCCAGATCCCCCTACTCCTCAACCTTAGTATTTACACTTTCTTCCAATATTTTTTATGTAGCCATTCTTTATTTGTATTTAATTCATTTATTATTTGTAAAGTAATCAAATTCTTTGACTCTTGTACAGGCAGTAGAAATTTTTGTAATGCGTTCATTTGTAATTTATTTGTATACCTTGTTAATAGTCAATACAATTAGAGTATATATTCACTCCACTTTTTGTCTATGCCTTTTTCTTTATCTTCCTTTGTCAATTTTTGTAATATTCTAAATTTCTTATTTTTATGATCTTCATTGCGTTGCTATGATGTAATACATGTTTATACTTAGAAACATTTCCCATACTTAGTAAATTCTAACTAACACTTTGTTAATTCTTAGTTTAGCAGTACTTTACCTTTTATCTTTCAAAGTTCTGCCCAAACCTTCTTTTTGAAATTTTCTTTTAAATATTTGTCTAGTCTCTCCAAACAATGCAATGAGGACCTTGCTCATCTTTAAATTTGGAGATGGAGAAGGTCTGAGTAGATGAGATCAAGATTATGTTGTAGTTAAGAAAATGTGTCCATTTTCATTTATAAAATAAAATAAAATATTTTTATGCAAAACTCCAATGTCAGCGCAAGGGAAAACCTCGAAGCTGTCCCAACCTGATAAGAGTTTAGTTGTGAAAGGAGTCTGCTCATAGTTGGATGTTCGTATGACACCCGTAGAAGCAAGCCAAATTGAAGGTGGGTTTCCAAGAACAATACAATATGGAAAAAAAAAAAGAAGAAAGAAACAAAAACAAAAATAAAAGGATGCAAGAGACAACTTCTCTGATTATCATGAGCTAAAATTGAAATTGGCACACAACCGTAGTTGGATGTCCGCATGACACCCGTGGGGATAAGCCAAAATGAAGAGTGTAACCATGATCAACAGTCTCTAAGTGAATAAATGACGCAAAGTTTTGCTCACCGCATATAGACACATCAAGTTGTTTTGACAAAGAAGAGATAAACATTCTATTTTGAAAACTAGAAAAGCATCTTTGAGCAGAATTTTGTCATATAGAAGAATAAAGTAGGGCTTGCTAAGAATTAGTAAGGATAGAAGGAAATTGTGATGTCAAGTAATGTGCCTAAGTGTAACATTCGGAGCAACCAATCGTCGCAAAAATAGAGGATAGGAATTGAGCATGATTGCCTTAGTAGAAGATATGCTTGAGGACAAGCATATATCTAAATTTGGGGGTGTGATAACTTGTAGAAATACAAGTTATTTATGCCACCTTATCTAGATATTGCGGCCAAAAGTTAGTGAATATGCGCCGATTGTATGAAAATTAGCCTAGTATTACAATAATTATAAATGTTTGCAATTACACCCACTAATACCATAAAGATGGAAGACAAGCCGAATTCTACTTTGTTTTGTAGGGGACTAAGTCACCGCTTGCGCTCAAGGCTCACGAGAAACTGATCAACGCATCTCTGTCACATTGTGCCCGTCAATCAACAATGAAGAGAAGAAGAGAAGATTACTGCAATGACGGCACAATGAGATAGTCGATCCAGAGCTGTGTTTCAACCACATGCGGTAATAAAAACAACACCGCATACGAATCCATGATCAAAAGATGTAGCTGAGCAACGCAAAAGCGGAGGATTGAGATACGTGTACAACTAACGGTTGTGCAGAATTGACGGTCTGTAAATAGAAGAAATAATATCCTTCATCTTCGGAATTACCACGACAATCAAGTGGGGACCACAAGGCCGAAGTCAAAGACCTACACCTATAAATACCCCATTGATTTCAGAGAAAAAAAGTATGCTACGGGATACGGGGTAACTGCTGCAAAACTGTTGAGAGAAAAGGCTAAGCTGAATGCTTGAGTGAAGAAATTCGGGAAGAAGACGAGATAGGGCCGAGAGTTGAATCTCAGAACTAATCTGCTAAACACCCGATTGAAAGCTCTGTGCAAAGATCCCTGCTACCGGTGGAGCAAGCTTGAGAGGGAAGCTCTTCCTACCATTAAATCCATCCTATCCGGCAAACAGATCTCCATTGAATCAGTGCCAAGACATTGGCACTTGTTTGTATTTGTTCTATCTCTTTCATCGTTGTATTTCCTATTTCCATTATCTTTTCATTCACACACCATTATCAAACGTTTAATAGATGTATTAAATATTTCGATAGCTTTCATTTACCATTTTCTGTCTAGTTTTGTTCATCCGTCAATCACTTTCTTCATGATGTCTTCTTAATTCCCTGATAAGCAATATGAATTACTAAGTACTTGATCTGTGTTAAAGATATAAAATGAATTTAGCTAAGGCATGCTAAATGGCTTCTTCACCTGTGAGAGCAGAAGTGAAGATGCCATTCTGATCTATCAAGAGAAGGTCAGAAGAATGTGTTAACTAAAGCGAGTAGTACTTCCAGACATGGAAGCAACCTTGCATTCATTACGTTGGTCTCTGTTTCACTACAGACATGTGGGAGCGCGGCCGATCACTGAAAGGTGTACGCTAAGAGAAGAGCGGAACAACATTTGTAGCTTCAACGCAATTGAGAACTTGCGTTGTTTATATTATTTGTCTTTCTCTTTCTATTTTGTTCATAAGACTTGCCGCCGCATTCCACATCTTTGCACAACTTCCACAGTAGCCTTAACCCCAACATCTTGTACATGAAGCTTGTATCTTGTATCATCTAGCTTAGGTTTATTATATTTCATTTTATTATCGCATCTTTACCGCTTTACTTTATTTTATCGCAATTTATATACCTGTACAAACACATTTTTAAAGATTGA
This sequence comes from Benincasa hispida, assembly GCF_027475165.1. NCBI lineage: Eukaryota > Viridiplantae > Streptophyta > Magnoliopsida > Cucurbitales > Cucurbitaceae > Benincasa > Benincasa hispida. The sequence continues at coordinate 37,113,658 of NC_143486.1, read as the reverse complement.
AAACCCGGTCGCATATATCATGAACATACCACAATAACCTAAACCAGTCCCCGTGTTCGACCTTGGATCAAAACGAGAAACTTGTGGTGGAATTACACTTGGTTCTATCGAAAGGAAACTTGTGACAACGCATGGCATACTACGTGAACACCCATCATTAACGCATATCTAGTGGTAGTATCGCATCATTTCGAGCATAGTACATCAATCATTGTATATCTTAATACATGCGTTACAAGTTTATGGCGCCGTTGTCGGGGAACTGGTAATGGGGACATGAGCTTGTACCATCCATCCATTGTTGTAATGTGCAAAAATTTAGTTACACTTTCGTTCCCTTGGGGTAGCCTACAAATAGGCATAACCTAAAACATGGTTTCAATTTCTTAGGATTAGCCTCAAACACATGTGTTGGGCAACTTCAGATTGTGAAATGACGTAAACTAGCTTTACGACCATTCCATAACTCCAAAGGTGTCCTGGAAACACTCTTAGAGGGAACGCAATTTAGAATATACGCTGTAGTCTCCACTGCATAGCCTCAAAACGAGTAAGATAAGAAAACGTAACTCATCATCCGAACCATGTCCAACAGGATTCAATTTCTTCTCTCTGATACACTATTTTGCTAAGGTGTACCAGGTGCTGAGAGTTGGGATACAATTCCATGTTCTATCATATAGTTCTGGAATGTTAAATCCATAAACTCTCCACCTTGATCAGATCGAAATGTTTTAATCGTTCTATTTAATGCATTTTCAACTCCTGCCTTGAATTCTTTGAACTTTTCAAAAGACTCGGACTTATGTTGCATTAAATAAACGTACCCATATCTTAAATAATCACCAGTAAAAGTGATGAAATATTCATAACCTCCTCTAACTTTTACATTCATTGGACCACAAAGGTCTGAATGCACTAGCTCTAGAGGTTCTTTGGCTCTATGACCTTTTTCAGTAAAAGGTCTTTTAGTCATCTTGCCTTCAAGGCAAGACTCACACACAGATAAATAATTTTCTTCTAACTCGCTTAGAAGTCCATTCTTCACCAACCTCTCAATCCTATTGAGATTAATGTGTCCTAGTCTTAAGTGCCAAAGATGGGCATTTTCCTTAGAAGAAATTCTAAGTTGTTTATTTTGAGTTATAGCAGTTTTAAACATCTATATGTTATGGAGGGCCTTTGTTGCTAATGGCCTTAGCACATACAAATTATTTTCGAGATTAACAGAACATATATCAATACCGTTCTTAATAATAAACACTTTATTATAAGAAAAGTTTAATTGATAATAATGTTCTAAAAGACACTTTACTGAAACTAAATTCCTTTTTAAATCAAGAACAACATATACATCATTCAGAGTGAGAAATTTGCTCTATAAAGTTAACCGGAGACCTCCCACTGCCACAGTTGAGACGACGTGCCTGGTTCCAACTTGCATCTTCATCTCTCCAATATCAAGTTGCCACTAGGAACTAATTCTCTGAAATTAAGAACAAACATGGTTAGTAGCCCCAGACAAGCAAGCAAATCACATTTACCTTGTTTGACCTTCTTCTTTTCTACCAAATATCTGGGGCAGTTCCTCTTTCAGTGCCTGTTCTGGTTGCAATGGAAACATTTTTTCTTGTCAACTCTCACTGGTTGTCTACCCCTTGGAGTAGCAACTCTTGGGTTAGCAACAACCTTCCCCTTTCCACCCTTATTTTTCTTCCATCTTTTTTGGTGCCAGAGAAAGAAGGTATAGACTTAGTTCCAGATGTCGAACCTTTATGGAACATTTTAGAAGATGAAACAATATTTGCTTCACCTTTCTTCTCCTTGCTTTTCAATAAGGATTGGAAAGTCTGCAACTCGATGAGTAGGGTAGTCAAGTTATAGTCATTCTTGTTTATGATAGAATACACAAGCATGCAATGGAAGCAAACAGAATCAATAAGCACTCTAGTTACATTTAATTTGAGTTCTAAAAGCATGCATTTGCAGAAAATTGAAGAGGGTTTCAAGATGAATATACCTTTGATAATTTCTTCTAATTCCAAGCAGCTCTTCACATTAATCCAGCTCCAAATCGACCGTGAACCACCAAAAGATATTCTCTACTATTCTCAGCCTTGGATTTGAGTGGTGGAACTCAGATTTGAGTGAATTTGGGAAAGTGTTCTTTGTGGGTTTGAAGAGGAAGAAGAAGAAGAAGAAGTAACATCAAACTTTTTTCCAGCTCAAGTTCCTTAGTTTCTTCTTCAAATCTGAGAGTTTTTATTGAATCTCAACATGCAACCACCTTCAATCTGATTGATGGCCAGCAGCTGTTCAACACTTAAAGTGGGATTAGGTGGGATTGAAAGGAGGTTACACCTCTTACTTGGTTTAATGTGGGAAAAACCCACTAAAACCATTTTGCAATTTCAAATTAATATCTTAATTTTCAATTTTCTAGTTAATTCAAAATTAATTAAAACCAATTTGATTTAATTCATAATTAATCAAATTCAACATTTCAAAATTCAAGTTCTCAAATTGAATTTAAAATTGGAAATTAATTTGATTTTTAATTAATTAAACAAATTTAATTAATTAAATAATTTAATATCAAATATTAAATTAATCACACACCTAATTTTAAACATGAATTTTATTCATGTAATTAATATTTAAATCAATATTTAAACATTATAAACTCTCCAATTTCGTTTAATTTTAACAAATGAAACGTTAATTATATCAAATATAATTAAACAAACCCTAATTCGATTTTGAATTTATTCAAACTCAAAACCCTAATTTCAATTTGAACATTTCCAAATTGAAATTCAATTTGAACAATTCAAATTGATATCATTCCAAATTCACCCAATTTAATAATTCAAGGTGTTCATGTTTTACGAGTTAGTAGAGGGACCTTACGGACCTACAGATCATAAGCTCTAACGATTAAGGTTAATTGGCTAAACTCTTTAGACCGACTTAATCAGTACTTGTTAACTATCAAGTCATACCATTATAGCTCGATAGTTGCACTCTCCTCACTGTAGATATATTTGTGTCCACATGATATAACCATAACTAGTAAGTCAACCCTTCACAGGTTGTTCGTAATAACGACTGGGTCAATATGCTATTTTACCCCCGATATTACATATTACTCCTTAAGTTCCACCGATCTTCTAATGAACAATTGGTTTGTGATCCAATCACTAATTCGGATCCCTCTCGGGCCAATGAGAGGGTGGAGCCCATTTTTCAAGACCCGAATTCAGCATTTAAGAGAACAACTTTTCTCCTCTCCCTCAATTTGGTAGGCATGAATTCTGTCTTGCACCCTATGTCCCCAGTTATCTACCCGGTCTTACCTCTGAAATGGGAGGCTTATTGAGTCGGTGTTGTTGAGTCAACCTTCACCTATGAAAATCTAAGGATAATCCCGAATAAATAGGAGTTCATAACTAGCTCAGGATTAAAATCAAGTTATCTAGGTCATCTAAGCGAAATAGTCAGTCTTAAACAACAAATAACATTATAAAGTACGAGTGACTTATTTCTTGGTTCAATCTTATGCAAACTCATTGGATAGGACATCCCCACTCCTCATGTCAAGACATGAACGAATCAGAATCATTTCGTTTATAGCATCTTACAACAAATTGTAACAACTACAGAGTGGGCCACATCCAATAGTGTTACTAGAATAAGGCACTCAACCTTATTCGTATACTATAGATCATTTTGACTATTTACTTGAACCTGATCCACTTTTATGTCTTCACATAAAGTTCGAGTATTCATATAATAGCCATGGATCTTAGTTTATTGGATTTAGTCTTTACAAGTGCAATTTACAAATTCAATAGCAACTTTATTGAAGAAATATTGAATAGCATATTTATTGATAATATAAAATGTTTAACTCTACCAACTGCGAGTTTTAGGACATACAACCCAACAATAAATCTTCCAACTTTTAATAAAAATCTAATTATTTTAATATAATAATCTAATTTTAACCATAAGCCAAATGAAATCCCAATTAATCCGAAAATAATTAAATTGAAATTTATTTGGCAAGTTATTTAAATCTCAAATTCCAATCTATCCAAACAATCCAAAATAAATTATTACTGCTTACAAGAAAATTTTAGGGCAGGTTGTTACACCTAATCCTATGGGATTCTATTCTTGGAATACTCTAAGTTTATTACTTCAGCAATAGTGTATGCTTCTACTTAGACCTCATCCATTTTTATTTTCACCACTCATACATATTTGGTCGATCACTCACACCTACCTTCCAACACAAAAACTTGCAACAATTCTCTCTTACTTATTGTGACACATTTATATGTATGCTTTAAGTGATTTAGGGTGGTTATATAACATGTCAGGACAGTTTTAAATGTAACTTTTGGTATTGATTTTTTTTTATCTTGCAAATATCTCGCACCCATTTTCCAATTTAAAAACTTGTAACCACGACCTCTAACTCATTATAGCACATTTATATACATTTTTTAATTGATTTGAGGTGGGTATATAACTTGTTAGGAAGGTTTTACTGTCATTTAGGTGTCATTTGGTAACCATTTTGTTTCCGGATTTTGGTTTTTGGTTTTTAAAAATTAAACCTATTTCTCTCATTTTCTGACAATGGTTTGCATCTTTCTTAAATAGAAAAGTTGAATTCCTAGCAAAATTCCAAAACACAAAAATAAGTTTTTAAAAACTATTTTTTAGTTTTTAGAATTTGGCTTAATTTTTGAAAACATGTGTGAACCTTGAACCCTAATTTCTCTACTTGTATATGTTCCCTATTGAAACCAGTGTGGTGAGTAGGTTGATGTGAGAATTAATGTGTAATGGTAGAGAAAAGGGTGAAAAGTTAGAAGAAAATTGAATTTGAAAACTTGACTTTTGGGTAAAGCTTGAAAAATTGGCTAAGTGTAACCCATGCGTTGGAGGCTAGAAAATTGGCTAAGTGTTGTGCCATGCATTAGCCTTGCTCATTTGAGAGGTTATTTGGGCATTGAAGGATGCCAAAGTGTGGACAAAAGGAAAATCTATGCGTGGGAAGGCATGCAGCAGCCAAAGTCTTGAGAGGTTAGCAAGCATGCGACAACCTCAAGTGTGCGCGAGCATGGACGTTGGGCGATCGTGTAGCAGTGAGCGGCGCTACGCGATGAGGTAGGCAATTGTGTAACAAGGAGCGATGCGGTAGGCGATCGTGCGGCAATGTGCAGTGCTATGCGATGAGGTAGGCAATTGTGTAACAAGGAGCGATGCAGTAGGCGATCGTGCGGCAATGTGCAGCGCTAGATGATGCGAAGAGTTGCGCTAAACGATAGCGCTATGCGATGGACGATAGCGTTAAGTGATGGGGTGTTGGTACTGCACGATCGGCATCAGTGCTAGACGATGACACTGGGCGATGGCGCTAGACGATAGTCGTGCTGCACTAGACGATGGGCGTTAGCGCTACAGGATGGGCATCAGCAAGATCTGCACAATGGATGAGAGCATGTGATAGGCTGTGTACTATGTATTGGGCGAGAACGAGATCGTCGGATGACAAGCATCAACGTGAGATCACTGAACGATGAGCTAAACAATGAGGCAGTGAGCTAAATGATTGGACTTGTATTAATCGACATTAATCACCGATTAAAAGCACCAGATGTCCTTGGCACCAAATTTAACTCCATGAAAAATGAAGTGTCATGCTATGCTTTAATGAGAAGCGGTGGAAAGCAGTATAAAAAGGGGAGGACGAACTTCAAACGATCAGTTTGATCAATTCCTCCATGAAAATTTAGAGTTCTTAGTGTTGCTGGAAAGCTTTAAGAGTCTACTTTCAGAGGTGACACTGCTGGAAGAAGTCCTCATCGGATTAAGGCCGGAGAAGGAGAAAAAGGTCTAGAGGTTCTGTTCTTGGGTGAATCCGGGCCATTATTAAAGAATTGAGTCTCTAGGATAGATCACAAGAAGTATGAAGCTGAAATTTTGATGTAAGCTTTTTGAGACAATTCTGAACAAGTTTATAGAAGGAAATTTCTTGAGATAAGGTCTAGAATTCGAGTTATTAATTTCGTAAGATGAATATGGAATTTCATGAACAAGCAGGCAGCTGCTTGAGTGGAGTAAGCTGACAGCTTGAAGGAAATGCTTAGATAGACCAAGGGCTGAGCTTTTCTGTGCATTGGACCTGCTGTGTAGGCCGAGGAGAGCTTGCAGTGGAGTCTTGGACATATAAGCAGCCTTGAGAATGACCATACGCAGCCGCAAGAACACTTAGAGAGAAAAGTGTTGGTTGCATAAGTGGTGTTGCGTTTGTGAAGAGTGGTTGGAAGCTTTGCATGAGCCAAATCTCAAAGAAATTCCTAAGTGTTAAGGTATACAGCAAGGTGTGTTAAGTGAAAGTCTTCAAAAGGGAAGGCTAAACGCAAAGCTTACTTAAGGGTTAGTCTCAAAAGGGAGACTTATGCTAGTAGCTAATATGTGCTTTTATGTCCACAGGATTGACACCAGTGATAGAAGCATATCGACCTTTGAGGAATAGTTCTAAAAGTTGTGAGTGACTAAATGTTTACAATGTTTTAAAGAAACCATGTTTTAAAGAAAGATTATTCTCATGCTAGCTAGTTTTACAAAGTAATTTCCAAGCAAACCATGAGTAATGTTTTATACGCATATGCTATGTATGAAAGTTTATTGGAAAACTGTTTATGTGTGTTTAATTACATCAAGCATGTGTTAGTATCTTTAAAGACATATTTTCTATGCGTATTGCTTTACGTGCTTTAAAGAGAAAGTCATTGTATGACTAGTTTTACTTGAAACTCGATACAGAGGGTCATTTGAGAAGGTATCCGAGCAGCTCAATACTGAGGAACATTTTGAGAAAGTATCTGAGCAAAAGTACCTAAGGTATGACGGTAATTAGTTATGGCCACGTGCACGTTGGTAGTTAAAGTCAGAGATTGAGCAAAAGGGTTCTCTCTTGACTAAGCAGTTGACGTTGGGATTAAACCACAATAAGGTTATTCTCAACTAAGGAACAATTTAATGTTTTATGATGAAAACAACTTTATATGCTTTATGCTAGGAAAATGTTTATACTGCAGTACAAGGTTACTGTAAAAATTTATATTTCAGTTTAATCTCTTTATTGAGATTTTTGCATGAGAATCAATTTTCTTTCTTAAGTCACTCACTAGGCTAGTAAGCTCACCCCATTTTCAAACATTTTTATTTTCCCCAGGTAGCGGTCAAATCCTTAGGAGGTAGCTCTACATCTGCTCTGTCACTCAAGGATGAAAGTTATTGTAACCTGCTTGTTAGGTGGTTACCATAAATATTGTACACATGTTACAGTTGTTCATGTAGGGATATGGGGTTTTGGGTATCAGGACTTATGAAACTAGTAATGTAATCTCTCTAAATATTTTGTATGTAAACTTAATGCTTTTTTACCATAGAGGCATCCGCTGTGTATGAGTTTGTATGTTGGTATCAGAGTTATTTCTATTAGTATTATTAGGTAGTAAGTATCAACAAAAGGGTTGATAACTGCTGCAGTCATATCCTTTCCTAGGCTCAAAAAGTAGTGGGGTGTGACAACATGAGTAAAAGGTAGATAACAAATCAATAAATTTAGAGTTGGTAGGGGCGTTTGTAGGTTTAATTTTAAAAAACTAAAAACAGAAAACCAAATGATTACCAGACGAAGTCCTAAGGTGTTGTTTTTTTATCTAGCAAATATTTAATACCTATATTCCTAACACAAAAACTTGTTGCCACTACCTCTAACTCATTGTGACACATTTATATGCAAGATTTAGACGATTTAGGATAGGTATACACATGGTATGATGATTTTTAATGTTATTTTAGGTGCTAATTTTTATCTTGGAAATATGTTGCAGCTATCTCGCGATTATCTTGCAACTATATTGCACCTATCTTGCATCTGTCTCACACCTTCAAAAGATCACATGTTTTATAGATCCCACAAGATAAAAAAATTGAAAAGTTTTTTGCTAGGAAAAAAAACTCTATTTTAATACAATGCAAAAGAGAAAAAAAAAGTTCAACATAACTCAACCAAACTATAAATGAGAGTAGGAGACAATCTATAACAATAAAAATAAAGCGTAGAAGTTTACCAAGGACGAGAAAGAAAGATTGAGAGAGAGAACTCTTTGGGGCTATTTGGTCCACAAACTTCTTAACTTTGTAAGTTGATATAAATAACTCAAATTCAATCGTAAATGTTTTCACATTTATGGAGTAATTTTATTTTTCCATCTTTTTCTACTTTTCACATTTATCGAGAATTTCAATATTTCTCTCTTAATCTACTTTCTACCATCATCTTAAAACTTTATCTTACAATTCTAGACTCTTATACAAATTACAATTCTAGACTCTTATACAAATTTACTAGCTCTAACGTATTAACTCCACGATTAAGAGAGGAGAGATGGAAGTCAAATAGAACAAATTTACTTGCTTTTCCCCCAAAACTCTTTGGGCTTCCTAATTTTGATCTATTCTTAGCAATTTTCCCATTCTTTTCAATATTTTCCTGAGTACTTATTTTCCATGTTTATCATTCATATTCGTATATTTATAATACATTATTTTTTTTAAAGAAAAAACCACTATGAACTTAAAAGAAGAAACCCTAGTTTCTATTCCCTTCCCACCCTTATCTTCCTTCTCCCTCACGTTGCCGCCGCCACACAGCTATCTCTGCCGGTTTGTTTTTCCCCTTTTCCTTCTCCATATCCCCCTCTCCGCTACAGCCTACGCCGGCAAACCCTCTCCGCCGCAGTCGCACGCCGCCACCCTCCATCGGCAAACGCCCGTTTCTTCCTTCTCTCTCTGTCTACCTCTCTGCTGCAACCTCGCCGGCACCCACTACTGCACAGCCTTCCTCTACTCGTCGCCGACTGCCCACCGCATTCTCGTCGCCAAGGTGCACACTCTGTCTTCCGCAACACCACCCCCTCTCAGTCGTTCGTTGCTGAGGTGCTGCGATTATTTTTTTTTTCTACAATTCAACCAATTTCTAAATAGGGTCAAAGTTAATCTAAAATCCTGCCCAATTCGACCTTATTTGGATTGCTCTACATGAGAATTTTGTGTGCTGGATAGTCTCTTGTTCTATGCAATCGTTTTTAGTTGGTAGTTGAAGTTAATTTAGTATAAAATTGATGGTACATGAAATGGGGGTTTGAGTAAAGCTTTTGATAGATTCTTGGTGCTCCATAGTCTTCAAGAACATAACAGGATGATCAGAGATCGGAAGAACTGTTGTTGTTATTATTATTATTATTATTTTAATATCAGTGGATTATGTAGTTATACATTTCTATATAATTGTTCTTCACTCTTGCATCAGACATTATGAATAATCGTCTTGGATGTGATAACTTCGTAGGTCATGGCAGAATCAAGCTCGCCTGGTTCGTTTCAACCTCCTCCTGTTACCCCACTTCCTATTCTCATTGATGGGGCGGATCGCGATCGAGCACTTGCCGCTTCTGAGGTCTGTGCTCGTCGAGAAGTACTTGAGCGCCGGTCCCGGAGAGTGAAACAACTTTGTCGAATCTTAAAGCAAGTGTACTGGTTTTTGTTGGAGGAACTCAAGCGCAAATACAGGGAATATTATTGGACATATGGCAAGAGTCCATTTAAGGAGGACGAGAAGGAGGCTGAGGGCATTGGTGATTATCCAGAGGGTATTGGGGAAAATGGAAAGCTAGGATTAGGTTCTGTGACCGGGAGTGATGAGATTAGACGGTGTGATGTCACAGGTTGCAAGGCAAAGGCAATGGCGTTGACAAAATACTGTCATGCTCATATCCTCTCGGACAAAAAGCAGAGGCTCTACAAGGGTTGTACCTTTGTAATCAAGAGGTTTGCATTCTGTATAACTGATCATTTCTTTTCGCTGCTTAGTAGTACTATTAAATGTTAAATTTCTACTTGATTAGCAATAGCAATGAATAGAGAATGCTTACCTATTATTGGTATCAGTATGATGATTTATGATGTGTTCTTGCTTGCTATGAACTTTACTAACAGTTTCTTTCATAAATAAATCTTTGAATTTCTTCTATTTGTTCTTGTTTGGATGGCCTAAGATGAAATCTTGATAGAGTTGGTCAGAGTAGACGCTAAGGATAAAGGCTTTTCTAATGTTCAAGTCCTCTCAAATTCCCATTGTAGAATATAGCACCATTTTCCCAATCCTCTTAGTTAAAGAACATGAACAATGGTTGTCATCTATCTACTGCTTGAATTGACCAAGTGAAAACCATGTGGTAAGAACCCAAGCAAACTTATCATTACAATATTTACAGGAAATTTTGTTGTCCCCTAGGCCTCTAATGTTTTGTGTATCTCAATCCCATATCATCAATGCAAGGTAAGTGAGAGCTGAATCTGATTAATGAAAAGGCAGCCTCCTATAGGGTCTGCTCCCTTCCAAAGAACTCTCCAATAATTTTAGTGGATTCTACAAAGGAAAGAAGCTAGTTTAGGGGTTTTATTTGTGTATTTTAAGAATATTTTTATAATCGAAAAGTAGGTAACGTTGTTGAGCTGTGAATTATTTGTCACATCATCTTCTTTTGCATCGATCTAAAGTTGATGTTCACAACCTTCGATTGAGCTTTTATTTTTCTTTTTTGGGCCTTTGTGTTTGAAGCCTTTTCTGGAATTAGGGGCAATGCATATTGACATTTTGTACTTTGGGTGGGCAAAGATGTCTTGTGTTGAGGAAACTATAAGTTGGTGCCTGACTTGTGATTTTATTAACCAGAACTTTGATTAGCTCAACCTTCCATTGCAGCAATATGAAGTTTTTTCGTTTTCCATTAACAAGAAACCCTTTTCCATTTACAGTATGCAGTCAGGGCCGCTTCTATGTTCAAAGCCCGTTTTAAGATCAACTGTTCCCTGCTATTGCCCTGGTCATCTACAAAAAGGTGAGAAGTGTTTAGCTCGAGATTTAAGAAAAGCAGGTCTTAACGTCTCCTCGACTAGTAAGCTTCGTCCAGATTTCCATGTATTGGTAGCTGAATTCGTTCGCCAAATACAAAGCAAAAGGAGAGCGACGAGAAAGGCTACTGCTGTTAAAATTGAGAGTAACTGAGAAGGTGAAGACTAGTGAGGACCCTCCGTTTGAATTAGGGTGAAGCGGTTTGGTTCGGCTGGTTTGAGCCTCAAACCGAGCTGAACAACCTGCATGTATTCAATCCAACCCCCTCCCAACGGAAGAATTTGTTGATAAAATCAATTTTTGTGTATTATCCAACCCCTTCTTCCTTTCCCTCCCTCGATGCACATCGTGAATTTGATTGCAGATTGTAGGGATGTACATTCCTTCTCTTGATGGTTTCGTTAACTTGGGCTTGCTAATTAGAAAGGTGCCTAAACTGCCATATTATTTATGGGAATTGAATTGGAGTATATGGCAAAATTTAGGATTTTGATATGAAAAATGGCAGAATCGGCCAATAATAAGATTTATGGCAACTCACGCGATATGCATATGACCATAAATTTCTAAATCATTGATTTGTCTTTGTCTAGTTCGTATTTGTTATTGATGAAATTACAAATATATGGTAAGTGTAGAATCATAAACAAGGTCGAGTTCTGTATATAGGCTAATTGTTGATTTTCCTTGAGAACAACGTTCCTTAAGAACAATTTCCTTTTTATTTTCTTCATGTGGTTAATGTAATCTGTATATTTTATTATTAATTTAGATTATGTTTACCACTTTTCGAGTTAATCTCAATTTAATTAAATATCTAGATTTTTTTTTACTAATTTTATATTTTAAATATTCGTGTATGATTAAATTTTATTTTATCTAATCAAATTTCAAATTTATTCAAATCTTTGAATTGTTTTTCATAATTTTATACATATTCTTAATAAATTAGTTGAATATTTTTTTATATCCTTAAAGGTTTAAATTGTTTTATATTATTTTAACGATTTGAAAAAAAGAATATTCATTACTATCGTAAAAAAATAGTCATCACTTTGGTTACTTACATAAAGTGTTCATCGATTTAGTTTTTGTTGTGGTTTTTTTACAAGTTATTGTTCTTGCTATAACAGCGATTAGACTTCTCTTTGACGACTGATGGGATGAGAATTTTCATTATCATGATTTTTGAGTTTTTGAGGCATATATTCTACCAAATTCATCGTTCCAATAATTTGTGGAATATATTCAAGGTAAACTTTTCCCATACCGAATTGGTTCTACCAATTTGAATCTTATTAGGATTGTTGAAGATAAAGATATTTTGTGGTTGATGTCAATTTTATCAGTCTCCCAAATTGATTTATGTGTAATGGTTAACCATGTCTTATATGTTGCCCTAAACATTGGAAATACACTGTATTTGAATAATGAATTAGCAGAAATTGATCATTCTTCTCAACATCTTAAGGGCAACACTGAAATAATTAATTTTCAATTTATTTGCTTGCTCTTAAAAACAGTTTTGAACTTACTATTACTAGGTTAAACAAAGCTTTATTTGAAATTCGTTGCAAGGATCTGTCTTGTGGTTGGAATATCCATCAATGTTCTATTGATATTGTTAAAGATGGAAGATGGTCATCAACAAGTAACATCTTGGATTGTTGCTAATGTACAAAGTCCTTTTTTAAAATGAATGACAAAATTCCATGTTGGCCTTGTGATATTGTAAACTATATGAGAAGACAACATGGTATAAATATAAGTTATGGTAAAGTTTGGAGAAGTGAGATTGCTCTCAATTCCATCAGGGGAACTCCTGAGTCCTTATATATCGTTTTGTCACAATTTTCAACCGCGTTGATTGAAAACAAATCCTTATATTTTTCTGGTCTATATTTAGTTTAAGCAATTATATAGTCTACTTTGTCTTGTATAATCAACCTGAATGTTTATTCCTTATAGGAACATATACAACACAAGAATCTAATGATAAAGGTAGGTTTAAGTATTACTTTATGGCTCTTGCTGCTTCCATAGATGCATGAAAATTTTGTTTTCCTATTATGTCAGTTGATGGCGCTAGTCTAAAGAACAAATTTTTTGGGATATTATTGTTTGCTTGCACACTTGATGGCAATTCGCAGATTGTACCTCTTGCATTTTCCATTCTCGATGCATCATGGTCTTGGTTTTTTTTCGTAATCTTAAAGCTGTTTTTGGGATTCTAACAACCATGTTATCTGTATCCATCAATGTTCTATTGACATTGTTAAAGATGGTCATCGACAAGTAACATCTTGGATTGTTGCTGAGTGTACAAAGTTCTTTTTTAAAGTGAATGAAAAAGTTCCATGTCGGCCTTGTGATATTGTAAGCTATATGAGAAGACAACATAGTGCAAATATAAGTTATAGTAAAGTTTGGAGAAGTGAAATTTCTCTCAATTCCATCAGGGGAACTCCTGAGTCCTTATATGCTGTTTTGTCATAATTTTCAACTGCGTTGATTGAAAACAAATCCTGGTATTTTTCTGGTTTATATTTAGTTTAAGCAATTATATAGTCTACTTTGTCTTGTATAATCAACCTGAATGTTTATTTCTTACAGGAACATATACAACACAAGAATCTAATGATGAAGGTAGATTTAAGTATTACTTTATGTCTCTTTCTGCTTCCATAGATGCATGAAAATTTTGTTTTCCTATTATGTCAGCTGTGTGTGCTAATCTAAAGAATAAAATTTTTAGGATATTGTTGTTTGCTTGCACACTTGATGCCAATTCACAGATTGTACTTTTTGCATTTGCCATTGTCGATTTTGAGAATGATGCATCATGGTCTGGTTTTTTCGTAATCTTAAAGTTGTTTTTGGGATTCTAACAACCATGTTATTGTGTCTGATGGTCATAAAAGTATCACCAAGGATGTTAGTTCTATCTATGATTTTCCTGAACATTGGTTGTGTGCATTTCATTTGTATAAGAACTTTGTTAAGAATCATAAGTCATGTCAAATCGAGGACACTTTCCATAGAATTTGAGTATTACATGAGGCAGTTAGATGAGGTTGCTCTGTCTATTAGACTTGAATTAGAGGATGTTAGCAAATCCAAATGGGCTAGGGCATTTTGTCGGAGGAAAAGATATTCCTTGATAACAATTGATAACATGTAGAAATACAAGTTATTTTTACTCTTAAGTTGGAACACTAAGGTTTTTAATGGTAGATTTTCCTCATTTTTAGAAGAAACGCATGGATTTATTCAAACATTAGCAAACTCATGTAAAAGAAGTTTTATTACTAAATATCGCGGCATTAACGCATTGTATTGCAGGATTTTAACGCAAGGATTAATGCCAACGCATTAGACAAGTGCCGCAGGAAAATCTCTAATGCATAGGCGATGCGTTGGAGGGAGTTCAACGCAGAGAAGATTCATTGCTTCAGGTTGATTGTGTCACATCACCACTTGCAAGTATAGGCATCTGCAGCAGGCGGCGTCTGAAAAGCTTCCGAGAATCAGGCGACTAATTAGGGCATGGACTTTAATGCTGACTAGGACATGGACTTTAATGCTGCCCATTCACCAAGTGGACGTGACCAACACCTATAAATAGATGAAGTCCCTCCAGAGTTAAGAAGCTAAAAAATTATAAAGATCCTTACTCTCTGTATATTGTAGTCATAATTCTAGTTCTGTAGAGGCTGTGCTGTGGTGTTAGACGATCAAAAGGGTTGAGAACCATCACTACCGCTGGTCAGGGAGCGGAGGAAGCTAATCTTGAGAAAGACACTTCATCCAATTCCTAAACAAGTGATTGTACACAACGAGATTGAGCCAAAGAAATACAAAAGATTGTATTCTTTGGCTTGACTCAGTTTCCTTCTTCTCATTTATCACTTTCATTCCATTTGATTAAATATTGCTTTTGTAAAGACTCTCAGTTTCTTTATAAAATTCATATATTTGATTCATCATACTTGCCGTTGTTTATTTCTTGTTTATGTTGAATGCATTAATACTTT
This sequence comes from Benincasa hispida, assembly GCF_027475165.1. Taxonomy (NCBI): domain Eukaryota; kingdom Viridiplantae; phylum Streptophyta; class Magnoliopsida; order Cucurbitales; family Cucurbitaceae; genus Benincasa; species Benincasa hispida. The sequence goes on along the minus strand of NC_143486.1, from coordinate 37,098,619 downwards.
ATGCACAACTTCATTCTAAAGCTCAAGCCAACTTGAGAAATTGGTAAAAACATCTTTAACTTAGATTGTTCGAAAGAATAACTAAGCTGCATCAAGTAAGACACCTAGTACAGCTAGAGATAGACTTACTAGTGTCTATTGCATTCTGTGTTAGACGCATGCATCCTAGAGATAGGTTTTGTATGTTATTCGCATTGAGAAATATTGAACAAAGTCTAACGCATGAACAAAAGATAAGCAAATCACTCCATCTCATCCATATCACATCCTAGTTTATGTACACATCTTAGACTGACGCGTCCACTTACATTAAACTCCATTCTCACATGATCCATTATTCACCACTCAACTCTTTTGCATCTCTTGTACAGGCACAACAATTTAGTGTAAATAACTTATTTCTCACATTTATTTAGGAAAACCTCTACAGTAGATACAACGCAAGGTCTGCGTTTGGTTAACTGAATCCCTAAGTTCGACCTTGGACTTACGAGGAGATACTTGGGTCTGGTTTAGGAAAACTTGAAGGCCATTAGAAGGAGTTGTGTGCGTTCTGTGCATATATGTAACGCCCAACGCGTTACAATTATTTAAACGCATCGAAGTATAAATACATCACTTATACTTGGAACTTATTTCTTTAATTTATTTTATACAATACACTCCTAGAGAAAATTACGGTAGTAACGAACAAGTTTTTGGCGCCGTTGCTGGGGATTTAGAAACAAGAACTAACCATAAATTTCATTTATATCTGTTGTAGGAACACTTCGGTTGAGGGAGTATTATGAGTTAAGCCTAAGCTTGTAAACGTTTATAAGTAGGGAGAGCACTCCTGAATTCAGATACGACCCCAAGATTGAAAGGACCTTCCGGCATAGGAACTGATCCAACTGTCGTCGAAGGTTGAGGCAGCAATTTCTCAGACAACAGAACAGGCAACAAGCAATGGCGGAAGAACAGGCAAATCAACAACTAGCTCGTGCTGCACAGAATCCAATCCTGATGGCGAATAGCAACACGCGTCTCATGAGGGAGTACGCGTCCCCTGTATTGTATGATTTCTCTCCAGGAATCATATATCCAACGCCGAATGGTACCAGGTTCGAGATGAAATCTGTTATGATGAAGATTCTACTAATACAAGGTATTTGCATGACTCATAGTAATGAAGATTGAAGTTACTTTTAGTATGTATGACAACATGTGACGAAGATTTTAATCGTTTATGAGTAAAAGGCATTTAGTGAACTTAGTATGAGGCTAACTTCATTTGATGGCTATTTTGAATATAAGATATTTACTTATTTTGTATCTAAATTTTTTAGTTAAACTATAATTATATATATTTTATGATTAACTTTAAATCTGCTGGTGAAAATCTAAATACATAAAGGTATAACTTTTTTTAGTTTTCAACCATTAATTTATAATCATCATTTTTAGATTTTATGGCTCTAGAATAGTTTTGTTTTAATTGATAGTATTTTAGATATTGTTTTTTAAGAACTACCGTTAGGTTTGATATACTATTTGATTTAAGCAGTTTTATTCTTCTATTTACTTCATAATACGTATGTTCAAATTTTCAATTTTAGGAGATTTAGGATAGTTTGGTTGATTAGATCTTGTTTGACACTGTTAGATTTTTTTTACACTATATTTATAGGGATTTGGCAGCATGAGTATTTTTGTCCATTATTAAATTTTAAATAGTATCTAAATTAGCCACTCATTTTTACAAAGAAAAAGTTTGATTATTTTTCTAAAATGTCATTCTATTTTGGCTATTTGTACAATCGGAGCTTTTTTCTTCATATAGATCCACCCATTTTTCTTCCACTTGTCTAATTCTTATGCCAATTTTCTTAACAAGCAAACATAAACCAAACTTTAAGTTAAAAACATAAAGTCCAACAAAATCTCATAAAATTCTTAAAATAAAAAATCTCATTTTGAAACTCACTAATATGATGAATAATCAAATACAAAAGTACTGATAAAAGCGTACTTATTTGAACACTTAATATACTTAACTAATCACAATAAGTAGATCAACTTAAAGGGCAAAGAGGATCAACAAAGTCTTTATCATGACAAAATTGTTAAATACAAATATTTTCTTCATTTTCCCTCCTACTATTGTCTTCAAAATTGTGATCAAATCTCTATGTATCTCAAATAACATATTATCGCACATTCAACTAGCTAACAACAAAGCCAAAATAAGCACAACTCAATTAACATAATGTTTGTACCATTAATCTTAACGTTAGAATTGACTCCCCCATCTTACATATTGTAAATGGAAAAAAAAAAGAGTTTAAAGGTAATTTTGAAAGTTCATGAGTGTTTTTAAAAAAAAGTAATAATGGTTTCCATCTAAAACTAATGGTAATGATATTTTTTAAACATATCTTTTGAAGTTCAAAACGTATTTTTGACATAAAATGCATTATTCAGAGTACAAAACGAAATAAATGCTTATAATTTGGTTTTTTTCCCCCCTTTGATTGAATAATCTTTTTCTACAGCCAGACAAGGATGTTGGAGTAACATACTTGCATCTTTGTTTATGATTTCTTTCAAAACACTTTTGCTGAAAATCTTTTTCTTGGCCAGATAATTCTTTTGATATTGTTTTGAAAGAAAAATTAGAAAATTAGCCTACAACATAATAAGTATTTAAAAAATATCTTAAAATTTAGAATTATTTCATCATTAGATTTTTGCAACATTTTAGGACATTTTTAATCTTTAGATAGATTCTCTCTCCTTTTTTAATTTCATAATATTTTAAAACAAAAAATATATCATTTCTAAATTTATTATTAATTATATAAGAATTTAATTTTTTGAAAAATCATTAATTGCATTATCTCAACAATAAATTTGTAAAATGTTTCACTATAAAAAAATGGGTAGTTTTTCGACGCCTAAAATCGCCGAAAAATAGCTAAAAATTCGTGGAGAGATCATCTCTCCATGTTGTTAGTATCGTTGGGAGAATAGTAAGGGAATCCCCTATGGGAGATGATCTCCTGACACATGCAACCTTAGCATTGGGAGTTCTTACGATGTCAGAAGGTAGGGACTCCCGACGTCATGGAGAAACTGTCGAGAGTGAATGTTTCTCTTTGGTGTATTGTACCGTTAGGAGTTTGATTTAGAAATTGATTTTTTTTTTTGGCATTTCTATTATTGCTTTTTTAATTTTTTCTAAAATTTAAATCTCAATAACCTAAAATTTAGAACATAATAATTAAGCAATTCAAAAGTTTTCACATAAATTCAAATCAAACAATGTTTACATATATGACTAAATTTACATAAAAGAGAGAGAAGTGTGCTAGAGAATAATGTTTACATATATGATATAGTGGTCCACACAAAATATGTCTTGCGGAACATATAGGAGAAAGTTTGATTGACATGTATTGTGAGCTTGTGACTCCAAAAGACATCTCTGAAGCATTAAATTTACCTACAATTCAATCAAGTTGAGACATTAGAGCACACTATTATATTAAGATTAAACGTACGTAAAATTCTCAACCCATCCCACACAACATTCAAACTTCATAAACATAACAATTACAATAATTAATTCAAATCCACCAACGACCCCAATCAAACCTTGATGAATAGATAATGCTTATGGATGATTATAGAATTTTTTCTCTTTTTTTTTTTTTAAAAAAAAAAAAGAGAAAAACATGTAAATTTTTACAAGGATCATGCCAAAATAGAATGAACATAGTACCACTTTGAAGATTTCACAACTTTCTCTATAATGTGACAGTTTTGGTTCTTTCTTTCTAACTTTTTGGCTGGAATGTAACTCACAATACAAAAAGACATGAAATGACGGTGTACCATAGTCTTCAAGCTAAACTAATAGTAGAATCCAACATATTCCAAGACAAACCCTAGTCCTTTTACCAATAGAGAAACAATGGTGCTGACATTCAAAAGCTCTTGTGGGAGAAATTATTGGTACAAAAATTAAGGCCATGAAAATCACACACCAAGTAACGTAGATTTCAAATTTCTCACAACTTACACAATCCAAACCAAACGATAGAACAACCCCATAACAAGAAAGGGAAATAAAACAAAGACAAACAAGAATCAGAATTGATCGAAAAAGTAAAAAACCAGAGAGACAATTCAAAATCCAGAAACCCCTCAAAATAAATTTATAAACAAAAATGAAATTTCTGGGCGAAAAAACCAAAAGAGTACCTCATAATGTTAATGCGAAGATGATGCCGGAAGTCGAATGATCCAAGAGAATGACATAGGAAGTCGAAGTTGAAGGCAACAACGAAGTTGGCTGATAGACACTAAGACAGATGAAGACAGAGATGCGACGCCATACGACCGACGATGAAGACAGACGTAGTCGGCCGGAGATAGAGAGACGGATCAGTGATGAAAATAGGTGGACGATCAAACAGAGGAGACAGAGAGAGAGGTGTGCCAAGAGATCAGACAAACCCTAAGATTTTTGTCAATTTCTAGATTTGAAACGATTTGAAAAATTTAAACCTCATCTCCCCAACTCCCAACGAGTGGAGAGTTGGTATAAGCTCCTGATGGGATATATACGACGTCCAAAGCTAGTATATACTCCCGTCGCCCATTTTATGACTTCGGGAGACAACCTCTCTCTTGACTCCTAAACTCCCTATGGTTATTTTGTACGTCGGGACTCTTTTTTTTTTGTAGTGTTTAATTCTTTCCTTATTAACATCATTTTTCAATCTTAACTTTTCTGCTATTTATTAATTTTGGTAGATATTCATTTAATGCATGATATTTCAAATGATGGTTTTCTTCATTTTAGGAGATTTCATTTATTTTCTTCCATATTTCTTGCTGAAAATCTATCATTTCTCATTGAAATCTCAAGTATATGTCGAATATAATGGAAATATACTAAAAAACGTACATATACATCGTATATATCATGTTTTATTTTTTTTTTTTTGTTGTGTTTACAAATATACTAAAAAATATAAATATACATCACATACTATATTGTACAAATTGTCTTGTTCATGCTTTTATCAAATAGACCTTAGTTTATGTCAAAATATTTAAATATATAGTGCTGTATATATCAAATATACTTTATTTTCTCATTCAAATCTTATTGTCGATTCTTGCTTCATATATAAGGATAAGAATTTTTGGATTTTTGAAGAATTTTCTTGGTATAAATTTTAAAGATAAAACCATTTAGGAAGTTCACAATTGCGAGAAACCTCCCTTACTTTGGTATATATACATACATATACATACATATATATACACATACATATATATATACACATACATATACATACATATATATATACACATACATATATATATATACATACACACACATATATATATATATTAAAAAAACTAAATAGTATGAAGAGATGAAAATGTAAAATGGGTCAAAGTTTTGTGTAAAATATAACTTGTTAGGTTATTCATGTAAAAAAATAGAAAAGTTTAGGTTATAGGTTAGAAAGTCCTTATTGGAATGTGATGTTATTCGCAAGTCTCGAAACAATTCCTCTCACTTATCATATTAATCAAAATGCAAACCCCTAGTAACAATATTATGTTGTTTTATTAGATGTTTTTTTTTTAAATAATGTTATTTAATTAAGTATTGACAAAAATATAAGGTAGTTAGAAAAATATTGACAAAAATAGAGTTACAAATTTCAACACCTAGAATTTTTCTTGATTTTCCCAAATCTTTCATGTCAAACTCTTGCTTTAAAAGAGTCTTGACTTGTTTAAGGACTTTCTGAGAGTTCCATGCACGTAACATATCATCTATATATAGAAGTAGATACACCTTCAAAACTCTTGGTGTTAGTGTAAACACATTAGTTATAGGAGTTTCTCTTGAATCTAATTTTGTATACCATATAATCAAATCTATCATACCAACACCTAGAAGACCTTATAAGACCATAGATTGACTTATTTAATAAGAAAACTAAATCTTTTTCTCCCTTTTTTACATAACCCTGAGGTTACTTCACATCATTCAGATTGAGTGACCTCATCTCATCATTCATGGCCTTAATCTATCTAGCATCAGGACTATTAGTAGCCTCTTCAAAGCTTGTAGGTTCATTGTTACTTAGTGAAATAGCAACACTTAAAGCAACACTAGCAAAGTCTGATTCAACATATCTAGCATGGGGGCATAATTGTCCTTCTCGATTTGTCTCTTGCTAATGAATAGTTCAAAAGATCCTCTGTGATTCTTCTTGTTCATTAGCCACATCTTCCCCAACTTCTACTATACTTTCACTTTCAATCTCTAGGTTTTTGTTTTGAAGTAAAGGTTTCAGAGGCATTTTGTGGCAACACTACAAACCTTGTACTACTGGTTTTTGGCATGACTGTAGGTTGTTGTTCAATCAACATAAACATCTCATTTTCTTTGGACACAACATTCAAGCTATTGATGCATATCTTCTCAATAGGGTGCCATAACCTGTAACCTTTGACTCCTGGTGTAAAGCCCAAAAAACATACACTATACTGCCCTAGGTTTCAACTTGCCTTGGCTTTGATATATGTATCCCACATTCCCAAATATCTTCAAATGTTCTAATTTGGGAAGATGTCCTGTCCACTTCTCCTCAGGTGATTTTAGCTTAATAGAATGGTGTGGACATCAGTTTAGGGTATAAATTGTATAGGAAACAGCTTCTGCCTCGTATTTCTCAAGTATGAGTGTGTTTGAAAGCTGACACCTTACCCTTTCAAGTACTATTCTCTTAAGTCTTTCAGCCATCCCATTTTGTTGAGGTATATATCTCACTGTTTTATGTCTTATAATTCTATTTTTCTTGCAAAACCAATTGAATTTTTCTCCATAAAACTCTAAACCATTGTTAATTCTCAAATGTTTAATGTGTTTAGAGGTTTGTTTTTCAATTAAGGTCTTCCATTATTTAAATTTCCCAAAAACCTCATCTTTAGTTTTTAAGAAATATGCCCAAATTTTTCTTAAATAATCATCAATAAATGATAGGAAATACCTTGCACCACTTAGGGGGAGAGTGAGCTGGACTACAAAGGTTAGAGTGCACATACTCTAGAATTTTCTTAGTAGTGTTATTGCCCCTTTGGAAAACTCTGCCTTGTTGTCTTTCCAAGTATGCAATGCTCACATAAATGCAAATTATTTCCAACTCCATTAGGAAGTATGCCTTATTTTGATAGGACTTGCAATCCTTTCATACTAATGTGTGACAATCTCTTGTGCCATAGTTCATCTTGTGTAAGGTCTCCATCTGAAGCAATTAAAGCTGACTGTGTCATCTAAACATCTTTGATGATATACATGCCATTGATTTTTGTAGCCACAATAACCACTTTTGAGTCTTTTGTTATCTCAAAAGTTCCTCCAACTTTTCTATACTCACATCCTATGGAATCAAACATCCCTAATGATAGGAGGCTTCTCTTCAAGGTTGGGACATGCCTTAGTTTTACTGAACCATCTTTCATTTTTAAAGAAACAAAGTCTATTCCAACAACCTTACATGTATTGTTATTTACCATGTAGATCAATTCTCCATCCCACTTCTTATAAGTGCAATACCATCCTTTAGATGGTGTCATATGGATTGAGCATCCGGAGTCTATCACCTAATTTTGGGTTTCCATAGAATTCTAGCTTGCACACTCATGAGTGGCTGCCAAAGCATCTGAGTACACAAAGAAGTTTTCTCCCACAACTGTCTCTGTCTGTTTTCCACTTTTATTATTCTAGTTCAACTTCCTTTTCTAGGAATAACAATCCTTCTTCATATGTCCCATTTTGTGGCAAAAATTTCACTTGATCTTCGATTTTTTTTCACCATTTTGTTTCCCTTTACCAGTGTTTCTTTGTCTTCCATTTTGAAAATAGCCTTTCACCCCCTTATTGTTCTTTCTTAGTCATTTGCAACTCAAGTTCTCGAACTCTGATTGCTGAAACAATAGCTTCTGTTTTGATTTTCTCTCTTCCATACTTCATAGCTACCTTAACATCCTTGAATGAATCTGGTAATGAATTCAACAAGATAAAAGCTTCATTTTCTTCATCTGTGTTATCTTCTATTGACTTGAGTTCTAAAGATAATCTCTTGAAATCATTTAGATTTTCTGTAAGGGATTTAGCAGTGTCCATTCGATAGGTAAAGAATCTTTCCCATAGGAAAGCCTTGTTTGGTAAATCTTTATTGAGATATATCTCGTTATGTTTGTTCCAAAGATCATAGTCAGTCTTCTGATCAACTATCGACTTAGCACACTGTCAATAAAATTTAAGACTATGGTTCATAAGCATTTACCTCCATAGTCTCTTTTTCTATATTCGTTAGAGTGGTTGGTAGCTTTGTCGAATCTGAGATGGCCAAAAGAGCCTTCTGTTATCCAAGAACTGCTTTAATTTTTGCCTTCTATAACTCAAAGTCTAATCTTCCATCAAATTTTTCAATTTCAGATCTTGTTGCAACCATTCTTGAATTTCAATATTACTGTTCTTTGAATCTTGATCTTTAAGAATCTGAATCTTGGTCTTGGTCTGGTCTTGGACTATTCTTGGCTCTGATAACACTTATTTAGTTTAAAGCCCAAACAGTTTGGTTGAAAAGAAACTTCTGTGAAGAATATACTTCCATGTAGTCTCCCTTAATACCACACACGTGTATTGCACTTAGAAAGAAGATAACCCAAATTGAATTAATCTTCTACTCTCAATACATGCAAAATTCCACAATTCTCAACCTTTCTCTCTTGTTCTTTCAAGAACTTGAAGAAGAGGATGAGGATGGAGGTAAATCAAGGCTGAAAAAGATGAAGATCATGAAGAAAGATAGGAGAAGATGAAGATCAGAGTTAAGGAAGAAGAAAAAAACACAATTTTAAAGTGGTTCGACAAAATAGCCTACGTCCACTATGCAAGGGGGGTAAATTTCTTTATTGCCTTTTCAATTCTTATAGAGATATACAAAATGAACTCACTCCCCTCCGAACTTACTTCTGTTCTTATTTATATTTAGAATTTACAAGAGTGAAAGAAGGTTGAAGGTAAGCTTGGAGGTTACAACAGAAAACAAGTATGCTCTTTGTATCTTTTTTAACAATAATCATTTGATTTTTAACTTTTAAAATAAGCTTTTTATTTGTTATGTACTCAATTTTTTTTGTAAGTGCTTTAAAAACCAAGCTAAATTTAGATTTAAAAATGATACTAAAAACTTGTTTTCATTTTTTAAATTTGACTAAGAACTCACTTGTTCGTTCAGAATGGATGATAATTGTTCTAATTTCCCTAAATCTTTTGAAAGTAGCATATGTTTGCATGGAAAAATAGAACTAAATTTCTTTCAATATTTTAAACATTCATTATAGGGCATCGAGCTCCAAGTGCATCTAGTTTACTATTTTTCCAAATTATTGGTGATAAAAAAAAAGTGACAATAACAAGAGCTAGAGTTAAAGGATTTCAAGAAGGATTAAATGCTTGATTCCAAACTAAGTTTCTAGCATATGGTGAAATATTGTAACCTTTCAAGCTTCAAGGTCACCGAAGAAACATAATGAATATGAGAATTCAGATTTATCTACACTCTTAATGCATTATGTATCAATTTAAATTAATTTATTTACATTTATGAAAGTTTATGTATGGAGTTGAAAACTTTTGGCTAAATCTAGACTACATAAATGAAATGTTACGTCATTCTATACTGGCTTTTCAATTAGTATAAATATTGTACTTTGGTTCTTTGTGATATTGAAGTATAAGTCGATTTTGAATGATTTTTTCATAGAGTTTAATCTCTCAAGCTTTTCATTCTTTCTTTGTATTCTCGTGTTTGTAATGCATGTTTTAGAACTTTTAATCTAGTTTGATCAATTAGATTGTGGAGAGTTCGAAATCTTGAAGATAAGAACAAATTCTCCTTTTTTCTTGTTCTTTGACCAATCTTTTTAAGCCAAATCTGTTTAACTTTCTGAGGGGTTGTTTATCATTTAATTATCAAGAGTATGTTCTTTTATCATTGTAGGGGTTCAACTTGAATAAGAGAAGATCTCAAACGTAATTGAGGTAGTTCCCTTTATCAATTGGATTTAAATCTATCTTTGAATTAAATTGAGGTTGAGATATTTTTATGGAACATTGTGGCTGATGATTAAAATTGAAAGTTTTGAATAGAAAATGTCTAAAAAAAGTTCATATTTGGACTTGCATCAATCGACTATTTAGAAGGGGGATTGGAAAAACTTTTAGGGTGCGTTTGGCGTATAGAGTTGGGTTGAGTTGAATTGGTAATAATTGTCCGTGTTTAGGGTGCAGAGTTGAGCTGAGTTGGTAATAATTGTCTGTGTCTTGAGTGTAGATTTGAACTGAGTTGGTTTAGAAGTCTAGTTGTTGTTGTGATTGTTGTTATTATTGTTGTTGTTGTGTTATTGTATTATTGTGTTTTTTTTTTTGCTTAACTTTTTGTGCTACCATTCAACTACACATACCTTCCCAAATTCTTAGCACTCTTTTGAGATGTGAACTCAATAAATAAAATTATATTTTTCAATTTCTACATGTAACTATTGCACTTAATGTAGACAAAATACTAATATTTATATAATCAACAACCCTACAATATACTTTAACGGTCGTGGAACGTATGCGTTGAACATGCATAAAAAATAAGATTTCCATTAGGGTTATATTTACATGTTCAGTTTTTTCACAAAAAATATATAAACATGTGTTGAGATTTATGCTCTAAATCTCATGGTTTGTAATGTATAAACAAAATTTATTTATTTAATAAAATAACGAGTTATTTTATTTGACATTTAGACTTGTATGATTCAATCCAATAAATTAAGATCCAAGATTATTTCATGTAACTTAAACAGTATGTGGTTGACATATAGATGAATCATGTTCAAGTTTTAATCTAAATAGTCCATAGTATATAGATAAGGTTGGGTACTTTATCCTGACAACACTGAGGACACGACCCACTTTGTAATCGTTACAAATAATTTGATCTAATTCGTTCACGTAGAGGCATGAGAGTGAGGGTATCCTTATAAATAGTTTGTATAGGATTGGACCGCGAAATAATTAATCCCTCTTTATAATACTGTTGACTGAAGAGATTAATATTTCATAGGATAACCATATGTAACTTGATCTCAATCCTCAATGAGTTATGAACTCTTGCCTGTGAGGGCTTGCCCTTTGATTTGTATGGGTGAGAGTGGCTCGTATCATCGACTCAATACATTTGGGGACAAAACCGAGTGGAGAGCTGGGAATATAGCTACACAAGATGGAATTCACTTCTTCCCATCTTTAGGGTAAATAGGTGAGTTATTCCCTTAGTGCTGACTCTGAGTCTTGAACAATGAGGCCCCTCCCTCTCATTGGTCAGAGAGAGATTTTGTTTATGGTAGGACTATAAACAGGTTGTTCATTAGAGGATTTGTGGGACTTAAGGAACAAAAGGTAATTACAAGAGTAAAATGCTAATTTGACCCAACTGTAATTATGAACGACTTATGAAGGATCAAACTATTGATAATGGTTATATCCATAGACACAGAAATATTCAACAATGCGAAGAGTGTAACTATGTATCTGTAGTTGAGTGACCGATAGTTAATGAATGTTGATTTATTTAATTAAAGAATTTAAATAATTAATCTCGAATCATTGAAGCTTCTAATCTATAGGTCCATTAGGTCCCCTACTAGCTCGCTGAGGGTAAACAAAGATTAAATAGTTTTGAAAGAATTTGAATTATTCAAATTACAAGGGAATATATGTTAATTGTATGCGATACAATTAATATAATGTATATAGATACATTATATTATAAAGTTAATTTCGAATGAGATTCAAAATTAAACTATATAATATGAGAGAATAATGTATTTGAATAAGATTCAAATATTAAATAATATGAATGAGATTTATATTAAAAAAAAGGTTAAATTTAATGTGAATGGGATACACATTAAAATTATAGGTTATGAGAGAGAAATACATTTGAATATGATTCGAATATAATATCAATTAAATATATGATATTTTATTAACTAATGTTAAATAATTAGATTAAGTAATAATTATTTAATTAACTAAATTAAATTTGATTTAATTTAAAATCAAATTAAATAAAAATCCTCTGCAATTATAGGGTAGTTGAAGAGAGTGGGGTGAAGGGAATCAACTCCTATCATGTTATGAATAATGTTGCGCTAAGATAGATTATGCGTTGAATTGTAGCTATGTTACACGTTCAGCTATGCGTTTGTCACAAGTTTTCTTATATCAAGTCCAAGTTTTCTTAAGTTTCTCAGTAAGTACCAAGGTCGAACACAGGGACTCTTTACTAAAGTGTTTGTGTGGTTAATGTGTTTTCGACGAGAGCTAATCAAAGTACAACGGAGGAAAATACTTGTGATCATGAACCTACTCGATGAAATTAACTAAGCAATCGATGAGCAACTTAAGAATGATCTTGAGAATTCTAAGAAAGCAGTAGCTTTAGCTTGTAGTGGAAAATGAATGGAGGAAGCAGGGTTGGGGGAAGTCAGTTCCAAGTTCCTAAATCTAACATCAAGGGTAATCTAGGCTCTCTAACATTCGTTCATTGCACACTCTCAGCGACTAGCCACATTTGTCATATCTCTATGACGCATGAATGATGTTGTGTTGAGCATAAAGTTATTTTTATTTCTAGAAATATGTCTTATTTTACTTAGTGAGTTCCACAACTACTTACCCTCTCGGGCAATTGGTTATAGCTACTCAACTCTATGTGATCATAGGCAAGAATTGACGTAGTAATGCACTAAATAAACAGGATTAACCTTCAAAGCTTAAACTTAGCTCATGGTATTAATCTTCCCCTTTACCCCATAGAATTTAGCTACCCATGGCAAAGGAAAAAGAAATGGTAAAGGTAGATGAGATGATGAAAATAATCATGATAATATATAGAAGTAGAAGATGCCGATTACAAAATGAATTAATGTCTTAATAACAAAATGTAATACAATAAAGAAAAACGAGAAGTAAGAAGTGATGTGCAGTTATTAGCAATCTCTTGCTTCAATCTGATGAGGTACTAAGGCTGTTGGTGAGGCTGATGGCAATGCAATATGGAGAAGGCTCTCTCAAGCACTTGCTCTGGCGAGTTCTTCCGGTGGTAAATCGAAGGGTCTTTTGGAAGTGGAGAATGCTCTAGAATGCTCTCAAATGTGCTGTTGCTCATGGTCTAAAGATTTCGACTAAGGATTCACCTCTCTGTCGTCCGAACTCTCGAACCTCTTTTCTCAAGTGTCAAGGCTCTATTGTTAGAGCCATGCGCTGACAGATTTGGGTCTCTCGCTTTGATTAGTCACCATCTTTGACTTAGCTGGGGAGAAGTTTAGCACTACTATCATAGTCAACATTCTAAAGTTGTGGCAGAAGATCCACTGGGATTGTGTCAAAGATCCCAAGGCATGTAGTCAAATGTTCCTTCATCGGGTAAGAGTGTCACACACCTTTCTAGATTACCCTCTTAATCCAAGAAATGATGTGAAGATAGCAGTTGACAACTATCTTATGACAACTACTATCCAACCTGTTCCTACAAACCTGTATCCTTAGCACGTGTTGACCTGATAGTAGTTAAAGAAAATCTTATCACAATTACATACATAATCTAGTCTATCACTTAACTACACAGGTGCTACTGTCTAGAATATTTACATCCATTTACATCATAGTCGTCCAAATAACAAATATTTACATGTACCACATTTGTCTCCAAAATTCTACCTTGAAACCCAAATGTGTACAGACAAAATTAGGGTTTAAACAGGACAAGTAGATCACCTAAACTTCAAGTTACTGGAAAATTCTCATAGTGACTGACTAGTAGATCTACTCGGCTTTGGGACGTCAATAGCTACCTGGGTAGAGAAAAATGTAAAAGAATGAGCTTAAAATACCCAGTGAGTGACTATTTAAAATAAAACATGCTTTTAACATAAATAACATAGACATGATTTCTCATAAAGCATTTATATGATCATTTTCAGGGTTTTGAAATAAAACTGAGAACACGAAAACATATCATATGTTAAACCCTGAGATGAAGCTCATTATTATTCTTATAAAACACCTCTACTCCTCTGTCTGAATATATGGAAAATCCCTTTTGCTCAATCCATGTTAACCTTAGTTGAGAGAGAGCCCTTTTGCTCGATCTCATCAACGTCAACAATATGGGTCATACGTACACGTTAGGCTGGATTGGGTCCTGACCACCTTACCATACCTTCGGTGTCGAGGATCACTAGTGTAACTAAACTCTGGGTACCTTACCATACCTTCAGTACCAACTCTGGGTACCTTACCAGACCTTTGGTACCATACAAGGCACAAAACATTTAAAACATACTACAAATATAATAACAGAATACTCATGTGAGTTAATCATACTTCATAAATTCCATATCATCACATAGTGCCTTCTAAGCAATAAGTATAAATCATAGGCATAAAGTTACTAAAATCGTATGCTAAATTCACATATGAAATCCCGTTTATTTGAAAACATGGATCATGTGACCAACCTATGAGTAAAGCATGCATTGTAAAAATTAAGGTTTTAAATAGCATGTTGCATTAGTTATACATTGAAACCATCTGCAAAATTGATTATTAGTGAACATTTATAAAAACTTGTCACTCACTGTCTTAAGCTACTTTTTCAAGGGTTTGTAAGCTTCTCCTATTTGCGCTTGTCCTGAAATAAGAAAAGGTCCCTTGGTCAATATAATTAGCTCCATTTTCAAGCTTAACGCATAAACTTAACTTACTAGTAATTTCATCGCACCATGAACAAGTCCACTACATCCTATCCCATCTCATCGCATCATCTACTCTTAGCCATTTTACCTTACAACTTCGCTGAATGGCGGCAATCCCTCACTCACGGTGCTCGGGTAGGCACTAGAACACATTTTTTAGCCTATGCGATGAGCGTCCACTATATGACACACTCAAAGCGTCTCGACTATGAACACTTTGTTAATGCTTACACGCATTATCACATATCATCGGCTGGTCAACTGCTTGCTTATTCTCTAGATGCAACTGCCTGCTTATTCATCCACAATACCATTTCAGATTTCAATCTTCTAGATTCCATTACTCTAACTCCAGCCATTAACTAGCTAGACTTCCTTTAATGAATTCACTCATAGACATCTTAACTCTCTTATCTTAGAATTTGAGCATCAACTTCCTTTGGATCGATTGGAAACCCTCAACTCTCTCCCAAGCTTGCCCGAGGGTTTTTTAATACTTCCTGAGCTTCAGATGGTAAAACAGTTAATTAAATGGCCCTTAGGCGTAGAAAATTTTTGGTAAAACAGTTTCCTTCTTTATAAGGCCTATTTATACTTAGGCTTGCATGAATCATCTTACTTAATTAAATGCCACCTGATATACTAATCCATAATTAACATTTCTAAGACCACCACCTAACCCACTTACTAATTGTTTAAGTTGAACACTCTAACTTAACTTCATTGCATGGACTTGCGGCCATTTAAGCCATTTCATGGTCATCACATACTTCTAGCCTTCATCACTTCCTCTGAACGGCATCTTCAACGCATTGGTTCATAGCCGCCTCTTTGTCGATTAGCCTTCACCATTTGCATACGAGATTGGTCACATACTTCCTCTATACCAACATCGACCATTTTTCCTCATCCAAGAGCCATATTACTTCTTCCACGATCTTCCACATACTACATAGCTGTACTTAGCCATAATGTCCCCTTCTTGGACTTCTGGCCACATAGTTCAACAAAACTAGCTGCATGACGTGTCATAGCTCCATCGCATAAAAGCCTCTACTTTCCTTTAAGTGTTAACTCATCTCTACTTCACCCGAGAGCTTAACATTCCACATTTAGCATATTTTTCTTGTCCTCTAAGTACCTGAGGGTATGAATTTCTAACACTTAGAGTATTTTTCCTTATTCCATCTCACATACACACACATTAAGCTTCCTATACACTTCAACTGATACAAACATCATAAGTACATATTGACAAGAGCTTAAATACATAATTAAGAGGACAAACATAATTAGCTAATAAAACAAGTTTAGGGGTTTACAAAGAGCTCGACGCATACTGACAGATCCTGCGATCAAATGCAAAATATAACACTTCGGCGTAGGTTAACCCATGATATGTGGTTGATAACTTGTAGAAATACAAGTTATTGTAGCCTTTTACTTAGAATAATGAGGGTAGATAGGCAGATCATGCGTCAATAATGCTAGGAATTCATGCTAAAAATGATACTTGCGCTGAAGTGCACAAAAAAACCCTGATAACTGCATATTATGAGTTAACATGCGTTAATGTGTATATTTTGAAGTTATCACAGGAGTTGATCGCATGCATTGATCTTGATGAAGAAATATTAATCACATGCCTCGAGATATCTGATCTTGTTCCAACGGATTTCCTGCTGCAACTTCAGAGGATGACCATGATGTTGGTTTAAACAAGCATACAGGAGAAGACTTCAAGATCATTAAGCACTCTAATTCATTAATTTTAGCATGAAATCAAGCATGTTCATACAATATGAAGAGGGTTTCGGAAATACCTTTGAAGAACTCCTTTGATCTTCACAAATCAACACCAATCTCCTCAACTACAGGTTGTGAACCACCAGAAGATCTTCCTTACTATTCTCTAGGACCATAGATTGAGTTATGGGACTCAAATTGGGTTGAGATTAGGGAAGAATTTTAGACGATAAGATGTTTTCTGCAGAAACTCGAATAACCTCTTCTTCAATCTCTAAAACAAAAAATTTTAGCTTTTGCATGCCAAATTCTCAACTCAATCTTGTGTGTTTTATTCATCTTCAGCATGCTAAGAGTCTTCATCAAATGAAGACACCACCTACTTCCCCAATTTAGGTGGATTTGAGTGGAATGCAAGATGTTTTTCAAAGTGGGAAAATCCCACATTTAGTGGGTTTCTCCAAAACACCCAATTTCTTTTAAAACTGAAATTTATTTTAAAAATTAAAAATAATTTCTGTTTTAATTCCTTTAATTAAACTGAAATTTTAATAATTAAATTTTTAATAAAATTAATAATTAATTAAATAATTTAATTAATTTAATATAATATTAAATTAAGTAAACACCAATTCCACTACTATGAATCCCTATTCATGTAATTTGATATTTAAATGGAATTTAAATATCAACCAATTCTCCAATTCCCTTACTTTAAATTTGAACATTTCAAATTCACTCATCATGCTATTCTAAGGTTTATTTTGTTTGTGAGCTAGTAGGGGGACCTAATGGACCTCCAGATCATGGGTTCCAACGATCCGAGATTAACCAGCTAAACTCTTTAACCTAATTAAACAAAATTCATTAACTACTAGGTCACTCCACTAAAGCCTAGTAGTTGCACTCCTCTCAATGTGGATATATTGTGTCCACTCGATATAACCATAATTAGTAAGTTAACCCTTCACAGGTTGTTTGTAATAACGGCTGGGTCAATAGCTATTTTATCCCCGAGATTACCTCTAGTTCTTTAAGTCTCACTGATCCTCTATTGAACAATTGGTTTGAGATCCAATCATTAAATTGAGTCCCTAAAATGGGTGGCTTATTGTGCCGATGCAGTTGAGCCAACCCTCACCCATGCAAATCTAAGGATAATACCGAATAAACAGGAGTTCATAGTTAGCTCAAGATTAAGGTTAAGTTACCTAGGTCATCGCTTTGAAATAGTCAGACTTAAACAGTAAATAACATTATAAAGTAAGAGTACTTATTTCTTGGTCCGATCTTATGCACTTTTTACATAGAATGCCCCCACTCCTCATGTCTCCACATGAACGTATATGTAGGAATATAAAGAACACATGCACAACAGAAGCAAGGATCAATAACATTCTAATTACATAAAAACAAGAATAAGCATGCATAAGGGATAGAAATTACAACCTTTATAGAATCCATCACAATCTTCCTCTCCCAAGCTCGATCGACACCACCAACAATAAATCTTCACTATTCTCTAGTTGAAGAACATGATGGTAGGATCGTTTTATTAGTGAAAAAAAGGGAAAATCACTTTAATAAAAGGAGAGTAAAGAGATATAGGTGGAAGACTTTTGGTCAAAAGTCAAAGAAGCATTAGATTTTTCAAAATTCAAAAATCAAACTATTTATAGAAAAAATACATGCAAAATCCTATCTTGCATGTCTTCCACCTCAGACTCCACTAGCTTGTAAACTTTAGGTGTTAAGCTTGGGAAGTGCCACTTCAAAGCCCACTTAGTTAGTGGAAAAATCCAACAATTGGACTTTTTCCACTAACTAATTTTTTATTAAAAAATGAAAAACAATTTTCAAATTTTAGAAAATTATTTCATTAAAACAATTTCAATTAAATAAATAAAACAAATTTATATCACATATTAAATTGTCTTTGACTCCTAGCTTTGATTAATCACATTAATCAAGTTTAAAAAAACACTTTCATGCTAATGATCAAGTATACTCTAAAAAATAACTAATTAATAAATTAATTATTTAATTATAAATTATATCTCATATAAAATACAATTTTTCCTAAAGGCCAAATTTGAACATTTCAAATTCTTACTTCACCTAGTTTTTCAATTTTGTCCGTATTGAGCTTGCAAGGAGACTCGATGGACCTACAGATCATGGACTCCAATGATCTGAGACTAACTGGTCGAACTCTTTAACCTAGCTAATCAACATTCATTAACTAACAGGACTTTCCACTATAACCTGTAGTTGCACTCCCCTCACTGTAGATATATTATGTGTCCATTTGATATAACCGTCATCAATAAGTTGATCCTTCATAGATTGTTCGTAACCTCAGCTAGGTCAAATGAACAATTTATTTAGGATCATAATCACTAAATCCATTCCCTCTCAAGCCAACGAGAGGATGGGGCCCCTTGTTCAAGACCCCGGATCAGCCCTTAAGAGAACAACCTTTCTACTATCCCTAAAATAGGTAAGAGTGAATTCCATCTTGCAAATTCTATGTCCCAGCCATCTACCCGGTCTTATCCCTGAAATGGGAGGCATATTGAGCAGCGATGTTGAGCTTACCCTCACCTATGTAGATCAAGGGACAATCGCAAATAAACAAGATTTTATAGACAGCTCAGGATTCAGATCAAGTTATCTAGGTCATTAATAAGTGAAATTAAGTGTTAATCGTAAACGGTGTTAATACGTAATAATGATTATTTCGTGGTCTGTCTTACACAATCTCATCGTATAGAACACCCCTGCTTAGATGTCTCTACATGAACGAACTAGTCACATCGTTTAAGACACTTTACAACATTTGTAACAATCATAAAGCAGGTCGTATTCAATATTATCTCCAGAAATAGGTACCCAACCTAATCTAAGTACTATAGATTGTTTAGGCTATTTTACTTGAACTTGATAAAGTTTATGTCTCCACATATAGTCCAAGTATTCATGAAAATAACCAAAGGTTCATAGTTTATTGGATTTAGAGTTATTAAACAATCAACAACACTTATCTGAGTAAACTTCATATATGTTTACTGTTTACAAAACTACAAGTTTTAGGATATACAACCCAACAAAATCAGGATCACTTCATTTGTAGCACTTTACAACATTTGTAACATCTACAAAGTGGGTTGCATCCGATAGTGTCCCCAGAATAAGGTACCAAGCCTTATCCGTATACTATAAACCATTTTGGCTACCTACTCGAACTTGATCCACTTTTATGTCTCCACATAAAGTTCAAGTATTCATGTGTTAGCCGTGGATCTTTAGTTTATTGGATTTATTTCTAAAACGAGATGAGCAATTCATATATTAAATAACAACTTTATGGAATCAAAGTTCAATAACATCTTTATTGATTAACAAAATAAGTTTATTGTTTACAAACCAAGAGTTTTAGGACATAAAACCAAACACATGATAATAATGCTGACATCCTCACCCTTCTTGTTAAGGATGGTGACTATCCATTACAAAATCCCCGAGGTCATCAGAGGGTGGCTCTATAAATAGAGCCTTCACATCAATGGCAAAGTATTTAGGAACTCTGCCTTAGGTAGAATCTTGTGTTCACAGGCGATAACACATTCAAGAGTTTCTCTAAGAGTTTTTCATTTCCATAGATCACCTCCGATTGATGACCGGAACTACACTGGAGCAAGAGTCTGAGAAGGCCTTCTCCATTTCATGCTAACATTCCATCACCAGCAGCCTTGGCACACATTTGTTGGAAGCAAGAAATTACTAAAAACTAGTTGTCCATCTTTCTATCTTATCTCTACTGTTGCATTGCATTTTGGCTTAAGACATTAATACATCTTGTAACCAACACATTTATCTATATATCATCACGTTTACCTTCATTATCTTCCTTATCTTAACCATCGCTTTCTCATTTACCATGTTAATCTTCACAGGGTTAGGGGAAGGTTAATGTTGTGAACTAAGTTGAACCTTTAGAGGTCAATCCTATTTGCTTAATGTATAATTATTTGAATGCTTGCCTTTGATCACTCATTGACTCAAGCAGCTATGACCAACTATCTGGGAGGGTAAGTAGTTGTGGAACTCACTAAGCAACGTAAGAAGTGTTTCTAGAGATAGAAATAACCTTATGCTCAATGCATCATCATTATGCATCATAGAGATAAGACAAGTGTGGCTAGCCACCGAAAGGTGTGCGACAAACGGATGATGCGAGCCAGGATTCTACTTAAAGCTAAACTTAGAGATGTGACATTGATTTCCCTTAAACCCTGCTTTTCTTATGCATTTTTATTATGCGTTAAAGCTGTTGTTTCCCTAAAGACTCTCATAATTATTCATCAAATGCTCACTGCTTATTTAGTTGGTTTAGTCGCATTAGTTAATTCATCACATACTAGTTAGTCACATGCTTCGTACTTTCTTTATTTTAGTCATTTAGATTCTGCATGAAACACATTACTTTACAACTGTCTTTAGCTGCAAGTCCCTGTGTTGGACCTTGAATCATCTCGAGAAACTTGTGATCTTGTTATGCTCGGCAAGAGAACAAGAAAATTTGTGACAAGAGCGCATGATCAAACTATTAGGGTTGATGCCCTAAATCTCATAAGGTCTTATAGTTTGTAATTATAATGTATAAACATTTTATTTATGTAATAAAATATATGATGTTTTATTTCATTTTTAGTTTCATTAACCACAAACCAATAAACTAAGATCCAAGGTTATCTTGTAGATTAAACATGTATGTAGAGACATACGGGTGGATCATGTTTTGAGTGTTAACCTAAATGGTCTGTAGTAGATGGATAAGGCTGGATACCTTATCCTGGTGACACTATGAGTATGATCTACTTTATAGATGTTACAATTTTTGTAAAGTGGTACAAATGATCTGATCCTAATCATACATGTGGAGATATATGAGTGGGGATATTCTATGCAAAGGAGTTTGTATAAGACTGGACCACAAAATGTTTAGTTTATTATATAACGTCATTCATAATAAAGACTACATTTCACTAGGATGACCATAGGTAACATGACTTGAATCTTGAGTGAGTTGTGAACTCCTACCAATGAAGATGGTCCTTTAATTTATATGGGTGAGAGTGGTCTGATCGTTGACTCAACAAGCCTACCATTTTGGGGATTCATCTGATTGGGGAGCTAGAAACACAACTACACAAGAGCGAATTCACTCCTTCTCCAACATCAGGGTAAGTAGATAAATTGCTCCCTTAAAGGCTGATTCTAGAGTTTGAACAATGTGGTGCCACACCCCCTCCTGGCCTGAGAAAGGTCTAATCATAGTTGGACTATGATTTATTGTTTATTAGAAGGACCCGTGGAACTTAAGGAAATAGATGTAACTACAGGGACAAAACAATAACTTTGGCCCAACTGTACTTACGAGCAATTTGTGAAGGGTCATCGTAATATTGATTGGTTATATCCAATGGACATAGAAATATATCTGTAGTGTGAAGAGTGTAGTTATCTGTCTTTAGTGAAGTGCCCGACAGTTAATGGATAGTAAATAATTTAATTAAAGAGTTTAATTAATTATTCACGTACCATTGGAGCTTCAAGCTATAGGTCCATGAGGTTCCCTCAGTAGTTCAACGAGAATAAATGATAAACTGTTTTTGAATTAATTTGAATTGTTCAAATTAATTGAGGGAATTATTTATACATGATATAATTAATTTAATTCTAATTATATATGATATAATTACTATAATGTATTTGATATATTATAATATAAAGTTTATTTGAGAGGAAATAAATATTTGAATATGATACAAATATTAGTTATGTGAATTGGATTCATATAATTAATTTAATATAAATCAGATTTATATTAAATATCATGGTTAAGAGAATTAACCTATAGGCTATATTGTATTTGATACAATATAGAAACTATAGGTTATATGTTACATGAGATATAACATACATATATATATATATGTGTGTGTGTATGTATAATAAATTAATTATTATATATAGATATATATTATATTAATTTAAATTAATTATTATATATAGATATATATTATATTAATGTAGGAGTTGGCAAAAGAGGATATGATCATCTTCATCCTTCTAGATCCAAGGTGTGATAGAACAATTTTGTATTATTTTTCCCGCTCTCTCACTCTACTTTCTAAAAGAAAAATTCTCTTAGATCCCTTCTCTCACCAAAATAGCCAGAACCCATAATTTCTGGTTCTCATCCTAAGATTACAGAGGAAATCAAGTGGTGGTGATCCATTCAGTTTGAGTGTTTTTATGTGAAGATCAGATCTTCAAAAGTAAGGGATCTTGAACCTTAAAATTTTATTCTTCTATATTTTTTTAGCATGTTGTATTTTATAACTTAAATGCATAATCTTCTATTCTTCTACTGTAAATTATTAGATCTGTGAAATTTGGGAAAATGGGGACGATCCACTTTCTCTCAATTAACTGGTTCCTTCACAAGCTACATTAACGCACATTCAGCTTAGCGCATAACCATATTTAATGCATATAATCATCGAACGACAGTCAGCAGGGTTTTCAAATGTACTTTAGCGCAAATATAGTTTTAAACATGAATTCTTAGTATTATCAATGCATATTCAGCCTGTCTAACCTCCTTATTCTAAGTAAAAGGTATAATAACTTGTATTTCTACAATCTATCATACACCCAAATTTAGAATGATGCTTGTCCTCAACAATATCTTTTACTAAGGAAATTCAAACTTATTCTACACTTCTAAGTTGCACTGACTAGCTTTTTAGAATGTTGCACACTTGCACTCCTTTCTCAAGCAACACTACTCTCTTACGCTTAGTCACTTCTTCTGAGATATATTTTCTAAGTTTAAATCAGACAAGCATCCACTCAAAAATCTTTTACTCATTTTAAACATTTTTGTTTCCTCTTTTTGTAATGCGTTTGTTTTAAGAAAATTTTAAAATCTTGCGATTACTTACTCAAATTTGTAAGCAGGGTGTTGAACTTGGTTACATCCTTTATTTTGGCTTATCCCCACGGGTGTCATGCAAACATCAAACTACGATTGCGTGCCAAGTTCAACTCAACTTTTATCTTAGCCAAGTTTAACCTTTGTCAGACATTGGATTTGTTTTTATTTAATGTTACTTAAAATGTGTTGGTCCTGGTCACCTACCTTCGTTTTAGCTTTCCTGCACGGATTTCATGCGAAGTATTCAACTTAATTCTTATCAGGTTGGGTTTTTCCCTTGTGTTGACAGTGGATTTCATTATTAGTGTAAACTTGTGATTGTACATGTAATTTTTCTTTATGAAAGTAAACACAATGTTTAAGTTAAATACATTTGCTCAGACCTCTCCCACCCCCAAATTTTTTTAAGTAGCAAGGTCCTCATTGTTAAAAGCTAAAAACAAAATCATTTAAAAAAATTTGTAAAGATGTTTGAGTAGAGGCTTGCGCGCATCAAAATTTAGACTGTTAAACTATGAAAAAGCTACTAAGGCTAAGCAAACTATGCGACTCTTAGTGAGTGGACTTAGTGAAATTACATAATTATCATCACAGTTGCTAATTCGTCAATGCACAAGAAGGCATAAAATAAAAAAGAATTTCAAAAGGACAAAGCATACAGGATAACAAGTAAAGGAAGATAAATGAAAAATCGTGAGCACAATCAACTAGAGAATTCATGGCATTAGAAAATATAGTGCGTCGAATACAAAAGTAAATAAAAAAAAAGGATAAATACAACTCCCAAAATTACACCCCCAAATTTAAGTTTGCACTGGAGGGTCATCATCCTTGCGTTCAGGATCAGGGCCTTCTTCATCTTGGAAGTGCAGAGGCTCGCGAAGGTGAGATAGAATGGTTAGGCCAATAATCAGGTGTGCTAATACCTCTTGGAGATAGGAAATTAATAATTCGAAGTATTCGTGGGTGCATTAGTTCTAGTGGTGCATATGATGGTGAACCATGGAAACGTCGCGCTACAATTGATGAACAGACTTGGAAAGGGGCCACTGTTCGCTGTATTTTTTATTCTTAATGGTGCTTATGATGATAAATGTAAATGGTGATGAATGATTATGGTGAATGAAGAATTGAATTGATCTCTTTTGGTATGAAAATATTGCGATGTGTGGAAACCTTGTTAGTACATACAAGTTCTCTTAAGCTAGACCCAAGTATAAATCTAACCTAAGTTTTCTGCCAAGCCCAAGGTCGAACGTAAGGATTCTAGAATATAATAATGCAGTGTTTATTTTTGGATCTATTGCAGAGGTTTCTTAATTAGCTGATAGGCATGTTATTTACATTGAGCTAATGGCATGCATGAAAGAGGGACATAAGAGTTATAAGAGGAAAAAATGGGTTCGAGGATGAGTGGCTTTAAGTGTAAATGGTATGCGTTGATTTCCTAGTAGGAATAACAAGCCTATATGAGCACAATGATGATGGAATGAAGATGGTATAGATGCTTGTCTACAATCTAAGTGTATTTGCTATATATTGGAAATATGTTCTTTAGTTCTTGTTATGTTCAACATCTCTGTATGCAAATGCCACACATAATCCTATCTCTAGGGTGCATGCGTTGGTTACAAAGAACGGACAAAAGACATGAACAATTCTATCTTTAAATGAACAATTCTACCTTTAAAATTACTTCATGTCCTGACTTGATGCGTTCAATAGTTAAACTACTCTCTCGAGTGACTTAACCACTAATTCACTTCAATCTATCAATAAGGAAGATTCAAGCAGCAAATTTCATACATTCATCAAGCCAAAAAGTTCGCAAATACAAAAATTTTTGAAAGTAAACAGATGGAGAAGTGAAGAATGGTCGAAAATAAGATTGAAGTAAAGATAATAAGTGTTAATACTGAAGGATTTCAATATGAGAGTTCCATGATCGGGCTTAGATCGCTCCGATTTCACAGTGACCGGAATATAAACGATATACATTCTATACTAACAGTTATGCATAATAAACTTATCAACACCATGCTCAAAGTACAATAAAATACAGAGAAAGGGGTTCATACCAGAGGAAGACGATCTTCTTTTGTGTGAACCCACAGCAGTGGAAAACTCCACCGATCTACCAGCACCCAGCGAGTCTCTCGACTGTTACTGCATGATCCGAATGTATACGAAGAAGGATTCAGGGACAACACCACCACTAGGGAAACCCAGGTATCTTCGGCGTCAAAAACCCAAAATGTGGGCTCTAGTGAGTTTGGTTGAGGACGGAGGAAAGGGTATCGTGTAGACGACAAGCGTGCACAAGAAGAACGCTGCTATCGTATAGTGGGGATGTTTATCGTATAGTAAAGCTACATGATCGTTTAGGAAAAACTGGACGATCATTTAGAAAAGTGGTATACGATCGTTTAGGGAACGCGTGAACTATACAATCGTTTAGACGAAAGAGAATCTATCGTATAGGCTCTCAACGATCGATCTTTCATGGTTTCTTTTGGGGCACGGGGTCTCTAATTGTACGAATGAATTCTCTTCAAAAATGAAAATGATTTTCAAATATCAACCCGCGGTTACCTTAACCTTCGCGGCCTACGTTCCCACGTTCATACGTGAAAAAAATTGGTTAATTATTAAATAATTAATCAATTCATTTATTTAATAAATATAATCATATTATATTTATATCCTATAGTTTGATATTATATATCTACTATAGTATTTTTTCTCTACTTGATATAAATCATTTTTATATCTAATTTCCTCCAAAATAATGTATCTCATACATTTAGCCAATTATATCATATATAATTAACCAATCCAATTATATCATATATAATTGAACTTCCTCTTGTCAATTTGAACATTTCAAATTAACCCAAATACTGGTTCTCGACTTTATCCAAGCTACCCAGGTGACCTAATAGACCTGTGGCTCGAAGCCCCGGAATTAGCCCTTGAGTGAGTCATCTATCTACTTACCCCTGCCTCGGGGAAAGAGTGAATTCCATCTTGTGTAGCTCAATTCCCAGCTCCCAAGTCAGACGTATCCCCAAAATGGTAGGTTTGGATCGACGACTTGGCCACTCACACCCATACAAATCAAAGGACCGCCCTCAATGGCAGGAGTTCCCAACTCACTCAGGATTGAGGTCATATTACCTATGGTCATCCTAGTGAAGTGAAGTCTCTATCATGAACGGTGTTATATAATGAGACATTAACACTTCGTGGTCAGGTCTTATACAAACTCTTTGTATAGGATGCCCCTGCTCGCATGTCCCCAACACGAATGATTAGGATCAGATCATCTGTGGCAAGTCACAACACTTGTGACCATGCCATAAGGCGGGGCGCTTCCGTAGCATTACCAAGATAAGGTTTCCCTCCTATATCCATATACTACAGACCATTTTAGTTATCACTCAAGACATGATCCACTTGTATGTCACCATATACATGCTTGAGTCACATACAGATAACCAGAGATTTTATGTTTATTGGTTTGTGGTAAAGCAAATAAAACACGTACCCGAGCAAAACAACAAGATGTGAATTAAATATCATATATTAACAACACAAGTGTTCATATATATACTGCTTACAAACTACAGGACACGAGACTTTAGGGCATCAACCCCAACAGATACAAACAATTTTAGTTCAATTGAATGGAATAGTGGATGGAAATACGAAGTAAAAAGGAAATAGTCAAGTCGTAGAGTTCAATCTCGTGTCCTCTTTGGCTTGTTTTTAGTGCTTGCTATAACCAACTTGGTGGAGGAGTTGAAGAAGATATCACCCATGCTTTTCTTTGGTAGCACCTCTTTATCAACGGTGGAAAAATGGTGGTCGTCCCTCTTACTCCTTTCTTGCAAACGGTAGAGGTGAAAAAGTTCCAACTATTTGCTGTCTATTATCTAAATTGTAACTATCTAAATCTTCTTCTTGCAAGTGACTTCTTCTTATATAGGCAATCTCTCAACAACTTGGTGATGTGATTGCATTAAATTTCATACTCTTAAATACCCGCCTGCCACTCTGATTCAATCAGATGTCATCAGTCAAATGCCCATGCCTTCAAGTTGTGGTTTGACGTAAAATGCACAAGCCAAATGAATCCTTCATGGGTTGAGTAGTCTCAGACGCATACCTCTTGCGTTAGCCTCGTCTGCAACACTTGGTAGATTTTTTCTAATTCCTACATCAAAGTGCATTAGTCATGCAACTTTTACTTAAAAGGATACTTTTGTACAAGTTTATCGGATATGTAGAATTTCATGCGTTTTCCTTTGCAATGAATGTGTTTACATCACTAAAAATCCTAATTATTTCAACTTTGAGAGAACCATAACTTGTATTTCTACAAGTTATCACATCCCCAAATTTTGAACAATGCTCGTCCTCAAGCATTCCTAAAATAATTTCTCAACATACTCTCGTGAACTTAACGCACTAGCTCCACCTCTCATCATATCTTTTAAACTAAAAGTGTTTGAGATTGGCGTTTAAAATATAGGTTTATTCCCTTCCCAAAGAAATATATAATTGATCTCTCATGCAACAAGCACTTTCTTAAAGAATTCTTTTACTTTCCATAACATTTCCATCTTTCAAATCCAGTAATGCATTAGAAGGTTTTCTTATAAAAATTCTTTTAAGTGCAAGTTATTATTCTCTTTTAGGACTACCCATGCGTTGATTCAGATAACTTACCTTCGTTTTGGCTTGCCCCCACGGGTTTCATACAGACATCCAACTACAAGCAAGTGTCCTTGACAACTAAACTCTTATCTAAGCGTTTAAGCATTATGTTTCTCTTCCTTGGGCTTAGATAACGGAGTTTGGGACGAGATGGTCTTGGTTCCCTACCTTCGTTTTGGTTTAGACCCATGGGTGTCATGCTTATCTTAGACATGTAAGTTATTAAATATTAGTGTTATCATTGAGGTATCAAAGCTTCAACGCAAGATACAAAAGTAATAAAGGAAAGATAAGAGAAATATTGAAGACAAATGCAAGGATCAAAATGATATAATTTCATTCATTGGAAAAGATGGATACATGAAATTCAAAATGTTCAAATGCATACAAAAGTTCGAAATAAATATGAAATAAAAAAAGGCCAACACCCTCAAATTTATCTATGAGTCTGGTGCGTTGTCTCTGCGTTGAAGTGCAGGGTCTTCATCCATGAATCTAAGGGGATTTCTCAAGTGTTGTGGTAGGGGAGGAAGCATGGACATTCCCATCAAGACTTGGTTAATGTACTGCACCGTGAAGTTGAACTGGCCAATTGCAAATGTAGCACTTCCATGGATGTGGCCAGGGGTTTGATTTGTGCTTGAATGAACTGTTTGAGTTCATCCATGTTGGCCTGTGAGATAGGAGGTGTAGGTGCGTTTGGTTGGAGTGGTTGAGGTTAACGCATCTTCCCAACTAGGCTGTCAGTGATGTGGGTGTTGCTTGTTCCCAACCTAGTTGGCTCATTGATGGTTGTTGGTGAAGGATCCTATGAAGGCCCTTGAGAGGAACATGGGATCGGACCCAAACCCAGAACTTACAAAACATAAATTTTACAGCAAAAACATACAGATTATGCATTTAAAAGATAATTGTAGCATGCTTTAAAACAAAGGTTACATAATAGAAAATGGTAAGAATATTAAGTCGGTGATCTGGCTAGTCTCAAAGGACTGCCTTCATAGGAAAAAGTTCACAACTCAATTAAGATTCAAGTCATGTTACCTATAGTCATCCTGGTCAAATGTAGGTCTTTAGTATGAATGGTGTTATATAATGAGACTAGTCATTTCGTGGTTTGGTCTTATACAAACTTCTTTGTATAGAATATCTCCACTCATATGTCTCCACATGAATGATCAAGATCAAATCATTTGTAGCACTTTACAACAATTGTAACATCTACAATGCGGGCCATACTTATAGTGTCACTAGTAAGGTATCCAACTTTATCCATATACTACAGACTATTTAGGTTATCACTTAAACATGATCCACCTATATATCTCTACATACATGTTTAAGCTTACAAAATAACCTTCGATGTTAGTTTATTGCTTTGTGTTTAATGCAGCTAATTTTGA
This sequence comes from Benincasa hispida, assembly GCF_027475165.1. Lineage (NCBI taxonomy): Eukaryota > Viridiplantae > Streptophyta > Magnoliopsida > Cucurbitales > Cucurbitaceae > Benincasa > Benincasa hispida. Next base: position 37,068,847 of record NC_143486.1, on the reverse strand, counting down.
AATAAAACATCACATATTTTATTACATAAATAAAATGTTTGTACAATACAATTGCAAACTATAGGACCATACGAGATTTAGGGCATCAACCTCAACAGTTGGAGGATCAAATGTGGAAGGTAAGGGTGAGCAGAGAATGGAGTGTTACGAGCTTTCTGTTTCGTCAACCTGATCCCTATGATTTCATCTTGGTGTGTTAGATCAAATGGTTCATTAACAGGAGATGTTAATCTTAATGGAGGGAGAGGTAAGTTGAGGTCCATAATGTTGCTATCCTCATATTCTAACGCCAGCTCAGCTTCAGATTCTTGCTCTTCTAGTGAAGCTTCATTGCTTGGTTCTTCTTCAGAAGTCTCGACACATCTCTTCTTTGTTGCACGCTTTGAAGATTGAGGTCTCGAAGCCTTAGGCTTGAGAGGCAGGTTTGGCTGATTAGGTGAGCCTCGAAGCAAACATCTGATAAGCTTAATATCCATTAACCCATCGACCTCTTCAAAGTCATCCTTAGAGGGATGTCGCCATGTTTGCATAATGCATAGATGAGCCACCAGAAGTACAGTTGCCCACATGGCTTCCCCTTGATAGCTTTGATTTGTTATACTATGATTTTTCCTACGTTAAGAGGGATGCATTTCATTATGTAGCAGATAGCCAAGTTCCTTTCCCTTGATACAGTTTCATCATGCGTTATGGGTATAATACGGTTCTTGATCAAATACAGCCATAGGTTGGCATTAGGGAGAAGGTTTCTAAGAGCCATTGTCATGATGGTCGTTCTGGAAATGTTCCATGAACTCCTAGGCTTGGCTACTACGTGTACCGCATAGTCCAATTTGTTTCGAGTTGGTTGTTTAAGGATGCAGTTACCCTCTGCATCTAGGTTTCTTATGCGTCAAGCAGTTCATTGATAATTTTGGAGTAGAAGCGAACAACACTATCTTCCACCAGTATTGCGTCTCTTTCTTCATCGAAATCATTGTTGTAGAATCTGCGGACGAGGTAGGGCCAGATCCCTGATGGGCTTACACAAAGTTGGCACCAGCCCATTACGTCGATGGTGTCAATAATGTAATCTGGCAAAGGGCCTTGTTTTGGAAAGAAGCCCTTCTCTACAAGGATATCGTTGAATTGTCGCTTCCTTCCCCTTGTTGGTTTGGGTGACGTAGTTGTTACCCTCTTCCCTTTCTTTTCACTTGTCTTGTATCTCTCAGCCTCTCGGGCCAACACCCTTGCTTCCTCCTCCAACTCTCTTTAGGAGGTGTTTTTCCTTTGTCCTTGTTGCGTAGGTCCATATTCCTCCAACCTACGTTCAAGGGCACTCGAATTAGATGAGCTGCCATCTTGCATTGCAACCATAGGACATGTTGCAACTTCATTTTGTTCCTCTTCTTCTTCTTCTTTAACTATAGACCTTCTTTTCCTTCATGATGGTTGTACTGAGGGCCCTTCATTCGCATCTGACAATTGTTGTAATGATGCGTCAGGGTTAATTCCTTACATCCTTTTTTCATTTTCTTCTTTATCCATGTCCTCTTCTAACATTATGGCATAACGGTCAGCCTCATCCATCTCTTCTACTGATTCTGAGGCGTTTTCAACCCTCACTCTTTCAGGCTTGTTCTTAGCCAATGCGTCAGAAGCTTCTTGATTCATCATTTGCTCCATTTCCACAAATTACTTTTGGTCAAGGCTGGCTAAAATTGTTCCAAAGACCTCTTGCTCATCTCTTTGAGCCATCTCGTTGAGGTCAGGTTGTTCAGTGGGTTGTGTGGTTGGTTCCAACGTAGGGTCGTTGGAACTTGGAGGTTCACTGGATGGTGGTAGTGACAGGGGGAGGGTCAGAAGGTGTATGCGGCAAACCAAGTGAGGATAAGGGGAAGGAGAAGCCACCTTAATAAGGAAAATAATGGCTAAGGGCTCGACGGTTAGGGGAACTGCCAAATGCATGGTAGGCAATGGAGTGGTTCTAATGTGTTTAGGAATTGGGTCATACGTCGATATGTTAGGTGTAACGGTTGGGATGATTGGTAGAGGGACTGGCTTTTTATAAGGCTTTGTGGCAGCTATTTTGGCAGGGCCTTTTGACGCGAGTTGTCATGTCAGTTTGGAGGGAGTTGAAGACTTAAGATTTTTGGCATTTGAGGAGTTGAAAGGCTTGGGTTTCAAGAGGGTTTTGAAAGAGGTGGACGGTCATTGGGAATGTTTTGTCGGCATTGTTTAGGTTGATGGTTTAGATCGGTCGGTGGCTTTCTGGGAGGAAAATGAAACAACTATTTTTTTAGTTGGGGTAGTGTGTTTCGAAGGATGGGAAGGCAATGATGGTGGTGAAGGGGAAACTGATGGAGAGGGGAAGAAGCTTACCGAGCTGTCTCCGACGAAGCTTAGTGACTCCAACTGGCTATCCGAAGCATCTGACATTGTTTTCTGGTTGAAAAAGCTTGACAAATCCGAAGAAGGTGATAGGTGTGGAGTGATCGGACGGTAAAGGAATGGGAGAACGTTTTAGGGTTCAAGAGGTCAAAGAGAGAAGAAGAAAAAGTGGGGTTCTGACCCCTTTTTATAAAGAAACACATAAGGAGAGAAAGGGGCAGATGTGACAGTTGTCAGTTGCACGTGACGTTATGGCTGCACATTAAATGTGAACTAAAGAGACGCGCCTAGGGCCAACCAAATACTCAAATGGTTCGTCTTCCATGTAACGTCTTTTCTATTTCTAATGTATGGGTATGTATTAGGCTAACTCTAGCGCCTCAGTCTCAGAATCCACATTTGATTTTTAAAGCAATCATTCAAAAAGATGCATGGTAAACATGAACATGAAACAAACTTAACAAATTCACTGCCAAACAAGAATTTAAATAAGAATATAAACAACGCATGGTATACATAAAGCAAGAAGAAAACATAAAAGAGGAAGCATCCCTAGAATATATGTTTGTTTGCACACAGGGACTACATCGATGTGAACTTTAGGCAGGCTCGCGTAGCTCAATGGATGTTTTGCAACATTCAGCACTCCCTTCAAAGTATGGCTTGACTCTCTATCTTTTTACTTTGAAGGCATTTGTGCCATCCTCTCGAGTAATCTCTATGGCTCAGTGAAGAAAGATTTCCTTGATAATAAATGGTCCGGACCACCTAGATTTCAGTTTTCCTGAAACAGCTGCAAACGCGAGTTAAATAGCAAAACTTTCTCACCAATGAAAAGTTATTTCTTACCAATGTGTTGGTCATGCCACCGCTTAGCCTTTTTCTGGTATATCTTTGCGTTCTTATATGTGTTTAGTCATCATTTGTTCAACTTGTTGAATTGTAGCTTTCGATGTTCTCTCGCAACTTCCAGGTCTAAATTCAGCTTTTAACTGCCCAATATGCTTTGTGCTCCAATTCTAATGGTAAATGAGATGCTTTTCCAAAGACCAAGGCATACGGAGACATACCTATTGGCATTTTGAATTTAGTTCGATATGCCAAAGTGCTTCATCTAGTTTCTATGTCCAGTTCTTTCTTGACACGTTGACCACTTTTTCCAAGATTGTCTTGATTTTTCTGTTAGAAATTTCAGCTTGCCCGTTTGTTTGTGGGAGGTAGGTGGTAGTCACTTTGTGCCTGACATTGTATTTAGCAAGTAATTTAGAAATAATGTGATTAATAAAATGCATACCTTTGTCACTTATCAACGCCCTGAGTGTTCAAAAATGCGTGAAGATGTACTTTGTAAGGAATTTTGAAACTTTTAATGCATCATTCTTTGCACAAGTCGCTGCCATAACCCACTTAAACACATAATCTATTGCTACTAGAATATATTGTTGACCACATGATGGAGGAAAATGCCCCAAAGATCAAAGAGTTCAACTTCGAGTATGTTGTTGAGGGCATTGCATTCCCTGCTGAAATATTGCCTGTGCATTGGCATAGGTCACACTTTAGTACATATTCTCATGCGTCTCTACATAGAGTGGGCCAAAAGTATCCACTCCGAAGAACCTTTACAGCTATCCTTTGTCCTTCGATATGAATTCCATAGGGAGAATCATGACATTAAGATAATATATGTTATACCTCGACTTCAGGGACACACCGACACATAATCATATTTGAGCCTTACTTGTAGAGGAACGGTTCATTCCAAAGGTAGACGTTACTGTCATGCATAAGCCATTTCCTCTGTTGGGCATTGAACTCTTCTGGAAACTGTTTTATGGTCAAGTAATTAACAATATCAGCATACCATGATTCCCAATCTTCATTCTTATGCATGCGTTCATCAGGGAATGCGCCTTCCATTTCAGCCTGACCCAACTGTATTTCCTTGTTCTCCAATAACGATAGGTGGTAGCCACCTAATTTTTTGTTCCTTTTCTATCTTTGATCTCTAGGTCAAATTCTTTTAGTAGTAATACCCAACGAATGAGTCTGGGTTTTGTGTTTTTTTTTTATCCATCAAGAACTTATTGGCGGAGTGATCTATGCAAATGGTTGCTGACAAACCAACAAGATAAGCTCTAAATTTTTCAATCGTGAACACTACCATCAACATTTCCTTCTCAGTAGTTGTATAGTGTTCTTGGGATTCAGTGAGTGTCTTGGACACGTAAGAAATAGGATGTATTAGGTTTCCCTTCTTTTGGCCTAGCATCACTCCAACTGCCACATCGCTTTCATCAAACATTAAGATGAAAGGCTGCGTCCAATCTAAAGCTACCAATACCGGTGCTGTCATTTACACATACCTTAAAGTCTCAAACTCCTGCTTGTAATCTTCATCAAATACATATGGCCTCTTCACTTCTAATAACGTGCTCAGTGGACGTGTAATTTGGGAAAATCTTTTTACAAACCTTCTATAAAAGCCTGTGTGGCCTAGAAAGTTCCTTAGGGCCTTGACATTCACAGGTGCAGGCAATTTTGTAATTATGGCAATCTTGGCTTCATCCAATTCCAACCCTGCTTTGGGAACCTTGTGCCCAAGAACAATGCCTTCTGTTATCATAAAGTGACATTTTTCCCAATTAATACCAAGTTTGTTTCCTCGCATCTAGCAAGGACAGCTTCTAGGTTATTGAGGAGGTTAGGTAGGAATCTCCAAAGACTAAAATGCGTTCATGAATACTCCAATGAAGTGTTCAAGAAAATCAGAAAAATAGGCATCATGCATTTATTTAAATGTCCTTGGTGCGTTGCATAGCCCAAAGGGCATGCGTCGAAACGCGAACGTTCCAAAGGGACATGTGAAAGTAGTTTTCTCTTAGTCTTCAAGGGAAATTAGGATTTGATTATAATCAGAATACCCATCCAAGAAGCAGTAGAACTCTTTTTTGGCCAATTGATCAAGCATCTGGTCAATGCAGGGAGTGAGAAGTGGTCTTTCTTAGTCGATGCATTCAACTTTCGTGCTTTCACTCAACGCATGGACCTCATAGACTTGGTCCACTTCTTGATCCTCTTCCTTAGATAATTGAATTGAGTCAATGAGTTGACAAGATTCTGCGTTGTCTGGGAACTTCAATGTGTTTAACACATTAAATTTTACTTCTTAATTATCCACACGCATCGTTAGTTCACCTTTGCACATCCATTAGCACTTTTCCAGTGGCTAGAAATGGGCGTCCAAGAATGATTGGGATGTCTCTATCAGCTTCATAATCCAAAATAATAAAATCTACCGAAAATATGAACTTGCCAACTTTCACTAGAACATCTTTAAATTTCCCTTCTAGGTAAGTGATTGATTTGTCAGTAAGTTGAAGCGTTACCGTGGTAGGCCTAACTTCACCAATACCAACTTATTTGAGAGAGACATGAGATTGATACTGGCTCCCAAATCACACAATGCATATCCCACAGTGAAACGGCCTGGATCTCTTTGTTTTTAGGATTTTTACCATTATTCAATGTGTTGCATTCCTGTGTTAATGCCACAGCTTCAAGCTCGCTAATCTTTCTTTTCTTTGACAAAATATCCTTCAAGAACTTCACATAACTAGGCATTTGCTCCAACGCTTCAATGAAAGGGATATTGATGTGATTGTTTAAAAATCTCAAGGAAGCATTTAAACTACTTCGTCATTCTTTTTCTGCAGGCGTCGGGAAAATGGTGCACTCAGACGCACCTCAAGTTTCCCTACATTAGATGTACTCGGTTGATCTCTCTCAAATTCCATAGTTTTTTGTGGTGTATCTTCATGCATCCAAGGATGATGATGTTTTATTGGGTTTCTCTTCTCTTCTACCAACGGTTTACCACTGCGCAATGTCACCGTGTGACATTGTTCCTTTCCATTATTATTTCCTTGTGCTTCCATATTACTAAGCAATGATCCATGTGGCTGACTCTTCAGCTTACTAGCAATCTGCCCAACTTGCATCTCTAGATTTCTTATCGATGACGCTTGATATTTCAGCAACACATCGTTCTGGATTATATATTCTTTTAACAGGTTTTCAAGCGGATATGATGAGCTCGACGTGTTTCCCCATCTGTTAAAAGATTGATGTTGAGGCTACTGCTGCATGGGCTGGAATCCAAGCGGTGACCCTTGCCTATGTTGTTGATGTGTTCCAGAATGGTGCCGATCCTATTGGTGACCTCCCCAAGAAAAGTTAGGATGGTTTTTCCATCCAGGGTTATAGGTGTTTGAGAACGGGTTATTCTTTATTAAACAGACTGATTGCGAATTTTGTGGTAATGTTATAGGTGTGCGACTCCCTACAACCCACATAGCTTGCCATGGGTTGTGTGAATGCGTCTATCTGTTGCACACTCTACGTTTGTGCTGCATTGTTCATCATTAGATTTTTTAGTATGTTTTTCATTGAAGCTACTTGGGCTGAAAGAGTGTTTACTATATTAGTGTCAATCACATTTTGTGGTCGCCTCCTACTGGCTGTTCTGAACTCATAAGCGTCATCAACCCGTTCCATGTTGTGTTTGACAATCTGGTCTAGAATTTCCTTGGCCTCGTTATACAATTTATCCATAATGTCGCCTACGACGGTTATATCTGCTACCATTTAGGAAGGTCTGTTTAATCCTTTAAAGAAGGTTTCTATTTGTGCAGTAGAGGTAGTCCATGGTTAGGACAGTTTTTGACTAACCCTTTACATCTCTCCCATGTGATGCTCAGTGTTTCAAATTCTCCTTTTTCGAAATTCATAAAGCCCATAGTTGAACTCCCCTCACTGTAAATATATTATGTCCACTCGATATAACCATGATTAGTAAGTTAACCCTTCACAGGTTGTTCGTAATAATGGTTGGGTCGAATCTCTGTTTTACCCTCGAAATTACCTCTTGTTTTTTAAGTCCCACTGATCCCCTAATGAACAAAATATTTGTGATCCAATCAACAAATCGAATCCCTCTTAGGTCAATGAGAAGGTGAGGCCTCTTGTTCAAGATCCAGAATCAGTACTTGAAGGGAACAACCTCTCTACTGACTCTAATTGGGTAGGAGTGAATTTCGTCTTGCACCCTATGTCCCCAGCTATTCATTCGGTCTTATCCCCAAAATGCTAAGCTTATTGAGCAGAGGCAATTAGTCTACTCTCACCATTTGCAAATCAAAGGATAATCCCGAATAAACATGAGTTCATAGTTAGCTCAGGATTAAGGTCAAGTTACCTAGGTCATCGCTTTGAAATAGTTAGTCTTAAATAATAAACATCGTTATAAAGTAAGAGTGACTAGTTTTGTGGTCCGATCTTGCACAAAACCCATTTACACAGGACACCCTTACTCCTCATTTCCCAACATGCACGAATTAGGATCACTTCATATGTAGCACTTTACAACTCTTTGTAACAACTACAGAGCAGGTTGCATCCAATAGTGTTACCAGAATAAGGTACCCAACCTTATTCATATACTATAGATCATTTTGACTATTTACTCGAACTTGATCCACTTGTATGTCTCCACATAAAGTTCAAGTACTCATGTAATAGTCAAGGGACTTTGGTTTATTGGATTTCTAAAAAACAATATATTCAATAACAACTTATTGAATTTTTCAGAATAAGTTCTACTATTTACAAACCACGAGTTTTAGGACATAAAACCCAATAGCCAAAAAAATTTTCTCTGTCTTTCTTATTCTTAATGGTGCTTATGATGATGAATGTAAATGGTGATGAATGATTATGATGAATGTCAGATTGATCTCTTTTGGTATAAAAATAATGTGATGCGTTGATGATAGATTTGATGCGTGCAAACTTTGTTAATGCGTACAAGTTCTCTTAAGCTAGACCCAAGTATAAATCTAACCTTAGTTTCCTGGTAACACCATAAGAAAAAAGGAGCTCATCTGACACTTAAATCTATCATAGGAAGCTTGGTTGTCGGGAGATCGGGTCTCTTCTGATGACATAAGGGATCGTCGGGAGTTCCTTCCCAACGACATAAGGGCCCGTCGAGAGTTCCTAAGGAACTTCCAACGAGTAAAGAACGGCGTCAAGAGATAGTACCTATCTCCCGATGCACTAAGGGACCTTTGAGAGATATAAACCATCTCCTGATGTCGTTTTTACTCGTCGGGAGTTCCTTACGAACTCCAAACGGATCTCTCGACGCCCATCGATGGGTGTCGGAAGATCCAATCTGGTATACACCAGATTGTTTCCACTTCCCCTTCCCCTTCTTCCCCATTAACCCAAATTGTAAACCTAGCCTCCGCCTCCGCCCACTTTGTAGTTAGTACAAACGATGTGATCCTGAATCGTTCATATAGAGATATGTGAGTAGAGGAATCCTATGCAATGAGTTTGCATAAGACTGAACCATGAAATAGTCACTTTTTACGTTCTAAATGTCGTTTTATGTATAAAAATGACTATTTCGTTAATTGATGACCTAGGTAACTTAATCTTAATCCTGAGCTAACTATGAACTCCTGTTCACTCGAAATTATCCTTAGATCTGCATAGATGAGGGCAGCTCATCATCGCTGGCCCAATAAGCCTCCTATTTCAAGGGTAAGATCGGGTGGATAGCTAAGAATATAGGGTGCAAGACGAAATTCACTTCTACCCATTATAGGGATAGTAGATAGGTTGTTCCCTTTAGTACTAAATTCAGGTCTTGAACAAAAGGCCCCACCCTCTCCTTGGCCCGAGAGGGATTCGGTTTATAGGTTGGACCTTAAACCAATTGTTCATTAGAGGATCAGTGGAACTTAAGGAACAAGATGTAGTCTCGGGAGTAAAACGGTTTTTATGACCCAGCCGAGATTACGAACAACCTGTGAAGGATTAGCTTACTAATCATGGTTATATCAAATGGACACAAATATATCTATAGTGAGGGGAGTGCAACTACGGGACTATAGTGGAATGACCCGTTAGTTAACGAATGTTGATTAGCTCCGTCTAAAGAGTTTAGCTAGCTAATCTCGGATCGTTGGAGCCCATGATCTATAGGTCCATTAGGTTTCCCTACTAGCTCATATGGAATAAACTTAGAACAGTATGATAGAATGATTCGAATTGTTCGAATTAGGTGAAGAGAGAGAAACCGACAAGTATATGTGATATAGTGGTCGGATTTTCAGTTTAGAGATACAACTTTAATATTTAAATGTGATTTAAATATCAAGAATATGAATATGTTCATATTCGGAATCTCGGAAATAATGGAAATGGTCAAAGATATAAATAGTCAAAGAGTTGACTTTTGACTTTGAAAAGTCAAACTTTGACCGACCTTATATTCAAATGTGATTTAAATTTTGAGAAAATGAATGCGGATTCATGCTCGGAAGGTCAAAATTAGTCAACACGAAAAAATTCATAAAAAGTCAAAATGTTGACCTTTTGGTCAAAGTTTGACTTTGACCAAATGACTATTTTGCCCTTAGACTATAGTTAGTGGGAAAATCCAAACTTTTGTTGGATAATTCCACAAACAAAATAGTGGGCTATCTGTTGGCTTATAGTGGAGACATTAAGTCCACTAAGATAGTAGATTATAGATGTTGGGTTTTTATGGATTTGGTTCATCCAATTGTTACATGGTTTTTTTTTCTATAAAATGGGCTTTTGATTTTAAATTAAAGACTTTTGAAAATTTGCCAATTTTGTTTTTAATTTGGGTTGGAAAAAAGCTCTTTTCTTTGTGTGAAGTTCAAAAAGAAAACCCAAACCAAAACCCAAATTCATTCCTTTTTTCCATCTCTTTTCTCTCTCTCGGGGTTCTTCATCCACCGGGTCGCACAACCCGGTTCTGAGTCCAGAGGATAGTAGGTCAACTCTAGTGGTGGTCCGAAAGAGTTCGGGTCGAGATTCGACGAGGAAAAGCGTTGTTCGGGAGCTACAAAAATTGTATCTCATCTCTTTTTAATTACTGTTTTTCCTTTAAATTAGAAGCAATTAGAGTGTAATTAGGTCCTTATTTCGCTGCATATGTCTCGAGTTCCATCATGTGGTATCAGAGCATGCTAGAATTATGCTCAATTGCTTTTGGTGGGTGTTTTTTATCTATCTATTTAAGTGTTGAATGAAATGTGGACTAAAGTGGATTTATTATGATTTTGGCATTGTTTTTCTCTAAATTTCTTGTGGAAATTTGTAATTGCTCACTTGTTTATGAGCATTAATGTGTGAAAAAGGGTCTGTAAATTTGATGGAGTCATTAGAGTTGAAATTAGGCTGTAAATTCTTGATTCTGGGAGAGAGGACAGCATTAATGGTTGAAGAAAATTGCTCACAGACCCGGAATTAGCCTCCAGACCCGAGAGAAGATTCCAGACCCGACCCGCCAGCCCAGATCCGACCCGATTCGGAGAAGTCCATGCACGCCAGTTGTCAATGAAGTGTCCGGTCCGTTCCGTAACCCGACCCAGTTCTGCCGCCCCGCTCCGTCCAACCCGGTTGGTAGACGCCTCACGCGTTCGTCCGCTGCTCGCAACCCACGTGTTCTGTGGATCCGACTCGCCGCCTGCTCGCGACCCACGATTTCCATTTGCCCGACCCGCCTCACGCCTTCGTTGACTATGCCAGCGGTCGTTGACCAGCCGATCCAGATGTTCTGGACCAGTCCATTTGACTGGTTCAACTTGGTTTTTGGAGTTTTTGGGTCAGTTCGGGAGTTTTTGTGCCGGTTCGAGAGTTTTTTGGTCGGTTCAAGATGGTTCAAAGTGTTTGAAGCCGCTTCTGGGAAGCTGGTTGCTGAATTTTGTAATAAATTAGTTATTTGTTTATTTTTAATGCCAAAATTGGTCCACTTTAGGGTTATTTACCTATTATGCATGTGATGTATAATGTTGTTTGATTATGTGTGCATATAGTATGCCATATAGTTTTAAAACCCCACTATAGGAAAAACATGTGACATGCATTTGTTATATCTTATAAGTGTTATAAAATATATACTATGCATGCTTAGTTTTAATATAAGTGTTATATTAAAGCATGTTTGATTGAAGGAAGCATGTTATAGATGAATGCTCTAAGGTTATAATTTATTTTATAATTGTTATAAAATAACTTAGACTTCTAAAATCTATAACAAAAATAAGATGCATGCTCATTTAGGGTTAACCATCGAGCAATCCCAATTTTCATAGAAAATAGGTCGATATCTTGTAAAGCTGAAGTATCAAGAAAACTCACCCGGCAAGATCTTGGCAAAAAGTCAGATAAGATGACTAAGGTTGAAGGTTTTTAAATTGACAGTGCACGTAACACCTACTACCTGGAAATCTAGCCGGCATCTGAGTTAGGTTAAACCGGTTTTATGAGCATGCATGAGCGGTGTCAGGTAATAAAATTTGTTTATCACCTAGACATTGTAGGTTAAAAATCCAGTATAAAGTTATACTCAGATAAATCACCTAGACTTAGGATATGTTTAGTTAGCCGAAATGTATCGCTAATTATTTTATACCCTAACCATCTAGAACACTTCAGCTCGAGAGAAATAATGTACTTTTAGCTCTAGCGTCCCTAAGAGTTCACATCGTGAGATTCATGCTTGGCTTTGGGCCGCCCTGGGAGCGGACTCCATTCGGAGAGTGTTTGCATGAGTCAATACCAAGGTGAATAGGGGAAGTTGTTCATAGTAAGTGGGAGAAGGAAGTGTGTCAACACATCCTACGGTCTCTTCCATTAGGTCGCACCATGAGATTCCTATAATACGCTTGCATGTCTGCCCTGGAGTGACCTTACCAATCGAAGGGCTGTATTATAGGATTCAAAACTCTGCGAACTCTAGAAATTGATACGGTCTCTCAGGTCCGTTTTTGTTCTTGTCTTTCCACTTCGGGCATAATGATTCTGATCTTTGAGGTCTGAAAATGGAGGGTCACACTTACGAGAATTACTAAGTGTTAGTAAATTCTTGACCAAAGTAGGGATAACTGAGTTACTATAGGGATAAAAGTTATTCTGGTGATAGTATCTAGTCAAGATAGTATTGGTTCAACGGAGGAATAGTCGATCACCCCTCAGTGAAGGTTATTTTAAACCATTGAAATATCGTTGCAAAATATAATAATGACCTTAAACCAATTGTTCATTAGAGGATCAGTGGAACTTAAGGAACAAGATGTAGTCTCGGGAGTAAAACGATTTTTATGACCCAGCCGAGATTACGAACAACCTGTGAAGGATTAGCTTACTAATCATGGTTATATCAAATGGACACAAATATATCTATAGTGAGGGGAGTGCAACTACGGGACTATAGTAGAATGACCCGTTAGTTAATGAATGTTGATTAGCGCCCTCTAAAAAGTTTAGCTAGCTAATCTCGGATCGTTGGAGCCCATGATCTATAGGTCCATTAGGTTTCCCTACTAGCTCATATGGAATAAACTTAGAACAGTATGATAGAATTATTCGAATTGTTCGAATTAGGTGAAGAGAGAGAAACCGACAAGTATATGTGATATAGTGGTCGGATTTTCAGTTTAGAGATACAACTTTAATATTTAAATGTGATTTAAATATCAAGAATATGAATATGTTCATATTTGGAAGCTCGGAAATAATGGAAATGGTGAAAGATGTAAAAAGTCAAAGAGTTGACTTTTGACTTTGAAAAGTCAAATTTTGAACGACCTTATATTCAAATGTGATTTGAATTTTGAGAAAATGAATGCGGATTCATGTTCGGGAGGTCAAAATTAGTCAACACGGAAAAATTCATAAAAAGTCAAAATGTTGACCTTTTGGTCAAAGTTTGACTTTGACCAAATGACTATTTTGCCCTTTGACTATAGTTAGTGGGAAAATCCAAACTTTTGTTGGATAATTCTATTAACAAAATAGTGGGCTAGATGTTGGTTTATAGTGGAGACATTAAGCCCACTAAGATAGTGGATTATAGATGTTGGGTTTTTCTATAAAATGGGCTTTTGGTTTTAAATTAAAGACTTTTTAAAATTTGCCAATTTTGTTTTTAATTTGGGCTGGAAAAAACCTCTTTTCTTTGTGTGAAGTGAAAAAAAAAAAGCCCAAACCAAAACCCAAATTCATTCTTTTTTTTTCCATCTCTTTTCTCTCTCTCAGGGTTCTTCATCCATCGAGTCCCACAACCCAATTCTGAGTCTAGAGGATAGTAGGTCAACTCTAGTGGTGATCCGAAAGAGTTCGGGTCGAGATTCGACGAGGAAAAGCGTTGTTCGGGAGCTACAAAGGTTGTATCTCATCTCTTTTTAATTACTATTTTTCCTTCAATTGCATGCATAATTTCCTTTTAATTAAAAGCAATTAGAGTGTAATTAGATCCTAATTCCGCTGCGTATGTCTCGAGTTCCATCATAAAGACTGATAGCTGAACTCTTCTTACCACAGATATATTTTTTTTTCCATTGAATATAACCAATCAATAGTACGATAACCCTTCACAAATGCTCGTAAGTACGGCTAGGCCAATTTACTGTTTTGCCCCTATAGTTACATCTAACTCCTTAAGTACCACTCATCCTTCTAATGAACAATACAACATAGTCCTACTATGTGTGGACACCTCTCGGGCCATGAGAAGGTGTGTGGCACCACATCGCTCAAGTCCTGGGATTAGCCCTTACAGGATCAATCTATCTACTTACCCCTGCTTCGGGGAAGGAGTGAATTCCATCTTGTGTAGTTGAGTTCCCAGCTCCCAAATCAGACGAATCCCCAAAATGGTAGGTTTGAGTTGGTGGTCTGGCTACTTGCACCCATGCAAATCAAAAGACCACCCTCAAAGGCACGAGTTCCCAACTCACTCAGGATTGAGGTCATGTTACCTATGGTCATCCTAGTGAAGTGAAATCTTTGTCATGAACGACGTTATATAACAAGACGTTAACACTTCATGGTCAGTCTTATACAAACTCTTTGTATAGGACGCCCCCGCTCACATGTCCCCACATGAGTGATCAGGATCAAACCATCTGTAGCAAGTCACAACACTTGTAACTATTCTACAAAGCGGGCCGCATCCGTAGTGTTACCAGGATAAGGTTTCCCTCCTATATCCATATACTACAGACCATTTTGGTTATCACATAAGACATGGGCCACTTGTATGTCTCCACATACATGCTTAAGTTACATAATGACAGACAGGGATTTTAGTTTATTGGTTTGTGGTAAAGCAAATCAAATATCCGATGCTCATAGACAATAAGTGAAAAAAATATCATATATTATACATCACAAGCGTTTGTTCAAAACTATGTTTACAAACTACAGGACACGAGAGTTTAGGACATCATCCTCAACAAATTCAACTAACTTAATGAAGGAAAATTGAACTCTATACCCCTAAAAACACTTTGGTTTTCAAACCAAATCAATAACATTAGAGGCAAAAAAATGGACCCCTTTTATTTATTACTTAATTTTGGACTTAGTTTAGGGGCAAAAAAAAATCAATAACATTAGGAGCAAAAAAAGTAAAATCGCCTATTAGAGATTATTTAAAATTTTAAATTATCTGAACAAACATGGAATTGTTTATTAGATTAATCAAAATTGATGTTTAATAAAGACTTTGTACTTTGTCCTCTAAACTAAGATATGGCGAAGTTATCAGTGGAGTATAGAGAAGGAGCATCCCAGTTTTTAGATATGGCGAAGTTTCATGTTAATGATTCCAGACGAATAAGATGTTCAAGCAAGAATTATATGAATTCAATTTAGGAAAAATTAGATATCGTGGAACGAGATCTATTAATATATGGAATATCTCCCCCATACTGTGAATGGGTATATCATGTGGAGCTAGTAAACTTATCTAGAGGTTTTGAAAGTCATATAACACATTCAATACATAATGTTGAAGTAGATAGTATAGAGGGTAATGTTGTCGAAGAAAATGAGATGTTGAATCTTATAAATGATCTACAAGTTCCAATTGAAAACAAAGATGCAAATGAAGAAGGGATTGAGAATGAAATTTCATCTAATGGTTAAGAAAGACATACCACGAACTTATTTGAGGATTTAATGACCGAAGCACATAAGGAACTATACCTTGGTTGTTCGCAATTTTCGTCCTTGAACTTTTTAGTGAAGTTGATGCATATCAAAGTTCTCAACAGCTAGAGTAACAAATCGTTTGACATGTTGTTGGAATTGTTAAAGCAGTGTTTCAAGTTGGCACCACTATACCTACTTCCTTTTATGAAGCTAAGCAAAAATTGCATGATTTAGGCCTAGATTATGAGTCTATTCATGTGTGCAAATATGATTGTGTATTGTATTGGAAAGAATTTGCAGATTCGCAACAATGCCCCATTGATGGTGAGTCTCGATACAATGTTAATCATTGCAAGGGTAAAAAAAATACCACATAAGGTATTGTGTCATTTTCCATTGATACCGAGATTAAAACGATTGTTTGCATCAAAACAAGGCGCTTCTGACATGAGATTGCATAAAGATAAGTGAGTTGAAACGGAGGATGTATTGCGACATCCAGCTGAGGCAGAAGGGTGGAAAATTTTGATCATGAATTTTCTCAGTTTGCTTTAGATCCCCGAAATGTTCGTTTGGAATTAACTTCAAATGGATTCAATCCATTTGGAAATATGAGTACTTCTTATAGTATGTGGCTTATGGTGATAATTCCTTATAATTTGCCCCCTTGAAAATGCATAAAGGAACCAAATTTCTTCATGTCTTTGCTCATACCTAGTCCAAAATCCCCTGGAAAGGAAATTGATGTTTACTTGCAGCTGTTGATCGAAGAGTTCAAAGAGTTATGGACAATTGGTATGCGAACTTATGATTCTGTTACTAGTGAGTTTTTTCAACTATATGCCACCTTATTATGGACTATTAATGACTTTTCTACATGCAGTGACCTATCTGGGTGGAGTACAAAAGGTTATCAAGCATGTCCAATATTCTGAAGTATACTAACGTAGAATTTGTTTTCGGATCTAATGCAAAGGTTTCCTAATTAGCTGATAGGTGTTGGTTATTTACACTAAGCTAATGGCACGCATGCAAGAGGGAAATAGGAGTTTTGAGAGGGAAAAGGGGTTCGTGGATGAGTGGTTTTAAGTGTAAATGCTATGCGTTGATTTCCTAGTAAGAACAACAAGCTTATATGAGCATAATGATAATGGAATGAAGATGGTACAGATGTTTGTTTACAATATAAGTGTATTGGCTATGCGTTGGAAATCTATTCTTTAGTTCCTTTTATGTTCAACATCTCTCGATGTTAATACCACACATATTCCTATCTCTAAGGTGCATGCGTTAGTTACAAAGAACAGCAAAAGATATGAATAAATTTATCTTTAAAATTACTTTATGCCCTGACTTGATGCATTCAACAATTAAACTACTCTCCCGAGTGACTTAACCACTATTTCACTTCATTATACTAATCAAGAAGACTCAAGTAGCAAATTTCATGCATTCATCAAGCCAGAAGGTTCGCAAACACAAAAAAAATTGAAAGTAAACAAATGGAGAAGTGAAGAATGGTAAAAAAATAATATTTAATTAAAGATAATAAGTATTGATACAAACAATCTTAGTTTAATTGAATGGAATAGTGGATGGAAAGGTGAAGTAAAAAGGAAGAAGTCAAGTCGCAGAGTTCAATCTCTTGTCCTCTTTGGCTTGTTTTAACCAACTTGGTAGAGGAGTTGAAGAATAAAATTAATATAATTGTTTAATTAATTATTAATTTTAAATATTTTCCAGTTTTCCAGTTTTTTTAATTCAATAATTAAACATGTGATTGTATCGTATATAATTACTGATTTCCTTAATTTGAATTTGAACGTTTCAAATTCTCTCATCGTGTTATTCTAAGGTTTAATCCATTTGTGAGCTAGTAGGGGGACCTGATGGACCTACAGATCATGGGTTCAAACCATCCATGATTAACCGACTAAACTCTTTAACCTGAATTAACAAAAATTTGTTAACTACCGAGTCACTCCACTAAAGCCCAATAGTTGCACTCCCCTCATTGTAGATATAATTGTGTCCACTCGATATAACCATAGTCAATAAGTCAACCCTTCACAGGTTGTTCGTAATAACGGTTGGGTTAAAAGTTATTTTACTCCCGAGATTACATTTTATTCCTTAAGTCCCACTGATCCTCTAATGAACAATTGGTTTTTTATCCAATCACAAAATCGAGTCCCTTTCGGGTCAATGAGAGGGTGGGGCCCCTTATTCAAGACTCGGAGTCAGCACTTAAGGGAACAACCTATCTACTATCTCTAAAAGCAGGTAGAAGCGAATTCCATCTTGCACCTTATGTCCCCAGCTATCTACCCGATCTTACCCTTGAAATGGGTGGCTTATTGAGCCGACACTGTTGAGTCAACCCTCACTCATGCAACTCTAAGGATAATCCTGAATAAACAAGAATTCATAGTTAGCTCAGGATTAAAGTCAAGTTACCTAGGTCATCACTTTGAAATAGTTAGTCTTAAACAGTAAATAGCGTTGTAAAGTAAGAGTGACATATTTCTTGATCCAATCTTATACAAACTCTTTGCATAGGACGCCTCCACTCGCATGTCTCCACATGAACAAATCAGGAACACTTCGTTTGTAGTATTTTACAACAATTGTAACATCTACAAAGCGAACCGCATCCAATAGTATCCCCAGAATAAGGTACCGAACCTTATCCGTATACTATAGACCATTTTGACTATTTACTCGAACTTGATACACTATCATATCTCCATATAAAGTTCAAGTACTCATGTAATAGCCATGAATCTTAGTTTATTGGATTTAAGTTATTTCTAAAATGAAATGAGCAATTCAAACATTCAATAACAACTTTATTGAATCAAACTTTAATAACATCTATATTGATTAACAGAATAAGTTCGTTGTTTACAAACCATAAGTTTTAGGACATAAAACTCAATAGGGCAATCTCTCAGTAACTTGGTGATGTGATTGCATTAAATTCCATACTCTGAGATAGCCGTCTACCACTCTGATTCAATCAGATGGTGTTAGTCAGATCCACATGCCTTCAAGTTGTAATTTGACGTAAAATGCACGAGCCAAATGAATCCTTCATGCGTCGAGTAGCCTCAGATGCATACCTCATGCATTAGCCTCGTTTGTTACATTTGGCGGATTTTTTCTGATTCCTACATCAAAGTGCGTTAGTGAAGCAACTTTTACTTAAAAGGATACTTTTGTACGATTTTATCACATATGTAGAGTTTCATGCATTTTTCTTTGCAATGAAAGTGTTTACATCATTAAAAATCCTAATTATTCTAACTTTGAGAGAATAATAACTTGTATTTCTATAAGTTATCAGCCACAACTTGTAGTTAATCTCTGTATGATGGAAGTCCTTAAGTTCATCAAAGTTCACGGATGGTGCGAAATGATGCAGTGATGGGAAGCGGCGAGGAGAATGGTGTGGCGAAATGTCCAAATTCTCACCATCTGCATTTTGGGACTGGTTGGATGGGCCAGTGCCCAAACCGAGTGGGTCATGAAATTGGTTGTGGGAGGGTTGCGGGGATTGATAAGCTCAGAGTTTATCATCGCCCATAAACCTTTGCTAGTCAAATAATATTTATAAATCACCAAACAAGCTATTTATACTAATTGGTAGTACAAGCGGCAAGTTCGGGGTTGAACCTCAGGGAAGCACGGAAGATTAGTTCCTCATAGTGTATTTTTAGTTAAAGTGGTAAAATGGAGGGAGGGGAGGGGTTGGCGTGGATTAGATAAGTCAAATTGTAAGAAAATAAAATGCGAGAAAATAAAAGATAGAAATGCAATGAATAGAGACACTCTAGCTTAGAGGATGAATATCAGAATGACTTAATGTAATACTATTCATCGAATTATTCGAATGCAATCCTGTGGTTCTAATTATGCCTAGCCCGATTGATTAGACATCCAACCAATAGTCCTAATTGAAGGAACTCTTTTGACAGAGAACCTTTGAGTGGAAGCAAATCATCCAAATTCCATTTCGATTAAACGCATCGTTAACAATCAAGAGAACAGACTATGCATCATAAACATAAATTACAACATGCTTTCTAAATAATAAACAAGAGATTATACCTTTGAAGAACTGTTCTTCAAGTTAATCCCTCGAACAAACTCATTCACGAATGCATCAAACAAGTCACGAACTCTCCAAACTGAAAATAGAAAACTCGAACCAAAGGAGGACATGACCACTTGGTGACCTTGGTATTCTTGGTGTGAGAATCCAGGAGTGGTGAGCTCTGGCTAATTTTGGTTAGAGGGGAGTTTGGAATTGGAGGAGAAAGATGATCGAGGAAGCAAGGCTATCGTATAGCAAGACACTCTTGATTGATTAGGCGATGAGGCTATCGTATAGTCTCTCAAAGTCTATCGTCTATAAGATCTCTAAATCGTGAATATTTGTCTCTTGGAATAATTAAAATCACATTTTATTTATCCCAATTGCCAAAAAACTAAATAACTTCCCATTAAGGGTGGTTAGAGAGAAAAATGGTTTAATTATCAAATAATTAATAAATTATAAATAAATATGATAATCAACTTATCATTTTATATTTATAACCTATAGTTTTAATGTTGCATAATATACAATATATAAGTCATAGTTCTTTTTCTCTATTTTATGGCATTTAATATAAATCATATTTATATTAAATTTAACAACTATGAATCTTATTCATAGAAAATATATTTGAATCATATTCAAATACTTATTCCTCCAATTAATCAATAATGTATCAAATACATTATATCAATTATATAATTAATTTAATTATATCATATATAACTAAATTTCCTCCTATTAATTTGAACGTTTCAAATTAACCCAAAAATTGATTCTCAACTTGAATCCATTGAGCTACCAAGGGGACCTTATGAACTTGTGGCTTGAAGCTTCAATGGTCCGTGAATAACTGATTAAACTCTTTAATCACATTATCTATCATCTGTTAACTGTAAGGGACTCCACTAAAGACCAACAATTGCACTATTCGCATTACAGATATATTTCAGTGTTCATTGGATATAACCAATCAACAGTACAATGACCCTTCACAAATTGCTCATAAGTAGAGTTGGGCCAAATTATCATTTTGTTCCTGTAGTTACATCTAACTCCTAAAGTACCACTGATCCCTCTAATGAACAATAGATCATAGTCTCACTATGACTAACCCCTCTCTGGCCAAGAGAGGGTGTGGCGCCACATTGTTCAAGACTCGAAATTAGCCCTTAAGGGAGCAATTTATCTACTTACCCCTGCTTCGGGGAATGAGTGAATTATATTTTATGTAGCTGAGTTCTCAGCTCCCTAATCAGACGAATCCTCAAAATGGTAGGCTTGTTGAGTCGGCAATCTGGCCACTCCCACCCATACAAATCAAAGGACTGCCCTCATAAGTAGGAGTTCACAACTCACTCAGGATTAAGGTCATGTTACTTATGGTCATCCTAGTGAAATGAAAGTCTCAATTATGAACAGCGTTATATAGCGAGACTAAACATTTCGTGGTTTGGTCTTATACAAACACCCTTGTATAGAATATCTCCGCTCGCATGTCTAATACATGAATGATCAAGATCAGATCATTTATAGCACTTTACAAGATTTGTAACACCAACAAAGCAGGCCATACTCGTAGTGTCACCCGGATAAGGTACCCAACATTTAGGTTATCACTTAAACAAGATCCACCTGTATGTCTCCACATACATGTTTAAGTTACAACAATAACCATGGATGTTAGTTTATTAGTTTGTGATTAATGCAACTGAAATATCATATATTTCATAGACAAAAGTGAATAAAATATCATATAATCACTAAAATATTTGTTCATACAATGTTTACAAACTATAGGACCCTAGAGATTTAGGGCATCAACCCCAACACTAATTACCTAATTAGTTAAACATGCTAGATGAATCCATACTAAACACATTTACCCAACCGCATTACGCTCTAAGGCTTATGCTAAGATGAATATTTAGTTTCCATCGTCTAATCAAATAGTCAATACAATTTTCCCAAAGTCAATAAGAACTATACTATTTGTTATAGATAGAAAATTGCAAGCCTATCTAACCATTTTCTTCTTATGGAGTAACTAACAATTTCATGTCACATATTGTTAGATAATCCCAAGCATTCAACCACAGAATCCTGAAGTAGTTTGTCAGACAATCAAGAGAAAGTGTGATTATAAAGCGATTCAATCAGAAAGGAAGCCCATAATCAATATATATATTATTGCATTCAAATAATCATATCAAAATTACAAAAGTTCAATCCAAAATCCTCTAAACTAGAGAAAACCCTAGAACTTACCTTCCCATGGGATCAAGAAGACAAATCTGGGCTCCATCTCAACTAATTACATGAAAGGAATGAAGAAATTAGAGAAAATTACAAGTGGGAAAGGTGAGAAGATGAAGAAATCGGATGAAGCCGATTGGGAGGTCGCTTCTTTTCTTTTTCTACCCTAAAATGAAGAAGAAACCTTTTATAGAGCAATCCCAGTGTCGCTACCCTGCAATGCAGTGTTGCAATGCTACGAGACCTCCCGCACGCCTTCGTCAAAACTGGAGCGTTACAACACTACCCTGTTTTTCAGCATTATGGAGGCTACTGTCTTGTAGTGTTACAAGGCTCCATCTAGGGGCATTTTCGTCATTTCACATTCTTTTGAAGTCCAGTTGCTCAAATTAGCTCGTAACGACTGATTCTACCTTTAAAATTCTCGATACCTATAAAATCATTAAATAAACACATTAAACATAGTAACGATCTAGAATTAAGAAGAGAAAAATAGCACATATTTTGTGTTAACACACCCCCAACTAAATGCTCTACACCTGGCTTTTACAATACAAAATAAGAGTTCGGCCAAAAACTTAGACATACTAGGTTGAGATTTCAGTCACTTAACACCTATCACCTAGGCCTTCAGAGGTGACAATAAAAACATAAGCCACATAATACAATTCTAAGCATGCAAGACCTAATTTCGTTGGACAAATGACTTAAAGATGCATGAGAGATAAGAACTTTTTTTTCAAACGGGCTAAAAATCATGATCATACTCTTCAAACATAATTTCATGCAAACCTAATCACAAAGAGGGTGTGTCATCAACTATTCATCATAATAAACCAAGCAAGAAAGCAAGAAAGAAAATCAAGCACACAAACATCGTCCGACCACAGTACTCAAGAACCCCAAGCTATCACAACATATCCCACCACCCAACTTAAAATGATACATATTCACCAATTTATCTCTAATCTAAGCCTAATAAAATAAAAGAGTCAAGAGAACAAAAAACCTCCCCTAATGACGTTTTCGCACACGAGATGGTGGTAAGAGGGCTACTGTTAATTGGTTTTCTTCTTCTTTTAGGGCAAAAGGAAAGAACCTACAAAAGAAAAACAATAAGTTAAACTAGAAAGCGGTAAAGGAAAGTAGTTAATTTTATAACCTGATTCCTTCCAGGAAGGAAAACTTTTTAAGGTCAATTACTCGACTTTACCTATCCCCTGTCGAGGTACAAATAAATTCTCGTATTTATTTGGTCTCTTCTTAGATGAGTCAATATAGCTCGGTAAGGCTATAAGGCTCTTCATCTTTTAAAGAGAACCTGACGGGTCAAATTTGGTATTTGTAGTATATGGCAAAAAAGGGAAAAAGAAAGAATCAAATGACTTAAATGACCCAAAAGAATCAAAACAAACAAAAGACTCAATAGACTCGTGAGAACTAAAGGACAAAAGTCGAATATATACGACATACCAGGAGTTAGAACAGGGCGAGGTCTTTCGATCTCTAACTCTATCACCTGGATGTCGTGTGGTTTAGGCTCGAGATCCTCCTTAGCCTCACAAACTAGGAAGCATGCATGAAATCCTTATCTTCACTAGAGTAGTAGCACTCCATAAGGAACTTTGCCTCTGAGGTACAATGATAGGCTGCTCTGACATGCTCTTTGATCTCTACACGACCTCTGTTAGCTTGGCAACATGGTTGGTCATGATTTGCAACTGAGCTTGAATGTCCTACTAAAACTGAAGAGAGCTATTAGCAAGTTCAGAAATTAAGAACTCCAAAGTCAGAAATTAAGAACTCCAAAGTCATACCTAGGCTCGAATCTCCATGAAGTGGTTCTTCCTCCTCCACCGCGTCGACGTGGACTACCTCAAACTTCTGAGCCTCTGGCAAATCCAAGGAATGGTCTGGAAATGGCTTGTCCGACTTCCCAACTGAATTTGCAAGCTAAACAACAAAGTCACTCAGAATTTGGAAGTCCGTTTTGGCCTTTGCCTCGGGGCAAAGACTATCCTATTGGAAGCGCTCGAACTTCTGCTACCTTCGAAGGGTGTTCTACTTAAACTCAAAAGTACTTCCAGCAAGCTCTATAACCAAAGCCTCTAAAGACTTACCTGACCCTAAAGACTGAGCATGCGTCAACTGTGTAGCGCTGTGAAATCTTGGTTATCCAAGCTCTTCCACCATCTTGAGTATCAATGGTCAAAGGACTCCTCCCACCAAGAATTGTAAGGCTCGTAGTCCAAATGGCCATAATATCCCTCCTCAGAATGACCATATGGTACTGGACTCTACTGTAACCTTGGGCCTGCTATAAACTCCTTCTCGTTAATTAGCCAACTAAGAAAGTCAACTCGGTAATTCGACGGTCAAGCCCACTTACCTTGTCATCAAGATCTGTAACTTGAACTTCTGACATCCAAGATTGGTTTGGAAATTATGTCATGCTTAACTGACACAGAAAAATAAATAAATCAATCAAAACAAAGGAAACTTTAACTAAAAATGAACTAAGAAGAACTAATTGGCTTCCCCTATAATGA
Source organism: Benincasa hispida (assembly GCF_027475165.1). Taxonomy (NCBI): domain Eukaryota; kingdom Viridiplantae; phylum Streptophyta; class Magnoliopsida; order Cucurbitales; family Cucurbitaceae; genus Benincasa; species Benincasa hispida. The sequence continues at coordinate 37,044,532 of NC_143486.1, read as the reverse complement.
CGCCAATTTGATAAGCTCGGAGTTTATCGTTGCCCATTTGATGATTAGTTCGGAGTTTATTTGATGATTAGATATCCCCTACAACGACGCCAATTGGCTTCCCCAACTAGTTAATAATAGTATAACTAATCATCGAACGAACTACTTATACTAACTTGCAGTACAAGTGGCAAGTCTGGGATCGAATCTAAAGAAAGCACAGAAGATTAATTCCTTGAAGCACATTTTTAGTTAAAGTGGTAGGGGGAAAGAAGGGTTGGCGTGGATTGGATAAGTCGAATTGCAAGAAAATAAAAGGTAGAAATGCAATTAACAGAGACACTCTAGCTTAGAGGACGAATATCAGAATAACTCAATGTAATCTTGTTTGTCGCATTATTCAAATGCAATCTTGTGGTTCTTAACTATACCTAGCCCAATTGATTAAACATCCAACCAATGGTCTTAATTACCTAATTAGTTAAACATGCTAGATGAATCCATACTAAACACATTTACCTAGCCGCATTATGCTCTAGGACTTATGCAAGGATGAATATTTAGTTTCCATCGTCTAATAAAAAATTCGATACAGTTTTCCCTAGGTCAATAGGAACAATGCTATTCGTTATAGACAACAAATCGAAAGCCTATCTAACCTTTTTTTTTTATATAGATTCACTAACAATTTCATGTCACATATTGCTAGATAATCTCAAGCATTCAACCACAAATCTTGAAGTAGTTTGTCAGACAATCAAAAGAAGTATGATTATAAAGCGATTTAATCAAAAAGGAAACCCATGATCAAGATATATAAAATTGCATTCAAATAAACCTCTTAAAATTACCAAGAGTTCAATCCAAAATCCTCTAAACTAGAGAAAACCCTAAAACTTACATTCCCATGGGATGAAGAAAACAAATCTAGGATCCATCTCAACTAATTACATGAGAGGAAGGAATAAATTAGAGAAAATTACAAGTGGGAGAGATGAGAAGATGAAGAAATCAGATGGAGCTGATTGGGAGGTCAATTATTTTCTTTTTCTACCCTAAAACGAAGAAGAAATGTTTTACAATAGTCGTAGTATCTCGACGCTGCGAGGCCTTGCGCATGCCTCCACCAAAACTCGGAGCATTGCATTGTTACATGTAACTTTGCAACGCTACCTGTTTTTTTAGCATTATGGAGGCTACTATCTTGTAGCGTTGCAGCGCTCCATCCAGAGGCATTTTTGTCATTTCACATCCTTCTGAAGTCTGATTGCTCAAATTAGCTCTTAATTGCTCCAAATTAATCCCGAACAACTCGTAGTGACTAATTTTATCTCCAAAATGCTCGATGCCTATAAAATCATTAAATAAACACATTAAACATAGTAACGACCTAGAATTAAAAAAAAAAAAAAAAATAGCACATTTTGGGTGCTTTCAGGGATTTATGCAACGAAAGGGGTTTTCTACGATGAGGGAGAATTTGCTTTTGGATCAGTGGGAAGGGGAAGCATTCTAAGGGGATCAAGCAAAGGGGACAAAAGTAAAGAACTGCGAGGGTGAAGCTGTGCAGCGGCACTATTCAGGGCTCCTAGCGACCACTTCCTCAACCTTAGACTTTGTCCTTTTTCGTTTGGCTTTTAGAGGCTAGAGAGAATTTAGGTCAATGAGTAGGGTTGGACGCTTGGTGGCTTTGGTTGGCTCTGGCTAGTAGGGGGGATTTTTTCAACAATCGCCACAGGACTTGGTTGCTGATCACTCTGTTCACCTCCTCTAGAGGCTCTTCTTCAACACCCAAGCCAATGCATATAGAAAAGGCTAGTGGTGGTCCAAGGGAAAAAGATCTAGCCTCGGGGCTTGCCAAACAATCCCCTGATTTGAGCTGCAATGATGCGCTCAACATCTATGGGGAAGGCTTTTGCTATGCAATAGGCATCCATCACACGATCCCTTGATACCGATTTGTCATATGTTGTAGGGATCAACCTCTTCTTGACCCAATAGACCCACAGCTTCACCTCGAGAGTTAAACATTCAGAAGCCAAGGTATTTATTCTCGTGGGAGAGATTATCTAGTCGGAGCCAGGTTTGGCTAACACTTTTAGTGCATCAACCATGTGCTCTTTGTTTGGTGCCTTTATCGTTCTATTGCCAGATGCATCGAGATTGTCCTTTAGCTTGAATAACTCGTTTATGTCTTGGGTTCAGAAAGGCACACTACAACCCTCAACGGTCACCATCCTTGTTATCATGTAGACGACCATGGTTGAAGGCACACACAACTTTAGAAATCATAATGGCTTAGCTTTGGTAGAAATCTTCCCATCTAATATTTACAATTATGTTGGTGATGTATTCGAGTAAAGGTGCTGGCTCTGGGAAGAATCTCATCTCTAATAGCATGTCATTGCATGCCTTCTTCCCCATCCTTATAACTTCTTTGGTGGGAGTTGCCTCAACCATCTTGTCCTTCCCTTTTCCCTTTTTCTTGGGCGTCAAGGCTCTATTTATAGAGCCATGCGCTGACAGCTTTGGGTCTCCTGCTCTGATTAGTTACCATCTTTGACTTGGTCGGTGAGAAGTTTAGCATGGTCAACATTCTGAAATTTTGGTAGAAGATCCACTGGGATTGTGTCAGAGATTCCAAGGCATGCGGTCAAATGTTCGTTCATCGGGTAAGAGCTCGACACATGCGAACAAATCCTACAATTAGCTACAAAATATAACATTTTGGCACAGGTTAACTCATGATATACGGCCAGCAGGGATTTCAAATGTACTTCAGCGCAAATATAGTTTTAAGCATGAATTCTTAGTATGATCAACGCATATTCAACCTATCTAACCTTATTATTCCAAGTAAAAGGCTACAATAACTTGTATTTCTACAAGTTATCAACTCCCCTCTCTCATGCTAGGCAAAGAACTCTCTGCATTTTTGGAATACAAGAAAAATTCTCTTACTCTCTCTCTCTTACCTCTCTCACTCTTTCAATACTCTCATACAATAGTGAAAGTGTTTCTCTACCAAAAAAATTTCTTCCTTTATTCTTCTAAGAGGTGGTTCCCAAAGACCAAGTCCTTGCTGGAGAATAGTGGGAAAGCCCTATTGGTGGTATCCTGTTTGAGTTCCAAGAAGAGAAGTAAAGATCGTGCTATTTTGTAGAATTGGAGAAAGTTTGAAGAGTTGTTTTCAAAGGTAATCCTTTTTCCTTGTAGTTCTCCTCTGTAAAAAGTATGCTTAAGTATTATATATGCCTTCTCTGTATTATGGAGTTCTTAATCAAAATTAATGGCATGACGATCAACGCTAGATTTTTATTCCTTCAACATGACCAACAATGAGCCGATTTCATGCATACAAAAAATATTGTTCATTAAGATAGTCAAGCTAATCAATCCAACTAAGTAGATGCAAACAATACTTCTTTCTAGACCGTGGTGGGACTTCTAAGAAGCAGTTGGTCTTCTGGATGTCTGTGACAAGTAAGGTTTATAAGGATGACCTAATCATCATCATACAATGCTTCAATATCAAATTACTATAAAAGACAACTATTAAACGTTATAAACTAATAATTTCAAATTTGTATTTAAAAACAATACTTTTGCCAGTCGAGTTTTTTTTCCCCTTTTAGTATATGATTAAAGTTCATCGTTATAGTTCGCCACTGGGATGAACGACGAAGTTAATGGTTGGATTTGATCGCCTAAGGTGGTTATGAAATTTGGCTGCCAATGGTGGTCGTTGCTAAAGTTGATCGTTGGTGGTGATCATCGTCAGAATTAGTCGCCAGCGATGACTGATGATGAAGCCATTAAAAACATTAGAGGAAAAGAGAGTCGGGGTGAGTTGGTAAAAATATCCATCTCAACTCTACCAACATTTAAAGATGGTGGGTCAAACATTGAGCTGTTAATTTTTTCCAACTCAACCCAATTCATTTTGGTGAGCCAAACATCCTCTTAGACGCTTGTTCCCTTGGTTGACCTATGTGGATGACAAAGTTTACAGTGACCGTCATAGATGACTTCATAGATCATAAATTCCGCATCTCGTTTCATTTTCTAGATTGACACAAGACTGTTATTATGTTTGTTAAAGTGATCAGGCTAAATTATAAAAATAATGCCCCTAAACTTTATACTTTGTATCAAAAATACCCTTAAACTTTCAAAACTTCTAAAAATACTCTTAAACTTCAAAAAGAGTTCAAAAATACCCTTACTTTTAGTTTTGAATGGAAGCCATTGCAGTTTTATTTCAAAAATACCCTCAAACTTTTAAAAGTTTAAAAAATATCCTTAAACTTTAAAAAGAAAAAAGTTCAAAAATACCATCACTGTTAGTAAATTAACAAAAAATGTTTATGTTTTATGGCAAAAATATGTCTAATTTTTTTAAATAAAAATTTAAAAGTTCTCCTATTGTTAGTATGATAATCAATTTGTTTTGAAGTTTTCTTGAGTTCGAAAAGAACCAATTTTAAAACAAATTATATAGATATCATCATTTTTTCCATATAGATACTCTCACTATTCTCCTATTTTTCTAAGCCTTATACCAATTTTCTCAGCAACAAAAATAAAAACTAAAATTTAAAGTTAAAACATAAAATCTCACAAAATTCCAAAATCACAATTATCTCCACCTAAAACATACAAACGATAAATCATCAAATAAAAATTTTTATTTGACTATTGACATATACTCAACTACTAACATATAACTTTGTTAAAATATTTAAGTTCTAAAATCTCTTGGTGTTTTCATTCTTTTTTCGCATCTTATTTTAGTCCATTTACCTTAAAGAAAGTGTGCATTTTTATTTATTTATTATTTTATAGATAAACAAATGTCAAACAATTAACAAAAGGGAAGTAAAGAGGGTAATGAAGAAAAGATGGATGAAAAAAAGTAGGAAAATAGAGAGTAAGGGCATTTTTTTTATATATTTAAAGATATTTTTTAAACTTTTGAAAGTTCAAGAGTATTTTTAATACAAAACACTAACAATTTCTATCCAAAACTAACGATAAGAATATTTTTGAACTCATCTGGTAAGTTTAAGGGTATTTTTGTCACTTAAGTTTAAGGTTATTTTTTACTCAAAATACTAAGTTTTGAAACCTTTGGTATAATTTAGCCATGTTTTTATTGTTTTTAGCATTAGGATCCCAAACTAAAACATTTTGCAGTGGTTTTGATCAGTGTATTTTAATTATTTTTTCATTTTATGAATAAAAGTCAACAAAGTTCCTTTTGTTTTAACCAGAGTTATCTGCATGCATGGGTAATGATTCCAAATAAAAGCCTTAGTTTGAGGTTGTATGGACGTCTGAAAATAAATTAAATAAGAGATTGTTATGTTTGATTATGTATGAAAATGTTATCACAATTTGAAGACACTAAATTATAAATATATTTATGGAGTATTTTCAAATTAAAAGATAATAAATTAACTTATTTACAACAATAGTAAAATATCACTATTTATCAATAAAAGATCACGATAGAATATACTTGAAAATATTTTCAATAATATTATCATTTAAAATAATTATCCTATATTTATTTTATGAAATTAATCATGGTAACCTCATATAAATTTTAATAGATTAGTTTATTAAAAAATTAATTAGTTAATAATAGAATAATCATTTTAATTGGATAGTTAATTAAAGTACTATTGAAAATGAATATTTATACAAAGTTAATTTAAATAATATTAAAATTATTTTTTATTTAAAACTAATGCTAAAATTAAGTAACTAATTTTTAAATAAATATCCTTATTCACATTAATTTAATATATATTTTTTATCAATAAAAATGGATCAAATAAGCATACGATTGTTTATTTATTATAATCAATTACTTAACTTTAGTTTGTTAGAGTTTATCATTAATAATTATAAATTTGTTTGAATCAATAAATTTTAATTTAAAGAAATATATTTTAGTAAACATTATATAAAAATGAGTATAAGAAAAAGAGAACAAAATATGATATGCTAACAAAAAAAAATATTAAGAAAATATCTTAAAATTATGGTATTTCTTAAAATTATGATATGTTAAGAATGAATGGTCTAATTAAAATAATTCCAAAAGAGACTTTTTTATTAGAAAAAATAAATAAGTAATCAACTATAATTATTGAAAATGAATTTTTTTCCTAACTTAATTTAAACAATCTTAGTTAACTAACTAAATACATAATATGTTGTTACCTAATTAATTAATTTGTAGGCATAAGTATTTGCATTCATATAATAAATTTTTATTTGTATGAATGGATTCCGTAAATATTTTGAGAATTTATTATTGATTATATTAAAATAAATAATTGCATTAATTTTGTTAAATTAATATCAATTAATTAATTAACTATATTCAATATAAAACTATGTATAGAATTAATAACTTGGTGGGCAAATAGAATACCTACAATTTTAGAAGAGTATAGAAAACTCGTCAATGGGAAAAGAGACTATACAAGAATAGATTATTCATAGACAAAGTGTTGAAAATTGTACAAGTTTAACGTACCTACGTCAATTATAAAAAACGACGTGATCTTGCATTTATTATTTAAGTCATTAAGAAAATATAAATTAAAAAGTTCCAGAAGAAGTATATAGCATTGCCATGCGGTTTATTGGTCCAACACAAGTTCAACTATTTAGCTTGATTCTACGATTCTGTATTCCTTTTCATGTTTGATACGGCGGGTAAAGAATAATATAAGCTGCTATCTAAATTTCCAGAATGAATTGTGAAATAAAGAAATCATAACCTAAGGAAATTTTCAACAGTATGGATTGTGATATATTGAACTAGTTTTGAAGCTCTTTTTTCTTTTCAATTTGATATATAAATCCAGAAAGTTCAATTTTATAAAGTGCATAATAAATTCTTAAATTTTATGCTCATGAAGTTTGTAGACTTTCTAAACTCATTTTCCAAGGCGGGTGTCGACGCTATTTCTCATTGTTACGAGATGAACTCGAAAACATAACTATTTCAAGGGATGGTCAAATTTTCTTGAGGTTGTTAATGGAAAGGTGATTGTAACTTGAAAGTGGTAAATCTAGTAAACAACCTGATCTCACTGAAGTAAAATTTATTGACCTTCCCCACACCCTTACCAGAATGGTCTCATAATTGATGTACAGTATCTTAATGCTGTAGCTTTTGGTTTATTGTTTTCCTAAAAACAAAATTCCAAATAAACTCTGAATTCTGTGTAGAACTTATCCAGCAGAGGAGACTAACAGGCAAATAAATGTAGCCAAACACGTTATTTGTCATTGGCGTCACAATAAACATGGGCTTATAAATAATAATGCAATCTTCGAAGCATACATTCAGAAGATTCGGTAACCATAAATAAATATAAGCCTATTTACTTGACAGATTATATAAATAAAACCACCATCACACCAAATTAAACAAATGAAATCATCATCCCATTATATACAAAGATTAGCAAGAGACAATCATATAAAACTTAAATTCGAATAAAATAAACCAAAAGGATTATGATTCCATCTGATAACTTCGGAAAAGATGACACTTATTCATCTCATCGGGTCCTCCCTATCCTTGCTTCTTGTGTGAGCCAAGCATGCTTGGCTGTGTTTTTTGCATCAAGACGATGGCCAACTGAACCCTCGAGAATTTGGAAGCACTAATTTCTTGATGTTCCAGATGACCCCACTGGGATGCCCGCCTGTGGGGTTAAGAATTAACCTTTTTAGGGATCGAGACCGACACGAAACAAAACACACTCCATTCATTTGGATCAAATCTCCCTCACCTCAAGGGCATAGATGTTTACCACAGAAGAGGAATTCTCTCATGGTTGATCTGCATCAGATCCAGGCCTTGTTACGCGTCTCCTTCTTGTAGGTGGTGATGAATCTTCACTCATTCCGATGTATATGCGGAAATCTTCTTCTGCATCTTCTTGTAATCCCAAAAGGTTTTCACCCCAAAGAAACCGGCGCTCTGGTACAGGTGTTCCTCCTCCAGAGCGTCGATGTCTAACCCAAGACCTCGAACGTGGCCTTGGCTCTCGAGCACCATCAACCGATCCAAACATATGAAACAGAAAGAAACTAGTCAGCAATGGCCCATTGACATCACCTGTGCCATTGTCTCTTTCACCTGCCACCATACCATCTCCATTTTCAATAACGTAGTCTCCCACCACAAGAGCACCAGGCATCGCTGAGCGAATGGCACTAACAACATCACCAACTTCTCTCTGTCTCTCCAAGCGTCGCCATGCTCGTTCTCTAGATGGGTCTGTGACAGAAGGCCTTGTCGTCGGGTGGACTCTTCTAGCATGCCTGCGTAGTTCTTGGTAGTTGCCAGAAAATGAGCAGGTTTCACGGGAGCAACTTCGTTTCTTGAGATTAAGATATTCTCTTACTTCTTCTATAACTTCCAAGCCTAGCACAGCTCCTCGGCACATGGGGCACTTCAAGTTTGAGTACTCAGATGAGTTCCCAGCATCCAAACCTTCTTGCTCAACCCTTTCAGTTATGGGCCCAGAACCAGCAGTGTCCAAATCTCCAGCTTCATTTGTGTCTACAGTTCTATTAGAATTTTCAGTTCCATTATCCCCTAACGCTACACCAGGTAATCCAGCAGATGCGACAGCGTTCCTTTCATTAATATTTTGATTATCATCAACTTCATTCAAATCAATACTCAAACCCAAGTTGTTTGTAGGAGGACTACTAAAACTATATGGATTTATAGGTAAAGGACTTGATAAGCGTGGACTCTTCCTAGTTTCTTCTCTTAATTTTTTGAATTGATCAAAACAATTTGAATGCCTATGGCTTGTGTCACATATATAAGGTTTGCAACCCTTATGGTGAGAGCTGCAAAGTAGAAGAACAGCATTATGTGGGTGATCCATGCAGATAGGGCAGGAGACTTCATCCAATTCTTTATGCAAAGCAAGGATATCTGAATCATTATGAATTCTTCGTTTCACACCAGCCATCTTGAACACTAGGTAAGTCACTAAGCATATTTAATAGATCAGAATGCTTCTATTCGACAACAATAGCACATTGCTCAGTAATGTTAAAAACAATGCAGAAACTGCTAGAAAAATCGTTTTTCCTAAGTAGAGAAAGAGGATTACCACAAAACTAAGGAAGCATCCAATTCTAACAACAAAACAACAGATACAGCATACCAACACTACATAAGACATAAATGCATATAAAAAAAATTCTCTAAATTTTGATGGAGATTTAGTATCAGAACCAATGGGGACAAAAAATCAAATGCAGGAGAGAATGACCATTGATGCAATATTTTACAGTTAAAAATTCAACTTTTTCATGTCATGTTATCAAGGAACACAATGCAAAACATTAAATTGACCACTGCAGATTAAAACACAAATAAAAATGTTGTCCAAATTCAGAGAGGGCCTAACATACATGAAGGATAAATTATCTGCAAATGAAGATGGGTAGCCTTACATGCACAACATACAATTTCCATATAAACATATTACCCGAAGATATATCAAGCAATTTCATGATTACTCACCAAGAGAAGCAGCTCTTATATATTTCCTACAGGAGGCTTCTCAATCTCTATTTGTGATACCAATTCAAATCTACAGAATGCTTACTCTGGCTTTATTAAAGCAAAATCACAGGTCTACAAATTGAAAGCAAAGAACTGTAACTGTAGTAGTAATTGGTGGAATACACCCTTGACTAAAACTATTAGCAACTTCTCCAAGACGCCAAGGTCTGTACAAGTCCTTGACCTGCAGTTATGCCGCGTAAAAGAAATTTGATGGTTATAAATACAAGATCTCAATTTTGAAAGGAAAAAACAATTAAAAAAGTAATATTACTATTTCAAGAACCATTGTTATTTCCATTATAAAGACACCCATTTAACAAAATAGCAAGGGCCAAACTTGAATATTCAAATCAAACATACAAATATGTTTACACACAAATCCTAATCATAATTATTTCTAATACCAACCCCTACCAACGAAATGTTGACAATAACAAACCCAAAATAAGCAACAATGGAAGAAGAAACGTGCAAAACCTAAAATACAGCTTCCCTCCCAAAAGGGTAAAGGATATATGCAAACCGATAAAATCTCCTATAAAAGGAAATTTCTTATCTTACCGATTCCAAAGGCAACCCCCTTTAACATCCCCACTCCATCAGGAGAAGAAAAAAAAGACCAAAGGAAAAAATGGTCAGATATGCAAAAGCAACAAAACCCACTATGTGAGTTCTGTACAATTTTAAAAAAGAAAAGAGGGGCGACTACTGTAACATCAACCATCTGATTATCGCTGCAAGTAACCATTAAACCCCCTTTCCCATTAAAATGCATGACAACTGCTAGGCCAAATATTTACAAATGCTAGACCACCTACCCAATTCCGCAAAATGACAAATGTTTCATTAAAAAAATCCAAGTTCAAAGCCTCAACACTTGCTGCCAAAATGATAGGTGAAACCAAAACAAGGCTCAATTTTAGGCAGCATAAGGAAAATTAGCCGATATAGATTTTCATTCTGATACCTTAAATTTTAATCATATAACCATCTAATTCCCATCCCGATGAAAAATTACACAAACTCGAAAATCAAAAGTAGAAAAGCCCAAATCACATCCAGATGTTCAGATCCCTAAATCCACAACAAACCCTAACCCGAATCAACAAATCCATCAAACCAGCAAAGTGAAACCCAAATTACCAAGGGCATCAAACAATTCAACAAGAACAAAAACAAAAGAAACGGAAGATCAAAAACAAGGGCATGAACGAATAGAATCACGATCACAAATAATTAAAACCAAAAACAGAAAGTAAATTGGATACATCAAGAGCGAAAAGAAAAATCGAGTATAAAACATGGAAGTTAGGGTTTACTAAAAGCAGAATTTGATGGAATTCATCCGGGGGTTGGGTCGACGGTGAAGGTTGCGTGAAGTGGTCGCTGAGTTATAGCGCAGAAACGGGAGAGATGTTCAACAACGAAGAAATTGGCCATCAGTTTAAGTATTTATAGCCAGACTTAGCCGCACAAAACGCAACGTTTCACATGGGTAGGCGGTGACGAAGAGAAGTTGTCTTGTAACGTAATGGGCTTACTTTGGGCCTGGGCCACATTCAATCTATGGAAAATTCCACTAAATTGCCACATTTACATTGTCATTGCCATTAAAAAAAAAACAAAAACAAAGACCTAATGACTTATCTCAAGATTCCAATTTAAACTTTAGATTTATTACGAATACTATGATAATAAATAGATGTCAATTGCTTAGTCTCTCAAAAGTTATGTGTCACCCTTCATGTTATTCATGTGTCTTGTAATTATTCATGTTTGGTGTCCATATAAGTCCACATCCTACTTGTCATTTAGTGTCATTTGGTAAATCTTAAAATCACACATACATTAGTTAGAATTCCACTTCAAAATTCCACTAATTTTCATAATATCCAATTTTACAATTTTAGTTATTTTATTTTATATTATATTATATATATTTAATATTATTATATTAATTTTCTCTATATCCGTATTCCCGTTGTGCTCCTCAAATTCACAACACGTTATCAGTACGATTTCCTATTATTTTTCCCGCTAAAGGTAGGTCCTAAAGGTATGTCGGCCTTTTCTTCTTTGTTATAATTAATAAATTTAATGTTATTTTGCATATTCAATATCTATTAAATTTCTAATTTAGTACAATATTTTATGATAGTGTTGTCATAATAAATCTCACAAAATTAGTATTTTCACCCTTGATATTAACAACAATAATTATTTGTCATAGGTATTTAATGCCGGAATTCACTTGGATGTTATGAATCTTGTGGAGACTATTAAAAAATGAAATACGACATCTAGTCAGAACAAAACAAAAACTATGATTTTCCTTCGTCATCATCTCCACGAGGGATTGAAAATGGAGTATTTTACAATAAAAGATCCCCGTATCTTGTGAAAAAATTTAAAAGTGAGGTATAATCATAAAAAAAAAAATAGTTATTCTTCCTAAAGCTCGTTATGAGTTGATGCACTTGGGGCTATAAGATTTCAAACCAGTAAATGATTACAACTCCGCATTTATTTAAATCATTTCGAAATTGTTATTATGCGGGGAGAAAATTACAGATGTCGATATGTTAAAGAAGACATTTTTTTACATTTCATGTCTCGAATATGCTCTTGCAACAGCAATATCGAGAGAAAGGTTTTAAACAGTATTTTGAATTAATTTCATATATTCTCGTGGCCGAACAAAATAACGAGTTATTGATGAAAAATCATGAATCTCGACCAATCCGAATGACACCATTCCTTGAAGTGAACACTATGAATTTTAATAATAATCGTGGTCGAGGTCGAGGTCATGACCATGACAGAGGAAGAGATAATTATTATTTTTGTGATGGTCGTTTTAATCATTCAAATTTCAAAAGAACCATACAAAATGATGATCACAAAGGAAAAGCTCCACAAGATAAGAGTTTAAAAAGTGTTGAAAATAAATGCTTCCGATGCAGAATGACTAGGCATTGGTCACGTACCTATCGTACGTCAAAACACTTAGTTGACTTCTATTAAGTCTCCCTGAAGGAAAAAGAGAAAAATATGGAAGCAAAATTTTCATACTAGGATAAAGACATGTTTGACCCATCCCATACGACAATCTTGGATGTGAAGGACTTCTTTGAATCTCCTGAAGAGAAGATTGACGCAGTTGATGAAACATCAAGTGTTTCTTTTGATTTTGAGAATATCTAGACTTAATGTTATTGTTTTCTTTTATCTATCTTCATGTTCTTTTTAATAACTTTTGTATATTTTAAGTGTTGTTTTTCTTATTATAATTATTTTATTTTAATGAAGCAACATGGATCATTTTCATATGTTGGGTGTTTCAGAAATGAGAAAAAAAATATCTATGTCTGACAGACAGTGCAACTACACACAATACTTACAAATAAAAAAATACTATTCCAAATTGACAATGCTGAAAGCAAAAATAAATACAATATCAGGTTCTGCAAATTTGATTGAAGGTTTTGGAAAAACAAATATTAATTTTCTTAGAGGAACAAAATTTACAATTGACAATACATTGTTCTTTAGTCAATTAAAGAGAAATCTTCCAAGTTGTAAAGATATATGTTGCAATGGTTATCATATTGAGACTGATAGTAGGAATAATGTGGAATATCTATATATCATATCCACTGTCTCAAATGAAAAATGTATATTGGAAGAGTTGCTTGCTTTATCTTCTGGATTGTATTATGCTCATATACGAGTAATTGAAACATATGTAATAATGAACCTGAAATTCATGAATCAGACATATTTACAATTTGATATGACCAATGGGGTCATCCAGGATTTATAATGATGAAGAGAATTATTGAGAATTCAAATGGACACCTATTAAAGAACAAAAAGATTCTTCAATCTAATGAATTATCATGTGTTGCTTGCTCTCAAGAAAAATTGATAATTAGACCATCACCAGCTAAAGTAAGGACTGAATCACCTGCATTTCTAGAATGAATTCATGGTGATATATGTGCACCCATTAACCTACCAAGTGGATTTTTTAGATATTTTATGATATTAATACATGCATCCAACAGATGGTCACACGTGTGCTTATTATCAAATCGAAATCTTGCATTTGCAAGATTACTTGCTCAAATAATTAAGTTACGAGCACAATTTTCTGATTATACAATTAAGACCATTCGTCTTGATAATGCTGATGAATGTACATCCCAAGCTTTTGACAATTATTGTATGTCAATTGGAATAAGTGTTGAACATCATGTAACTCATATTCATACATAAAATGGTTTAGCATAATTATTTATAAAACGTTTGCATTGCAAGACCATTACTTATGAGAGCTAAGCTTCCTTCATTTGTATGAGGACATGCTATTTTGCATGCAGCGTCACTTGTACGCATTAAGCCAATAGCTTATCATAAGTACTAGCCATTACAATTAACTTATGGTCATGAACCAATATTTTCCATCTAAACTTTTTTGGAAGTACAATATATGTTCCAATTGCTCCACCACAACGCACTAAGATGGGTCCTCAAAGGAGGTTAGGAACATCCTACTTGAATTGTGAGGACAATCACTCAAACAACTCTTGCATTGATTGCATGATCTAAAGTGCAGTGACCATGCTCTCAAATCTTTTGGCCAAGCCATTAGGTATGCTCGCCAAAATGTGAACTCGAGCCTCAAGATTGGCTTTCATCCATTTTTTGTATGTAGCACGAACATTTCGTATTGGCAGTGGAATTGGAGGACATTCCTCAATCAAGACGAAGTTAAGGTCGTTAACCACTAACATATTTTAATAGATTCTTTCCAAGTTGTTTAATTGAATTCAGTCAATATTTCAGCATGAAGAAGGTTCATTGAAGTGCTAGTCATTTTTGTTGATACAAAACAATTACTTATTTTAGACACTTATGCAAAAATTCATTTTAATCCGATCAATTTAGAAAAAAAACTAATATTTAACCTAACATTATTCCATTTTGTAATGATGCTTCAGTGATTTAGGACAAAAGTCACCGAAGGATGCTCAGTCACCCCTTCCCTGAATTGAGACACTTTTCAACCAACCATTACATCAGAATAACTCTTATTCCTATAACGATTAGTCACCATTGATTTGGTCAAGAAATCATTAACTTTCTTAACAATTTCTTGTAAATGTGACCTTCATTTTAGACCCTAGAGTTCTGTTCCAATGAGCCAACTAAAAGAAAAAAACAGATTGGGGTAAAAACTAAAGTGATCCTATCCAGAAACTATTTCTGAAGTTTGCCCCTGATATTGACCTAATGTACAAACCATCAGAAGGGGACGCTCCCAGGGTGCCTCGAGGTCGTGCAAGAAGATCTCATGATGTAAACCAATGAAGGAGACCGTAGGACAAGTTGACACATATCCTTTCCCCACTTACTATAAACACTTCTCCATTCACCTTGTTATTGATCCATGCAAACACCATCCAAAGGGGATGCTCCCAGGGTGCCTCGAGGCCAAACATGAGGCTCACGGTGTGAACTTTTAGGGATAACGTGCGTGGAAAAAAATTGACATATCATATATATCTTTTTCCTCCAATTGAGCATTTTACAAAAATGGATTTATTAACTTAGTAAAAATCGGCTAATTAATTTTAATTAAGTTTTTGTTAATTTGCTCAATATAATGCTTATATTGAATAGTTCAATAATATGTGACTTCATTTGTTAAACTTTCTAACGAAACCGATCACTTATTGCATGCTTATAAAATATTTGCCCAATTCACCTTCTAGGTCGGTTTCGAAGTCGAGATGTTTCGTTTATGTCATCTTAAATACCTCAGCCTAGACAGAACTTTCTTTAGACAAAGGTCCTTTATGGGTAATTATTTTAAAATTTTAACCTCTTATTGAAATTCATTTTAATCCTATTAAAACGAATTAAAAAATTAACCTATTTCTAATCTCATTAGAAACATGTTTAGCACAAGTTTAGGTGAATTAATTTTAAAGCATTTAAAATTAAATTGGACCTATGTTTGCATGCAACTCTTTATTATAGATTTTAATTCTAATTTCATTATACTTATAACCATTATAAGTAATGAAAAATAAAATCTATAATTTCATTTAAAGACATTGATTAAATATAACATTTATATTTATCTAAGTAATGTCATGCTGAATGCAAAATTTATTTTAATTAAAAAATATAACACTTATATCTAACAATTATTAAGCATACATATCCATCATGTCATCATACATTATAACAATTATAATCTAATATGATGCATGAACATGCTTAATGTACCATACATCTAAAATAATATAACACTTACGATAAAATGCATGAGCATGCTAATTTAATCATGCATCCAAAAAATATAACACTTGCATTTTGACATGATGCATGAACATGTTTATCCTAAGGTAGGATTTTGAATCTAAATGACATACTTTATGCACCATTCAAAAATAATTTAAATCATACATCTCATGCATAATTAAATTAACAAAATAAAAAGTTTGACCAGCTATTGGCATTTCTAGAAAATCAAATAAAATCTAAAACCCTAGATTTTAGAAAATCCTAAAAGAAAATGGAAAAAAACAAAAAAAACTGCTTATGTTCAGCGGCGACGGAAAATAAACCAGGGCTTAAAACGACGATTCAACCGTTCAGAACGAGACCCTATGCATCCTGAACATACTGACCAAATTTCAGTACGATCCAATGGTTAGAGTTGCATTATCGACAAATTTCTAAAAGCTGACCCTGAAAAACCGAACTGCACGGCATTGTTTCTCTTTGTTTCTTTTCTTGTTTTGCCTTTGTTTTTTCGAGCTCTTTTTATAGTAATTTTTTGCCACGAAAGTCACGAACTTGTAGACTTGATTTACAGTAAAAAAAATACCCATAAACATTGGGTTTTACATTGATCTCATCACTTAAAACTGTAAATCTAAATGCCAAAAGCCTAAATAGTCAACCCACAAACCACAATTAAAATCACATACATCTCATGCATATTCTATTCTTATTTTGTTTCTAAAAAACCAAAAATAAAAAATTACATAAATTGGGCTCTAATACCAATTAGAGGGGTCGAATCCCAAGTAGAAGCGTGTGATTGCCTTGCAATTTTGTTTCTGATTTTACATAAACAAAATACGGTATAAAAATAATAACATAATGGATAAACAATCAAGATTGACATGCATTTAAGAGAAGAAAAGAGGGAAGAGCTAAACCTTATCTTTGTAGATTCTGAAAATCTTCACGATTCCCTCCGCGTCTTCTCCGAAACGTCTTTTCAATGAACAAAAGATACCACCAAAAGTGAAATCTTATTATTCTCTAAGATTTCAAGAATTGGATGTGTGGTCTCCAAGACTTAGAAGAGGAAGAAGTAGTAGAGAGAAAAAGAGAGATTTTGAGAGTTGTAGAAGACTAAGATTCAGAATTCTCAATTCACCTGTGTCAGAGTAGTGACCTCTTTCTCCTAGTCTTTCCTATTCTTATTCTATTTCTAATTTAATTAAATAACTTTTATTTAATTTAGTCCAATAATTAAATAACGGTATATATTAAATCCAATTTAATATAATTAATTAATAAACATCACATGTTTATTTATCTCTACTTCTAAAAAAATTAATTAATTAACCATTAATTAATCAATTAAACGGATATATTAAATCATATTTAATATAGAATTAATCAACATATAATTATCATATATTTATTTGTATACAACTCTTTAATATTTGAATCTTATTCAAATATTTTTCTCTCTTAATTATAGATCACATCTATAATTAACCATATTATATTGATTTCGTTAATATGCAATTGATTTGAACAATTCAAATCATTCCTCTTATATATTCTTTAGTGAGCTAATAAGGGGACCTTATGGACTTACAGATTAGAAACTTCAATGATATAAGATTGATTAATTAAACTCTTTAATTAAATTAATTAATTTTCATTAATTACTGGTCACTCCACTAAAGATTGATAGCTACACTCTTTATACTGTAGATTTATTTCTGTGTCCATGGATATAACCAATCAACAGTAAGTCTACCTTTCACAAATTACTCATAACTATAGCTAGGCCAAAATATCATTTTACCCCTATAGTTACATCTAACTTTTTAAATACCACTGATACTTCTAATTAATAAACAGTTTATAATCCAACTATAAACTAACACCTCTTGGGCCAGTGAGAGGTTGAGGCATCAATGTTCAAGACCCGGAATAAGTTGTTAAGGGAGCAATTTCTCTACTTTCCCTAAGGTCGGGAAAGGAGTGAATTCCATGTTGTGTAGTTATGTTCCCAGCTCCCTACTCGGACAAGTCTCCAAAATGGTAGGCTTGTTGAGTCGACTAACAAGGTCACTCTCACCCATACAAATCAAAGGATTGTTCTCATAGACAAAAATTCACAACTCACTCAGGATTAAGCTCAAGTTACCTATGGTCATTCTAGTGAAATGTAAGTCTCTTCTAGTAAAAATGTTATATAGAGATACTATTCATTTCGCAGTCCGGTCTTATACAGACTCTTTGTATAGAATACCCCCGTTTGCACGTCTCCACATGAGCGATCAGGATCAGATCATTTGTAGCACTTTACAACAATTGTAACACTACAAAGCAAGCTATATTCATAGTGCCATCAGGATAAAGTATCCAACCTTATCCATCTATTACAGACCATTTAGGTTATCACTTAAACATGATCCACCTGTATGTCTCTACATACATGTTTAAGTTTCATAAAATAACCTTGGATCTTAGTTTAGTGGATTGATTTAATGTAGACTAAACATTAATAAAATACCTCTTATTTTATTTAATATATAATTTATCTTTACAAACTATAAGATACACTTGATTTAGGACATTAACTCTAACAGATGGAAGGTGGACCATTTTGGTATAGTTAAGATAATGGGAATATATATATATATATATATATATTATCTCAAGGGAAAAAAGGACAAAAGTGTATGTTGGCACTACTACAAAACTGGGCTTTAATGTTAGTTTAAAACTGACATTATAAGGGTATAATGTTGGAAAATCGATATTGAAGATTGTGTTATAATAGAAGGTCTATAATGTTGGTTGTCTTTAATCTCGATTTTAAACCAACATTATAGTTGACCAAAATTTCAATGTCAACTATCTTCAATGTCAGTTGAAAACCAACATGTACACCATCTTCAATGTCAATTTAAAACCAACATTATACGCCATCTTCTATGTTGGTTTTTACCAATTTTTTTTCAATATTTGTCCGGTATTTTTTTTAATGTCTCATTTTTTAAATTGTCCAACTCGTTTTTAATGTCAGACAAACAGTTAAAAACGAGATTAAATGTATCGTTTCGGGTCAGGAAATGTACGTCATCGTATTTTATTTAAAAAAAAAGTAAAAAAATTTGTTTATTGTAATGTGTGTCTGTTATATTATATGTATGTTTACTGTTCTGCATGGCAAACCAAAAATATTTCTCTTCCACCTATAAATGCACAGAACCCAAACCTAAAATATAACAATAAATACAACACACTCTACCACAAAACTAAATACAAAGTTACCTAAAATACAATAACATACATTCATAGAACTGCATTAAAACACACATTTTCATTGTTTCTCTTAATCGGTAATGATTTACTATGAAAAATCCATGTCTGATAATTTTGATTTATACCATTAAAAATAAGTGATCTCTTATTGTGTTCACATTTAGAGTCTTTGCACTCACATACTTCAAACAAGGACAACTCATGACATTTTACATATTTGAATGTTGTAAATCATTTTTAATAAACATCTCAACCCTTAAAACCATACTTAGTTGACATTCTATTCATTTTCATCCATGACTTATCTATGATTGTACAATATTCGACTTAATCTACAAAAGAGACAAACAATAACAAGGAAAAATTGCATAACCTTAAGCTTGTAAACTTCATGATAATCAACAATAAGACCTAAAACTTGTTTATATCAACATGAGACAAACATGAAAGAACACAAACAAAATATTTCAAGACTAAAATATAACCCATGAAAATGTTCTATAAGCACATTAGCCATCAAACAAGAAGATGATAGGAAGACCATCAAACAAATTCATATACATGAACTAATTTTCATTTCAACACTTTAAAATCTTATGAACCATAATCAACAACAATACCTAAATTAATTTATATTAAATTTTGAGATAAACTCAAAAGAATAACACAAATAAAATATTAAAGGCTAAAATATAACCCAAGAAAATGTTCTATAAGTACGTTAGCCACCAAACAAAAAGATGATAGCAAGACCATCAAACAAGTTCATATTCATGAACTAATTTTTATTTCAACACTTAAAATCTTATGAACCATAATCAACAACAATACCTAAATTAGTTTATATTAAATTTTGAGATAAACTCAAAAGAATAACACAAATAAAATATTGAAGGCTAAGATATAATTTTAAAAAATGGTTCTAATATATACTTGAACCACACCAAGCAAGACTATCAACCAAGTATATATTCTTAAACTAATTTCATTGCAACATTTCAAAATTTCAAGAAGCTTAATCATTGGAATAAAAATAAAATGAATGAAATAACTTTAAATTACTAAATTGAAAATAAATATGAAAAATAAAATTTTATTTTTGGAGCAAGCAAACAACTCAAACAACCTACAAGCTTGAAGAGATATGAATCGGAGCTCGAAAATTGGAACAAATCTGAGCTGAGACCGACAGATCTGGCGAATGCACAATGTCGGTGAGCGTCGGACCTGGCGAATAGATCTAAATCAACATGCCAACGACTGGATCAGAAGACCCACGAGTAGATCAAGCAAATAGATGACCGAATTGGAAAATCCCACAACTGGATCTACAAATCTGACGCCAAAAACCCATATTCACGATCGAACTGACTGACTAGATCTCCCTATGTTCGTCATCGAAGATCAACACAACCAGAACCAATACGTGAGCGAGCTGACAACGAGCTGAATGAAAATGGACTAAAATTGATCGAGCTGAACGACATGACCGACGACAAGCTGAACAGCAACAGACTATACGAACGTTGAATGACACGACTGACAACGAGCTGAACGACAATGTTGAACGACACGACTGAAGACGAGCTAAATGGTGATGATCGGTCAAGGGGAAGAGGGTTTGGAGAAGAGAAGTGAGAAAGGAGAGAGAAGAAAGATAGTGAAATAGAATAGAGGATATTTTTTTGCTAGAGGAAAAATAAACCAACATTATACATTTGTTTTTACTTTTTTCAATTGACATTAAAACTCAAAATTCTTGTAGTGTGGGTGGAGATGGTGGAATTTAAATTTATAGAATTATTTTATGTATGGTATTGCTCGTTGGATAATTAAATTAGGTGGTAACTTATATGTTGGCTAATTAAGATTTCAGGATGTGCGGAGATTGGAACAGTTTATGACCCAAACGCATTTCATCCATAGTATTTATGAGTGGTTTTTTTTTTTTTTAAAGTTATTTTACATTATTAAAAAGTACTACACTTATGGTATTTGTGAAAACTATAGCTAAGCATGACTCTAGAGAAGTGTTTTGAGTTTAGTAAATTTCTAGCTTTTGTTAAGACGTGTTTTTGGATTATTCTGAGTTATTATGTGAATATTTGAGAACTCTGGACAATCTTATGATTCACGTCAAATTTGCTTTTGTTACAAAATATTTTTTGTAGCAGAAAATTGATTTAAATAAGCTTGTGAATCATGTTGTTTACGTTAAAAAATATTTTTCAAAATCACTAGTTCTATGTACTCTTGGTGATTACCCATGAGCTATGTGAATTCGTTTCCATAGTATATATAGAGAGAAAGGTCTTCAGGACCCACTCCAGATTGCACATAGGTCGAGGGCCTTTATGTGGCTATTATGCGTGTATGTGTGACTAGAGTTGTTACTTCGCTGTACGTTTGGAGACGCTCTACGGTAGCATGTAGAGATAGGATACTGGATTGAGGACAAGTTTTATGAACTTTTAATTGTGCTTAAAAAGAGAGTTATTGTATTATAATCTTTGGGGGCATCATTTGAATTAAAATATGAAATTTTGAATATTTTATATTTATTTTCTGGAAAAAAAAAAAAAAGAAACTTAATGATTTTTGAAACATTACTTTCATATAATAAGTTAGGGTCACTTGCTGGGCTTATTAGCTCATTCTTTTCATTTAAATTCTTCTACCAGGTATCCACTGAGTTTCAACGAGTCTACTGGAAGTAGCTTGCCACTTGTGTCCGTGTATAATAACACTCTTGTATGTGCATTTTGTTGGGGTGATACCTTTGTGTATAAGATGGTTGCATAGAGTAATAGTTTGTAAAATATTTTATAATGGAATGTTGGGCTGGGTAAAGTAGGTTGGGAATGCCTATGGTTGTAGATTGGTTTCAAATTGTGAAACTCTTGAACCTTTTTTATATTTCCATATAGTAGGTTTGTAGATTTTTATCCTCTCCCACGGGTGTTTTAGCAATTTTGGAGGAAACTCTATCCAATTTTCACTTATTTAAGTTTTCGCAGATCTAATGTGATTAAAAAAGTTAGCAAGAGCATGATAGTTAACAGTAGAGTCTTAGTGTTGGTTAGGATTCATTGTTGGCACGCCACGTGTCACAATTGCACTTTCAAAAGTTTCACTTAGCGATTGTGCGACACTTGTTTCCGCTCACAAACAAGTCAGCCAATTCAAATACGGAACGCCGATGGTATAGTGGGTACCTTTTGCAACCTCTACCCTGTTTTAGAGAAAACGGGTTTAGAGGAAAAAGGTTTTCACAAACATTTAAATATGTGAATAGAGAAGAGAAAGATTGTAGTAGGTTAGAAAGCAATAAGCAACAATAATGGCTTTGTAGCATACCACTTCAGGCAGGGGAAGTGATGGTTAGTCTTATCCTCATATAGTGCATTCTGAATAAAAAAAAGTCAACTGGCACCCTTACATATGCAAAAGGGCGAGCAGTCATTTACAACAAAAAGTACAAGGAAAGCAAACTAACTTAGCTAATGAAATACAAAACATGAAAGCATGATACAAAGGATTGGATTGGGCATGCGGCCATGGACAATAGGCCCTGGACAAGCAAGACCATGACACTACGCCACTAGATGGTTAAAAGTGGTATGGGGCAGGATGTGTCACTCCACTAAACCACCATCACTACTTAACTTGCACTTGTAGAACTCAGACTGTATTAACACATCTTTGACTTGCACTTGCCACAAGTCGAAGTTAATCCTTCCACCAAATTCTCCACATCAAACTTTACTGAACTCATGAAGCTTGGCACATCTGCTTCATTCCTAGTAAACTAGCAAATAGTGAACCACTCGCACTATTCACATTACTACAACCCATTTCATTAATTCTTTTCTGATGTGAAGTGCGTACAATGCTACTACATAGCATACTCAGAAATTCAAGAAATTACAAACCAAAAGCTCTAATACTACTTGATTCGAAATATCTACCACATAAATAAGCCAAAAAAAGTTAAGTTAAAGGAAAACAATAAAACTGAGAATACAAGAATTAATGTAGAAGAACTCCAAAACCAAAGAAAAAAACTACGGACCAGAAAAATCTATAATGTGAAAAATTATTACAATTACACATAAATCTCTTCTCGACCACAATTACAAGAGCACTCTCTCAGAACATTATACTAATCACACATCTAAACTAGTATGCCAGACTTCAAGTGTTCCAAATTTGGATTATTAGAAACAAAAGCCATGGGCTCTCTTTATAGTGCTTAGAATTCATCACTTCCTTGAATCTTTCAGATAGTGGAACAACTACACTTCTAATATTTTTTTTAAAACCTAACAACCTCGTAAAAGATGACCTAACCTATTTTATTGAATTTCCAACGGTTAACTAGTTGAACATAAATGTAATGAAATATTAGAAATTATTTCTATTTCTAACGGTTTAAAAGTTGCTTTCAAAAGCTTAAGATTTTATATTGATGTTGCAGGAAAAAATAAGTCTTGGAAAATTTAAATACTTTTATAATCCATGAGGTTTAAATTAATTTTTTATTTGGTCCCTAAATTCTAAAATATTAGTATTTGACCTACGAAAAATTGATAAAAAGTTTTATTCCTAGTATTAGTTTTTTGGAAAATTTGTACAGATGACCCATTTTTTGGGCCCAAAATGTCAAATGATCCATTTTTAAAAAATAATGTTAATGGGCCCTTTGCTGAAATCATTGCCATACCAAATTACGTAAATTTTCCTCACAAGTGTCTCACGTTATAAGTCTCGCTCTCATCTGGTCAAACACTCTTGCTCTTGTTTTAAATTTTCTAGTTTGATGTGATTGCTCGTCAGTGTATGAATGAATTGAAAATTTTCATGACTGAAGCCTCAAATCAATAATACTTAAACATAATACAATGGTGATTTCTTTAAACTCTAAACTCCATTTCAACGGTGATTACTTCCCTGATTTTCGACGATGTTCTGTTGAACGGAGTTTTTTCAAACGGGGATTTCCAAAACGAGGCTTTTTAGAATGGAACAGGTTTTTCAGAACGATGTATCATTATTTTGAGTATATTTCATTATTTTTGTTGTGTTATTTCTGGAAAGATAGGAATTGAGCATTACAAAATTTTGTATTGGGAGAAAGAGACTGAAAGATAGAACGAGAGTGAGAGAGAGCGAGATTAAGAGAGAGTGAGATTAAGAGAAAGAGCGAGATGAAGAGAGAGAGCGGGATTAAGAGAGAGAGCGAGATTAAGAGAGAGTGAGAGTACACTTCAATTGTTTGTACAATTGGATGACAAATGTTCTCTTTCTTTGTAAGATGACAGAAAAGTATCTACTTATTCGATATAGAGGTGATTAGGATGAGAATGAAAGTTCGTATATTGGGGGCGAGTTGACAAGAATCATTATGTCTGTTACATTGAAGTATGAAGAACTTAAATCTCACTTTTATAAGGTTACAAATGTCAGTTCTTCAAAGTTTGATCATATAATGAGAGTTAAATATAAGCTTGAATATGAAGCCCCTCCACAATACATAAGAAATGATGATGATGTTAACTTCCTTCTTTTTTGGGAAAAGTTTAGTAGACTTCAGTTATTTGTAACGCTAAAATCGAATTAGGACGAAAAATATTAGAATGGGGTTTGGAAATGTGAGTTATGATGATACACCTGTGGATAGAAAATACGAGGAATCATATGAGTTTTATCGGAAAGAGGATGATATTTCATTGTCTACCAACACTGTACCATCAACATTATCACTAGACAACGACCGCATTAATCCAGCAGAATTGAATTCGATGAATTATAGTGATACAAAACTGGGCGATACTTCAGTTGTTGGTAATGAGAGATTATCTAGACTTGATTATATGGATTGTTGTTATCCAAAGCAACGTTGTGGTCTTTCAGTGGATGGTAATGAGCAACCAACAGGATTGAATGAAATAGATTGTGATCATAGAGATGTGCGTTGTTCTACAACAGCTTCAGTGGTTCCACCATCTGTGTCTTCAAGTCATAGGGAGAGTTGATTATGCCTGGTACCTCTTCATATGGGACAGACGTTGAAGTTGGTCAACTATTTTTGAGTAAAAAGGACTTGAAAATGTGATTATCTATTTTTTCCATCAACAAAACTTTAGAATTTAGGGTCAGGCAGTCAACCAAATCTTTGTTCACTTTCAAATGTATTGGGGATACTTGCAAGTGAAGCTTTCGTGGGGTCTGATATATTCAAGATCACAAAGTACTCATATTCGCACACATGTTCTATTAGAATGTTGAATTACGACCATAGACAATTACCTGCTATGGTTGTTGGTCAGTTGAATAAAGATAAGTTTACAGGCATAGGACATATTTATAAACCTTGTCATATTGTTAAGGATATGTGGAGATATTATGGCGTGAACATAAGTTTCGATAAGGCGTGGTATGCAAGGGAAGCCGCATATGATCTCACTAGAGGTACTCCAGAATACTTATATGCCATACTACATGCTTATGGGGAAGCGTTAAAAATAAGAATTCGGTTACAGTGTTTGAGATCGAACTTGAAGATGATGTGCATTTCAAGTATATGTTTATGGCATTAGAGCCTTGTATTAGAGGTTTTGCAAGTTGTCGGTCTGTGATAATTATTGATGGGCCGCACTTGAAAGGAAAATACAAAGGGACCATAACCAACAAAACTGTAGTGAACCGCTCACAATTGTGCAACATACTGAAAATGGCAGAACTGACTCAAATGTTGGTCGAGGTTGATTGTCTAAATATAGACCCAATTATGTACTCACTCTGTATGTCTCGATCTCTCACAATATCACTCATCCATACAAATTTATGATAGACTCTTAGAATGTCACTTATGCTTATGTACAGACTCTTATGAATACCATCAGAATGTGAATACCATCAGAATGAAAGTCTCATTCTCTCTCAAAATCTCGCTCTCTCAATGTATTGCTCTCTCCATAAGTTTTGCTCTCTCTAAAAGTCTCGCTCTCTTAATGTATTGCTCTCTCCATAAGTGTTGCTCTCCCTAAAAGTCTCGCTCTCTAAATCTCACTCTCTTTCAAAGTCTCGCTCTCTCAATCTTGCCTTCTCTCAAAATCTCGCTCTCTCAATGTTTGAACTTTGAACTTTGAACTTTGATATAATGTTTTATATACATTGATATAATGAAAAGAGCAATAGCTCAATTACAATGAGATAAAATACAAAGAGACAAAATTGTTTTATACAGTTTTACATACATAAAAAATACATATTTTACATACATAAAAAATAAAATAAAAAATACATGTTTTATACACATAAATAATACGGAGTATTTGTCCACAATTGACACGCTAACTGCATCCTATATTCACTCATTTTCTCCTGAGTGATTACAAAAGGATCAGCACCAATCACCAAATGTTCTAGTAATTTTATTGCAAAGATGCCACAATCAAGCAACCCGTGTTGTATGTTGTCGTTCATAGGTCGGGTGATTTTCCAACGGGATGTAGATAGGTCTAGCTTTGAGCAATCCACATCACAGTAGTGAAGTAGGGATGGTACTATGACAGTTAATGGCTCCAGCGAAGTCTCTAGCTTCGTCATTGGTGTATATGACAGAAGTGAATCGAACACAAATATATGGCCTCTGTTAATGTCCATTACAAGTACCATCCAGTGTTCACTGATGTTTATTGTCGTATACACGAAATCCACATCTGCCCCTTTGACATCGAATTTACTGGTGACGTAGTCCTTGTACGTGTCTTCATCCTCTTATACTAGAATAACCTCTAGTCTCGGCTTATTCTTTATTCGTTTAAATACCCCGCTATGAGCATTAAGGTGATTCTACAAAATAAAATAAGAAGTTAAGTAACGTAATATATCATAGTAAAATGACTCTACACAACAAAATATATCAAATTTTACCGTTACTCCAATTGGCAAGATGGTGAACTTGTGCATGCACATGTCAGGTCGGACATAAAACTTTTCTTTCATAAACTGAAATAAAGTATTTATGGTCTACACAAAAAATTACTATATCAGTCAAAGTACAAAATATCCAATTGTAAAGAAATCAAGACTAGGAAACTTACATCACACTCAATCCACAAACTCGATTCAATCAATTCCTTGAAAAATTGCTTCGATAGTGGCTTAAAGGAATTCTCTTGAACCTCATTATCGGTATTCTCATTTGTGATCCAGCCCATCATTTCTGTAAAGATATTAAATGGAATGTCATGTGCTACGTTGTACTCGACAATCGCTTTGAATAGTGACGTATGCACACCCGAGAGAGGATATTTAACCTTTTCAAATGGAAGATGTACCCTAGAATCCAGAATTTTCTTCTTTAGTTGAGCTAGAGGTGTATATTTATCAACATCTTTCCTCTTACGACTAGTTTTTCGAGATTCCTACATAAATAGATACCAAAAAATTACTCATAAAGAAATATAAAAAAAATATAATTTCAAATCACGAAATATAAACAAAGATTACTGATCAATAAATTACTCACCAATGTAACTTCTTCCGTGGTCGTAACAATATTAGAATTTTCGATCTCTGGGATGTCAGACATATCGGCTTCTGTATGTGGCATGGTGTGTAAGTCAGACGTGTCGGCCTCTGGATGTGGGATGTTAATGAGTGAGGTAGGCACGTCAGACTATGTATGTGGGACGTTGACCTCTATAGGTTGGACGTCAGTAGGTGACGTTGTGGTATCAGACTCTAGAGGGGGGATGTGAGTAGGTGTAGTAGTGGTAGTTTGAGGCTTTATAGGGGGGATGGGAGTATGAGAGGCAATCACATCAGTTGTATCAGGATCCCGAGATGGAATGAGCAACATTGTGGCATCATCAGCTGTATGTGGGATTGGTGACCTTGTCGTCTCCTCAATCACCGTGGAACCCTTCAATTAGTAAATTAAAATGATAAGTTCACGAACACGTAAAAACATAAAATGATAGAAATGCAAACCTTACAGATAGCAATAATGACTAGATGGCCAACAATTGTTCTTTCATGTCTGTCATATTTTCCTCGATCTTGGATACATGACTATCTAAACTTGATATACGGCCATCCAACCTCGATAGTGAGTTATCAATGCTCCGCAGGTACGGATAAGTAGAATCGTTGGGATTGGCTCCCTCCCTGAAGCTAGCACACTCAAGACACTCCTCATCCATGGATCGCTCTCTATGGGAATTCGAAAGATGGACATCAGGTGGGTTCAACTCATCCTCATCGCGTACGTCCCTCAGCACATCATGGAACATATAATTACTAGGTGTATATGTCTGTAACGACCGGATCCTTACATATTATGGTCCGATCGCTACGACATGCATACTTAGACTTTTCTATCATGAGATGAGTTTTGGTAAAAAAATCTCAAAAGAACATATCTAAGATTTTATTAATTAGGTAGAAAACTATATAAAAAGTTTATTTTACAAAACACCAGGATCCATAAAACATCAGTGTAGTGATACAAAAATGCATATGCCTATAATAGTGAGCTTGATGGTTGGCCATTTGAGCAACGTCCAATTCTGCCACCTATGTTGTGTCCTTACCTACAAAGTCTGTAAAATAGGATAAGTATATAATATACCCAGTAAGTAGTTCTCACATAGGGTAGTGACCAAATGCACAATCACATGCAATATGTCCTGAAAATATATGATTGGGACCGAAAACATATAATAACATGTGATGGTCGGTTATGCTTCTAACGTAAATTTCTCCGCTCTGGTAGGAAGATGGGGACTTAAGCGGAAACTAACCAATCTGATGATTAGCGGGTCATACAGTCAGTAGGGCCAGAGTCGCATCCAACATCAACCATTAGCATAAACGTAAGATTGGAATAGAGGGGTGCAACCATACATACCCTGTTAGTCCCTAGCATAAACTTGACATAGAATTGGGTCTAGAGGGGTGCAACCATACATGCCCTGCTAGCCCTAGAAGCATAACCTTTATCTAATTAAAATTTAATCTTATTTCACCGTTGTGAACAAGCATAATGCATGGGGTCCCTTGTCGATAAACGTATTTTAAACATGTAATGCAACATAACAATAACATAATTATGCAACATATTAAAGATACACTACCATGAAACACTTAAAGAGAGGGTGAGATAAACTACTTACTTTGATTACGATCCTAGTTATTCCTTATTATTCCTTATGGTTAATCAGTAGAGCTTTTCCTCTTAAACAAGAAGGAAATTTGGACAGCACTTCCCTCACGTTTCCTCCTTCTAATTAACAGAATCACTTCACCCTTTCCACACGATTTTTACTACTGAGTTTTGTTTGAGAATGAGTTTAACTTCTAGCCCAAAGCCTCCTATTTATAGCCGTTTCCAGCTCTTCTCTGTGTGACAACTCATCCTACAAATGGCTTCTTTAAAATTACTTAGGTTTAAGAATTTCTCTTAATAAGACACCTAATTTTGGCTAACATTTGCTCTTGCGTCATCAACCTTTGCTTGTATTCAATTTTAGGGTTCTCTATGTATAATCTATAAGATCGTGGCCAAATTCAACGCCTAATCCACGCTTCTGTCCAAATCTCACTCTCTCTGTTCTTAGAATCTCGCTCTCTCCAGCTTTCTTGATGGTTTGGCTCTCGTGGCTCTCGCTCTCTCCCACTTTCTCGTTGTGAATCTCGCTCTCTCCAGCTTTCTCACTGGTTTGGCTCTCGTGGCTCTCGCTCTCTCCAGCTTTCTCACTGGTTTGGCTCTCGTGGCTCTCGCTCTCTCCAGCTTTCTTGCTGGTTTTACTCTCGTGGCTCTCGCTCTCTCCCACTTTCTCACTGAGAATCTCGCTCTCTCTACTCTCGCTCTCTCCAATTTTCTCTTCAATCTCGCCAGTGTGGCTCTCTCCTTTTTTCTCTCCATCTTTTCTCTCTTGCTTTGCTCTCTCCCAGTTTTCTCTCCAATATTTCTCTCCAATCGCGCTCTCTCCAATCTCGCCAGCGTGGCTCTCTTCTTCTTTCTCTCCATCTTTTCTCTCCAACTTTACTCTCTCCCAGTTTTCTCTCCAGTCCCGCTCTCTCCAATCTCGCCAGTGTGGCTCTCTCTTTCTTTCTCTCCATCTTTTCTCTCCAACTTTGCTCTCTCCCGAATTAGCTATCGTTCAACTTCTAATTAATCCTCCCTGATTCTGCCCCCTTATTCAATATTTTTTTTTATAATTAATAAATTTCTTATTTTTTTCCAATTCTAAATTTCCACCCGATTTTCCTATTAAATTTATATATTTTTCATTCTTGATTATATATTTTATTTGTTTTCCTACTTTCTAAATTAGGGTTAGGGTATTACATTTACCACCCTCTTAAATAAAATTTCGTCTTGCTTAACATTTGACATTTAATTTCCTATAGTGTATGCATATAAATTTGGGTTGTTACATTCTTCCCCCCTTAAGAACTTTCGTCCTCGAAAGTTTCTTGGTTCTTAAACAGATAAAGGTATTTGACTTTCATCTCTTCTTTTCGTTCCCATGTAGCTTCTTCTACTTGCTGATTTTTCCAGAGAACCTTCACTAAACTTATTTTCCGATTACGAAGTGACTTCTTCTCTCTTACTAGGATGCAAACTGGAGTCTCTTCATATTCCAAGTTGTCAGTTATTTGTAGAGGTTCATAATTTACTACATGTGATGGGTCAAACACGTATTTTCGAAGAATCGATAAATGAAAGACATTATGTATTATAGAAAGGGTCGGTGATAATGCCAATCGATAAGCTACTTGGCTAATACGTTCTAATATCTCAAAGGGTCCAATAAAGCGGGGGCTAAGTTTTCTTTTTCGTCCGAAATGCATAATGCCTTTCGTTGGTGCTACCTTTAGAAATACGTGATCTTCTACTTTGAATTTCAACTCTTTTCAATGGTTATCAGCATAACTCTTCTGTCTGCTTTAAGCTGTTTGCATTCTTTCCCAAATTAGCTTAATTGACTATGATGTTTGCTGCACCAATTCAGGCCCTAGTAGTGTTCGCTCCCCGACTTCATCTCATTGTATAGGGGATCTGCATTTCTTTCCGTATAAGGCTTTAAAGGGAGCCATACCAATTGTCGCCTGATAACTATTATTATAAGCAAATTCTATAAGATGTATCTGCGAATCCCATGTTCCAGTAAAATCCAAAGCACATGCCCTCAACATGTCTTCTAGGATTTGATTAACTCGTTCTGTTTGGCCATCAGTTTGTGGATGGAAGGCTGTGCTGAAATTTAGCTGTGTGCCCATTGCTTTCTGCAAACTTTTCCAGAACTTGGAGACG
This sequence comes from Benincasa hispida, assembly GCF_027475165.1. Classification (NCBI taxonomy): domain Eukaryota; kingdom Viridiplantae; phylum Streptophyta; class Magnoliopsida; order Cucurbitales; family Cucurbitaceae; genus Benincasa; species Benincasa hispida. The sequence goes on along the minus strand of NC_143486.1, from coordinate 37,013,003 downwards.
AAACGAGGGTCTCGATCTGAAACAATTGATACTGGGACTCCATGTAACCGGATGACTTATTTTAAGTACATTTGAGCTAGTGCTTCCGTAGTGTGAGTAGTCTTGCATGGTAGGAAGTGGGCCGATTTGGTGAGTTGATCCACAATCACCCAAATCATGTTGTGGCCTTTAACAGTTCTCGGGAGTCCTGAGATGAAGTCCATAGAAATATGCTCCCATTTCCATTTTGGAACATTTAGAGGCTGGAGGAGTCCTTGTGGTCGTTGCCGTAGAGCTTTCACCTGTTGACAAACCAAACATTTACTTACATAGTCGGCTATATCCTTTTTCATGTTACACCACCAGTAATGTGCTTTCAAGTCTCGATACATTTTGGTACTCCCAGGATGTATTGAAAAGCATGATTCATGAGCTTTCTTTAGTAGTTCCTTCTTGATTTCTTCATCATCTGGTACACATAGACGTCCACGGTAGAGAAGTGCAGAGTCTGGGGCTGTAGAGAATTGACTGGTTTCTCCATTCTCCGATTGCAATTGTTTGTTTAGGTATTTATCTATTTATTGTGCATCAATTATCTTTTGCCTTAATGCAGGTCTTGCAATTAACTGTGCTATTCAAGATGTGAAAGTTTCTGGTATTAGTGAGATCTCAGCTCTTTCAAGGTCATCCATTATGTGTTTGAAGATGGTACTTAGGGCTGCTGTATGAGCTGACTTTCTGCTAAGAGCATCAGCAACAATGTTAGCTTTTCCTGAATGATAGAGGATCTCACAGTCATAATCTTTTACTAATTCTAACCATCTTCGTTGCCTCATATTTAACTCTTTCTGGGTAAAGAAGTACTTAAGGCTTTTATGATCTGTATAAATTTGGATCTTTTCCCCATATAAGTAATGTCTCCATATCTTTAAGGCAAAGACTATGACAGCTAACTCCAAGTCATGAACAAGATAGTTTTGTTCATAAAGTTTTAGTTGTCTTGAAGCATATGCTATTATCTTTCCATGTTGCATCAATACACAACCAAGCCCCTTCTTCGATGCGTCGTTGTACACAGTTAAACCCCCTGATCCGTCAGGTATAGTGAGAATAGAGGTTGTGGTCAATCTTTCTTTTAGTTCCTGGAAGCTTTGCTCACATGCTTGGTTCCAGACAAAATGATTATTCTTCTTGGTGAGGTTAGTTAAGGGTAATGCTATACTTGAGAAATTCTTCACAAATCATCTATAATATCCTGCTAATCCAAGGAAGCTTCGCACTTCGCTGACTGTTGTTGGGTGAGGCCACTTGCTAACTGTTTCAATCTTAGCAGGATCCACGAAGATTCCTTCTTTCTTTACAATATGCCCTAGGTAGGCAACTTGTCGCGTCCAAAACTCACACTTGGAGAATTTGGCATATAACTTTTCATTTCTTCATATGGAAAGGACGTCCCTAAGATGTTTTTCATGTTCTGCCTCAGACTTGGAATAGACCAAAATATCATCTATAAATACGATCACGAAGTTATCAAGATAGTCCTTAAAAATTCTATTCATCAAGCCCATGAAGGCTTCTGGGGCATTCGTTAATCCAAAGGGCATCATAACGAATTCATAATGCCCATATCTTGTTCGAAAAGCAGTCTTGGGTATATCAGACTCCTTGATTCGTAGTTGATGATATCCAGATCGTAAGTCTATTTTGGATAATACTGAGGCTCCTTGTAATTGGTCAAATAGGTCATCAATGCGTGGAAGTGGGTATTTATTCTTTATTGTCAACTTATTCAACTCCCGATAATCTATACATAAACGCATTGATCCATCCTTTTTCTTAACAAATAAGACAAGTGCTCCCCATGGAGACACGTTGGGCGTATAAATCCCTTATCTAACAATTCTTGTAATTGTATTTTGAGTTCTTTTAATTCTGCAGGTGCCATTCTATATGGTGCTTTAGATATTGGTTCAGCTCCGAGAATTAGATCTATACAAAATTCTATTTCTCGACTAGGTGGTAAACCTAGTAGCTCTTCTGGGAATACATCTTCAAATTCTCTTATTACAGGAATGGCCTTAATTTCATCCTTTTGATTTCGTAAATCTACTACACTTGCTAAATATGCCCAAGCCCCATGGTTGCGCAAATGTTTAGTTTTTAAGGCTAAAATTATTCTTGGGGCTGATTGTGTATTAGAACTCTTAAACTTAAAATTGGTTCTTGTTGGAAAGGTGAATGTGACTTCTTTATTATGGCAATCTATGCTTGCATAGTTTGCTGCTAACCAGTCCATACCTAGTATTATGTCAAAATCACTTATGTCTAGGATGATAAGGGTCACCCCTAGTTTATGTCCTGATACTGACAATTCACAGTTTTCTATTACTGAGTTGGCCAACACAGATACTCCAGCAGGAGTAGCTACGGATAGAATGTAGCCTAAGGGCTTTGATGTTAATTAAGCATATTGTGCAAATTTTGTAGAGTTGAATGAATAGATAAAGCCCAAATCAAATAAAGTGAAGGCATAATACCCGAGGATGGGTAATGTACCTGTAACAACTGCATCTTGATCCTCTGCCTCTTGACATGTAACAGCAAACACCCGTCCTTTCTGTTGTTGGGTAACCTTGTTACTAGTAGGCTGGGTGGTCTGGGCAGTTGATACTTGGTTGATGAGCTTTGGGCAAGCATTTGCATAGTGACCCGTCTGGCCGTAGTTGAAACACACCCCTAAGTTCCGAAGACATTGCCCTGATGGTGTTTTCCACAATTTATGCACTTAGGATATGTGAATTTTTGACTCTTCTGTTGTGACTGTACGCCCTGAGTGCTTTGGGAAATTTTTGCTTGCCGTTGTGAACGTTGGAGGCCTTGTTGGGTGAATTTCCTTTTTTGATTTGGCATGAATCTTCGTTCAGAAGTTGAGGTTTTGACAGTAAGATCTACTTACATGAGTAAGGCCGACTCGAGGGCAAGAGCATACTCTTTGTGTCGGAAAGCAGTAACAATGCCTCGAATGCCTTCTCTTAATCCCCAAATAAACCTTTCCATCTTATTTTCTTCTGTGTCCACCATTCGAGGGACAAAATGGGACAAGCGATCAAATTTCCGTTTATACTCTGCCACCGACATGTTCTCTTGACGAAGATTAAGAAATTCCACTTTCTTTTGATATCTCACTGTCAAAGGAAAATACTTATTGTAAAAAGCCTGATTGAATTGCTGCTATGAGACTGAACCTTTGATTGTTCTTTGTGTGGATTCCCACCAGAACTTTGCATCACCTCTTAACATGAAGGTGGCACAATTTACTTTATGTTCTTCTGGAATGTTCATGTGGCGGAAAATAGTTTCTATTTCTGTTATCCAATTCTCTGCTATAGTTGGATCCACAGATGATCCATCAAATGTTGAAGGATTGAACTTCCTGAATTCTCGAATGATCTTCGAGTCATTTGTATCGTTGGTTATTGGTGTGGTGAACGAAGTTGTGTTTCCATTACTCATATTTTGTATTAGTATTTGTAGTGCATCTTGTGTAAATAACACGTAAGGCGTCTGTCCATGTCCTTGATTTTGATCCCTTGTGGATTCACTTCGAGGATTGCCTTGTCGTGTTGGAGCCCTTTGTGGTGGCATCTGGTACACACATTTTATTTTCATAGTAAGGAAGCAATCTAATTTTAATTTTTTTTTTAATTCATACCTATGTTTACTAAATTATTTACTAAATTACTTGTTTGAAAATTCCACTTACCAGCGTATTTGGCATAACTGTGGGCATCACTTAACAAGCCGAACCATCAAACACCATGACTCTTCTAATTAGTAGATCCTAATTGGCTCAAATGCTCTGATACCAAACTGTAACAACCGGATTCTTACATATTATGGTCCGACCGCTACAACATGCATACTTAGACTTTTCTATCATGAGATAAGTTTTGGTAAGAAAAAAACTCAAAAGAACATATCTAAGATTTTATTAATTAGGTAGAAAACTATATAAAAAGTTTATTTTACAAAACACAAAAAGTTTATTTTACAAAACACCAGGATCCATAAAACATTAGCATAGTGATACAAAAATGCATATACCTATAATAATGAGCTTGATGGTTGGCCATTTGAGTGACGTCCAGTTCTGCCACCTACACTGTGTCCTTACCTACAAAGTCTGTAAAATAGGATGAGTATATAATATACCCAGTAAGTAGTTCTCACATAGGGTAGTGACCAGATGCACAATCACATGCAATATGTCCTGAAAATATATGATTGGGACCAAAAATATATAATAATATGTGATGGTCGGTTATGCTTCTAACATAAATTTCTCCGCCTTGGTAGGAAGATGATGACTTAAGCGAAAACTAACCCATCTGATGATTAGCGGGTCATGCAGTCAGTAGGGCCAGAGTCGCATCCAACATCAACCATTAGCATAAACGTAAGATTGGAATAGAGGGGTGCAACCATACATACCCTATTAGTCCCTAACATAAACTTGACATAGAATTGGGTCTAGAGGGGTGCAACCATACATGCCCTGCTAGCCCTAAAAGCATAACCTTTATCTAATTAAAATTTAATCTTATTTCACCGTTGTGAACAAGCATAATGCATGGGGTCCCTTGTCGATAAACGTATTTTAAACATGTAATGCAACATAACAATAACATAATTATGCAACATATTAAAGGTACACTACCATGAAACATTTAAAGAGAGGGTGAGATAAACTAATTACCTTGACTGCGATCCTAGTTATTCCTTATTATTCCTTATGATTTAATCAGTAGAGCTTTCCCTAATAAACCAGAAGGAAATTTGGGCAGCATTTCCCTCGCGTTTCCTCCTTCTAACTAACAGAATTACTTCACCCTTTTCCACACGATTTTTACTACTGAGTTTTTTTTTTTTAGAATGAGTTTAACTTCCAGCCCGAAGCCTCCTATTTATAGCCGTTTCCAGCTCTTCTCTGTGTGACAACTCATCCTACAAATGGCTTCTATAAAATTACTTAGGTTTAAGAATTTCTCTTAATAAGAAACCTAATTTTGGCTAACGTTTGCTCTTACGTCATCAACCTTTATTTGTATTCAATTTTAGGATTCTCTATGTATAATCTATAAGATCATGGCCAAATTCAACGCATAATCCACGCTTCTGTCCAAATCTCGCTCTCTCCAGCTTTCTCGCTGGTTTGGCTCTCGCTCTCTCCAGCTTTTTCGCTGGTTTGGCTCTCGCTCTCTCCAGCTTTCTCGCTGGTTTTACTCTTGTGGCTCTCGCTCTCTCCCACTTTCTCGCTGAGAATCTCGCTCTCTCTACTCTTGCTCTCTCCAATTTTCTCTCCAATCTCGATCTCTCTAATCTCGCCAGTGTGGCTCTCTCCTTCTTTCTCTCCATCTTTTCTCTCAAACTTTGCTCTCTTACTAAATTAGGGAAAGGGTATTACATTTACCACCCCCTTAAATAAAATTCCGTCCTGCTTAACATTTGACATTTAATTTCCTATAGTGTATGCGTACAAATTTGGGTTGTTACAATGTCTCTCCCTACCCTTTCACATTCAACATCCTCGTGCTCAGAATGCTCGTGTTCATCATTGTTACCTCCATGATGATCATCACCGTCGCTTTCAAAACTACCCCCACTACTCGACCTACTGTCGCTTTCAACACTATCATCATTGGCACCTAGATCGAATATAAGTCGTCTGTCCACTAGGGTATCTCGAAACTCCCTCTCAGTGTCAGTCATGACAAAACTCTCTTTAACCTTTATTTGCATTAACATCCCAGTAAAATAGTTAGTGTCAATTTAACAACCAAATAAACATATTATGCATAGAGTACACTTACATTGTTAGACTCGAATATGTCTCTCTCAAGTACTTTGGAAGACACTAAGTGGGAGCATGACCATCGTAATATACGAGGCAAAGCCACCTTGCTCCTTTGCTCCGCAATGTTCCTAGCTATCAATGCTGCTAAGATCTCGTACGTCCATACCTAAATAAAATTTAACATAGATTAAAAACAATAGTAATATTAAATCAAACAACACGATTATTATGTTAAGCAAATTTACCTGGAACGCTTGTGGAAAGCCACGCAAAGAGTACTTCACGACATAATTTTTATTTCTTTTCACCTTCGTCTTGTATAAACTAATCTTATCATTCAATGTAGTCTTTAGGGCATCGAGTGTCCTCCCCCAAATAATGGTACCCCAGTCTAGACTGTTGTAGTACTCTATGTTCTGAACGTCTTTAAAACGTTTAGGTCCACTGCACTTTTCTGCTTGTTCTTTTCCATCATTGCAACCTACGTGTAGTACACTAATGTGATTTTCACAGCATCCTCGTCATCTTCAAACCCCAACTCCTTGTATTTTTCTTCTAGTAGACTGATATGCAATGTGTCATTCGTCACTCGATTATTGAAATACTTGATTCCAAGTTCATATAAGGACTGCTAATTCTGATCAACTCACATAGGGGATCGCCACAAACCAGTCATCAACAAAAAATCATCATTTGAAAACTTGACGACCTTTCCACCAACAGAGAATCTCATTGAGTCAGCTCTCGTGCTCTTCATCTCTCAACAATATATGATGGATAATTGGGTTGTTGAACACCATGTCAATATCTACAAATCGCCCAAAAACTGTTCTCTTGAACATCTCTAACTATCGTGGGGTAAGCTTCTCCACACAGTCATGTTCGCATTAGCAATGTGAGCCAAACTCGTTACTTGACTGAGAAATCGGTCGACTATCGGTATTCTAAAACATGTTGACATCTTAAATCACTAAAATAAAGATTCAATCAGTAAATTCCTTCAGAAAAAAATTGTAAACAAAACATTTTCTTTAAGTCTCGCTGGACATTGTCTCATTAGTGTCGCTCTCTCTGGTATCACTCCCTCTGGTGTCGCTGATTTCACTCTCACTTATCTCACTCACATTTTCTCTTTTTACTCGTCTTCAACCTTAGAACACATCGAAAACCAAAAAAACAAACAAAAAAAACCATAGGTTCACAGTATTTCTAAACGCCAAAACGACCCACCCTTTCTGGTATCGCTCTCACCGATTTCACTCTCACTTATCTCGCTCACATTTTCTCTTTTTACTAGTCCCCAACCTCCGAACACATCGAAAATCAAAAAAACAAACAAAAAAAATCATAGGTTCACAGTATTTCTAACCCCATAATGATCCACCCTTTCCCCATTACCGAGTTTAAGACATCCTCAGGCACAGATTGAAATCACTTGTCGATCAAATTTGATTTGTCGGCGGCAGTGGAATCTTTTGCAAGCCTAAATGATGGATTTTAAAACGCAGCGAAACTATCTAGAGCTTATGAGCGATACAAAGCCGTTACGTTTGAAGAGTTTTTAGTTTTTGTTGGTTTTTAGTAAAAGGGTAAGAAGACAAAGATGTGAGGGCATTTACGTAATTTGGTATGATGATGATGTCAGCAAATGGTCAATTGACATTATTTTTTAAAAAAATGGGTCATTTGACATTTTGGACTCAAAAAATAGATCATCCATACAAATTTCCCTAGTTTCCCGCCAACGCCAGCTACTTTAATGTGGCTTTCTTAAATTCCTTAAAATACTTATATTTATAATATTTGTGAAGTGATATGGCATATTCTATAAATATATATTTAATATTTCAAATTTCAACTAATCTAACTATAGGACTAAAAAAATATAAAAATCATCTAAACATCCAGAAACAGTAAACTTCAAACTTATATTTCATATTGCCTAAACAAAATTATATTTAATAGATTACTTTTAAAAAAAGAAATGCATGTCTTAACATTGTTATCAACTGAAATCATCTCAAATGGAATGAAAGATAGACAAGAGCTATGAAGCACAGACACAGATACGACTATAAGATACGAATACGATCGGATATGGCGATTCGTCAATTTCTAAAAAAACAAAGATACGAATATGTCTATGGATGCATCATTTTTTATATATTTTTGTAATATATATATTTCTAAAAAACGAGGATACTGATACGTTGAAAATACATATTTTTCTTTTTAAAAAATCTAGGATATAGATAAATTTAGCATACAAGTTAATAACAATAGTACAAAATTGAATACAAACACTGAAATACAATACAAAAAAAGAAACATCTAAGATGTTGAAGTACAATAGTTAATAAAATGCAATAGAAAAGTGACTCATATTGCGAAGAAGAATATTAGAGAGAGAAATATGAAAATAAACGAAGAACTTAATGTTGAAGATATCCAAATGGTTTATATTTTGGTGGACTTTGTAAGACTCAAATGTGAAGATAAAGATTAGATGATTCTAGTCTAGGGTTTAGTCCGTTATTTTTTTTTCTTTTAGTTTCGGACTTGAATAGTGAGCTTTTTAAAGAGGTTGCCTAATTTTAGAATGGAAAAAATTAGATGAGTTACTTGTCTTTTTTTTAAAAAAAAAAAAAAAAAAAAAGTACGCATAGAAATAGATACGTCAAATCGCGTGTCAGATACGTATCTGAGAAATATCTGGAAGTATCGGTATGTATTCTTTGCCTCACATGAAGTATTTGTGCTTCATCGGACAAGAGTAATTAAGAGTTTGTTTGGATTGACTTGAGAAAAAAAAAATTCAAAAAACTCTTTTTATTTAAACACTTTTGATTAAAACTAATTAAATACACTTAAAAAATTATTTTGAGGGGATGCCTAACACTAGAGATGTCCATGGGGCGGGGATGTCATTCTCCATCTTCGTCCTCGCTCCCCATTTCATTCCCCATCCTCGTGAAATTCCCCACGAGGATCGGGGCGGGAATTCCTCGCGGAAAATTCGTGGAGATCGGGTTCTCCGCGGGGAATTTTTTCCCGTTACCTTTTTTTTTTGTAAAATGAAAAATAATTTAAATCACTAATGTAACTAAATTTTAATTAAATAATTAACTTTATCACTAAATTGTTTATTATAATTAATTTTATATGACAATTTGAATTTAAAGATAAATTACTAAAATTTTGGCCTAAAAAAGCTAATTATTTTTCTAGTAGAAAGAAATAAATATAAATCAAATTATTCACATCTATAATCTAAATTTAAACATTCAATTTAAACATATTCATTATCTTTCCCAATAAATAATCAAATTTGAAATTTAAATGTAATATTTATATAATAATAATAATAACATAACATTAGATAACTATACTAAATAAATATGTAAAAGCTAATCGGGGCGGGGATGGGAGATGGGGAATGCATTCCCCATCCTCGTTTAGCTCACGGAAAATTTTTTTCTCCCACTCCCTTCCCCATTCTCCGCCTAATCGGGGAATCCTCATCTCATTCAAGGTAAGGCCCCACAGGACCCCGTCCCCGTCCCCGTGGAGAAATTGGACACCTCTACCTAACACTCTAATTTCTTTCAAAATGACTTGTTTTTTAAATTAAAAACTTGAAAATGTATATCAAACACACCTTATATTTTTTTTCAAAAAACGAAAACAAAGAGTACATAAACTGTTCCATTGGAGATTAAAATCAACAAATAATAACTGAACTTTGAGAGATCCACCATGAAAATCAACCAAATAATTGACGTACCCTGTTTGCTTGGATGAAAGAAGACCGATGATTCCTTTACTCATAAACCTCTACGGTCACCGGTAACCACTAATAAGAGGTAAGAGGTGAAGAGAGATTTTTCTCAAACTCGTGGCATTTATTAAAAACAACCTGATCCAGATCCATGAGTTTGGTTTCTTAATTCCAAGAATTTTATTCCAAATGTCCAAACATAGGCATACCTTCAAAACCAAGCCCCTAATTCCAAATTCATAGGCCGAACACCCCCTAAATAATTTTACTAAATAGATTGTTCGAATATTCGACGTTAAGAAACTCAAGATATCTAATAGACAAAACCTTAAGAAGGTAATTACTATATGATTTTAAGACCAAATAAATTATTTATCTTCGGTAAATAGGTTACATTCATTATGTCTAACCAAGAGAAATTGACATGAAGACAATTACTCTTTGTCACCAAGAGGAGGATCCTGATTCACAACAGTTTCTGAATCTTGGTCAGGATTTGAGAGTTGTTGTCGATTGGTCGAAGGAGTTGGAGATGAAGTAACTTCGATTGTAGGCGATGTTATTGAAGAGGAAACAGGCCCTTGTACTTCCTTGGCATCACGTGCTGCTTTATCCTTGGCCTTTTTAGCTCTTTCTATCACTTCCTCCTGTATATAAAGCTCATTCAAATATGAACCATAAAAGGGTGTATTTAAATTTCATCCATCTTCAATATTGAGAAATGAGAGCTAACAAATAATTACAAAAGAGCTTAGAAACAGAGGCTTAGTAAAATACAAAAAATCTAATAAGAGACCAAACATCTTACAAAAAACCGTCACATTATCTGAAGATTCTGTTATTTCTCCCACCCCAAAACCCCACAAGATAGCACTAGCACACACCTCCACACCCATAATATTGAGATTCATTCACCTCATCCATCCCAATTTACTATGAGGAAATTGAAAATGTTGAAAGGAAATTTTTTGTCATTTCTTACTCTTCACTCTTGTCTTGGTAGGCTGACTTTAACTTGAAACGAAACTGATCTTAAATGAGGTGGACAATTAATGGGATGTTTGGGGCAAGGAGTGGAGTTATGAAATCTAGGGAGCTATGAACTCTTTAGACCCACAATATAAGGAGTTAACAAGGCATAAAATTATGTTTTTAGTTGTGGGGCCCATGAACTTCTAGGATCAAACAAGAAGTAGAGTTCACAACTCCACAATTCCCAACTCCTTTGCCCATACACCCCCAATTACTACTCCCCTAATCACTCATTAAAACTAAAGAGGATTTACAAACAGATAACAGATAATTCAACCTGAAAACCACCCAAAATTAACCCCAAAAAATGACAAAATCCCAACCATAAAAGTCCCGAAACCTAACCACAAAATCAAGTGGGTAGCTTAGCAAAAAAATGCCAAGCTCCATATCAAAACAATGTGTACTCACAATAGGAATGTCATCCAACCAAAATGATGCTTATAGCCAGATGAAATTCTCAAAATAAATGAAAACTTGATTACTATATGTATAAATTTCACCACTTATTAAGTTTAGATCCCAGAAGTTTAAGGTTATTGACTCGCTTGTGAAAAGTACAAAGATTTATCTCAGAAACATGAACCACAATGACAAGGCATGCAGCATGGTTTCAGTAGGTTCATGAAAAAGCTTCAATCCAGGCCTAACCTACTGCTACACTCGAAAGTTTTAAGCCACAGTAGTTTCATCAGTTACTTATGTCTCGAAGTAGTTACCTTCATAAGCTAATATCCAAGAAGAAAACATTGACAACATCCATGGATTTTAAATGACTTTATTCCTAGTCAGTACTACCATACAACCGTCTTTTTTTGTTCATTGGTTTAGTATAATCTACAGTTCAAGAGATCACAATGCAGTAAACTAAAAACAACATTAGGAAGTTCTACGCAAATTTATGCCATCCTGTTTCAAAAGAAAAAGGAAGTAAACTGGCATTGCAGCAGGGATAACATTGGCTAATTAGAAGGGAAGGAACCTGAGATTATTATCCTTCAATTAGATGAAGCAAAATATTAATAGTAATGATGATTAGCCAAAAGAAATCTCCAACAAAACTAAACTGCTATCAATCACACAAATGGGAAGGAAATAAAAATCAGAATCTCATATCAGTCATCTTAAGTCTATCATTAACTTTGCTGCACCCTACCTGGAAATCAGTAATTTGTTTTTGTTGTTCAGCTTGCAGCCTACCAATCCCACTCAAAACCTCTCCAACTGTTGACTCGATTCGCTCAGTTAAGGCTTCTGCCAAAGCTTTTCCTAAGAAAAACGCATCTAAAACAGTCCTGCTGTCACCATCACCTGCATCATACAGCTAGTTCATTGGATTCTTGATAAAGGTAACAAAACTAGAAGATCCCAAATACAAAAGTTTTCTTTCCGCAGTTTCTGTTGAATTTTCCCCTAATAAGTTCAATATCGTCTTCTTAAAATTGCCTACCTATATCAGCAATGCACATAAGGCAAATTCAGAGAATGGATAATTTTATGGAAAGGGGGAAGGGCACATGAGTATTCCATTGTATACAGATTCAAGTGGGTTTTCTCGTGGTCCTAGAACCCTGTATACTGTTTTTATATTATATATAAAAAAGGACATTTGATTTATGATTATCAGTTTGGAATGAGTTGACTCTTTGAGCAAGTTCTTCATGAGAATCAGAGAACAAAACTATGGTTAAAGGCCTAGATACAAGAAGTCAAGTTCAAGATCTATTTGGTCCTGCAGATTCTCCCTCAATCCATCCCAATTATTCATTCAACCTCCAAACTTTCACCAAAAAATAAAGAGTGTCATATTTCCTCCTCCACCATTAGAAGGAGAAGATCTTTGTCGAACGTGACAAGTTTCATAATTTGGTCAAAACTCAGATTTAAGTGCAAGGAAAATAAATTCCTAGTCTAAAAAACTAATTAGCTCTTAATTCATTGAGTTGAATAAAACAAATCACAACAAAATTAGGCCAACTTCACACTTAATAAAACCATTAACAATAGATCAAACAGTTTGTAGTCATAGAATCAGATAGCTTCATACGAGAAGCAAGACCATCACTGTTTTGTGAAATCCAAATAAAAACCAACAAATACGCAGAGATTCACTCAAATCTCAGAATTAACAACGGATTTAACAACAGATTCACCACTAACACATTCGTGAAATCCACCAATAACTAACAACAGATTGGAAAACAAAAGCAAAGGAGGCAAGGATTAAAGGTACCGGAGCTGCAACGGGCTATGAATCTGGGAGACCCATTTGGTTGAAAATGTGAAATTCTTCGAAATTTGAGATTTGAAGGAGTTGAAGAGGAGCGAAATAGAAGGAGAGATTGAGATGAATAATGGGTAATTTTTGGTTTAGTGGGCACAAGTGAAAAAGGGGATTGGGAAACTGAAGATGTAACCCCACTACTCATTTTGTGCGATGGAATGGAAAATTACACGGCGTCACTTTCTCAGAGTTTCTCGCTCGATTTCTTGACAACCAAACAGGAATTTATAAAAGAAAATCTTTGGTGGGGGAAAGAAAATTGGAAAAATTGTACTTGTAGGCTTGAGCTGTTTGATGACAGTGACTCGGACCTTGCTCATTCCTCGTTCGGCTTACCCAATTGCCACTTTCGTGGATTGGAATTTTGCACCCTGACTAAATGGAAAGTTTTCTAATTCAAAACACACTACACATATTTTGTGGTTATGACATTTATGACTTCTTGTAGCATAAGTTCATCCTTGTAATTATTGTATTACTTTTTAACTTTGGTTTGATAATTATGGGATTCTATCTAGAAGGCCTGAAAATAAGGACATGTTTTGAAGATTTCATTTAAAAAAAAAAAAAAAAAAAAAAAGAGAGAGAGAAATCTATTGAACTTTGTTTTTCGACTAATGTAACTAGCTACTTGCAATTTAGGTATTGACCCACACATAAATATATATATTATTCTCTCTTCTCCATGCATATATTCTCATTTTCATGCATATTTTCGCTCCCTGCATATATTATCTCTTCCCCATGATTCACGCCTATTTCTTCCTCCTCTCTCTTTTCTCATTCCGGCGGTGTGAGTTGTAGGCAAGAGACGGACGGTGTGGGGCAAGCAGATCTGACAACGAGAGACGACCGACATGGAGTAAATTGATGGCACGACATGAACAACATGGGACAAATCGATGGCGCAGACAACATGGGGCGAATCGACGGCGACGAGGCGAGCAGATTCGATTGATGGCATGGTGGGGCAAGCAAATTTGATCGACGCCGACGGGATGAGTAGATTCAATTGACGGCACGAGGAGAGAGAGAAGAGATGAAGATGGAGAATTATGCGTTATAAACCTCCGTATGAAGATGGAGAGATGAAGATGGACTTTGTTCATATCTCCTATACAGATCCGCCGCACCAAGACCGAGGAGAACTTTTCTTTTCTTTTTTAACCCTAAATATATATGTTATAAACCCCCAAGTCAATTGCATTCATTTATTTGATATATGTGAATTATATACCATAGTATATACCGTTGTTTATTTGATATGTATACTATAGTTTATGTTGAACATTAAGTCAATATGTGATTCATATACTGTAGAATAACTAATAAAGAAATTTGATTAAACAATATATATTCTTAATTTTGAATATTGTAAAATTTACTCTTAATTTTGTATATGCTCCAAGGTACGTATATTGACAATGTTTCAAGGTATATTGACAATGTTTCAATATATATTAACATACATATAAGAACATCGGGAGAATATATTACCGTCACAAGTGATACCAAAGTGTATAGATAAATATCTGGTATATAAATCAAATAAATAATAGAATATATTAGATTAAAACAAACAAGAGTGTATATCACATATATAAAAAACCAAACAAGAAAAACGAAAAGATGCTAGAAACCATGAAATGGAAAATAAAATAATGTATTTTCTATCTCCAATTGAAAATGAAAAAATTATATTAAATGTCTTTTCTCTCTCCAAATAAAAATGAAACAAATTATATTAAATTCATTTTTTCCTTCCATAATAAATGTAATTCTCTCTCTATTATTAAAGGGACTTTGAAAATTGGAAAATAAAGGTGGCTCATTGAAAAAGCATAATTACACAATTAAATAGGATAAAAATGAAAATGAAAAAAAAAAAAAAAAAAAAAGGACAAGGGCATTTGTTCAAAAATAAAAAGCCTTTATTGAAAAAAAAAATCAAAATTAAAGACATTTTTTAAATATGGCCAAAGATGATCTTTTATGTAAAAATCCCGATAATTTAGAGGGGTGTTTGGCCCATATTTGAATTTAAGGGGTGACTTTTGAAGCTATGTCTTGGGCAATAAATCAAACTTGTCGGTTTGAGATATGTTTTAATTCCTTCATATCATACCTCTTTATCAATATGGTTGATTATGGTTGATGATTGTCAGTGATCAACCGTCCGACTAAATGTATTAATCATCGACGATCAACCATCGTGACCATCAACAACCAACTATAGTGATAGCCAACGATTGACCATCGTGATCATTGGCAACTGACGTTGTGATCATCAGCGATCCGTCGACCGTTAGGTTCATCATTAAGGTTGTCGACTGTAGTGATTGTGATGATTGTTGTCGATCGACCATCGTGATCATCGTCAATCGACTACTGTGATCGTCATGGACCAATGCATGGTTGTCTGTGATAGTCGACAACTTCTTTTCCTCCATTTTTCTCGTCTTCCTCCCTTTTCTCTTGGATTTTTCAGTTTTTTCCCTTTCTTTCTTTTCACAGAAATAAAAAATAAAATAAAACAATACCCTTTATTCAAGGATCTTCCTAACTAAAGCATGGTATCGATTATGTTAGTCGTGGATCGTTAGATGTTCTTTGTTTCCTGTCATCCACCATCAGTCACTAAGGTCACCAACCACTACCCACCTACCATCGTTGGTCACCTATTGATCGTCCCTGACGATTTTTTCTTTATTTCTTCTCTCTTTTCCATTCAATTTCTCGTTCCCTTCCAATCCTTCTTCATTTTATCAAAAAAAAAAAAAAAAATAGAAACTGAAGGATGGATTCAGAATTCTTTTAAATGCAAATCCCGATGTAAGATTAATTTCATGATTACAAGAAAAAAAAAAAAGAAGAAAAACTTGAGGATTTGAAACAAAACTAACATGTTATAAATGTGTAAATATACTAAATGTCAAACTTTATTACTTTGTTATTAAAATATAAATTTGTTATTTAAAAATAGATAAATTAGAATTTAAAGCGAAATTGAATTTGTTGATTAAACTTTTCTACTTTTATTATGAGTTGTTATAAAATAACTTAATCATTGTCATTCCTACACTATTGTCATGGAAATTAACAGATCAAATGAATTAATCTAAGAGTACAAAAGAGAAGGCTAATATGATTTTCATTTTAAATGAACAAATTAAATTTTTCATTCAAAATTATTATAAAAAAAATTGTTTCATAATGTACTAGAAGTTATATAGTTCATATAACAACCACTAAAAAATATAGATCAGATTACCCATACTCATGCCTGCACCTCAAACATGGACATATGTGATTCTCAAGCTTCATAACTCCGTCAAATAAGCCTCCAATCATTTAATTCTCAGGCTTTTGATTCTAAACCTATGTTCCAAATGCCTCCTAGTGTGCAAAATACATTTTTGTCCTAAAGTTTAAGTTGATGTCTATTTGTACTTTGAAGTTTCAAAATAAACATTTTAGGATTCGTTTGATAATATTTTGTTTTACTTTTTGGTTTTTAAAAATTAAGTACATTTCTTTCAATTTCTTAAAATGACTTTCATCTTTTTTCAAGTAAAATGGTTAAATTCTTATCCAATTTCTAAATTTAAAAAACTTTTTTTTTTTTTTTTACTTTTCAAAATTTGGCTTAGTTTTTGAAAATATTGGTAAAAAGTTAATAAAAAAACAAGAAATTTAGTAGTGGAGTGATGTTTATACGTTAATTTTTCAAAACTAAAAACTAAAAATAAATGAAATCATAGCATCCAAAGTTTGAGGATTGGTTCTAAATGGTCGTTTTGGTGTACCTTTCCCGGTTGTTGTCATTGCCTTTTGCTAAACCCTAAATCTTAACTGTTAAAGGAGCCTAAGGGACCATTTAGAACTATTTCTCATATCTTGAGGCTAAAATGTTCGCTTTAAGACTTTTTAGAGACTAAATAGACATAAACTCCTGAACCTCATGGACCAAAAGTCTATGTTGTCTTTATTTATTTTTATTTTTTCAAATTAAGCTTTTAGATTCTATTTCTATCCATGACTATTAATTTATTTTTTTTGTCATCTACTTTCCAAAAATGTTTGTTTCTTAAAATATAAGAAAGGCGAACCAATAACAAGGAAGGAGAACATTAGCAAATGAGCCTTAAATTTCCAGTTGTATATCTTGTAGTCTTTAATTCTTGAAAATGTTGATTAATTTATTAAGTACAAAATTAAATATTGATGGTCAAAGTGAGCTTAGTTTAGTATTATTTATTATAGCTTCCTTCTTTTGAGGTGGAAATTTGATTTTTCATCATGCATTTGTTGTACTAAAAAATATTTATGGGGATCTATTAGACACAATTATATTTTAGTGACCTATTGACAGATCAATTAGACAGCTAGATTTTAGTAATTTATTGACACAAAATTTAAAGTTTAGAGTCTTATTAAAACCTTTTTGAAAAATTATTAGATACAAACTTGAAAGTTATTGAGGGAAGTTTTCTTTTTAAGCTTGAACTTTGAATTATTTTTTTCCAAGAAGTACTATGGATAGTTTTTACAATAAAATAAGATGAAATTGATGCAACAAAAAATATGGAAAAGAAATTAGACTGCATATGTGACACCATTTACAATATCATTTACGTAAGTTAACATGACAATTAATGTATAAAAATTTATTGAGTAAATTATTTAAACAATATCACATATGTCTTCTAATTTTTACACATTAGCTGTCATGCCAATTTTCATTCTTTATTTTAGCGGAAAAGATATTCTCTTTTTGAACAATTTTAAAATTCAAGAATAAATATGTAATGCCCTAGGCTCAAGATTCGAAATTCAGATTTGGCACCTCCTGACCGTAACATTCTCTTATATTCAAATACACAGGTCCTTTAAGAATGTGGTGTTCTTTTAAGATGTTTTGTCCTCACTCACATGCTATAAGATTGTTTCAAGCTAAGTATGCTTAACTTCGGAGTTCTTATGATTGATCTACCAAAAAGGAAAATGCATCTTGTTGGAATGGATAATAACTTTTAATTCTTTTAAACCTTTCTAGCCATGCTTTCATATTCTCAAGATTCCTCTCATTCAAGTGTGATCTTATTCATTCATTACACCTATTAAGCTTCTGAGCATTACAAAATATGAAACTTTTCAAAATTTATGGACATAATTGAAACTTACCTTAAAGTGTTGCACACCTAGTGGGCTTTATGTGTACAAAAGTATTGTATACAAAACTATGTGTACGAAAGTGGTGAACATATTGACATATCTAGAGAGGCCTAAGTGTATGAAAATGATGCATGCCCACTAGATTATGTGTATACGAAAGTGGTGTACTAAAATGCACTCAAAAGTACGTTTTTAGGCTTAGAATTTTGTTAGTGTTTTGTTAACTTGTGTCCATTGCTGTTTTATTATGTTTAATTATAGAAAATCGAGCATTTGAATCAAAATATATTAACTTGAGAGAAAAATGATATCCCTTACAAAGATCAAAGTTTGACCTACGACAAGAAAATGAGTAAAAAGGGGTGAAAACTACATGGACAATGCTATTATAGCGATGTGGTGCCATGTAGCGCCGTAATGCTATCCTGCTAATTTAAAACTCACGGTTTGTAATTAGGTCATAACTTTTGATTTGGCTATTTTTAGGAAAATGACCATTCATTTTTTTCATTTTTTCATTCTCTATCTATCTACAACATTAGATTTTAGAGTTTCTTTCATCTACTTTTGGTAATCAAGTAAAATAGTGATGAGTTTTAACTTTTATTTATTCAATTCTTATACAATTTAGGAAAACATTTGCCTATATAAAGGAGGATCTTCAATAGTTCTCATCATCGAAATTTAGAGCTTTTGAGGCCAAGAGAGAGAGAGTTATGAGCTGAATATAGAGGTTCCTTGATTCCAAAGCCGATTGGAAATCATTGAAGGGGTTAGTTCCATCACGGGGACGGGACTGGAATGTTAGATAATTCTTTCTTTTTCCTTTTCATCTTGGTTTCTTTTCTATATTTTTGCATTCTTGTTATGATTCTGTCTACAGAAACTATGTTAGACTGCATGTCTCATTGTTCCAAGGTTAGACGGATTTTATGGATTTTGGTTAAACACATTGTGAATTTTGAATGTTAATTTGCATAAATGTTTTCTAGTATGATCATTCTTAATAATTGACCAATATTGAATGATTTTATGATTTAAGTCCTACTTGAGAAAGTAGGTTTTAGATTATATCATGCATACAAGACTATCGTTTGAACACACTAGAGTAATCGGATAATGGTAGAGGTTGTTGAACCTTACTTAATTATCTAGTTTTAAGATATTAGTAATTTGTAATTAGGTGAAAAAAAAAGATTGATACTAAGAGGAACAATCAGAATAAAAAACTTTTGGACCTTGGTGTTATGTTATTTGGCCAAAAAGTCAATGAAATTGTGTTTAATAATGTCATTGATGAAGTTTATTCCCTCGAACTTCTCTTATTTGATAATCTCCATATTTTGTCACTTTTATTGCTCTCTTAGTTTAACTTAAATTAGATTCTCATCATAGTTTAGTCCCCTAGACAAAATTAAAAGGGTCTTTAAATAGTTAAAAGTATCAAACCAATTTTCCAAAGGACAATTCTTGGTCCCTTAACCGTTTTAACTATGTTATTACTAGACGCTTACGCTTGTGCGTATCATATAAAATAAACATGATGTGTATGAAATTGATGCACATCTAGGGGAATGGAAACATAGTGAATTAGGGATGAAAATATCTTTAGATTGTACTAGCATGAAGTTTTCATTTCATATTTGTATGTGATTGCATAGCCAGACCTTAGTAGTGAGGTTACTTATTAAATATTTCAAATACTCATTATTTTCTTAAAATATTTTACAGGTAAAGGCAAGAATGTACCTATCGCTTAACAAGGAGAATTTTTTGGATTGTGTCAATTAAAACCTAAAACTAATAATTGTATCAATTTAAACCTTAAACTTTCGCAATTATATCAATTTACACACTCTTTCAGATTTTTTCAACCAATATCATGAGAAACTTATAATTTGATTCAATTAAGCTCCTAAATTTTCATAAGTCAATCAATTTAGATCCTTCATTAAGATTTTCTTTTAAAACCATCCAAGCATAAGTTCTCAAATGTGTCTAGACTTCTTTAAATGTCATTTTAACAAAATGGATGATTTTGAAAGTATGATTTGATGCTTTTTTTAGTGAAAGTTGTCATTTGCATGTTATTTAACCCTTTCATTTGTTTAATTTGGTAAAATTTTCGTGTATAGGTCCTCTTACAATCTAAAGTGTATTTCTATTGAGTTAGGCTGATTTTATGAGCTTTTATCATTTTTTTTAGTTGCTTTCCAGATTTTGTCTATAATACACCCACATCGTCCAAAGTGATGCACCCGTGTCAAACCCTAATTTCAGAATAGGGCCTAGTCGTTCGTGGTTGCTATTTTCTCAATCCACAATCATTCTTTAGTCCCAAAAATGCTTTGGAGTCGTTCAAAACGTGAAATTCAGTCATTCTTCAATCATCTTGGCCTATATAAAGGAGTGAAGGCCTTTTTCTACAAGCATCTTCAAAATTCATCAACCCAAAGGAGAGATCTCACCATTATATCTGGAAAACTCTTCAAGAACGAGAGTTCTCTAAAGAACCCTAATTTTAGCTCATCCCTACTCCATGAAAACGTGTGGAGAGAGAAAATTTGACCTTTATAAAGTGTGAGATTGATTCAAGAGGAGGTCGTTTATGTATTTCCATCTTGTCTACTTCTGTTTTTGCACTTTTTTCAATTCCATTTCTTTTATCTTCCCATTGACGTTGATATTGTTAACCATGATTTTTGAATCAATGAAATCTATTCATTCTTTCTTAGTTATGAGCTAAATTTCTAAGGGATTCAATCATGTGAATACCGTGGGATCTTGTGGCTTGACCAAATGCTGATACATCTATTTTTTACTTTGACTTGTACATTTTTTTTTTTGTTGATTTTCATGACAACGTGTTAAGTTGAATTGATCATATAATTTAACATACTAGTAGAGTCTTCATGATGAGAAAATTAAGATAAAATTAGATTTCACAAAGGAATACGAGACTAAGAGTCTAGAGATAGAAGTATCATGTATGCTTAGAGATAAGGTATACTGTAGGATAGAGAAATTGTATGAAAATAATATAAGATTCATTTGGCCATAGAGATATAAGTTTAGCTACTTAGACTCCTAAAGAAACTTGATACAAGACCGAATAGGAGAAATTTTCTGCCAATGTTGAGTCATTGTCGACCTGATGTGGCCGTATAGCTCAAGGCAGAGCACCCGACCTTTTGGTTGAAACAGACTATAATCCATGTTTATCAATTATTTTTTACTATTTCATTAAAGAATTCAACCCAACCATCAGTTATTTTAATTGGTTATCATCGGTTTCATTGTGTGCATTGTGCTTAACGAAAATCTAAATTAAATATAGTCTTGTAAGGTACAATACTTGGAATACTCCAAAATTTTATTACTCATTGATAATGTATATTTGCACTTGACCACTTTTATCTATATTTTTATCAGTCATACAAATTTGGCCAATTAATCATCCATGCATAAGGACTCAAATGTGTGTAGACTTCTTCAAATGTCAGTTTAACAAAATAGTGAAGGGATTAGAATTCCCACAGCGGAAGCATACGAACATTGGGTGTCTTGAATTTTGTTTATAAACTTAACAAATATAGAGGAAGACAAAAACTAGAGGATAAACATATTGTCCTAAGCATTCTTTCTATAGAATAATACAGAGAAGAAAAAGGAAACTGTGTACTAACACTCCCGCTTCCTCTTCTGTGAACACGAATAGTGAGATCACGAACTTCTCCTCCACACTTTTCCCGAACACAACCTTGTAGGAAGATTATGAATACAACAATGAGGACACCACCACAATGTTACCTTTGTTATTCTTAAGGTGAGAATCAAGGAGAGTTTGGTGGGCTTCCTTGATAATTTTCGTGAATAGAAATAAGCGATTGAGAGAGTTTTTTTTTTCCAGAGGAGAAGAAGATCAAGGCACAAAAACTTTTGTCCAAAATTTCACGTGAAAAGTGAAAACCTCTGCCAAAATCCTTTGTAATGGTTTATTTTGAGAGGTGTGAGAGTGAGGGAATTATTCGATAACTCCCTCCATAAATTAATCCATAACTCCTAAGGAGTTATTATTTTAAATTCAAAATTAAAAAATTATATTAAACAACTTAATACAATTTAAACCATATATTATATCTTATATAATATATAACATATAGTTTATTATATTACATATAATACAACCTATGGTTTATGTTCTCTCATATAACCTATAGCATTAATATGAATCATATTCATATTAATTTTAACCTATAGTTTATATATAAACCAAATTCATATAATTAATATTTGAATCATATTCAAATATTTATTTCTTTCATTAAATTTTATATTATAACGTATCAACATACATTATATTAATTGTATCGCACACAATTAATTTCCTTTAATTAATTTAAACATTTCAAATTAATCCAAAATTAATTTGATTCTCATTAATTCTTATTGAGCTAACAAGGGGACCTTATGGACCTATAGATTGAAGCTTCAATGACACAAGATCAATTAATTAAACTCTTTAATTAAATTAATCAATTTTCATTAACCGTCGATCACTTCACTAAAGATTGACAAATGCACTCTTCACGTTGTAAATATAGTTTTGTGTCCATTGAATATAACCAATCAATAATGCGTTAACCCTTCACAAATTGCTCGTTAGTACAATTGGATCAAAATTACCATTTTACCCCTGTAGTTACATCTAACTCTTTAAGTACCACTGATCCCTCTAATAAACAATTAGTCATAGTTCAACTATAATTGAACCTATCTTGGGTCAGAAGAAAGTGAGAAGCCTCATTGTTCAAGACCCGAAATCAGCCCTTAAGGGAGTAATTTATTTACTTACCCTAACAACAGGAAGGAGTGAATTTCTTCTTGTGTAATTGTGTTCCCAGCTCCCCAAACAGATGAATCCCCAAAATGGTAGGCATATTGAGTTGGCGAACCTAACCACTTTCACCTATATAGATCAAGGAACTGCTCTCATAGGCAGGAGTTCACAACTCACTCAGGACTAAGGTTAAGTCACCTATGGTCATCCTAGTAAAATGTAAGTCTCTTCTAGTAATTGTGTTATAAAGAGAGACTAATCATTTCGTAGTCTGGTCTTATACAAACTCTTGTATATGACACTCCCCTTACATGTCTCCACCTGAATAATCAGGATCAGATCATTTGTAACACTTTATAACAATTGTAACAATTACAAAGTGGGTCATATCCTTAGTGTCATTAAGATAAGGTACCAATCTTATCCATCTATTGCAAACCATTTAGGTTATTACTTAAACATGATCCACCTGTATATCACCACATACATGTTTAAGCTACATAAAATAACCTTGGATCTTAATTTATTGGTTTAAGATAATGAACATATAAAATAACGCTTATTTTATAAATAAAAAATTGTTTATACAAGTTTATAAACTACGAGAATATAAGAGATTTAGGACACCAATCCCAACAATCTCTCACTTGTCCTAAAGCTAGTGGAGTGGAATGTACAATATAAATAGAGTACACAATGCAATAAACTAGACTAACTCATCTGTTAAGAGTGAACATTGATCCTTATGTGAATTTCCTAGAATCTCAGTCGGAAACTGAGTCCGTAATCCTGTAAGGATCAAATCCTTAGCTTCATATACAAGCATATAGTCCCCTGTTCTCCATAGATACTTGAGGATTGTTTTGATCGTTGTCTAGTGATCTAATCCTGTATTGGATTGATATCTACTGAAAATCCCCACGGCATAGCAAATGTCAGGTTTAGTACATAACGTTGCATACATAAGGCTGCTAATAGCTGATGCTTAAAGGATTTGTCTCTCTCAACCTTTTGAGGAGTTGTAGGACACTTTTCCTTAGACAAGACAATTCCATGCCTGAAAGGCAATAAACCCTTCTTGGAATTGTGTATCAAATATCTAACAAGC
The DNA here is from genome assembly GCF_027475165.1 of Benincasa hispida. NCBI lineage: Eukaryota > Viridiplantae > Streptophyta > Magnoliopsida > Cucurbitales > Cucurbitaceae > Benincasa > Benincasa hispida. The sequence goes on along the minus strand of NC_143486.1, from coordinate 36,988,953 downwards.
ATCTTCTCAATCTAACATTTTTTTTTTACAATCCCTAATGATTTGGATCCCTACAAAAAACTGCACATCACTCAAATCTTTCATTTCAAACTGGGCAGCTAGCCGTTTCTTTACATCTGTTAGTAATTCTACATCATTCCAAATAAGCAAGATATCATCCGCATACAGCACTAGGAAAACTACTAAGCTTTTGATGATTTTCTTGTGAACACAAGGTTCATCAACATTCTGATCAAATCCATAAGATTTGATCGCAGTATCAATCAAATCTTATATTCCAAGATTGAGGTGCTTGTTTCAGTCCATATATAGATGGATTAAGCTTGCAAACATTTTACTCTTGACCTTGCTCAACGAATCCCTCTGGTTGATTCATGTAGATGATCTCTTCAAAATTATCATTCAAAAAGGCAGTTTTAACATCCATTTTTCATACTCATAATCATAATATGTGACTATGGACAAGAGAATCTGAATAGACTTTAGCATGACAACAGATGAGGAAGTTTCTTCATAGTCCACTCCCTCAACCTGTATGTAATCCTTTGTCACTAGTCTAGCTTTAAAGGTCTATACCTTTCCATCTACACCCCTTTTTCTCTTAAACATCCATTTACAAGCTATAGGTTTTACCCCATCATGTTGATCTACAATCTCCTAGATAGAATTAAAATACATAGACTCTATTTCTTGATTCATGGCTTTAATCCATTCATCCTTGTCAACATCTTCCATTGCTTGCTTGTAAGGCAATGGATCCTCAATTCCATTATTAGATATGATGTCTTGCGCTTATGTTAAATCCATGTAATGAACATGTGGGTTAATAACCCTTCCACTATGTCGAAGCAATCTCAACACTTGAGATGGATGTGCTTGACTAGATGAACTAACATTAACAACTTTTGTTAATGTATTAGCCCTTCAACATCCCTTGTTGAAGTCTTAGTAGTTTCATTGGAAATTTCCCTTAATACTATTTTACTTTTTTGTTTGTGGTCCCTCATGTGGTCTTCTTCTAAAAAGGTGGCAATTGTTGAAACAACACTTTATTATCTTGAGGATCAAAGAAGTACCTACCTCTCGTTTCCTTGGGGTAGCCTACAAATAGGCATACTTTCGAACGAGTTTCCAACTTTTTGGGATTTTTCATTAGCACGTGTCAGGCGTTTCTAAATTCTGAAGTGGAGCAAACGATTTTTTCGACTTCTCCATAGATCAAAAGGTATTTTAGCAACAATTTTTTATGGATATTCAAAATATAAACTCCAGTCTCTACTGCATATCCCCAAAACAAGTCAGGAAGTTGAGCATAACTCATCATAGACTGAACCATGTCCAACAGGGTTCTATTTCTCCTTTCCAATACACCATTTTGTTGAGGTGTACCAGAAGTTGAGAGTTAGGACATTATTCTATGTTTTATCATATAGTCCTATAAACTTCATGTCCATATACTCTCCACCACAATTAGATCGAAGTGTTTTTATCTTTTTACCTAATAAGTTTTCAACCTCAATCTTATACTCCTTGAACTTTTCAAGAGGTTCAGACTTATATTGCATTAGGTAAAGATACTCATATCTTGAATAATCATCTATGAAAGAGATGAAATATTCATACCCTTCTCTTGCTTTACATTCATCGAACCACAAAGATTTGAATGTATAGGGTCCAAGGTCTATATGGCTCTATAACCTTTTCCAGGAAGAGGTCGTTTTGTCATTTTGCCTTCAAGGCATGACTCACACGCAGATAAAAGTTTTCTTTTAAACCATTTAGAGCCACTTTTAACCAATCTCTCAATCCTATTGAGATTAATATGTCCTAACCTTAGATGCCAAAGGTGGACATTTTCTTTAGGAGAAATTCTTTATCTCTTAGTCATTGTTGTCGTTCTGAATATTTAAGTATTTAGGCCAGCCCTTTGTAACTAACGACATTAGTATATACAGGTTACTTTCCATTGAAGCGACGCCTATCTTCATTCCATTCTTAAAGAGAAACACTTTATTTTCAAAAAAGGAAAGAGAATACTTTTGTTCAATTAAACAAGAAATGAAGATTAAAACTGCACTATTTTTAGGGGTTTTAACCCTTTCTTGACTTTTCTTGATGATTTTGGCCCCATTTTGGTTCTTTTGGATTTGAACACTCGTTTTCATGATAATTCCCTGAAAACCACTAGCAAACACATTAAATCCAATAAAAATGACTCTAAATAAGAGGTAAATAACACATATTTTAAGAGCGTTTCAATAGAATTTCCTTTGAAAATCATCCATACATTTACTTTAAATCATTCTTTGTTGGGATTGATGTTCTAAATCTCTTATATTCTTGTAGTTTGTAAGCTTGTATAAACAAATTATTATTAATAAAATATACATTATTTTATATGTGCATTAACTCAATCTAATAAACTAAGATCTTATGTTATTTTACGTAGCTTAAATATGTATGTAGTGACATACAAGTGGATCATGTTTAAGTAATAATCTAAATGGTTTATAGTAGATGGATAAGGCTGGGTACCTTATCCTGGTGAGACTTAGGATACAACCCACTTTGTAATTGTTATAATTAAAGTATTACAAATGATCTGATTCTGATTATTCATGTGGAGACATGTGAACGGGATATCCTATACAAAGAGTTTGTATAAGACCGGACTACAAAATAATTAATCTCTTTTTATAACAACGTTACTAAAAGAGACTTACATTTTACAACAATGATCATAAGTGACTTGACCTCAGTCTTGAGTGAGTTGCGAACTTCTACCTATGAGGGTGATCCTTTGATCTGCATGAGTGAGAGTGACTAGGTTCTCCGACTAAATATGCTTACCATTTTAAAGAATTGTTTGATTGGAGAGCTAGGAACACCACCACTCAAGAAGAAATTACTCTTTCTCATTATTAAGGTAAGTAGACAAATTGCTCCCTTAAGTGCTGATTTCGGGTCTTGAACAATAAGGCACCTCACCTTCTCTTAGCTCGAGAGGGATTTCGTTATAGTTGGATTATAATGGATCGGTGGTACTTAAGGAGTTAAATGTAACTATAGAGGTAAAACGATAATTTTGATTCTGCTGTACGTACAAGCAATTTGTGAAGGGTTGACGTATTGTTGATTGGTTAGATCCAATAGACACAGAAATATATTTATAGTGCAAAGAGTACTGTTGTCGATCTTTAGTGAAGTGATCGACAGTTAATGAATGTTGATTAATTTAATTAAAGGGTTTAATTAATTAATCTCATGTCATTGGAGCTTCAATTTGTAGGTCTATAAGGTCCCCTTGTTAGCTCAATAATGATTAATGAGAATCAAATTAATTTTAGATTAATTTGAATTGCTTAAATTAATTAAAGGAAATTAATTGTATGTGATACAATTAATATAATGTATGTTGATACATTATAATATAAAGTTTTATAAGAGAAATAAATATTTGAATATGATTCAAATAGTAATTATATGAATATGATTTATATATAAACTATAGGTTAAAACTAATATAAATATGATTCATATTAATACTATAGGTTATATAAGAGGACATAAACTATAGGTTGTATTATATGTGATATAATAAATTATAGGTTATATATTATATAAGATAGAATATATGGTTTAAATTATATTAAGCTGGTTAATATAATTTTTAATTTTTGAATTCAAAATAATAAATCCTTGGGAGTTATGGATTAGTTTGTGGAGGGAGTTATGGAATAGTTCCCCCACTCTCACATCTCTCAAGAAACCATTATAGAGGATTTTGGTAGAGATTTTCATTTTTCACGTGAAATTTTAGACAGAATATCTTTGTGCCTTGGTCTTCTTCTCCTCTGGAAAAACTCTATCAATCACTCACTTCCTTTCACTAAAATTATCAAGGAAGCTCACCAAACTCTCCTTGAATCACACTTTGAGAATAACAAGCTAACATTGTGGGAGAGTCCTCATTGTCGTGTTCGTGATCTTCTTACGAGGCTATGTTCGGGAGAAGTGTGATGGAGAAGTTCATGATCTCACTGTTTGTGTTCACTGAAGAGGAAGCGAGAAGAACGATTCTTCAAGGTTTAGTACACGGTTTCCCTTTTTTTCTCTGTATTATTTTGTAGAAAGCATGCTCAGGACAATATGTTTATCTTCTAGTTTCCATCTTCCTCTATATTTGTTAAGTTTATAAAATGAAATTCGAGACACCTAACATTCAAACGCTTCTGTTGTGGAAATTTCAATCCCTTCAATTAATATCAAAAGAGCCAAATCGTGTCTATGAATTCTATTTTGTAACTTGATTTTAGACTTTTTGGTGGGTATCAGCACTGCATTGTGAATATTTGCTTGGGTTTTCTCTTAGCTGTTTAAAAAATTGGAATTAGTTTATTACTTTAATTCAATTCGTTTTATAAGGGCCCGATATTTTTTGGGCATTTATTTTCTTGCAATTGAGTCAATAAGTTTGTGTCGCTCATAGTGAAGTGTTTACCAAGAATCAGGCTTCAATTTGGAGAAATTTAGAGCAAGAACGACATAAATCAGACAAAGGACTGAACCAAATGTTGCATTCAGCCTTGGAGTGTAAGGCGTAATGTGATTACGCTGCGTGTTACGCTGTAAGGCAAAATGCCTAGTATAGCTATGCTCGATAGCAAAGATGCAACGTTGAGGCAAAGTGTAGCATTACGTTATGGCAAGCTCCAGACCAATGTAACTATGCTCCCGGTAGCATAACTTTATGCTACGATAAGGTAAAAGCCAGCGTAACGACACTGTCGTGGAGCATCGTTATGCTCTAATTAAGATGTGTGCGTGCCAAGAGACCTCCAGATTGTGTTTTTTAGCGTGGTAGCAGTTTCAAGGAGTAGTTTTTAGGCTTTTTCAAATTATTATATAATTTAACAGCTTTTTGGTTAATTGAATTAATATAAGAGTTATATTAATTTAATTAATTGTTTAGGATGTCAATTTTTTGTTTAATGTTGCTATTTGTAATTTATACATGTGATGTATGATTTAATTGTATTATATTACATAATGTATGTCATATAGTTTAAAATTCCACTATAAGATAAACATATTATCATGCATCATATTTAATATAAGTGTTATATAATATGGTTGCATGATAAATTAAGCATGCTCATGCATCATATTTAATATAAATGTTATATTATATGATTGTATGCATGATAACATATCATACTATATTATAATTGTTTTATTATATAGTTTGGATATTGGATATGTATTTATTTTCATTACTTTATAATATAAGAGTTATATTACGTAATGAAAATGGGAATGCGTGAAGTATGACACTACATGAAAATTATAATTGTTATATTTCATGTATGTCACTTGATGCATGTTTATATATTTTAATTGTTTCTTAAAACTTTATAGTGTTATAAAATAAAAAATTCAAATTAAAATCTATAATCAAGAGTTGCATGCAAACATAGATTAAAATTAATTTCACATAGACCTATGTTACAATTGTTCTAATGAGATTATAATTAAATCAATATTTTTTTCTCTTTAATAGGATAAAATTGATTAAATAAAAGATTAAATTTATAATATAATTGTCTATAAAGGATCTTTGTTTAAGGAAGATTTTGTCTAGGCTGGGGTATTTAAGCCAACAGAAACAGAACACCCCTACCTGGGAATCGACCTGGAAGTGAATAGAAAATTATGTTATAAGCATGCAATAAATGATTAGATTTATTAAAGTTTTTAATAAGCTAGAATCATTATTGTTAAATTATCCAATATATGAGTTATATTAAGCAAATTTAACAATCATTTAGTTAAATTGTTAGCTGGATTTACCTAAGTAATAAATCCTATGTTTTAAAATACTTAGTGGGAGGAAAAAGATGTATATATATGTTATTTTTCCACTCATGTTTTCCCTTAAAGTTCACACCGTGAGGCTCAAGGCCAGAGCGTCCCCCTTCGGATGATGTTTGCATGGGTCAATATCTAAGTGAATGGAGAAAGTATTTATAGTAAATGGGAGAAGGATGTGTGTCAATATGTCCTATGGTCTCCTTCATTGGTTTGCATCATGATATCTTCTTGCACAGACTCGAGGCACCCTGGGAGCATCCCCCTTCGAATGGTTTGTACTTTAGGTCAATATTAGGGCGAACTCCAGAAATGAATAGGATCGTTTGAGTTTTTTCCCCAATTAGTTTTTCCCATCGATTGGCTCATTGAGGCAGAACTCTAGGGTCTAAAATGGAGGATCACACTTACAGGAAATTATTATGTAAGCTAATGATTTCTTGATAAAATAAATGGTGATTAATTATTATAAGAATAACAGTTGTTTTAGTGTAATGATTGACTGAGAGTGTCTCAATTCAATGAAGAGGTGACTAACCATCCTTCGGTCGCTTTTATCCGAATTCACTGAAGCATCATTTCAAAATAAGATGTAAAATGGGATTCATTAAATTTTTTCTAAACTTGGTTGGATTTATAGGAGTTATGCTAAATTCTAATATAAATTAATTTATTTTACTTCAACAATATGTCAAGTTCAGTTTTTTCATCATTAGCCTCTATAAATTTAACCAAAGCTAATTATACAACATGGAAAATTTTTCTTAAGACTATTTTCGTGGTTGACGAGCTAAATTTTGTCTTGATTGAGGAACGTCCTTCAATCTAAACCTTGATGCAACATGAAATACTCATGATGCATATGAAAGATGGACAAAGGCCAATACTAAGGCCTGAGTTTAAATTTTGGCAAGCATACCTGTCAGAGCCAAAAGATATGATAGCATAGTCACTGCACTTCAGATCATGCAATCATTACAAGAATTGTTTAAGTGAGAGTCCTTACAATTCAAGCACGATGAGGTTGATTTTGACGAAACTAGTAATGCCAGCTCCCTAAATGAATTTCAGTCCATAATGAATGTCAAGGGACAAATAGGGGAGGCAAATATTACCAACTCTTGTGAAGTTTATCAAAGTGGTTCAACTTCTGAGATAAAGCTTGGAGTTTATGGTAAGGGGTTTGAAGTTGATCCCACTGTTCTCCATAAAAGAAAGAAATCCAATGACAATAAATCTGATTTACTTGTCTTAGAAACGTATTTAGTGGATAATGATGATTCTATCTGGATAATTGATTCATGGGTCAATAACCATGTTTGTTATTCCTCCCAGTGAATTAATTCCTAGAGACAATTGGAAGATGAAGAGATGACTTTTCGAGTTGGTAATGAAGCGACCATTTCAATTTTTGTTGTAGGTAGACTCAAGTTAATTTTGAACAAGAAACAATACATGTTATTAGATGATATATATGTTGTTCCTAATATTTACAACGGATAACATAGCTACGCTGTCCCATATTTTAGACCCGAGAGCAGTCTTTATGATAGAGCGTCACTACTCTCAATCAGAGCATAGTGCTGCATTGCGGCAGATTCGGGCATGATAAGGGTCTTCAAGAGGGAAGTGTCGCGATGCTATCCTAGAGTGTCGTGATGCTATCCTAGAGTGCCACGATGCTAGTTTTACCCCCATCAGGTTGATCTATTAGATCCCATATTGAATTGAAGTACATCGACTCCATCTTGAGATTCATAGCTTTGATCCACTCATCTTTGTCAACATCCCTCATTGCCTTTTGGATGACAATGAATCCCCAACATCTCCGTCAGCTACCATAGCAAGGATTTCAGTTAAACCCATGTAACGGATAGGTGGGTTCACAACCCTTCCACTGTGTCGAGGTTCCCTCAATACTTGAGGTGGATTTGACCTACTAGATGATCCAACTTCAACAACTCTTGTTGAGGTATTGGGTTCTTCAACAACTCTTGTTGAAGGTTCAATAGTTTCTTTAGAAAGTTTATTCAACAAAATTTTACCGTGAGTCTTGTGCTTCCTTATGTGGTCTTCTCCAAGAAAAGTAGTGTTTGTCGATACAAACACTTTGATTTTCTTTTGGGTCAAAGAAGTAACCACCTCTTGTTCCTTTTGAGTAGCCTACAAATTGGCACAATTTTGAACAAGATTCCAGTTTCTTAGGATTAGCCTCAAGCACATGTGCTGGGCAACCCCAAATTATGAAATGACTTAAGCTAGCTTTACAACCATTCCATAACTCCAAAGGTGTTTGGGTAACACTCTTGGATGAAATGCAGTTCAAAATATACGATGTTGTCTCTACTGCATAATCCCAAAAAGAGTCAAGTAAGGAAGCGTAACTCATCATAAATCGAACCATATCCAATAGGGTTCGATTTCTCCTTTTTGATACACCATTCTGCTGAGGTGTACCAGGTGCTGAGAGTTGGGATGCAATTCCATGTTCTATCAAATAGTTTTGGAATGTCAGATCCATAAACTCTCCACCTTGATTAGATCGAAATATTTTTATTTTTTTTACTTAATGCATTTTGAACTTCAACCTTGAATTCTTTGAACTTTTCAAAAAATTCAGATTTATGTTGCATTAAATAAACATACCATATCTTGAATAATCATCAGTAAAAGTGATGAAATATTCATAACCTTCCCTAGCTTTTACATTCATCGGACCACAAAGGTCTGAATATACCAACATTAGAGGTTCTTTGACCTTGTGACCTTTTCCAGTAAAAGGTCTTTTAGTCATTTTTCTTTCAAGACATGACTCATACACATGTAAGGAATTTTCTTCTAACTCGCTTAGAAGTCCATTCTTCATCAATCTCTCAATCATATTGAGATTAATGTGTCTTAGTCTTAGGTGCCAAAGTTAGGCATTTTCTTTAGGAGAAATTTTAAGCCTTTTATGTTGAGTTACCGCAGTTTTAAATATTCAGTGTTATGGAGGGAATTAGTTGCTAACGGCCTTAGCACATATAAATTATTTTCCAGTTCTGCTGAATAAATATTGACACCATTATTTGAAATAAAAACTTTTTTACAGAGAAATTTATACAATATTTTTGTTCAAGTAAACACTTTACAGAAATTAGGTTTCTTTTTAAACCAGAAACTACATATACATTGTCTAATAAAATGAATGTATTCTCTAAAGTCAATTGGAGACCTCCCACTGCCACAGTCGAGATGATTGCCCAGTTCCAACCTGCTTCGTCATCTCACCAGCATCAAGTTACCACTAGGAACTAATTCCCTGAAATGAAGAACAAACGTGGTTAATGGCGCTAGAATCTATAATTCAAGCTGAATCATCATTTTCCATTAAACAATACAAGAAAATCAAATATACCTTACTCGGCCTTCCTCTTTTCTACCAAGTATTTGGGGCAGTTCCTCTTCTAATGCCCATCTTGGTTGCAATGAAAATAGATTCCTTTTGCAACCTTGAATTTCTTTTTAGCAGCGGCCAGTGGGTTAGCTTTCTCCTTTCCACCTTTCTTCTTCTTCCACTTTTTGTTGTCGAAGGAAGAAGGTACAAACTTTGTCCAAAAGGTTGAACCTCTGTGGAACTTCTTAGAGGATGAAGTAACATTTGCTTCACCCTTCTGTTCCTTATTTTCCATCAACGATTGGAAAGCCTGTAGCTTGTTGAGGAGGGTGGTTAGGTTGTAGTTAATCCTGTTCAAAATAGCATAACTATGGAAATTAAGGAAACTTATTCCAAAATAAAGCTAACCTGGCTGGCTTCATCGATGACGGACCCATTCATCTCTACCACGTTGAAGTGGACCATCATGTTGAGAACATGTTCTCGAACAGATGCCCCTTCTTGCATACGTGCATTGAAGATGTGTTTGAGAGCGTTATGCCTGAGCTGTGTGGACGATTGTCCAAACATTCCCTCCAGGGACTCCATGATCTCATAGGTTGTGAGTATGGGCTTATGCTTCTTTGCCAAGACTTCAGAAAGACTAGCCAAGATATACACTCAGGCCTTTTCATTTGTTCGTGTCCAACGCTCATATGCTTCTCGAACAGTTCGAGCAGCATTGGGAACTAGAATGGGAGGACAGTCCTCAATCAGGACAAAACGAAGGTGATCGATGATTAAAATTGTGTTGATCGTGTTTTTTTCCAGGAAATGTAATTTTTTCCTGTTAACTTTTCAACAGCGATAGATTTAATGTCGCAGAAGTCATATTGAAATAAATTTGCTAAAACATACAAATTATTTGTTATTAGAATGATTGCATTAAACCACTAAGACAACCAATAAGTTTTAGCAAATTTGCAATGATGTTTTAGTGAGGTAATGATGTTTTAGTGAGGTAAGACAAAAGTCACCATAGGGTGATCAAGTGCCCTTTCACTGAAATGAGATATTTTCAACCATTAGACAGAAACAACACCTTGTCACTGTAACTAACAGTCACTATTGTTCGGTCCAAATTTTTTTAACTTGATTAACAATTCTTGTAAGTGTAACCCCTCATTTTAGGTTCTAGAGTTCTGCCTCAATGAGCCAACCGATTGGGACATGAAACTAAAGCAACTCTGTCCATTTCTAGAGATCGAATAAAGCGTCATGCAAAAATGCCATCCTTTAGGGGGTACCTATGGTGCCATAAGGCCATGCACGGAACTTTACTTCAACCTAATGAGAGAGACCGAGGGATGCGTTATCACACGTCCCGCTCCCTCTTACTATAAACATTCTCTCTATTCACCTTGATATTGATCTATACAAATGTCGCCCGTAGGGGAACACCTATGGTGTCTCGAGGCCGAGTATAAACCTCACGGTGTGAATTTTGAGGAGAAACGTGAAAAGGACAAAATGAAGTACCATATACCCAATTTTTCTCCCATTGAGTGTTTTACCTAGGGTTAATTAATTTAGGATAATTCGACTATTGATTTTATCTAAGTGAATATTTAATTTGCCTAAAAACAACATTTGTCTTTGGATAGTTAAATAATTTTGATTAAGGTCTATTAAACTTTTTAATAAACTTTAATCAAACTTGCATGCATGTAACAAATCTATCTAATTCACCTTTTCAAATAAGTTCCTAGATAGAGGTGTTACGTTTCTGTCAACTTAAATACCCCAACCTAGACAGAACTCACCTTAGACAAAAGATCCTTTATAGATATATTGTTACATTTTAAATCTTTTATTATGAATCTATTTAATCCTATTGAACCGATTAAGAGATTAAATTAAGATTTCTAATCTCATTAGAAACGTGATCTTAGGTCTATCTCAATCATATTTTAAAACAATTTTAAAAGATGAATATAACCTAAGGTTTGCACGCATATCTGAATTATTGATTTTAATTCTAATTTCATTTGGTTATAACAATTATAAAGAAATGAAATAATTAAAACCATACAGTGCATGCATTGACATACTTTAGTAAAATATAATATTTATAAATTAACCTAAAGTAGTGTCATGCTTCATGCAATTTCATTTCATTACTAACATATATAATAATTATACGACAAAGTAATAAACAAACTATAACATACAACTAAACATACATCAAACCATATATTATAACAATTATAATATAGATAATGCATGAATATACTATTGATGTATGCATGCATATATTATAACTTTTATATTGTAGGATGCATGGGCATGCTATATTAATTAAATCATGCATATACATATATTATAACACTTATAATATAAATTATGCATGAAATTAAATGCATAACCTATAGTGGGATTTTATACTATATGACATATTTTATGGCATATAAATATAAATAATATTCATACATCATATGTTTAAAAAAAAATAATTAACGGACGGGATTAGACACCTAAAAGAAAACTAACTATTACAAATAAATATCCATCTGGTTTAAAACAGGTGAACCAAGCCTTGAGGTGCCCGAACCAGACCAAAAATGTCTCGAACCAGCCATGAACTGGTCTAGAAGAACCCAACCAACTTGAACTAGAGAGACATCAAATCGAACCGGACCAGCAGACCACGAACCGTGTCAAATTGGAACTGGACTGCACGTCATCTCCATCTCGAAGCGTCATGACGTTGTGCCCTAACATCACAATGCTCCAGAGATGACCTTCGTCCCCTGCATCGCAGCGTCATGACGCTAGGGCACAGTGTCACGATGCTATTGTACAATCGCCCACTATACAGTTTCGAACTTCTTCGAAACACTTTCGATTTTGGCCCTGTTTCACCAGAGGCGATCTATGCTGCCTAATCCTGTAAACATTCATTAATTGTAAATCCCATTCAATATAGCACATCACATGAACAAATTGAATGCAGTAACCCACCAAAACTATAAAATTTATGTTGAAAATTTTTGGAAAAATTGAGTCATTAAAAAAATTAGCTTTGATACCAATTGAAAGATCCCAATGAAGGGTCCTTGAGCGGAAGCAAAGGATCGTCCCAATTCTCAAAATTTTACAGAAAAAAATTTTACAGAGAAAAGAAAACAAATCATGCATTTAATTTAAAAGGATACAACATGCAAACGAAAGAAAGAATTAGGATTTCAGAAACTTTTACCTTTGAAGACCTTTTTCACGTACAAACCCTTCTCAATGTAAATCATGAATGACAACCAAAAAGGCCAATTGGGACACCATCAATTGAAGACCTCAGTATTCTCAGATAGAGAACCCATGAGTGTGAGCTCTGGCTATTTTGGATTAGAGGAGGAAGGGATTGAGAGAGGGGAGGAGGGGATTGAAATAAAACATCACAAAGTTTATTACATAAATAAAATGTTTGTACATTACAAATATAAACTATAGAACCCTAGGAGATTTAGGACATCAACCCCAAAAATTATCATCTGCCATCATAAAACTGTGGATTCATACAAGGATCAATGATCAAGATATAGCCTAAAAGTCTGTAGTATAGGGATAAGGTTGTGTACCTTATCCTGGTAACACTATGGATATGATCCACTTTGTATTTGATACAAATGTAATGATCCAACGCATTCGTGTAGTTGACACGCGAGTGGGGGTATCTATGCAATGAGTTTGCATAATACTGGACCACAAACTAGTAACAACTAGATGTAACACCATTGACTAGTTAGGTTCCAATTTCAATAGGACGACGTAGGCGACTTAGTCTTAATCCTGAGTATTGATAGGTCTTGAAGAGAGATATATTTTCTATGTTAATTTCCTCAAAGTTATGTTATTTGTTTGCTTTTAATGTTCATTTTGTAGGTAAAATAGTCTCCAGAGTAATTAAAAATCGTTTCAAGAAGTTTAGACTAAAAAGGATAAAAAAGAACCAAGAAATCAATAAAATTGAAGAGAATCAAAATAATTACCAAAATGCCATCATGAGCAGCGTCACAACCCTACCAGAAGTGTTGAGCAACACTTAAAGACAAAATGCACCCATTTGCTATAAAACAAGGCAGTGTTTCAATGCTAAACTTAGCGTCGCGACGCTTCGCCTACGATTATAAAACGCTTTCTTTCATTTCTGGAAAAAACGGAGGCAAAATTTTCTCATGGAGTCCGGAGTTTCTCTCAAGATAATTTCAACTCCTTGGTAATTTCATTTCCAATTAGTTAGATTTTCATTTCTTTCTTTGATTTGTAAGCAATGTATTGGATTTCCTCATGGATCTGTCAATGAATTTGTGAAATAATTTCTTCGATCTTGTTTCTAGTTCAGGAATTCTTTTTATATTTCTTGAGTTTTCTACTTTTCTTTACTCATTACAATTTGAATGTATGCTTCCTTAAGTCAATTTGAACTTCTAAAAGCATGTTTAGTAATCTCTATCTTTTAAGCATGTACAGCCAAGATTCTTCGTTTTGCTACAATCTTGATTGGATATGTTGCTTGGATGTATTTATATATAAGAATGTCTAGCTAAGTTCTACCAAGTGGCAGTAGTTAATTTTGTATTTGATGGCTATTTCTAGAATACATAAATTTCTACATTTGAAGATAATTTTGGTTAATTGAATATGAATATCTTGACGATTAATTGATGAAATTGAGTTCTCGAACTTTATGCATATGTTTTCTATCCTATATGGACGTCATCGAACCCAATAGGATTAGAGGCATAAAGGTTGATTAGAGTTAGGCCTTTCTAACTTTAATCAATGTTTAGAACCACTAGAAGAAATTTGGGCTTTAATGTCGATTTTAAACTGACATTAAAGATAGTGTTATTAAAGCCCTTTAATGTCAGCTGTCTTTAATGTCGGTTTTAAACCGACATTAAAGGGATTCAATAACACCAATAACACAGCCTTCAATGTCGGTTGCAACCGACATTAAAGACCTTTAGTGATTAAAGCCTTTCAGTTGCAACCGACATTAAAGGTCTTTAATGTCAATTGCAACCGACATTAAAGTCTTTTTTTAAATTCTTAACCGACATTGAAGCTCGAATCTGTCCGTTTTTTTAAAATCTTGTTGCCGAATCAATTTTTTTGGTCAAATAAGTTAAAAACGACATTATATGTCTCGTGTTGGATCAGGAAATGTCCGTCATTGTTTTATATTAAAAAGTATAAAAAAAATTTGCATGGCGAGCCCATCAATATTTGTCTTCCACCTATGAATTTATCCACAAACAAGAATCAATATTTCCAATCCATTACATATACTCATCAATATTTATCTTCTACCTATGAATTTATCCATCAAAATTTGCAAAACAATACCAGAACTAGACTTTCATAGAATACAGCTTACACTAAAGCCATCATTTCTCTCATTCACAAATATCAATTAGTATTAATTCCATGAATAAACAAGAATCACAATACCAGAACCAGACTTTTATAGAATACAGCTTACACTAAAGCCATCATTTCTCTCATTCACAAATATAAATTAGTACTAATTCCATGAATAAACAAGAATCACAATACCATGAATACAGCTTCCAATAATAAACAGATCATGTCTTCCACCTATGAATTTATCTACAAACAAGAATCACAATACCAGAACCAGACTTTCATAGAATATTTACACCAAGCCATCATTTCTCTCATTCACAAATATCATATTAATACTAATTCCATTCACAAAGATCATGGTTAGATAAATTTACATTCATTCTAAGCTAACATTTACATTCTATTGAGACAAAAAAAACAAGAATTACATCCTTACGCAAATCAGGCAACAAAACTTGCCCATTGGGTCCGAATTACGTCGATTTCTCCTTGCGTATATGCATCTTTTGTATTGAACTACAAAAAGGAAAAAAAGAAGAAGATAAATTCAACATAAATTTACGTCCATTTATTAAATTAAAGCTAGTACTATATAAAAAATAAATAATTTACGTACGAGGTTAGTAATGGGAGTAGTAGGATTATGCACTATTTCGTGTATATACTTTTGCACATAGTACCCACATCCTACAGAAACTAATTGACGAGGGCACGACATATAAAGAAGTTGAAAACAATTGTTAAATTGTTATAAAGAAGTCGAATGAACATAAATTGTTAAAAAATTAATACAAATTTACCTTTACAAGTTTCCATTTTGGAGAAGACCGATAGTGTTGGAGATCGTGCTTGGCTTGCCATGTTTTCAATCCACTAAATAGTTTAAAAACATTAATTAAACATAAATACTTCAATTAAGAGCTAAGAAAGTTTAATTACACTTACATATTTATAACTCCATGAAAATCCTCTTGAACCTTACTTCGAAGAGAGTCTAAAACATAAACACAATTTTCTTGTAGATTGATTACAATTAATATCCAATGATAACTATAATAAGCAACAATTTTGAAATATTAGTACGTGTATAATGCAAATTAAAAATAACTTAAGAACTTGTATCTACTTACCCTATGTTATATGGAATGAGGGCTAATTTGTCTAAATTAGCCAATTCTAGTTGATTGGCTAAATTTTTGGATCGGATATCTTGAGACTTCATGTGTGGCAATATTCTTGCTTGATCAATTATAAAAAACTTCTTCGTAATATCACGATCACGTTCATCCCAAAGATACCTAAACAAAGTAAAAGTTATTATTTATCGACATGAAACAAAGTATACATGAGTGAATCTAGATGAGTAATACTTACGCAATGTATGTCAAAATACACATGTAGCCTATTTCAACCATATTGCAATATTGGAGCAGATCATCGCTGCCTAAATAAATAAATTTGTCTCTTCCAAATATATGCTCGTCCAAAGAGATACGGATCATGTCTACATCGTTCATGTTATCCATGGCATGTCCGTTCAATAGTTTGATAGTACCATTAGCGTTATTAGATTTGGAGGACTGGCTGAAGCTCTTAATTGGTGAATGATCCTACCATAACCAAAGTTTCAAAAATTCAAAGTAGGAAAAATAATAAATAACCAAACTTATATACTGAAAAGGAAACATACTTTTTTCTCGTCAACCATAACTACAAGTTCACGAGGCCATTTTACGAAGTTGCCCATTGCTTGCTTTAAGAACTCTATTTTACCCTTCACAGGAATTAGTATAGGCAAATCTTCTCCAATGACAATGTCAATCAGAACTTTAACAGTTAAGCATCATCATCAAATTTTGTGGCTACTGCAACAATATTATCTACGGTTCCTATAGCATGGTGTCCCCTTAATAAATTTAAAAGTACTTATGTCATGCATGGTTAAGCACGTACAATATGATTAAAATTTAAAAGTCACAATAAATAAATTACCTCCAAATATTCTTTAGACATCTTCTCAGTATTTTCTTCTTTAGACATCTTTTCAGTATCTTCTTCAAATGCACTTAGTGCAACACTTCCAACAGATGATTTGGACTGATGAGATTGTCTGCTGTGAGTTCTTTCTCTTTACCATGTCAAATTTTTTTTTACTAGAGCTTCCTTCAATTTCTTGGCTAATAGAGGACTTTGGTTTTACTAATTTGAAATATTGAGAATGGGAAACAAAATCACCCATTCCTCTAACACGTCCCCAATGTTCTTCTGTACCCAATGCTTCGGTGAGAACATCTTCACCTTCATGAACTTCAACCAATTTATCCTGTAAAACATATTATAATTTTCACACAATATCTATATCATCTTAAACTTATATATATGTCATCTTAAATTTTGCATAATATATACTTACAATCTGGTTGGCACATTCTCGAGTAACTTCATCAAAGTATTCATTATTCTTTCCTTTTCTTGCTTCTTTCCATAAAGTCGCCCGATAAGAAGGGCCATTCGATAGGTTCTACATGAACATACATATTTAATTAGCATAAACATATTAGAATAAAAGATTTAATTTAAGTCGAATAACTCACTAATTCTTGGGCAAGATTCGCATAGCCCTTCCGAGAAATGTGGTGATTATATACACATTTCGCATGTCTTTCTTTTTTAACACGACTGATTTTCTGTACAACAAATCTAGTTGAAGTTACCTATCAAAACAATGATAATGTTGACATGTAATTTATTGTGAATGACTTACCTCCCATTCTTCACTTAATCATTCATTGACGAACAATGTCCAATGATCTTGCTCTATATGAGAATATTGTTGGGGTGGAAATTGCAAGACCGAGGGTTCATCCTTAAATGGAAGTATGAACTTTTGAGTCAATGTTGTCTTGAAAGTCCAAAACTTCCTAGATGCAAACATTAGTATACAATGTTTGGACTTAAAGTCCACATTGAACGACATCTGCACAATGAAAAAAGTAGTTAATCAATAAATTAATAAACTATTATGCACATGAATTAAAAGTTTAGAAAACATACCGCTACACAATAAAAAAGTTTGTCTTTTAAATGGTTTGGAACTTTTTTCCAAGAATCATACGTTATAGGAATTTGTTGTCGAACACATACTCCTATATAACTCTACATCTTCTTTGCTCCAGATCCAACCGGTTGTCCATGTTCATTATAATCGATGGTCAACCGTTGCCAAGATGTCCTTATTTGTGCCAACTCAGACATTGTAGTTAGGCCACGTGGTATACTTATTCTGCTATGTTTTTGTGGGATCATATTTCTATCATCCTCGCTGCTACTTGTTGAAGTTTCCATGTCAATCTGCACAAAAAAAAAAAAAAAAAACATTACTCACACAAAAACATATAATCTTAATATCTAAATACATATAACCATAGTAAATGACATACCATGTTTAATACATTATTTATCAACCCATCGACATGTCTAATGTATGTGGATGTTGTATCATCAATCTCAGTAAATGTATCAACATTGGGCATTCTTTGCATACCTCCATAACCACACTCTTGTAGCATATCTCCTATTTCATCTTCATAAAAATCATCCTCAATTGTTCGTTGTGGAGATGTTAAAATAATTGACCAACTCGAATTTGCGGGATCTTTTACATAGAACACTTGTTTTGTTTGAAAGGCTAAAATAAATGGGTCTGATTTATGTCCAATACATTTGAGGTCCACAATAGTAAACCCAAATTCGTCTGTTTTGACTCTAGTTTTATTCTCAACCCAATTACATTTGAATAAAATAAATGATAATCCATGATAGTCAAGCTCCCATATTTCTTGTATTACACCATAAAAGGTCATATCTGATATGACGGACCTTCTATCCTTAGTACTAGAGACTTGCATTGTGGTAGCCGTTATACTAACTCTACTATTTTGAACCCTCCTAACATCATCGCGATTCTTTGTGTGATAGTAGTAACCATTGACCATATAACTAGAATATTTTGCCACATTTGGACAAGGTCCATTAGCTATCCATCTCAGAGAAGGCGATATGGAATTTTTGGGAACTTTGAGAGCTAGTGCAACCTACGATATATTTCATAATATTTTAGTAGTTAACATTTAATTACACATCAAATAGTAGGTCTCTAGAGATTACCCATGTGGACAACGAATGTACAATTATGCTCTTCTTGAGGCCACTTTCTACTTTTATTTTTACCAAAATTGAGCTTAGACAAAATACTTATGTTGCCTATTATAAATGACAAAGTTAGTAGATTATTTAATAATCAAGTAACCTAAAACGAGAATAAGATGGAGATCTACATATTCGACGTAAGGAAGCACATCATTTACATTTTGAATGACATAAAGATGATTTTGATCCAATTCATCCTTACTCGATCTAATAAAAGAAGCAGTTGACAATGCTCTATTAATGTTTGAATTCGCTTTCTTTGTTGATGAGTTTAGCCCAATAGAATTAACACCAGATACGAATTTAGAACAAAACTCTATAGTCTCTTCAACAATATAATTTTTTCTAACACATCCTTCTGGTCGATTTCTATTTTGTACATAAGTTTTCAACACTTTCAAGTATCATTCAAAAGGATACATCCACATCAAATAAACAGGTCCACAAAACTCAACTTCTCTTACGAGATGCACTATAAGGTGTACCATTATTATGAAGAATGATGGAGGAAAATACTTCTCTAAGAGGCATAAAGTGACAACGATATCCTCTTGCATACCCTTTAACTGAGATGAATTGATTGCCTTGCAACATATAACATTAAAGAAGAAGCATAGGTGAGTAATTGCAAGTCTTACATGTTTGGGTAAAATATCACGAATGGCTATCGGTAATAATTGTTGCATAAGAACGTGATGGTCATGCGACTTAAGTCCGTAAAGTTTCAAATCTGTGAGCGACACTAAACTTTGAATGTTCGATGAATAGCCTTCAGGTACTTTAATTTATGATAGTACCTTACAAAAGCTCAATTTCGCAGCTTGTGTTAATGTATAACATGCGGGAGGTAAAAAGACTTTTTTCTCTCCTACTTGAGGGGCTAACTCTGATCTAATGTTCAGTTCCACCAAATCTAATCAAGTCTTTATTCCATCATTTGTTTTACCAGGAATATCAAGCAATGTGCCAATAAGATTTGCACATACATTCTTTTCAATGTGCATCACGTCAAAACAATGTCGCACGTCAAGATACTTCCAGTATTCTAACTCGAAAAGAATAGATTTTTTCTTCCAATAAGTTGAAGTGCTATCTCCACTTTTCTTTTCTTTGATACTTTTCTTACCAAATGAATATTGATACTTACTTGTTTCTGCAAGAATTTCTTCCCTACTCAATGGTTCTCGACCAAATTCTAATTCTTGTGTGCCATTAAAAGCTTTCTTTTGTTTCCTATATAGAGATGGCAGGGTAAAAACTTGCGATGCCCGAGATATGCCATCCTCTTCCATTTTGATAAATAAGTGGATGAAGTATTCTCTCCACAAATTGGACATGCATGATATCCTTTAACCATACAACCACACAAGTTACCATACGTAGGAAAATCATTAATAGTCCATAATAAAATGGCTTTAAGCATGAAACGTTGTTCTTCATATGCATCGTAACATCCTATCCCATCTTTCCAAAGTTTTTTCAAGTCATCTACTAACGGAGCTAAATAAACATCAATGTCATTTCCCGGTTGTTTAGGACCAGATATTAGTGTAGTCAACATAAAAAATTTTCGCTTCATGCATAACCATGGAGGTAGATTGTACGTCACTAACATCACTGGCCAACAACTATATTTACTACTAAGATCTCCATGTGGATTTACCGCATCTGTCGAAAGAGCAAGACGAAGATTTCTAGGTTCTGACCCAAACTCTGGCCACAAATTGTCTATTTTTTTTCCACGATAGGGCATCTTTGGGATGTTTTAATAAACCATATGTTTCTTTTTTTTTTTTTTTACCATGTCACGTCAATAAACTGGCTGTTTCTTTACTTCGAAACATTATTTCAAATCTTGGAATTGGGGAGAAATACCACATGACTTTTGTTGGGATATTCTTAGCCCTTTCGTTTAAATTTTTTTGAAGCTTCCATCTTTACGTATCACAAATGGGGCATACAATTGCATAAGAGAGTTCTTTTCTAAACAAGCAACAATCATTTCTACATGCATGAATCTTCTCGTACTTCATTCCAAGAGTATCCAACATTTTTTTTGCTTCATAAGTAGAAGTTGGAATTTCATTAGGACTAGGTAATATGTCATGAATTAATTCCAACAACTTAGTGAAACTCTGATCGCTCCATCCAAATTTAGCTTTTAAGTTATATAACTTTACCAATGTAGATATTTTGGAAAAAGTTTTACAATTTGGGTACAATGGTTTCTTCACATCATTTGATAATTCTTCAAAATTATTGGATTTTCCACTAAAATAGTTATTGTATGCAGCCTTAAACATTCCAATTGTGTCATCAACATCAACATCATCCTCATCAACTTCGTCTCTTTCACTAGTAGACACATTTTCATTGTTTCTCTTAATCGGTAATGATTCACCGTGAAAAATCCATATCTGATAACTTTGATCTATACCATTAAAAAATAAGTGTTCTCTTATTTTGTTCACATCTAGAGTCTTTGCATTAACATACCTCAAACATGGACAACTCATGACATTCGGTATATTTGAATGTTGTAGACCATTTTTAATAAACATCTCGACCCCTAAACCATACTTAGCTAACATTCTATTCATTTTCATCCATGACTTATCCATGATTGTAAAATATACAACTTAATCTACAAAAAAAAAATAATAAATAACAAGTGAAAATTTAAAAGCATAAAATTATGATTGTAAAATATGCAACATCAACAAATTTAGAACAAATAGACTTTTAAGATAAGCATCTTATAAATATTACCTTGTCCTTGTTATTAATGTTGTTATGAAGTCCTTTTTGTGTTGAGTGCACCTTCTCCACTTGTCAACCTTCTTAAAACACGTCCAATGCAATCTTCCTATCTTCCTTCCAAATCCCCAAGAATCAAAATTTAGTCTTACACGTCAAACTTGAACCTAACAAATGAAAAACTTTACTCAAAATCAAGTATTAAATCAAAACAAATATCAATCCAAACAAATATCACAATAAACTGTGTCCTTAGACCGTGTTTTGTATGAGTCAATATCAAGGACTCAGTTCCTATCGATGAAAAGAAAAGCCAAAAAACAAAAACTTAGCAAAGTTCCAAATTCCATCAATCCAAACAAATATCACAATAAACCATGTCCTTAAAGTTAAGACTCTTTCTATAAATACTTCAAGAAAAGCTAACAATGAATACAAAACAACGATAACTAGCATGAGAAGCAACATGATGTAGTCCCCAAACATCACAATGTATTAGTTCAAAAACATAAGCAACAACATGTTTATTTGATGCAAAAGATAAATGCTTTTGGTCTAGCCGGTGGGCATACATCACAAGTAGTTGGCAAATATGAAACATTGTCCAAAACATACCATTAGGCAATGAGTATCTAAGTTTCTGTAAACATGAAAAATGATTTAATTCATTGTGCAGATGTCGTTTATTGTTGAGATGTATTAAATCAGAAAAGCATTAGTACTTGTGATGAGAAAAGCATTAAACTTAGAAACTTAGATACTTGTCGTTTATTTGGTAAACTTATAACTTCTCATGCAGTTATAACTTCTCATGCAGACATTAGTATCTAAGTTTCTGTAAACATTGTCCAAAAATGATTTAACTAATAAACTACTTGTGATGTATTAAATCATCACAAGTAGTTGGCAAGTATGAAAAATATGTAATCAAACCAACTAAAATATATCAGGAGAAATTAGTTAAGAAAATATGATTTAATTCAGAGAAATAAAGAAGTGAAAAGGCTCACTGGGTAATGTAGAAAAAGTTGAATCAGGAAATGTTGACAAGATGTTGGAAGTTTTGGAGGAATCAGCAGGTACAAACAAAGGAAGAACAAAAGAAGGAGGATGATGATGATGGGGCTGTTCAACAAAAAAACTTAGAAATCTTAGCAGAATGTTGTTGTTCCTCTGACTCCCTCTGTTTTCTATATTTTATATTTGCTAAACAGATTCACGGACAAGGGTAGGGCGTGAAGGAGATCGACGGACACGGGCACGACGTGAAGGAGATCGACGGATGAGCGAAGAAGGGTGAAGGACGGGCGAACGAGATAGGGTTTGGGTGTAAGAGAGAAGAAGGCGGCGTGCAAAAATCGGATATAGGATCTTATTATTTAATAAAATAAGAAAAATAATAAAAATTACACCAAACCGACATTAAAGCCCATCTTCAATATCGGTTTAAAACCGACATTAAAGATCCGTTTTTTTTAAACCGACATTAAAGCCCGAATTTCTTCTAGTGAACAATTTCTTGATTAGATTTTTCGCTAGTTGTCCGCCTTTGTAGAGTCTAGGTTGGTCGAATCAAGCAAATAGTTGTATGCACACAATTCGTTTGCATAATTAATTCGTAGAAATCAATGATAGAATTTGTAAATAATTTCTAACTTGAACTAGAAATGAGATTGACCAATTCTTGTTTACATTTATTCTATATCATTTAATTTTAAGTATGTTCCTTGCTTTATCAAAACCCCCATTTTTATCGCTTTCATAGTTGAATTTAGCTTAAGAAAATATTAAACTTAAGCTTCCTTATGGATCGACCTCATACTTACCACTTATACTACTTGTTAGTATAAGATGTAGGTTTTCGTGATTTATAAATATTTTTGTTTCGGTTAGAGTCGAATTAACGACATTGTTTCGAGTACGAATAAGTATATTATGAACTCCTCTTCACGAGGGATTGTCCTTTGATTTTCATGGGTAAGGGTGGCCAGTTCGCAGACCCAATATGCCTACCATTTTGGGGACAAAATCAAATGGAAAGCTAGGAATATAATAATACAAGATGGAATTTACTTTTTCTCTCCTTGAGGGTAAATAGATGAATGTTCCCTTAAGTGGTATCTCCGAGACTTGAACAAAGGGCCCTACCCTCTAATTGACCCGAGAGGGGTGTCTATTTATTGGTTGGACCATAAAAAGGTTGTTCATTAGAGGAACACTAGTACTTAAGGAGCCAAAGGTAACCCAAGAGTAAAACGATAATTTGACCCAGTTGGAGTTACGAACACTTCTGAATGACTAACTTGCTAGTATTTGTCTATATCCATGGATATATAAATATATCTATAGTTAAAAGAGTGCAACTGTGGGTCTTTAATGGTGTGTACTCACAGTTAATGAATATTGATTAATTTGGTTAATGAGTTTAGTTAATTATCTCATACCGATGGAGCTTCTGATCTACAGGTCCACCAAGTCCCTTCGTTAGCTCTCTAGAGGATACTTAAGAGGGATGGTTTGAATTGTTCAAATTAATTTAAGAAAACTATATATATTAATGTGATTAATATATAATTAATTGTGGATATGATCTATAATTAAATTGGAGAGCAATATTTGAATAAGATTCAAATTAGTTAATTCAAGTGAATTAGGTTCACAAAGAATTAATTAATTGAGAGGTTTTGTACATATACATGAGATGTATATGATAATTAAATGTATACATTGAATCAAGTTTAATGTATAAGTAGTTATTTAATTATTGTGCAAATTAAAATTAAATAAAATTTATTTAATTGTGCAAATTAAATTAGTTATTTAGTTGTGCTAATTAAATAAGTGTTATTAAATTGGGCTAATTGATTAAATAAGCGTTATTTAATTAAATGGGCTAATCAATTAAATAAATTTTATTTAATTAATTATAGAAAAGGAAAATATATTGGGAAAGGTATTTGGCCCTTCTCTACCTCCCCATGGCCCTTTGGAAATGCATTGAATACACAACTCTCATTGCAGAGAAACTCTAACAATACCAATTCCCTAGTGTTATTGTGTAGAATTTTCTCTAAGGTTTTCTACTCCCCAAAACCTTATTCTCCTCTCCCTCTCCCAATAGTTGGATACCACTTATCCTTCTAGTAGAATCTCAGAGAATAATGAGGTTACTATCATGGTGGTGTTTGAGATTACTTAAGGAATTGTTTGCGATCAAGACCGTTTGGAGAACCTTTTGTTGGAACCTTGGAGAGGCTTGTTCGTGACATTAGGGAATCTACAAATGTAAGAATCGTTCTAATTTTTCCCTAATGCATGCTAATTTACATGTTTATACATTCTGTTTAGTATAATGATTTTGTTTATTGTCAAATTCAAATTGTGGGATGCAAGGCATTCTAACACAACACTTTCGCTGCAAGATTCGATCCCTTCAATTAGCATCAGAACCAATTCCTTGCATTCACGTTCTTCGTATTTTTTCGAAACAAAATCATCTAAAGGTGGGTTTCTATTCTACATTATGAATGTTTGAATGTTGGTTTGCAAAATTGGATGTTTTCAACTTTGGCTCTAGATTACTTTTTAATTTGATTAAATTGTGAGGGCCTGTTGTATTTTTGGGCTTTTTAATTCATGCTCCGAGTCTATAAGTCCGTATCAATTGATAGAGCAATGGTTTCTGAAGAGATCAGGATCAAACAGAGGTGTTCAAGGCAAGTTTGGAGCTGAAATCATGCAGAACATTGTTTTGCCAATCGACATCGCAACGCTGCTATCGCAACGTTGCAACACTGAAAGGCAGTGGTGTTGAGCAACAGTCGTAGCGTTGCAATGCAGTCGAATTCTTGACGGAGAGATGCAGCGCGTGCAGTTCGGCTGAAACTATGTTTTAACCTAATTTTCATTTGAATTTTTTAATTAATTAAATTAATATAATAGTTATATTAATTTAATTGATTAATTTTGCATTAGGGTGCGAAAATCGATCCAATTTTTGTTGTTTAATTTAATTGTGCATTGGTTGTATGTTTTAAATTATTTTTTTAATTCATATTACGTATTTTATGTCATAAAGATCAAGAATACCCACCTTAGGATAAACATGTACATGCATCATAACTAAATATAAAGGATTATATTTTATAGATGTATGATTGAATTAGCTTGCTCATGCATCATAATATAAGTGTTATGTTAGTGATGTATGATTAATCTAAGCATGTCCATGCATCATATTATATATTAAAATTGTTCTAATAAATAGTGGAATGATGTAGTGAATGCTTGAAGTTTTTCAAAGATTTAATAGTTCATTAATTTATAAAGAGTTATAGTATTAATGAAATAGATCGAAATATATAATCTAGATTGCATGCAAACATATGTTCAATTAATTTTAAATTGTTTAACATTGACTTATGTTATTTCTAATGGGATTAGGAATAGGTTAATCTTTTTTTTTTTTAAATTTTGTTTTAATATGATTAAAATGAATTTGAATAAAAGATTAAATTTATAAAATAATTGACTATAAGGGACCGTTGTCTAAGGAAAGTTCTATCTAAGAAGGGGTATTTAAGCTAATGGAAACATAACACATCCATTTTGGAACCGACCTAGAAGGTGAATTGGGAAAGAATTGGGAAAATATTTTATAAGCATGTAATTAATTGATTTTATTAAAAAAGTTTAATAAATGAAATCAAGTATTGTTAAATTATTCAATATTAAATGTTATATTGAGCAAATTTAAATGACTTATAAAAATTCATTAGTCGGGGTTTTAACTAAGTATAATAAAATCCTAATAAAATATTATAATACTTTAGTAGGAGAATGTTGGTAAATATGATATATCAAATTTCAGCTCTCATATCCCAAAAGTTTACACCGTGAGATCCATGCTCGGCTTCATGCCACCTTGGGCACGACCTCTCTTTGGAAGGTGTTTGCATGGGTCAATAACAAGGTGAATGGGGAAGTATTCATAGTAACTGAGAGAGGGATGCGTGTCAATATATCCCACAATCTCTACCATTAGGTTGCACCATGAGATTCCTATGGTCCGCCTACATGTCGTTCTAGAGCGACCATCTCTTGGAGGGTCTCATTATAGGGGTCGAAACAACGCAAACTCTAGCAATGGATAGGGTTTCTTAGGTTAATCTTCAACAATTGTCTTTTCTTTCAATAGCGTGTTGAAGCGCACCTCTGGGATCTGAAAATGGGAGGGGGGGGAGGGGAGGGGGTCTGGTCGAACGCACGAGGGCTATCGTCGCTTATAAACCCTTGCTGACCAAATAAAATTTATAAATCTCCAAACGAGCAACTCATACTAACCAGTAGTACAAGTGGAAAGTCCGGGGTCGATCCATAGAGAGCTGGTTTAGATTTCTCAATTTAAAAAATTATAGGAAGTAACCGGGGGGTTTGTGAAGATGATTTATTTTGCATGAAAATTAAAGTGTGTGAGTGAATTAAAATGTGCGGAGTGAGTTGAGTGAATTTTGTGCAAAAACAATCAGTCGAACAAAACACCTAGCTCGGGTTGACTTCATTTTTTCGATTCCTTTTCGATTCTATCATGGATTTATTCAAAAAAATCAATGCGAGAATTTCCAATTAAAACTTGGCCTACTCGATTAGAATCCTAACCAGTAGTCCTTAAGAACGAGTTAATTCAAAGAATTAGTTAGAATCCTGTACTAATCAACAAATCAACAAGCATTAAGATTAAGGGAAACACTAACCCAAACAATCGATTTCCATCGTCTAATTAAATATTTAAGCGAGATCAATCTAGGTTAGAAAGTAATGTTATTAAATGGGATCCCAATGTAACTTCACAAACTTACTTAATCTGTGCCTTTAGGTGATTAACTACCTAAAGATTACAAATTAGGGTCGATCAAAGAAATCAATCAAACCATCATAGCTTAATTTGTCAGAATATCCATGAAAGATAGATTGAAGAATCAAACTGAATACTACTCGCTTTATAGATGTTACAATTGTTGTAAAGTGTTATAAATAATCTGATCCTGATCATTCATGTAGAGACATGTGATCCGGGGTGTTCTATACAAAAGAGTTTGTATAAGACCGGACCATGAAATGAATAGTCTCATTATAACACTATGAAGGGCGAAACGGAAAAATTTTCTGTAGCATTGCAATGCTAGGTCACAATGTTGCAACGCTCCGAGATGGAAAGATTTTTATGGTTTGCACGCGATTCGGTTCGTGGTTCAGCTATTTCATATCTGGTTTGTTTGGTTCAAGCGATTCATGGGTGACTCGGGTGCTGGGCAATTTGGTTCATATAGTTCAAGATCCCGATTCACCTATTTTGAACCGGTTTGCCTATTATTTGTAATAGTTAGTTTTTCCATTAATTGAATTAATATAAAGGTTATATTAATTTAATTAATTACTTAAGAGTTCAATCCAAGTCAATAAATTGTTGTTTAAAATATGTATTTGATATATGGTTTAATTTTATTTATATATGTCATAATGTAGGTCATATAGTAAAATCCCACAATAGGTTATGCATTATCCATGCATCATTTATATTATAAATGTTATATATATTGCTGCATGATTTATTTTTATAGCATACTCATGCATCATATAATATAAGTGTTATAATATATGCTTGCATGCATTAATAACATAATCATGCATCATTTATATTATAAGGGTTATAATATATAGTTTGGATGTATGGATGTATGTATGTTACTAATTATTTTATTACTTTAGTATATAAATGTTATGTATGTTTAGTAATGAAATAGGGATTGAACGATGCATGACATTACTTTAGATAAGCTTATAATTGTTATAATTTTATTAAGTATGTCATTCAATGCAATGTATGGTTTTTATTTGTTTCATTTATTTTGTAATTCTTATAATTAAATGAAACTAGAAATTAAAATCAATAATTCAAAATTGCATGCAAACTTAGGTTTAAATCATTTTTTTAAATAGTTTTAAAATATGATTCACATAGACCTAAGATCACAAAATTTTTAATGTGATTTGAAATTTATTTAATCTTTTAATCAGTTTAATAGAATTAAATTGGTTTTAATTAAAAGATTAAATTTGTAATAAACATATCTATAAGGGATCTTTTGTTTAAGGCTAGTTTTGTCTAGGCTAAGATATATTAGTTGATGGGAATGGAACACTCATACCTGGAAACTGACCTGGAAAGGTGAATTAGATAGATTTGCTAAAAGCATGCAATTATTGATTAAATTTTATTAAAATATTTCATGAACATTAATCAAAGTTATTTAACTATCCAAAGTAAGTGTTACTTTTTGGGAAAGTTTAAACAATCACTTAATAAAATAATTACCCGTATTTTTCTAAGTTAAATTAACCTTAAATAAACACTCAGTGGGAGGAAAATGAGGTATATGATACTTCATTTTTCCTTTTCACATTTCTCCCTCAAGGTTCACACCATGAAATCTATACTCGGTCTCGAGGCACC
Source organism: Benincasa hispida (assembly GCF_027475165.1). Taxonomy (NCBI): domain Eukaryota; kingdom Viridiplantae; phylum Streptophyta; class Magnoliopsida; order Cucurbitales; family Cucurbitaceae; genus Benincasa; species Benincasa hispida. The sequence goes on along the minus strand of NC_143486.1, from coordinate 36,959,824 downwards.
TTTTCTTTTGTGTGTGGTTTTTGTATGAGCCAAGCTAGTATTTGCAGTGAATCCATCTGTTAAGTAGTCATGCATTACGACCTAGTTTCATTTTCTTTTAATTGGCTATAGGTCACGAACGGGAAAAGAGGCTTATGCTTTTGCACTGGGACTCATAGCGGGAAGGCCTAGAGATCATAAATAAAGGTCAATATCAAGGTGAATGGAGAGAGTGTTTGTAATAAGTGGGAGCGGGATGTGTGTCAATACATCCACAGTCTCTCTCATTAATTTGTAGTATATTTTCATGCTTGGCCTCGAGGCTGTTGGGTTTTTATGCCCTAAAACTCGTAGATAGTAAATGATTAATTGATCGTCATCAATAAAGAGTTATGGATGTTAAGTCAATAAATATTATTGCTTGTATTATTGTCTATTTTGTCTTAATAACTCTAAATCCAATAAAATAACATCCAGGGTTGTCTTATAAATCTTGAACTGTATGTGGAGACATACAGGAATCAATGTTCAAGATACAGCCTAAAGGGTCTATAGTATAGGGATAAGGTTTGGTACCTTATCCTGATAATATTATGGATACGACCAATCTTATTTTTTATATAAACGTAATGATCCAACACATTTGTTTAAGTGATAGCGAGTGGAGGTATCCTATGCAATGAGTTTGAATAAGACTGGACCGTGAAATAGTAACCACTAAATGCAACACCATTGACTAGTCAGGTTTCTATTTCAATAGAATGACCTAAGCGACTTAGTCTTAATCCCGAGTATATTATGAACTCTTGTTCACGAGGGATTGTCATTTGATTTGCATGGGTGTGGGTGGCCAGTTCGACAACCCAATATGCCTACCATTTTGGGGATGAGACTGAGTGGGGAGCTGGGAACATAATAATACAAAATGGAATTCACTCCTTTCCTCCTCGAGGGTAAGTAGATGAGTGTTCCCATACGTGGTGTCTTCAGGACTTTAACAAAGGGTTTTACCCTTTCATTGGCTTGAAAGAGGTTTTTGTTTATTGGTTGGACCATAAACAAGTTGTTCATTAGAGAAGCACTAGTACTTAAGGACTCAAAGGTAACCCAAGGGTAAAACGATAATTTAACCTAGTTGGTGTTACGAACACTCTTGAATGACTAACTTTCTAGTATTGGCTTATATTCTGAACACAAAAATATATCTGTAGTGAGAAGAGTGCAGTCGTGGGTCTTTAGTAGAGTGTACCCACAATTAACGAATATTGATTAATTTGGTTAATAAGTTTAGCCAATTAATCTCATATAGTTGAAGCTTCTAATCTACAGGTCCACCAGGTCCCCTCGTTAGCTCACTAGAGGAAAAAGGATAATTTAAATTGTTTAAATTGATTTGAGGAAACTATATATTAATGTGATTAATATATAATTAATTACGGATATAATTTATAATTAAATTGGAAAATAATATTTGAATAAGATTCAAATTAATTAATTCACGTGAATTAGATTCATAAAGAATTAATTAATAGAGAGGTACTGCACATATACATGCGATATATATGATAATTAAATATATACATTAAATTGGGTTTAATGTATAATTGGTTATTTAATTATTGTGCATATTAAAATTAAATAAGTGTTATTTAATTGGGCTAATTAATTAAATAACACTTATTTAATTAATTATAGGAAAAGAAAATATATATTAGGAAAAGAAAAATATATTAGAGAAAAGCTTTAACCTTACTTATATAAAAACCTTCCTATGGCCCTTTGCAAAACATACAATACAGTCTCATTGTAAAGAAACTCTGACAATACAAAACTCCTTAGTGTTATTGTACAGAATTTTCTCTGAGCCTCTTTACTGTCTGAAAACACTATTCTCCTCTCCCTCTCCCAATATTTAGATACCACCTATCCTCTATTGGAATTCTAAGAGAATAACGAGGTCACTCTCGAGGTATGTTCGAGATCATTCAATAGTTGTTCATGATCAAGACCGTTTGGAGGTCACTCTCGTGGTATGTTCGAGATCGTTCAAGAGTTGTTCATGATCAAGACCGTTTGGAGATTCATTCATTGGAACCTTGGAGAGACCTGTTCGTAGCATTAGGGAATCTACACAGGTAAGAATCATTATAATCCTTTCCTATAAGCATGCTCATTTACATGTTTATTTTATTTTTTTTAGTGTAACGATTTTGTTTAATGTAAAATCAAATAGCAGGATGCAAGGTGTTCCTCATCGAAACGCTTCCACTGCGTAATCTAATCCCTACAGAGGCACCTTAGCTTTTGTCCCCCTACGGGTGACATTTACATGACTCTTTACTAATACTCCAGAAATGGATAGGAATGCTTTAGTTTTTGCTCCAATTGGTTTTTCTCTACAGTTGGCTCATTAGGGCAAAACTCTAGAATCTAAAATAAGGGGTTACACTTATAAGAAAATGCTAAGCTAGTTAATAGTTTTTTAACCGAACAATGATGACTAATAGTTACAATAATAAGGAGTTGTTTTGTATATTGGTCAATATGGTCTCATTCAGTAAAGGGGTACCTGATCACCCTATGGTGACTTTTACCTTGCCTTATTGAAACATCATTGCAAAATAGATGTCACATAGGGTGCATTAAATTATTTTGCTAAATTTGATTGGTTTTTCCAAATGGGTAATGCTTGAATATTAATATAAATAAATTGTATGTTTCAACAAATTTACAAAACGACTTCCGCTACTTTAAACATGCTCGTCGACGATAAGTTAACAGGCAATAATTACATCATCTGGAAATCCATGATTAACACAATTCTAATCATCGATGACCTAAGATTTGTCCCGGTGGAGGAATGTCCTCCGGTACTGTTGGGTTGTACGTCCTAAACTCACAGTTTGTAAAGTTAAAAATTTTCACTTATCAATAAAGATGTTATTTGACATTTTATTCAATAAAGTTGTTATTGAATATGTACATTGTACTTCTAAAGATTAAATCCAATAAACTAAGATCCATAGCTGTTATATGAATACTTGAACTTTATATGGAGACATAAAGATGTCAAGTTCGAGTAAATAGCCAAAACGATCTATAGTATACGAATAAGGTTGAGTACCTTATCCTGGTAACACTATCGGATGTGGCTCGCTTTGTAGATAGTACAGACGATGTGATCCTGAATCATTCATATAGAGACATGAGAAGTGGAGGCATCTTATGAAATGAGTTTGCATAAGATCGGACCAAGAAATAAGTCACTTTTACTTTATAATGTTGTTTACTGTTTAAGACTAACTGTTTCGAATATATGACCTAGGTAACTTGACCTTAATCCTGAGCTAACTATGAACTCCTATTTATTCGGGATTATCCTTAGATTAACACAGGTGAGGGTTGGCTCAACACCGTTGGCTCAATGAGCCTCCCATTTCAAGGTAAGACCTAGTAAATAGTTGGGGACATAGTGTTGGGATTGGTATCCTAATTCTCCCGGAGTCTTGTTGTTTGTAATTTATACATTATTATAAATAAAATAAAGAGTTATTTCATTCTGGCATTTACTCATATCTAATAAACAAAGCTCCAAATTGCCATAGGTGACATGACCTCAATCTTGAGTATTTTGGGAACTCCTACTTTTGAGGGCGGTCCTTTGATTAGTATGGGTGAGAGTGGCCAAATTGCCAACTCAACATACCTACCTTTTTTAGGACTTGTCTAATTTAGGAGCTAGGAACTCAGTTACACAAGATGGAATTTACTCCTTCTCCGAAGCTGGGGTAAGTAGATAGATTGCTCCCTTAAGGACTAATTCTGGGGCTTGAATATAGTGACCACAGCTTCTCTTTGGAAGAAGGGACTCAATCATAGTAGGCCTATAACTTATGTTCATTAGAGGGATCAGTGGTACTTAAGGAGTTAGATGTAACTACATGGGCATAACGGTTATTGGCCGAGCTGTACTTACGAGCGATTTGTGAAGGGTTATCGCACTGTTGATTGGTTGATATGGACACATAATATATCTGTAGTACGGAGAGTTCAACTGTCAGTCTTTAGTGAAGTGTCTGGCAGTTAAAGGATGGTGGATCCCGTGACTAAAGAGTTTAGTTAGTTATTTCCGTACCATTAGAGCTTCGAGCTACAGGTTCATAAGGTCCTTTTGGTAGCTCAATGGAATCAAGTTAAGAATCAGTTCTTGTTGTTGATTTGAAATGTTCAAATTGACAAGAGGTAATTTGATTATATATGATATGGTCGGTGTGATGTATGACATACATCAAGTGGAGGGTTAATATAAATGAGATTTACATTAAGTACCATGAAATAGAGAAAGAGTTATGGTTTATATGTTTCATGAGATAAAATATTAAAACTATAGGTTATAATTATACTATGGTAAGTTGGTTATCATGTATATTTATAATAATATGAATTATTGGATAATCTCTTTTTCTCTAATACAATTGAGTGGGAGGTTATTGGTGGTTTCATGGTAACTGTGAGATAAAAGGAAAAATGTTTTCCTAAATTTAGTATAAGTATAGCCTTTCATTTCATTGTTTAAGCTATTTCACATGGGTTGAGTTCATACATTTTGGTTGTTGATTTGAGAGTTTTTATTCTCGGAAAGTTATCATGGAGGCTGTCAAGTAAATAAGATTTACTAAACGACAGCTAAAGAGAGACTAGACGATCGTGGAGTGGATCTATACGATAGTACAATCAGTTGGCCTTTAGCTAAACAATTGTAGTGAATTTGTTAAACGATTGGGAATCTCTATGCGATAGACCTTTGCCATCTCCCACTTGTTCAATCGTTTACAAGATTGTTCTTCCTCCGGTCTCTTCCTCTAACTAAGTCCACACAAAGCCCACACTTCTGGATTCTCACATCGAGAATACCACATTAGCCATTGTGGTGGTATCGTACTCAACTCGACATAGTTGAGTTTATTGGAGGTCGTTCGTTGTATTCGTGATCTGAGTGATCGTTGTGTTCGAGATTGTTGTAGATCGTGCAATATAGCATTCATATTGTTCAAGCATTGGGGTTGCAGTCTTGGAGCCTGTTCGAGCGTTCGTGATTGTCGTTTTGCTATTCGAGCGTTCATGATCAAGGGTGTTGAAGATGAGTCTTCAAAGGTATGTGTATTCTTTCCTTTGATTGTATAGTAAAGCATGCTAGTCTGTCTGTTTCCATTTCTTGACTATAATTGTTAATGTTCATATACGAATGAAATTTGGAACGATCATTCCGCTGCTCATGGAAATCCTCATGTCCGATTTCCTTCACATAGGGTACAAGACGGAATTCACACCTACCTAATTTAGGGATAGGAGAAAGGTTGTTCTCTTAAGTGTTGAATCCAAGTCTTGAACAAGGGGCCTCACCCTCTCATTGGCCCAAGAGAGATTTGGTTTAATGATGGGATCACAAACCAATTATTCATTAGATGATTAGTAAAACTTAAGGAGCAAGATGTAATTTCGGGGGGTAAAACAACATTTGACTCAACCGTTATTATGAACAACTTGTGAAGAGTTGACTTACTGCTTATAGTTAAATCAAGTGGACAAAAATACATCTACGATGAGGAGAGTGCAACTATCGAGCTATAATGGTGTGCCTTGGTAGTTAACGAATATTGATTAATTCGGTCTAAAGAGTTTAGCCAATTAATCTCAAATCGTTGGAGCTCATGATCTATAGGTTCATAAGGTCCCTCTACTAGCTCGTAAAAAATGAACACCTTGAATTAGTGAATTAAGTGATTTTGAATTGTTCAAAATTAAAATTAAAGTTCTCAATTTGAAGTGTTCAAATTGCAAATTAGGGTTTGAATTTGAATTGTTCAATTTCAAAGAAGGATTTGGATAATTATATTCGATATAATTAACGTTTAATTTTTTCTAAATTAAAAAAAATGGGGAGTTTATATTATTTAAATATTGATTACATGAATAGGATTCATGTTTAAAATTAGGTGTTTGATTAATTTAATATTTGATATTAAATTATTATTTAATTAATTAAAATCAAATTTATTTTCATTTTTCAAATTCAATCTAAGAAATTGAATTTAATATTTGATTAATTTGAATTAAATCAAATGGAATTAAAATCAATTTTGATTTAGTGGAAAAATCCACTTTTGTTAGTGGAAAATTCCAATCTTGGTGCCACCTTATCCAATCTAACACCTAGCTCTTCAATAAGTGCATTTGAAGTGGCATTAACTAAAATCCATCATGCTTGCATGTATTAGTTACATAAAAGCCGAGAATTTGTTAGGTTGAAGATGAGATTGTTGGAATTTTGGAAATTCTGAAAAAAAAAAAAACTCTCCATCTCTCAAACCAAGGCTGAGAATAGTAGAGAAGATACTCTTGGTGGTCTATTATTAATTTGAAGCTGAAACTCAAGGAGAAAAGCTTGAATTTGGAAGATTCATCAAAGGTATCAATTCTGAAACCCTTTTACTTTGATAAATTGTTATGTTGCATTCTTTTGGAACTCAAATTAAATGTAATTATAGTGCTTATTGATTCGGACTATCAAAATTTTTGGAAGGCATACGAGCATTGGATACGAACAAATGAAAAGGCCTGAGCGTATATCTTGGCAAGCCTTTCTGAAGTCTTGGCCAAGAAGCATGAGCCCATGATCACTGCCTGTGAGATTATGGAATCCTTACAAGGGATGTCGAACAACTATCTGCTTAGCTCAGGTATGACGCTCTTAAATACATCTTCAATACTCGTGTGTAAGAAGGGACATCTGTTTGAGAACATGTTCTCAACATGATGGTCCACTTTAACGTGATGGAGATGAATAGGTCTGTCATCAATGAGGCCAGTCAGGTTAGCTTCATCCTGGAAACTTTACCTAAAAGTTTCTTGCAGTTCCGTAGCAATGTTGTTATAAACAAGATTAACTACAACCTAACCACCTTGCTCAACAAGCTACAGACTTTTCAGTCTTTGATGAAAGCCAAGAAACAAAAGGGAGAGGCAAATGTTGTTTCATCCTCTAAAAATTTCTTTAGAGGTTTGACCTTGGGAACTAAGTCTATGCCTTCCTTTTTCAGCACCAAAAAGTGGAAGAAGAAGAAAGGTGGAAAAGGGAAAGCTAGCCCACCAGCTGCTGCCCAAAAGAGCAAGAAGGCTAAGATTGCAAAGGGAATCTGTTTCCATTGCACCAGGAGGAACATTGAAAGAGGAATTGTCCCAAATACTTGGAAGAAAAGAAGAAGGCCAAGCAAGGTAAATGTGATTAACTTGTTTAAGAGACTTGTTTAGTGGAGAATTATGATTCAGTCTGGATAATAGATTCAGGCGACACTAACCATGTTTATTCTTCATTTTAGGAAATTAGTTCCTGGCGATGACTGGAGGCTAGGGAGATGAAAATGTGTGTGTTAGAACTAGGCATGTTGACTCAGCTAGGGCAATGGGAGGACTTTGGCTTACTTTACAGAAAATTTATATTTTGTTGGACAATGTATATATAGTTCCTGATTTAAAGAGGAACTTAATTTTTATAAAGTGTTTAATTGAACAAAATTATCCTATACATTTTTCTTTAAATAAAGTGTATATTTTTAAGAATGGTATAGAACTTTGTTCTGCTAAGCTAGAAGGCAATCTTTATGTGTTAAGACTGTTGGCAACTAAACTTGTCCTTAATACTGAACTATTTAAAACTGCGATAACTCAAAATAAAAGACTGAAAATTTCTCCTCAAGAAAATGTTCATCTTTGGCACCTAAGCTTAGGACACATAAATCTCAATAGAATTGAGAGGCTGGTCAAGAATGGACTTCTAAGCAAGTTAGAAGAAAATTCTTTACCTGTATGTGAGTCATGTCTTGAAGGCAAAATGACTAAAAGATCTTTACTGGAAAAGATCACAGGGCCAAAGAACCTTTAGAACCTATATGGTCCGATGAATATTAAGGCAAGAGAAGGGTTTGAGTATTTCATCACTTTTACTGATGATTATTTTGGATATGGGTATGTTTATTAAATACAACATAAGTCTGAAGCCCTTGAAAATTTCAAGGAGTACAAGTTGAGGTTGAAAATGCATTAAATAAAATGATTAAAACATTTTGATCTGATCAAGGTGGAGAATATTTGGAGTTAAAATTCCAAGACTATTTGATAGAGCATGGAATTGTATCCCAACTCTCAGCACCTAGTACACCTCAACAAAATGATGTATCTGAAAGGAGGAATCGAACCCTGCTAGACATGGTTCGGTCTATGATGAGTTATACTTTCTTACCTGACTCGATTTGGGGTTATGAGTATAAACTACAGCTTATATTTTGAACTGTGTTCCTTCCAAAAGTGTTGTTGGAACACCTTTAGAATTATGGAATGATCGTAAAGGTAGTTTATGTCATTTCAAGATTTGAGGTTGCCTAGCATACGTGCTTGAGGAAAATCTTAAGAAATTGAAACCTCGTTCAAAATTGTGCCTATTTGTAGGTTACCCTAAAGGAACAAGAGGTGGTTACTTCTATGATCATAAGGATAATAAGGTGTTTGTGTCGATAAATACTACTTTTTTAGAAGAGAACCACATAAGGGAGAATAAGCCCCACAGTAAAATTGCATTGAATGAATTTTCCAGTGAAACTACTGAAGCTTAAAAAAGAATTGTTGAAGAGCCCACACCTCAATAAGAGTTGTTAAAGTTGGTTCATCTAGTAGGTCACACCCACCTCAAGCGTTGAGGGAGCTTTGACATAGTGGGAGGGTTACGAACCCCATCTATTCGTTATATGGGTTCAATAGAAGCCCTAGCTATCATAGATGATGAAGATGTTGAGGATTCATTATTCTATAAAAGGATGTTGACAAATATGAATGGATCAAAGTTATGGATCTCGAAATGGAGTCTATGTACTTCGGTTCAGTTTGGGATCTTGTAAATCAACTTGATGGGGTTAAACCTATAGGTTACAAGTGGATCTGTAAGAGAAAACAAGGTGCTGATGGGAAGGTGCAAACCTTCAAGGTTAGACTTGTGGCAAAGGGTTATACCCAAGTTGAGGGAGTTGACTATGAGGAGACTTTCTCACCTGTTGCCATGTTGAACTCTATCCGGATACTTCTATCCACTGTCTCATATTATGACTGAGATTTGACAAATGGATGTCGAGACTGCTTTTCTAAATGACAATCTTGGGGAGACTACTTATATGGAGCAGTCTGAGGGATTCATAATCCAAGGTCAAGAGAAAAAGGTTTGTAAGTTTAATTGGTCTATTTATGGATTGAAGAAAGCTTCTCAATCTTGGAATATAATATTGATACCGTGATCAAATGTTATGACTTTGATTAGAATGTTAATGAGCCTTGTGTTTACAAGAAAATCATCAACAGTTTAGGAGCTTTTCTTGTGTTGTATGTAGACGATATCCTACTCGTTGGGAATGATGTAGGTATGCTAACTGAAATTAAGAATTGGCTAGCAACTCAATTCCAAATGAAAGATTTTGGAGAGATATAGTTTGCTCTAGGTATTTAAATTTTTAGAGATCGGAAGAACAAAACACTAGCTCCGTCTTAGGCATCGTACATTGACAATCTGCTTGTCAAGTTTTTGATGCAGAACTCCAAGAGGGGTTTACTCCCTTTCAGGAATAGAGTTATTTTTTCTAAGGAACAGCGTCCTAAGAAACCTCAATAGGTTGAGGAAATGAGACGGATCTCCTATGCTTTGGTTGTTGGTAGACTGATGTATGCATGTACTAAACTTGACATCTGCTATACAGTGGGAATAATCAGTAGATATCAGTCTAATCCAGGATTTGATCAGTGGAACTTCATTAAGAATATCCTCAAGTATCTTTGGAGAATGAGAGACTACATGCTTGTATATGGTTCTAAGGATTTGATCCTTATAGGATACATGGACTTGGATTTCCAGACTAATAAGAATTCTAGAAAATCCACATCAAGATTAATGTTTACTCTTAACGAAGGGGCAGTAGTTTGGAGAAGCACCAAGCAGGGGTGCATTACTGACTCCATTATAGAGGCTGAGTACGTGGCGGCTTTGTGAAGCTGCTAAGGAAACTGTGTGGCTCAGGAAATTCCTGACTGATTTAGAAGTGGTTCTAGACATGTCTAAGCCCATCACCTTTTATTGTGATAATAATGATGTTATGGCTAATTCCCGAGAGCATAGAAGTCACAAGCGCGGAAAACACATAGAGTGGAAATATCATCTCATTCGGGAGATTGTGCATCGAGGGGACGTGATTGTCACACATATATCTTCAAAGCACAAGGTTGTTGATCCATTTACAAAGGCCCTTACGGCTAAAGTGTTTGAGGGTTATCTGCAGAGTATGGGTCTACGAGACATACCATATTTAGTCAAGGGCAAGTGAAAGATTTTGTATTGGGCACGTATTATGCCCTAGTTTAATTTTTTGTGTACTTTTATATCAGTGTGACTTTTATGATGTACACCCCCATTAGCTTTAAGACAAGTGGGACATTGTTGGAGTTGATGTCCTAAATCTCGTGGGTTTTGTAGTTTATAATTGTAATGTACAAATAAATTTATTTATTTAATAAAACATGAGATATTTTATTCGATATTTAGTAGCATTAACCCACAAAACCAATAAACTAACAGCCAAGGTTATCTTCTGTAAAACATGTATGTAGAGACATACATGTGGATCATATTTAAGTGATAACTTAAATGGTCTGTAATAGATGGATAAGACTGGATACCTTATTCGGATGATACTACGAATATGACTTGCTTTGTAGATGTTACAAAAGTCCTACAAATGATCTGATCCTAATCATTATGTAGAGACATGTGAGTGGAGGTGTTCTATATAAAAGAGTTTGTATAAGACTGGACCATAAAATGAATAGTCTCATTATATAATGTTGTTAACAGTAGATACTTACATTTCACCAAGATGATCATAGGTGACATGAGCTAGATCCTGAGTGAGTTATGCCTGCCTATGAAGGTGGTCCTTTGATTTGTATGGGTGAGAGTGACCAGATTACCTACTCAATAAGCCTAACATCTTGGGGATTAGTCTGATTGGGGGAGCTGGGAACACAACTACACAAGACAGAATTCACTCCTTCCCTAATGTCAGAGTAAGTAGATAAATTGTTCCTTTAAGGGCTGATTCGAAGACTTGAATAATGTGGCGCCACACCCTCTCTTGGCCCAAGAGGGGTTTGGTCATAGTTGGACTATGACTTATTGTTCATTAGAGGGAGGGATCAATGGTACTTAAGAAGTTAGATGTAACTACAGGGGCAAAACAATATTTTTGGCTCAGTTGTACTTACGGGCAATTTGTGAAGGGTCATCTCACTGTTGACTGGTTATATCCAATGGACACACTCAGGACTGGTCATCACACTATTGACTGTTTAATTAATTATTCGAGTGTCGAGCTTCAATCTACAGGTCCATAAGGTCCCCTATATAGCTCAACAATGATTATTGAGAATTAATTTTGGATTAATTTGAATTGTTCAAATTAATTGAGGGAATTAATTATATATTTTATAATTAATTTAAATTAATTATATGTGATATCATTAATATAATTTATTTGATATATTATAATATAAAGTTTATCTTGAGAGAAATTAAGTATTTGAATTTGATTCAAATATTAATTATATGGATGAGATTCATATAATTAAATTTAATATAAATTTGGTTTAATTATTGAGAGAATTCAAACAATAGGTTATATTATATTTGATATAATGTAAACTATAGGTTATATGTTATATATTAAGGTGGTTAATATATAATCTAATATATATATATTAAATCAATTAAAATTGGTTTTATTTTATTTTTAATTTTAATTTTATTTTTGAAATTTAAAATGGAGGGAGTTATTTTCTAACTCCCTCATCCTAATTTCTCTTTAAAAGGGACGTGGAAGGATGATATCCTCTTCTTCAATGTTGGTCCAGTGTGGGAAAATAACAGAACGACTTCCTAGCAATTTTTTATTCTTCTCTCTAAAACTCTCCCTCTTCCCAAAAATCGTAGCAAAGCTCACACACTTTTGCTTATTCTCAAACCCCTAAAGAGAATACAAGAGGTTCAACTTGTGGTGGTGTCCACGTTGAGATTGGTTTTCTGTACTTTTTTATCGTGATTGTACATGGCCATTTGGAGAGGAGGAATTACGTGAAGAATTTGTTCTACAAGGGTAAGTTAATCCCTTACCCTATTTCTTCCTCTTTATCTACAACATGATATAAAATTATGGTTTTCCATAATTTTTATTCTGTAAATTTGTAATTCTATATAAATTTTAAAATTGGGACGATCCCGTTTTCGCATTCAAACCTCACGGTTCCTTCAAATCGTATATTTCTTTGAATCCTATTTGCATCTTTTTGTTTTAAAAGTTCTTTAACTTAAAAAGTGTTATTCTCCATTTGGCCAATCGAGGTAAAGTAGCAGCACATAAATCTTTGGAAAAAGTAAGTGTATGAAAATATTTAAAGCAACTAAGGGTGAGATAATAAACTAGTTTTTATTAGGGATAAGAAAGACACTCGGAAGCTATAAAGGAACAATAGTCAACGCATTGGATTAGCACATGACCTCCAACTAGTTCGATGTTCTATATCACATTGGAAGAAGAGTGTAGTAGGTTTTCTCGCTTAAAAAAATATTGTGATTTGAGAAAATTCAAATTAGTGTTGCAACTATGAAAGTAGAGGGAATCTAATAGTCAAGTCTGCATATTTGTTAATTGATATATTTACAACCATTATGAAATGATCTTCTCATCCTACAACTTTTACTTCAGTTTATCTTTACTGTCTACTAAGTTATAGCATTATACCTAATCAAACAGTTATTTGTAAATTACTTCTACACAACATTGAGAGAAGCTTTTCGAACAGTTTTAAAATTCTTGATTCATACTGTGTCCCTAAGGAATCGACCTTGGAATACTCCAAGTACTACTTTCTATTACATTGATTTATATTTGAGTCAATGTAGTAGGTGACTTGACTTGTGTAATTTTAAGCATCAATAATCATATTGATTCATGCAACACAAAACATTTTTTTGCAGTAAAAAGAGCTATCAACATTATCTAACTTCGAAACGCCAAGGTAGTAAAAGGTTGGACGACTTTAAAGCTTGATATGAGTAAAGTATACTACTGGATTGCATGGGGTATATTTTAGAACACATTATGTTGAATTGCATTTTATTAATGCCTAATTGGCCAATGTATTTCTACAGTTCAGATCCCTTTTTAAGTTAAATGGCTTATGTGTACCTAGTATAGGACTTCACTAGGGTGATCCTCTATCACCTTATTTATTCTTATTATATGTAGAGGGACTTCCAAGTTTGTTACACAGAGTGGCAACTTTGGGCTCAGTGATAGGATTCACGCTCTCTCATCAAGTGATTTCCCATTTTTCTTTGTAGATGATAACCTACTTTTTTTTAGCTAAAGTTTCTAAGGCCTCCATCATTCAATTTGTGTTTTATGAATGCACATTGAGACAAACCATCAATATTGATAAACGTAGTATCTTTTTTAGTCCAAACACTGAGTTTAATGATTGTGGTCAACTTAGCCAGATTTTTGGGGTTCAACAAATGCATTGTTATAAACAACACTTTGGACTTCCTGCTTTATGTTAGCATAATCAATATGGTACAATACATTTTATCAATGAATAGGTATGACATCAACTCCAAGGATGTAAAGGGAAACTATTCTCAGTTAAGGGAAAGAAATTTCTTCTTATTATTCAGGTTATACTGTATTATTCAATTAATTGCTTTCGATTTCTGAAACTACTTATTCACGAGATTCATTTGCTTATGGCATGTTTTTTGGTGGAATCTCTTGTATGAGATAGAAATATTCATGGGTTGGTTTTGTTGGAGTTGATACTCTAAATCTCGTGGTCTTGTAATTTATAATTGTATTGTACAAACATTTTATTTATCTAATAAAATAAGAGGTATGTTATTCAATTTTTAGTTGCATTAACCCACAAAAACTAGTAAACTAAGATCCAGTGTTATCTTTTGTAACTTAAACATGTATGTGGAGACATACAGGTGGATCATATTTAAGTAATAACCTAAACAATTTATAATAGATGGATAAAGCTGGGTACCTATCCTAGTGACACTATGAGTATGGTCTGCTTTGTAGTTGTTACAATTGTTGTAAAGTACTACAAGTGATCTGGTCCTGATCATTTATGTGGAGACATGTGAGTAAGGGTATTCTACACAAAGATTTTGTATAAAGACTGAACCACGAAATGAATAGTCTCTCTATATAACACCATTGCTAGAAGAGACTTACAATTCACCAGGATGACCATAGGTGACTTGACCTGAATCCTAAGTGAGTTGTGAACTTCTGCCTATGAAGGCGGTCCTTTGATTTGTATGAGTGAGAATGGCGAGTTTCACCGACTTAATATGCATACCATTTAAGGATTCATTTGATTGGGGAGCTGGGAACACAACTACACAAGAAGGAATTCACTCATTATCTATTGTTAGGATAAGTAGAGAAATTGCTCTTTTAAATGTTGATTCTAGGGCTTGAATAATATGGCACCACACCCTCTCCTAGTTCGAGAGGGGTTCGGTTATGGTTGAATTATAATTTATTGTTCATTAGAGAGATTAGTGGTACTTGAGGAGTTAGATGTAATTACAGGTGCAAAACAACAATTTTGGTCTAGCTATACTTACGAGCAATTTATGAAGGGTCAATGCGATGTTGATTGGTTATATTCAATTGACACAAAAAATTATCTATAATACGAAGAGTGCAGCTTTCGGTTTTTAGTGAAGTGACTGATAGTTAATGGAAGTTGATTAGTTTAATTAAAGAGATTAATTAATTAATTAAGTACCATTTGATCTTCAATCTATAGGTCCATAAGGTCCCCTCATTAGCTCAATTGGGATTAATGGGAATCAAATTAATTTGGATGAATTTGAATTGTTCAAATTAATAAATAGAATTAATTAAGATATAATTAGTATAAAATTATTAATAAGAGTGTTTGCATGAGGTTTCTAGAGAAACTTAATTCGTGGAATTTGAACGTTTGTATTTGTATTAATTTTGTGGAAAGTGAATACAATCTCTAATACATAATATTTTGATGCTTTCAAAATAAACTATAGTCTTTAAGCTGGTTGATCTTCTTGGATGATTGGCCTTTAGGCTTGTCGTTCTTCTTGGATGATCGGCCTTTGGGCTTGTTGATCTTCTTGGTGATATCTTTGTGCTTGTTCTTCTTGGACGATCGGTCTTTGGGCTTGTTGTTCTTCTCCGATGATCGGCCTTTGGGCTTGATGATCTTCTTGGACGATCGACCTTTGGGCTTGTTGATCTTCTTGGAGGATTGGCCTTTGGGCTTAATGATCTTTTGGATGATCGGCTTTTGGGCTTGTTAATCTTCTTGGATGATCGGCCTTTGGCTTGTTGATCTTCTTGGATGATCGGCCTTTAGGCTTGTTGATCTTCTTAGACGATCGACCTTTGGGCTTGAAGATCTTCTTGGACGACCGGCCTTTGGGCTTGTTGATCTTCTTAGAGGATTAGTGTTCGCACGAGGCTTCCAGAGAAACTTATTTCGTGGAGTTGGACTTGAGTTGGTGTTTATGTTGATGTTGATGTTGATTTGATGTGATGTGGTTCAATCTCTAGTACTTAATCCTCTGATTGTCTCTCAGTTGAATACGTACGCTTGATGTATAGAAGTAGGGCATATGGATGTTTTTGAGCTTTGAGTCTTGGAAGAACGCTTGTATCTTCAAAGGACTTCAGTCTTTAAGCGTGGTCAGAATGTTTGTATCTTCAAAGGACTTCAGTCTTCAAGCATGGTCAGAATACTTGTATCTTCAAAGAACTTCAATCTTTAGAATGCTTGCATCTTCAAAGGACTTCAGTCTTCATAATGCTTGTATCTTCAAAGGACTTCAGTCTTCATAATGCTTGTATCTTCAAAGGACTTCAGTCTTTAGAATGCTTGTATCTTCAAAGGACTTCAGTCTTCAAGCATAGTCAGCTTCAGAAGTCAAGGAGTCTTCTGATCATAGATAATTTCCTCTAAGCTCTCTGGAGTGTAGAATTGCTGACCTCTTCAAATGAGGAGAGCTTCTCTATTTATAGAGTTCACAGGTGGGTATGGTCTTGGCCCTTGGGTTTGAGGAGATTGAATCTTCAGCTTGTAGGTTATGAAGATATGGTTAGTTTGTTGAAATCTTCTAATCTTTAAAGCTTCAAATAGTTAAGATCTTCAGTTCTTCAGAATTTGAGAACTTCAGTCTTCGAAGCTTTAGAAGCTTCGGTCTTCAACACTTGAGAACCCGAGTCTTGGATCTTGGGAGCTTAAATCTTCAGAGTTTTAATATGTCTTCTGATCTTCAGAGCTTTAGTATCTTCTGATCTTTAGAGCTTTGATATGTCTTCTGATCTTCAAAGTTTTAGTGTCTTCTAATCTTCAGAGCTTTGATATGTCTTTTGATCTTCAGAGCTTTAGTGACTTCTAATCTTTAAAGTTTTGAAGGAGTTATGTTCTTTAGATCCTTGGAGCTTTAGACTTCAAATCTTCAGAGAGCTTTTGCCTTCAATTCTTCCAACCTCCTCCAAAATGAAGAGATCATGCCTCTATTTATAAAGGTTTCTCATGGGCCTTACATGGGTTTGGGCCTAATTACTTTACTGGACCAAAATTGAGTTTGGGCTAAAGTTGGGTTTTGGCCCATTTGTTGTTGGGTTGAAATACTGGGTTTGAGCTTAATCTTTAATTTAGCCCAAATTTTCACCATGGTTCTGAATTGGGTTGGGCCCGAGCGACTTTGATTACTCAACTCAATCCAACTTATAATTTTTTCAATAGGCTTGAGCTTTCATTGATGATGTAGCGACTCGTGATTCGCCGAAATTTCTCATTCAACAATGAGTTATAATAATGTATATGATATATTATAATGCACAATTTTATTTGAGAGAAAACAAATATTTGAATATGGTTCAAATATTAATATGAATTTGATTCATATTAAATACTATAGGTTAAATGAGAGAATATTAAACTATAGCTTACATTATATGTGATTTCATATAAACCATAGACTATATGTTATATTAAATATTAACATATGATTTCTTAATATATATATATTAAATTAATAAAAAAATCACTTTTTAATTAAATAATACAATTATTAGGAGAGAGTTATTTTGATAACTCCCCCATTATACTCTCAATATGGAAGTGGAAGGACAAGGGAGATGGTAGTTGAACCATCTTCTTCTTGCATTAAAAAGGACACAAAAACAGAACAAATTCTAAGATGAATTTTTGCTGTCTCAAATCAAGAACACCATCCCTTCCAAATTGATTTTGAAGCCCACAAAATTCTCATCGATTCTCCACTCTTCGAGATTACTAAGGTTTCTGTGTGGTTGTGTTTGAAATTTGGAGATTTGTTGCTAGGTCTTTCTTTCTTTTCTTTTCTTTTTTTTTTTTTTTTTGTGTTGTTCGTGAGTTTGAAGGAATTCGAGGAGTTTGTGACTTCGAGAGGAACATGAAGAGTTTCGATCTTCAAAGGTGAGTGATCTTCTGATATCCTTTTCCTCTTCATTTTCTGTGTAATTGCATGCTAAATTAAATCAAGTGTTTATGTTTTCATTCTCTGTTCGATTAGATATTCTATAAAATAAAATTGGGATACCGGTCCGCACAGAGTGTCATCTACTCTTTCAGGTATGAAGTCTTTGTGTAAGTCGAAGTGTCTAAGATTCCAAGTTATTTAATAAGGCTTTTCTAGCTAAAAAGTAATGGTGACTTGTTCATCATCCTTCATCACTTCTTTCTCAAGTTCTTATGGCCCAATATTTTCCCACTACTTACTTCTTTTCTTCTTTTATTGAATATTGCCTTTCGTTCATTTGCATAGTTTCTTGTGGGGTAAGGATCTCTTGGTTAATAGGTCTTGTTGGCGTGTGGGAAAATGACAAACATTTGTGTATATGAATCTAATTGGATTCCATCGGATATCTATTTGTCAATTCGATCTCCAATATTCTTGTCCTAAGATTCCCTTGTGGGGAATGACAAATCCATTTATGTATGTGATTATTCTTTTGGAGAGTTTATTTATTCCTACACTTGCAAATCTATTCTCTAAAGGACTTGATGTTCTTAACTTGCATAGTTTATGTGGACAGAGAGGTGATTCAGGTTTGCATATTTTTTGGCATTGTCAATTTACTCGACAAATTTTGTGTCAATTGAAGTTTTGGAATTTGGTTAATATGTGTGCAGGTTCAGTGTCAATTCAAATCCTCTAGGACATCAAAAATCATTTTTAAAGACTCAACCAGATTCGAATATTAGTGTAATGGACCGGTGATTTAAAAAACCTTAATCCAAATGACTTCGTGATTGAATCGTTTGATACGATCTACTTAGGAGAATTTATCTAACTCGAGGGTTCTTCTTTGAGACTTCAGAAAGCAAATCTTTGTCCCTTGATTGTTTCTCTTCACATTCTTTTACAAAGAGGCATATGTACTGGCTCATCAGCTTGCCTATTTGGCTTTGGAGGAAGAATTAGATGTTGTTTGGCTGGAGTTTGTCCCTCATACTCTTAGAGGCTATTTGGGAGATTAGAGTTTGTATTGTAATGTAATCCAAAATTTATGTTTGGATCAAGCATTTAGGCTCGATTTGTAATACAAACCCATTCCATTCGTTTTAGCTCCAACCCTCTTTTCTACCATTTCATATTTAACGTTTCTATTTCCATCTCACCCTCGATTCTTCACTTATCCTAACACCTTTAGATTTCCAATAATCTTGTTTACATTCCAGTTCTCCAAACAACACATTAATGATGTTATTATTTTTTTACATTGCTGCTTTGCTTTAGTCTTCTCTTTATTGCTCTTTTTCAAAAAGAAAACAAAAAAAAAAAGTTAATATCATTTTGTCCCCTTTTCGGGCTATTTTTCGGTTTTTTTTTTTTTTTTTTTTTTTTTGCTATAAGTTCAATTTTGCAAGAGGAAAAAAACATAAAACTAATTTCATTATTGGTCTTTGTGAATTGCGATTGGGATAAGGAGTTGTTTATCATAATGGAAAAAAGAGCACGCACATTTCTAAACCTCATCTTCCACATCAATCTTCCTCTTCGCCTCACAGCCTTAAAACTTCAATCTCTCTAATGTCATTTTCATCTTCCTCATGAAAAATGTTCTTTCCTACCATTCATTCAGTTTTGGCTTCTACTCTCTCTGTGATTTCTTTGTACACCCATAGAAGTTGAGGACACGAGCGATTCTCTTCAGTTCAAGGCCACATTGCCACCGCCTCCATTTTATATTTGCGGTAAACCTCTCGACGTTTGTAGATTTTGTATGGTTTCTGATTTGAAAAATGGGTTTTGAGTGCAATGGCGCAGTGGTAACTGTTCTAGTTGTAAGTGTAAATTGATGAATGCAATTTTGTTGATGTAAGATTCTCGATTTGTTGAGCATTCAGGATTGTGCACATGTTATGATATCAAATTTTGACAGTCTTACTGGGGCAACAGTGGCGAATTCCTGGAGACTCATTATCATTATGTTTTTTTTTTCGTTTCTCTTGGCCATATTATTGTATAAGAAAACAAATTTCAAGTTGAAAAACAGCGATATTAGTTTTAGGAAATTGAACATTTAGATCTTTGAAGTAAAGAGGTACCGGATATTTTTAGTCCCGTTCTTCTGCACATGACTCGCCCATCTTAATTTTGAAAGCCCTTGATTGTTCCTAATCTCTGCGCTAAATTCTGCATCCAGTTTCTTCATTTTACCTGCATTTTATTTATGGGGTAGTTTCTGAGATCAATATTGCTTTACACCTGTTTATGGTAGCTTAGCTTCATCTATCATTCCTTGTATACATTTGTCTGCGTGTAAGAGCTACAAGCTGTATTGAATAAAAGTGATTACAACATGGGGACGGAAGAGTATGTGTTCAACCTTAACTGTGAGGCAGGGATCGATGGAAAATTATGTGCTCTACCAAAACTTGAAAAGAAACAACGTAATCAGAAATTCTTTGGGAAAACCAAAGAGAAACCACAAAATAAAGTCGTCATGTCTCACTTGCCTTGGACATTTACTCCCTAGATTTCGCAATGTAATTGACAAATAGGGTTCTCCTTAAATATCAGTCCCCTAGTCATTGTTATAAGAAATCTTCCACCTTCTTAGGCATGCTGCACCACCCAGCAAAATCAAACAAAGTTCTTATAGGTTCAAACCAAAGATAAACCACAAAGAACTGGCATATCTTTCATAAAAGTTCCACGTAAAATAATCCCTGCAAATTTTGGGTACATGGAAGGATGTGTACTTTGATATGAGTTGATTATTCTTAGGGTTATAATGGCTAACATGGCAAAGAGCTATTTTACTGAATAATGACTAATGTGGCAAAATGCTATTTTATTTTACTTTTTGGAGCTTTGGCCTTTCAAGCCAGTTTTATGGTGGAGGTGAGGAGAGTTATATGCTTTGTATTAGGAGGTGTAAAAAATATTTGCAGTTTGGAGCCGTTTTTTCAAGAGTATAAAATATCCTTTGGGCTTGTGATTATGCTTATACAATTTATAGCCGATTTTTCGAGGAGTTTGGTCTCGATTTGGCCAGGCATAGAGGTTGTAGAGAGATGATTGAGTAATTCTTTCCTCATTCTCCTTTTCATGAGAAAGAAAGATTTTTGTGGCTAGTTGGGGTGTGTTTTATTGTGGAGGCCTTGGGGAGAGAGAAACAATAGAACTTTTAGAGGGTTTGAGAGGTCTTTGAGTGAGGTGTTGTCCTAGAATAGATTCAATGTGTCCCTTTGGGTGTTTGTGACTAATTTTTTTTGTAATTATACGCTAGGTTTTATTTTGTTTGATTGAAAGCCATTTTTGTAGGTCGCCTCCTTTTTGTGGGTTCTTCTTTTTGTAGGCCCATACATTCTTTTGGTTTTATGTTCATCAAGAAAAGAAAAATGAGAGAGAGAGAGTGACCAAAACCTAATTAGGAAAGACAATTTACCGTTAAGATATGGAATTAGAGAGGCCATTCTTTTGCTTCTCTATCGCTAAATTTCCTTTTCTGGATGCTCTTCCTTGGCCTTTATATGTGATTGATTATTTTGGACAAGAATTGGAATATAAATTGTTCTGGTTACCTCTTATTTTTAAATGAAATTATGTTTTCCCCTTTCTTCCAAGTGCCTTTGTCTTTTTGAGTCTCATTTGTTTCTGTGAGGCTTACAAACTAAGTCTTTTATCTTACCTTCCACTGTAGAACATGTTATGGTTCCCGACTACATTCAAAACTACTTCACCCTTAAATGTGTTGATTGAAAGCGATGAACTTTCTACAGATGGCAGAGCATGTGGCAGTCACACCATCACCATGTATCAAGCTGCAAATTTGGAGAACTCCATTCAAAGTGAAAAGCTCCACACTATGCAATCTCAATTTTGAAAGAGAACAGAGGTTAACTGATTTTGCTCATTTGCTAACTTTTAGTTTTATTTTATCTCAAGACAACCCTTCTTCCGTTTCCTGCATACATTTAATAAAGGCCCTAATTATGTTTTTTTTTGTTGAATATCTAGGATTCTTGATAAGGTTAGGAAGTGACTATTAAATTTTTAACTTATTTTTTATGTGCAATAGTGCTGAGAGGTTAGAGAGAAAATAAACTGAATGGTGTGTCATTGTGTCTCGATGGTGATTGTTTATGGTTCCTTATGCTCTCTTAATGAAAATGTGTCTCAAAAACAATTTCTTGCTTCTTTGTAAGCTTTGGTTTGTCTTAACAATAAGTATAAACTGAATGCATGGTTCTTTTTGGTTCTTCATATGTAGAAAGTACAATTTGATGTTCTTTCAATTTTTGTATTCTAGAAAATCCTCTTGTCAGAGCGATATGTTCATAAGGATTTCAACTTGGAGAAGGCGTGAGCTTGGTGGTCCTTGTGGCTCAAACTTAATTGTAAATCCTGCTCCCAGGAAGATCTTCAGAGAGCATGCTTACCTAAGGTCTTTGGTAAACATCGATGGAACAACAGCCTCCGAGGCACTTTTTATTGATCAATTGCTTCTGATGACCAGTATATTTCTAACATATATGGCTGGAGTAATACCTCTACCAAAGTCTAATCAACCTGGAAATATCAACTCTCATACCAATTCAGTCTCAGATAACCAAACCTTTTCTGGTAGGTAAGGGTGCACAGTTTACAAGTTTGAGATATGTTGTCGCTAACTAACATAATTTACTGTTTGCTGCATTGTTATTTGATGTGTATTATCTGCACTTTATGTCTGCTTCCTTTTATTTTGAGGTTTCATATTTTATTTTTATATATTTGTTGTTGCAGTGGCATAAAGACTGATGGTCAAATTAATCCGAAGCATGCATTAGATGTAGTTAAAGGAAAAATTTTGGATTGTCTAGATGCTTTTGAACGTAGGAAAAGTATGGAAAGCGAGGTATTTGAATTTACAGAATGTCATGCCAAGCGACCCCTAAGCTTGAATGCAATTGGCGAGGGTCCAAGGTTAAGATTGCTTTGGGCTTCTTTTCAACTGATTGAGGAAGAGGCAGGCATCTAACTGTACTGTACCCTCTTGTCACATTATATTCTGCATGTTCGTTTTAATCTTTGGGTGGTTGTTACTTGTTATGTAAATAGTTTATAAATTTGACATCATAAGATAAATTTGTATACTGGTGTTGAAACTTGTATATTGATGAGAAGAGGAATATATTTTTCCCTTGTCCTTTTTAGAAGCCTTCAACTACAAGTTGTTTTTGTTATTATATTATTTAAATAATAGCCTATTATTACAAGTTCTGTTCCTTACATGGGGATCTGCAAATTTTCAATGAGCTTTCTTGTGTGTGTCGTTCTTTTTTTTTTCCCCTAATTTTAAAAGTAATTAATTTATTTTTAAAATTATTATTATTATTATTATTTTTTTTTTAAGATGTGAAATTATATTATGATGATATCTTTATAAGTGCTTGCTTCCGTTTCTTCTTTTGTCATCATGAGCTTCTCCATCTCTCTATTGCTCTTGGAAGAGTTGGTTACAAAAAAGTTTAACCGAAGAGGACAAATTGAAAGCTCTAGTTTTGTCAAATTCTGTATTTTCTCTTTCTCCCTTCCTTTCTTTGAGAAGATCCTGTGCACACTGTAGCCACAACTCCCAAAGTAGGGGTTTTCACCCCATTCATCCAAAGAATTCAGCATTGCTTTTTAAGTATATGTCCGCTAAGTAGTTGAGTGGCAAGCATTCCAATGGACATACTGTATGAGCAATGGAAGAATAAATAATCTTGGTACTCTTTCTTTGAAACTACCTAGCCTCTAAGCTCAAATATAGGTTCCAGCTCTCAGTCTCACTTCCAGTGGGCATCCACCGAAAGCTTACTTTCCTTGCTTTCATGAGATTTTAGTTTACCAAATAATTTGGTCATCCTTTTAGGAAATTGAAGATTTTCAGAATTCAATTGCATAGTGCAAAATATTGCATCCTTTTAATTTGGCGTCTGTTTTGCAGGTCAACAATATTTCCAATGCTACTATTCAGAACATGGATGATTTGTCTAAAATATTTTCTGAATTTATCCAAAAATCCTCTCAGCCTGTATGCATGTCTTGGCTGAGAAACGAACTGTTGATGGAAAATAATGATTCTAGTAAGGTACTTCTAGGAATAAATTTTATCTTCTAAATGTGTTTTTTTAATCATTTTCTTGTAGCTTTACTAGTTAACACCCTTGCCTCTTCTCTTCCTGAATGTCTACAGGCATTTCTTTCTTTGATGTCTGAAAAATTTAAAGCAGAAGATAACATTTTGCCAGGAATTAAGAAGTCTGGCAAGCAAGAGCTGTATGCTGAATTGATGCACTTTCTTAGTTTTGGTGCTCGCAGGTATTTTGTTTCTTACTCTTCCATCACATTTGCGAATGAAAATGTGATATCTAGGCTATTCTCTATAGTCAAAGGGAAATCAGAATTTTACTTTGGTATTCTAATTCTTGCTTACTTGGTAGGGCTTCAATACCGTAAGCGTGTTTAATTTGTGGTCAGAATATTTATGTTATGCACAACAACATTTTCATTAAAAGAAACAAATGAAATGCACGATCTTATAAACATTATTTATAAGATATAAACGACTGATTATCGGTTACCTATTTAGTATGAAAAACAAGAAACATGGGTAAATCTAATGAAATATTTTACCAAAAAAGAAGATCAACTTTTTTGTGACTTATTATTATTATTATTATTTAGGAAACATACACCAATTCATTCATTATTGAAATAGATTACAAAAGAATATCCTATCAGAGTATAATTACAAAAAAAAAAAAAACACCTCACTGAGAAAAGAGGGTAGATAAGCTGTAATTACAAAATGGAGGAGATAAATTACTCCAAGATAAAAGCTAAAAATGATGTAGAATCAATAAAAGTAATGATGCGTTGGTGCTTATTTGAGAAAATTCAAGTATTTCTTTCCATCCATAATTTCCAAAAAAGTCTGTAATGAAGTTGCACCATAGAATCTCTTTCTCCTTTTAAACAGATGTCTGGGGAGGGATAAATGGAGAGTGAAGATAGCCTTTGGTCTTGTAATAAACCAGTGAAAAGATTCTTGTAGAAATATCCAAAAAGAGGAGGTAGGAGAGCAAAATACGAATCTGTCTCATAGTTCTTCATGCAAAGGTGACAGAAACTTGGTGAGATAGCTAGCCAAGGAGATCTTCGTTGGAGCTATTCACATGTATTAATGCAAGCATGGCTTAGCTCCCAAATAAAGAACATCACCTTTTTGGGATTATTACCATTTGGAAGATTTTGAGTAAATGTGAGTCTCTTAGTTAATGAGCTAGAAGGAAAGAGGTCGTGCTCTCCAAAGACCAAAAACCAAAAGTCATCCATTAGTTGTAACAAAGGCCGGAAGAAGATGGGAAAGCGAGGTTGATTACCAAATTTCCACCTCATTAAGATTTCTTATGAATAAATTCCATAATCTTGTAACCGGATTCCATACATCAACAATGGCAGCCTCCTTTTCCAGTGTAAGATGATAAAGAATACGATATTTTTGTTAAAGATTTTGGTTCCCCAACCAGAAATCCTTTCAGGATACAGTTCCCTTGCCAACTCTAAGTGCAGTATGATTATAAATATGATGCCTCAAATTTTCAACAGGCTTCCAGGGCCTTATAATGAAGACATAGACTTTGCTCCCAGCTTGTAGTTGAACTGTTGGTCAACAATGAAATATTTTTATGATGAATATAAAAAAAAAAAAAAAAATCCCAATCCTCTTCCTCAATGGAAGCTTGAATAGTAGACCATTTGAGCAGGTGGCATCATTTTTTCATTCCTATTATTATCCACAATTCTAAAAAGAGGAGATGGAAAAGTTGGTGAGGGAGATATTGGATGGGATTATGCAACAAAGCATCGGTTCTTTCTCTAAGCCTTGTTCTACTTACTGGAAAAAGGGATGGCAGGGTCTTGTATGGACTATTGTGCTTTAAACCAATCATATTACCTAATAAATTTCCAGTTCTGATCATGGAGGTGTGACTGGATAAATTGTATGGAGTGATTGTATTCTTGAAGGTGAACCAAGTCAAGATACTACCAGATCTAGCTAAAGGTAGGCGATGTGCATAAAATGGTTTTCAACACATGAAGGTCAGCAAGTTCTTAGTAATGCCATTGCAACACGCTTCTACCTTCCCGTTCATTATGAATGATGTGTTGTGGCCATTTCTACAAACCTTTTCTTTGGTTTACTTTGATGATTTTTGTGTACAGTGTTACCATTCAGGACCTCAAGGTTCACCTAACAGTTGTGTCAAAGGCGTGAGGGGAGCAAAGAATTGTTGCCAATACAAAGAAGTGTTAGTTCAGACTACCACAGATTGAATACTTGCACCATATTGTTTCTTCAAATTGGTGGCTGCTGGCCCTTCCAAGATCACTGCCATGAAAGAGTGGGCTATTCTAAGGAACGTTAGAGAGTTAAAGGGGATTTTTGTACTTTCAGCTACTGCTTTAGGACTCATCCCTTAACTCAACTACTGAAGAAGGGAAACCTTGTTTGGAGTGGTGGCCAGTAAATTGTTTTTTAGAACTGAAAGATACCATGGTTATGGTGCCTGTACTTGGTGGGTTTCCATATTTCTTTATACTATTTGTGCTAGAATGCTTTACATGTGGGCATTGTTGCTTTGCTAAGGCTTTGCTACATCAAATGGTAGCTTTTTTAAAGGTTATGGAAGTCCAAAAGTCCAAGAAAAATAGATATATTGGTTTGGCTTGTCTTTGCGGAGAGTTTAAACATAGTCAATAAGAGAACAGAAAATCTCTCTTTTGGACATTGAGTTTTTATTGTTGTTTGCTTGGGAGATGGTCATTTCTTTTCCATTGCTCATTCAATACAGAACATGAGGAGGCCATGCTTCATTGTTTCAGAAATTTGTGAGTTCTTAATTTGAATGCCGAAAACGATATTTACAATATTCTTTGTGGTCACAGGTTGAATGTTTTGGACATTGAAGTCTTGGTTTGGGGTTTATGGCTAGAAAGAAATCAACATGTTTTTGAATGTAAACATATAGTTCAAAAGGAAGATACAAGAGAGGGTAATCAGATAGTTGAGAGGAAATATTTGATCCATCAGATCTCATGCTTCCTCATAATGTTTTCTTTCCCAAGATCTTAGGTATTATTCTTTAGAAATTATCTTCCAGTTGGAAAGATTAATTGAGTTGGAGTTTTAACTGAAATATATACTGTGGCTCTTCGATGGAGGGATTTTTATTTTTTTTTATTTTTTTTAAAATTTTGTTTTCTGTTTTATTTTGTGTGTACGTGTTTTCTGGGGTGTTTCCAAGTTGAGGATTTTGGTTGTAGCTTATGATTAACCTTCAACTTCTCAATTGTTCAATGAAAGGTTCTCTTTCTTCTCTAGAAATAACTGTTTGGAGCCAGCTGGTCCATCAAATAAAAATTGGCAGGGAATATAATCGACTTAAGTAGACTAAATTGGAAACTAATGTCGTGCGAAAGTTTCCTTGCATGTTTCTTTAAAGCTTATTTGTTTCCGTCTCTCTGTCGTCTGGAAATTGTTCTCAGCTTAGGATATGATGGTTGTTATGTCACATGTGTAGTTAGTAGTTACTAGTTCTCTTATGTGTTTATTACTTGTATTACGTGCCATCTTTAAAGCCTAACAGGTGCAGCTTTGCTTGTAAATTGAACTTTTCATTTGTGGAGATTTTTGCACATTACTTTAAGGGAATGACTTATTATTTGTTTTTTAAAATATTGAAGGGATGATTGCAGATATAGCAATTAGACCAAAAGTGTTAACACATATAACACAATACAAAATAAATTGCAAATAGAGCAAAATTTAGATCTAGGTCTCATGGTTTATCAATGATATACCATATCGCTAATAGGAGTCTATCACGATAGACCATATCAATCACTAATAGAAGTCTATTAGCGATATACTCTATCACTGATAGATTTTGCTATATTTGCATTTATTTTAAAATGTTGCTACACACTTAATTATTAGAGCTAAAAGTGCTATCCATTGTAATTACCCAACATTTTAACGAGGGCTTAGACTTGATCCATTTAATTCTTCTATAACTTGTCATTTAACCTAAGAAGCATGGGTGAAAACACAAATGTAACATGTTGCTAAAAAAAGTAAGACATGGACACGTTGAGGACACTTTTTTTGTATTTGTTTTTACTTCCTCCCCTCTTTTTACATAGAATTTATACATATATTGCTATATTAATACTTATTTATAGATAAAACGTATAAATTTAACATAAAATGAAAATATAATTCATTAAAGACATGGAAATCAATTTACGATATTTAAAAACTTAAAAAGATATGATGGATTAACTTGAGTATAACTAGAAGAAGATGTCATTCTACTACTTTAAGAATAGGGCTTAAGTCTATAAGCGTGTTGCTATTTTCCCCTTATTTTTTATGTTAATTTTTTTCCAGTGCCCTGTCCAAGCTGTTTTCGAAATTAGAAAAAAGAACATTTAATTCAGTTGAGATCTGAGGTTCACTAAATTTCAATTTTTAAATTTCTTAAATTATATTTAATTTTCAGTTTGATCTATGTTAGATCTAAGATTTAAGTTGTTTGTTATTTTTAAACTTTTAATGTTTTGTGAATTTCTCTTTTTAATATTGTTTTCAATTGTAAGTTAGTAGTATTAATTAGGTTCATATCCTTGTCTTGTATAAGGGGTGAGCTACCATGAATTTTATGTATCACCAATTTTTTTCCTACTTCAATAAGAAGTTTGAATTTTACTCTCATTTTCATTTTTCTTCTCTTTGTTTAACAAACACTGAGATATTGATTTGCTTCTGTAGCATTTATTTTTTCCGTCAATTTCATTTTCTCAAAGTAGCATCACAACTACCTTGATTTTTGCAACAAATTCAAACATGTTTTTTACCGTGTCGGACACGTGTTGGAGCATGTCTAGACAAATAGGTATCTGACATGTGTTTGTGCTACCTAGCTTATAACGTGACCATTTTGGGATTGTTTTTTTAACAGGGATTTTTGCTGTTATGACCATAGCCTGTATGTCAAGCATGGGATTTCAATATTAGAAGATTTGCTGATAACCTTCGCTGATGGGATTGCAAGTATGTATCTAGAATTTATTTCTGTTGACAGCAGTTTCTTTGATGAAGTGGATAATATTGGCTTGGCATTGTGTACCCTATCGACACGTGCACTCCAAAGACTGCGTAACGAGGTACTATTTTTTTAACTTTTTGCCTGTAGTTAATGAGGTTGATGGATCCTTATAGCTTCTTTAATTTATTATTTTATGACAAATTTGGGAACTCCAAGTTTTATTTTTCTTACATTTTAGAGCCAAATAGTGAATCTTATTTTCCCATCTATTGTCATTTTGGAAAAAAGAAATAAGAATACTTCACAGTCTTGTGTTTGATCATTTTGTTCCTGCATAAAATTTTACTCTAGCTTTATTAATGTCTGCAATTTCACTTTTCAATGTTATTCTGCTTTGAAGATCTATGAAGAAAATCTACTGGAACACAATAGTTCCCCCCTTTAGTTGGAGGAAAAGTTTTGGGAGCTTAGCCTTGCAATGGACATTACTTATTTGCCTATATTTTTTAAATTCCCTTGTGGAAGTCTCTAGGTGATTTGGGGACTGGTTGATTTTTTTGCATAGGAGAGGGAGGACGTGTTACAATAATATGAGTGGTATTGGTTAAAATACGAAAGAAATACGTTTGTCAGATTAAAACTGATGGTAAACAGAAAAGGATGATTTCAATTGTTCAAGATTGCATTGTATAGTTTTGTAGCAGGAATAGACTGCTCTAGTTTAACATTTTCTTTTGCAAAATTATTTGCATACATTGAATAAAACTTAAAGGGTGAATCTTGTTGATAGGTGGCTATGAACCAATGGTTGTATCAAAACATCGAGGCAATAGTATCGATGTATGAAGACCGATTTGATCTATGCACTCTTAGTAGTCAACAGATTGACCTACCAGGCAATAGACAGGCCAATATTGATAATTGGTGGATGAAACATATCCTCAGAAGAAGAGAAACTTTGTCTTCTCAGTTATATTATGTTGTGATATGCTCCTTTGCCATGCCTGTAAAGCGGACCAAGGAGTTGAGAGCGTTAAGGGGATGGTACGTTCTTTCAATATAATCCGTATAATTCTCTAATTTTCATGCATACTTCTGAAATCCAATTTTGAGGTGGACAGTCACTTTTCTGGTTACAGTTTCTGAAATAGCTTTAGTAGGAGCAATTTGATTGACGTTGATATAACAGGGATTAAATATCAATATTGTTGTTTTAATATTAATGTAACATGATAATTGAACTAACAACTAATAATTGAAGTTTGTTGGGATCACCTGACGGAGTACGGAAGGAGTTATATTAGTGGGAGTGAATGGTAAGATGGAGTAGTGTTATGGGTGCAAGGAAAACTGAATAACTGAGGCCCTGTTTGATAACTCCTTTGTGTTTGGTTTTTGTTTTGAAATTAAGCAAATTTCTTCATTTGTTATCAATCTTTTACCAATAGTTTAAAAAATCAAGCCAAAATTTGAAAACTAACAAAAGTAGCTTTTAAACATTTGTTTTTGTTTTTGAAATTTGACTAAGAATTCAACCGTCGTATTTAGGAAATATGCAAATCATTATAAGAAATAGAGAGGGAATAGGCTTAACTTTCAAAAATATAAAATAAAAAAAACGAAATGGTTATCAAATGGAGTCTGAAAATATCCCTTAAACTGACTGAAACTATTTATCAGTCCAGGTTGAAAACGATCGATTTGGTGGTTTTTGTTTGAAAATGAAAAAAAAAAACCCCAAAGAACTTCAGTCGCATTTGGGTTTAGCTTAGCAAAAGAACAAACCGGATAAAGCAAGCTGAAGGATATTCACACACACATACTAAAATTCAAGAGTTATATCAAATAACATGGTCTAGTTGGCGTGAAATTGGAACTAGTATCCACCATGCCACGAGTTCCCAATTTGTGAGTGCCTGCTTAGCAAAACAGTGAACCACCAGACCTTAGTTGGTTCGAGCTTCGAGATGGTTCTGTTATATACCTATAGTGGTTCAGTTAGGTTCCATGTATTTCTTAATAAATTTGGCATTTCGGTTTCATGTGTCCAAATTGATTACAACCCCAAGTAGTGTTCTGAAGGGGAGGTAGTTGGAGTTGGGAGGTACCTGGCGTTTCGTGGGCCTGTACGGCTCAGAATAATATAATCTTGAGAGGATTTCAAGTGATGTGCAGTCTCTCATAACTCATAAGGTTCCATGTTTCTCTTAGGCATTAGTGGTGAAGGGATTTTTATTTATTTATTTTAAGCTAAAAAAAAAAATCTTGGGTCTCATTATACTTGAATGAAGCTTATTTTCATAGTTTGGATCATTTTCTTGTGGACTTTATTTTCTGTACGCTCCTGTGTTCTTGAGAAAATTGTTATTTCATTCTTTTCTCAAGGAAAGTTCAATTATTCATTAGAAAAAATCTACTTTGGTCCATACGTATTCTCTCTCTTACTTTTTCTTCGGTACAATGACTTGCCAAAGGATGAAGAGTCATCTCATTAGTATTTGCAAATGGTGTTTTTTTTCCATAAAGATATATTCGTCTTCGGTGGCTTAATTTAACAGAATCTTAATTTTATGAGTACTGCAGGAGGTATTACTTCAGCCTGTTGATTGAATTATCCGACATTACGATGCCGTTGATAAGAGTAGTAATCGATAAAATCAGTAGTGGAATATCGTTCTTTCTAGTCTGTCTGATTGGAAGATCTTTGGGCCTCATCTATACAGGAATCAGGCAGTCACTAAGGTGGAAATGAAGGTTTGATAGTTCTGATTTCTATTTGGTTGTTTTACCATTATTTTTGCATCCTGATTTTTTTTTAAACAATAATTGTATCAACTTGAAATTTGGTTTAGAATTTATCAATTGCAATCTGAGAGAAGAATGTAGTACATTTTTGCTTCTTATCACATGAATTCTAATGAAAATCCATATAGCAGATTGAACATGTGATTTTTTAAATCTTTGAAGGTTGGATTGCATTCATCCTTTTTTCCCCCGGAGAAAAATTGCAAATACCCATTAGAATTTTTTGAATTGATAAAATTCCAATAGTGCTACCATGTGCCAAGCTGAGAGCACCGAGTTCCGATACGATTGAACAACAGCTTCCATATTTAGCTTAAGATTACCCTATAGTTTAGAAATAATTAAAAAAGTCTTTGTTATTTTGATAGTTTGAATTTCATCGTTGGATAAAATTCCATAGATAGTCCATGTGATTTCTATCTATGGTTTGATATGCTCTGAAATCAGTCTTTGTGGTTTGATAAGATCCTCATAAATAATCTCTAATTTTTAAATTTTTGTAATAATTTGATCCCTATCTGAAAATTGTTACTATAATTTAATGGGTTTTCTTACATATGTATATGGAAAATTTTCGTAGGTAGAAAAAATGTTAACTATTTACAAAAATAATAATAAAAAAAAAAACCACTTATAGAAGTTAAAATGATTAAATTTTACTATTTTGTATAAATAATTTTCCATATTTTTTTATTTTTAAAAATACCCTATGTATATCAATTATTTGATCAAGGACCAGATGTGTTTATAAACTACAAATATTAAATTGCATGATAATATTGACACAAAATTTTAATAGGATTTTTCATGGTAGGAATTAAATGATACAAAATTTTAAAATATATATACTAATGTAAAATTTTAAATTACATGGACTAAATTGTTAAAATTTAAAATTAAAAATTCAAAAAGACTGAAATATATCTTAGCTTAAAATTTAATTTGCAAGTGTCCAACAGTAGGAATGCAAGTGACTTGGTTCGATTGGATTTCTAAAATAAGTTAAAACCTAAGCTGACTAATTAAGGATATATCAACCCTGACCAAGCTATTGATTTAAGTATTAGGTGGTCAGAGTGGTTTAACACGAACTAGTTGAGCTATACACATGTCGGGCAGGATCTAGGCATTAGGATTTTTTCCCCTTAAATCACAAGAACCAAATAAAAAATATCATATCATTAACTTACAAATAACAAATGAATCACTTCATTAATCAAATAGACGATTAATGATATTTGAAATAATCAGTCTCAACCAAAATTTTAATTTAAATGGGTATGTTATCCCCTTTTATCCATTCTCATAAGCGATCACTAGGCAAATTTCAGATGTTAAGAACCTTAACCCTTGTTATTGCAAGCAAAAAACACAATTTAAGTTTAGATAGGTATATTCCTGGCATTTTGTCCTCGAAACGAAGAATAGAAAGATTGCTTTTTGCTCGCTTATTACACCACTAAATCTTTGATTAGAAACAGAATCATCATGTGGCCGTGGCTTTCCTTCTTTTACCTTTTTCTTTGGGTGCTCTCATTTTGTTCAGAATCCAAATACATCTTCATATCAGCTAATCAAAAGGGGATCATAGAGATTAACTGAGAAGTAACCCATTGCCTAAAGAGAACGTTGATTGCGATCTTCATGTACAAGAGTTTGAAGTGTTTTTCAGCTACTGATTCTTTGAACGGCTTGTCCCACCTTATAAATTCCATGAATTATCTAAAACTTGAAAAAGCAAGACCAAGGAGGGCGAGCCACTTAAAATGTGGCCTGAGTTTAATCATCGGTTGGCTTTAGCAGCAGCTGCAGATGCTGCCTCATCCAATCCCATATTTTGTAACTCTTTCAAGAAACCATTGAAATCGGTGTCGCTGATCTTATATGGGCTGTGGAGCGGTCCGGGAAATGAACCATTAGATACTTCTTCCCTGTATTCTGATAAAGCTTTGTTGATGACATCTCCAATTTGAGCAAATTGCTTACAGAATTTCGGGGTCACCTGTAAGGGCATGTGCAATCCAGGAGTCAAAACGCCTTAAAACAAACACAGAAACTTAGACGAAATGAAGGTGCATCCTGATGGTGACCTTAGCATGATGCGGATGTTGAAGCATGCCGAGCAGATCATGGTAAACTAGCACCTGAGTTGAAGAAATTAATTAGTCCAACTGCAGAGGATATGCGACACTATGGTTGTTGTCAAGTAATCAAAAACAAGGTGAGCAACATAACGAAACAACCTTATCAAACAAGTATCAATAAAACTAACATTTCTGTTTAAGAGAAGAAGAAAATGAAAAACCAACAAGTTGCCTGAAATATTTAATAAATCATAAATCCTTCCTCTTTATTGAGTGAAATGCAAGGTCCATTTTCTCCTTCATAAGCTCCTTCCAATACGCGAGAGCAGCATTCGAACCCAAATATTAACAAATTGCTATTTCACCTCCATGACTTGTTAGCAAGTGTACTGTTTACCAGTAGAAATATTTCGCTACTCTTGAATATGTCTTCTATGTTCTGATGCGTCCACTCTCTTTAGGGAATCTCAAAACAATTTAAACAGTTACAGTCCATTCTGTTCCAATTTCATTGTGCTAGAATTGAAGAACCATAAAAGAGGTCATTTTCGAATACCAAAAAAGGACAATCTTTGATGCTTCTCTCATTGGGAACTTGGGAGAGAACCTCCAATTCCTGAACTCGGGTAAAGAAATAGTTTGAAGGTATAATTATATGCTAGATCAAACAAAGAGAAACAAACAAAAAGCTCAAGGAAAGGAAATATGGTTGGCAGTTATGTGTGTGTGTGTGTGTGTATGTACAGATGGCATATATGAGGATATCTGTGCAATCAACTAACTTGTCCACTACAGAACGGCCCTGCTCCAATGCCCATGGTGGGTATACGGAGAGCAGATGTAGCTGCAGCTGCAACTTCTGGAGGAACACATTCTAGAACGACAGCGAAACACCCAGCTTCTTGTAGAGAGATTGCAGTTTCCACCACCTGCAAAGATGCACTGTTCAGCATAAAAGGTAAAACGAACATGATAAGCTATGCAACATAACAACAGAAATGGTGTCCCCCGAAACAGCTGCAAACAGTAAACTAAGAGGAAGAGACCAGTAGAGGAGTGGGGGTGACCTTAACAGCACTGGCGATATTCTTCCCTTGAGGTCTAAATCCTCCAAGAACACTAATGGCTTGTGGAGTAAGTCCAACGTGCCCCATTACCGCAATTCCTGCTTCAACTATAGCTCTTGCTGCTGTTATTCTAGAATGTGCACCCCCTTCCAATTTTATCGCATCCATTCCCCCTTCCTTCAGAACTCTTACTGCCGTATCAACAGCCTGTCAATAATAGCAACACGGTCTGAATCATTTTAAAAATTTGAGGTGATCGTCAAGTGGGAAGGAATTGATTTGTTCAAGGTTTTGACATCCTAAAAAGCAAGGTTGCTCACACGATTCAATTACATCCACCATCCCCACTCGAGTTTCCCATCAAAGATTAATTCTTATGTTCCTAAACTAGCTTTTTTCTGAGCTATCAAAAAAAATTATTCCACAAGATTAGTTCGTTCATGTTTATGTTTTTTCCCCTTTAATAATTAATATGGGAATCAACTTTATTGATGATATGAAATTACAAAGAAAAGGGTCAAAAGCCCACTTTCAGCCCACTTTCTAATGAAAAAGTGGAGCATTTACACCAAGTGATGGTCGTGAAAACAATAGCAACAAAAAACCAGTCAGGTAAGTTCAGGCTGTTTATGCATTTTGAGACAAAGATGAACTAAGTTACTAAGAAACTAAATGAAACATATTTTGATATGAATTTAAGATTCCCATTTTCAGTCATTTAGATAACTCCATCAACTAGTAAAAGTAGACATTCTCACAAGAGTTTGGAATTGGTTTTATGGTTTACATTTTTAGTATGGAAACAAATGAATCCCTTAGATTCCTATAAAGCCCATTCAAACATCAAGTTTTTTCTTGTACGGATGACCCATTCTCAGCCCCCATCCCAAAAAATGAAATCATTTTGTGTAGTACAACGTTTTATACAATATCACATTAAGGCTGGAAGGTCATACATAGTAGCCCTAAAGCGATGATCATGTTTATCACGATTTCATTTTTCTTCACTCTACACTAATATTCATGGATTATCAGTACAAAAATCTAAAAAAAAAAAAAAGAAAACAGACTTTCTCTAACTTGATATGAATAAAACCAGACGGCTGTCATTTCATCAAACACCTAAAAGGCAAAAGGGAAAAAACCTGTACAGAGCTGGATTCATAAGTACCAAAAGGCAAATCACCGACCAAAAGTGGCCTCCTAGCCCCACGAGCCACAGCCCTACAATGAACAAGCATTTCATCCAAGCTAATAGGCAACGTAGTGTCGTAGCCGTGCACTACCATGGCAGCCGAATCGCCAACCAAAGCAATATCAATGCCGGCCATGTCCAAATGGACTCCAGAGGGATAATCATAAGCAGTGACCATGGTGATCGGTTCACCTTTCTTGTACTTTTGCCTGAGATTGGTGAGAGTGACTCTGTGGTTCGGAGTCTGCGACGTGGGGCCGCCGTAGACGGCGTTTTCAGGGACATTGCTCATGTTACGAAGCGTTTTGAGGAGTGGTCGCGTTCTGGTTCTAGATGCAGCCTTGGAGAAGAGGTTGAAGATCGCCATTGATGGAAGGAAACAAGGAAATAATACGAAATAGGGCTTTTCCTTAGAATTGGCGCTTCACAATCTGTTGCTTACTCCAATTAGTTTCAGGTTTACAACTGATGGAAACTCTGACGCTGCTGACACGTGGCAACTTCACGCAAATCTTCTTTATTTTTTTTAGCATTACAACTTTCTAAATTTGTTTTATTTTCATGAACTTCCTAATCATTTTTGGTAGATAGTAAACACTCTTTCTATTTTTATAGAAGATTTAAAAAATCAAACTAAATTTTGTAAACTAAAAAAATAGTTTTTAAAAATTTATCTTTGTTTTTTAAATTTAGCTAAATATTCAACCATTATACTTAAAAAAAATATATAAATCAAGAATTGAGATGGAAATAGATTTTAATTTTCAAAATTATCAATCTTCAAAGATAGAGAGAAAAAGTTGTTCCAGAAAAGTTATGTGAGTTTTTCTTGTGAGAAAACTCTCAATCTTCTTCCTCCACCTTAAGACTTTTCCTCTTAACCAAAATAGTCGGAGTCCACCGCTCCTAGGTTCTCACCCTGAGAATATCGAGGACTCCATTGTGGTTGTGTCCAGGTTTTTGTTTGAGGTTATTTTGAAGAAAGTCTTCAAAAAGGTTCGTATTCGTTCGAGGAAGGATTCGTAAAGAAAAAGGTCTTCAAAGGTGAAATTCTTGAAATCCTTTTTCTTGAATAGCATGTTGTAATTTAATTTAAATGCATATTTATTTGTATGTTTACTGTAAATTCTGTATTTGATAATTAATGAAATTTGGTCGATTGCTTCTACTCAAGGTTCACCTTATACGAGTTCCTTCAGTAGCTAGGTAGGCTACTATTTACTAATATACCAAATATTAGGTAAGTCATTGATGCACACTATTGGTAGATCAGTGATATACCTACTCTAAATTACATTAAGGATGTGTCAATGATGAAGTGTTTTAATAGTGTAATAATATTCACTCAAAATACTCTTATAAAAGAAATGTAGGCTCCTTATTAGGAATATTTTGGGATAATCTAGTGGAATATTAGTAGGGAGGATAGAAGCGGCATATGAGTAATTAGACAGTAAGTTTGTTATGAATTTTAGTTGGGAGAGGAGTTAGAGAAAGGTGTTAAGAATTTAGTAAGAAATTTCCTTATTAGGAATTAAGGGAGAGACTAGCTCTATCGAAAGACTAAGGTTTATCTTGTTCCCTAGTTTATGAGTTTATAGCATATTTAATTACATTTTTCTATATTTGTATAATTGAATTATTTTTGAGTTTATTCGGTATTCTTGAGTATTTTTGTTATTAGGAGGGATCTTAACAAATTGGTATCAGAGTTGTTCATCCTGTAACATCAATTTTAGAAATGAATCGTGATCGGTTGATTAAAGTATTATTAGACATGCAGAGAGAAATGAATGCAATACAACAAAGGATCAAGAAGTCTCAGCAAAGAGACAGAGAAAGAGAAGAGAGAAGACTAACAACCATCAAAGAAGATAAGGAAAACCTTGTTCGAAAACTATCCAGACGAGTTCGAAGAGTGGCTGAGACGAATATTCTACCCGAGGCACCTCCAGAAAAATGAGAGGGAATGGATTGATCAGGTAAATGGGAAAGAAGAAGGAGAAATCTATGGTGAAAACAGGGGTGGAACAAGAATGGCGTGAAAGGAAGGAGAACATTACAACAAACTTGTGTTCGGAGAGGTGAAGAAGTGTGCGGAAGAAGAGGCATGAGAAAAGGAGATACCCAACAGACAAATAGCCAGAAAACCGAGAACGCTGGCAGAAGAAGAAGCGGCGAATGACAGATCAAGCGAAAATGAAAATTTGAGGAAGGGGTCATTGGAAATGGCGTGAAGGGGTGGTGGAGAGCCTGGAGAACAACGACCATGCAAGAGATATCAAGGGAGAACATTACCGAAGGCGATGTCATGGATGGCCAACGATCACTGTTAGCATTAGGGCTTCAATCAAACCAAGTATTTTGATGATAACAAACTCAGAGTTTTTGTACTAACATTTTTCTCGGAAATACGATTCGAATGCAATTTGAATCACTCAAATCGGAGTTCAAACGAGAAAGTTATAAGCAAAAGAAGATTGGAGAGGAAATCCAATGTGGCAGTGACACGTGGCACTTTGCTGATGTGGCGGCTGGCGTGGCACACAAACAGTCAATTTTGATGATGTGGCAGCTGACGTGGCGGATGACATGTCGCTCCAACCTGTCACTTTTTTGCTGACATGGCAGTGACGTGGCGACCATGGACGAATAAAATAATGACAAGTGACAGCTGATATTAAAAAAAAAGAAAAGAAGGAGAAATTGTTAATTGACGCACGGATCAATAGTATGGCGACACGTGGTGCGATTTAAGATTTTTCAACCTTTTCAAATTTGATTTCCTTCCTAAATTGTCATCCTTCAAATCCTTTTTTATTCTCCAAATCTCAATAATTCCAATTTTTCACTTCCTCTCTTAATTACAAATCCTTTCCTTTTCAATTTCTCTCTTAATTATAAATCCTTTCCTTTTATATTTTTATTCAATCTCCACCCTTCATTTGCAATCATATCCAATGGCCAAAATTTATCCCCCTCGCCA
Organism: Benincasa hispida; assembly: GCF_027475165.1. Classification (NCBI taxonomy): domain Eukaryota; kingdom Viridiplantae; phylum Streptophyta; class Magnoliopsida; order Cucurbitales; family Cucurbitaceae; genus Benincasa; species Benincasa hispida. Next base: position 36,920,872 of record NC_143486.1, on the reverse strand, counting down.
ATAAATTCAACTTGATTTTACTCTTCATTGACACACCAAAAGCTATCAAGTCTTAAGCTCTCAATTCTCTCAACTCTCAAATTCTTGTCCTCCTTGCTCCTAAATTGGCCTAGAGTTATTTTTGTGAGTTTTTTTTTGAGTGCCCAACTTGTGTATTTAGTCTTCAAGAGGTAATATTGTGAGGTTTTCTTTTAATTTCTGGGAATTGTATTAAGGTGTGGGTACATCTTGGGTTGTGAGAAAAAGAAATTGGTTTGATCCTGAACCAGTAAAAAGGATCTTGGGTTTCTCTTTAGCCTAAGAAAAAGAGGGTCGTGTGTCGGTTTGGTCCTCACCTGCAAGAGGATCACTTAGTGAAATACCCAAGAAGGAGTCTTGGAAAGTGGAGTAGGCAATTTGCCGAAATACTATAATTCTCGGTTTTTTCTCTTCCTCTCTCTTTTATTTTCGGTTTTCAATTTTTTGCTTCTTATCTTAGTTATTTTTTAATCTTTCCTAATTGCATGATTTAATTTTTAGTGTGTTATTTAAATTTATCCTTGATCAAATTGTCTTTAAATTTGAAGTTATCATAGCTTGCATGATTTAAGTTTTGTCTTGCATAAATTTTCTTTAATCAAATTAGTGGGTTAACTTTATTGAGCATTGTTTGAAGATAAAATTATTTTTAAAAATTGGTAGTCAACCCTATTCACCCCTTCTAGCGTTACCTTTAGATCCTACAATCACAAGTTAGAGAAGACGAGGTGGCAAGTGAACGAAGAACAGTCCGATGGAAACACGGTCGGAAAAGAGGAGAGAAGAACCGAAAGAAGAAGAGAAGAAGGAATTGATCGCTTGGGACCATGAGCAGCGGAGAAGGATGATCTTGTACGTCCTGGAAATTGCAAGAGGGGAGCTACCATGGATGGTGAAGAAGGGGAAAAGGTGAATTGCATGAAGATGAGGGAAAACACGTTGCTGCCCACGTGAAGAATCAGAAAGTGGAGTCGGTTGGAAAAAAAGTAGATTTAATTATCATGGGAATGATGGGCCTAAATTGCATGAAGAAGCCCAATTGGTTTTTTACAAGCCGGCATATGATTTTTTAAACTTTTTTCCTGTTGTTAAAGTGGAGCAATAGACCAAACATGTGTAAAAATCTGAGAAAGAAATAAAGTAGAAAGTGAGCTTATTATGTTGTTTCTCTTATAAATGAAAACTGACTGCTAATTAAAAGTGAGTTGGTGGGTGATTTTGGACAACAAATTAGTTGTGGGCCTAGCCCATTAGAGAAGAGAAACTTCAATTTTAAACACAAATGCAGATGACATGAAGATGGGCCCGTTCATGTGTATAATGAGAAGAAAGATGATTATGGAAAATTTTGTGTTGTTGAACTGTTTTGTGGGCTGAAGTCAAGGAAATTAATGAAAGCCCATTTTGTTTCTAAAACTAGGATAAAAAGCAGAAGGGAATATGAGCTTCAATTGACTTAATCCAGCACAAATCATCAGCCAAGCAAATCGATGCCAAGGACTAGAAAAAGTGGCAGCAACACTTATGATTTAATTAAGGGATTGGATTTGCATGAAAAGACCCAATCAATTTCTAATGGACAGCCTAGTTTAAATAAGGAAAGTGAGTTCTTAAGGGAAAATGAGTTGTGGGCCAGATGGGAGAGGCTGAAAACATGGAAAGGTAGCCATTTGAAGATTTATGAAGAAAAAAGGGAGCTTAATGGGCTTGAATTTACTAAATTCAATGAGGCCCATTGGTTAGAGTGACAGAAAAGGAGCTTAATTATGGGTTGGAGTCGTTTAAAGCTCAATGCCATTTTCAAAGAAGATAAAGGTGTATGAGCTCAAAAGATTGACTTGAGTTTGGAACAATCAATTGGTTATAGGCCTAGCCCATTAGGGAACATTTTCCAATTTAAACACCATTTCCAAGGGTTGCAGATAGGCTCGAGGAAATATTTCAGAGTCCTTGATTCCTTGATGGGTAGAATCCAAGGGAATTACTTGAAACCCAAATGTTCTCCAAAGCTAAAGAGGATGGGGCTGGGATCACAGGCCCATTTATCTCCTTCTAATCGACAGAAACAATGATCATTAGGAGGAGGGACAATGACATGTGAAAAGCTGGGAAGGAAGGATGGTAAGCGATTAGGGTTGGATGGGGTTGAGCTAAGGATTGGGCCAACCCAAGAAGGGCCTCAATATATGATTTCTATAATAAATGGACAATGGATCTTGAAGATTGATTTTGGACAAGTTAACCATGGGCATAATCCATTAGGAAAAAAAATGGGGCTGCTGGGAGAATATGGGAGGGAGGGAGGGAGAGAGGGAGAGATCTAATTAAGGTGTCTTCGAAGGGCGGAGTATTCTTAGGCTCCTTATTAGGAATATTTTGGGATAATCTAGTGGAATATTAGTAGAAAGAATAGAAGGGGCATATGAGTAATTAGAAAGTAAATTTGTTATGAATTTTAGTTATAAGTAGGGGGAGAGGGGTTAGAGAAAGGTGTGAAGAATTTAGTAAGGAATTTCCTTATTGGAAATTAAAGGAGAGACTAGCTCTCTCGAAAGACTAGGGCTTATCTTGTTACATAATTTATAAGTTTATAGCATATTTCATTATATTTTCCTCTATTTCTATAATTGAACTGTTCTTGAGTTTATTCAGTATTTTGAGTATTGTTCTTATTAGAAGGGATCCTAATAGTTCATTCAAAATGTAATTTTAAATATAACATTAATATATCGAGAGTATATCTATATTCATTTAAAATTTATTTGAAATATAATATTAGTATATCAACAATATATAAATACTAATTAAAAATACAATTTCAAATATATTATTAATGTATCGATAATATATCATTAAGATGATTTCCTAACGAGTATGATGTACAAGATAATATACATTCTGAATATATCCTTCATTAATGAAGTATATTAAAAGTTTGAAACGCGTGTGTGTTTTCCTTTTCCTTGAGCGCCAACATGGTTTAAAGGGTTTAAGGACATTTTGGACATTTCATAACTTTTGTTTGAGATGGGGCCAAATTTTTTGCTCTATTTGCAAAGGAAAATCATAGACACACTTGCATTTTTAAATTTATTTTTGGTTAAGCCTGCCAACACCCCAAAATAAGTGGCTTGAAAATTTTAGAATTAAAAATAAAACAAACTTGAAAGTTTAGGGCCTAGAAATTAGGATTCAATTTTATGTATTCAAATTCAGAGTTTATGTGTTTGGTAGATAATGCATATTTTATTTCTGAAAGCGAGTTTTTAGATTATGTGATCTAAATTGTGCAAATTCTAAAAGCAACATTTGTATATTGATAGCTCTAAAAAAGAGCTAGTTTTCTATCCCTAATTCCAACTATTTTATATGATTCTTATGCATAATATACTTGTTTTATAGGTTAAATCATCTCGAGAGCAATGGAGTCACATGGAAGAAAAATACCCCAATGACAAAATGAAGCTTAAAAGCATCTCAATAAAAGGAGTCACCAAAATTACCAAAATGCCTCTCAATTAGAGCATCTGGTAGTAGGAACAGCGTCACAACCCCACCTCAACGCTTCAGTACAATGCTTGAAGACAGTAGCTTTGGAATAGGGTAGTGTCGCAACGCTACCTTATGGCATTGCAACACTACATAAAATGACGAAAAAATAAAAAAATGTACACGTGCGCCTCATGCAAGTCACAGTCGCAATACTGCGTCAACCTTGCCTCAACACTCGAGGTCTGATTTCGACAAGAGAGTTGTAACGCTCTCCTTAGCGTTGTAATGCTACGACCTGGATATAAAAGTCAAATTTCAATTTTTGCACGAAAGAGAGACAAAAATTCAGAGAAAATCCATAGCACATTAGGGAAATTCTGTCAAAATTTTATCAATCTTTCCATTCTTTTTATATTCCTTAATTCTTTCCTTGTAAATTAATTGGATTGAAGGAAGAATTCAGCACTATGCAAGGCTAAGTAAGTTCAATTTCTTGAGAATTTGTCAATTAGGTTATTTCTTGAGAATTCTATGAATTTATGCAATTCTTGGATTGATTCTTGCATTAAATCTTGAATAGAAATGAGTTGTGATGAATTGACGAATCAAACTCTTAATTTCTTGTTAGCAATTTGTACTAGGTTACTTTGCATAATAGTAGATTAGGTTGCAAACTTATGTTTTCTTACATTGAATGAAGACTTTTTCTAAGTTCTTGCATGTTTAATCTAGTTTAGAATCATCCAATTATTTGGTTTTAAAGAATAGGTTTTCCATCTTAAAGAACGTCACAACAAAAAACCCTTGAATCTAATGCAAACTAGGACAAAGAACATGATAATTACTTTCAAGGAAGTGTTTTAAACTAGTTTAGGATTAATTGGAATCCAATTTCTTGATTAACTACTTGGGCTATTAAGTATTGCTTGATATTGTGGGATTGTGTTAAATTCATATAATGTTTTGAATTCAATGATAGAACTATACCTATTGATTAAATTTTCCAATATTCTTTCCATAGAAATTACAAATATATGTTTGTGCTCTATTTTTTTGTGCTCCCAAACAATAAAAATTTTCAAATTGTTTTCTTTTCATTTCTTTTACAAACCAAAACCTCCCTTTTCCAATAATTAGTTATTGAATTGATTGTGCTCTATTTTTGTGGATCGGCCCATGCTTTCCACTTTTACTACCTTTTTAAGTATTAGTGGGAGGAACAAAATATTACAAATTTATTTGTTTTAGATTTGGGTTTATTGATGACATAAATCCGACCTAACATATATTTTCATTGTCCATATTTTGAATTTTAAAATTTAAAATGTAGAATTATATAAAATAAAGATAAAGATAGGGTAAAATATTTTTTTGGTCTCTAGTTTTTTAGTATAGTTTCTATTTGGTCATTAGGTTTTCAAATGTTACAGATTTGGCCATTAAGTATTGAGTTTTGTTTCAACTTGATCCCTTCAACCATTGACTTCAATTTCTAGTAATTAATTAAAAATAATTATGAAGTGAAATGATAAAAAATAGCGAAGCTTAATTAATCATAATTATTTTTATGATTTTTAATTTATTAACATAAATTAATACTAAAGATGGAAAATGAGTATTGTGAATAATCGAGTTTGAAAGTGTAAATCTCGAAACATAGGGACCAAATTGAAGCAAAACTCAAATGTCAAAGATAAAATTGTAATATTTTGAAACTTAAAGAGTAAATTGAAACAAAACTCAAAACTTAAGGATTAATTGTGTAACATTTTGAAACCTAGGGACTAAATAGAAACTATACCCAAAACCTAGGGACTAAAAAAATATTTTTCCCTAAAAAGTATTTAGAAATACAACATGTCATGTTATCAACTCAATTAATTTTAAAAAACTAAAATTGTACAATGCAATGTATTATAAATTATATGATATTGCAAACTAATAATTATACAAAATGTTTTAAACATAACATATGATCACAAATACAGTTCATTATCTAGTAATATCTAGTGGGTAACTATAACTAATTTTATGATTTATAAATATAGTATCATACCCATTTTAAACAGTTGTTTAATTATATTAAAAAATCAAATTTCTAAATCTGCTATCAACATATCTGAAAACATGAAATACTATTATATTTTCATTGAATCCCTTGTTTTCAAATTTCTATTTTTAGATTCTCTATCAAACAGTCTCTTAGAGACTAAAATAGATATTTTGAAATTTGAGGAATCAAAGTAGAACTTGACATTTTTTTTGTTTACTACAATTTCATCAAATATATTGAATAAAATAAAAGTTAAAGTACAAGTTTAGTTCTTGAGCTTCAGGTTTGCATATAAAATAGGTCTTTAAATTTTAAAAAGGTCTAATAGGCCCTTGGACTCATAATTTTCTGTCTAATTGGCCCTTAAATCTTAAACATTATTTAATAAGTCTCTAAACTTTTGATTTTGTGTCTAACAAGTTTGTAAGCTTTCAATTTTGTGTCTACTAGTTCATCGACCTACTTTGATGTTTCTTAAAATTTACAAACCTATTGGACATATAATTAAAAATTTAATATCTCTTAGAAAAAAAAATTTAATATGTCTAATTGATTTGTTAATTTAAAAAATAATAATGTTAAATATGTCAAGAACTTAATTAGTAGACACAAAATTGAAAATTGAGGGACCTGTCTAATGCTTTTAAAGTGTAGACACTTAAAAATTGAAATCTTAAGGACTTATTTGATATTGTTAAAATTTAGACACTTATTAAATACAAAATTAAAAGTTCAAGAACCCAGTATATACTTTTCAAAATTTAGAGACATATTAGACACAAACATGAAAGTTCAAGAACTAAACTGGTAACTTAACATTAATGAGGTGCAAGTGCACACGTCAAGTGATAGTATAGTAAAACGGTCAAGAAGGACGGAGTATCATCTTCAGGTATCAAGCATTATCGATTTGTTTAGCTATTTTAGAGTTGTGTCAATTTTATCTAAGAGATGAAAACTAAAGTGATTTGAATTTTGAAAGTAAAAATAAATTTGTAAAACAAAGATGAACATTTTAGAGAGAAAAATGTTCTAAGGTGTTGATTTCATTAATTACTTCACTAAAACATGCATATATTTTCATGGAATCTTGTGAACATTATGGTTAAGTTTAGAAACTACTATCCGAGTTATGTTATCTAAAAAACAATGCTTTCTTATGCAACCTAATTGATTACTAATCTCTTGAAACCAATTTAAGAAGCATAGCAATAAGCAACGTCACTAACAACTTTCTTTGTTAACTTAATTATTCTCATGAAAGATTAATAAAGATTCAATGTATAGATCTTGTTAAACATACAAATCTCTAAATTATACTTCTAACCTAACATGCATGATAATCAACAAGGACATAAGCACACTAACATTGGAAAACATATCATTCCACAATCTATATACCATCTAAAAGGGTTATTAGGGAGAAACATTTGATTTCTCTTTTGCCTCTTTTAAATGATAGTAATAGGGTTGTCTTTGATAATTTGACATTTGAGTCATTAAATAAACTGTTTTTTCCTTATTTTTGAGCATCACACATAAAATATAAAAAATATATTTCAAAGAAAATAACATTTTAATCTCTAACTTAGATCTAAGTTTATTTTTATTTTATTTTTTATTTTTTTATATCTAAGTTTATTTTTATTTTTATTTTTTATTTTTTTAAATCACATTTTATCTCTGATTAATATGAGCTCTTTTCAAATGAAGAAAAATGAATCAACGCTTATTTACAAATATAGCAAAATGCTACTATCTATCAATCATAGATCATGATAAAGTGTGATAGACATCCTATCAGTGTCTGATAGATGTCTATTGTGGTCTATCGTCCACTGATAGATGTCTATTGCGGTTTATCATAGTTTATCACCGATAGACAGTGACATTTTGTTATATTTTAAAATATTTTCAATAGACAATGACATCTTATTATACTTTAAAATATTTTCAATTATTTTACCATTTAGAACAATACTTCACATTGAATAGAGGGATTTTTTTTAATAAAAATATCATATTTTATCTCTAATTACTATCTACTAATTCACGTCGAATAAAAGGTAATTTTTTTAAAATCATATTTTATCTCTAACTAATATCTACTTCATCTGGAAAAAAAATCATATAATAAAGGAATTTTTTTTTATTTTGAAGTCAAATTTTATCTTTAACTAATATCTTAAATAAATAAATATATATATAAGAAAAATCGTATTTTATCTCTAACTAATATCTCCTCCACGTTAAACAAAGAGATTCTTTTAATAAAAAAAAAATCACATTTTATCTCTAACTAACATATATTACAAATTAAATATAGAGAAAAAAATTTGTAAAAAAATCATATTTTATCTCTAATTAATATCTACTAATTCACGTTAAATAAAGGTTAAATTCTTTTAAAAAAGTTACATTTTATCTCTAACTAATATCTACTCCACATTAAATAAAAGAATTTTTTAAAATCATATTTTATCTTTAACTAATATCTTAGATAAAGGTATATATACATAAAATCACATTTTATCAGTAATAATCTCTACTTAACGGGAAAGAAATGGATTTTTTTTTTTTTGAAAATATCACATTTTATCTCTAATATTTACTTAACGAATGTTTTTTTTTTTTAAATCACATTTATCTCTATAATCTAGGTAAACATCTTTTTAAAAAATCACATTTTCTTTCTAATAATATCTATTTCACGTTAAATAAAATTATTTTTTTGAAAAAAATCACAATTTATCGCTAATATCTACTCCATGTTAAATAAAGAGAAAAAATCTTTTAAAAAAAACCATGTTATCTAAAAAAATGATATCTTGGTTAATTTCACATTAAATTATTGGATAATTTCATTATAAATTGGGATCCACATTTAATGATAATAATTTTTTTAAAAGAATCTCATGTTATTATCATGTTAATATAATTTGATTGAAAAAAAAAAAACAAATTATGATTTAAAATTTAAAATTTGTCTATAATAGATAAATTCAACCTTCCATTTTCCATTAGGTATCTCCTCTCTCTTTTTTCTCTCTTTTTTCCTTAATTTTGTTAACCTACTCTCTTCAATTTCTTTGCTTCCTTTTTTTTTTATTCGTAGAAATTTGTCGTATCTTTCAAGTATATATATATATATATATATATATATATATATATATATATATATACTTTCTCTTTTCTTATAGGTCTAAAAGAAGATATCACTTCTTTCTTTTTTGTTTAACATATGTCTTATTTTTCAATATTTTTTACTTTTTTATTTTGCAAAAACTGGAGTGATTTAATGTATTTTTCATATGCTTTTGTAGTTTTTTTTCCTATACATGCAGATTTACCTATTGATTCTCACAGAGGGTGGAGAAGAAGCTCTTGCTTGTGAAATTCAAGAAATTTCTCAAAGGTTCAAGTAATTGAAAGGTCGGAAAAGTAATTTCTCAAAGGTATTTTTCACTTATTTTTATTTTTAATTTTTTTGTAAATGCAAAACAATGAGCTTAGGGTTTATAATAAATTTTTTCTCTTTTTTAAATTTGTTGTAAATACACACCAATTCATAAAATTTTTAAATAAAATTTAAAATCAAGAAGAAGATCCTTGCATAACAAGGGAGATTAAGTTTTTAGAGCTTCAACATAAAAAAACATAATATTTTTGTTTAAATTAAAACTTGAAAAAAAAATGCAATTACGAGATAATCAAATCATATTTTTTTCAATTAAGAAAAAATATTACGAAATTATATAAAATATAGAAAAAACTAATATTTTTTTTAACTAAGCTTTGAAATTAATAGGATAATCACATCACCCAACTCAATTAAAAAATTGAATATAGATAAGATTATCACGAACTAAAAAAATTAATACTTTGGTTTAAATTAAAGTTTAAAATTAAGAAAATAATCAAATCATCCCATTCAAAGTAAATAGAAAAAAGAAAAATATTTTTCTTTAAATTTAAAGTTTAGAATTAAGAGGCTAATTAAATCATTCAATACAAAATAAATAAATAAATAAATAAATACAATTATCACGAAATTGTATAATTTAGTTCTCTTTTTAAATTGTACACAACACATGCAATGCTATCAAAACTAGTATCCATGAAAGTACTAAACATTAACTTAAATCCATAAATAAATTCATCAACAACCTAAAACCAAAAAGTTCAACCACTCATAGCCATCAAACACTAGTTACATATAACTTGACGTGAATAGGTAGCAACGAGAGTGAAAAGAACAAAAAAAAAAAAACACTACTATGGAGGTAATTTTCCATTGTTGAAGTCCGACAACCTTGTCTTGATTTGCACCTTGGGATCTCAAACGACCTCCAAACTCTTCCCTTTACACTCTCTCCTCTCTTTTGCAACAAAACTCATTTTAGGGCTCTGGATTTCGCGATTGAGGTAGCTAAGAAACTCTAGGATTTATAGAAAATTATTTTCTAAAATACAAAATTTCCCACAAATATCCCTGGAAAAGTGGTGTTACTTTGCATAGCCTCATCTACTTTGTTCGTCAATTGTAGCGCCGTGTGACACTTTTGATAGTGTCGCATGCTTTAACACAACACCACAGGGGTACGGCGGTGTTGCATATGTTAGGGATGATGCCCTAAACTCTCGTGTCCTGTAGTTTGTAAACACAGTTTTGAACAAACACTTGTGATATATACAAGTGGATTATGTCTTAAGTGATAGCCAAAATGGAGTTGTGGAATGGGCCTAAAGCTAATTTACGTCACTTTTGCATATGGGGTTGCCCAACACATATGCCCATATGCTTGAAGCTAATCCAAGGAAATTGGAACCACGGTCGAGGTTGTGCCTCTTTGTAGGCTACCCTAGAAGTACACGAGGGGGTTACTTTTATGATCCATCGGAAAATAGAGTGTTTGTTTCTACGAATGCTACCTTCCTGAAGGAGGATCATATTAGGGAGCACAGTCCACGAAATAAGGTCGTGTTACGTGAGCTTTCCATCGAAACTACTGAAACTTCAACAAGAGTTGTTGAAAGGCCTGCTTCATCAGCAAGAGTTGTTGATGATAGTTCATCTGGTAGGTCGGTTCCACCTCAAGAGTTGAGGGAACCTCGACGCAGTGGGAGGGTTGCGAACCCATCACTCGCTATCTGGGTTTCACGAAAATCCTAGCTATGGTGGCCGATGGCGACGTTGAGGATTCTTTGTCTTATCAGAAGACAATGAAGGACGTTGATTGGGATGAATGGGTTAAAGCCATGGATCTCGAGATGGAGTCGATGTACTTCAACTCAGTGTGGGATCTTGTAGATCAGCTTGATGGGGTCAGATCTATAGGTTGCAAATGGATCTATAAGTGGAAACGGGGTACCGATGGGAAGGTGCAAACCTTCAAGGCTTGACTTGTGGCAAAGGGTTATACCCAGGTGAAGGGAGTCGACTATGAGGAGACTTTCTTGCTTGTTGCCATATTGAAGTCGATCCGCGTCCTCCTGTCCATTGTCGCTTATTATGATAATGAGATTTGGAAAATGAACGTCAAGACGACCTTTATGAATGACAATCTTGAGGAGACAATTTATATGGTGTAGCCCGAGGGATTCATTGCCCAAGGTCAAGAGCAAAAAGTTTGCAAGCTGAATCGGTCCATTTATGGGTTGACACAGGTGTCTCGATCTTGGAATATTTGGTTTGATACTGCGATCTAATTGTACGACTTTGGCTAAAATATTGATGAGTCTTGTGTCTACAAGAAGATTGTCAACAGTTCAGTAGTTTTTCTAGTGTTGTATGTGTTAGGATTGGTGTCCTAATTCTCCCGGAGTATCGTTGTTTTGTAAAGATAAACATTGTTTAATGAATAAAATAAGTGTTATTTAATTATGGCATTTACTCATATCTAATAAACAAAGCTCCTTGGTTATTTTTTGTGAACTTAAGTATGCATATGTGATATACAAATAGATCATGCCTTAAGTGATAACCTAAATAGGTCTGTAGTATAAGGATTAAGGTGGAATACCTAATCGTGGTGACACTACGGATACGACCCGCTTTGTAGAGGTTTGCAAGTGTTGTAAACTACTACAGATGGTTGATCCTGACCATTCATGTGGAGATGTGCGAGCGTGGGTGTCCTATAAAAAGAGTTTGTATAAGACCTAGACCACGAGATAACTAGACTCTGTATATAATGTCGTTGATACTAGAGACTTGCATCTCACATTTGAAAGAGAAAAAGTTTACATTTGAAATCATTAATAATTTATTTTTCTCTTTTTTTTTAGCATCATACATAAGAGAAAATTAATAAAAATCACAGTTTCTGTATTTTTTAGCATTACATGTAAAATGAGAGATTTTTTTACAAGAAAAAAAACACATTTTCTCCATACTTTTAGTAAAAATTATCTAACTCAAATTTTAAAAAATCAAAATTTATCTTTAATTCACGTTTAAAGAAAAAATCTAATGTTATCTAAAAATCTATCCTTCACATAGAATACCTATTTATGTCTATCACACGTAAAAGAAAAGGTTTGCAATTAAGAGCATAATCAAAATCTTTTTTCATTTTGCCAAAATTTTAAAATAAAATAGTGATATTACTTTATTTTGTGGAGAAAAGAAAAAAATAACTAAAACCAATGATATACCTTTTTTTATAAAAAGAATTAAAGAAAGAAAATGAAATCTAAAAATAGGTATTTAAATAAGAATTTAAAGTTAATAGTGGTATTGGTGGAAATTACATCCCTTATTTGTTTATCTGATGAATAAATGTTCATATCTTATAACTATTATTCAAACATAATAAATCAAGCATTAAATTTTACACAAACCTATGCTATTAAATGTTTAATGATAAATGGATTAAAACAAAAATAAATATGGAATAAGATTTTAACGTCAAATTTGTATCTTCAGTTTTCTAGAGTCTATATTATTGAAAAGAGACGAGATGATATTGAACAAACCTGAATATTAGAAAATAGTGAAATCCCATATGTCTGAATTAGGAAAATTAAAAAAAAATGTATACATATATATAAATGTTTTATTTTATAATGGATTAATTGGAGAATTTATTTTATAGTGGATTAATTAGAGAATTTATTTTATAGTCGGTTAATTGGACGTTTTATTTCTCAAATGAAACAAAAATGTAAAATGTCCATAATTTTTTATTTTTTTTTTTAAATTTTTTTTTATAGTGGCTATTATTTATGAGAAAAACTCTACAATCAAGTTATTCATAGGTTATGTATATAGTTATTTACTATTGTTTGGAATGATGTATTGATTATTGAATATTGAATATTTGAATGTTAATGTTAATGTTATTTTTAGTATTATTGTTGTTGTTGTTATGTTTACCGTTTATCTAGTCGATTTATTTTGGATTATTTACCTTAATATTGTAAATTTTATGATGATTAAAAAATAAAGATTCATGTCAATATAAAAGAATATTTATCATGGATTTATGATCAAATGATGATGCATGCCTTTAGTAACAATATTTATCATGATTTTGTACCTACTTTCTATTATTATTTTGTTTGAAGGTGGATATTATTATTATTTTTTTTTTTAAAAAAACACTCCTTTATAAAAATAGTAATAACACATTAATATAGCTGACCTAATATATATTTCATTTTGAGTGTAACTTTTTTTCTAATATAGGTGGCCTAATATATATTTACATATATTATGATAAATATCAGATTGCATTGGCCAAACTACAATGGATGTTGTGAAATTTTTATGTTATATGCATGGAAACATTGTTAATGAGCCAAATGGGATAGAATATGATAGACAACCATCTCTTCATATAAACATGCATCGTCAAGTTGACTTCAACACATTAATCGATGGATTATGTGATGCATTATCCATAAATAGAGATGATGAAGTAGAGGTAATATTTAGATATGGTAGTTGTGTAGTGAGATCTACTTTCTATATCCCTATCTCATTACGACGTAAGGTTGATGTACGGTTCATGATGAGCAACGCTCCATATTCTCTAAATAGAGTGAACTGTATATATCCCAACCCAGTGTCCCAAGTCCAGCCTCAACGAGAGAAGAAGTTGAAACTACTCTTGAGTTGGAAAGTCTTAATGTGGAGGATGAGCATTGTGATCCAACTATTACCCCAAACGACGAAGAAGTTGTAATAGACAATGATGATATCGATCTAGATCAACTACCTGGTCAATTTATGGCATTCATGAAGTCCCCGAAATATTTACTGAGATAGACTTGAACAACATGAACATTGAACCTGATTCGACAATGGGAGAAGACAGTAATATGAGGTCTGATTTATTGCTTAAGATGATGATATTCAATTCTTAATTGGATTTAAAAAATGCAATGAAAAACTATTCAATCATTCGACATCAAAATTTTGAAGTTATTGGGTCGAAGAAAACAATATGGGATGTTAGGTGTAAAAGATATGGCAATGGGTGCATGTGGAGACTTCACGCTGTTTGCCGTAAAAAACATGGTAAATTTAAAATTACCCAGTATAATGGCCCTCGTTCCTGTGTGTATGCAAGACTGAGTCAGGATCACAATCAATTAGACTCAAATCTAATTGCATCTGAGGTAAGCAACATAGTTAAAAAAAATCCATCAGTTGATGTCAAAACATTACAAGATATTATCTTGAAAAAAATATGGTTATTCCGTAAGTTACTGGAAAGAATGAGATGGAAGAAGAAAAGTAATTGTGAAGATATTTAGAGATTGGATCGAATTGTACAATTTGCTGTTTAGATGGATGAATATCTTACAAATCATGAACTCTGATACAATTATCCATTGGAGGCTAAATGAGGTGGATTGTGATGGAAGGATTGTCATGTTCAATAGCGTGTTTTGGTTGTTTGGACCTGTTATTGAGGGTTTTAAGCATTGCAGGCCGCAACTTCAAATTGATGGAACCCATTTTTATAGAAAGTATGAAGGAACATTATTAATAGCTACCTCAGTCGATGAAAATGGTCACGTCTATCCAATTGCATATGCTATTGTACCAGAGGAAAGTGCTGATTCATGGGCCTGGTTTTTGAGAAATTTATGGGATCATGTGATGCATGGAAGGGAGGGAATGTGTCTAATTTTAGATAGACACAAAGGTATTATATCTGCTGTAAGAAACCCTAACAACGGTTGGGTTGGAGTACACAATAAATTCAGCTTACGACATGTGGCGAGTAATTTTAATGACAAGTATAAAAATAGTCTATTGAAGAGTTTGGTGTATAGTGCAGGATTAAAATTTCAAGTTCGGAAGTTTAATGACTGTATGGCCGAACTTTAAACAACAAACCCTAATTGCTTACGATATTTTGCTTCCAGATCCTAAGTAGTGGACACAATCACATGATGGTGGTCATCGTTATGGCTGGCTAACCACGAATGTGGCAAAAAATACAAATGTTGTTCTGAAAGGAGCCAGAAAGCTACCCATTATTGCACTAGTCCAAGCAACATTCTATCGAACTATTGCTTATTTCGCTGCTTGTCGTGTAGAAATAAAGACTGCTCTTGAATCGGGAGAGTGTATCACAAGGTAAATTATTCACATCTTAGTTATCCACGTTTTTATACTAACTGTAGAGGTATTCTAAGTAATTGTCGTATTTGTCATAGGTCTGCGGTAAAGAAAATAACTCGTTGGGAACAACATGCAACTAAACATTCCGTCAACATATTTGACCATCGAACTAGGTTGTGTGACGTCACCATCTCAATCAACCCAATAACACTAAAGGGTGGAACCACATACTGAATAAAATTAAGTGAAAGAACATACACATGCAATAAATGGCAGAGTTATGGAATCCCTTGTTCTCACGCTATGGCTACGTATAAGACCATTGAGGTAGACTACCTTTACTACATTGAAGACTATTAGAAAACTCCCACTTATTTGGCATGTTATTCACCCTAATTCGAGCCCATTCCCAATAAAAAATGTTGGCCTGATTCTAACTTCCCCACTATTTATCCGGACGAATCATGAGTTAGAAAAGTTGGCATACCGTGTACTTCTTGCATGCAAAACGAGATGGATTGGAGGGAATGTTACAAGACACGGTGTACAATTTGCAGACAAGAAGGGCATAATAGACGGAATATTTCTAATCGAGCTCATGATACGACTTAGTTATTTATTTGTAATTTTCTTTATTGATTGTAACTTCTTTTACTTATTTATTTATTGACTCGTTCTTGTAACTTTTTTTTTTAACTGGTAACAATGGAAGGTGTATTCCTTATTAATTTTCATTGTATTAATTGATTGTAATCACATTGATTTTTAATAAATATTTAAGTTAAATTTAATATTATTTTTATGGGATCAGATGGATGAGGATGTTACCACAGGGCCATACAACGACTCGATTTTGTACTTACAGCGCAACCATAGATCCAAAGCTGTTTGGGAAGACGAGCATATTGATGCTATACATTGTCGGCGACAAGAGGCTATTATTCGAAGGCAAGAGGACCCATACCTTCTTATATTGAATTTTCTACTAGTTGTAGGATTCTACGGAGTTTCTTGTATCAAATTTATACAACTAGACTGGCATATGATAACGACATTAGTGGAACGGTGGCGGCAGGAGATACACATTTTCCACATGTTGCATGGAGAGTGTACGTTTACACTTCAAAATGTAGTTATCAAATTTAGACTCCCGATTAATGGAAGACCATTGATTGGGTCACTGAATTATGACTAGAAACAACTTTGTGCCCTTCTTTTAGGCATAACCACGAATGACGTCGTTCTTAAAAGAGGTCGTCTTAACTTGCCATGGATAGCAGATCAATTCACTTTTCCCATCTACCAGATATTGCAGATGAAAAGGAACTTCAACGATATGCTTGAGCATCTATTCTGACGTTGATTGGAGGATTGGTATTTCCTGACAAATCCAACAGTAGAATGCACCTAATATATCTTCCTCTCTTAGTAGATTTTCATGTTGCCGGGACATACAGTTGGGGGGCTGGATGTCTTGCATGATTATATAGGGAACTATGCAAGGGTGCAGTTATAGATGGCAAAGACATTGCAGACTCACTTCTATTGCTGCAGATTTGGGCATGAGATCGATTTTCTCTTTTAGCACCTCAACGACTCCATTGATATGAGAACAACTTAGGTGACAGAGCACTTGCAGTACGATAAGCATATTTACCTCATTATTGTTGTGATCATTATGAAATACTAATAGCTAATATTCAACTTATGATTGTTGTAGATGGAATGACAACTATTCTGTAATTAGAGCACCGACACATGTTTTAGTATAGTATATGTACATACTGGATACACTTATGCCTAACCAGGTAATATTTTATTCATTTATATATCATATATTGATAATGTTTCAATCTTCTGGTTCATTTATATTTTGACACATGCATGCAGATTATTTGGGATTCATACAATCATCTCATCTAATTATTGCCGCCATATTGTCTCGATGGTAATGAGATATGGACATCCAGATGTACACCGATATGCTTTTTCGTTGTGGAGTGGCATAACCCAGATTGTATGATGCATCAATTTGGGATGTTGCAACAAATTCCTCAACCTTGCAATACAGACGCCCGACTCCATTCACACGATCTAAGGGGCAGGCATGAGCGAGACTGGATTGCATATTTGGCTCCTCAAATTTCAATCTAGGAAAATTGTCAAAGTTTGGTTGTTAATGGACCTCCTATTAACAATGGTGTAAATATTGGGCCTAGATATATTGAATGATATTCCACTGTGAGTAGACGATACATAACGAAAGCAGGAGCATCCTATCACTTGTTGGCATGAGTTTATTGTTGACTAGGATTATTTGATTTTATTTCTTCATTGCATACCAAAATAAATTTTAAAGTCATTAACTTGTTATTTAATTCTTTTTCAGGCCGAGCTTCCAAATTTGACATTATCTGCTAAAAGAGCCTTGCGTAGACTCACCTCTATATATCAAGTGCAATATTTCGATGGTGATGTTCCAATGGAAGAACAGGGTGATCGAGCAAGACATCATGGTGTTCCTATTCGACCTAATGTTCGGAATGAATATCCTGCAACCCCACTCGATCATTTTACAGATACTTCCATGCTGTCCTCTCCCTCAACATTTGAATTTTTTCCAACAACCCTCGGTACATTAAGTATGGAAGAAGGACAAACTTCACATGTCCATCCAGATGTCCATGACCAGTACGTGACATACCGATATCGTGGTGAGGGTATACACTTTATAGAGGAAAGCCAGCCATTAAGTGTAAGAGGTCATGACGATCGTGGACACTATGTGACTCAACATGATCGATCTAGATGTAATAGAGGATCTTCTTCTAGTTGTGAATAAAGAAAATTGTACATATAATTAAATTTATTAATGAAATTCAAACACGAAAATGCACTTGCAGTCTACAACACATCCTAAAGAACCTTGAATATTATTTACAATAGTCGAAAGTTAATATCTATATTTTTTCATAAGTTTCTAACAACTTTAAACAAAAGCAATAATTTGAAATTAAACTAATTGAATACTATTAAAATTAATGTTGAGTATATCAAATCATTCATAGAAATTTCTTAATTTCAAAGTAACATTATTGTTTATACTGTTAAAAAAATTAGTAATATTACTATTAAAATAAGAACGATATAGTGAGATAGTTGATTTTAGATAACAATGATTTAGAATGAAACAAATGGAATATTATTAACGGTAAAAAAACATAAGGAATGAAAGTGTTGATTTTAGGGTTGTTAAAAGAATAAAAAAAATAAAAATAAAAAATATTTTTTCTACCCAAATTGTACGAGTCTTTTGAAGAGACGCATTCTTAATTTTTTTTTATTATTATTTATGAATGAGACGCATTCAAGAAAAAAAAAGTAATAATAAAATATTCCAAAATATATTTCTTCCAGAGACGCATTTAAATAAAGACAAAAAAAAAAAAAAAATACACTTTACCTAAAGAAGTTGAAAAACACCTTTTTTTACCTAATTAAAATAAAATTCAACCCCAAAAATCTAATTAACCCATTACATTAAGCATAAAACATACAAGACAAGTCCTCAAACTTAAACATAGATCGAACAAGGAAAATCTAAAGCAAATCATCACCAAACAAAACTACAAAATAGATTTTTTTTTCCCCTTTGAAGCATGCTACAAAACAGTTAAAGCTTATGTGGATTGGATTGAACCATATGAATATAGAAGGGGAAAAAGAACAAGTGCAAAAGTATGAGCTGTGGTTCATTTTGATGAAAGTAAAGAAGACAAGAAGTGACAGCAACCTGTCAAGAAGGGTTTTATGAAATTAATAAATCTTTTTTTTTTTTTTTTTTTTTTTTTTTTTTTTTTTGAAAATAATAAATGTAGTTTAGGGATACAGCTAAAGATTTGTTGATCTTTGTCTCTGCATTTTCAGCCATACTCATAATAATCCAAAAACACATCACTTTTTTTTTTCTTCTCTCAACCATTTTCTAGTTTTCTTGGGAAAGAAAGAAATAATCTAACTGCAAAAATTCAATATATGGGAATTTTCAAGCTTCAAATTTGCTTCTAAATTAACACAAAAGTGAGATCATTCCTCAAAGCTATTGACCATAAAAAAGGAAACATAAAGGTTTAAAACATGTTTGATTTGACTTTCATCTTTTTTTTGTTTAAGAATATTATTTTAATAAAAAGTTATGACTCAGCAATCTAATTAAAAATTCATTAAAATCTCATGAAAAGTGACAAATGTACATTTACGATAAAAAATCAAATAAGCATTTAATTAATTGAAATGTATATTCATTTTATATGTCAAGTCTGCATAAAGAAGCTTTGAACAATGAGAATGCAACTATTATATTTTTCTTTTTAAAAAAATGTTCAAGATTAAGTATTTAATGATTTTTGTGAATACTATACTTTTGAATTAAACACTCGTGGAAGAACTATTTTTTTAATAAGATTATTTTTAAATAAAGAAAAATGAAACAACTTATTTACAAATATATTGTCTATCAGTGATAAATCGGGATAGACTTTCTATCATTAAGCTAGTGATAGTAGTGATAGAAGTCTTTCGCAGCCTATCACGATATTTTGTTATACTTAAAAATATTTTCAACAATTTTATCATTCAAAACAAGTATCCTTTCCTATATGAACTTTTGAGAAAATATGTGTTCTATTCAAAATAATATTGTGTGGGTGGTTATATCTATTTTTTTAGAGGGTAATGATTAAGTGCATGCAGCCTAGGTTGCACTTGAATTTTGTTTTTGTTTTGTTTTTTGTTTTTTGTTTTTTTGAATTCTTAAAACTATTTTCAGCTACGTATTCAACCTACAAGAATCTTTGTGAGTACTATACTTTTGGATGAAAAAGCACATATTCCACTCCCAAAAATCATACCAAATAAATTAAAAAAAATAAGTGTTTTAGTCAAAAGGAAAAGGAACTCTAGAGCCTAGAGACAAACTTTCTACTTGGGGTTTTCCATCTTCTTCTTTATTTTTTATCATTATTAAATTAAACTACTATTTTAGTTCCGCATATATTTTGAAGTTAGTTCAATTTTAATTTCTATACTTTCAATCGTTTAATTTAGCCATGTATTTTTAATAAATTTTATATTTAGTCTCTCAACCAAAATTGGTTAAATAATAATAGCAATTTTCATGCAAAAAAAAAAAATATATAATATGTGATTATGATTTAAAAATTTATTGTAAAAATGTTAATAGATAACAAAACGTCTTTGAAAAGTCAACAATAAATTAGTATTATAGGTTAAATTTGAGATTTATTGAACATATAGAGACTAAAATTAAACAAAATTAAAGAGATGAAAGCCTTTACTTTTACTTAATATCTTAGTAAGAAAGGAATTTTAAAGGAGGGAGAAGCAAAAGTATATACATACCCTCCCTTTGATTGACAGCCATTGAAGTATGGGGAAAAGCTAGGTGATGAGTGTAGAATATATTCTTCTCAAAAACCTAATGAATGTCACATCAGCCAACTCTTATCTTTTCTAAAATGAATGAAAGATGTAAAGTGAATGCATACTTTATGTGTACAATTAGGTTCCTTTCTTCAAGGTTTGTTTCAAATATTTATTGTGACCTCTCAATTAATTATATATTATTCATTATTTTTTAATTAATTTTATCCAACTCAACTAACTTTATTAGTAATATCTTCATCCACATAGTTAAGAGTTCGAATCCTCCAACTCCACATGTTATTATTGAATAGAGAAGTTTCAATTTAGATAATATTTAATCGTTTTGATGTTTATTTATAAAAGAGTATCAAAACATATGTTTGAATACCTACCAAAAGGTATTTTTGACCATATATGAAATACAAGAAAAACCCAATTTATTTTAGGGCAAAACACTCAAAATTTCAATTATTAGTGAGCTTCACATTTTTTTAATCTTAAAAGTACTTATTTTTAGTTGAGTAGTACTTCCATCGAATGACGTAAAAAATAAATTCAATTTTTTTTTTTTAAAAAAGTTTATGATTGGACTATTGAGTACGCTATAAAAAGGATGTATACAATCTTTGATGTACCTAAATATTTTTTTTATTAATTGAATAGAAAACCTACAATAATAATTTTTTTTCTTAATTTGTTTTAAAATATTTTCCTTTGACTTAGACAAAAAAAAATTTATAAACTATTTATTTACAATCAGATAATTTTTTTCTCATACAAACTTTTGTAGATGTCAAATATTATGGCTCAAAGTTTGACACCTAATTTTGGATCACCCAATTCTTCGAGCCTCAATATTTGACATCTTCAAAAGTTTGTATGAGAAAAAACAACATTAGTTTGGCTACACAACTTCCCTTTTGAGGAATCAATTAATGGATGGAAGGTTAAACAGTAACAAAATTAAAAAAAAAACACACACACACCAAATGATGACACTAAGTTTGTCTGTGTCTCCAAAGTTAATTAATTACGAAGTTTTATTATTATTTTTATTAATTTTTTACTTAAAATGGATAATCACTAGACATTGGCTGTTAGCAAATTATAATCAAATAATAAAATTAAGAAAATGATTAGGACCACAACATTGACTTTTGTTCACAAAAATTCAAGGAACCTTCACAAACCAATCACATGGGCCTTAGGACTTTGTTAATTTTGGAAATTAAGCAAAAAAAATTGAAACCCTACTCTCTTAAAGGAGAAATGCATTTTTTTTTTTAATTTTTTGTCCTCCAAATAATTTTTTGTTTTTATATTTCTACTTAATATTTGACTTCAACAACATAAATGATTCAAATAGTTTCTTTATAAAGACAAATATGTATAATGTCCTAAATTATTAGTTAAGATATTCTCATATTAGCGGGGTGTTGAAATGATCTGACAACTTGAACAATTCGGACAATCCAATCAAATTATAAGGGTTGAGTTGAATTAGTTTTAATTTTGGATTGGGTTGGGTTGAGTTTAATTTTTTTATATTTTTTTTTGGGTTGGGCTAAGTTTGGGTTACACTTTTAAAAATTCGGATTGACCTAGTCCAACTTGAATTTATAATATTATTAACATATATATATACCATAACTATAACTATTATAATTTATATATTGTTATGACGTTTGCTTGAAGTTTGTAATAAATATCTTGGATTTTGATATTTAACATTTGAGTTTTGATGAAGTTTTAGTTATTAATCTGTGTTATAGACAAATTTAATTATTTTAAGTTAATAAAAAATATAATAGAAAGGAAAAAAATAAAAGAAAAAATAAATACAAAAGGACCTACCCTCTAAGTGGTGTCTCCGAGACTTGAACAATAAGCCTACCATTTTGGGATAAGACCGAGTGGGGAGCTGTGAATATAAAAATACAAGATGGAATTCGCTCATTCTTGCCTTAAGGATAAGTAAACAAGTGTTCCTTCAAGTAGTGTCTTCGAGACTTGAACAAAAGGACCTATCCTCTCGTTGCATGAGAGGGGTTTTTGTTTATTGGTTGGAGCATAATCTGGTTGTTCATTAGAGGAGCACGGGTACTTAAGGAGCTAAAGGTAACCTAAGGGTAAAACGTTCATTTGACCCAATTGGAGTTATAAACACTCGTGAAGGGTTAATTTGTTGGTATTGGTCTATATCTGTGGACACATAAATATATTTGTAGTGAGAAGAGTGCAGCTGTGGGTCTTGAATGGAGTTTACCCATAGTTGATGAATATTGATTAATTTGGTTAATGAGTTTAGCCAATTAATCTCATATCGTTGGAACTTTTGATCTACATGTCCACCAGGTCCTCTCTTAGCTCACTAGATGATATTTAAGAGGGATAATTTGAATTGTTGAAATTAATTTGAGAGAACGGTACATTAATGTGATTAATAGATAATTAGTTATGGATATGATCTATAATTAAATTGGAAAGTAATATTTGAATAAGATTCAAAGTAAGTAATTCAAGTGAATTAGATTCAAAGAAATTAGTTAATAGAGAGATTTTGCACATATACATAGATGTATATGATAATTAAATAAATACATTAAATTGAGTTTAATATATAAATAGTTATTTAATTATTATGGAAATTAAAATTAAATAAGTGTTATTTAATTGGGCTAATTAATTAAATAAGCATTATTTAATTAATTATAGAAAAGAAAAATTTTAGGAAAAGAGCTTGACCCTTCTTTATATAAAGATCTTCCTATGGCCCTTTGGGAACACATGCAACACGCAACACAATACCATATTGTTATTATGTATAATTTTTTCCCTAAGCCATAAAGAAAATCCTTTCCATTCTCCAAGACTTTTTTCTGTCTCCCTCTCCCATTAGTTGGATATCACTTATCTTTCTATTGGAATCCTAGAAAATAACGAGGTTACTCTCGTGGTAGTGTTCGAAATTGTTAAAGAAAATTTTTGTGATTAAGATCGTTGGAGGCTCATTCGTCGAAACTAGGAGAGGATTGTTCGTGGCACTTGAGAATCTACAAAGGTATTAATTGTTCTAATATTTTTCCTAAAGCATGCTAATTTACATGTTTATATTCTATTTTAATTCAATGATTATGTTTATGTAAAAATTGGATTGTTGGATACAAGAAATTTTAACAAAACGCATCCGTTGTGGGATTCGATCCTTCATTTGACCACATTCATATCTGGTCCTAAACAACCTGGAAATTACATAGATGTATACTTAGCTCCATTAGACGATGACTTGAGAAAATTATGGATTGAGGGGATTTCATGTTATGATGCATATAAAGAACAATTTTTTTGTCTTCAAAGCCATCTTATTGTGGACCATAAATGATTTCGAGCATATGAAAATTTATGCAGTAGTACCATAAAAGGATACCATGCATGTCTAATTTGTGGAGAACAAACGTCTTCTATTCAATTAAAACATGGAAAAAAGATGGTATACCTTGGACATTGCCAATTTCTACCTTGATAGAAAGGAGAAAAAGGCCTTCATTGGACAACAAGAATTTGAATTGGCACCAAATGTACTATACAGAGAGGAAGTATGGGCACAAACAAACAAGATTTAAAATGTAATGGGAAAAAAAGTAATGGAAAAAGAAATCGATTGAAGATCATTTAAATGGTTATTTGAAGAAAAAATCTATTTTTTTTAGCTAGACTATTGGAAATGTCTGCCAATAAGAAATTGTTTGAATGTAATGCATATTGAAAAAAACGTGTGCACAAATATCATTGACACATTACTTGATATTCTGGGAAAAAAATAGAAATAGATTAAATTGAGAGATTATTCAATATAATGAGGATAGTCAAGCAATTAAAGAGAGTACAAAAAGGATGCAAAGTTATATAGGGGTTTGTTTGTGGAATCAAATCCCTATCACATACCAATAATGGGAAGCGCATACCCTGGGATTTGAAGAAGAAAGTCTTTGAATGTATTGAGGTAAATGTTTTACATAATAGTACATTTATGTTGTTGTATATATATGATTTTAATTTGTTCATAATTTCAATATTATTATAGATGTCTTTTGAATTAGATCCACATTTGAAGCATTCTATATTACAATTAGTTGATAAGAAGTTCCGAACGTTCAAACATAAATTGACTCAAAAGTACATTATATCATTCAAAGACGATCCAACTTGTTTGGCCAATCCACCAAAAAAGTATTCCCATATAGAACATGCAGATTGGAATGCCTTCGTTCAACTCAGACTCTCAAACGAATTTGAGGTAACTTTTCTCTTTGAAGCTTTGATTTGCATAATGTTTTAAATTTTAATCACATGAATTTGAATTATTCTCGTTTTTAGACTCTAGGTAATTCGCAAAGAGAACGAAAATAAAAAATCAAATATAATGATTACATATCATGTTGATGGGGATAAATTGTTCTGTTAATCGTCATGCGTTGATGGTCATGCGTTAATATGAAGAATATGCATTATACGTTAATTGTGTATGTGATGACTATGCATCCTGTCACAAGTTTTCTTGCTCTCTCGCCAAGTATAATGAGATCGTAAGTTTCTCGGGAAGATCCAAGGTCGAACACGGGGACTTACAACTAAGTGATATTTGTAAAGTAATGTGTTTGAGGCGGAGAATAAAAATAAAAAGAAAGAAGTTTATTAACTATGCGATACTCCTACTCCTAGCTAAACAGACTAAGCAATTGAAGTTTGACTATGAGAATTGGTAGAGATGCGACAACTGTTAACACGTAATGAGATGCATGAAAAAGTAGGGTTGGAGGAGAAAATTTCACCATATCATTAAGTTTGGTCGCAAGGGTAATCTCAGCTCGCTATACTAACGCATCGCACATCTCTTAGTGGTCAGCCACATGTTTATATCTCTATAACGCATGGTTGCGTTGAGAATAAGATTATTCCTATCTTTAAGAACATGACTTACTTTGCTTAGTGAGTTCCACTACTTACCCTCTCGGCAGTTGGTTATAGTTACTCAGCTCATAGACAAGTATTGTGATAACCTCGCACTAAGCAAAGATGATTGACTCACTATACTTGTGCAATGCACACATCTCTATGCCGCATGATTGAGTATGTGTTAACTTTTGAAATCTACAGTTAACTCATTGCGATGAAAGTAAAAGATGATAAAGAAGAAGAGGATGATGAAAATGGTATTGAAGGAACTAAAGAGATGCATTGATTACAAAATGTATTGATGTTTTAAGCCAAAATGTAATACAATACAGAGGTAA
This sequence comes from Benincasa hispida, assembly GCF_027475165.1. Classification (NCBI taxonomy): domain Eukaryota; kingdom Viridiplantae; phylum Streptophyta; class Magnoliopsida; order Cucurbitales; family Cucurbitaceae; genus Benincasa; species Benincasa hispida. Next base: position 36,894,990 of record NC_143486.1, on the reverse strand, counting down.
GAGGAGAGGTGGAGGACTAAATGTCGGCAATCTCTTGCTTCCATCAGATGTATGTCTAAGTTGTCGGTGGTGGAATGGATGGATGGTGGAGTAGTATCTCTTGAGCTCTATTTCCAGCGAAGCTCCAGTCGTCAATCAGAAAGTATTGTGGGCATAAAGAACTTTCAAAGACTGTCTGCTCATGCTCTCGTCTATAATTAGAAGAATTTGCCTAAGACAGAGACCCGAATGCCTTGAATTTAGGCTCCAAAGCTCTATTTATAGAGCTCAAATGTCGAAAAAATTAGTAGTCCCGCTCTGATTAGCCACCATCACTGATGCAGTAAGTGAGAATGTCAACGTTGCATCATGATTAACAATCAGGAAGCACGTCAGAATATCTATTGTACGATTTCAGAAAGCTCGAGGCATGCGTTCATATTCATTTCTCATGAAGGATCAATGCATTCCCCCATTCTTTGCAATCATACTTCTATCATAGTTATAACTATATTTGTGGTAGTGCATGCGACCACTTTTCTTCATGAAGATCAACATATGTGATCGATTCCTGCTACAACTACAAAAATAGACATTTTGATGCAAAATAATGCATGATATAGGGTTAGCGGGGATTTTCAGTGCTGATCGACGCAAGCTCATTTTTCCACATGAATTCTTAGCAATATCAACACATATTTTGCTCATTAACCCTCATAATTCTAAGTAAAAGGCTGCAATAGCTTGTATTTCTACAAGCTACCACGTGTAAAGGGGCACAAATTTGACTGAAGAGTTTGTAAGTCTTTATTGATGTAGGACATTATCTTAGATTAAAGTTCTTTGCTTAAATAAAGTACATTAATCATTTTTTTTTGCTTACAAAAATCTATTGGAAAGTCTCTCAATCGTGTAGGTTTATGGCTTCATGCAAGAAAAAAAAAGAATAAGAAAATCAACGATTTTCTTTGAGTCCACACACAAAATTGCACACAAAATTATGAGTTTCATGATTAATAGCATATAATGCGGTTATATATGTATATATTTAAACAAAAATATATGACTTCATATACAACATAATAGGAAGAGATGGAAAAGACTCATAAAGGCCAGAATGTTTTGACTCAAGCATTAGGGACACCCAAACATGCTGGCCGAGTGCGTGGAGTTGGGGATTTTGTGTCACCCTCAACATATTTCAAAGTTGTGTGACTGAATGGAAGAATAGAACAAAATCAACCTTCAATAACCCCAAAAAATGAGAACACCCAAGAGCTTTTGCCACTAGTTGAATACAAAAATGAAAATACCCAAGAGCCATTGCCACCAGTTGAGTAAAAAAAATGAGGGTCTTGTTAAAGAAAAGAAGTTAGAAATTTCGAGCAAAGAGTTGAAAAGGAACAATTGCTTGTAGCTGGCCAAGAATCATACCCACCTTTAAATGGTAAAGCGTGTCAATTAGCTATAGGTTCACTTTCGAACATTGTTTCAATTGACATTGTGTTCGAATGTGTAGAGAATGAAAAGGTTAATGGATTTCCTTTAGGATAAGAAAACGTAAAGGTATTTATCGAATTCTCATTTGGAAATGACATGTCTATCCCAATTCCAGTCAAAAGTAAGATTGAAAAGATGCTTGAAGCTACTGGCATGTTGGTTGCATGGCCTCGTAGTCTTGCTCAATCCAGAAAAGACAATGTATGATTCTAAAAAAATAAAAATGTTTAAATATATGTTGCTATTAGATTAACATATATTCATGATTATAATTATCTTGATGTTTTATAGGACCCTAGACCATTTCGAATAATCAAACCCGATTTTCCTAGTAGTTCGTCTTTTTCTGCATGTATTAAATTTTTGTATAAATATGTTGGAAAACTACCTTGCATGATGCATTGAGGGGCCCTATCAGTGATTGAGTCTTCAGAATGAGGAAAATAGTTTTTCTTATGCCAGTGGATATCATACAACTGTGTGGAATGGAGGAAATTTCAAATTTATATTTATTAATCTATATTGGGTAAGTGACATATTTAATTATTTTATGTGTAAAGAGATAGGAGTATTGAATTTGTTCAATATGTATATATAGGTTTCTTTGGAAATATTTTGAAAGGTCAGAAGTCTTGAATACCTTCAAAGTAGACGACTCGAACAACTATGCACCTTGTATTGGGACACAAACCAATCGAGCAACTCTATCAATGGTGTTCTCAAATCAACCATGACAAATGGTGCTCATTCCATACAATCCTCGGTAAGAGTTTACATTACTGTATATTAGTTCGATTTTTATGTAGCTTTTGATAAGAACGTAATCATGTTCATTTTTAATCCTTTTGATAGGGGGTCATTAGATGTTGTATATTGTTAACGTACACACAAATACAACATATATTTTAGACTCACTACACTCTAGCAGGCTACTTGCGAGTCGAAAATCGATGTCATTAATTTGTCTTCAACCTAAAACAAAAAAAATATTTATAAATCACTAAAATCTACTTCTTATACTAACAAGTAGAATAAACGGAAAGTACGGGGTCAAACCACAGGGAGGTCAAGTTTTAATCTTCTCTTAAGCTAAAGTCGACGATGAAGAGCAGTAAAAATGGAGTTTTGATATTGGATAAAATGAAAACATGCAAGGAATTAAAATACAAGGGATAAATGTAAACTCGGATTGATCTATCTAATTTTTAGAGTCATTCAATGCAATTTCTATCCTCGATTTTTGAAACTTACACATACAACTAATTCATATATGCACAACTACTCGCTCGATGCGATCTAACTAGCCTCTACAAAGGTAGACAACTAGCAATAATCTAATCGAAAAAGCATCCTAATTATTAATTAAGGTCAGAAAGGCCATACCCCAACTAATCTACATGTTGCTAAAATCTACTGGATCCGATAGTGGCTATATAGAATTAAAACACATGCATTATGATTTAGGATTCAATTGTGTCCATTAATTGTCAAGAAAGCCATGTTCAATTAACTAATTTTATCTTCGTACCTAGCAATTCATGCATCCTAGGAATAGCCATCAAATGTGCAATTAACTAATGCTACTTAATTTATTTTTAGCTAGACATTCAGGTAAAAACGTGACGTAACTAAAAACCAATTAGCCATGCACGATTATACATGAACAGTCGACCTCACAATTATGCTTTTAAAAATTATAATGGATTCGAAGAAGTCAAAAGTTCAGCATGCAATTTATTCAAGAATACAAAATTCTCAAGAAATTAGCAAAGAAGTAAAACTCAAAAAACTAGATAGAAAATCGTTACTTCGATCAATCCATAGTCAAATTGAAGAAGAAGATACAATCCATCATTAAAATCCAAAAGAAAATAAAAAAACTAACCTAATGATACAAAAAAGATAAAAGAAGGGGAAGAACTAGTAGCTATTCCTCGGCTTCCATCAGATTTTGGATATTCCTTTTACGTAATCCGAAAAGAACACTTTTATACAATAGGTGTAGCGTAGCAATGCTAGTAAAATCGTTGCAATGCTCTTGTCGATCTAGCTTTCAAGCATTGGAGTGGCGTTGCAACGTTACTGTTATGCGTACGGATGTATTGGTGTTCTGTTAATCTTTGCAGTGTTGCAACGCTGCATGTATACAAGCCTATTACCTTACAACATTTCATTGGAGTTTCGAATGAGGGTTGCGATGCTCCGGTCAGGGGCATTTTGGTCACTTCTCTTCCTTTGAAGCTCGGATGCTCAAATCACCTCCAAATTTCTTCAAATTAACCTCATTTCTCTCCAAATGCTTGGTTCTACCTCTTCGGCACTCAATACCTACAAAATAGAATAATTAACATTAAAAATCTATTAACAAGCCTAAATTAAGCTAGGAATTATAACTCTTTTTGAAAGCTATCAAATCCCCCCAACATAATTCTTGCTCGTCCCAAACAAGGTAAAACAAAATCTAGACATGAATCATGTAATGCAAATGAGTGACTCGAATCTCAAAGCTAAAGATAAAAAACTCTTTACAAAGGTAGGATCATTCAAATACATGCACTAAATCAAGAAATTTAAAACTAATTCTCTATCCTCTAAGTGTATGTCTATTTAGCCAATCCTATGTAGGTCTATACTAGCCCGGAAAAGTTTTATACGATCCTCAACTCATTTTTCCCTACTCTAGCTCGAGGGATCAAGTATTAAGCTTCCTAAGCCCAAGGTGGCAATGTAAAACTTAAAGAAACCAAACTTTTATTCTAATTTTTTTCTTACTTTAGCTCAGAGGGAAACTACGGGTGTCATAGCCGCCTCAGGTTAATAACACCCCTAAGAAAAAAAAGTAACCCCCTTCAAAAATATCATACAAATTTACTTTTATTTTACAACGTGCTTGCCTTTTATTTAGCGTACAACAGGCTTTTACTTTACAAAATGAAAGTTTTGCAAAAACCTAAGCATGTGTTACTAAGCTGAACTTTAGTTACTTAACAACTATCACCTAGACATTTCGGGGTGACAATAAGCATATGGATCAAATAACCCAATCCTAAGCATTCAAAACAACAAATAAGATGCTTAAAATATGCAAGGGAATCAAGAAAAAATTTTAAATTTGGCCCAAAATCATGCATACATTTTGTGAATCCTAAACAGAGCGAATATAAAGTTATCTAAAACCTATCACAGAAAGTCATCATCACAATACATGCATCACAAAAATCATATTAGTAGCTCAACCACAAAGTCCGAGTTCAGGTGCTCAAGGACTTGCCAAACATGCATATATAACCACCATCCCCAAATTAAAACGATACATTGTCTCCAATGTATCTTTAATCTAAGCCCAAGAAAATAAAGAAAAGGGAACAAAAAACCTTTCTTGTAGTCATTTTCATGCACGGTATTTGAGGTGTGGAAGGGCCCACCTCTCAAAAGATGTTTCTTTATTCTTTTAGGGACCAAGGAGAGGAACCTAGAAAAGAAGAACAAAAAGAACTAAAAAAGAAAAGAAAACAAATAAAATTTATCATTTGCCTGCCTCTAGGAAGCACAGATTTTTAACGTCGGTTGCTCGATGTGACTTACCAAAAAAGTTCTCATATTTCTCGGGCTCTTTCTTCCTTGGATCCACAAATTTTCTCAATGGGAGCGAGCTTTTGAAGCAGTCAAGGGCTCTAGAGATATAAGTATTTTTTTTTCATTTTTGGAAATATAAATGCAGACTCAATTGACTTTACAAAAAATAAAGGCTTAGACTTGTGAGGTAAAGATGAGCAATGTTCAGAATTAAAGGGGAAGCTAAGGGAAAAAATAGGATGAGGTTTGGTAGCCTCTAACTCTTTTACCTGAGGCTCCCCGAAATGAAGCACAGGCTCATACTTAATCTCACAAACTTGTTCTTGCCATGGCAGAGAATAAACATCGTCATCATCATCGATCCAGGAGAATTTTTCAATAAGATCTGTCTCGATACCACTGATGATAGGAAGCTCTGAATGATTCTCCAATGTCAGCCCATAATTTGTAAAATGAGGGATAGGATAGACCTCAATTGGCATGAGGGCTTGAATCTCCATGTGAGACTCAATAGACTCCCGCTAACACTCAGAGGAACCATTAGCAAGTTCACACATTATAGAACTGAACATCTTACCTTGGTCTGAAGCTTGAGGAATCAGCTGCTCAAGTTGATGATCGATGCTAGTCGCTTCACTGCTCAGTTTGGTATGATCAGAAGATGGTTCCATCCAAGACTCTTCAAGTTTCCCAGTTGATTCAGTAATCTGAGCAACGAGGTCACTCAGATTCTAAAACTCAGCTCTAGCTTTGGATTCGAAATGGAAGCTATCCTGCTGGAAACTCGTGAATTCTTATTGACTAAAGGAGGGTTCTTGCACAAACTCACCAGAGGTGTTAGAAAGCTCCTTAACCAAATCTTCTAAAGACACATCTAAATTGGAGGAAGAGGATGTCTCGATGATGGAGTTTGGCTAGGAATCTCCCATGGAGGATAATAATCGCGCTCAGGACCACGCAAAACCTATAATTTCCTAATAGCCAAAACTTGAACAATAGAGGTTAGTTCAGATATTTGATTTCTAAGCTCATTAAATTCTCTTACCTCTTGTTTTGGTTGCTAAGCCGCTTGCTTCGCACAAAGCATGTTGCAAAATTGACAATTAAAGAACACAAAAAATGGAACGTAGAGTAGGGAAAGATCGACACACAGATATACGTGGTTCACTAACAGTGTATTGGCTACGTCCACGGGCAGAGGGAGAACAATATTATTTCGAGAGAATGTTTTCAGGATTACATAAAAAACGGCGCCTCTAGGTTAGAGAGTTTATATATCGCACTGATCTAAACAGATTCAAGGCATTCAACAAAGCACATAGTAGATATTCAAATCGTTTGCCATGATAAAACAAGTGGACACAAGAAAAGAAAAATATTTTTGGGTTTTTAAAGATTACATGTCAAATTCAATTAAAAGAGAGTGGCTTGCCTCCCCGACAAGGGCACCATTTTGTTTGTGAGTCGAAAATTGATGTCGTTAATTCAACTTCAACTTGAAACAAAAAAAATATTTATAAATCATTGAAACTTACTTCTTATATTAACAAGTAGCATAAGCAAGTACGGGGTCGAACCACATGGAGGCCAAGATTTAATCTTCTCTTAAGCTATGTTCGACTATGAAAAGTAGTAAAAACGGGGTTTTAGTTTTGAATAAAATGAAAACATGCAAGGAATTAAAATGCAAGGGATAAATGTAAACTATGATCGATTTATCTAGTTTCTAGAGTCATTCAATGCAATTTCTATCATCAATTTCTGAAACATAAACATGCAACTAATTTATGTATGCACAACTACTCACTCGATGCGATCTAACTAGCCTCTACAAAGGCGGACAACTAGCAAGAATCTAATCAAGAAATCATCCTAATTATTAATTAAGGTCGAAAAGGCCATACCTCAACTAATCTACATGTTTTTAAATTCTATTGGTTTCGATAGTGGCCATATAAAAGTAAAAACACATGCATCATGATTTAGGATTAAATTGTATTGATTAATTGTTAGGAAAACCATGTTCAATCAACCAATTTTATCTTCGAACCTACAATTCATGCATCCTAGGAATAGCCATCAAATGCACAATTAACTAATACTACCTAATTGATTTTTAGCTAGATATTCAGATAAGAATGCGAAGTAACTAAAAACCGATTAGCCATGCACGATTATACGTGAACAATTAACCTCACAATCATGCTTTTAGAAATTATAATGGATTCGAAGAAGACACAAATTCAACATGCAATTTATTTAAGAACACAAAAATCTCAAGAAATTAGCAAAGAATTAGAATTCCAAAAACTAGATAGAAAATCATTACCTCAAACATCCATAGATAAATCGAAGAGAAAGATTCAATCCATTGTTTACAATCCAAAAGAAAATAAAAATCTAACCTAAAAATATAAAAAAGATAAAGGAAGGGGAAGAAGCCACTCCTCGCCCTCTATCATATTTTGCATCCTCCTTCTACCTAATTCAGAAAGAACACTTTTATACAATAGGTACAGTGTTACAACACTAACAGGAGCATTGCAATCCTCTTCTTGATCCAACCCTCAAGTGTTGGAGCGGCATTGTAACGTTATTATGACGCTTGCTTGCGACGGGCGTTCATGCACGAACGCATTGGCGTTTCGTTAATAATCATAGCATTACAACACTAAGGGTAGTATTGTGATGTTGCCCTGTATACGAGCCTACTGTCTTACAACATTGCGTTAGAGCATTGAGTGAGGGTTGCGATGCTCTGGTTAGAAGCATTTTAGTCATGTCTTCTCCTTTGAAGTTTGGATGCTCAAATCACCTCCAAATTGCTTCAAGTTAACCCTGTTTCTCTCCAAATGCTCGGTTCCACCTCTTCCGCACTACCTACAAAATAGGATAATTAACATTAAAAATCTATTGACGATCCTAAACTAATCTAGGAGTTATAGCTCTTTTTTAGAGCTATCACAGGCTGGATGATCTAAAACATATTGTAAATATGTAAGTTTGTCAAATATTATATTACTATAATTAAATTTTCAATTCTTTAAGTTTGTTAAAAGGATTTCATTTGTTTTTTAATGTTCTTATCTATTATTTAGAGCAATGAAAATGTATATGGCTCAAAGTACCCATCAAATACAAAAAAGTGCTAATACATCATGGCTCCCCATAAAGGTAAATAAAATTGAGTAATAATCAATTAGCTATTATTACATGTAAAAAAATATTAATTATCGTTATTTAATTTTAAGGTCCAATGCCCTCGTTGAAAAGGTTGCGTGGAGTATGGATATTATGTGATGAGATTTATTGAGAAGGTTTACATCATCGAGATACAACTATCAAGTCCCTTATATGTCACTATTCTAACTTTTTACATATTACGAACTTAGTAATAATGAATTTATTGTAATATTTGTTATTTATTTTCTTTGATGTAGATTAATACTAAGAACCCTTTTACGCAAGAAGAACTCAATGAGATCTAAGTTGAGTGGGCGGAGCATATGTCTTAAGTTATTAATTGGTTATCAAACGATCCCTTAGGCCCCAATTTCAAAAACCAAATAGGGTCTTGAGTGATTATAGGTTTAATTTTAAAAAATAAAAATCAAAAATCAAAAGTTATCAAATAAGAGTATGGTTGGCAACAGGGCGGGGCAGGTCCGGGGATGCACTTTCCATCCTCGTCCCCGTGGGGATTTTTAATCCATGTCCTCGCCCTATTTCACATTTTGAGGAGTAGGGGTTGGGGTCAAAGAATCCCCATTCAGGGACCGAGTCCCCATGGGGAAAAATTCCCTATCTATTATTTTTTATTTTTTATTTTTGTTATTTAAAATCAATAATTTTTTTTTTGTATTTATATTGAAATGGTATACCTTTTAGGTAACAAGTTAGTATTATTATTGTTTTATTTATTTAAATCAATATTAAAAAATATTTTAACATTTCTTTACTTTAAAATTAAAAAAAAGGTTAAAAATTAATTATATTATGAAATGAAATAAAAAAAAGTAAAAGAAAAAAAACAAAAACAAGGTACTGTTATATATATATATATATATACACACACACACAAATAAATATATATATTAAAAAAGTTTAAAAAATTATTCGGAGCAGGGACGGGCAGGGATACCCTCTCCATCTCTGCCTTGTCCCCGGTTCAAGGACCCATTTTGGGTCAATGGTTTGACTCCATCCTTCATCAAATTGGGGATTCTCCACCTCGATTGGGGTAGGTACCTGGGGGGACTCAACCCCGCGAGGAATTTTACCAACCCTAAACGAGGGCTTGATCTTCAAATTTTGGTTTGAATTTTGAAAACAATACTTTTAAATTGTAGCTTACAAAATATACATACAAACAAATAAAATTAGTATTTATAAGGTTGATTTTCAAAAACCAAGAACCAAGGTCCCATTTAGTAGTCATTTAGTTTTTATTTTTTGAAAATTAAGCATAAAACACCTCTTCTACCTCTAAATTTCTTATTTTGTTATATATATTTTTTCCATTGTTTTAAAAAACAATGCCAAGTTTTGGAAACTGAAAAAAAAAAGTTTTAGAAGCTTGTTTTTCTTTTCAAAATTTGGTTTTGATTTAAACTCTTATACTCAAGAAAGATATAAACCATTGTAAAAAATTATAAGGACATAGATTTAATTTCGAAAATAAAAAATTAAAAACTAAGTTCTCGTATGATAATCATTTTGATTTTTAGTTTTTAATTTATGATTTTTGAAAATTTGTTTTTGGTTTCAGTTTTTTGAAAAGCAAAAACCATACACTTTTGGTTACTAATTTTAGTTTTCTGTTTCTTTAGAAACAAAAGACATGTTTGGTAATTACTTTTTGTTTTCTGTTTCTAAAAATTAAAACAAAAAATATTTTTAGTAATTATTTTTTTAGAAAAAATCAAATTAAGTTTTGATGACTTTTTAGTTTTATACTTCTTTTTTTTTTTTTTTTTATATATATATACAAAAATGAAATCGAACTTTTACAATAACTTTCTATCCAATATACATAGTTATAAAATTATTTCTTTATTTTTAATTTTTTTTCTAAAACAAATCATATTAATAAAAGCATTGGGAATATTTTTTATGCATGGACTAATCACAAGTTACATAAATAAAAATAACAAAAATAAACATATTGATGAAATATAAGAAAATAATTTCATTTAGAATGTAACAATGAAAACGATTAGTCTAAACCCAATAAATCTACATTGTTCAATGCATGTTGTTTCCTTAAGATAATTTATTTTCTATATAATACTTAATATACCATGAACAATCGTCTCCTAAGATAGGACGAATTACTAATATATGAATGCAATATTTCAATCGCATGACTTGACAAATATTATTATATATAAATAATGATAGTAATTATATATATATGAGATAAGAATTGGGGTAATAATTCTTTATGTTTTTGTGTTTTTAAACTAATAAAAAAAATCTCATATTTAAAAATTATTAGAAGCGACTCAAAATAATTACATTTTTGTTAGGAAAGATATATTCTTCCACTAAAAATGTATTCTTTACCAATAAATATATAAATAAATAAATACATAACCTTATCGAGAGTTATAATTTTCTAAATTTAAAATGCTAATAATAATGATAATTTTTATCCTATTTTCCAGCCGTCTTAACTTTGATGCTTTGCTAAATTTTAAAATAATAATTATAATAATTTTACTCATATATTTTCCAACCCTTTTAACTTTAAAATTTGAGTTGTTTTGAAAAAGCTAATAAACATGAGAATTAACGTGAAAATGAAGTGTATAATAAAAAAAAATATATATATTTTTAACATTGGTTTCCATTCAATTTTATATAAAAAGTGTAAAAAAAATGTTGTATCAAGTAGGATTTGAAAACAAGTTTGAAAGGTGTTTACCTATACCATTAGGTCAAAATACATTTGACCTAACCCGAGAAAGAGTAGTAGAAAAAAAAACCAGAAAAATTGTGTAGATCCTGGGGTTCAAACACAAGAAAGAAAGGTGAGGAATGCCTTTAAAAAAGATCTTTTTTCTTGTTTTCAAAATTCCTTACCAAATTTTAAAACCTTTTTAAAATTGAAAAATAGAAAACTCAGTTGACTACTAAATAGATTTGTTTTCTAAAAACAAAAAGATAAAAAATCGATTGATTATCAAACCGTTCTTAAATGATTATCAAATGAAATCGAAATGACTAGGTTTTTTTTTCTCTCCTAATGCAATCATCTAGGTGGAATTGGATATTAGATAAATAACAAATCAATGAGACTTTTCACCCACTAAACCAAACTTGACTACCAACCAAAATTTTGATGTAGCTTGTCCATTTAAAGTGATTGATTTTTCTTCTCTTTTTGCCTTTAGAAGCAACTTCCATTGTATCTTTAATTAGCACAACTTACACATCTTTCAGTAGTTGAAAATATGTGGCAGCCTTCTAATCATGAAGGGAAGATATAACATGATTGTAAATCCCATATTCTAGCATTAAAATATACCTTTCCATGACACATTTAAAAATAGGACTAAATTAATTTTAGGACCATGTACTATACGTATATAATGGTAAATAATAATAATAATAATAATATATGATATTATCTATTTTTTAAAATATAAGTTAATTCTAATTATTTTGCTTTTAGTCTCCCTCGAAATATCTCTTGTATCTATAAATTTCCATTTTATTAATCGTTCTAAGACTTTAGTTGGACTCAGAGTCCGAACATCAATAACAATAATTTTAAAAATGTAATTGAAAAATGGTTGACAGTTATTGAAAAGTGTATCTTATTCCACTTAATTTGGGCTCGTTGTATGATTTGTATGATTTTATATGTTTATTCTATGATTTTATAGATATTGAGCATTTAGGGAGTAGAATTGATAATGGAACTGAAATTGGATCAAAACGAACAAAAAAGGAGCTCCAAAAGCATTAACTCAACAAAAGAAGGAAAATTATGAAAATACCCTTAGAGTAGCGTCGTGCGCGGTGCCAAAACCCGAGATTGTGTAGAGGCAAGAGCGTTGCAATGCTGGTTGACATAGAAGACAGAATGGTTGGTTTCATGATAGCGTTGCGACACAACTACGATAGGACACATAAGACAGAATGGTTGATTTCAAGGTAGCTGATGCGACGCTACGAGCTTTGGCTGATGGAATAGATGCGTGCACACGATGGCGCTGTGATGCCCACCTGTTATTATTAAAAACTAAATTTTCCGATTTAGATTAAAGGATCTCGGGCTTGCAGCCTCCAACTCGAGTTTTCTCTAAACTTTTTTCACTCTCAATCTGCAATTTTGTTTTGTTAAACATTGAATTTGATCTTGACACACTATGAGCCGTTAGGTAAGTCCTTTTCTAGTTTAGGATAGAATTGAAACCCATGAATTTTGGTTGTGAGATTTGTTAAATGTTAATTGTTTGCTAGAATTTTATTGTTCTTGAATGCAATTTATATTATATGCATGGGAGAGTGAAGGACAAAAGCTTGTCGAAGCATTCAATTAATGAAATAAATTTCCATCTCTAAACCTAACTAGAACAATAATATCAGAAGGTTGGGTTGAATCCACAGGGAGCCTTTTCATTTCCCTAATTACGTTTCAAATTTCAGGTGACGGGCTGGTGGGGTTTGTGATTGAACTAGTGAAATGTAATTTCTTAGAATGTAAATTGCATATAATATAATGTAAAGATGCTAGAATTAAAATGGACGTAAGCGAGTACTAAAAAAGCCTAGTCTTGGTGTTCGGATACATCCAATTGATTAGATAATCATAGGACACTAAAGTAATCACTCATTCATTTAAGTGCTTAGCCAACTTGTCTGAAAATGCCGAGACAAGCACCCTTAAATGAACTTAATTTAGGTGTTTAATGGATTGGGTACGATAGCGCTCCATAAACGTCACACACTTGCATTACGATTAAGGGGAAACTAAGATGATCAGCGACTTGAATAGCGCAAGTTTAGTAATTGAATTCATTCTTGAACTAAACGGATCATGCATGATTGTAAACTAGACCATTGATATAATTACTAATGTTATTAATCCAAATTAGAAACGTATCATACTAGGAAAACTAATATACTTAAACATGTTATCAGTCGCAAATTAGCAAAAACAGGTTAATTACAGTAGAAACAAGGAAAGAAATAAAAAAAGATGAAGTAATTAGAGAATATCTGATGTAAAAGAGGAAAAGAACTATTTATATTAGGTTAATAGCGATGCGATACTCTATAGGAGCATTACGACATTGGACAAAAAATTCCAAGCTTCCAATAGCGTGGAGCAATGTTGCTTGATCTTTCTTCGTGTGAGCAACGTGCGACAATAAACAATTCATTAGCTACTACCTTGTAACATCGTGGAGAACTATCCATGAGGGTTGAAACACTGATCTCAGGGGAAATTTGGTCATTATTTCTTCAATTTGGTTAGTTTGATGGCCCTCTCTTAGTGCTGTCGTTTTTGTTAATCAAGCAAGATGTTTTCTACTCTATGACTATTGTTGTGCATAATTGTGTTCTTGCTTGTTGCACATCATTTCGTCGTGCAAGTTATTCATCTGTTGAATTGCAGCACTTTGAAGTAAATCACAGTCTTAGAGGGAACCTAAGCCATTGCTGCCAGAGAAGGGATTCTCAGTCTTAAACAAAGCCTAAGATTCAGCTTCGAAGAAGAAGTTCTCCATCTTACAGGATCCTAAGACTCATCAGTGAAGGGAGTTTGCTAACTTGAGAAAAGATATCATCGTGAGAGGATTCTCACTCATCTTTAAAGCCAAGGTGACCAACACTAATATTTTCAAACTTAGGGGGAGCCTAAGTTCACTTGAGAGGAAGTCTCACATCCAAGGGGAGCCTAGGTGTCTAATGGGTTGAGCTCTATGTGAATCACTATAATGGCCTTGTATTATAGATAAATATTGCGTTGTAAACTGCTTAACTCTTTAATATTAATGGATTATATTTCCTAGGCACACTTCCCCTCAGACATAGGTGTTTCAATAGCGAACTGAGTTACCAACTTTTGTGTATTTCTACTTATTTACTTGTGTTATATTTTTATTGTGTCAGTGGTTGTCAGTGCTTTTTATTTAACATTCGTATATCGAATGGCAAGTCATCCTATCATTTTTTCAATTGGTATCAGAGTGGATCATCTTTACTTCAGGCGTTTTGATCATGGACTGGATCAAAGAAGGTGGTTCTACCACTCATCCTTTGATTCTAGATGGGACAATTTTTTTGTAGTGGAAAGCTCGAATGACTGCCTTTTTGAAGTTAATTCAGTGTAAATCTTGGAAAGTTGTTGTAACTGGGTGGTCTCATCCTGCCATCAAGACTGACGATGGAAAAGAAATCTTGAAGCCAAAGTCCTAGTGGTCTGTTGAAGATGATGAAGCTTCGTTGGAGAATTATTGTGCCTTGAATACAATATTTAATTGTGTAAACCGCAACATATTCAAGCTATTTAATACTTCTATCTATTCTACGGAGACATGGACTATCTTATCAGTTTCTCATGAAGGAACTTCTAAAGTCAATATGTCAAGGTTGCAGTTGTTAACATCGAAGTTTGAGAGCCTTAGAATGCATGATGAAGAATCCAGAATTTAATGTTCGGTTGTTGGATATTGCAAATGTGTCATTTGCTCTTAGGGAAAAAATTTCTGAAGAAAAACTCGTCGGAGGTGCTTAAGTCACTATCTAAGATATTAGATATGAAAGTTACTTCCATTGATAAAGCTCAAGACATAACAAAGTTAAGAGTAGGTGAACTATTTGGCTCCTTGCTTATGTTTGAGATGTCCCTAGATGGAAAGACCAAGAAGAAGAATAAAGGTATTGCTCTTCAATCCTCAATTAAAGAGAGCCTTATTGATCCTGATAGAGAGTTAGATGATTTCCTCGTTGAATCTATAGAATTACTTTCAAAATAGTTTAACTGTATTTGTACTGTATGCATTACAAGTAAACTATAACAATTGTCTCAACATGATACAACGACTAATTCGAATGAAACAATGACCTTAAGCTACTATAATATGACAAAACTCTGGGATACTTGCTCTTAACTCAATTGAATATGAAATGAAATAAAGAGATAAGAGAACTTTACCAACTAGAATGAAATACTCCAAAATAAAGACATAAGTTGCTATTTAAAGGTTAATAACTTATAGTAATTCTCCATAAATAATAATAATAATAATATCAATAATAAATAAATACTGTAAAGTTGAGGAGCAAAATGAGGCACAATGGGAATACGAATATTGAAAAATATAATATTACCATAATAACTAAAGTAAATTAATCAAAATTATGAAATTATGAAAATAGGAATAATGGAAATAGGAAAATATATGAATTTTTCATCTTTCATTCTCACTACTATGTGCTCTTTTTCAAGAGCCACCAATTGCCACTATTTATAGATGATATGGTAAGTAGGAGGTGAAATTATATAAACACTAATGATGTGTAATTAAAAAAACACATAGAGAACATGTAGAATGACAATTGGATGATTGGAAAGTGATTTTTTTTATGACAATTGAACATTGGATATCTACTTTGTAATATATGTAATAATAAATAAATAAATAATTAATTAATTAAATTATGAAATTATATGTCAAAGATAACCGAGGTGAGTAGTTATTTGGTCGATCCAAACATAACTAATCAAATGGAAGTAACAACTGAATTAACTCACATGTTAAATTTGAAAGTTCAATTTGTAAATGAAGCATCATGGATTTTGATACTTTAATCAATTTGATTGTTTGACATTAAATGTAATGCCCAGACCTAGGACTTTTAACCATTTCTTAACCATATATTTTTATATCCTCAAGATTCCTATCATTCAGTTGTGATGTAGGTTCACTTATGTATCCTATTTTGGTTCGTCTTCAAACCACATTTTATTGAGAGAGATTCCACTCTCATACTATACATAATGTTTCAAGTCAAAGATTCGACATATATTTTAGGTCGGGAGCATTATATTAAACAAAAAAAATTAGGTGTAACAATGATTTTAATAAGTATATTAAATTCATCAATGTTTTACTTTTTTCACAAAATTCCAATAACCTTCACCAATAAGTATTTCATGAGCTAACATGTAAGTTGAAACACAAGCACAATTACAGGATAATGATTAGGTGTAAGCTTAGATTGCATTTAATCCCATGCATTTCTCCCTTGTTACATAGTAACAAAACAAAAAATCAATTTTTTTAAAAAATAAATTTGCCACATGGTAAAATTTTATTGGACAACAATCTAGGGTACATAAATATAGATGCAGCCTAGACAGTACGCAAATCTTTTTTCAATTACAAATGGGTTCCTATACCATTTGAAAGTCTTTAACTCGATCACAAACAAACAAATAAACAAAGTTAAATTACAAATTTAATTCCACAACGGTTAGTTTTGTGTCTATTTGATCTTTAAACTATAAATGGTGTTCTTATATATATATATATATATATATATATATATATCACTTCTAAACATTCAGTTTTTTTTTTTTTTATCTAATTGTTGGGGTTAGTGCCCTAAATCTCATAGTTCTCATTGTTTGTAAATTTTGTATATGAATTATTTATTTAATAAAATAAATTGCTATTTTATTTAACATTTAGATTGCATTAACTTAATCCAATAAACTAAGATACAAGGTTATTTTATGTAATTTAAACATGTTTATGGTTGAAATACATGTGGATCATGTTTAAGTAATAACCTAAATGGTTTATAATATATGGATAAGGTTGGGTGCCTTATCTTGGTGACACTATAGATACGAATCATTTTGTAATTGTTACAAGAGTTGTAAAATGTTACAAATGATCTGATCTTAATCGTTCATGTGGAGACATGCGAGTGTAGGTATCCTATATAAAGAGTTTGTATAAGACCGGATCGCGAAATGATTAGTCTCGTCTCTTTATAACGTTGTTGATTAAAGAAATTAACATTTCATAAGATGACAATAGATGACTCGACCTTAATCCTAAATGAGTTATGAACTCCTATTCATGAGGGCAGTCCTTGATCTATATGAGTGTGGCTAGATTTGTCAACTCAATAAGCATACGATTTTAGGGATTTGTCCGAGTAGGGAGCTAGGAACATAGTTACACAAGATAAAATTTACTCATTCTCATCTTTAGGGTAAGTAGATGAATTGCTTTCTTAAAGGCTGTTGATTCCGAGTCTTGAACATTAAGACCCCACCCTCTCACTTGCTCGAGAGGGATTAGTTCATAGTTCGATTCACAAAAATATATCTACAGTGCGAATAGTGTAGCTGTGGATTTTTAGTGGGGTGGCCTGCACTTAATGAATATTGATTAATTTAATTAAAAAGTTTAACTAATTAATCCTATATCAAATTTGTAAGACCATAAGGTCCCTTACTAGCTCACTAAGGGTAAAATAAGAATCAATTAATTTTTTTTATTAATTTAAATTATTCAAATTAAATAAGAAATTTTTCCTTATAAAATAAGGAACAAATTGGATAATCTGTTTTTTGAGTTTTCAAATTGAATTAAATTGGCAGGTATGTTTACCTTCCTCTATGGAATTTTGTTCCTTGACTAATTAGTCTCTACACTTTTTAAAAAATGTTTAATAGATCCTTAAACTTTCAATTTTGTATCCAATAAATATTTGAATTTTTAATTTTGTATCTAATAAATCCTTGTTCTATTTAACATTTTTTAAAATTCATAAATCTTTTTCTAGGTCTCTAAAATTGAAAGTTTAGTCCTCACTTGGTAACAATTTTTTCTATTTGTGAAAATTATGATTGTTCGGTTCTAATTTTTTAATTATAGTTTTCACATTTCTTAAAGAAACATTGAATCCACAGTTAAATTAAAAAATAAAAAATAAATTAAACAATTTTTTCCTGCTCTCATAACTTGGGTTATTTTTCAAATGTGTGTTTATAAAAGTAATCATAGACAATCATTTTTAAAAAGTAAAGGCAATTATGGCATATTTTTTAAAGGAATTCCTTTAGTCATTGATTGGCTTGATAGTAATAATCAGTTCATTTTAACCTTTCGCACTAATTATCGATTTGAATTATTTGTACTTGATTGGTACATTTTCAAATTTAAAATATTTTTAAATGAAAAAATAGAATATTTATTACAATAAATTGGAATGTTTGGAACTTAAAACTACTAATTGAAATTAAAAGAAATTAAAATTTTAAGATTGCAATCCATTAATCAAAACGGTAAATTTCATCAATACATCATCGATTTATGATAAAGAGGGCCAAACCTCTTGTCCACGATTTAAATGTTTTAAAATTTATTATATT
Source organism: Benincasa hispida (assembly GCF_027475165.1). Classification (NCBI taxonomy): domain Eukaryota; kingdom Viridiplantae; phylum Streptophyta; class Magnoliopsida; order Cucurbitales; family Cucurbitaceae; genus Benincasa; species Benincasa hispida. The sequence goes on along the minus strand of NC_143486.1, from coordinate 36,876,527 downwards.
TAGATTAGTCAACACATTAACAGTTCTATTTATTTAAAAAATTGGGCTTCACCTCTATTGATGGCGAAATATAAAAATTAAGGGGTAATATTGTCATCAATCTCATTCCCATTAATTATTACCTGGATCCACACATCTTTTTTCCTAATTTTTCGTCATTTACCATTTCTCTCAAAATCTATATCAATTATCAGCATCGATAATCAGTAATTAATTTTATAAATAACAATGTTTTTGTTATCCTTCATTTCTCTCTAGATTCATACTCATATCCATATTAATAATTTATGGGACTCGAGGTCTCCTCAACTTTATGCTCTCTCTATATATAATTGACATAGTAGCAAAACCATTAGTTAGCCCAATAGTAGATTTGCCTTCCAGCCCCCTCTAGACCCAAATTCAAAATTCAAGCCCCCTAAATCTGCCATTGGATATGGATATCCATAATTTAATAAGTTGATATTTTTCTCTTTCTATCCATCATTTTTGATCTCGAGATCCATACCCATATCCATATCTATACCCATATCCATACCCATATAAATAATCTATATTCATATCGTCGATATATACATAATTAAGAAGTTATAATTTTCCTTTTATCTGTTATTTTTGCTATGTCTTATTTACAAGAATGATAATCAATTTAGCATTTTTATTTTTTATTTTTATGCATAATTTCTAGCCTCTTTTTTTTTTTTTTTTTTTTTTTTTTTACATATTTGCGTGTATAATATTTTTTTTCCTGTTGGGAATCCCAAATTGAAAGAACTCAGGGTTATAAAATAGATGAGTTACTCCTTCAATTGCCAATTGGTTTTGAGATTATGATATATTGTGAACCCAAAAGACATACTATCTTCAAAGGACAAAGACACATCTCGTTCATCTCGAATCAACTTGCTCTTATGATTGTCCTCACTCATATAGCCATGATCATATCTTTTTCCTAATCAATGCGTGATTTTGTTTACACTCTTAACCCACAACCGTATCGTATTCACAATAAATTTTATTAAATCAAACTTGTTCTTATATTCATTTGGAGAAAGTTTAAGTTTTCAGAGTAAAATTAAAATTATAACCACACAAACATTCACCAAATAAAATAAACTTAAAGTAAACGAAGAATAAAACTCCATTCTCCAATCCACTTGAGTTCATCATAATTAATCTTTGAAAGTGGTCTTAATCTTTGCAGCTATATTAGTCCATTTCTGTAAAGTAAGATATTATCTTTTCCTTTAGCCATTTTTGGAAAGAAAAATTTATTTAACCATCTTTAAAGTCATTTGTCCAATATTCCAATTTTTTTAGCTTACTCAAATAAACTCTTATCTATTTCGAAAAAGATGGGTGCAATCAAAGATGTATGAAATTATATATTGTTAGAGAAAAAAATTAAAGAGGGAAATGATGGTGATGATGCATGATTGATTTGCATGCATGGAAAATAGAAGGGGTAGGTTAGGATATATCACAATCTTGAGCAATATAACCAAGGCCAATGGGGACCCATTCTTCTTCCATCATGGGAGACATACATTTCTTCTTTGTCCTTTCCTTTTTACCCACTACCCCAATTTCTCACACATCACATTGAGAGATATAGACTAGTGAGAGAGATAGAGACTTGGAAAAGACACACTATGCCAATAGAGTTTTTTTTTTTTTTTTTTTTTAAGAAAGAATAATTCTTCTATATGGGCACTTTCCTCCTCAAATCTCAAAAGCTTTAGATGCATGGTAAAATTTTCATTTTTTTTTTCCTTTTCTAAACTCTATCTCACCCACATTATTGTTCCAACTTAAGTGTGATAGTTTTTTTTCTAAAAAAAGTTTAACATATGGTGGGAATTCAAACATTTGACTTAAAGATCCATACGATAAATATTATGTGAATTGAGCTAGAGAAACTGTTATACTCTATGAAGCACATATACTTCATGTGCGGCAAAGAATTTGTATCAGACACGTATCAGATACCGATACTTCCAGATACTTTCCAGATACGTATCTGACACACGATTTGATGTATCTATCTCTATGCATATTTTTTTTTTTTAAATAAAAAAGACAAACAACTCATCTAATCTTTCCCAATCTAAAACTAGGCAACCTATTTAAAAAGCTCACTACTTGAGTTCAAAACTAAAAGTAAAAAAAATAAATAATAGACCAAACTCTAGACTAGAATCATCTAATCTTCATCTTCACATTTGAGTCCCCACAAAGTCCACCAAAATATAAACCATTTGGATATCTTCAACAATTCAATGAAGAAGTTCTTCGTTTATCTTCATATTTCTCCCTCTAATCTTCTTCTTCTTCTTCTTTACAATATGAATCATTTTTCTTTGCATTTTATTAATTACTGTACTTCAAAATCTTAGATGTTGCTTTTTTCTGTATTATATTTCAGTATTTGTATTTTATTTTGTGTTATTGTTATTAACTTCTATGTTAAATTTATCTATATCCTAGATTTTTTTTTAAAGAAAAAGAAAATGTATCTTCAACGTATCAGTGTTCTCACTTTTAGAAATATATATATATATGAAAAATATATATAAAAAAATGGTGCATCCTTAGATATATCTGTATCTTAATTTTATAAAAATTGACGAATCATCGTATCCCATCGTATCCGTATCGTGTAGTCGTATCTATGTCTGTGCTTCATAGGTTATACTATTTTGAGAGAGACAATTATAAGACGTAAAAGCTTAGAGAAATAAGAGCAATATGTTTTTACCCTTTTTAAAAAGTGAGATAGTTTAAAAGGTTAAAAGCATTTTAACCTCGACCAGAGAAAGTAAAATATCCGAATTTGTTGTACTTAGAGGGAGAGAAAAAGTCCCATTAGGGTTTTTTTTAAAAAAAAAAAAAAAAAAAAAATAATTCGGACATTATTTAATATCTTTTGCTTTTGATGGTTGATGGAGAGAATACGCTGCCTTGCTTTTCCTTCCTTTCTTTATTACTTTCATTGTTTTTTTCCTCTCTCTCTCCTTTTCCTTTGTCCGACCAAATTTCTTTGCCCTCAACTCTCCCTTTTCCCACATCTAGTAAATAAATAAATAAATAAAAACTCAAGTATTATATTATTTTATGTGTTCATCAATATTATAATATAAATTTTATCTCGAGTAAAAACTCAAATTTAACCACTTTCACGAGAAGTTACTAATATCTTCACCATCTTGGAGTTGATAGTAGAAGTTATGTCAGTTAAATTATGTTTTTATTGACCAATTTAGGTTAGAGTGTTTTATAGTACAACTCTGGAGGTGGGAGATCGAACCTCTAACTTTTAGAGAGAAGGTACATACCAATTATCATTGATCTAAGTAGTTAAGGTTAAAATTAATGTAAATAATTATGTTACGACTAATATCTATTTTCTGACACTAAGTGAACCAATTAAACTTTGCTCTAATATAAATTTGATAAGTTTCAAAATATCATATATCCCTCATCTTTTTTTAATAACTTAAAAGTCATATTTAATAATCATTTTATTTTTTGTATTTTTATTTTAAATTAAACTTACAATCATTATTCCTATTTAAAGTTTTCTGACCCTATTATCTACTTTTTAAACATATTGTCAAAAACCAAACGACATTTGGAAAACAAAATGGTTATAAACTTAGGTTCAATTGTTATAGATTTTTAATTTGGTTGGTGTTGGTTCGATTTCAATTGCTAAAATTGTGTGATATGTCGTCGTAACCATTTTTATTTTTATAAATTTTAGAATATGAAAGGAATTAGCTTTTAATGAGTAGTACAAGAAAGTATACTATCCAAAAAAAAAAAAAGTAATTTAAAATAAAATTGGCATGCTCGTATCATTGAATATTTTTTACTACTCACCCTTAATTTTGGAGCGTGTGATTCGATATTAGAGTATATGTCTTAGAGTAGTTAAACTATACTCATATTAGCACCTTATTATTTAGTTGTCATAGTTTATTGTATGTCACAATGTGTCAAGTTGTCACTCATTAATCTAATTATTAAGTTGCATCAAATTTAGGCAATGATATATATGGGTATAAGAAATTGTTATTAGAATAAAAATCGAAAATTCATGACCTAATTTAACATTTTATAATTTAGGGACTTAACATTAAAATATTGATATGATTAAAGTTATAGTAATCCATTAACATTTTTAAAGAATCAACGTAGTTAAAACTTCTCTAATCTATCAACTTAAACTTTTGAGGTTAATATTTGATTTAACATAATATCAGCAAAGACTTAAGAACTCATATGTTCAAACCCTTGAAATGTTATTAACCTAGTTTTTCTGCAAATTTCCAAGCTTGAAGAAGTGTTGAACTAATGATATAATTAAATTTAGCATAACCTATATATAAGTTGAAGCTTTTGGATTTAATGATGATTTAGAATTTAATTTACCAACTCAAATCATAAAAAATTAAAGAAAAATTGTACTAAATGGCCGACATGTGAGTATCTAGTTCTGAAAAATATCGTTTTTTAATTTACTGAAATATGACCATCGATTTTTTTATTAGGTTCTTCCATATTTACCTCATGACATTGTATTTCTACTGCGGGAGTGTATACATAGATTCTCCCCTTATTTTTAGGTGGTCTATGAATAAACTTCATGGTTTGAAAACTTAAAGTTATGTCTTTTAAATTCGTTATCGAAATTTCAATATCTTAGGTCTAGATTAACATATTTTACTTTTGACTACTTTTTAGAATTTTAACTAAATACGGTAATTTCACCAATCACTGTTTGATAATCTCGTTATTGGATTGATATTCTCAAAATGTATCCAAACATAAGATACTTAATCGATTTTATATATTAAAGTTTACAAATTGATTTGTGCCCTCCCCTATATAATTCGAGTATCGGATTGTGATCGTAATACTTTTGTAAAGCTTTTTAGCCAAAATGTCGTCCTATACATTATGAAATTGCACAGGGGAATAGTGACATGGGGTTAGAATTAGCTTTAACAAAGTTTGGAGGGGACGTGATCTACCTTAAGATCAATAGAGGATTCAAGCGATTATACATACACACCGACCCTCGTGTTTTTCAGCTCTAATTTGATTGGGAAAAAAATAGGTATAGGAGCTTTATTGTTCTACGTAGTACGAATGCATCATATTTGCTTAGAATTACCATGTATTTGTTGGGAAAACCCTCGTCACTGGTAACGTAGGAATAAGCAACAAAAATTAAGAAATTAAAAGAAATACATAAATAAGAAACACAAGAATTTACGTAGAAAACTCCAAATACGGAGGAAAAACCGCAACCATAAAAAATAAATCCACTATGTGGAAATCTTTTACAATTTGACAGAATAATTATCTCTCTGATTCTAATTACTAGATCATTTTCTCAAAACTTTTGTACTACTCACACACTATTTTCTCCACTCTCAAACTAGAGAATACATAAAGAGAATTTAACTAGAGTTAACGCACCAAAACTAGTATTTCTAATTTGGACAATTTGAAAACAAAGTCACATGCTTCTTTTATAGCGCGCTTGGAGCTCAATATTTTCTTAACCTTTTCGATGCTAGAAACCTACTTTTATAATATTTTGCCGAAACTAAACAAATTCCACATTGACAATATTTTGAAGAGTCATAGCTTTTACTTCATCTATTGTCTTTACCAACAACCATAAATCTCAAGTCATATAATTATAACCTACTTCACCATAAAGAGTAGATCACTTGGTCTCACCTTCCAGAGTTTTCTTTTCCGTCACATGTCAATAGTCCTTGCTGAAATATATGGTACAACTTGCACTTACTTGGATCATCCAGAAGTTCTTCCACCATATATCTTGCATAATCATTGAGCCAATGCCTATGGGTAAACTTTTAGCACCTCAAACATCCTATCCTCTATCATACTAAAGCCAACATACCACAAGGATGAATTACATCTTTCTCCATATGAAGTCAATGTCTCTCTTGACGACACACACAAAAGTACTTTATGTTTGCATTGTTCTTGTTCTTGACTTCTAAAATGAATGTTGCCTTCTTACTAGCAATCCAATTGTATTGACAAATCTATCAAGTAGAATTACATGTTTCATTCCTCCCCTTGGGCCCCAAAAAAAACCATAAAAAAATGTTGTTATTTTTTGTTGATAAAAAATTTGCCCCATTTGAATACAGTTGTTCATACTTGTGGAAGGAGGTTATCACATCAATGTTTTGAGTAAGATCATTGGGTAGGAAAAAATTTCAACCTTGGGAAGGTAAACCTTTTTAATATTGTTATTAATGTCAATGTGTTGGGTTGAATTGTTAAATGCATATTTGTTTTCTTACTGGGTGTTGCAACAAATGAAGTGGTAAAAGCCATAGAGCAAGTGATTGACATATAAGATTTTCTTTGTAGGGTGAGTGGAAAAACTTGATTGCAATGTACCTTAGTGCTTGCTTCTTTGTAGATTGTACTTAGTTTCTTGTAAAACCTTTACCATTGTTTTGTTTTTTGTTTTTTTTGTTTTTTTTGTTTTTTTTTGTTTTTACTTAGGCCATGTTTAACCCAGGTGAAAGGTAATCCATTAATGGTAATGTAAAAAGTGATCTCAGTTGATTACTTTTATTGTTGTACGTTTACCTATGTTTCGTAAACGTAATGAGTTGTGGGACCCACTTTGAAATTGTAATCAAATCGTGTAATCTAATTGAGGAATGGAGGGTGCTCAATCTGATTGTGGTTGAAAATTACGTGGGACCCACTACCTTTACCATTACCGTTACAGATATTGTTTTTGTAACAGTATGAAAATTATGAATATGTCACATTTATTATTACCTTTACCTTTATTGTTATTGTTATCATTACTGTTAGGGTCAAGCAGTAAAGATAATGATAATGATAACAGTAAAATATGATAGATTCATAATTCTAGATAAACTCAGGGAGACTCTCTATAGACCTTGGAAATTTTCTTTCCATTCCGAGATAAAGCTTTTATATATCTCGATCAAAAGCAATCCAATTACATTTTTTGTTCAGGCCTATTACGATTCATCCATCAATCAAATCTCATTTTGATTACACCAATTCTCATTACAGATAGTAAACGTGGCCATAATTTCTTTGTAAAAATCTTATCAATTATAGGCATTTCTGTGACATTTAACAAACTGACATGAGATGTATTTAATTGTCAATGTAAAAGTGTCATACTATGCGCTTTGTTCACAATAGAAAGGTGTTGTCATATGATATTTGTTGACTTAAAAGCGTTGTTATATGGTCTAGATCTTCTTGACAATAAAAAGTGATACCGTTAACTTTCTTGTAACAATGCAAAAATGTCATTGTGTATGCTTTACAGACATTGTCATCATTACTCATAGTTGTACAAAAGTATCAAAATTTTGATTCAGTTAATAATAATGATAACTAGTCATAGTACACATAACAAGAGACAGTTTATAATTGTTAGCAATGGTTTATTGTGGAAAATAAGATACGATCATTAAAAAGCTAATTATGCATAATATTATTTTTGAAAATGTCATAAATACTCTTACCTTGATGTGCAATACAACGACTGAAAATAACTATCACGAATATTAGTTGCAGCAATTTTTACATGTCATCGACTCCCAGTTTTCTCTTAGCAGTCGTCAATACTCTTACCTTGTTGTGATACATGTAATATAAACAAAAGTATAGTTCTTGAACTAAGCAAAGAGTAAAATTCAATCAACTACAACAAAATGTAAATATTAGTTCAACTACTCAATCCACCATAAAAATAAAAAAGAATGTACTCATACAAGAAAAATTCCAAAACAAGAAATTTATAAAGCAAAAAGAGTATGAGAAACCCCTAATATGCATTACAATCTTTGTTTTCGTGCCGTGGTACACCATGGTCCCAAGCCTCAAATATCTTTTTTGGCTCCAAAGAATGTCTCTTTAACCCTCTAGAATGAACAAGAATCGAAATGGGAACATTTCTCAATGGCTTCTCAAAAATTAAATGAAAAAACAAAATATGTTGTCAATCCTACTTAGCATTGATACACTAGGGGCAGCATCTCAACTTTGTTCCATAACTTATACCAAATTAAAATAACCCTTAGAAAACACACATGCCCCTTTTCTCATATTTCGATCAAAATTTGTAATGTGAAGACACTATAGAGAACATCTCAACACTATTCTCGTAGGAGCAATGACTTTGTTGTAGCATTTTACCTTTTCGGGATTCCTAAATGCATCATTCATAGATATGACTATTGCTCCTAATTGTTTCTTTTGACTCTAAAGATCCCGCAATCTCATATGAATTATTGTGTAGGTCTTAATTGCTCGTTTTCTATAAAATAGCAAGATAAACACATGAAGCACTAAATTAAATCCTAAAACTATGAATAGTTGACATTTTGTATGCTATCAATGGTCTAAACCAAAATTTTAATGGTTGTTTAGAGTGCGAGGCACGCTCTAGGAGGTGAGGTTTTGATTGGAAATATTTTAGCTTTCTTTACAAGTTAAGAGAAAGAAGAAACAAACACTAAATAAAAATATAAAAGAAGAAGAGAGGATTGCAAATTTTGATGACTTAAATATGTTGTATAAGTCAAAGAAAGATTTCTTGAGGAACCGTCCAAACAACAAAAAGCCACCACAAATTTTCCACTTTTTTTTTTCTCTTTTTTCTTTTTTCTTTTTTGTATGTTCTTCCTCCCATTCACCTTTTCCTTTTCAGATTCTATATCTGATTTTTCTTTTTTATTATAAAATTACAACGACACCCAACACTTTTTTTCTGACCATAATACCCCTCTCCAATTTTGTCTATTCCTTTTCTTCTACCATGCTAGGACTTTATGGGGCTAGTCATTAGTCAATCAAAGTGTTGTTGATCAAATGCATGCTAACAATATTTTCATTTCAAAATTATGAAACCCTTTTGGTTGTATATATTCTAATAATAGTCTAAAAGCTAGGTGTTTTGCTTCTCAAGGTAGACATCTCCCCCATTATCTAGGGCTTTTATGGAAGTAAATTATTAAATCTAACAAGTCCATTGTAATCGTATTAATGTACTTTTTTTAGTATAATAATTGTAAGGGTGTAGAATTCAACCTCTAACCTCTTGGATCGAAGTATATGTCAATACTATTAAGCTAAATTCACTTTGAATGGTAAGAACATATATTTCTCTTTTACTCTATCAATTAATAACTCTCTAAATGGACTTCGATATAAGATAATTCGCCATTCTTATTAGAATATTTGAATTATATGCATTGCTTGCATTTTCTACTTATTTTTTTAATATGTACTCTCATATATCCACCTCAATTGCTTGTTATTTCTAGTAAGTATATGACATGATGTGATCATAGCTAGTTTTGTGATAGGTATGCGTAGGTATTTGTTAGTAAAATTAAACAAAGGCATAACTCTATAAATAAAACACATTTTCTTTTTACACGTCCTTATTGTGATAACAATTTTTATAGATGACCTAGATAAATATTTGTTTATAAATATATTCAAACTCCTTACCTTAAAAGGAATAATTGTATGGATACATCTGAAGATGGACTATTACACATATAAAAATGAATTAAAATATTTAAAAAATAAGAAAAATTTATCATATGGTAAAATATGATCGGACAATTTATTGTCCGAGATGCACCGAAGTTTTTTCTTACCCTAAATATTTATCGGTCTTTACTTTTCATATCTTGTAGTGACACATGATATGTTTAGAGACAATGTGGCTAGGCTATAGCTTAGCAAAGTAGCCCCACACAAAAACATGGTATTTACAAAGGACATTATAGTAATTTCACTCCATCCCATTTAAAGCATCTTCCATATACATACTTAAATGTCAAGTTTTTTTTTTTTTTTTTTTTTTTTTTTTTGTTATTCTTCTTAGGTTCTTAGACAATTACAAATGTGTATGGAATTTCAAAACCCTCTTTTCCCCATTAACTTTTATTGAAGCTTCTTCACCCTACCCCCTCTCTCTCTCTCTCTTTTCTCCTCTCTTTGTATTTGTGTTTCAATCTAGCTATTACCAACTTCTCTCTCTTCTATTTTTTTTTTTTTTTGCTCTGTCTCTCTCTTCCTTCTTAGGTGTGTTTGCTGGTTCATGGATATTGAACCCTTGTGGGGTGTTGGGGGGTGGTTTCTTGTCTTAAATTGCATGGCAACTGCTACACTAAAACCATCTTCATCATCTCACTTTCTCCCACCAAAATCTTCCATTCTCTTTCTCTCTCTCTTCTTCTTCTTTCTCCTCCTTCTAACCCTCATTTCCTCTCCTCATCCTCTTTCCCCTCCTTCCATGGCTCTCGACCGCCACCGCCTTCTCTCCGCCTCCTCCTCCGTATTCCATCCAAAGAAATCTCGACCTCGAACCTCCCCCCCTACGGCCGGAGAGTTCGGAGCTGAAGCCCATGAAGTTCCTAGTGGTCCAAACCCTATATCCAACTAATGGAATGAAAGCAAAGCAAAGGAAAGAACAAAAAAAAGAAACATTTGCAGAGGTTTGATGTTTTTGTGTTTGTTTAATTGTCGCTGCTGATGTTGTGTCTTTATTTTTTAGTTTTTTCTTTTTTTTTTTTACTTTTTGTTGGGTTTATTTTAATTAATTGTATAGCGACAAATATACTGCAGCGTTCATCTTCTTCTTCTTTTTCTTCTTTTTCTTTTTTCCTATTTGTATGTAATAGCCTCTATTTCTTGCATATATAGAAGGTGATGGTTTGGATATTAATTATAATTGGATTAAACTCATATATTAGAGATTTTTGAGAGTTTAATTTCTTGTATGTGTTTTTCATTGAGCATATATTAAACGAATAAATTTATCCCCTTTTTTTATTACCCTAAATATGTTTGAGTTGAGTAGTAATTTAATATGAAATTAAAGGATATGTGTAGATTGGTTTTCGAAAATTCAAAAACCCAATTCTTAAGATAATTATTTTAAATGGTAAAATTACTGAAAATATATTTTCAAGTCTAATAAAATGTTTTTGTCTATCGGTGTTAAATCGCGAAAGATATCTATCACTGACATTAATGTCTATCGCGGCCTATCATTGATAGATAGTAAAATTTTACTATATTTATAAAGATGTTGACTCATTTTCCTTTATTTCAAAATAATTCAAAGTCTTATAATGTTTGTAGTTCAGTTTCTCTTGTTCATAAGTTTGTGTCAAGTATATTGAATCTTAGAGAATATATTAGTTACCCAACGCTGATTTAGGAGGAATGTTGTGAGTTCAAATGCCTATAATTTTATTTTCTAAAATTGATATAACTAACTCGTGCATTTTTATTCTTGGAAATCAAATTAATTTTCAAGCCTAGAAAAGTGTATTAAAAAGGAATTTATGCAAGAGTTTTGATTTCAAATCTCTACATCTTTTGATTTTTATTTTTGAAAATTAAACCTATTTTATCCATATTTCTTACACCAACTTGCATCTTTCTTAAGTAGAATGATTGAATTCTTAGCTAAATTCTTAAAACAAAAACTACTTTTTCTAGTTCTCAAAATTTGGTTTCGTTTTTTAAACCGCTCGTGAAAAGTAGATAATAAAGGAAGAAATTTAGAGGTGAAAATAGTGTCCATAGACTTAATTTTCAAAACCAAAAACCAAAAAACAAAATGACTATCCAATGAGACCCACAATATTACAATTCAGGTTGGTTGAACTTTAAATGATATTAAATTTTGATGTATTTTTGCTTCAAAATTAAATCAATTGACTTTTTCAAAATGGTATTAAATTTTAAAAAATTAATTACCATACCCTTATTAATTGCCACTAATAGTCGATAAAATAGGTCTCGTAGTCAGAATAAATGGACAATAGCTCCCTTAAAGAAAGAGAGCATGAGTGTCGAAATACATAGGCAATGATTAATTGAGTGTAGCCTATACTTATTTCTATACCGTTCTCATTTATCACACAACAGAAAAAATAACAATTCATTTTTTTTTTCGAAAAAGAATTATTTACTAGTGATAAATTTTAAATATTGAACAACTAGTAAGGTGTACAAAGATAGTTAATTTTTCAAAACATATTATATAACTAAAATCCACTGTAACCAATTAACTCGTGTTTTTGTTATATATAAGAATGAAAACCATTATATTAAAAGTATACATATATGTATATGTATGAAAGATTATTGAAAAATATTAGAGCATATAATATAGAAGGGGAAGTATTAAAATGTGAAATTATTTTTTGGTAAAGAAGAATATAAAGCAGTGAAGGAGAGGAACAGCAGCACTGACAAAGAGCAGAGAGAGAGGACCCCCTTTGTTTTTGCCATAGAAATTATTTGTACAGCTTTGGGGACTTTGGCTTTTGTCCTCTCTCAAACACATTATCCAATAAAGTTGATTATTGATACCACAATCAATAATGTAATATAGTTTTTTATATTTCTAGAGAGAGAATAGATGATGTGAGAGAAACTAATGAGACCCAATAAGCCTATGATTTGATAATAATGAGGATATCATTTCACTGTTTGAAATAACTTGTCTCCAATCATAAACCTTATCATACTCTTACCTAATTCTTACACACTATTTTTTCCTTTTTGTTCTGTAATATTATTACTATTATCACAAATATCCATATATACCCATTTTTTACCTCTCACACTTTAAACTTCAAATTATTAATTGTATCGATTTAAATCTTAAATTTTTTATTGAATTTTTTAAAAAAATTATTAATGTCATGTACTCAAGTGTAATTGCAAATATAGCAACTAAGCCCAAAGTATTAATAAATATAGCATAATGCATAAAAATGTTAAATATAGCAAAATTTAGATAGTCTATTAGTGATAGACTATAAAAATCGTAGGAGTCTATCGACTATCAGTGATAGACCATGTCGTTGGTAGAATTCTATCAACGTAAACCGTATTATTGATAGACTTTTCTATATTTACAATTTTTTTAAATGTTGTTATACTCTTAGTTATTATCATTAAAAGAGATATCCATCACAATTACACTATAATCGAATAGATAGTAGATGTTTTTCATTAAATTTGAATAATTTTTCATATGATCATCGTGTCCATTTTTTATTTACTTACTTATTTATTTATTTGTTATGTTGAGTTGATTTAAATAGAATCAAGTGAAAATAACTACAAAATACTAACAAAAAGTTTAGGATTTAAATTCATATCCGTATGAATTATGGAGTATAAAATTAATGTTTGCCCTTAGTATTACTCAGAACAGATTACTAAAAGTTTGACTAATTACTAGTTACCATATGTTGAGGTTGGCAATATTATTATTGAGGTTCTCTCTCACAATTCAAACCTAATGTGAAACAACTTTGAGAAAAAACAAACCTTCTTCTTCATGGGCCTTCACAAAGGCAAATTATTCTTGACCTCAATATTTTCTCTGCTATTTTTTGGCATCTCTACCTGAAAAAGAATGATTTGTATCTTCAAAGATTCTCAAAAAGCTCAAAAGCTACATTTGGGGGAATATTATTCATCTCTTCTCGATCTTCTAAGTCCTCTCTCTTTGCTGATTATTATCCTCCTTGTATTACATTATAACTCTCACTTGTATGTTTCTTACATACTAATTACCTAACAATTTTAAATATAGTTTTTAAATCTTATTTTGGTCCTTCAACTTTTAAAAAACGGTCTATTTTAGTCCTTGGACATTTAAAAAGTGGTGACTTTGGTGTTCGGAAAAACCTCTCACTTTTACCATAGGAATAAGTAGAAAAATAATAGAGAGATTAAAAAAAAAAAAAAAAACAAAAAACTGGAAACACAAGAATTTATGTGGAAACTTCCAACTCGGAGAAAAACCATAGCCCATTAGAAAGAAATCCACTATGTGAAAAAATATTACAATCATACAAAACAATTCTCTCTCCTGATTCTAATTACAAGAGCACTCTCTCAAAGCTTTTATACTACTCACATCCTTTTCCCACTCTCAAACTAGAGAATACATAAAGGGAATTTAACTAGAGTTAGTACATTCAAGCTTAAAGTGTTTTTAACTGGGACGACTTGAAACTAGAGGCATAGACTCCTTTTATAGGCTTGGAGCTCATCCCTATTCTTTAATTTAACCGATATGGAACAAACACTTCTAATATTTTGCGAAAATCCAACATTTGGTTTATGCTATTATGATTCTGTTAACTCTTAAACATAATGGTGAGATAACTTGTATTTTTGGATGACTAGGCTACCAAATAAGTTAGCCACACTTAAAAATCTAGAGTTTCAATTTTGAATTAGGTAGTAAACTGATTTTCTATAAGAAATCTCAAAAGTCATTTTGCGTTCAAGATTTCACTTCACCTTTATGGTGCTCATGCTAAATGTAATTTCTTCCTTAAAAAGATTTCATCCTCACATAGTTAACATAATTTTAACTACAAGGACTAAAATAAATATTTTCTAAAAGTTCAGGGACTAAAACGGACATTTTAAAAAGTTTATGGACCAAAATAGAATAAGATCCAAAGTTTAAGAATCAAAATAGAATTTCAACTTTTTATTTTTCAACAAAATTGTTTGGTCCCAAAGTTTGATACTAAAATACTAATTACTTCATTTTGACCATATAAAATTGTAGATTTTTTTTTTTGTTTCGTTTGCAGTTTCCAAAAAAGCTTTGTTTTCACTTTAAGTTTAATGAAAGTTTTATTTTAATAATTTTAATAAATTTTTTCTAAAAAGTATTCATGTAACAAAAATAATATTTGACTTAAGAGTGCCTATTCCATACATTATTTAATAATTAAGTAAATGAAAAACATATATATTTCACATTTCTGTTCAATAATTTATAAAAGAATTAACAAGCATTAAAATGAATTCATATAGTCTAAAGAATTTTTAAAAAATAAGTACGAAAAGTTGAATATTAAGAAAAGTATTTTAAAATGCAAGAACAAATTTGTGGGTTTTTTGTTACGTCATTATATCCACAAAAGTGACATCCACTCAGTCAATGTTGCATTCATTTAACCATATAAAGAATTGCAAAGGCAAAAAAAAACACTACTGATACTTTTTTGTACCACTTTGTTTTTTCTTTTCTTTTTTGGTTCTGAATAATTGGATGTTTAGAAAGATTTTTAAGTGGTAAGCATGATACTAAAATTATAAATTATTTAGGGTTTTATTTAATTATTTCACCCTTTGAATTTGGCAAGACACATTTAAAAGTTGTTTGGATGGTAATCCATTTTTGTTTTGATGTCTAAAGATACAATCATATAAAAAAGAAAAAGAAAATCTTCCATGCTTTTGTTTTTAAAAAAGAAAAAACCAAATGTTTGTATATTAATATAGATGGATTTTTTTTTTCTAAAACAAACATGAAATTTAGTATTTTTCTCCTTAAAAATAGGGTTGATCACAAGAGAAATAGCAAAATATGAGGTTCCATTTTGAAAAATCGTAAAAAGATTTTAGAATTAAAAAAAATGGTAAAATAGTTTTTTGAGATGATTAATTAATAAATATCCCCCAAATGACAAACAAAAATGCATCATATATAAACCAGTCTAGAATGTTGGAATAACATTCACCTACAGAAAAAAGATGGCTAACACCAAAACCTTGAAATAGTGAGATTACATGGAAAAGATCCAACTATTAGTTTGAAATCAACCATTTACATTTTGTTATATTCATAACTAAACATATAAATCATTCTATATATATATGATCAAAATAGAGAGTTGAATGTATGAAAAACTACTGAGGTTGAGAGCTTATTTGCCTTTTATTTGCCTCGTAATTTCTCTAAGAATCAGTAGTCACATTTCCTCTCGTGGATGTAGGTAGCTTTTGCTGAACCACATCAAAACCTTGATGCTCTTCTCCTTTCTCATCTTGCATGCTTGTTTCTATATTTCTATCTCTCAATTTCTACCTTCACTTGCTTCTTCCCTACTGCTGTAAAAAAAAAAAAATCGCCATTGAAGGAAAACTTGAGAGAGGGGTATTTTTGTTTCAAATGAACAGACTAAAGCAAATTGATTGAGAGAAAAGATTTCACCTTACATGTTGCCACTTCAAAACCACGTGGCCTTCTTTAGATCACATAATGCAGCATAGTGTGATTTCTCTCGATTTGGATAAACATTTCTTCTACTTAGGCCTCAGTAGAAATTGGAAAAGTCCAACAAATTGGTATGAGAGCATGCAAGAACAAATCAAGAAATTCAAGAATTTTAAAGAAAGTAAAGCTTGGAGCTTAAAAAAATGTAGAGAAGAAAGACTATGGTAGTCGCAAGGTATGATATTGAGAAATTTTATGGCAAAGAAGATTTCAGTCGATGGAAGGCCAAAATCAGGGCTGTTTTGGGGCAACAGTAAGCTCGTAAAGCTTTAGAAGATCCCTCTAAATTCTTTACTACTGTGATAGCATATGATAGAGAGGACATACAGTTAATTGCACATGGGACTCTTGTTTTGAACCTCTTAGATAGTGTGTTTCGACAGGTAATTGATCAATATACTGCTTTTAAAATGTGGTCAAAGTTAAATGAATTGTATGAGTCAAAATATCTACCTAATAAAATGTTCTTGAGGGAAAGATTTTTTACATTCAAAATGAATCCATCCAAAACCTTAATTGAAAACCTAGATAAGTTTAAAATGGTCACAACAAAATTCAAAACTTAAGATTATACAATACGGGCAGATAATGAAGCCTTTGTGCTTCGCAATTCACTTCCCGAGGTGTATATGGATGTGAAAATAGCTTTAAAATATGGAAGAGATTCAGTCACCATATATATCATCATTTTTGCTCTTAAAGTTAAAGAAGTGGAGCTACTATCTAATAAAGAAGAAAAACCAAGTGTTGAAGGTCAATTTGTGAAAAGAAAAACTAAGCATCGCAATAAAGAAAAAGACAAACAAGCTTCCACATATGAGAATAGGGAAAAATCCAAAATTAGATGCAAATATTGCAAGAAAGTAGGGCATCTAATCAAGGAGTACAGGACCTTAAAGTGGAAAAGTGAGCAAAAGAATAAAAATCAAAATCAGAAAGGTCAATAAAAAAATTCATGTGAAGCTTAGTAGGGGAAGACTGTTTCTTCTACTCAGATGCCTTAGTTACCTCTAACCAAATAGTAAAACATGAAAACCTAGCAAAGAGCCTTGATTGGTTTCTAGACTCAAGGTGTTCTTTCCACATGACGCCTAATAAAGACTGGTTTAATACCTACATGAAAATGGATGGAGGTTCAGTCTACATGGATAACAATAACTCATGTCCTGTGATTGGCATTGGCTTAATCCCTCTAAAACTAAAAGATGGGTCAGTAAAACTACTCAGAAATGCTAGACATGTGCCCAAATTGAAAAGGAATCTAATTTCATTAGGCATGCTTGACTCAATAGGCTGCGAATACAAAGGGAAAGAAGGCTACATTAGTGTTAAGTTTAGAAAGATTCCAAATTAGTGTTAAAGGAAATCAAGAAAAATGGTGTTTATGTAGTTCAAGGTGTTTAGATAATGTAATTAGTTTTGGTGTTGCCCACATTAGTGCTAAAGGTCTTCAAGCTCTAGCTGATCAAGGAATCCTACCTAAAAAGGTTCATCAAGATCTATCTTTCTGTGAGCACTGTGTAATTGGGAGGCTACAAGGTGAAGTTTTGTTAAAGCTCAACATACAACCAAAGGAATCTTTGACTATGTATACTCAGATTTATGGGGTTCTTCACCATTTCCATCTCTAAGTGGTGCCTGGTACTTCCTAACTTTCATTGATGATTTCTCTAGGAAGGACTGGATATATTTTCTTTAAACAGAAGACTTAGTTTTTGAGAAATTTAAAGAATAAAAAATAATGGTTGAAAAATAGTCAAGCTCTCAAATTAAATGCCTTAGAATAGATAATGGGCTTGAGCTTTGTATAAAGGAGTTCAATGTTTTTTGCAAGCAGCATGGAATTCTCTGACATAGAATAATGAGGTATACACCTCAACAAGGGTAGCAGAGAGGTTGGACAAGACTATACTAGAAAGAGTAAGAAGCCTCTTATCAGATGCCATACTACCAAAGAAATTCTAGGCTGAAGCAGCCTTCTATATAGTCTATACTCTTAACAGATGCCCCCATGCATCTCTAGACCTCCTTACTCCTAAATAGAAGTGGCCCAAGCACCCTCATAACCTAAGCAACCTAAGGGTTTTTGGGTGCATTGGTGTTGTTCACCAGAATAAAGGGAAATTGAATGCTCAAGCTATCAAATCCATATTTTTGGGGTTCACTGAAGGTGTAAAAGGGTTCAGAGTATGACATCTTATTGAAAGGAACTGCATGACTAGCAGAGATGTCATTTTCAGGGAAAATGAAATGTTTATGCAAAAAACTAATGTCCCTAAACAAATACCTCAAGAGTTGAGTGATAAAATTAAGGTGGAGCACTCACTCATTCCTAATTCAGCTTCCTCAAGCTAAAATCCTAAAAATACTAGTGGTATGATGTCTCAACATGAAGTAGAAGAAGAACCATTGAATTTAAGCAAGAGAGTTGAGACCTCATAAACAACTCCTTAGCTAGAGATAGGCAAAGGAAAACTATAGTAGCACCTACAAGGTATGAAGTTGATTATGTAAACCTAGCATTGAATGCATAAGAGGAAGTGAGAGACCTAAAACCATCCACGTTTGAAAAAGCTATAAGTTATACTAATGCAAGAAGCTGGATAGAAGCTATGAATGAAAAGATTGAATCCCTAAAGAAGAATGAAACTTGGCACTTAGTACCTATCCCTAAGGGCTGTCAACCTATTGTCGAAAGATCACTCACCTTTGAAGACCGAAATTCTTCACGTTCCTCTCGAATTGACAAAATCTTCGAATTCCCTTCGAACTCTCAAAAAAAAAAAAAAAAAAAAAAAAACACAGCAGAAAATTTCCAAATCTCGAACATAATCACATGTAAACCTCGGTATTCTCGAAGGACAGAGAATCAGTGAGAGTTTTGTGGGCTTCAAGATTAACTTGTAGGGGATCAAATTCTAACTTTTGAGAGAGTAACACACACGTATTTATATTAGAATGCAATGGGGAGATGAAAGATTCAACCCTTCCCATTTCTATATGTTAGATGAGAGAATAATGGGAGGAGGGGAAAATGATCAAATAACTCCCTTTCCTAATGACAAAATTATTTAATTAAACAAAATTAATTTTTCTTTAATTAATTAATTAATTTTACATACATACATACATACATACATATATACATATATATATATATATCATTAAAAAAATATATGTTATATCTAATATAACACATAACCTATAGTTTATATTATATCACATATAATATAACCTATGATTTAATATCCTCTCATTCAACCTATAGTTTTTAATATGAATCAAATTCATATTAATATGTTTCAAATATTTATTTTCTCTCAAGTAAAACTTTATATTATTATATCTCATATAAATAGTTTTTATATTAATTATATCTTATATAATTAATTCCCTTCATTAATTTGAACAATTCAAATTAATCCAAATTAATTCAATTATCTTTAATCGCAATTGAGCTAACGAAGAAACCTTATGGACCTATAGATTGAAGCTCCAATGGTACTTGACTAATTAATTAAACTCTTTAATTGAATTAATCAACTTCCATTAACCGACGGTCACTTCACTAAAGACCAACAACTACACTATTTGCATTATAGATAAATTTCTGTGTCTATTGGATATAACCAATCAACAGTGTGTGGACCTTTCACAAATTGCTCGTAAGTACAACTAGACTAAAAATTATTGTTTTGCGCCTATAGTTATATCTAACTCCGATCCCTCTAACGAACAATAAGTTATAGTCCAACTATAACCGAACTCCTCTAAGGCTAGGAGAGGGTGTGGTGCCAAATTGTTCAAGCTCTGGAATTAGCCTTTAAGAGAGCAATTTCTCTACTTATCCTAACAATAGAGAATGAGTGAATTCCTTCTTGTGTAGCTATATTACCAGCTCCCCTATCAGACGAATCCCTTAAATGGTAGGCATATTGAGTCAGCGAAACTAGCAACTCTCACCCATACAAATCAAAAGACCGCCTTCATAGGTAGGAGCTCACAACTCACTCAGGATTCAGGTCAAGTCACCTATAGTCATCCTAGTGAAATGTAAGTCTCTTCTAGCAATCGTGTTATACAGAGAGACTATTCATTTTGTGGTCTGGTCTTATTTAAACTTTTTGTATAGAATACCCCTACTCACATGTCTCCACATGAATGATCAGGATTAGATCATTTATAGCACTTTACAATAATTGTAACAACTACAAAGCAGACCATATTCGTAGTGTCACCAGGATAAAGTACCCAACCTTATCTATCTACTACAAACTGTTTAGTTTACCAGTTAAACAAGATCCACCTATATGTCTCCACATACATGTTTAAGTTACAAAAGATAACTGTGAATCTTAGTTGATTTTTTTTTGTGAGTTAATGCAACTAAATGTCGAATAAAATGTCTTGTATTTTATTAGATAAAGAAAAAGTTTGTACAATTCAATTACAAACTACAAGACCACAAGATGTAGAGTATAAACCCCAACAAGTAGACTACTACTGCCTACTTAAAAAGTCCATCTATGCACTAAAGCAATCCTCAAGGTGCTGAAATAAAAGGTTCGATGAGTTTGTGTAGAAAATTGGTTTCTTAAAAAGCCCTTATGGTAGCAGTGTTTATATCAATCCTAAATCATTTACCAATTTTGTCTATCTTCTATTATATGTGGATGACATGCAATCAGGAAGCTCTCAAGAAGAGTTGAAACAAGTAAAAAGACCTCCTAAAGTTACCGTTTGAAATGAAAGACATAGGTTGTGAAAAAAGAATACTTGGCATAGATATAGAAAGAAACATAAAGGAGCAAAAATTATGGATCATCAAGCCAAGTATTGTGACAAATTAATTCAAAAATTTCATATGAATTAAGCAAAGACAATAAACATACCCTTTGCTCAATATTTCAAACTATCAGTAGAGAATTCACCAAAAGAAATAGATCATGAACATAAAAAAAAAATTAATGTCTACAGTGCCCTACTCCCAAGCAGTAGGAAGTCTCATATATTTGACGATCTAAAGGATCAGAAAAGCTTATGAAACTAGTTTGGTCAGTAGATACATGACCAACCCTAGCAAGAGATATTGGGAGGCCACCAAGTGGATTTTGAGGTATCTAAAGGATACAAAAGAAGCTAGACTTCTACACTAACAAAGCATTGACTCAAACCTTGAGCTATTTGGCTTTGTTGACTCAGTTTATGTGGGGGACCTCGATAAGAGAAGGTCCCTGTTAGGACATATTTGTTTATGTGTTCTTCTTCTCCTTTCTCATTTTACATGCTTGTTTCTGCATCTCTATCTCACAATTTCGGCCTTCATTTCCTTCTTCCCTGCTATTGTAAGAAGAATCGCCATTGAAGGAAAACTTGAAAGAGAGAGGTATTTTTGTTTCAAAGGAATGTTGATCAAATTGAAACAAATTGATTGAGAGAAAAGATTTCACCTTACGTATTGAGTGATCATAGTTTCTTCAGGAGAAATTTTTAAGTCTCTTATTTTGAGTTATGCCAGTTTTAAACATCTCTATGTTATGGAGGGCATTTGTTGCTAACGGTCTTAGCATATACAAATTAATTTTCTAGTTGACCTGAACATACATCAACACCATTTTTCGAAATAAACAATTATTAATAGAAAAATTTAGTTGATAATTACATTCAAGCAAAGACTTTATAGAAATTAAGTTCCTCTTTAACTCGAGAACTACATATACATCATTCAAAATCATAAACCTATTTTGTAAAGTCAACTACAGACCACCCACTGTCATAGTTGAGATGACGTGCCCGGTTCCAACTCGCATCGTCATTTCACCAGCATCAAGCTGCCGCTAGGAACTAAAACCCATGAAATGAAGAACAAACATGGTTAATGGCCTCAGAGTCAATAATCATGGCATAATTTGAAGGAACTCTTATACAAGAGTACCTTTGAGCGGAAGCGGATTTTTCCAAAAGCATTGTGATAGAATTACCACATTTACATTCAAACAAACAGATATGCATCAAACTACTAAATTACCGGCATGCTTTCCGATAAAACAACACGAGAACAAGAGAAGTTACCAGTTAAAGACTCTCTTCAGCAAAAATCTCACTCTATCCACGAACGGATGCTCTAGCTCATGCTGGAATGACAAGCTATTGTTCATCAACAGTCCGGTCATGTACCACGAACGGCCTACACACAAACAGACGAAGAATGGGGATGACACCACTACTTGGAACCCTTAGTATTCTCGGAGTGAGAATCCAAATAGTGGACTCTGTTCGGATTTGGTAGAGGGGAAGAGGAAAAGAGATCATATACAACGATCAAACAAGTAGAAGAAAGGCGAGTTTATCGTATAGACAAGATGCTTGATCGTTTAGGTGAGGTATACGATCATGTAGGAAAAGGTAAGTAATCGTCTATATGATCGTTAAGTAAAAGCTCGGCGCTAAGCGATCGTTTAGAAAAAGGTAAGCGATCATTTAGTAAGAAGCGCGCGCGTGTAAGCGATTGGGTAGTAAAAAATGAGCTATCATATAATCTCTCAATTCACTAAGCGATTGAATGAAAACACTTCATGAGCAATTAACCTTGTGTTTTGCAAAATGAAAACAATTTTCATTTTATTCTTCAATTATGAAAACCGAATGGAACTGTCCACTAACACATGGTTACAGAGAAAACGGCAGCCAGTTATCTCATAATTGCCAAATTAATAAATGATAAATATAATCATATTATATTCACTAACCTATAGTTTAATATCATATATTAACCATAGTGTTTTCTCCTCCACTAGATATAAATCATATTTATATCCAATTTTCTCTAATTAATGTATCTCATACATAAAGTCAATTATATCATATATAATTAACTAGTTCAATCATATCATATATAATCGAACTTCGCTTGTCAATTTGAACATTTCAAACTGACCCAAAAACTGATTCTCAACTTGTATCCAAGCTACAAAGGGGACCTTATAGACCTATAGCTCCAAGCTCCAACGGTACGTGAATAGCTGATTAAACTCTTTAGCCACGAGATCTACAATCTGTTAACTGCCAAGCATTCCACTAAAGACAGAGAGTTGAACTTTTCTTACCACAGATATATTTCTGTGTCCATTGGATATAACCAATCAATAGTACGATAACCTTTCACAGATGCTCGTAAGTACGGTTGGGCCAATTTACTGTTTTGCCCCTATAGTTACATCTTACTTCTTAAGTACCACCGATCCCTCTAATGAATAATACAACATAATCCCACAATGTATGAACACCTCTCGGGCCATGAGAAGGTGTGTGACGCAACATCGTTCAAGCCCCGGGATCAGTTCTTAAGGGAGCAATCTATCTACCTGCTTTGGGGAAGGAGTGAATTCCATCTTGTGTAGTTGAGTTCCCATCTCCCAAATAAGATAAATCCCCAAAATGGTAGGTTTGAGTCGGCGACTTGGCTACTCACACCTATGCAAATCAAAGAACCGCCATCAATGGCAGGAGTTCCCAACACACTCAGGATTGAGGTCATGTGACCTATGATCATCCTACTGAAGTGAAGTCTCTGTCATGAACGACATTATATAATGAGACATTAACACTTAGTGGTCAGGTCTTATACAAACTCTTTGTATAAGAGGCCCCTTCTCGCATGCCCTTCCACGAATGATTAGGATCAGACCATCTGTAGCAAGTCACAACACTTGTAACTATTCTACAAAGCGGGTCGCATCCATAGCGTTACCAGGATAAGGTTTCCCTCCCATATCCATATACTACAGACCATTTTGGTTATCAATTAAGACATGATCCACTTGTATGTCACCACATGCTTGCTTAAGTTACATAATGACGACCAAGGATTTTAGTTTATTGGTTTTTTGGTAAAGTAAATAAAATATCCAATGTGCAATATATTATACATCACAAACGTTCGTACAAACTGTGTTTACAAACTACAGGACACGAGACTTTAGGGCATCATCCCCATCTCCCACTTTTCCTAAAACGAGTGGGGTGTATATAAAACTAGTACAAAACAATAAACCAGGGCACTAAGGCCCAGTACAAGAAAATCTCCCACTTGCCCTAGTCAAGCCCGGGCAGTCTTGTAGACCCATGCTCTGAAGGTGACCCTCAAACACTGTAGCTGTGAGAGCCTTCAGAAACGGGTCAGCAACATTGTGCTCCAAAGCGATTTTCATGATGATCATGTCTCCTCGATGCACTATCTCGTAGACCCATGGATTGTTTGTCGCACTTGTGACTCCTAGGTTCCTTGAAGTTTGCGACAACACCACTATTGTCACAATAGAGAGTGATGGGCCTAGACATATCTGGAACAACTTCCAGCTCTGTCAGGAACTTCTTGAGCTAGACGGCCTCCTTAACAGCTTCGCAAGCCACTACTACTCGGCCTCCATTGCAGAGTTGCCGATGCACTCCTACTTAGTGCTTTGCCACACTACAGTTCCTCCGCTAAGAGTAAACACTAACCCTGAAGTGGACTTGCGAGAGTCCTTATTAGTTTGAAAGTCTGAATCCGTG
Organism: Benincasa hispida; assembly: GCF_027475165.1. Lineage (NCBI taxonomy): Eukaryota > Viridiplantae > Streptophyta > Magnoliopsida > Cucurbitales > Cucurbitaceae > Benincasa > Benincasa hispida. Next base: position 36,851,794 of record NC_143486.1, on the reverse strand, counting down.
TATCCACTAAGCATTAAATCCCTAGATCCATACGATTTGATCCATACACGAGCATGTAGTCCCTCATTCTCGGAAGATACTTGAGGATGTTCTTAACTACGGTCCAGTGACCTTGGCCTAGGTTAGACTGATACCTACTGACTATTCCCACAGTGTAGCAGATGTCTGGCCTAGTACAGAGCATGGCATACATCAAACTACCAACGACAGATGCATATGGCACCTGTCTTATCTCCTCAACCTCTTCAGGCGTCTTAGGAAACGTCCTTAGACAAAGTGACTCCATGCCTGAATGACAGTAGGCCTCTTTTGGAGTCCTTCATCGAGTACTTGAGCAACATTTTGTCAATGTACGATGCCTAAGACAGTGCTAGCACTTTTTTCTAACGATCCCAAAAGATATGTATACCCAGAACAAATTGAGCCTCTCTCAAATCTTTCATTTGAAATTGGGTCACTAGCCAGTTCTTAATTGCAGTCAGTAGACCTACATCATTCCCAATGAGTAGGATATCATCTAGATACAACACTAAGAAAACTATTGAACCATTGAGGATCTTCTTGTAGACACAAGGTTCATCAATGTTTTGGTCAAAGCCATACAATTTAATCGCAGTATCAAACCGAATGTTCCAAGATCAAGACGCGTGTTTCAGCCCATAAATGGACCGATTCAGTTTGCAAACTTTTTGCTCTTGACCTTGGGTAATGAATCCCTCGGGTTGCACCATGTAAATGGACTCCTCAAGATTGCCATCCAGAAAGGCTGTTTTGACATCCATTTGCTAGATCTCATAATTATAATAAGCGACAATGGACAGAAGGATGCGCATCGACTTTAAAATGGCAACAGGCGAAAAAGTCTCCTCATAGTCGACTCCCTAGGTATAACCCTTTGCCACAAGTCGAGCCTTAAAGGTTTGCACCTTTCCATCAACATCTCGTTTCCTTTTATAGATCCATTTACAACCTATAGGACTTACCCCATCAGGTTGATCTATAAGATCCCATACTAAGTTGAAGTACATCGACTCCATCTCGAGATCCATGGCTTTGACCCATTCATCCTGGTCAACATCCTCCATTTCCTTCTGATAAGACAACGGATCCTCAACGTCGCCATCTGCCACCATAGCTAGGATTTTTGCGAAACCCAGGTAGCAAACGGGTGGGTTCGCAACCCTCCCACTCCGTCTAGGTTCCCTTAACTCTTGAGGTGGAACCGACCTACTAGATAAACTGTCATCAACAACTCTTGCTGATGAAGCAGGCCCTTCACAACTCTTGTTGAAGTTTCAGTAGTTTTGTTGGAAAGCTCATGTAACACGACTTTACTACGTGGACTGTGCTCCCTAATATGATCCTCCTCCAGGAAAGTAGCGTTTCGTAGAAACAAACACCCTATTTTCTGAAGGATCATAAAAATAACCCCTACGTGTACCTTTGGGGTAGCCTACAAAGAGGCATAACCTCGACCGTGGTTCCAACTTCTTGGGATTTGCCTCAAGCAGATGTGCTGAGAAACCCCATATGCGGAAGTGACGTAAACTAGCTTTATGCCCGTTCCACAACTCCATAGGTGTTCTCGAAACACTCTTGGAAGGAACACAGTTGAGTATGTATACCGTAGTCTCCACTGCGAAATCCAAAAATGAGTCCGATAAGAAAGCGTAATTCATCATTGAATGAACCATGTCCAACCAAGTTCTGTTTATCCTCTTCGCTACACCATTCTGCTGAGGTGTACCCAGCGCTAAGAGTTAGAAAACGATTTCATGTTCAATCAAATAGTCCTAGAACCTCGAATCCAAAAACTCTCCACCTCGAGCTAATCAAAGTGTTTTAATCCATCTATCCAATTCATTTTCAACTTTAGCCTTGAACACTTTGAAATAGCAGAAAGAAATGCTGAGGTTTTGAACTTCAGTTAAGTGTTTATGCGGTGCTGAGGCTTGCGTTACACAAAGCTGATGAATTCACCCGGACAAATGACTATACCGAGAGAAGGTTGAGCTTGAGTTAGTAGGAGGTGGACGAATAGAGTTTCATGTAAAGAAGTTTTATGCATGAGGAAGACAACTAAAATTCATGCAAGTAGGTGAGTGGCATGGAAGTAGGTGATGGCAAAGCTTGGTGCAAACACTCCAAAAGTTGCTAAAATAGAAGGTGTCTTGCATTAGAAGCCTTAAGAAATGAAAAGGATCGGTTCCTTTGGCCTATAAATACCACCACAAGGTGTCTCTTCAGTTTATAAACCGAAATTCTCTTCAAAGAATAGTAGGAAGAGTGTTTAAGAGCAGATTCGGAGGAAGACCATGCAGTTCCAAGAGGAGGAGATGTTGTCGGATAGTGAGGTCTAGAAGTAGCACCAAATTGGAACGAGGAGTTCTCCCAGACTACTCGTGCGTTTTGAGTTATTCTAAAGCCACTTGAAAACTTTGAGAGTCTAGTTTTTAAAGTAGGGCTTCTGAAGAAGAAGCTCTAAGGAATCAAGCTGAAGGGTGAAGAAAAGATAAAAGGGTCGAGTTTTCAGGTAAGCTTGAGCCACTCTTACAAATTTGAAGATTTCGGCTAAACCACAAAGAGTTCTAAGCTAATATTTTAAGGTAAGATTTCTGAGATATTTTATAACATGTTTGTAGAAGAAAGTATCTCGAAGTAAGGCTTGGAATGATGAGTAATCTAAGATTAAAGTTGAATCTGGAATTTAGGGTTCAAAAGGGAGCTTGAGGAAACCAAGGAACTTCTAGATAGAAAGGTTCCTACCCTACCAAGGTGAGTGGTAATTTTCTTTAAGTCTTAAGCATATCTTTTAGAGTATATGTATATGCTTATGTTGTAAATGAGTAATTAGCATAAGAATGACAACATGTGATCGGGATGGTCAGGGGGTCAATAGACCTAGTTCCTGAGCCCAGGAGCAGAACCTCACAAGATGGTCAGGGGACCGAGAGGTCTAGTTTCTGAGCTTGTGGGAGGGACCTCATATGGGATGGTTAGAGGGCCAACAGGCGTAGCTTCTGAGCACATAAGCGCAGAAGGAGGGGGGATCTATGTGCATATAGGAAACGTAGCGAATGCAAGAGAATAAGCATTTATGACCAGTATCACTTTAACTATCTATCGTGTGTGTGGTTAGAGTTTGAGAATATACTCTTTATGAGTAGTATCAGTTTAACTATCTACCATGCGTGTAGATAGAGTTGAGAATAGACTCATTCGAGGTTGAGGTTTGGGTATTAACCTCGTATTTGTGATATGTTTGTATTTTTATGAGTTGAAATAGTCTCTAGATGTTACTTATGACTTACTGAGCTTCTTAAGGCTCATTCTTTTCTTTCATGTTTTTCTTCCCAGGTAGTGAAAGGTGAGGAGTTCCAGGGTGCTGCTAAGGTCAAGGTTTACCACAGCCACAATCACACTTTCGGGTTTTAGAGTTGTTGATGTAAACTTTATAGTTAAGCCTGAGAGTTGTATAAACGTTATATTATTTGTAATAAAACGAGTTTAGTCAAACAGTTGTTGTTTACATCTTTAACTTAAAGTTTTATGAGAGTAAAGAGGTTTAGTTGGGTAGTAGGTATCACAAAAGGGTGGTATCTGCGGTCCTTCATGCCTCTCCTTGAGCTTAGGAGGCGGGCTCGGGGCAGGGTGTGACAATTTACCTCACCAACCTTCTTCTTCTTGCCTTTCAGCAAAGATTGGAAAGTCTGCAACTCATTGAGTAGAGTTGTATGGTTGTAGTCAATCCTGTTCAGAATAGCATTGCTAACAAAGTGAAAGAATCTTTCTAGTAACAACTCTAGAATAATGCTAACCTAGTTAGCCTCATCGATGCTTGACCCATTCATCTCTGCCACGTTGAAATGGACCATCATGTTGAGAACATGATCTCGAACAGATGTTCACTCTTTCATGCATGAATTGAAGATGTACTTCGGAGCATCGTGTCTGAGCTGGGCGAACGATTGTCCGAAAATTCCCCTCAGGGACTCTATGATCTCGTGTGCAGTGATCATAGGCTTATGCTTCTTGCCAAAACTTCGTTAAGGCTGGCCAAGATATACGTTCCGGCCTTTCGTTCGCCCGTGTTCAGTGCTCATACGCGTCTCGAACATTTCGTGCAGCGATAGGAGGTGGAATAGGAAGACACTCCTCCATAAGGACGAATCGTAGGTCATTGATGATTAGTATCGTGTTAATAATGTTTTTTTAAATAGTGTAATTCTCGCCAATAAATTTATCAGCAACAAGTAAGGAAAGAGTATCGGTAGCCATAATAAAAATTGTTGAAAAATGAACAAACTTAATAAGTCTACTTGCATTAAACCACTTTTAGAACCAATCAAGTTTTATCAAAATAGTTCTAGTGTACCCTAAGTAACATCCATTTCGCAATGATGCTCTTGTGAGGTAGGGTAAAAGTCATCGTAGGGTGATGATCAAGTGCTCCTTCACTGGAATGAGACAATCTCAACCATTGGACAGAAACAACTCCTTGTAACTGAATCTAATTGTCACCGTTGTTCAGTCCAGAATTTGTTAACATCCTTAACAAGTTTGTGTAAGTGTAACCCTCATTTTAGACCCTAGAGTCCCATCCTAATGAGCCGACCTTAGAAAAAATCCGATTAAGATAAGAGACTAAAGCAACCCTATCCATTTCTGGAGATAAAATAAAGAGTCGTGTAAAACTGCCATCCTTTAGGGGGACACTCCCAGGGTGCCACAAGGCGATTTACGAAATCTTTATCCAACCTAATGAGAGAGACCGAGGGATATATTGTCACACGTCCCGCTCCCACTTACTATGAACATTCTTTCCATTCACCTCGTTATTGACCTACCCAAATGTCACCCGTAGGGGGACACTCCAGAGGTGCCTCGAGGCCGATGATAGATCTCACGGTGTGAACTTTTAGGGAGAAACGTGTAGAAGTAAAATGACGTATCATATACCCATATTACCTCCCACTGAATGTTCTACCTCATTAACTTAAAAAAATCTGACTACTGATTTTAACTAAGTGGTTTGTTTAATTTGCTAAAAAAAACACTTTCTTTTGATGATTAAACAAGTTTAATTCAAGCCTTATTAAACTCTTTAACAGGCTTTCATCAAATTTGCATGTATGTAACACATTCACCTTTCTAGGTAGGGGTGCGACGTTTCCATCGACTTAAGAACCCCAGCCTAGCCAGAAGCGGCCTTAGCCAAAAGGTCCCTCATAGATACATTTGTTACATATTTAAATTTTTAGTTAATTTAATCCTATTAAACTGAATTAAAAGATTAAACTTAGATTTCTAATCTCATTAGAAATGTGATCTTAGGTCTATCTCAATCAAATTTTAAAACACTTTTAAAAAATGATTAAAGCCTAAGGTGTGCATGCAACTCTTTATTATTGAAATTCTAATTTCATTAATTATAACTTTTATAAAAAATGAAACAATTAAAACCATTCCACATTGCTAGCTAGACATACATAAGGCATTTATAACACTTATAAATAAATCTAAGGTGTCATGCTTCATGCAATGTTTATTCATTACTAGTATATATAACTATTATATAATACATATTACTTTTATGTAATGAACTAAACATACATTCCATACATACATACAAACCTTATATTATAACATTTATATTATAAATGATGCATGGATATGCTATAATGCATGCATATATTATAACTCTTATATTATATGATGCATGAGTATGCTTCATGTAATTTAATCATGCATACTAATATTATAACATTTATAATATAAGATGATGCATGAATAATGCATAACCTATGGTGGATTTTAAAACTATATGACATACATTATGGCATATAATAATATAGACATACATCACATGCATATTTAATAAAAGTTGATGGACCGGGATAGTTTATCTCAAAATCGGAAAGAAAATAATAAACTATTACAAAAGTTTGAGTCAGCTGGTTCGAATAGGTGAACTGGGTCTTAAACCGACCGCCTTGAAGCCTCGTCACTTGATCGTGTAGCAATCCTTTTAATCGTCGAACAACGTGCATCGAATGTAAACGACCGCGTAGTTTTGGACTTTGCGATGAGCATGAAAGTCCACGCGATCGGGCAGTGCGCTTCGAGTAACGCATGCTATGCGATCGTGTAGCTAACGACTATTGTATACTATACGATCATGTAGTAATGACTATGCGATGAGCATGATAGCCTAGACGATCGTTTAGCATGCATGCCTTGCGTCGAGTATCAAATATCATGTGATCATTTACCCTAGAGCGCATACGTGATCATGCACCCAACACAACACGATCGAGTAAACTCTTTACACGATCGCATAGCATTAGCTATGCGATCGTTTAGCAAATGCTACACAATCGTGTAGAACAATTCTACACGAACGCATAGCCAAATCTAAACGATCGTCTAGCTTGAGCTACACGATGCGACCATCATTTTGTCTTCTTCATTGAAGCGAACTGCAACTCTTGCGTCTGCTGCTTCCTGAATGACTCAAAAATTTTGTTTTTTTTAATAAACGAATCTCCTCTATTATATTCTGGTTGCCAGTAAAGAAATAATTGGTTTAATAGTTTGTCATTTCTATCTAATTGTCATGATATTTTTATTTGATTTTCATAGGATTTTTATTTGTTTTACTATAAAAAAGTAATCAAATAGCAATCACAAAATAAGTATCAAATAATTATCATATGATGATATGATAGAATTAGAAAGAAAGTATTAAGTACTAAATAACTATCCGATGACAATGAGATAGAATTAGATAGAAAAACTACCATATCAAATAGCAATTAAATGAGAATTGATATCAATCCAAAGTATTGTAATATAAAATAACAACTAAATGACAATCAAATGGAAATGAGATGGAAATCACTAAGCTACTTTGTACCTAATAGTAATCAGATGATAATCACAAACTACCTAGTATCAAATAACAATGAAGACATTAGATAACCATCACAAACTACTTAGTATCAAATAACAATCGGATTACAATCACAAACTATTCGTATCAAATAATAATTAGATGACAATCAAATAGCGATTGCAAAATACCTATATTAAATAACAATCATAAAGATGGTGGGGTTATTCTTTCTATGCAAGGATAATCAAATAACAATCAATATGATCAAAAGATAACAATAGATAGAAAATTAGTATCGTTGACAATGTGTATAAGATAGTAATAAGAAAGCAATCAAAATCAAATAACAATCAAATGGCAATCAATATCATCAGATAAGGAACAATAAGATAGAAATCAGTATCATTGACAATTGGTATCAGATAGTAATCATATAACAATCAATATCATTAACAATTAGTATTAGATAGTATTCAGATAACAATAAGGTAAAATCAATATTAGAGTAATCAGACAACAATCAATATGAATAGCAATCAAATAACAATTAGATAGAAAAACAATCCGTAGAAGAAAGCAATTAGATAACAATTAGTATCAAATAACAATCAAATAGTAATCAGATAGCAAGTGATATTATTGATAATTAGATGATAATTAGATAGCAATCAGATGCTAAAAAAAAATTGTATGTAAAAGTCAGTGAATCAGTGAGAGCATCTTTTACTTTTTAGTTTCAACATCTCATTTAAATTAGGCTAGTACCGATTTTTCTATTTTTGCAAAGTTTATAATGTTGGGCCGTGGGCCTAATTTTTTAAACTTACTTTGTCATTTTTGCAACTGGCCCTATTCTTTTCCCTTTTCTTTTTCATTTTCTTTTGAGTTCAAACACTTTTTTTAGCAGGCACATAAAATCCTCTCTTTTTCCTCAATATAATATTACAACCTATCTTATAAGACACTCTTTAATCAGTAGGATCATTCGAGGTGACATAAAAAATATAGGCCACATAACTCAATTCTAAGCTTAAAATGACCTGAGATAGAAGGGCAAGAAACTTAAACATGCATGAAAAGTAAGAAAAGTTTTTAAAATAACTAAAAATCATGAATATACTTGAAATTTTCTAAAAGGCAAACATTGTCACTAGAAAATTGTCATTTCAACAATCGTTGTCATAAATCAAGTAACAAGCAAACAACAATTGTATAATACAGTCCAAACTCAGATGCTCAAGGACAAACCAAATTCAAAATGGCCACAACCCAACCACTCCCAAGTTTTGAAACATACATTGCGCTCAATGCATAAGAAAACAAAAACAAGGACAAAAGTGAAAGGAAAAAACCTTTATTGGTTACTAATGACTTTGGTTTATTATGTCAAACCAAATAATCTCTCTAAAAAGCTTTGAAATGAAAGATATTTGAGAGGCATTGTATGTAATTGGAATTGAAATATTCATTGATAAAGCACATGGGTTATTAGAATTGTCTCTAAAACCATATATCAATAAAGTTTTGGAGAGATTTAATATGGATTAATGTTTTCCAAGTATAGTTTCAGTTCAGAAGAGAGATAAGTCTAGTCTCATGCAATGTCAAAACAATGAATTGGAATGAAATCAAATTGAGACCATTCTGGAACCATTTCTTATGCGTTTATTGTTGGAAACTTAATCTATGCACAAACTTATACCAGACTAGACATTAGTTTTGATATCAGTATGTTGGGCTGATAACAAAATAATCCAGGAATGAATCATTGGAAAATCGCAAAGAAAGTGTTAAGGTATCTACAAGAAATGAATGATTATATGCTTACTTAAAACATATCTGATCATCTTGATATGATTCAATATTTTGCTTTAGATTGTTGTCGAGTGAGTGGAAGCACGAAAAATCCACATTTGACCATCTGTTCTTATTATTTGGAGGAGCAATTTTATTGAAGAGTGTAAAACAGTCTATCATTGTTACTTCCATTGTGGAAGTTGAATTTGTAACATGTTTTGAGACTACAATTCATGGTTTATGGCTGAGAAACTTTATTTCAAGACTTGGAATTATCGACAATATTGCCAAGTAATAATTTGTAGAAATATAAGTTATTGTAGCTTTTTATTTAGAATAATTAGGAAAAATCAGTGGAAAATGCATTAACTTGAAATAAAAATCATGTAAAGAGGTAAACTTTGCGTTCAAGCGTTTACAAAACCTAATATTCTAAAGATTATATAATCTAACATCTTTGAACGCATGATTTTAATGAAAAGAAGCTAAATTTAACAAGAAAATAGAAGTTGCAACCATTGGACACATGTGATGATTATATCAACATCATCATGCACGCAAAGAAGACTCATGTATTGATCAAAAATAAGAGACGAAAACGAAAAATGCAAAGGTGGTGATCGTCTAATCAAAGTACAAGTTGGTAGTTGATTTGAAATAGTTGCGGCATAACCAATGAATAAGTGACACGAGGAAGTCGGCATAGCAGAACATGAAATTAAATGCAAAGGTATCAGATAATCATTAGAAAGAAGCTGAGAACCTTCAACTTGAGGCCTTCAACTTGAGGCCTATAAATAGCCTAATGATCTTCAATTTAAACATAGGACTTTTTGTCAAGAGATTGACCGAAACTCTGCCCAATTCTTTTCTCCATTGTTTTCAACCTTTCGAGCTTCCATTTGAGAAATTCTAAGTGAGAGCTCAGTCTTCTTCTTTGATAATGAATAGTACCACCAACCTCTATTATCACCACAGTAAAGCAGCCACCATCAAAGTCAAAGGGAGCAAGACATTGTAACTGGCGACTTGACACTTCCATTTCTACATTTCACTCTATTTTCTTTTTACTTTGAACTTGTATTGAGATCTTGAAATTGAAAAACTCTTTATTCTTAATATAAGCATGATTTTCTTCATTTTTCATCTATTTATGTCTTCACTTCTCCCTATCATGAGCAACTAATTTCTTAATGGGTTAGGAAGAATGAACTAGCATTCTCATAAGTTTTGTATAAGTTAAAGTTTATTTTGTTTGATGCGTGCTTAATTTATTACTTGAGTCCATTTGACAAATTGATTTAAGAAGAAATAGCTAAGTACTCCAAAGAGCAAGTGGTTGTGGAACTCATTAAACAAGAAAAGAAAAAATAGATTTAGGGATAAAGTTAACTCTCTTTTGTCAAAATTAATTAAGCGTGCGTTCTAGAGATAGGGTAAATGTAGCTTGAAACATTGAAAGGTGAGTTCATCATTTTATAAGTTAAACAGTATGAACAGATACTTATGCATCCCTTAAGAGAATGTTAGTAAACCTTCTCGACGTTACTTCATCAACTGATTTTCAACCTCATTTAGCACACATTGCTTCATTTGTGTTGTACAACTATCACCATTGCCACCATTTCCATCACTCAACGCATCCCCATTACACACTCACATTCAACTCATCATATCTGCACTACCATTTTCACCATTCATCTTCATCCATTCTGACCATCACTTGTAATTAATTCATAATTTTAGTTGTACAAACACTTATTAACACATTCATTTGACCAATTCGTGTCTGTGCTCATTTAACTCTTTAAGTTCAATATTTACTTTCAGTATAAAGTCCATGTATTCGACCTTTGTTCTCACCAAGATACCTTCATTAAATTTATATTTGGGCTTAATTTAGGAAAACTTGCAATACATAAAGTGCATTATTCTTTATCAATATTCAATGCAACACCAAGCAGCTGGAAATTTATTGCAATAATTCTGCAACGGTCTTCTTCTCAAACAAACGACAAGTATCCAAAAGGTATTAAACATATGGAATTAAACTACTTTGCCTTAAAGAAGAAGTTCAGAAATAAAGGGTGTCAATCGAACACATTAGCCCTAACCTTATGATTACGTATCCATTGACTAAAAGATTGCCACCAAAGATATTCGATGAACATGCCGAACATATGAGCATTAGTGGATACCATTATTGATATTATGATTGTGTTATTTGACACTTTGATCTCATTTATTTATTGTTTCTCACTTTATCTTATCACTTCCATTTCTTATGATTAGTATATACATTAATGAATTACGTAAATCAAATAGGATATTGCTTTATTATAGATCATGTTAGATAAAGAACTATTTTCGTGATATTTGGAAGGGAGTATGCCAATGCAATGATGTATAATCGTCATGATCCTTAGTAGTTTTTTTGCGATTATATTTATGAATGTATATGGCAAATAATATACTCAAATGGATCAAGTAGGAGAGTGTTAGATTTAATTTAAATTTAATATTATTGTTAATATGACTCATTTATATTATCTGCTCTTTTATCTTTTAGGTCTTATTATTTTATTTGACCAACTAAGTAAAAGATAATTTCCTAATTAAAAAAGGTGTTTATATAAAGATAAAACCCTAGAGATTGGTCCTCTCTCTGCCTCATTAAGTTATTTTCTCTTCATCAAGAAACCTAATCAAGTTCTAAATGAATACTAAGAGAGAGAAATGCAAACCCTTAAAAGATCATTATCATTGATAAAGATAAGTTACTCTATCTTATGTTATTGTAAAAATCATCTAGTTCAAAGATCTTGTCTTTTGTTGTTTTATACCATGTTAGGTTTGATTGTATAATGATGAAATTAAAACATACACCCCCTCTGCTTCCTTGTTTTTTTCTTTTCATTTTGTATTTTTTTTCGTTTTTTCATATAGTTTCTTCCTAATCTTTCCTATGTTCCTAACTTTTTGTGTTTGTGTTTTACTCTTTGGTGGCACATTTAATCATTATTTCCCTTTTTCTTTTTGTATCTATTACTATCAATATGCTTATGTCTTCTATTGTATAATAAATCCGACCAACAAAACATTCATTTGACCTTCATTTGACCTATGTGGCGCTTGTCATGAAAACTTTGATCCTTAAGTTAGTTCTTAGCCATTGAGGGAAAAACTTTTAAAGGGGAAGGTGAATAATCACCTTTTTATGAAGTTATAATATTGTAATTATATGAAAAGTTTTTGGGCTAATTAGAGGAATAACATTTTTTAATTTTTCATTCGAAAAAACAGCAAACCAACTTTTTAAAAAAATGGAAAATGAATTAAAATAATAATAAATTTGAAATTACAAAAGTCCAACATACCCCAAGCATGCAAATGAGATGTTACAAACCCTTCTTAAGAAAAATTCTGAATTACACTTTAATTAAAATCATCCAAAATTAATGATCTACCTTTTGAATGAGGTGAAAAATGTGAAACCCTATATTCATCTTCTCCAAAAGTAAAAACCATTTTTTAGTCACTTCTAATCTTAAATTACATGAACAACAACAATACCTAGTGACAAAAATTATGGTCGACAACGGCAGCGGTTTAGAGACCATTAGCAGAATTGGCGTTAATCAATGAAATATGAGGGGGAGAGTGAGAGAGATGGCACGTAACTTACCCATAATGGGCGACAATGGGTGACGGTTATCGGTAACCAGTGCTTGATGGCAAGTGGTAGTCGTTGACAAGTAGTAACTAATGGGTGACGAGTTGTCGGTAACACCTTAACCTAGGTCAAAGTCAAAGTTCGGTTTCCTTCTCTTCTTCAATTCAAACCTTTCAATAAATTTCTCAAACCAAATTAAATAAAGTCAAATTTAGGAATAGTAATAGAATATGAGATTTTTGAAAATTCAAATCAACATATGAAGATTGAAGATTCTTTAAATACAAATTCGAAGAATTTTTTAATTAAAAACGGAGATTTATGCCACCATATTTGCATGGTAAGAGAAAGCTAATTCATGTTGAATATCTAAATGGAAATCGATAAAGCCCAAGTTGTGAATTTGATGAACTAATTATAGTGTAATTAACGGAGTTTCTGGATTAATTACAGTGCAATTAAAGGGGCTACAGGAAATTTACAGTAAAATTAAATACATATTTGTCCTCCATGATTCTAATAATAATGTTAAAATTGTTGCAACCATCACGGTCCATGGTTAAACGAGAAATACTATATTCAAATGTAGGAAAAACCTTAAATTGGATCAAATCGACAAAACGATTAAAAGATATATTTGCAATGACAAAAATTTTTTAGTAGTCTGAAAGTCATGATAGTTGTACTTTTCATCCCACATACCATTGAATAGAATCATCAATCATTGATTAGCAATAGCAATGGGAGAGATTAAGAACAATGAAAAAGCTAATGGATAATTAATTACGAGTTGACTATGATTGTTTTGTAGTCTAATTTTGATGAAATATGAGGCTAATCTTGTTGATAAAGATAAGTAATTATGAACTAGACACTATATTTCATGTATGAAATTATAATATGAGATAGATCTATCTTTCTTTAGGTTTAAAAAAAAAAAATCTATTGGAGATAATTATAAAAATAATTTATAAATTGTTTAAAAGAAAACTATAATGAAGATATTGATTAGAAAAGGAAAAAAAAAATCTCAAAAAATCGTATAATTTAGTTAGTATTAACAAAAAAAGAGATTTATGAAAAGTAATATAATCTAAGATTTCAAAATTCAAATCAAAATTTGAAGGTAGAAGATTCTTTATATATAAATTTGGAGGATTTTCAAACTAAAAATTGAAATTAATGCAAAAATATCTGCATGAAAAGAGAGAGTTCATCTATGCTAAATTTCTAAAAGAAAAACGAAATAGTCAGAATTGTGTATTTGATGAACGAAGTAGTTAAATTAATTACATTATAATTAAAGGAGCTGTTAAAAGGAATTTTCGAATTAAGCAAATATGGATACATGTGCCTCCCATGCATTTTACTATAATTCAAAATAATTCTACATTTTGCTATTTTTTCAAATGAAAGTGTAACTAGGACTAAATTTCTTAAAGTTTTTTCTCTTCTCCAAATTCAACTTAAAGAGGTTGTTTTGAGCCCACACAAGAGAAACTGCTGGGGCCTATTGGCTTCAGCCTCTAAGGAGGCCATTGGTTTGGGCGGCCTAGTTGTAGTTGGGATGGCCATTTGGGCCCTAAAGCGGTATATACTCATGGAAGCAACTTTTTCTTTTTTTTCTTTTTTTCTTTTATTATGTTTTTACATCTTTTGGTTTTATGAACAATTATCTCAACGATGATATTGTCAATTTTGGACATAATTTTTCATGAGCTTTGCTTTTGGTTTCACCCAAATTGATCTCAAAGAATTGGAGATAGATATCCTTTGTTATAAATCCATGATATCTCATTATCTAGTCAATGTGTGATTTTGATTGCATTCCATAATAATAATAATGATAACAATAATGATACACTATTCGAGCTATATTTCATTCTATAACATATTCATAGTTCAATTGACATAAAACTTGTATTATCATTCTCGAGTTTAGATGTTCAATTCCTCACCCAACATAATAATAATGACTAAGGTTCCCCAACTGTCTGGCAAAGAAATCAACAAGAACAAAGCCTGCAATTCATCATCAAAATCAATCTTCATAGTAGCCAACTTATAAATAATATCCTGAAAGACACTCAAATGCTCAAAAATAGACTTTTCGCCCTTCAATTTTAAATTAACAAGTTGTTTGATTAAAGAAGCTTTGTTATGTGTGGTCTTCCTCTCATAAAAATCTTCCAATTTCTTCCACAACTCATATGGGTTGGACTCCTTGGACACATGGTTGAAAATGCTAATATCAACCTAATGCCTAATATTCACCAAAGTTTTTCTCTTTTAACTTTCCCCAATCTTTTTCTCCCATTTTCTTTGGTTTTGCAGGTTTAGAAATTGTGTCATCTACCTTTGTGGTTGTTTCAATTGGATCAAATAAATATTTGCAATATAACAAATTCTCCATCATCGATCTCCAGATGGAATAACTAGTTGATTTCAATTTTTTCATTGAACTATCTCCACCATAACTAATAGACTTCATGACAATGATTAAATCAAAACCATATGTGATACAAACTGATAGGACCCAAACAATATAACAACCTACTAGGATCTCCTCCAAAAAATCAACAAAATAATTGTTCTCCAAAATACCACAAATAAATCACAAAATAATCACCAAGCAATCAACAAACAATTGACAGCAATAACCATAAAATTCTGGAAGACTAAAAACAAAGAACACATGAATTATACATAGAAAATCCCTTCGATGTGAAGAGTAATGAAGACTCCACCCTTGTAAAATTCTCTTATTATGATAAAATTGAGGGAGAAAACTCAAATCGGTCATACAAAGGTTCATTACCCACCAATAATTTCATACATAAAAGATGAACACTTGAGAGATAAAAAGAATGAAAAATACCCAGATTTATAGGTTCTGTTCATTAGCAATTACAGACAAACCAAAACTTCAAACAATGATATAACTGTTCAAAACAAGATCCTATGCATCCCAAATAGGTTAACCAAATTTTAACTCTTTCCAACGATTAAAACCATGGAAATCGACAAGTTTGTGAAAACTGTCGTTGAAAAATCAAACTGCGCTGTCTTTCTCTCTGATTTTCTGCTTCTTTTTCACTTTTTTTTTTCTCTTAGGTCATCCTCATATCACATAAAAGAAAACATAGGGTTTTCAAGATGGAACAACCCAAAAAATTATTCGCAATTGGGCTCACAAAATATTATTTTAAAATAAAGTATTGCTTGTGCAACAAGTGGACTGGACACCCAGAACAAAAATGACTGAAACTTTTAGGTGATTTTGAGAGTGAAAATGACACTTAGGTTAAATCTAAAAGCTTAAATTGATGGAACATATTTAATTTGTTATTATATAGTCTTAGTGAGGTTCGAATTACAAACATGAGTATAATTCAATGGTTAGAATGGTTAAGATACTCCTCCCCATGAAGTTATAGGGCACTTTTTTAAAGGTTTTGGGAGTCAAAATGTCATCTAGGCACTTTTTAGTTACTCGTCTTTAAAAGTATTGGATATGTTTCAATTAGAAAACTAGTGTTTTGATAGAAGTAACACCTTGCAATACTCATATTTGAACTTCCATTAATACATCACAAACTTAGGACAAACATCACCACTTAGAAGCAAAGAAATAAAATGGCCCTTTGTGTAATTGATAGTATGTGAACTGTTTGGGATCATGCATGTGTTTGTTGAATTGTTTCCAAGTTGTTGACTATACTTTAGAGAGGGGCTGATCAATATTGTGATTATGAGTAGGAATTTGGTTACATCTTAATGAGTTGTGGTGATTATGAGTAGGTGTTGTAATTGGTCATTTAGGATATGGATTTTTTTACTATAGCTTATTGATCTTAATACACTATCTTTGGGTTGATGTTGCCCAAATATGTAGGAATATGGTTGCATCTTAGTGAGTTGTGGTGGTGCTAAATTGATCCATTTTTTTGTTGCTTAGTTTGTTGAAAGAAATAAATATTTCTAGACTTCTTTATAATAAAAATTTTGAGAACCGTATGCTTATATATTTTTAGAACTTTGTGATAATGTTAACTAATGTGTGGATTTGAGAGATTTCTAAGTAGACAATCTATTTTAAAATGTGCATAAATCATACCTACATTCAATCTATGCTAAGAAATTATTCTATTCTTCCTTCCTTTGCTAAATTTAAAATTGTATAGTTTTTGTTGAGAAAGCACTCTTGGTGGCATCGCTCTCAACAATCCAAATAGGTTAAATTCTAGTTTTTGTTTTTGTTGAGACTTTGTTGCTAGGCACTTTCTATGTTTTTTAAAAATCATTTACAATGGTGCGAAATTTTTCGCAGGATTTTGAAGCAGAAACAGAATATGTATACATAAATGGAGAAAGTAAAGTCAATTTCGCAGGATTTAGGACATGAAGCTTCATGAACCCTAATAGATTGGTGGGGTTTTTAGTTCTAAAAAAAGAGAGAAATTTCAAAAAACTCGTCGTTGAAAGATACTTCAAGTTGATTGAGCTTCTTGGAGTTGTCGATTAAGTAGAGTTGCTTGATTCTAAAACCATTTCTCAATCTCATATGATTCAATTATTGTAGTCGATTGTGTGTTACACTTATGTTTTTTGTTTTATTTTGTTGTTATCTCTATTGGATGGAATTTAAGTTACCATTGAACAGCTATCTGCTCTAGGGGATGACAATTGCTATGGCCACACTCACAATGATTTTTGACGTTCGGTCTAAAACTCTCAGCTCAAACAACCTCAATTTAAATACCTATTTTGTTGAATTCTCCAATGTAACAAGTTTGACATACATAGTGTACTTTGTATTAAGTACGTTCTCAGTTTCTTAAGGTTACAAGTTGTCTCCTAAGTTGGTATAACCTACTTTGACACTCAAAGGTAGTAGTTTTGAATGGTTTAGAAAAGTGGGTTTAAGCACAATCTTCTTTGGGGATTAGTTTAAATTATTTATTTTCCTTTCCTTTCTAGATGATTTGTATTGTGTTATTTTCTTCTTAAATGACTTGTACTTAGAGCTTATAAGAAAAATCTGATGGAGTAAATTAATATGCAGTAGAGAAAATCAGAATCAATAAGCACTCTAATTACACTTAATTTGAGTTTAAAACATGCTTTAGAAAAACTATTTCACCAGAGGGTTTGTTGAACACAATACCTTTGATGAATCTTCTTCAAAACCAGTTGAGCTCCACGAAAATATGCTTCAATCTTCAAGTAGACCACCACAAAGATCTTCTCTACTATTCTTTTGCAAGGATTGTGTGGTGGAAACATTAAATTGAGCTGGTTTTGATAGAACTGAAGAGGGTTTGCTGAGGGTTTCAAATTCTGCAGAATTTTTGTAGAATTCTGAATGCATCGCTAATGATTCAGCCTAACACTCCAATTTTGTTTAATTTTGATAAAATTAAACATTTCAATTGTATCGAATACAATTAATAGAAACCCTAATCGAATTTGAATATTTCAAATTCTAAACCCTAATTTCAAAGCTCATTAAGATTACTCAATTTACTAATCAAAATTACGAGCTAGTAGAGGGACCTTATGAACTTACAGATCATGAGCTCTAATGATTTGTAATTAATTGGTTAATTTACAATTAATTTGCAATTAGTTGCTCCTTAAGCTCCCACTGATCCTCCATTGAACAATTGATTTATAGTCCAACCTACAAACCATAACCCTCTCTTTCATGGAAAGTGTGGCCCCTGTGGTTCAAGACTAGGTATTAGTGCTTAAGAGAACAACCTATCTACTAATCCTAAGTTGGATAAAAGTGAATTCCATATTGCACAGCTATGTCCCTAACTATCTACTTGGTCTATTCATCAAAATGGGAGACTTATTGAGCAGTGTTATTGGACTACTCTCACCTACGTAGATCAAAGGATAATCCCAAATAAACTGGAGTTCTTAGTTAGCTCCAGATTAAAATCAAGTTACCCTAGGTCATTGAGTTTGAAATAGTCAGTTTTAACAGTAAACGGTTGTTATAAAGAAAAGTGACTATTTCGAGGTCCGGTCTTATGCAAACTCATTGCACAGGATGCCTTCACTCACATGTCTTCACATGAATGATTTTTGAATCACATCATTTGTATCAGTATACAAAATGGGCCACATCTGATAGTGTCACCAGGATGAGGCACCCAATCTCATCCATATACTTATAGACCAATTTTAGCTACATACTAAAACTTGATCCTCTTTTATGTCGCCACATAAAGTTAAAGTATTCATGTTATAGCCATGGATTTGTTTATTGGATTTTCATAAAAGAATGCAATATCAATAATAATTTATTGAATAAAATACTCAACAATATTTTTATTGATAAATATAATATGTTAACAACATTTATGAACCGCGAGTTTAGGACATTCCCAAAAATCTCCCCCTTGGACTAATACTGCAGTGAGACAAACATATAATGTTTACAATGTTGTGAAATAAAGAGAGAAAATACAATAAACTAGGGCATCTAAAATACCCTTTTGACATTTTCCCACTTACCCTAAATTATGATGCTCGTATTCCTAGTCCAACCAGGTGGTCCTCGACCACTTTAGTCGAGAGGGCCTTCGTAAAAGGATCAGCAAGGTTGTCTTCTAAGGTTAGCGTGACTATTACGTCTCCTCGGTGTACGATCTCTCTGATGAGATGGTACTTTCATTCTATGTGTTTTTCACGTTTGTGACTCCTTGATTCCTTGGAATTAGCAACTGCATCGTAGTTGTCACAATACAAAGTAATGGGCAGGTGCATATTTGGAACTAGTTCCAAATCCATCAAAAACTTGCGCAGCCACACTACTTCTTTAGCCGCTTCGCATGCAACTACGTATTTTGCTTCCATCGTTGAATCAGCTATACCACTTTGTTTAATTCTTCTCCATACTATAGCTCCTTCATTAAGAGTGAAAACTGATCCTGAAGAATACTTCCTAGAATCTATGTCAGTTTGAAAATCAGAATCAGTGTATCCTGTAAGGATTAAATCCTTATGTCCATACACAAACGTATAGTTCCTCGTTCTCCTGAGATACTTGAGGATGTTTTTTACAGCTGTCTAATGATTGTGTCTTGGGTTAGGTTGGAACCTGCTGGCAATTCCAACTACAAAGCATATGTCAGGACGTATACACAACATAGCATACATCAGACTCCCAAGTGCTGATGCATATGGAATTCTTTCCATCTCCTCAATTTCTTGAGGTGTCTTAGAACACTCTTCCTTCGACAAACGAATTCCATGTCTAAAAGGTAACATACCCTTTTTGGATTTTTTCATATTATATCTTGACAACATTTTTTCAATATAAGATGCCTGAGATAGTGCTAGGGTTTTGTTCTTTTGGTTTCTAAAAATTTGAATCCCAAGAACATACCAAGCATTTTTCAAATCTTTCATTTGGAACTGTGATGCTAACCATCTCTTTACGTCAGCGAGGAAACTTGTCTCATTCCCAATGAGCAAGATATCATCAATATAAAGTACCAAGAATGCTATAGTTTTGTTGACTATTTTCTTGTATACATAAGATTCGTCAACATTCTATTCAAAGTCATAAGATTTGATCGTAGTGTCAAATCTTATATTCCAGGATCTAGAAGCTTGCTTCAATCCATAAATGGATTTCTTAAGCTTATAAACCTTTCGTTCTTGACCCTGTTCAATGAACCCTTCTGATTGAGACATAAAAATACTTTCATCAAGATGATCATTGAAGAAAGTTGTCTTGACATCCATTTGCTATATTTCATAGTCATAATATACGGCAATGGATAAGAGTGTTTTTATTGATTTTATCATGGCAATGGGAGAGAATATTTTTTCATAGTCAACCCCCTCCCTTTGGGTAAAACCTTTTGCCAAGAGTTTGACTTTATAGGTTTGCACCTTGCCAGTTTGGTCTCTTTTCCTCTTGTAGATCCATTTACAACCTCTAGACAGAATTGAAGTACATTGACTCTATTTCTACATTCATGGCTTTTATCCATTATTCTCTATCAACATCTTCTATTGCCTATTTAAAGGTTAATAGATCCTGTAGACCATCATCTTGTATGATTTATGTTAAATCCATGTAGCGTTCAGGTTGATTAATAACCCTCCCACTACGTCGAGGCATTCTCAACTCTTGAGAAGAATGTGATAGGGCAACAATTGTTATTGATGGATCAGCTCGATCAACAACTTTTGTTGATTTGTCTGTAATATCTTTGGTCATTCCTTTTAATATTAGTTTACTACGAGGTTAAGGATTTTTAATATGATCTCCTTCCAAGAATGTAGCATTTTTCGAAATAAATATTTTATCTTCTTGGGGATCATAGAACAATCCACCTTTTGTTTCTTTAGGGTATCCAACAAAGAGGCGAAATTTTGAACAATATTCCAGCTTCTTAGGGTTTTGTACCAACACGTGTGCCAGACATCCCCAGACTCGGATGTAATGTAAACTACCTTTACGTCCTTTCCACAACTCATATGGTGTTTTAGAAACACTTTTTTAGGGTGTTGGGTTTTATGTCCTAAAACTCGTAGTTTATAAAAAAATTAAACATATTATGTACTAAATAAACTTATTATTGATTTTATAAATTGCATCCATAAAGTCTAAATCTAATAAACTAAGATTCATTTCTATTACATGAATACTGAACTTTATGTAGAGACATAAAAATGGATCAAGTTCGAGTAAATAGCCAAAACGGTCTATAGTACATGATTAAGGTTGGGTACCTTATTTTGGTAAGACTATTGGATGCAGCCTACTCTGTAGTTATTACAAATTGTTGTAAAGATACTACAAACGATGTGATCCAATTCGTTCATGTATTGACATAAGGAGTAGGGGGTCCTATGTAATGAGGTTGCATAAGATCAAACCAAGAAATAAGTCACTCTTACCTTTTAACGTTGTTTACTGTTTAAGACTAACTATTTCACTTAGATGACCTAGGTAACTCGATCTTAATCTCGAGCTAACTATGCACTCCTGTTTATTCGAGATTATCCTTAGATTTGTATAGGTGAGAATTGGCTCAATAGCATCGGCTCAATAAACCTCCCATTTCAGGGGTAAGACCGGGTAGATTACTGGGGACATAAGGTACAAGATGAAATTCACGTCTACCCAATTTAGGGATAGAAGAAAGGTTATTCTCTTAAGTACTGAACCCATGTCTTGAACATGGGGCCCCACCCTCTCACTGACTCGAGAGGGATCCGATTTAGTGATTTGATCATAAACCAATTATTCATTAGAGGATTAGTTGGAACTTAAGGAACAAGATATAATATCGAGGGTAAAACGACACATTGACCTAGTCGGTATTACAAACAACCTGTGAATGGTCGACTTACTAGTTATGGTTATATCGTGTGGACACAAATATATCTACAGTGAGGAGAGTGCAACTATCAAATTATAGTGATGTGACTCGATAGTTAACGAATACTGATTAATTTGGTCTAAAGAGTTTAGCCAATTAATTTTAATCGTTGGACCTCATGATCTGTAGGTCCATAAGGTCCCTCTACTAACTCGTAAAACATGAACACCTTGAATTATTAAATTGAGTGAATTTGGAACGATATCAATTTGAATTGTTCAAGTTGAATTTCCATTTGAAAATGTTCAAATTGAAATTAGGTTTTTTGAGTGTGAATTAGTTCAAAATCAAATTAGGGTTTGCTTAATTATATTCGATATAATTAATGTTTAATTTGTTGAAATTAAATGAAATTGGAGAGTTATTAATATTTAAATACTTATTTAAATATTAATTACATGAATATGATTCATGATTAAAATTAGGTGTGTGATTAGTTTAATATTTGATATAAAATTATTACTTAATTAATTAAATATGTTTAATTAATTTTTCAATTTCAATTCAATTTGAGAAATTGAGATTTGATATTTTAAATTTAATTAATTATGAATTAATTAAATTAAATTTTAGTTAATTTTGGAAATTAATTAAAATTTGAATTTTAAATTAAAATATAAAAAAAAAATGGAATAATGAGAAAGTGGGTTTTTCCCACAAAACCCCCAAGCATGATGTGTTTCTCATACATTAACACACAAATTCCACTTTGAATCCTAAGTAGGTGCTGGCAATGTAGTTGTTAGAGAGTGCCTGCATGTTAAAGAAGAATAAAACTCTCTCACTTTGTTGAATTGAAGGGACTAAGAAGTGTTCTTGGGCTGGATTTTTTTTTTTTTTTTTTTTTTTTTTTTTTGGAAAAACATCTTTCTATAAAAACCCACAAAATTCCTACACCAAACTCTCTCAAATCTGAGTTCCACCACTCAAATTCAAGACTCAGAATAGTAGAGAAGATCTCTTGGTGGTTCAATGTTTATTTTGTAGCTTAATTGGAGTGAAGAGCAACTTGGAATTGAAGAATTCATCAAGAAAGGTATGTAGCATGAAACCCACTTGTATTTGCATGCTTTAGAACTCCAATTAAATGTAATTAGAGTGCTTATTTATTCTGTTTGCTTCTTTTGCATGCTTATGTATTCTTTCAGAGGGAACCATGTTCAGAATATACACTGCAGTCCATACTGCATACCCCCAAAAGGATTGAGGTAACTGACCAAAACTCATCATTGATCGAATCATGCCTAACAGTGTTCAGTTTCTCCTTTCTGCAACACCGTTTTGTTGTGGTGTTCCAGATCCTATGAGTTGGGATTGAATTCCATGATCTATCAAATAGTTCTGGAATTATAAATCCATATACTCACCACCTTGATCTGATCGAAGTGTTTTAATTATTTTACTTAATAAGTTCTCTGTTTCGGTCTTGAATTCCCTGAACTTTTCAAGAGTTTCAGACTTGTGACTCATTAAGTGAATATATCCATATCTAGAATAGTCATCAATGAAACTGACAAAATATTCATATCCACCTCGTGCTCTTACATTCATCGGACCACAAAGGTCTGAATGTATAAGTTCAAGGGGTTCTTTGGCATGAAGACCTTTTCCAGAAAAAGATCTTTTAGTCATTTTTCCTTCAAGATATGACTCACAAGGAGGTAAAGAACCGTCTTCTAACTGATTTAGATGACCGTTTTTAACTAATCTCTCAATCCTGTTGAGATTTATGTAACCAAGTCTGAGATGCCAAAGATAGGCGTTAGGAGAAATTTCCTGTTTTTTATTTTGAGCTTCTGTCGTTTTAAACATATCTATATTTAAAAAGACTTTTGCTTCAATTAGTTTTAATACATATAAGTTATTTTCAAGTCTAGCAGAACAAATATGAACACCTCTTTAAAAAACGAACACTTCATTAACTTCAAAAGATACTTTATACATATTTTCCAGTAGACATGATATGGAAATCAAGTTTCTTTTCATCTTTGTTACATAATATCAATTTTTTAACAAGATAAAACATTCTAAAATCAACTTGACATCTCCCACTGCTTCAGCTGAAATGACTTCTCCTATTCCCTCCTTGAAAGTCATTTTGTACTTTGAGAGTGATTCCAAGAACTAGATTCCTGTATAAAAGTGCAAACATGGTTAGTGGCTCCTGAATCTAATATCCAGGTCAAGTGAGAATTTTCCACTAAACATGTTTCAATTAAAAGTAAATCTAATTTACCTTGATTTTCCTTTTCCGCTTTTTTCTCAACCAAATACTTTGGGCAATTTCGTTTCTAATGACCGTCTTTTTCACAATGGAAACATTTTCTTTTGGGGGCTTTTTTTTTCTTTGTAGTAGGTTATTTATTCTTTTTTCCCCTTTTCTTCATCTGTACACTTTTATCTTTAGATGATGAAGGGACAAACTTCTTTTTGTCAGAAGGTTTTGTTCCCGAACATGAACCATTCAGAAGTTTATTTTTTCATGAAACAACATTTGCTTCACTTTCTTTTAATTTCATCATTGACTGATAAGTCTGTAGTTTGTTTAATAAAGTAGTCAGATTTTAATTAATTTTATTCATTACGACATTAGTACGAAAGGTTAGGTAGCTCTTCGAAAAAGACTCTAATATCATACTAACTTGACTAGTTTTGTCCATGGTAGCCCCATGAGCTTCTACAACATTAAAATGAACCATCATGTCTAGGACGGGTTCCCTAACATTGGTTCCAGTTGTTTGGAAAAAGAGAGGAAAATAAATATGCATCTTATGTTATGTGTTGATCTCCATGCGTTGATGGTCATGCGTTGGACTAGAAAATATACAATATGCGTTTAAGCATGTATGCGATGACCATGCATTCCTGTCATAAGTTTTCTCACTTTCTCACCAAGTATAACAACAACGCAAGTTTCTCAGGGTGATCTAAGGTCGAACACAAGGACTTGTAACTCAATAATGTTTTGTGAAGTAATGTGTTTGAGGCGATGAACAAAAGTAAAAAGACGAAAGTTAAAGGACTATGCGCTACTCCTACTCCTAACTAAATAGATTGAGCAATGGAAGTTTAACTATGAGAATTGGTAGAGATGCAACAGTTGTTAACGCATAATAATATTCATTATGTTAGGTCGCTCGAGTAATTCCAGCTCACCACACTACATCGCACACCTCTCGGTGGCCAGCCGCATGCCTATATCTCTATAATGCATGGTTGCGTCAAGCATAAGATCGTGTCTATATCTAGGAACAATGCATACTTTTCTTTAGTGTGTTCCACTACTCACCCTCTCATGTGGTTAGTTGTGGCTAATCAGCTCATAAACAAGCATTGTGACGGCTCATAGACAAGCGTTGCTATCGCTTCACACCAAGCGAAGAAGATTAACTCACTATACTCCTGTAACACACACCTCTCGATGGATTGCTACATGCGTCCTATTTTTAGGCTGCACGATTGAGTATGCGACTACCTTTGATAACTAAACGATGAATGTAAACGATGATAAAGGAGAAAAAGATGAAGAAGATGAAGCTGAAGGAATTAATAGATACGTTGATTACAAAATGTATTTATGTATTAAGCCAAAATGTAATACAATATAGAGATAAGAGGAGAAATGGAAGGCTAGATGCAAAAAGTCTCTTGCTTTTCATCGGAAATGCGTCAAGGCTACTGGTGGTGCCATAGATGGATGGTGGAGAAGTCGCTCTTAAGCTCTATCTTCGGCATAGCTCTGGTCGTAACTTGGAAGGGTCTGTGAAGGTGGAGAATCCTCAAAGAGTGTCTGCTCATGCTCTCATCTGTGATCACAAGGATCTGCCTCATGGCAAAAGCTCGGATGTTTTGAAGTGAAGCTCCAAGGTGCTTTTTATAGAGCTCAAGTGCCGACAGCATTGATGATTGCATTCTGACTCACTGCTACCTTTGTCGCAGTATGGGCAATGTCAACATCACCTTATCTTGTTGATACTCCCAAAGTATGCATTCGAGCTTATTTCTCCAGAGGTGTCAACGCATTCCATCTACCTTGCGAGAAGTCTTCTATCACGATTATCACTCTGTGGACGCAACATTCCATACGGCGAACTAATCTTTATGACAATCAACTCATGCGGTCAACCTTGCGGCGGTCTGGGACCAATGCATGCGATCAATTCTTGTAATATCTGTAAAAATGGACACTTTGACACGGAATAACGCATGGTATAGGGTTAGTGAGGATTTTTTGTGCTGATTGACGCAAGCTCACTTTTCACATGAATTCTTAGTATTATCAACGCATATTCTGCTTGTTAGCCTTCACAATTTTGAGTAAAAGGCTACAATAGCTTGTATTTCTACAAGCTATCGGTTCCATGCGCAAGTTATAAACATACTTTATAGCCTCGTGGCTTCATGTTTCTTGTTGAGTACATCAAATATGCTTGCTAAGATATAGGTCCTTGCCTTTTTATTTTCCCTTACCCACCTATCATAAGCATCTCGAACGCTTCGGTTTGCAGCCGAACTGGGAATAGGAAGACATTCCTCTGTTAACATATACCTCAGATCATCAACTATTAATATGTGTTTAAATTTGACTTCCAGTTGGAATAACCCTCTCCTTTAAATTTGTGAGAAGCAAGAAGTTGTATTATTGAGTTTTAATTGCTGAAAAATTTAAACAAATTCTATTAATCTTGTGCATCTTAATCCAATTTTAGCAAAAAATTAATAAAGTACCCATATTTCTTTATTTATTTGTAATGATACTACAATGAGTTAGAATAAATGCTACCTAAGGCAGTCAAATACTCCTTCACTAAAGTAAGACATTCCTGACTAAATACTATCTTCAGAATAACTCATATTCTGACAGTCATTTAGCTACCGTTTTCGGTCATGAACTTACTAACATTCTATAAGTGTGACTCGCCATTTTCAGATCTTATAGAACAGTAGGAAGACAATGTGCAAGTCAGAACAATAAGACCCTATTCATTTATGAAGCTTGGGTTGTTCTGAATCCTATGTTACATCTTTCAAAGGGATTGTCGCGGTTAATGACTAGCTAGTGCTGCCTAAAAACAACAGTAGGCACAACATAGGAATTTCACGGTTCAAACTAATGGAAGAGACCATAGGATATGTTGACACATTTCCTTCACCCAGTTACTTTAAACTACTTCCCTCATTCACCTTGTTATTGACCCATGCAAACACTTTCCAAATGGAACAATCGAGGAAAAATCGACATGAAGTCGAGCATGGATCTCACGATGTGAACTCTTGAGGATATGAGAGCTAAAAACGATATATTGAATATATTGTTAATCTTCCATTGAAGTGTTCTAAATGTTTGAGTATTGTTTAACTTAGGTTTATTACGGCTAATTTTAAACAACCTAAGTCTATGTGATTATTATCCAAGTATGACGTTCATATTTGGATTTCAACCTACGATGTCTATGTGTTACGTAAATCGTCAACTTAAATACCCTCAGCCTTAGACAGGATTGTGAACCGATTGAGTTTGTAACCAAATTTTATAAGATAACGACCTATTTTAACTATTAAAACAAGTTGTTAACCTAAGTGAGCATGTTGTTATCTTTGTTATGAATTTTAATGTCTAATTCAATTTTATAACAACTTACAAAAATTAGACATGTTAAGCATCCATAACTTATATCAAAGGCATTCAACATTTAACATAACCTTTATATTAAAAAATTTGAAACCTTATACATGCATACTATATATTATAACACTTTATAACATACTTCAATGCATGTAACATGTATCCTATGGTGGGATTTTAATTCTACATGGCATACTCTATGCATACACAAGATTTATTTAGTTATAACATACATCACATATATAAATGATTAAACACAAATTTATATGGTTTTAGTTTTTGCATTTTCAAGCAATCAAAGGCCTAACTATTATAAAATTCAGCAAAAATCGATTTTAAAAACCTTCTGGACTGCTTGAACCACCTTGAACCGGACTTCCAATTTTAAAATTGGGCTGAACCGGGCAAAATACATCGAGTACCATCAAGCCATGAATACCATCGAGCATACTATCTAGCATCGAGTATGACATCAAGCATCATCAAACATCGAGTATTTCACATAATACCATCGAGTAAAGGCCATCGATCATCAAGTAAGGCATCATGCATCGAGTACCATCAATTATGGCATTGTGCATCGAGTATTTCATGAAATACCATCGAGTATGAGTATCGAGCATCGAGTATTTTATGAAATATCATCGATTAAACGCATTGAGTACCATTGAGTATGGCATCGTGCATCGAGTATTTCATGAAATACCATCGAGTATGCCACTGAGTATTCCGTCGAGCATCGAGTATGTGGCAATGGATTGAATTTCTAGTTTCTGCCGCTCAACCTTCTTCACTTATTTTTTCAATTACATCCTAATTGCAACTCTAATGACTCCAAACGAATTACAGACACACATTAAGGCTCATAAAAAAAGAGCCAATTACAAGAGTTACAACATAATTGAAAAGATTTAAATGCCAAAGCTCAGAAAAACCATATCAGTTCACCATTTTCATAAAGTTTATGAAAAACACCCACTAAACTCAAATTAATGATAATTGAGTGCTTAAATCATGCTCTGATACCAACTGATGGAGTAAAATAACATGCAGCGGAGAAAATCAAAATCAATAAGCACTCTAATTACACTTAATTTGAGTTTAAAACATGCTTTAGAAAAACTATGTCACAAGAGGGTTTGCTAAATACAATACCTTTGATGAATCTTCTTCAAAACCAGCAGAGCTCCACGAAAATATGCTTCAATCTTCCAGTAGACTACCACAAAGATCTTTTCTACTATTCTCTTATAAGGATTGTGTGGTGGAAACATTAAATTGAGCTGGTATTAAAACTGAAGAGGGTTTGTTGAGGGTTTCAAATTCTGCAGAATTTTTGTAGAATTCTGAATGCATCACTAATCATTCAGCCTAACATTCCAATTTTGTTTAATTTTGATAAAATTAAACATTTCAATTGTATTGAATGCAATTCATAAAAACCCTAATTGAATTTGAATATTTCATATTCTAAACCCTAATTTCAAATCTCATCAAGATTACTCAATTTACTAATCCAAATTACGAGCTAGTAGAGGGACCTTATGGACCTACAGATCATGAACTCCAACGATTTGCAATTAATTGATTAAACTATTTAAACAGAATTAATCACTATTCATTAACTACCAAGACATTCCACTATAGCTCGATATTTGCACTCTCCTCACTATAGATATATTTTTGTCTATTTTAACCATAATCGATAAATCAACCCTTCACAGGTCGTTCGTATTTACAGTTGGGTCAAAGATTATCGTTTTACCTTGGTAAATACGTTTTGCTCTTTAAGCTTCTACTGATTCTCCATTGAACAATTGATTTATAATCCAACTTATAAACCATATCCCTCTCTTTCATGAGAACACAGGGCCCCTGTTGTTCAAAACTAGGCAACAACGTTTAAGAGAATAACCTATCTACTAACCCTAAATCGGATAGGAGTGAATTCCATATTGCAAAGCTAAGTCCCCAACTATCTATCCGATCTAATCCCCAAAATGTAAGGCTTATTGAGTAATGCTGTTGGACTACCCTCACCTATGCAGATCAAAGGATAATCCCAAATAAACAGGAGTTCATAGTTAGCTCAGGATTAAGATCGAGTTACCCTAGGTCATTGAGTTTGAAATAGTCAGTTTTAACAGTAAACGATTGTTATAAAAAAAAGTGACTATTTCGAGGTCCGGTCTTATGCAAACTCATTGTACAAGATACCCTCACTTACATGTCTCCACATGAATGATTTTTGAATCACATCATTTGTATCAGTATACAAAATGGGCCGCATTCGATAGTGTCACCAGGATGAGGTACCCAATCTCATCCATATACTTATAGATCATTTTTGGCTACATACTAAAACTTGATCCTCTTTTATGTCGCCACATAAAGTTAAAGTATTCATGTTATAGCCATGGATTTGTTTATTGGATTTTCATAAAAAAATGCAATATCAATAATAATTTATTGAACAAAATACTCAACAATATTTTTTATTGATAAATAGAATTTGTTAACAACATTTACGAACTGCGAGTTTAGGACATTCCCAACAAAATCTTAGTTGTCAATTTTAGTTCCATGAAGTTTGATTCTTCCCATTTTATTTTTTTTATGCTATTGTAATTTGGACGGTGTGGTTATTGCGCTCCAACCAAAGGAACCTCAAACTAGCTCGAGTCAAATTAGCCTAAAGGATTTTCTTTAACGAGTTGTGACAGAGATTTTTTTAATAAAATTATTATAGTCCTTGAGTTTGGAGTAAATAATTTTTGTTTGTTTGGAGTAAATAATTTTTGTCAATATCTTTACTACTTCTTAAATTTATTTAAGGGTAATTACTTTAAATGACAAAACTGTTAGAAACATTTTCAAATATAGTAAAATCTTACAATCTGTCTTTGATAGATAGTAATATTTTACTATATTTGTAAATAAGTTAGTTCATTTTTGTATATTTGAAAAGAATCATTTATTTAATAAATAGACTAAAATCACATATAGTATTCATAGGTGTAAGATTACATTTGATAAATCTCAAAGTTAGTCCCTACCACTAGTTTATTATTTTTTTTTCAAAAAAATTATTATCTATTAGCATTTAAACTTTAAAAACATATTTGAAGACTAAATTTAAGATTAACTAAAAGCATATGAATTAAAATTAGATATTTAATTATACAAAGATTAAAAAATACAACAAACACAAAGGTTGTAGGACCGAAATGGTATTTTAATAACCTAAAAACTTTAAACTACAAAAATTGAAATAATTAGTTATTTTAAATGTGAGGGAATAAAATAGAAAGTTTGTGGGAGTTATATCATTTTTTCTAACAAACATATAATAATATATCACAAATCTGAAGTAGCTAGGAATCCAAACTGACCTTTTAGAAGTGGTAAAATATCTTAATTAACCACTAACTTATGCTTATACACAAACCAACAAATATATCATTGACTATTAGATGATTGGTTAAATTGCACATTTAATCTTCAAACTTTTGTAGTTATTACCTATTTAACTTCTATGATTTTGTATTGATGATGCAGAGAACTTCGTCAATATTAATTGAGCAATTTAGATTGGTTACTTGAAAGATTATAGAAACGGCTCCAAAGCGTTTGAAAAAACAGGAAACAAAAACACAAAACCATAAAAACTAAATTGAAATTTACTTACTCCAACTTGGATATATACATTGAAAATAAAGGAAATTATTTACCCAAAATAGCAAAAGTTTAATCTTCTTTGGACTGATAGAAATTAGTAATGTCTATCAGTGATAGAACTGATAGAAGCCTATCACTGATAGACGATGATAGAAATTTATTAGTATCTATCCGTGTTTTTTTTTTTTACTATTTCTGTCATTAGTTTGACATTTTTTCTATGTGTTAAAACTTCCCTAAATAACATCCAAATTAACCATAGATTTGTATTAGAGTTTCAAACCAAGAGTACAAAGAGATTGAAGAACATTTTAAATACTAAATCTTGGTCCAATGGACTTTTACATAAGGACTAGGAAACACAGATACTACTAATTATGCAGAGAATTGGTATCAGATATGTATCAAATACGTATATATTTAGATACATGGTAGATATGTGATTTGAAGTATCTAATTCTTTTACTTATTTTAATCTTCAAATATATGTACCGCATATCTTCTTCCAAATATGTGGTCATTATTTTTCAAATTTAAGTTCAACGACTTAAAAAACCCAACCCACAATCCATTTTATTTAAAACCACACTTAAATCTAGCAATTTGAAACAAAATAGGTTAAAAATGATAAAAACAATAAAGAATAAAACATAAAAAGTTAAAAGAAAAAACTTCAAACGTAATTAAATATTCATTCTTTTCTTTTCTCTTGCTATCTAAATCATGATTCACATCTACTGTTGAATTCAGTATAAGCCTGGGGCTCGAGTCCCCCTCAACTTTATGTTTTACATATATATATATATATATATACAAAACTAACATATATAGAAAAAATATTATTAGTTAGCCTAGTGGCAAATATGGCTTCTAACCCCCTTTAGGCCTAGGTTAAAGCCCCACTTTTTACATTCATTTTTTAAAATTTTCCTTCCTTAATAGTCTTTTGATTATAAAGCCTCCCGTCAACAAAATTTATGGATCTGCCACTGTTCACACCCTGTTCATCCTCAACTTCATTCTTCAATCTTCATCATCTACTTCTTTTCTAACGTGAACTCTAGTTGCTCAACCAGCACCCGACATTGTCGGATTTTTTTTTTCTTTCAAGTCTTCTCTCTTCTTGAATCTACTTTAATCTAACTTAAAATAAGTATTATAATAATTAATTGGGTATATATATATATATGATAATGTTTCTTAAACATATCCGTAGCTTAGTTTTTTAAAAATTGATATATCATTATATCTTATTGTATCCGTATCGATATTCGTATCTGTGCTTTTTAGCACAAGGAAAGAGCTAAAATGGAGCTAAATATTTTTCTATACTTAAACAAGACCAAGGAGGTCCTCCATAATTAAACATGACCCAAAAATGCATGCCTCACACGTCTCTATTTCTCTCTCCTTCGTGTGTGAGTTGTTTGCATTTCTTTTTTTAACTATCATTTCTCCATTCTACGCGGAAAAACCAAAAAACTAAAGCAAACACTAAAATAAATAATAATTAATAACAATATCCAATTTAATTTTCTGTTTGTTTTTGGTCTTTTTCTCCCCCTTCCCTATCCCTAACTTCCTCGTTCAAACTTCTTTCTGGTTTTCATTCTTTCCTCTTGGGAGGGTCCCTCCTCCCCTCTCTCTCTCTTTATCTCTTTCTCTTCATTTAAATTTATAAATTTCCATCAAATTCTTCTCTCTCTCTCTCTCTTTTCTCTCTTTCAAAGCCTAAATTTTACAGTTTGAATTATAATTGTGTTCTTAGCCAAAGGTGCCATTTTTTGAGCCATTTTCTGAAGAATTTTTTTCATATTCACATCCACAAGAGAGAGAGAGAAAAAACCCCAATTGGGTTTTTGTTTTTTCTTTTTGATTATTGATATTTGTATTGGATGTTATTATATTATTGACAGAAAGATACAAATTTGAAATTTGGTGGAAAGAAAAAAGGAAAAAGAAAAATGAGTTGCTTTCCATGTTTTTCATCTCATGGGAAAGCAGCGAAAAGAACAAAGAGTGGTAGAAGGGAACAGTCTGTTTCGGTGCATTCTCGTAGTCATAAACAACAACAACAACAACAACCGCCGCCGCCGCCGACGCAACAACAGCATCATCCTGCTCCTCCTCCTCCACGTCCTACGCCTACAGGTTTTATTTTCACTTTTTTTTCTCTCTTTTTCCTTTTTTTTTGAATTTTCTTGTTATTTTTAAATTCGGAAATAAGGTCGGGCTAGAGATTGAAAATCTCGATGAGGACGGGAATGGGAAAAGTATCCCAACCTAACCCTATCCATGGAAATACCGTTAGAGATTGAAATCTCGACCCAGATTGAAAGATGGTGGAAACATCTCAAACCCAGCTCCATGATTGTAGGTCATATTACAAATTTAGATTAAGAGCTTTTAAAGATTTCGATTTACATTTGATTTTGATACTAATATGTTCCATATTAGTTTTTGTTACCTAAATGTTGAGTGTATGTTAATTGATCTACAAACTAAGATTTTTTTTTTAGTATAATAAAGGTGGAAAATTCGAACCACAGACCTTTTAGATGTTAATATTCGAATTAAATTGTGTCACTTTGACCTATAAAAGTTAATTGTGCAAAAAAATAGATTTAATATTTTTCATTTACCTTTTTTTTAGATTTAAATTCTATTTTGGTCTCTGTATTTTTTGGTTTTGTTCATTTTAGTATTTGTATTTTCAAAATATTTATTTTAGTTCTTGGACTTTCTATTTTGGTACATTTTAGTCATTGATCTTTCGAAAATGTGAATATTTTATTCTCTTGAAAATAAAATGAAAATGAAAAGACCAAAATGGTTATTTTTCAAAGAACAGTGACGAAAATAAACAAAAGTTGAAAGCATGGGAACCAAAAAGAACATTTTTAAAATACAAGGACCAAAATGAATCAAAGTTGAAAGTATAACAAACCAAAATTGAAAGTATAGAATCAAAACGAACCAAACTAAAGTAGAATTCTGCAATGCTAACATGGTATGAAACCATCTATTGATAGTTAACATCAATGTGTCACATTAATGAAATTAATTAGCACAAAGTTCAGAGAACAAATAGATACATTTTTAAGTTTGAATGTTAGTAAAATTATATGTATGTTTGTGTAATTTTAATTTGCATATAAATGAACAGAAAATCCAAAAGGAAACCAAGTACTGCAAAAGGAAGCAGAAAAAGAGAAAGAGAAAGAGAATATTGGGGAAAAGAATAACATTGCAGCTCAAACCTTCACATTCCGAGAGTTGGCAACTGCTACAAAGAATTTCCGTCAAGAATGTCTAATCGGTGAGGGGGGCTTTGGGAGAGTTTACAAAGGCAAACTCGATAAAACTAACCAGGTAATGTCTACGTTCATTCTGTCACCTGGTTTCTTTAAACTCGTTTGTTAACCATATGTTATTGTTAACAAATAATGTTTGTTAACAATAACGTAAAATTCTTCTAGTTTATGAGATTTTGTTTTCGTTAAATTTTCCTCTTAAATTTTCACTAATAGTTCATATGCATATGATCCTAACCTTATTCTTCTAATACATGAAATATTGGATTTCAAGAGCTCAATGTAGTCTTTGATCTTCGTAGGCCTCCTAATCATGGAATTTTAAAATTGTTTTGAAACAAAAGTTTAATGTTATTCTTTTAAATGGCATGAGATTTTCAATAGAAAGTGTTTTTTTATAACAATAGTCTATACCTCAAATACAAATTATTATGTGCACGTTGAAAGTGATTTTGAAACGGTTAAAATCACTTTTATCATATTAAAAATTACATCAAAATACATCTTTATCATTCCAAATTAATTTAATATTTAATTTTACAAATTTAAATGTTGTTTTAATGTCATAGTAATTGGTTTGGAATGATTAAAATCATGTTTCTATGTGATTTGGAAAATGAGAAAAGTAATTTTAACCATTTTTTAATCACTTCCAAACATGCTCTATAACTTAAACTAAAATAGTATGAACTCCAAATACAAACTATTATAATTTATAGACTATAATAATGACAGACTATAATAATCAATTCTTTATTTAAAAAATACTCTTTCTTTATTTAAGAAAAAAAACATAAAATAGTTATTAAATGAAGATGAGAGAGTATTGAAATGTAATTTTGTAAATAACACTAATGAATGTGTGACATGTGACAGGTTGTAGCAGTGAAGCAGCTTGACAGAAATGGATTGCAAGGGAACAGAGAGTTTCTTGTGGAAGTTTTAATGCTAAGTCTTCTACACCATCAAAACCTTGTCAATCTCATTGGCTATTGTGCAGATGGTGATCAAAGACTCTTAGTCTATGAGTACATGCCTTTGGGATCTCTAGAAGATCACCTACTAGGTAAATATCTAAAACACGACTGTTATCAAATCAGGTCTAAAATTTTTACAATTCCATCTTCTAATTTTTTATAATCTAAAGCATGAACTCTCAATAAGTTGTGCCCTATCTTTTCTCGCAATGTTTTGACACTGTCATGTAGCGTTTTCATGCTACCTCAAATACTTCTTGAATTTCTTGATCTCTTATCTTTTTGTCAACTTTGACCTATTTTTTTTTTTTATAGTGTTACTTCAACGTTTTGCTTGAGTTTTACTAAATAAACAAATATGCATGTGAAATTAGTCAACTAATTATCAAAACTAGCAATTAATAAGCCATAGAAATAGCTCATTATATATAGAGAGGAAAAAAATTTTAATTTTGCCCCGCACTCGACGGAGGTTCGAAGCAAATAGACGACGACTCATTGATCAAGTTGTGTGTGTGTTTTTGATTTGGCATTATAGATCTTCCAGCTGAAAGAAAGGCCTTGGATTGGGGAACAAGGATGAAAGTAGGGTTGGGAGCAGCAAAAGGGCTAGAGTACTTACATGACAAAGCCAACCCACCAGTGATATATAGAGACTTGAAAGCATCAAACATTCTATTGGACAATGATTTCAATGCAAAGCTGTCAGATTTTGGGCTTGCAAAGCTTGGTCCTGTTGGAGACAAATCCCATGTTTCCTCCAGAGTTATGGGAACCTATGGATATTGTGCTCCTGAGTATCAAAGGACTGGCCAACTCACTCCCAAGTCTGATGTCTATAGCTTTGGAGTCGTCTTGTTGGAACTCATCACTGGCAAGAGAGTCATCGACAACACTCGTCCCGCTAAACAACAAAACTTGGTCGCTTGGGTGAGTCAACTTTCTTTTGTCCCTATCTTATACTCTTAATGAAATATTGACCTAACATATTTCATTGGACGGATTTTAATAGATTAAAGGGTATGTTTCGAATACATTTTTAGATGTTTATTTTAAAAAATAATTCATTTTGGAAGAAATTGGAGTATTTGACAACCACTCAAAAATAGTTTTTCAAGTGTATTTTAATAAATTTTTATCAAAAATATTTAAATAAAAATGAGTTTTATAAAAAATATTTTTTTTTTAAGTCAATCCAAACGGATCCTAACAAACATGTCATATAAACGGAAGGAACGCTAAGCATAGAAATCTAGGGATATCAAAAACTTTCAAATAACCCTAATCCATCAACTTCTTTTATGTTTTTCTCCTACATTTAGGCATATCCAATATTCAAGGAACCAGCTAGATTCATGGAGTTGGCAGATCCTCTTCTTGGTGGAGACTTTCCTATAAGGGCTTTGAACCAAGCAGTTGCAGTCGCCGCCATGTGCCTCCACGAGGAAGCGTCAGCCAGACCGTTGATCAGTGACGTGGTCACTGCTCTCAGTTTCCTGGGAGCAGAAGACATGCATTCGTCGCAGTCTTCGTCGTCAAGTGATGCCGATGAAACAAGCAGTCTATCTAAACCCATTGATCATCTACACGACGTTGAAACAGCCGAGGCACGCCAACGAGCCATCGCAGAAGCCATTGAATGGGGTTCGTCCTCTAAGCAAAATGCCGCTGCTTCGCGCCCGGGAAGTCACTCTTCCTTGTAAATTTAATAAAAACACTCTCTCATATTCCATATATATATATATGCAATGTGGTATTTCCCTACGTTATGTGTTGTATTCTCCACAATTTTTCTCTTGTTTGTTTTCATTGAAAATTAAATTGGAAGAAATATTATATTGAAGAAAATGAGAGGGGGAGAAAAACTTCAAAGGTGATACAAAAATATGGAAAAGCAAGCTAGGGTTGTATAGGGTTTTCTGTGCTTTAAATTCTTTTATTTATCAAACCAATCAATGTCCTTTCTCCTGACACTAGTTGCATTACACATGTTGGAATCATGATTCTAATTATGCAATAAATATACTAATAAATAATAGCTATATTATTATTACTTTTTTTTCCCTTAGTTCAGCCCACTCATACGTGGAGATTTAAAACTCTAATTTTATTTTGGTCCATATTCTAATGGCATAATCCACCATGCTCAAGTTGTCTTTATTATTATTATTAATTTTTTGGACACTTTTTTTTTTTATTGTTGTTGCAAAACTTATACTGTCATTCCTCATGTTTATCTATGATCAAGATCGAAAGGGTATCATAAACCTTTCTATCCAAATCAGATAAAAATTTATAATATTAAAGACTAACTGCTTGGTATATAAGTGGTAAGTCCAGATCAAACCATAGGAAAGAACATAAATTATATTACAAGAAATCTAGACTTTAATGTCAGTTGAAAAAATTAAAAACAGAAAAGGGATCTTCAATGTCGATTTTAAACCGACATCAGGCATATCTAGAAAATGAAAAATAATATATATATATATATATATATAAAGCTAAAAAAATGAAGAGAAAAGAAAATCAAACGCCCGTCATTGCGCACGATTCCAAACGCCTCACTGGACGGATCCACCGCGTTATAGCTGGGCATCACCTGTCCAGCACTGCCACTGCCTGTTATACATCATAAGTCACTGTCTGTCGTTGTCTCCGTTGTCTTCCAATGAAGCTCCAATTTGAAGGTGTTGGATACTGTGCAGTAGTGCTAAGGTTTGTCTTGGTTATTTTGGTAAGTTTTTGTGGGTTTTTCTTCTAGTTGTTGAATTTTTGGGGAGTAAGCTCCAAAACCCTTTTTGAAACTTTGTATCCACTAGCAGTCTTGAGGATTTGGGATGGTTAACCTTAGTTGTAGTTTTTGTGCTTAGGTTGGGATCTCTGTGTGAGGTTTGGAATCGATTTTGGAGCATACTACCTAATGGGTAAGTAGTTTTTCTCTGTTTTTAACTTGTGCCCTTTTGGAGCTTCTTCAATTGTCAATTTATCATTTCATTTGAGTATCATTTTGATCCACTAAATACAAAGTTTCAGAACACGTTCTTTCTTAGTTCCATTCCAAGTATGAAGTGGGACTGTGTAACAATGACGATTTCTCCAAACTCTTCAGCACTTTGAATTAGCTTGCCTATTCAATATGACTCATTAGCTGAACCTATTATTATCCTAAGTTAATTTGAATTTAAATTGATTGATTTCTTGCATTGTTCTTTTGCAATCACTACATATCTTACTTTGTATTCATAGTTTGTGATTGTGTCTTGGATTGGATGGGTTTTAGTTTTTTATGGGGCCTACATGTTCTTCACTAAAGGCAAGAAGGAAGAGCTATGGTTTTTTAGAACTTTATTGAACAGAAATATAGTTAATATGATTAGTCTTAATGCGAAGTTTTTGTAGGGCTTTTTTCTATAATACTAGTGTGTTAATGCTCTCTCCAAAGTTTTGTTTGGTAATACATAGTTGCTCCACTTCGCCTTCAATTCAATAATACTAGTGTGTTAATGCTCTCTCCAAAGTTTGTCTTCAATTGCTTCAGCTTCGCCTTCTCTTGTTTGGTAAAGGTGAGAAAGCTGTATTTGCTCACCCTTGTGTTGGTTGTTTTGTGCTACCATTAGCATGCTGCTCTCAAAACCCCACTTCTTGTGTGTTTTGGGTTTTGTCAATAAAAAGACTGTTACAAGTCAACATAGAGGCAAAGATCAATCCATTTTTCTTGCAACAACTAAGAGCAAGAAATAGAACAAACCTTCTTCTTTGATTCAATCTTAGATGAAGAAACAGTTCATAGGATGACAAAAGTTGTAACAAACCAGGTATTTTAAGGTTCAATCATTCAGACATAATGTGTATTTTTTTCTCATTGAAACAACATAGTGTTGTGATCTTATCTCTAGGCGTGATGACAGAACATCAAGATTAATCATTGTTATTCCATATCACTATATTTCTTTTATATGTATATATATGTTAGTTGTCATTTTTTGCTTATTGTATTCTCCTCTTGCTTATTGTCTGCTTTGTCTACTGACAGTTTAACATCAAAGTATTAATTAGTAAGCAACAATGTAAGATGGGTTCGTTTGTTTTAGTACTTAGAGAGTGTGTGTTGTTTCATAGGGGTAATATAATCATTTGATCTTTGATGTATGATGTATTTATTCATTTAGTTATTCGTCTAGTAATGTAAGACAGATTGTATTGGAATATCAAGTTCACCCAACACAAAGAAACTGTGTATCTTTCTTTGATCACTAACTTTGGTAACATGAGAAACAAGGTCCTGTGTGTGGACAAATTATGGAACCTCTTGCACAAGTATGTAATAAAATATTACTACTTACTACTTAAAACTATCAACATAATTTGATTTTTTTCCTATGTGCAAGAATCTCTAGTCTTTTACTAGTCAATTGTTTCACTTCTTTATTCAATTTCCTTGTACATAGTTCATGGTGATCCTAATTTACTAAGTAGTCTTTCATGAGTTAATTTACTAACTAACATTTCATGAGTTTGTTTTCCAATGAGATTATGTTGATGAGTTTTATTACTTTGTTCTCATATACATAGCTTACATATATAAAATGACTCCGACATTAACTTTTAACTCTCTCTTATTCAGCTGTTGAAAACACTTTCCAATATAGCAAAGCTTCTTAAAAGTAAGTTTTTGTTCACTTTTAATAGACCAATAAAAGTTGTTTGTACCCTATAATGGTTTGGAAGTAGAAACCATAGGTTTGACCTTAAATTATTTTGTATGTTTAAGTATTATATTAATGTTACTATTGTTATAGGAATAAATGCATGGTTATGATTAATTTGAGTTAAATTTTAATGTTACTATTGGTATAGAAGCAAAAACACAATTGCAGTGATGTTTACTTTTTAACCGTGGTTTTCAATATACTAAGGAAATGCATAGTTTTTTGCAAGGAAAACCTCCAGATTTGTTGTGCAATTATTTTAATTTGTTTTTTTTTTTTTTTTTTATGTATCTATCTGATCTTCCAAAGTAGACAACCAACTCTCTAGATCTTTAGACTTTAGAGCTTTATGTATAATTGGTCAATATAACTTGTTGATAGGTTAGATAAACAATTTGTGAATTAGT
Organism: Benincasa hispida; assembly: GCF_027475165.1. Taxonomy (NCBI): domain Eukaryota; kingdom Viridiplantae; phylum Streptophyta; class Magnoliopsida; order Cucurbitales; family Cucurbitaceae; genus Benincasa; species Benincasa hispida. The sequence goes on along the minus strand of NC_143486.1, from coordinate 36,811,302 downwards.
TAATTTTTATATTTGTTTGAAGTTAAGTTGTATATATAATAGCAATTAAAATTTTATTTTGTGTAGGTAAAAAAAATAGTATTTGTGCGTAAACAAAAAAAAAGTGTATTATGTATTTTTATTTTTTCAATAACAAAATCATGAGAGACATTTAATAACAGTCAATTATCGATAAAAATAGGTGAAAACGATATTAAAGATGATGTTCGATATTGGTTGAAAACCGATATTGAAGATAATATTCACTGTCAGTTGAAAACTGATATTGAAGATAATTGACATTGAAATCTTGGTAATATATAATGTCAGTTTTAAATCAACATTAAAGACAACCGGTATTGAAGATCTTTTATAACATGATCTTCAAAGTCGGTTTCAACCAATATTGTACTCCTATAATATCGGTTTTAAATCGACATTAAAGCCAATTTTTGTAGTAATGTTAGTTCCTTGAAGTCCCTTTTTAGTTAAAGTGATAAATGGGAGATTTAGTGTGGATTGGACAATAAGAAAATACATAAAAGTAAATTGCAAGAAAGTAAAGGATAAAAATGCAATTGACAAAGACATTCTAGCTTAAAGTATCGGAATGGCTCAATATAATTTTGTTCATTGAATTATCTAAATGTAATTTTAGCTTCTTGACTATCCTAGTCCAATTGATTGGAAATCTAACGATGGTTTTAGTTACCTAATTAGCTAAACATGCATAGATGAATCCATACTAATCATATTTAACTAACTATATTACGCTCTAGAGATTACGCAAGGATGAACATTTAATTTCCATCGTCTAATTAAATATTTAATATGGGTTTCTCTAGGTCGATAGAGCAATACTCTTCATTGTTGACTACAAATTGCAAGCCTAACTTATTGCTTCTCATTGATTAACTCACAATTTCATGTCACATATTGAAAGTTTATCAGACAATCAAGAGAAAATGCAATTGATTAAGCAAAGTAAATGGAGAGAAACTCACGGCCAAGATATAAGAATTGCATTTAAACAAAACTCCCAAAGTTACAATGAGTTCATTTGAAATCCTCTAGACTAAAAACTTATAAACCTTACCTTTCCATGGAGATGGAGAAGACAAGAATCGGGTTCGTCTTTGTTGATTACATGAGGGAAAATGAAGAAAAATAAAAGTGGAAGACAATAAAGGGGAAGAAATTTGGTTGGGGTCAAATGAAGATGATATTTACCCAAAATGAAGGTTTTGCATATATACAGTCGCGGTAGCATCACGGCTCTGAGGGACAACGCCGTGGCACTAGGCTATTTTTATCGAACCATAGTGTTACGCCCCTTAGGGCTCAACGGCGTTGTGCCTTGCACATGTGTCCTGATGCTCTGGAGTGTCGCGACGCCACAAGATAGCACTACACCAAAATGGTGTCTTCTGAAACGGTGCACGCGTTGTCGAGCATGGCACCGTTACGTCGGCCTGCTAGGGGCATTTTTGTAATTTTTGGTCCATTTGAAGCTTTTTAGCTCTTAATTGCTCTAAATTAACCTCGAACGGTCCGTAACGTTCCTGGATGCATAAATTGCTCGAGATCCTACAAATATGACATAAGCACATTAAACATAATAAACGACCGAGATTAGAGGCACTAAGATAACACATTTTGGTGTTATCACTCTATCCTTATATATTTCAAGGAGGGTAGATTCTATCATTTCAAATAGTCAGAAAGATTGAAAAGGAAGAGTAAGGGAGAGACAGAGACACTGAGATTGCAAAGAAGGTATATTATTATTCTTCTTCTCCTTTTTCAAGTATATATTACTTACTGCATATCTTCTTCTATATATATACAGAAAAGAATGAATGGTGAATTTATACACCAAATGAATGTATAAAACGACAAAGAAGAAAAAAAGGAATAATATGACAACTGATTCTGTCCTTTTTTGTATGCAAGTGAAGGAGCATCAGTTGGTTGCACCAGAATTTGTTGAGGAAAGAGAGAGTCCATGGTGTCTGCTGTGTAGGCTCCACGTCTGGCCTTCTTTGGTTTCCATAGGGGCTGATGTGTTATCTTTGTCATCCCCCCTCAAGCGAGTGTGTAACTAAGTTAGGCCGAGCTTGCTTTGAAGATAGGAAAAGGTTGGAATTGGGAAAGTTTTAGTTAGACAGTCAGCAAGCTGTTCTATGGACGGAACATAACTCACATGGAGTTGATCACTGAGGACGAGATCTCGAATGAAATGGACATCTATTTCGACGTGTTTAGTTCAAGCATGGAAGACAAGATTGGTGGCCAATGCACCTTCTCCCATATTATCACACTAGAGGACTGGAATTCCGGTTGAAGAGAAGCCAATTTCAGTGAGAAGGTTGTGCACCCATATGATTTCAGTAGCAGCATGAGCAAGGGCTCTGTACTCAGACTCTGTGCTAGACCGTGCCACAGTAGCTTGTTTCTTAGAGGACCAAGAAATAAGGTTGGAGCCGAGGTAAATACAGTAGGCTGCAATGGACTTTCTGTCATCAAGGCTTGAAGCCCAATCAGCATCAGAGTAGGCTGATATGGTGAGATGTGGATCAGAGTTGATGGTGAGGTCAAAGTTAGTTGTTCCAGCTAGGTAGCGAAGCACTCTTTTAATAGCTGACCAATGCACATCAGTGGGGGCTTGGAAAAATTGGCTTAACTTGTTGAAAATGAATGCTATGTCTGGCCGGGTATTAGTTAAGTACTGAAGAGCACCAACTATGCTGCGGTAGGGAAAAGGATTAGAGAGGGATTTACCTACATTGGTTGATAGCAAAGTGCCAGGGGCAGCAAGAGTTGGACAAGGCTTGACATGCTGGAGGTTTAGTTTGACTAACAGATCAGTTATGTACTGAGCTTGATAGAGGTGAAGACTGGATGGTGTATAGTGTATTTGAATGCCAAGGAATTTACTGAGTGTGCCTAGGTCTTTAAGGGAGAATTGTTTATGGAAGGTGGAAACAAAATGGTCGATAAGAGTTGGATCACTACCAATGAGGATGAGATCATCCACATATACAAGAAGCATTGTAATGGAGGATGTGGTACGCATGTAATATAAAGAGGTGTCAAGTGAAGTTACTTTAAAGCCTGTTCGACAGAGGAATCCTTTGAGTTCATCATTCCATGCCCGAGGGGCTTGCTTAAGGTCATAGATAGCTCGATTGAGTTTGCAAACATATTGAGGGTGAATTGGACTTACAAAACCAGGGGGCTGAGACAATCTCTTTGACTGTGCCATTGAGGAAGGCATTGTTGAAATCTATTTGACGAAGTGGCTAGCTATTTGACACTGCCAATGTAAGGATGATTCGGATAGTAGAGGGCTTGACAACAGGGTTATAGGTATCGAAGTAGTCAAAACCAGGATGTTGGTGAAAGCCTTTGGCAACAAGGTGTGCTTTATACCGCTGGATAGATCCTTGAGCATCACGTTTCAATCGGTAGACCCACTTACAGCCAACAACAGTGGTGTCAGGGGCAGGAGGGACCAAAGTCCAAGTGTTTGTGTGCTGCAGAGCTGTAAGTTCTTCAACCATGGCCTCAGTCCATTATAGAACTGGCAGGGCTTGAGAGATAGTGTGTGGTTCAGCTTGTGTAAGATCAGTGACAAGTTCAGCAGACCAGACTTTGGGCTTAAAGATACCAGCCTTGCCCCTAGTGATCATAGGATGAATGCCTGTTAGTGACTGAGCAAGGGGTGGTTGGTGTTGTAAGGAGGACTGTGGGGAAAGATTTGTGGAAGGTGAGGTTGTAGGAGGACTAGGTGAATAGGATGAGATTGGATTTGGAGATGCTCGAGGAGAGCCTGCAGAGGGCAAGGATGGACTGGAATGAGGGGTGGTAGGATTCAAAGAGAGATCAGGGCAGTGACTTGGGACTTGAGGTATGGGAGGAGAGTTTGGTACAAGCGAGTGACAAGGTGGGGCAAATTTATAGATGGTGGGGGGAACCAGGTAGTGATTGGAGGAGCTGAGCTAGGAGTGCTTGAGGATTGATCACTTACAAAGCCAATTTGAAAAGGAAAATCTTCCTCATTGAATATGACATGGAATGAGATAATAACCTTCCCATCATCAGTGAAACAACGGTAGCCCCTGTGTATGGGTGAAGGACCAAGGTACACACACCGTTTACTGTGGAAGTCAAACTTGTGAGCCTAATAGGGTCGGAGATTTGGATAGCAGGCACAACCAAACACCTTGACAGACGACAGGTCCAGCTTACTGCCAAACAAAACCTCCATAAGGCTGATATCTTGAAGAACAAAAGAAGGAAAAGCATTAATAAGGAGGACAGCACTTTAGAAGGCATACCACCACAGATTCAAGGGCATTTTAGCCTGAGCAAGAAGAGTCAAGCCTGTCTCAACAATGTGCCTGTGTTTACGCTTAGCACGGCCATTTTGAGCTGATGTGTAGGGGCAGGACATGCGTATGTGAATTCCCTGTTGAGTACACATATGAGCAATAGGTTGATACTCTTTTCCTTCATCCATTTGTAAAGTACCGAGGGTTGTATTAAACTGTGTTCGAACAAGGGCTTAGAAACATTGAAAGGCAACTATAGTATCACTCTTTTGTTTAAGAGGGTAAAGCCAAGTGAATCTACTAAAGTCATCCACAAATATGACATAATATATATATCCATCAGCTGACAGTATTGGGGTTGGTCCCTAGAGATCAGAATGCACCAGTTCAAATGGTCGTTTAGCATGAGAAAGAGAATCAGAGAAAGGTAAGTTGTGTGATTTCCCAAATTGACAAGCCTCACAAAAGAACTTTTCATTAAGAACTGTTTTTAGATTACATCCACTAATCAGTTTAGACAAAATTTTAGGGGATGGATGGCCTAAACGCCTATGGAGAAGTAGCTTAGAGATAGTAGTGCTGGTTGCAAGGGCAGAATGTGAAGGAGACTGATTGGACCAAGTTGTCAAGCTAGCACCTGAGGGTTCTGATGTAGGAGGTGCATTATTTAGTAACTGGTTGACACTGTCCAACATGTAGAATCCATCTTTAAGTCGTCCGATCAGAAAAGCTACCCCCGAGGCCTTGTCCTTAACCACACAGAAATCAGCATGAAATTCAACCACAACGTTATTATCATTGGCTAATTTGGATACACTGACTAGATTTTTGGTAATTGCAAGCACATGTAATATGTTTAGTAGAGATAGAACACCATTCTTAGTATGCAGATTGGAGTGTCCAGACCGAGATATAGAAAGGGGAGAGCCATTACCAACAACTACTTTATCAGTACCTGAGTAGCTTGAGGAGGATTGAAGGAAGGTGGGGCTGCTAGTGACATGAGTTGAAGCTTCGCTATCAACAAACCAATTGGGGTCAACGACTGTCTCAGGGGAGGCAGCTGTCGATTGAGTAAGTAAGGCTGAGGTCTGCTGTTCTTGATGTCTGTTGGATGGAAGCTAAGTAGATTCAGCTCGAGTGTGAGTCTGTTGAGGATTATTGAAGTCCTTATTGTATCTGAAATAGCAGATATCAGCAGTGTGGCCTATTTTTCCACATGTTTGGCAAGTAGGCCTGGTTGTAGAAGCATTGTTCCATCGGCCCTCTGTTTCTTCCCCCTCCACCTCTGAAGTTTGATGATTGATTGTTCCCATAGGAGTTTCAATAAGGATTCGATGGAGCGCTGGAATTGTTTTGCATTACATTAACTGAGGGTGAGTTTGAGGAAATGGACACATTAGTCATACCGGTGATGCCAGTCTTGATGGCCAGCTGATATTCAACTCTCTTCTCATAGGACAGCAAGTTAAATTGAAAATCAGACCACCTAGTTGTGCCCTTACTTTACACTGCTACAACAACCAGATTGTATTCTTCATCGAGGCCAGCCAGCACTTGGGATATGAGGTCTAGAGGAGACACAGGTGAACCTGCAAGAGCAAGATTGTCAGCATACTTCTTCATCAACGTTAGATACTCACTCATTTTCAGGGTTGCCTTGCGAGTTTGTTGGAACATCCTCTTGAGGTAGTCAGTTTCAGCCCTTGACTGAACTCTTACAAGTTCTTTGACATCTTCTTATAGCTCCTTTGCTATTTGATGCCCCATGACTTGTGTTGCAATGTCTTGACTCATGGAATTATAAAGCCAACCTAAGAGTAGTTGATCAACGGCTATCCAAGCTTCATAGGCTGGATTAGGTTGCAGGGTAGCCTCTGCTGAAGATGCAGGGCCAGGATCAGTACTTATGCTTTCACCAGAACGCTCATCTGTTTGTCTGATTAAGAAACGACTGGGGCAGGGGTTTTCTCCAGTTAAGAAGCCTTCCAAACCGTAGCTTCTGAGTATTGGCCAAGCTAAGTTTTGCCAAAGAAGAAAATTAGACCTATCCATCTTTATGGATGTCACCTGATTTAGCAGCTGATTGAGAGGTGGACTTGAGATTTTTCCATTGTAGATGATTCCAGGAACGGTGGGCAGAGAGTTAGCAGGTGGATTTGCCATTCTTGGATCGTTTTCTGCTTATTAAAAGCTGAAGGCTCTGATACCAAGTCAGAAAGCTTGAAAAGGAAGAGTAAGGGAGAGACAAGGACACTAAGATTGCAGAGAAGGTATATTATTATTATTCTTCTTCTCCTTTTTCAAGTATATATTGCTTACTACATATCTTCTTCTATATATATATAGAAAAGAATGAATGGTGAATTTATACACCAAATGAATGTATAAAACGACAAAGAAGAAAAAAAGGAATACTATGAAAACTGATTCTGTTCTTTTTTGTATGCAGGTGAAGGAGCATCAGTTGGTTGCACCAGAATTTGTTGAGGAGAGAGAAAGTCCATAGTGGCTGCTATGTAGGCTCCACATTGGCCTTCTTTGGTTTCCATAGGGGTTGATGTGTTAGCTTTGTCACACATGAACCAATTTTGCTCACAATTGTAAACATCCAGGGGCAGATCTATGAAGAACCTCTCACATCGTGTTTATTTACGTTAATATATATTTTGTTTTCTTATTAAACATAGAAAGTAAGTATTTATTGAATATTTATTATCGCAAACCCGTATAAGATTAAAAATGAGGCTTGGCCTAATGGTCGTGTATGGACTATCTTACCTTGGTGACTTAATGTTCAAATCAATTGAGACACTATTGTTTTTTTTTTTTTTCTTTTTTTATGTTTATACACCTATTTTTAATGCTTAAGGTTTCAAATTATATCTATATTTATATAATTTTTAATTCACTAGTGATGGGCTAGAAAAAATTAATTCCATTTTTAGTTTTTATCACATATATGTACATATATATATGCAAATATTTAGTTATTGGTTTTTAGTTTTTTAAATTTAAGGCATTCAAACACCATTTTTGTACATAATTTTTGTTTTTTAATTTAATAAAATAAAGTGTTGTTTTATTTGACATTTAATTTGCATTAACTCAAATCCAATAAACTAAGATGTTATGTTATTTAATGTAGCTTAAACATGTATGTGGTGACAATACAAGTGAATCATGTTTAAGTAATAACCTAAATGGTCTGTAGAATGTGGATAAGACTTGATACCTTATCCTAGTGACACTATAGATATGACCCACTTTGTGATTATTATAACTATTGTAAAGTGTTACAAATGATCTGATCCTGATCATTCGTATGAAGACATATGAGTGGGAGTATCCTATATAAAGATTTTGTATACAACCGGACCACGAAATGATTAATCTCTCTTTGTAACACCATTACTTGAAGAGACTTACATTTCACTAGGATGACCATTAGTAACTTGACCTTAATCCTGACTACGTTGTGAACTTCTTCCTACGAGGGCAATTCTTTGATCTATATGGGTGAGAGTAACCAAATTCGTCAACTCAATATATCTACCATTTTGGGAATTCATCCAAGTAAGGAGCTGCGAAGGCAGCTACACAATATGGAATCAATCATTCCCGACCATAGGGAAAGTAAATGAATTGCTCCTTTCAGGGCTGATTCTGGGTCTTGAATAATGAGGCACCTCACCCTCTCAATGGTTAGAGAGGGGCCTAGTTATAGTTAGACTAAAATTAATTGTTAATTAGAGAGGTCAATGGTACTTAGGGGTGGCCATTCAAACTACAAAAATCGAACCGTTTCTAAAAACCGAACTGAACCGAACCAAAAACTCAGTGAAACTAAAAAATTAGTCAGGTTTAGAATCTTAAATCTAGAAATGTTAAGCTTGGAGTTAGGCTAGGAGGTTTGATAATCTGGGTCTAAGAAAACTATGTTTGGAGTGCAAGTTTTGAAAGTCTTGGTTTAAGAAGACTATATTTGGAGTGTAGGCTTAGGAAGTTTACGAATGAAGTGCGGATTTTTAAATCTTAAGTTTGTGAAATATTTTTATACTTAATAAGTGGTTAGATTTTAGATCAATTTAAATTTGTCATCTTAATTATTTTAATATAGTTAAATTTAAAGTAAACTAAAAAATTTTAGAATATATATATTAAATTTTGAAATAGAAATTTGACTAAAATTATAATGTTATTTAATTTATTCTTTGAATTGATATTTTGATTTTACCATGTTTTGAAATAAAATTTCATAGACTGCGGTCACTTTAACTAATTTGAAAATGATCTTTTTTTTTTTTTTTTTTACCATAATATGCTAACTTCAAATTGAAATAAACTAGTATTTAAATCTAAAATTCAATTATTGAAAAATTATAGTTTTTTTCTTAATCAAAATATATTTGAAGAATAACAAAATTATAAAGTTTGAATTTTTATTTTTATTTGGCCGTTAAGTTGTTTTCGACATTTTGATTCTTTGAGTCTAAAAAATGATTCTAAGTCTTCTAGCTAGTTAAATTGACCAATGAAAAAAATGAAAATGTATTAAATTAATTTAGGCATTCTACACATATAGTTTAGATAAATACACCCAGGATATTTGTAATACATAGTAGAATAAGAGAAAAAATCTAAAAATATATTACATCTTTAAAATATTTGCAAATATAGATGAGTTGACTAGTCAATTTTTGAATTTTTTTAAATTTCCAATTCTGTCCTCCCTTGTCTTATCTTATTGCACATCTTCTTTATTTAGCCTTTTTATTTTCTTTCTTGTCTTCGATTTTTGCTTCTTCCCTCCCTTTTTTCCTTTTTTCATTTCCTTTTCTTTTTCAATTTTTGTTTCTTGTCTTTTTTCTTTTATTTTATTCGTTCCTTTATCCAATTTTTGCTTATTTCCTTTATTTTTTATTTTCTTTCATTTCCTTCTTTTTTTTCCTTTCTTTTTTTTTTCCTTTATTTTTTATTTTCTTTCATTTCTTTCTTTTTTTCCTTTCTTTTTTAATTTTTAAATTTTATTTTTTCCTTTGGTTTTTGCTTATTCTTTTTTTTTTATTTCTTTGATTTTTGCTTATTCCTTTTTTTTTAATTTTTATTTTCTTTCCTTTCTCCGATTTTTGCTTCTCCCTTTTCTTTTTTATTCTTTTCTTTTCTTTTCTTTCTCCAATTTTTTGCTTCTTCCCTTTCTTTTTCTTTTTCTTTTTAATTTTTATTTCATTTCTCCAGTTTTTGCTTCCTTTTTTTCTATTTAATTTTGTTTTCTTTCTTCAGTTTTTGCTTCTTTTCTTTCTCTTATTTTTAAAATTTTTCTTTCCTTTATTTGAATTTTTTCTTCTTCCTTTTTTTTTTCACAAGAATTATGAGGCTGAGTTTTGTATCCAAGACTTGAAAGTACTCAATTCATAAGTGACTTAACACCAACAAGTCAATCATCAAGTTTCATTATTATAACAAATAGTAAATATAAATAGCAAATGAAGGTTTATCAATGATAGCCACTAATATTTTCTATCGTTGATAGCTTAATTTTTTTATTATATTTTCATAGTTAATAGCACTTATAGAAATCTATCATTGATAGCCAACTTAGTGAATTTAATTAATAAAGTTGAATCTCGAACTAAAATGTAAGTGGAATGCCTAGAAGTTATCACTAATAGCATGTTTATCAGTAATAGAAGCTATCATCGAAAAGAAAAGATATTTATAAATGTTTGGGAAGGACAAGAAAGGAGCAAAAAGATATTTAGTGGCTATGATTGATAGAAGCTTCTACTGATAGCATGTTACCAGTGATAGGAGCTAATACTAATAGCATGTTATCGATGATAGAAGCTACCCGATAGCACGTTATCGATGATAGAAGCTACCCGATAGCACGTTATTGGTGATAGAAGCTACCACTGATAGCACGTTATCAGTGATAGAGAACTATCACTGATAGTATGATATCAGTGAGATCATTGATAGCATCTTATCAGTGATGTTATCAGTGAAAGAAGCTATCAGTGATAACCACAATACGAGTGATATTAGTGATATCAGTGATAGAATTTAGGTGATATTTATATATCGAGTTTCTTTCAAAGGTGATAATCAGTTATAGAAGTCTATATTGATAGCCTTAAGTGTTAATCAAGATTGATTCTAATTGATGAAAGTCTATAAGTGATAGCGACTGATAGCTGCTATCAATGATAGGCATGATAAAAGATTATTAGTGATAGTTACTATGGTCATCAAAGTTGTTGGCATTCTTTCAAAGTTGATCACTATTTATAAATTTATCATTGATAGCCACTGATAGCCTTTAGTATTGATATTTCAAGGTTGATTCCAATTGATGAAAGTGAATCAATGATAGCTACTGATAATTGATAGCAAATTAAAAGCTAATATTTCAAGATTGTATTAATTTTTCTAAAATTGAAAGCTATCGCTGATAGCAACTATCATCGATAGTAATTGATAGAAGCTAGCAGCAATAGCAGCTAATAGCAGCTATTAGTGGCTATCACTGATAGCTACTATCAGTGATAGCTTTTAATTTGAGAAAATTGGGAAGAAGCGAGCAAAATGGTGGCTAGACATGAGTTTTTTAGTCTTTTACCATTTTCTGATCTATATATGCAATTATTTTATCATTGTACTATATATTCCATTATTTTGGGCATAAATTCTATTTATGCAACTAGCCCATATACCTACTTACACAATTTTAGTCCAATTGGCTATTATTTTACACCAAAATCTGGCCCAATTCACCTTTTCAACTCTTCTTACTATTCAATTTTTATAAATATATAATGATAATAATAATCCCAAAAAAAGGATGTAAAGGAAGTTTATTTAATATATATATATATATATATATAGCACTATTTATTTGAGTTTTCTAGGAAAAAAAAATCAGTGTATATTTGATATGTGTGTGAACAATACAATTTTTACAATATATTGTTGTTATAACTACATATTCGATGTATAAGTACATTTTTTAATATATTTGTAAATACACCAAAAAATAAACCATGATATACTTATTACCAATATATTTGACTTATACTTGAGATCGCAATAGATAGGTTATCCATTTTCAGCTAGGAAAAATAGAAGAAAATAAACAAAATCTCATAAAATTAAGAAAATATTAATTTTAAACAAAGAAAGGAAGAGAGAGAATTAAAAAGAAATATAATCTAATAATAATAATAATTGGTTTAAGTAGAAATAGCTAACTACTTAACGGAGCAAGTGGCTGTGAAATTCAAACAAAGAAAGAAGTAGCTTTAGAGATAAAGCAACTTTTTGTCCAATATTGACTTAAACATGCATCTTAGAGATAAGATTTATGTGGCATAAAACACTAAGAAGTGAATTCTTAATTTTGTAAGTCAAAGACATGAATAGATAATTGTACATCACTTAGGTGAATGTTAGTGAACCTTCTCAACCGTACTTTATTAACTACCGTACTTTATTAACTGATTTTCAACCCATTCAATGCACGATGTTTTCATTCGTGCCACATCTTTACCATCAACGCATCCTATTCCCCATCATTTAACGCATCACCTTCACACACACACACATTTGACGCATCACACTTCCACTATTATCCTCCTTATTCACCTTCATCAAATTTTCCCTTTGTTTTTAAGTTAGTTCTGTATTTTATTCACGCAAACAACATCATTCAAATCGAAGTGCTCTTACTTTGTAAAAATCATCCTAGCCAATTTAGATTAATTCAAAAGTCCTTATGTTCAATCCTGGTACTTACCAAGAATCTCTATATAAGCTTGTATTTAGATTTAATTAGAGAAAACTTGTATTCATTTAAGATAATTTGATTAATCAATATAGCACATACATGAAATGCAACACAAACCTTCTAAATCTTCATCGCGAATTCTTTGCTTTGTCCTTTGAATCACAAATTCTGACCTTTCCTCTTTGTCCCTTTTGATTTTTGGTCAGGTTTTACCACGATAGTAGTGGGTTTCTCAGGTACGGCGTTCACCTCCTCCCTTTGGTCCTGCTTCCAGGCTTCCTCCTCAATCCTTAGCCGGGTGATAAGACTCTCCAAGGAGAATTCCTTGGTCTTATACCTCAAAGTGTTCTTAAAGTTCTTCCACAAATAGGGTAGTTTATTAATAATAACAGCAATTTGAAATTGTTCGTCTCGGGGCATACCTTCAGTAATTATCTCGTGGGTTATCTTCTGAAGTTCATGGGATTAAGCCTCCACGAATTTTTGATCCGTCATCTGGAACTTGAGATAACGGCTGGCAGCATATTTCTTCGACCCGGCCTCGTCGGTGGCGTACTTCTTTTGTAGGGCATCCCAGACCTCCTTTGCTGTCTTCATTGTACTATAGTAGTCATACGGATAATCAGTCAAACCATTTAAAATAAAATTCTTACAAAGAAAGTCTTTCTTCTCACAGTCAGCAGTTTCTTTTATCTGTTGTTCAGTTGGTTCTTCTAGAGGGACGATCGGCTTAACTTTGGTATAAGTGTCGGCAACTTTTTTGACGGTGAGAAACAACATCTTTTGCTTCCACTATTTGAAGTTCGGTCATTCGAAGTAGAATGAACGGTTGAGGTCAGATGTCATAACGTCGTTGTTGCTAGTGAGGACCATTAGTGATTTGGTAGGGATTTGTATTAAAATTGTTGGAAATGGCAAGACCCTCACAATGAACAGGATAGCAATAAACGGTCAGGTCACAGCGGTCGAGCAAAGAATAAAACCTGCAAAACAGAAGCTCATTATAGGCTGAGTAGTAGATCTTGTTCTCTTTAAGACGTTTCGCGGCTCTGCCCAAGTGTGCAAGCAGGTCAGGAAAACTATCACGTCGTCCCAAGGATAAAACAGTCCAAAAAGAAAACCCGATCAGAAATACACCGCTATCGACCAAAATACGCACCCTTTCTGATCAACTGCTTGAGAAACAAAAAGTGGAAGAGAAAGTAGATGAGAAGAGCTTTCGATTGAAGAATGGAAGGAAGTGAAAAATGATATGTGCTCTGAACGGCAGCCACAGAACGTGCAAGGGCAGGTTGGAAAAAGCGGTCGGAAGACTTGGCCAGGAGACGCACGTGGACATCCATCGAACCCACATTGGTTTATCTTCTCACTTCCACCAAAACATGGGTACCCCTTGGGGCCCAAACCCAAAGCCCAAAATTGGAGTATAAAAGGGAGGTCTCCAAATCAAAATTTCCTAATGTGGGATTCTCCAACCAAAGATTGGTTCCCTCTTATTTTTGAAAATTAAATTTTCACCAAACATGTCAAATAAAATAAACTTTATTTTATCAAATAAATGTTTTGTGTACAGATAATTCATAAACTACGAAACCCACGAGATTTAGGACATCAACCTCAAGAGCAAGCGCATCAGAAAATATCGATGAGTTTGAATTTCAATTTGGAACTTCAATTACCTTGTTTTTCTTGTTTTTCTGATTTTGTTTCCTATTCAAAGTGTAACATTCTTTCTTAAGATGACCTTCTTTGTGAAAAAATGCACACTTTTTTACCTTGCTTGAATCCATCTCATATATGAAGAATCTTTCTCTCAAATAAGTTTTATTTGGTAGATTCTTCGTTAATTATAGTGAATCCAATTTGATCGAAACCTTATAGGTTGAATCTTAGTCAATGATCTATCTTAAGACACTAACACTAAGCTTCGAAATTGTTATTTAATATAGTTTAAACATGTATGCAGTGACATACAAGTATATCATATTTAAGTAATAACCTGAATGGTCTATAGTATAGGGATAAGGCTGGGTACCTTATCTTGGTGACACTACGGATACAACCAACTTTGTAATTATTACAATTTTTGTAAAATGTTATGCATAATATGATCCTGATCATTCATGTGGAGACATGTGAATAAGAGTATCCTATACAAAGAGTATGTATAAGACCAAACCACAAAATGATTAGTCTCTCTTTATAACACCGTTATTTGAAGAGACTTATATTTCACTAAGATGACCATAGGTAACTCGACCTTAATCTTGAGTGAGTTATGAACTCCTGCCTATGAGGGTGATCTTTTGATCTATATAGGTGAGAGTAGCCAGATTCGCCAACTCAATATGCCTACCATTTTGGGGATTCGTCCGAGTATGGGTCTGGGAACACAGCTACAGAAGATGGAATTCACTCATTCTTAGTCATATTGTAAATAGATGAATTTCTCCCTTAAGGGCCGATTCTGGATCTTGAATAATACAGCGCCTCACTCTCTCACTGGCCAGAGGGGGGTATAGTTTATAGTTGGACTATAACTAATTGTTCATTAGAGGGATCAGTGGTACTTAAGAAGTTAGATGTAACTACAAGGGTAAAATGGTAATTTGATCCAGTTGTAGTCACGAGAAATTTGTGAAGAGTCAACTCACTGTTGATTGGTTATATTCATGGACATAGAAATATATCCATAGTGCGAAGAGTGCAGCTGTCGATCTTCAGTAGAGTGAGCAGTAGTTAATGAATGTTGATTAATTCAATTAAAGAGTTTAATTAATTAATTATGCATCATAAGGTTCTCTTGCTAGCTCAATAAGAGTTGAATAAGAGTTGAATAAGAATCAATTATTTTTAAGATTAATTTTATTTGTTCAAATTAATTAAGAGAATCACTATGAGATGCAATTAATATAACATATATGGATACTTTCTAATATAAAGTTTGATGAGAGAGATAAACATTTGAATATGATTCAAATATTAATTATATGAATAAGATTCATATAAAACTATAGGTTAAAATTAATAGGAATATGATTCATATTAAAACTATAGGT
Source organism: Benincasa hispida (assembly GCF_027475165.1). NCBI lineage: Eukaryota > Viridiplantae > Streptophyta > Magnoliopsida > Cucurbitales > Cucurbitaceae > Benincasa > Benincasa hispida. The sequence goes on along the minus strand of NC_143486.1, from coordinate 36,796,144 downwards.
TATGTGAGAGAGTATTATTTGAATATGATTCAAATATGTGGCATTTATATTAAATATGATTTAATATAAAGTTCTTAATTTAATTATATCAAATTACTTTTAAGGTAATTTTATATATTTAAATTAAGGAATAACTCCCTTGGGAGCTATTTCATTGTGTTAGTGGAGGAGTTATCCTCTCTTTCACATAATACAACAAGAAGTCATTCACACAAAAAGACATAATAGTGTTTTTGCTTTGCAATTCGTTCTTTTCTTGAAGAATTATCTCAAAGAAACTCATATTTCCTCTCCAAAAATAAGAAGAGTCCACAACTTCTTCTAGTTCTAATCTTTAGAATAGCAAGGAAGAGTTTTTTGGTGGTATTCAAGAGAACATTTGTTCCAGTGTTGTATTTGCAGAGTTTCATGGAGGGAGTGCTCGCGACCACAAAGAGGATTACTTGAAGAAGGATTTTCATCAAGGGTGAGTAAATTCCTCTTCCCTATTTTCTCTGTATTTAGAATGCATACTAATACATTTTATAATTTTGTTTATCCTTCTGCACGATTTCTCTGTTTTGAGTTCTTTCCAAAATGAAACCACTGACATAAGGTGTTCATTCGCTTCCGCTGAGGATTCAAATCCTTCAATTAGTATAAGAGCCAAATTTTGTCTATGTATTTCCCTTTACAAAAGAAAATTAGAGAAATGCTTTAGAATGTTTGATTAATATTTGAACACTTTGCTTCTTGTTCATTTATATTTACGCTTTCAAGCATGACCATTCTTAATGCTTTCGAATGTTTGATCAATATTTGAATGATTTAATGATTTAGAATCTTGTTTGAACAAGTGAGTTTTAGATTAGATCATGCATGTTAGACTACCGTTTAAACTATTATAGTTGGATAATGATAGAGATTGTTGATGAATGTTGCATTTTTATCTTTTCGCTTGTGTCGTTTTATATCTTAATTTGAGACTATGCATTAGGAGATAAAGATTAATATTTTATGCAAAGCTCTAATTGTGTACAAGTTTTCTTAAGTTAGATCCAAGTATAAACCTAGCCCAAGTTTCCTGGCAAGCCCACGATTGAATGCAGGGATTAGTTAGTACTAACACAAGATAGTGAGATGATCTTTCATAGTGATGATTTAAGTATAGATATGTGTGTTTAGAATATAACTAAACTAAGCCAACATACATGCAAGAGAAATAGGTTGGAGAAATGGGATGCGTTGATAGAATATGTAATGCATTGGAATGCAATGTGATGACTCCTCATTAACAGGCAACAAGTTTGTATGAAATCATTGGAATGAAATGGGGTTGGAAAGACTAACTGGTAATCCTTAAGTATACATATGTGATGCGTCCAGGTTCTATTCTCTACTTAAGTCTTTCAACATCTTTCGATGCGTTTGCCACACTTATCTTATCTCTAAGATTCATGCATTTACTAATATGGACCGATCAACATGACTAAATTTATCTCTAAAGCTACTCAATATTATTATTTAATGTGTTCCACAGTTACTTACTCTTTCAAGCAGTTAACTATTTCTACTCAAATCTATTGATCAGATGGATTCAAGCATAAAACGTTTAAGTAAACATCTAGTAAGTTGAATGCACATACATGTAACTTAGCAGAAAGTTTGATGCACATACATGTAACTTAGTAGATTAATATTTAGTTCCACCCTACCCACGATGGATTTAGCTACTCATGATGAAGGAAAGTAAGAAAAAGGATGTGAAAATGGATGAAATCATGATTGAATTAATATTAATGAAATATTTCTACAGAATTCCAGTTAAAAAAGGAAAATTGGAAGAAAATGCTAAGTAAGGGAAATGAAAGTGTCAAGTTGTTGGGGTCAATCTCTTGCTCCCTTTGGCTTGATTTTAGGTGCTTGCTATTGTGATTGGGGTGAGGATGTGCTGAAGATCATCTTTCTCAAGCTCCAACTCCTGCAAAACCTTTGTAATCGGTAGTGGAAGTGGTGTTCAGACTTCTCTTCTTCTTGCAAGCGGCTGAGGAACTAACTTTGTACAGAGATTCTACTGCTTACTGCTAAGTGTCTAACTTTCTAACTCTCTATTGTTTTTCAGATGGGCAACATCTCCTTTTATAGGCACTTGGGCTCAGCAACTTGTGATGTGATAGCATTAATTTCCATGCCCTACTTTAGCCACCTACCATTTTGATCTACTGAGAGGCCACTTTTCAAGTTGCCCATACTACAAGTTGAGATTTGACGTTAAGTGCACAAGTGAAATGCATCATCTTGTATCGACTGGGTTCCAACGCACGCTTCCTGTGTTGGCTTCTCTACAACACTTAGTGAAATTCTATGATTCCTGTGTTATCAAGTGTTAATAGTGCACTTTACTTTAAAAAAGCATGAGTTTGTGTATATTGAACACATATAAATATTTTTATGTGTTTTTCTAACTAAAATAAATATGTTTCTCATTATTTGACCCTAATTATTCTAACCTTAAGAGAACGATAACTTGTATTTCTACAAGTTATCAATTTCTACAAGTTACCAATGAAGGAATGTAATGTCATGCTTCTTAACTTGGTTTCATGATATTAGTTATCATTTAATTGTCATGAGAAAAGATTGTTTGCATAAGATTCAATCTGGATAAAAGACTTCTAGATCTAAGTGTTGTGTTAATTACTTCAAGAGTCAAGCAATTGTGTTTAATATTACCTTTGATGAAATCTATTCTCTAAAACATCTCTTAAATGATAATTCTTCGTATTCGATCACTTTTATTGCTTTCTTAGTTAGTTGCATTATCTTATATCACAAGTCGGTCCCTAAATAAAATTGGGAAGATCTCTGGATAGCTAAAAGAATATCAATCCGATTTCCAGAGGACGATACTCAGCCGTTTATGTCATTTTAATTTACTCTAACTTGACCGCATTCATTTACATACATCAAGTTTTTGGCATCGTTGCCAGAAAGTTGGCTTTTGATTTTTAAAATATTTAACAGATTTGATTGATCTTAATTTAGGGTGCACAATAGTTTATTTTTTGCTTTTGTTTTTATTTTATAATCCTTTATTGGTTGATTGATTGTGGTGTTTTTCATGTTATGTATTTCAAGAATTAATGTGGCATTATGGGGGGTGTCAACTCAACTTAAGTCCAACACCACCACCACCCTTTAATCCTAACCCTTGCCCATTGATTTATCCTTCCTATGAGTATGGTAGTTATGGTCCAACCTCAATTGAGGAGAAACCTTCCATAGAAGACATGTTAAAAGGATATTTTTTTAGAGCGTAAGGTGGAGAGTTTCATTAGAGAATAGAGAGAGAGGTTGGCTAGGGTAGAAGCTCAAATGGTAGGGAATGATGCTGCCCTAAATCGGATTGTTAGTCAACTTAGTCTGATAGTTGATGCACTTAGAGCCTTGAGTGAGAAGAATACTTCTGATGCCACTGAGGTAGGGGGACCTAGGGTTATTTACTTTAATGGTGAGGATGAATTAGAGGGAGATGAGTCAACTGAAGATAAGAATTATGAGAGAATTCGTGCCTAATATACATGAGGATGTCCAAGAGATTAAGGTTGAGACTGAAATGCCTAGTATGTCATCCCTAGAGAGTCTTCCCATCATTGATCCTTCTCTCCCTTATGAACCTTGTCAAGTAGAGTCAACAAGGAGTCGATTTGTGAGAATGAGGAAGAATTTATGCCTAATTGATGACATGTAGAAATGCATGTCATCTTAGGCCTTTTACTTAGAATTATGAAGGTTGTTAGGCAGAATATGTGTCGATCATGATAAGAATTCACAAGAATATGAGCTTGCGTCGATCAGCATATTGAATCTCAGCTAACCTGTTATTTTGCGTTAATTATGCGTTCAATGTTCTATTTTTGTAGCCAATGCAGAAAATGAACACAAACGCAGAAACCGGACCATTGCATAGACGATCGCATGCGGAGAAACACTCCATCACAAGGCAAACACATCGATCAATGCATGGATGTTGCAGTAATCAGCCGTATGCGTCCATGGCATAGGATTTGCGCTCGTCAAGCGATTGCGGTCATCATGTAGAGTTGCGGAGTTAAGCGAATGCGGCCGTTGAATGATTGCGGCTACGCGAAAATACATTCTAATGGGATCAACGCAAGGTAGGTGGAATAAACGCATCAATGCATCTACCTCGAGAAAATCCAAAGCTGATGTTGACATTTCACCTACCACACCGTTAGTGGCAGAGGTTCAAAAAAAGGACTAACGCGTCGAACGTCAGACTCAGAGCAGTCCAATTAATGTTGTCGGCGATCTAAGCTCTATAAATAGAAGCCGATGAGCTGAACTTCATTTAATCCAAGGTTTTCGCCTGAGGTTCACCTATGGCGGATCTTTGCGATCCAGACAAATGCGTGAGAAGACGGTTGAGAATTCTTCACCTCCTTCATCCATTCTGAGTGACGACTGGAGCCTTCGACTGAAGTTAGATCTCGAGAGAGTCAGCTCCTCCGCCCATCCATGGCAACACCGACAGCCTTGACGCACATCCGCTGGGAGCAAATCTTTGCTTCCAGCCGGTCATTTCTTTTTCCTTTCTTTTTCTATATTGTATTGTATCGACATTTGGAATTAAGGGAATAATATAATTATTTTCAATGCATTTCTCTGTTCCTTCGACTCCATCTCCATCTTCTTGCTTAGCATCATTACTTTCATTACAACACTTAGTGGGATTGCATGGGTATTGCATACTTAGTCATGTGGATTAGGGATATGAAGCATGTAGCAACCTATCGAGAGGTGTGCCTTGCGCGAGTATGTGAGTAACTTTATTTGCTTGATGTGAAGCTGCTGCAACGCCTGTCTATAGGCTAACGCATTGCTTGTCCATGAGTGAAGTCAGCAACAATCAACTACTTAGGAGGGTAAGTGGTTGGACGCATTAAGCAAGGTATGTGTTGTTCGCTAGGGATAGTAACAATCTTGCATCAACCAAGTTCATGCGTTTGTCTTGTCTTATGTTATGCCCAAAACCCCTTTAGAGTTACTTGAGAGAGAATCTAAAGAAAGAACCTAATGACTCGAGAGAGCTAGGTTAGAATCTAGACTCGGGAGAGCGAGATTAGATAGGCATAAGCAAGAGATAGGGACTTAGAGATAAACTCTGTTTGTCAACACTACACCGCATGCACCCTAGGAATAGGAATGATGATATGTGGTCACCTTGTTTGTGTATCATCGCATAGACAAGAATTAGAGGCTTATGTGTAGGCCCTATAGACGCCTCTGCACATACATCGCATGCGTTCTAGCATTAGAAGCCGTAGCATTCGCACCAAGAGGTGGTTTACTATTGTATGAGTGTTGCATGATCGCATTAGTTTGCGTTGACTAGGGTTGCCCTTGCAATTACTCTTAAGTTTTGCAATGAAAACATCTCCGCATTTTATCCATTTTTCCCATTCATACATTTCATGTCAAGGTTTCTCGTATCTCTATTTTTCATGCATATTCTCATTGCGTTGTCTGTTAGATAGGAGTAGGAGTAGGATTAAATTAACAACATCCCCTCCATTCTTTTATTCAACCGCCGCATGCACAATCACCGCAAACATATAGTACAAGTCCCTGTGTTCGACCTTGGATTATCCGAGTAACTTGCGTTCATGTTATACTTGGCGTGAACGCAAGAAAACTTGTGGCAGGACGCATGGTCATCGCATACATTCGATTAACACATTTTTTATTCCAACGCTTGACCATCGACGCATGACTATCAACGCATATCTTAAGAACATGCATCGCATACCTCGTTCAAGGGAAGTTGGTTGTCGAGTAAAATTGACTTCCAATTTCCCCCCACTACTAATATTGAGGAAAATATTCAAGAGATAAAGTTTGAAGTTGAAAATCCAAATTCTTTATCCCTAGAAAATCCTCTTATTTTTGTTGATTCTTTCATTATATATCATGAGCTTTGTCAAATTTTTTTTTCTAATTTTGAGTCTTCTTATTTTTACTTTCCATATATGAAAAATAACAAAAATATTTCTTTTCTTTCAGGAGCTCAAGAGAAAAAGGAAAGCCTATTTGACTTCATAGGTTACATTGATTCAAGTAAGAAGGGTCCTGAAAAATGGGAAAATTTTTATGTGCTTTATAAAAATCTCCCATGTTGTTTAGCTTGAGACATTAAACCTAGTGTTTCTTGCAAGGCAACCCAAGTTTTATTGCTTTATGTTTTTTTAATTATTTCTTTTATTTTTATTTTTTAGGTTGACTTCCATGATATTTCTAATATTTTTCTAGTCTCTCTTACAGGAGCAAGTGCAACACAAAGTACTCTTTTGCAAACCTATTTTAGTAGATTCCGGAACACTCCCATGACTATATCACTTACTTTGAGTGTTTGTTTTATTCTTTTTCATGCATTGGGAACAATGCATCATTCTATGTTTAGGGTGGGAGGCGTACTGCATACTTTTGTGTTTGAGTTGTTTTTATCTTGTTATGCATGTTATTGTGAAAATATTGACGTTATATATGTTAATTTAATGATATGAAATTTGGAGTAACTTTTTCGATTTTTTAGTAGATATGATGTGAGAAAAGTATATATGTATGTTTTTTATGATGATTGTCTATGATGTATTTTGAATATTCATGTAAGATAATTTGCTATGGAAATAAGATAGCATATTTTTTAGTTAAGATTTTTTTAAATCCCTCTTGGAGTCTCCCATATTTTGAGCATGTAATCAATTTAATTTAGAATATTTAACTGAATAAAGAGTTGAAGAAAATATCATTAAAAGAAAGAGTTGAAGAAAAATATGAACTTGTAATGTATATGCATGGATAGGAAAAAATGTCTTTGTTGTGATTAGTTGAGACACTTGGGAATTGACTGGATATGAGTTTGTGCAAAGAATGTGTGAAAGCTAGTGCCCCTAGGTAAAAGAATGCAAGTTTAGGGATCCCTTTTGTGGGTTATTTAGGCATATTAGTTGATATAATACTTTCTTGAATGTTTTGGTGCTTGATGATTGGTGCATGATGCTAGAGTAAGGGAAAACTGGAGAAGTTCAATTAAATGTAAAGTCGGTTTCTGAGTTTCGGATTGGATGTGACTTGCACACACACACATGGGGATGAAAAGATTTGGCCTTAAAATGTTGTAACAAGACATGTGCTTGAATTTTTCTACTTATGGATCTAACATTTTATTCTTACTATTGAGGCATGAATCAATGCATGTATGTCTAGAATTTTCCTTATGGTCTTATACTATTTTTGGTCAAGACTAGTAAAATCTTAAGTTTAGGGTGGTGAAACACATCTAAAATATGTGTTATTTGCCTTAGATTTAGGATGGTTTTTAACATGATTTTATGAGATTTGATGTGTTTGCTAGTGGTTTTTAGGTTTTATATTCGACAATTGAATTATACTCAAAATGAGCCAAAAGGACCAAATTATGCCTAAAGAAGTCAAAACCGAGCAATAGACAAAGAGAGTAAATAATAGAGTTGAAAAAGATCAAACTTCAAAGAGGCAGCACAGCGTAATGTAGAGCATTACAATGCTACCCATTTACGCTGGAGACTCAAAAGCAACATTTTGGATAGCGTTGCAACGCTTCACTAGAGCGTTGCTATGCTACGCTAGTGTCAAGACGCTCCTATCAAGCGTAGCATTACGCTGCAGTAACAATCAGACCAACGTTGCAACGTCTCTTTCGAGCATTATAACACCAGCCTTTCCTAAAGTGGAACTTTGCATTTTTGGAAAATTTCTCCTATTTAACCTAGGGTCTTTTGTCGGCCTCCACTTTGAATTTTGGAATTTTTCAAACCTAGAGAGAGGGTTTAGAGCAGAATATGGAGTATTCATGATGCCGAAGGAGTCGACGATCCTTTGAAAGCTTAATTCATTATAGGAACCCGATTGGAAGCAGGATAACTTCTTCTTTCCCTCTTGTTTATTGGAATCTTTTTTGTATTCTTGCATTCTTGATTTCATTCTATCTATGGAAGCCATGTTAGGCTAAACATCTAGTTCTAGGGTAGATGAGTTCTTACATTTCAATTGTTGAACACATTGCTTCTTGAATGTTAATTTATATTTATGCTTTCTAGAATGATAGTTCTTATTGCTTTTGAATGTTTGATCAATATTTGAATAATTTCATGATTTAGAATCTTGTTTGAACAAGTGAGTTTTAGATTAGATCATGCATGCTAAACTATCGTTTGAACACACTATTGTAGTTGGATAACGATAGAGATTATTGATGAAGGAACGTAATGTCATGCTTCTTAATTTGGTTTCACGATGTTAGTTATTATTTAATTACCAGGAGAACAGATTGTTGGCAAAAGAATCAATCCAGATAAAAGATTTCTAGATTTAAGTGTTGTGTTAATTACTTCAAGAGTCCAGCAATTGTGTTTAATAATATTTTTTTATTAAATATATTCTTTAAAACATCTTTTAGTTGATAATTCTTCATATTCGATCACTTTTATTGCTTTTATAGTTAGTTACATTATCTTACATCAAGACTTGGACTCTAAATAAAATTGAAAAGATCTCTGAATACCTAAAAATATCAATCTGATTTCCAGAGACGATTCTCGCCTTTTATGCCATTTTAATTTACTATAACTTGACCGTGTTCACTTGCGTGCATCACTTACTGCATTGTGAATGTTGGGTTACAAATTGGATAATTTTAAACTTTTGACACTTAGAATTTACTACTTTAAAGTTGTAAGGACCCATTGTTTTGGACATTTAAATTTATGCTATTGAGTTTGTAAGTCGTGTCGTTCATGGTGAAGAGTTTGCCATGTTGGGGACTTGGATTTGGAACAAAAGCTGATGAAAAACGAAGAAGATGGAAGCAATCTGTACCAGAGCGTCGCTGCACCCTTGCCGGACGCTGCACCCTTGCCGCAGTACAACGGTGCTCGAACAAATTCTCGTGGAGCGTTGTGGTGCTCGTCTTGAGCACAGTGCCGCTACGTGAAATTTTGCCCAGCGCTGTTGCGCCTTTGCTACAGTGTCGGGCTGCCCTCCAAAGAAAAAGTTAAAGCACAGTGGCACTCTTCAACAGCGCCACTTCGCTCTGCAACTACCCACGCATGTCTAAACGATTTGGAGATCGTGGGTTCGAAGCCTGAAGCAGTTTTTTAGGCAATTTTTTTTGTTGTTTTTGCAAATTTCTTTTATTTTTTTCAATTAATTAAATTAATATAATTTTTATACTAATTTAATTAATTTTAGGGGTACCAAAATTTGGTCCAATTTTACATGTGATGTAGGAATAGTTTTTATATATTACATAATGTATGTCATATATTTATTTTTTTCTAAATCTCATAGGATAAACATTATTCATGCATCATATTTAATATAAATGTTATATTATATAATTGCATGATATAAGCATGTCCATGCATCATATTTAATATAAATATTATATTATATGATAGCATGTATCATTAAGCATATCTATGCATTATATTATAGTATAAATGTTATATTATTGATAGAGTTATGAACATGAAAGCAAAAGCAATTTGAATAAAAAAACACTCTAATTACATTAATTTTAATGATTTATCATGCAAGTTCATATTATTCAAAATTAGAGTTTAGAGTACCATCTTTAACGAACTCCTTGATTGCTCCAATCTATTGATGAAATCTACTCTCATACTTGTTGTAGACTCTACCACAAAAACTTTTTAATGCTCTTGGTCTTAAATTGGATGGTGAGAGGAATTTGGAATTATAAAGGAAATGTACAGAAAACTTCAAAACATAAATTTTCTTCAATTTGTGATTTGTTTTGCATGAACCCTTTTCTTGAATAAAATTAACTATTTTATAGAAAACTAATCATGCAAATCAATTGAACTACAAATTGACACACACAAATCCACTAAATAATTTTGATTAGGTGTTTATCAAATGGATAGTGTGGGAGAAACCCACTATCCAATTTATTTATTCATTTTTCTATTTAATTTAATCAAATTAAATTAATGGAAAATTAATTTGAAATTTGAGAAAAACTTAAATTCAATAATAATTTAAAATAAATAAATAACTAATTAAACATTAATTAATTAATTTAATATCAAATATTTAAAAAAATACCTAATTCAAATATGAATCACCATTCATATATTTAATATTTAAATCAAATTTAAATCTTTTCAACTCTCTAATTTCGTTTAATTCGATAATTAAACGTTAATTATATCATATATAGAATTTCAAACCCTAATTTGAATTTGAACATTTCAAATTCTCTCAACACACTTTTCTAAGGTTTAATCTATTTATGAGTTAATAGATGATCTAATAGACCTACAGATCATGAGCTGATCCGAGATTAATTGGCTAAACTTTTTTAACCGAATTAACCAACACTTGTTAACTACCGAGACATTCCACTAAAGCCCAATAGTTGTACTCTCCTCACTGTAGAAATATTTCTGTCCACGTGTTTTAACCATAATTAGTAAATCGATCCTTTACAGGTTGTTCATAGTTACAACTGGGTCAAAATTACCATTTCACCCTTGTAATACATCTTGCTCTTTAAGTCTTCATAGATTCACTAATGAAAAATTAGTTTATAGTCCTACCAATAAACCGAGTTCCTCTTAGTCATATAGATGGCAAGGCCCCTTAGGAGTAAGTACTTAAGGGAACAACCTATCTACTAATCCTGCAATTGGGTAGGGACTATGTCCCCAGCTATCTACCTAATTTCTAGGTTTTATGTTCGACAATTGAATTCCATCGACCTTAAAATCCATCCACGCATTGTAATTCTTTAGTTTTTCCATATAACGACTGATAATCCTAGCAACCCATCGTTTGTGTGTATTTTGGTGGCCAAGTTGTTTTCGAGAAGAGTAAGGAGAATTTTGAAGCGATTGAATCATGCAGCGAAAGCGATTGAATTGTGCATTTTAGTTTTTTATGGAATGAAAAATAGTAAATAATACATGAAAAAATTAAGCATATGAGATGTTTACCTTTGATGATAACGTTTTCCCGCAAATACTTCTTGGATTGATAAATGTCATCCAACGGTCTTCCTTGTCATGTCTCTTAGTAGGGTCCGGCTTGTAGGAGTCTTTGCGTTGTCAGAAAGTAAGGAAATTGGGAGACAAAAAAAAAAAAAATCTGATAACACTTGTCTTTGTTTTGAGAGAGGCAATAATATGTACAATAACTTCCTTAGGGTTTTTCCCTTTGAGACCACATTAGGTTAAAACCTAATTATTCAATTAATCATTTTAATCTTATATTAAAATAATTGAATTTTTTAATTATATTCAAATGTATTAATCCTATCATATAGTTTTAGTTTGAATCTTATTCATATTAAATAGTTAATATATTTAGATCATATTTAGATACATTTATTCTTTCAGTTTAAATTTAAATCACACTCAAATTAACTATATAATAATAATGTAACATTTTACATTAATGTTTATATTAATTGTACCAAATACAATAAATATATGTTTCCTTAATTTATCTAAATTTAAATATTTCAAATTATTCTCTCAATCACTTTGATCCTTATTGATTTGTTATAAGTTAGCAACGGGACTTTATGCGTCAGGGTTGATGCCTTAAACTCTCGTTGGGTCCTGTAGTTTATAAACACCTGTATTGAACAAACGCTTGTGATGTAATAATATGAGATAGTTTTTCACTGTTGTCTATGAAACATGAGATGTTTTTATTTGCTTTACCACAAACCAATAAACTAAGATCCCTGGTTTTCGTTGTAACTTAAGCATATATGTGGAGACATACAGGTGGATCATGCCTTAAATGATAACTAAAATGGTTTGTAGTATATAGGTATAGGAGGGAAACCTTATCCTGATGACACTACGGATGCGGCCCGCTTTGTAGATAGTTACAAGTGTTTTCACGTGCTACAGATAGTTTGATCTTGATCATTCATGTGGAAACATGCGAGCGGAGACGTCCTATACAAAAAGAGTTTGTATAAGATCGGACCATGAAGTATATAGTCTCATTATATAACATTGTTCATGACAGAGACTTCATTTCACTAGGATGACCATAGGTAACATGACCTTAATCCTGAGTGAGTTGGGAACTTCTGCCTTTTAGGGCGGTCCTTTGATTTGCATGGGTGCGAGTGACCAGATTGTCGACTCAAACCTACCACTTTGGGGATTCGTCTGATTTGGGAGCTAGGAACTCTACTACACAAGATGGAATTCACTATTTTCCTGAAGCAAGGGTAAGTAGATAGATTGCTCCCTTAAGAGTTGATTCCGGGGATTGAACGATGTGGCATCACACACCTTCTCATGGCCCAAGAGGTGTCCACTCATAGTAGGACTATGAGATATTGTTCATTAGAGGGATCAGTGGTACTTAAGAAGTTAGATGTAACTATAGGAGAAAAATGGTAAATTGGCCCAGTTGTACATACGAGCATCTGTGAAGGGTTATCGTGCTATTGACTGGTTATATCCGATGGACATAGAAATATATCTGTGGTGAGAATAGTGCAGCTGTCGGTCTTTAGTGGAGTGTCCGACAGTTACCGAATGGTGGATCTCATGGCTAAAGAGTTTAGTCAGCTATTCACATACTATTGGAGCTTCAAGCTATAGGTCCATAAAGTTCCCTTGGTAGCTCAATTGATTTAGTTGAGAATCAGTTTTTGGGTCAGTTTGAAGTGTTCAAATTGATAAGGGGGAGTTTGGTTATATATGATATGATTAAACTAGTTCAATGATATATGATATAGTTGACATGATGTATGAGATACATTAATTGGAGGAAAATGATATAAATGTGATTTATATCAAGTAAAGGAGAAACATGGTTTAAAACTATAAGTTATAAATATAATCTGATAAATTAGTTATTATATTTATTTATAATTAAACAATTATGAGATAATTGTTAGTAGTTTTCTCTATAATTGTGCGTGAAAATGGGAGGTTGCATTCAGTTCTCATAACTGAATGATAAAATGAAAATAGTTTTCATTTTGCTAAAGAATCACATAAGCACTTCACAAGTTGTACACTGTCTACCGTTTAGCTCACGAGAGCCTACGCGATAGCCTCAAGTGTTTCCTAAACGATCGTGTACACGTGCAATTTCCTAAACAATCGTGCAGCTTTTACCAAACGATCTCGTGCTTGAGCGAGATTCACTAAACGATCAAGTAAACGATCAGACCTGATTTACTAAACGATCTTATATCTTTTACTAAACGATCAAGCACAAGTCTATACGATAGATGAAGGAATGATATATCGTGCAACGGAAGACTACATAATCAATAAGCACTTAAACAACATTTAATTTGAGTTTTAAGCATGTTGTTCATATGATATTCATAAGAGGTTTGAAACACATATTACCTTTAAAGATAACCTTCACAGATTCAGCTGAGATCCACCAAGATAGAGTTTTGAAACACCGGGAGTACTACCACCGAGATCTTCTCTACTATGCTCAAGCTGGAACATGTAGTAGAAACACTAAATCAAGTTGAATTGATGAATAACTCAACTAAGGTTTTCAGGTTATCACTTCAGCAAGTATATCACTGAAATTCTCCCCTTTCTTCATGCATGGAGCTTCTTTATATGGGTAGAATTCATACAAATGTATAGAGTTACATGAAGAACAGCTCCAGTTTGAAGATCATTATAAATTAGAAATGGAATTTGGTGACTTTCCAATAAAAATGGTTAGTGGATTTTTCCCAAAAATTGAAAAAATCCACTAACTAAAAAATTATTTCAAAAATTATTTTCATTTTTATTTTTACTTAATTTAGTTTTATAAAATTAATTCAAAAATAATTAATTATATAAGACTAATTTTTAATTGGTTTTTAATTAAATTTTTAATTAAAAATAATATTAATTTAATATATAAATATTAAATTAATACAATATCACCAATAAATCAATTATTTAAATCATAATTTAAATATTAATTGATTTTCCAATTTCGTTTAATTTTAATTAAATTAAACGTTTATAATTGTATCATATACAATTAATCGAAAACTCTAATTTCATACATCAATACTCAATTTGTTATTCTAATTTAATGAGCTAGTAGAAGGACCTAATGGACCTACAGATCATGAGCTCCAACGATCTGTAATTAATTCCTTAAAACTCTTTAATCAAATTAATTACTATTCGTTAACTATCAAGACACACCACTATAGCTCGATAGTTGTACTCTTCTCACTGTAGATATATTTTTGTCCATATAAACCATAATCAGTAAGTCGGTCCTTCACAGGTCGTTCGTAATTACAACTGGATCAAAATTACCATTTTACCCCTATAAATACATCTCGTTTTTTAAGCTTCTACTAACCCTCTAATGAACAATTTGATGCATAATACGACTTATGAATCATGTCCTTCTCTATCATGAGAAGGTGGAACCCCAATTGTTCAAGACCTAGAATCAGTACTTAAGAGAACAACCTATCTACTAACCCTAAAATGGGTAGGAGTGAATTTCATCTTGCAGGGCTGTGTCCCCAGCTATTCATCCGATCTTATCCCTAAAATGGAAGGCTTATTGAGCAGTGTTATTAGACTACTATCACCCATGTAGATCAAAGGATAATCCCGAATAAACAGGAGTTCATAGCTTGCTCAGGATTATGATCGAGTTATCCTAGGTTAATTAAGTATGAAATAGTCGGTTTTAACAGTAAACGGTCGTTATAAAGAAAAGTGACTATTTCGTGGTCCAGTCTATATGCGAACTCATTGCATAGGATGTCCCCACTCACATGTCTCTACATGAATGATCTGTGGATCACATCATTTGTATAATCTATACAAAATGGGCCGCATCTAATAGTGTTACCAGGATGAGATACCCAATTTTATCCATATACTTATAGACCATTTAAGCTATATATTATTAACTTGATCCTGTTTATGTCACCATATAAAGTTAAAGTATTCATACTATAGCCATGGATATGTTTATTGGATTTTCATAATAGAATGCAAAATCAACAACTTTATTGAATAAAATACATAGAATGTTTAACACAAAATTTATGAACTGCGAGTTCTAGGACATTCCCAACAATAGACACAAACCTCTCCCACTTGCTTGGTCGTTGAGTGCGATTTTCGTTTCCTCCTTGCCTCTACCAAATCCAACAGAGCCCACACCTCCTAGATTCTCACTCCGAGAATACCAAAGTCACTGAGTGATGGTGTTCTAGTTGCTACTTGTTCGTGGAGAAGTCTGTTCGTTTGCTGAGCAACAACGAGAGATTTTGGTAAACGATTGGGTTGTCGTTGTAGCGACAGCGAGAGGTGCTGTTCTTGACGAGAGCGACAGAAAGACAGAAGAAGAGTTCTTCAAAGGTGAGTCTCTCGTTCCTTTATATTTAAATTTTGACAGCATGCCGCAATTTGTTCTGGAATGCATAACTTGTATGTTTGTTTGTGAATGTTTGTATTTGTGTAACAATGAATTTAGAACGATCTTTCTTTCGTTCATAGGTACTCTTTGATAAGAGTTCCTTCAATTGGTATCAGAGCCAGGTTCTGATATTCCAAATCCACTGTTGTATAGAATAGCATTTACACTCTCGGTGGGTAAAGCATGTATGCATTCTATTTAAGTGTTAAATAGTTTTGTGGATGTGGATTAATGGAGTTTTCTGGGATGATGCCTCTGGTTATTTAATTCTTTTACATTCAAAGTTAATTGTAAGGGTCTCTGCGTTTTTGGGCATATTAACTTGCTATCGAGTCTGGAATTCAAAGAGTTTGAGTCAGTTTAAGTCGTTCATGATTAAGCTTCAAGGCAAGGAGTTGTTGTACTTCGAGGAAGAAGAAGACCAAGTGTTGGTCAGGTCATGTAAACAATGGGGTAAAGGATCATTAAGTATGGGATACTTGGCAGCATGGTGAACGCGTGTGCACTAAATGATCGTGTAGCTCAGCAAACTTCATCGCTTCGTTACTGATTACACGATCGTGGAGTAAAGGTTACTTAAGTGTTTGCTCTATGATCGTCTAGACGATCGTACTTCACAACTATATAGTCGTCTAAACGATCGTTTAGACTTGTGTGTTTAATGTTAGTGCGCTAAACGATTAAGTGTGTTATCCTTCATCGCATTGTAAGTGGTACTCGATTGATGCTAAGCGATCATGGATACTCAGCTAGTGATCGGGGAGGTTTCGCCCAAATGATTCAAGACCCGGTTCCTTTGTGAGCTGGTTTGCTCAATCAATCTATATAATAAATAGTATTTTATTTCTGGTTTCGAGGCTAATCATCCCGATCCATTAGTCTTTGGTGAATGTACATAGGATGTATGTTTGATTATATGTCACATGGTATGCCATATAGTTGAAATCCCACCTTAGGTTATGCATTGGTCATGCATCATCTCCATATTGTAAGTATTATGATATAGTAGTTTGCATGATTTAAATTACATAAAAGCATGCTCGTGCATCATATAATATAAGAGTTATATTTATAAATGCATTAAGCATAGACATGCATCATCTTTATATTATAAGTGTTATAGTATAAGGGTGTATGGAAGTATGTTTGCTTAGTTCATTACAAGTATATAAGTGTTATATATAGTAATGAATGAACATTACAAGAAGCATGACACATAGGTTAAATTTATAAGAGTTATAAATACCTAGTTGTGCATGGCAATGTGTATGGATTTTGGTTGTTTCTTTTATAAGTTTTATAAGGGAAATTAGAACTAAATCAATAAGAAAGACATGCATGTGAACTTAGGCTTGAATCATGGTTTTAAAAGTGTTTTAAAACATGGTGGAGATAGATCTAAGATCACGGTTCTAATAAGATTAACAACCTAAGGTTTAATCTTTTAATCAGTTTAATAGGATTAAATTGACTAATAAAAGATTAAATATGTAACAAATCTATCTATGAGGGACCTTTTGTCTAAGGTAGGTTCTGTCTAGGCTGGGGTACTTAAGCTGAAGAAAACGGAATACCCCTACCTGGGAACCTACCTGGAAAGGTGAATTAGATAGATTTGATGCATGCATGCAAATTTGAGGACAGTCCGTTAAAGAGTTTAATGAGACTACTTGAACTTATTTAATTTCAAAGACAAGAGTTGTTTTTAGCAAATTAAACAACTTAGATAAAATCAGTAGCTGGATAGTCTAAGTTAATGTACCCCTAGGTAGAACATTCAGTGGGAGGTACTTGGGGTATATGATACTTCATTTAAACCTCTTCGTGTTTCTCCCTTTATGTTCACACCATGAGATCTATCCTCGACCTCGTGGCACCCTGGGAGTGCCCCCTAAAGGATGGTGTTTGGGTAGGTCAATATCAAGGTGAATGGAGAAAATGTTCATAGTAAGTGGGAACAGGACGTGCGACAGTATATCCCACGGTCTCTTTCGTTAAATTGGATAACATTTCTGTGCATCACCTCGAGGCACTCTTGGACTGTCCCCCTATATGATGATAGTTTTACACGACTCTTTATCTGATCTCCTATATAGGATAAGGTCGTTTTAGTCTCTTGTCATAATCTTCCTTTTCTCTATGGTAGGCGCATTAAGGTGGGACTCTGGGCCGAAAATGAGGGGTTACACTTACGCGGAATTGTTAAAGGTTAACAGTTCTTGACCGGAAAAAGGTGATTGTTAGGGTCAGTTACAAGAGTTATTTCTGCCTAATGGTTGAGAGTGTCTCATCCCAGTGAAAGGGCATCTGATCACTCCACTAGTTATGTTTTTCCTACCTTGTTGGGGCATCATTGCGAAATAGATGTCTTTTCACTTAGGGTACATGGAAACTATTTTGCTAAAATTAAAATTGGTGTTAAAATGTGGTATTTCATAGACTCATTAAGTTTGTTCGTTTTTTAGAAACGTAAATATGGCTACAGCCACATTAGCTCTATTAAGCGCTGACAAACTGACTGGCGAAAACTACGCTAGTTGGAAACACACGATCACAACCATTTTAATCATCGATGATTTACAGTTCGTCCTTACGGAGGAATGTCCTCCTATTCCACTTCAAAACGCCACTCGAAATGTTCAGAAGGTCTATGAGCGTTGGACATAGGCAAGGAGAAGGCTCGTGCTTACATTTTGGCCAGTCTTAATGACGTTTTGGCCAAGAAGCATGAGCCTATGGTCTCAACGCGTGAGATCATGGAGTCCCTGCGAAGAATATTCGGACAATCGTCTGGACAGCTCAAGTATGAAGCTCTAAAATGCATCTTCAAATCCAAAATGGAGGAAGACACCTTTGTTTGTGAATATGTGTTTAACATGATGGTCCACTTCAATGTGGTGGAGATGAATGGGTCACACATCGATGAGGGCAGCCAGGTTAATATCATCCTGCATTTGTTGTCGGATTGCTTCCTGCACTTTGTTAGTAATGCTATACTGAACAAAGTGGACTATACCCTTACAACTCTCCTCAACGAGTTGCAAACATTCCAATCCTTACTGAAAAGTAAGAAGAATAAGGTTGGTGAGGAAAATGTTGCCTCGTCATCAAAGAAGTTCCATAAGGGTTCCACCTCAGGAAGAAAATCTGCACCTTCTAATTCTAACACTTCCAAGTGGAAGAAGAAGAAGGGTGGTAAAGGGAAGGGGAAAGCACCTGCTAACCCACAGCCTATCGCCCAATGGGGAAGGTGACCAGCACCAGTTGACAAAGAAAAATGTTTCCATTGCAACCAGGATGGGCACTAGAAGAGGAATATGATTTACTAGTTTTTGAAACCTGTTTAGTGGAGAATGATGATTCTGTCTGGATTATTGACTCTAGGGCCACTAATCATGTTTGTTATTCCTTTCAGGGGATTAGATCATGGCGGCAGCAGGTTGGAGAGATGACGATATGAGTAGGTACCGGACATGTCATCTCAGCTGTGGTAGTGGGAGGGCTCCAGTTGACTTTATAGAAGATATTTATCATTTTGAATGATGTTTATGTAGTTCTCAAGTTAAAGCAGAACTTAATTTCTGTAAAGTGTCTGATTCAGTGTAAATATACTATAAATTTTGATTTGAATAAAGTGTTTATTCATAAAGATGGAGTTGAAATCTGTTCAGTAAATCTAGAAAACAACTTGTATGTACTAAGCCCGTTGGCAACGAGTTCCCTCCATAACATAGAGATGTCTAAAACTGTCGTAACTCAAAATAAACGACAAAAAGTATCTCCTAAAGAAAATGTCCAACTTTGGCACCTTCGATTAGGACACATCAATCTCAATAGGATTGAGAGATTGGTGAAGAATGAACTTCTAAGCGAGTTAGAGGAAAATTCTTCGTCAGTGTGCGAATCTTACCTTGAAGGCAAGATGACTAAAAGACCTTTTACTAGAAAAGATTATCGAGCCAAAGAGCCTCTAGAGTTAATGCATTCTGACCTTTGTGGTCCGATAAATTTGCAAGTCAGTGGAGGCTATGAGTATTTCATCACTTTTATTGATGATTACTCTCGATATAGGTATGTTTATTTGATGCAACTAGTGGTTTGGAAAATAGAGGTAAATAAATATGCGTTTCTCGTGCGTTCTCCATGTGTCGCAGGTTATGCGTTGGACTAAGGAATATGCAATATGCGTTGGATGGCCATGCGTACCTGCCACAAGTTTTCTTTCTCTCTTGCCAAGTATAATGAGATTGCAAGTTTCTCGGGTGATCTGAGGTCGAACTCAGGGTCTTGTAGCTAAATTTTATGAAGTAAAGTGTTTGCGGCGAAGAATAAAAGAATTTGAAAGTTATAGGCTATGCACTACTCCTACTCCTAACTAACAGATTAAGCAGTGGAAGTACGACTGTGAGAGATAGAGACACGGCACCGTTAACATGTAATAAAATGCTCAAAAAAATAGATAAAATGGTGGGGATGACTTCATCGCAAAACTAAGCTTGATCGCAAGGGTAACCCCAGCCAGCACAAGCTATGTGATTATGCTATACACACTTGACGAAGACGCATGCGATGTATATGTGATAGTGTCGAGAGGCCTTATTTCTAAGTCTCTATTCCTGCTCACTGCTCTCACACCTAAAAAAGATGACTGCATACCACCATATCCTACTTCTGGACGCATGCAATGTGACCGCATACTTTCATATCCTATCTATAGGGTGCAGGCGTTGTGTAATAGAAAATAGAGCTTATTCCTAAGTCTCCATTCTTGCTTATGCGATCCAGCCTAGATTTGGTTTTTAGACTACTCTCCCAAGTATGCCTAAATGATGAATGATGAGCTCATAAGACAAGGTAATCACATAAAGCATGGTTGACATAAGATTATTCCTATCTCTAGGAACACTACTTACTTTGATTAATGCGTTCAACTATTTACCCTCTCGGGCAGTTGCTCACTGCTAATTCTACTCATAGACAAATATTGTGTTCGCTTATAGACAAGCGTTGCTACATCTTCACACTAAGCAAATAGAATTTTCTCACAATACTCGTGCAACGCACACCTCTTTGCTATATGTTCATATGTCTATGTCGCATGATTAAGTATGCGATACTCTAGCAGTCTTACTTAATGGTGCAATGAAAGTAAAGGATGCTAAGTAAATGAAGATGGAGATGGAATCGAAGGAAAATATAGAAATGCATTGATCACAAAATGTATTAATCTCTTAAGCCACAATGTAATACAATGCAAAGATAGAAGAGATATAGAGCGCCAGATGGAGGCAATATCTTGCTTCCATCAGATGTATGTCAAGGCTGCCAGTGGTGCCATGGATGGGCGATAGAGTAATATCTCTCGAGATCTAACTCCGGCGAAGGCTCCGATTGTCACTTGGAATGGTTGAAGGGATGAAGAACTCCCAAGAATATCTCCTCACGCTTTTATCTGGATCACAAGGATTTTCCCTAAGGCAGAAAACCCCGAATGCCTTCAGACAGGGAACCTTGGAAGATCTAAAGTTAGGCTCTAAGGCTTCTATTTATAGACCTTAATTTCCAATAGCATTAATGGTCCTTCTCTAAAATTCTGCAGCTAACGGCGTGATGGACCTGCTCTGAATCTCTGCTACTAACGGCGTGGTAGGTGAAATGTGAACATCAACTTTTGATACTCTTGAGGTATGCGTTCATGCTTGGTTTCCGAAGTATCATTGCATTCCACCACCCTTGCAGTCATCCCTATATTATGGTTATAATCTGTAGCCGCAACCTCTATGCGATGGGCGCATGCAGTTAATGGCCGCAACATCCATGCGTCGAGCGTATGCGACGCCTCTGTGATGGCGAGATTCACCGCATGTGATTGATTCCTGTGTTTGCTACAAAAATAAACTATTGAACGCATAATAACGTATAAAAGTGGGTTAGCCGAGATTCTTAATGTCGATTGACGTAAGCTCGTTTTCTCATGAATTCTTAGTATAATCGCCACATATTTTACTTAACAGCTCTCATAATTCTAAATAAAAGGCTTATAATGACATGCATTTGTGCCCGTCATCAGCAATAGAAGTCTGAATCCTTTGAAAAGTTTAGAGAGTTTAAGGCTGAAGTTGAAAACGTATTGGATAAACGGATTAAAACACTTTGATCAGATCGGGGTGGAGAGTTTTTGGATTCTAAGTTCTAGAACTATATGATAGAACATAGAATCGTTTCTCAACTCTCAGTGCCCGGTACACCTCAGCAGAATGGTGTAGCAAAGAGGAGAAACAAAACCTTATTGGACATAGTTCGGTCAATAATGAGTTATGCTTCCTTATCGGACTCGTTTTGGGGTTTTACAGTGGAAATTGCAGTGTTTATCTTCAATTGTGTTACTTCCAAGAGTGTTGTAAGAACACCTTTGGGGTTCTAGAACGGGCATAAAGCAAGTTTGCGTCACTTCCGCATATGAGGTTGCCCAACATATGTGCTTAAGGCTAATCCAAAGAAACTGAAACTATGTTCAAGGTTGTGCCTCTTTGTAGGCTACCCCAAAGGTATATGAGGGGGTTACTTTTATGATCCTAAGGAAAACAAAGTGTTTGTGTCAACGAACGCTACCTTCTTGGAGGAGGATCATATTTGGGAGCATAGTTCACGTAGTAAGATCGTGTTGCGTGAACTTTCCAACGAAACTACTGAAACTTCAACAAGAGTTGCTGAAAGGCCTGCTTCATCAACAAGAGTTGTTGATGATAGTTCATCCGATAGGTCAGTTCCACCTCAAGAGTTCAGGGAACCTCAACGTAGTGGGAGGGTTGCAAACTCACCTATTCGCTATATGGGTTTCACTGAAATCATAGCTATGGTAGCTGATAGAGAGGTTGAGGATTCGTTGTCTTATCAGAAGGCAATAAAGGACGTTGATCGAGATGAATGGATCAAAGTCATGGATCTCGAGATGAAGTCGATGTAATTCAACTCAGTATGGGATCTTGTAGATCAACCTGATAGGGTAAAACCTATAGGTTGCAAATGGATCTACAAGAGGAACCGGGGTGATTTGGGAAGGTGTAAACCTTCAAGGCTAGACTTGTGGCAAAGGATTATACCCAGGTGGAGGGAGTCGACTATGAGGAGACTTTCTTGCCTATTGCCATATTAAAGTCTATCCGCATCCTCATGTCCATTGTCGCATATTATGACTATGAGATATGGCAAATGAACGTCAATGCTGACTTTCTGAATGGTAATTTTGAGGAGACCATTTATATGGTGTAGCCCAAGGGATTCATAGCCCAAGGTTAAGAGCAAAAAGTTTGCAAACTTAATCAGTCAATTTATGGATTGAAATAGGCATATCGATCTTGGAACATTCGGTTTGATACTGCGATCAAATCGTATGGCTTTGACCAAAACGTTGATGAGCCTTGTATATACAAAAAAATCATCAACAGTTTAGTAGTTTTCCTAATTTTGTATGTAGACGATATCCTACTTATTGGGAATGAGGTAGGTCTACTGACTGCAGTTAAGAACTGGCTAGTGACCTAATTCCAAATGAAAGATTTGGGAGTGACTCGGTTTGTTCTGGATATTCAGATCTTTCGAGATCGAAAGAACAAAGTGCTAGCACTGTCTCAGGCATCATACATTGACAAGATGTTACTCAAGTACTCGATGCAGAACTCCAAAAGGGGCCTACTGCCTTTTAGGCATAGAGTTACATTGTCTAAGGACATGTGTCCTAAGACACCTCGAGAGATTGAGAATATGAGAGGAGTCCCCTATGCATATGTCGTTGGCAATTTGATGTATGTGATGTTTTGTACTAGACTAGACATTTGCTACGCTGTGGGATTGTCAGTAGGTATCAGTCTAATTCAGGACAGGGTCACTGGACCGCAGTCAAGAATATCCTCAAGTATCTTCGGAGAACGAGAGACTACATGCTCGTGAATGGATCTAAGGATTTGATTTTTACTGGATACACGAACTCTGACTTTCAAACTGAAAAGGATTATCAAAAATCTACTTCAAGGTCAATGTTCACTCTTAACGGAGGAGTTGTAGTGTGGCGAAGTACTAAGCAGGGGTGCATCACTGGCTCTACGATGGAGGCTGAGTATGTAGCGGCTTGTGAAGTTGCTAAGGAGGTTGTTTGGCTCAGGAAGTTTATGACTGATATGGAAGTTGTTCTAGACATGTCTAGGCCCATCATCCTCTATTGTGATAATAATGGTGTTGTGGTGAACTCCATGGGGCCCAGGAGTCACAAGCGTGGCAAACATATAGAGTGAAAGTATCATCTCATCCGCGAGATAGTTCATCAAGGGGACGTGATAGTCATGAAGATCACTTCAGAGCACAAAGTTGCTGACCCATTTACGAAGGCTCTCACGGCTACAGTTTTTAGGGTCACCTTCAGAGCATGGGTCTACGGGATCGCCCACGGCTGGACTAGGGCAAATGGGAGATTTTTGCATTGGGCCTTAGTACCTTAGTTTATTGTTTTGTACTGTTGTATTGTACAACCCAATCACTTTAGGACAAGTGGGAGATTGTTAGGGATGATGTCCTAAACTCTCATTGGGTCCTGTAGTTTGTAAACACCTATATTGAACAGACGCTTGTGATGTAATAATATGAGATATTCTCTTCACTATTGTCTATGAAACATGAGATTTTTTTATTTGTTTAACCACAAACCAATAAACTGATATCCCTGATTGTCATTGTAACTTAAGCATGTATGTGGAGACATACAGGTGGATCATGTATTAAGTTATAACCAAAATGGTCTACAGTGTATGGATATAAGAGGGAAACCTTATCCTTGTGACATTACGGATGCGGCCCACTTTGTAGATAGTTACAAGTGTTGTGACGTTCTACAGATGGTCTGATCCTAATCATTCATGTGGTGACATGTGAGTGGGGGCGTCCTATACAAAGGAATTTGTATAAGACCAGACCACGAAGTGTATAGTCTCGTTATATAACATTGTTCATGACAGAGACTTCACTTCATTAGGATAACCATAGGTAACATGACCTTAATCCTGAGTGAGTTGGGAACTCCTGTCTTTGAGGGTGGTCCTTTGATTTGCATTGGTGCGAGTGGCCAAATTTCCAACTCAAACCTACCACTTTGGGGATTCGTCTGATTTGGGAGCTAGAACTCAACTACACAAGGTGGAATTCACTCCTTCCCCGAAGAAGGGGTAAGTAGATAGATTGTTCTCTTAAGGGCTGATTCTAGAGCTTGAACGATGTGGCACCACACACCTTCTCATGGCCCGTGAGATGTCCACTCATAGTAGGACTATGAGATATAGTTAATTAGATGGATCAGTGATACCTAAGAAGTTAGATGTAACTACAGGGGCAAAACGGTAAATTAGACCAACTGTACTTATGAGCATCTGTGAAGGGTTATCATATTGTTGACTGGTTATATTTTATGGATACAGAAATATATTTACGAGCATCTTTAGTGGAGTGCCTGGTAGTTAACGGATGGTGGATCTCTTGGTTAAAGAGTTTAGTCAACTATTCACATACCTTTGAAGCTTCAAGCTATAGGTCCATAAGGTCCACTTTGTAGCTCAATGGATTTAAGTTGAGAATCAGTTTTTGGGTCAGTTCGAAGTGTTCAAATTGACAAGAGGGAGTTTGATTATATATGATATGATTAAACTAGTTCAATTATATATGATATAGTTTACATGATGTATGAGATACATTAATGGGAGGAAAATGATATAAATGTGACTTATATCAAGTAAAGGAGAAAAAGACTGTGGTTTAAAACTATAGGTTATAAATATAATATGATAAGTTAGTTATTATATTTATTTATAATTAAACAATTATGAGATAATTGTTTGTGATTTTCTCCATAACCGTGCGTGAAAGTGGGAGGTTGCATTCAGTTCTCATAATTGAAGAATAAAATGAAAATAGTTTTCATTTTGCTAAAGAATTGCAAAATCGCTTCATAAGTTGTACACTACCTATTGTTTAGCTAATGAGAGCCTACATGACAACCTCAAGTGTTTCCTAAACGATCGTGTACACATGCAGTTTCCTAAACAATCGTTCAACTTTTACTAAACGATAACACGCCTGAGCGCACTTTACTAAACAATCGAGTAAATGATCAGACCTGATTTACTTAATGATCGTATACCTTTTACTAAACGATCAAGCACGAGTCTATATGATAGACACAAACCTCTCCTACTTGCTTGGTCGTTAAGTGCGATCGTCATTTCCTCCTTTCTTCTACCAAATGCAACAGAGCCCACACCTCCTGGATTCTCACTCCGAGAAAACCAAGGTCACTGAGTGGTGGTGTCTCAATTATTGCTTGTTCGTAAAGAATTCCATTCGTTTGCTGAGCGATGACGAGAGATTTGGGTAGACAATTGGGTTGTCGTTGCAGCGACAGCGAGAGTGCTGTTCTTGATGAGAGCGAGAGAAAGACAGAAGAAGAGCTCTTCAAAGGTAAGTCTCTCGTTCCTTTGGATTTAAGTTTTAACAGCATGCCGCAATTTGTTCTGAAATGCACTGGTATGTTTGTTTGTGAATGCGTGTATTCCTGTTACAATGAATTTGGAACGATCTTACTTCTGCTCATAGGTACTCTTTGATAAGAGTTCCTTCATTATGGATGTGAAACCCGAATTTCCATTTTCCCTACTTAAACAGGTGATTAAGGGATTAACTAGATGAAAGTTAAATCCTATGTTGAAGGAAAGGAAATTTCTAAGTGTTTAATAGATTTTCCTTGAGTAGCTTTGAGTTAAGCTTTAACTAGTGAAAATTGACTACGTGTTGGACTAAGCATTGCCATGCGTTGGCCATAAGATCTTAGAGAGATTATTTGGGCCAAGGGAGAAGTTGAAGTGGGAGTGACGCATGCCTTGAAGGTTAAACCAATGCATTAGGCTGAATGGATGTGTTGGATGCATTGGATGCATTGGATGCGTTAGATGCATTGGATACGTTGGATGTGTTGGATGATGGATGCGTTGGATGCATTGGATGCATTGGATGATGGATGCGTTGAATGCGTTAGATGATGGATGCGTTGGATGCGTTGGATATGTTGGATGATGGATGCGTTGGATGCGTTGGTGAAGGAAGAAAAATGGAAGGATGTGTTAAAGGGTGGTAGGCGGTTGAAGAATGGCAACCGAGGATGAGGCATTGGGATGGCACAGGGCTGGAGGGTGCCATGCGTCGAGCAGCCTTGGCCAAATGCCTAGCCATCATCGATGGAAGCACCCATGCGTCGAGCGAACGAGTAAGCCCTGCCGAGCAATGCGTCGATGCCAAGCTTCCAGCCAAGCATCCCTGCCATGCGTCGAGTGGCCGAGCAAGCGAGCGATGGCTCGCGCCTATGCAGCACGCCCATGCGTGAGTGACCAGCGCCATGCGCCCATGCCAAGCAAGCCATGCGGTGATACCTAGTGAGCCATGCATCGAGGATGAGCGATCATCCTATACGTTGGTGATGGCTGGCTCTTGCGATAGCTAAGTTGGGTTGCAATGGTAGTGAGTGGAAAACCAAGTGGGACAAAGACTTGCTATGCGTTGATTATAGACTATGCGTTAAGCATCCAAGGGTTGTCGACGCATATGAAAGATAAGCTCACCTAAAGGACGTCATCAAACATGTGTCTTCTTGGGAGGAAACCTTAGGCCTTAAGCATTTGAAGTGGTTGCACAAGAGGACATGCAAATTTGATCTCATGTGTTGGCAATGTAGAAGAAAGACATCCAGCACTTGTATGGATCAAACCTTGCATTGGTAGACACCTCAAGCAAGAGGTGGAGGGGGCTGAAGGTTGGCAATCTTTAAGAGTAACACTTGGATGAGGAGATGTCGACCTTGGAGAGCCTTTGGACGCCTATAAATAAGGCTAAGGACTTCATATGAGAATTCAATTCTCTTCAAAGGACATAAAGAAGAGTGTTTTCGGAAGAGGCTATGCGTTGATGGTAAGACCATGCGTTGGTCAAGAGATTCCAAGAGGGGAGATTCTGTCGGACAAAAAGGTCAGAAAGTAACATCAACTTGGGACGAGGAATTCTCTTAGAATACTCGTGCGTTTGATGTGATTCCAATGTCATCTGAAAGCTAAAAGAGTCTAGTTTTCATGGTGGGGCTGCCGGAGAAGAAGCTCCAAGGAATCAGGCTAAAGAATGAAGAAAAGACAAAAGGGTCGAGCTGTCGGGTAAGTTGGGCCAGTCTTGATGTTTTGATGTTTCCGACTAAACCATGAGAAGTTATGAGCTAAGATTTTAAGGGTTCAAAAGAGGATCCCAAGAAGACCAAGGAACGTCTAGAGAGAAAAGTTCCTAAACAACCAAGGTGAGTGGTACTTTCCTTTAAGTCTTAAAGTATATCTTTTAGAGTAAATTGTATATGCTTAGGCTATGAATTAGTATCTAGCGTGAGAATGAGATTATGTGATTGGGATGGTCAGGGGGTTAATAAACCTAGTGCCTGAGCCCATAAGCAAAACCTCACGGGATGGTCAGGGGACACGAGAAGTCTAGTTCCTGAGCCTGTGGGAGGATCCTCATATGGGATGGTCAGAGGGCCGACGGGCCTAGCTTCTGAGCCCATGAGCGGAGAGCTATGTGCACATAAGAGATAGAGGGAACATAAAGAGTAAGCATTATAGCTAGTAGCAATTATCTATCTACCGTGTGTGTAGGTAGACAGCATACTCATTCTAATTAATTATCAGTTTAGCTATCTACCGTGCACGTAGATAGAAGTTAAGACCAGACTCGTTTAAGGTGGAGATTTGAATGTAACTTCGTATTCGTGATATGCTTGTTATTTATGAGTTGAAATAGACTCTAGAAGTTTCCTACCACTCATTGAGCTTTGTAAAAACTCATTCTGTTATTTCATGATTTTCTTCCTAGGTAGCGGAAAGGTGAGGAGTTCCAGGATGCTGCTAAGGTCAAGGTCTGCCACATGCCATAGTTATATTTCCGGAGGGTTTACAGTTGTTTTTGTAAACTTTGTAGTTAAGTCTTGGAGTTGTATAAATGTTATATAATTGTAATATAAGATGGGCCTACTTAATCCGTTGTAGTTTGCCTCCTTGACTTAATCAGTTGGTTGTTGAATTTGTTCATTGGTATAAGATTTATTTCCGCAAGAGTAAGTGTCAACCAAAAGGTTAATAACTGCTGCAGTCAAGCCCTTTCCTAGGCTAAGAGGGTGGTCTGTGGTGGGGTGTGACAATGGACCTATAAATTATAAACTCTAATGATACAAAGATTAATTAGTTGAACTCTTTTACTAATTAATCTTTATTTGTTATCTATAGGGCAAATCACTATAGACCCATAATTGCACTCTTATGCACTAAAGGACAAGTTGCGTCCAAGGTTATTTGATCCTTTACGAGTTGGTCTTAATTATAATTGGATCAAAAGTTCATTTTGGATCAAAAGTTCATTTTACCCTTGTAATTACCTCTATCTCCTTAAGTAGCATTGATACTCTAATGAACAATTTGTTTATGGTTCAACCATAAACCAAGTCCTTCTCGGACTAGTGAGATGGTGGGGTCTATAGGGAACTACTCATCCACTTTTCATATATGGGAATGAGTGAATCACATCTTGTAAGATTACATTCCCACCTTTTTACTTGGTCAAGTTCTCAAAATGGTAGACATAGTATGGCCACTTGGGTCACTCTAATCCATGCAAATCAAAGGATGAGCCCTCACACGCAAGAGTTCATCACTTATCAAGAATTAAGAATGAGTCACATATGATCATCCTATGAAATATTAATATCTTCATTTAATGGATTTACAAAGAGAGATTATATTTCGCGGTCCAGTCTTATAAAAACTCTTTGTATATATAGGATACCCTCATTTAAATGTCTGTATGAACAATGATTTGGATCATATAGTTTCTAACACTTGTAAAGTGGGTTGTATCCATAGTCTCACCAAGATAAAGGTACACAATCTTATCCATGTACTATAGAACATTTGGGTTATTACTTGAACATGACCGACATGTATGTAATCACATACTATTAAGATTACATATAATAACGTTCAATTTTTACAATATTGGATTTTTTTATGCAAAATAAAATAACAACTTTTTTTTATTAAATATTGAATAAATAGTTTATTACATAATTACAAGCTTTAGGACATAAAATCCGACAATCTCCCACTTACACTAAAGCCAATGGTTTTACAAATAATGGATCCAAACCAATGTCCAATAAAAAACAAAATCAATGGATTTATTTTTATTTGATTTGGTTTGTTGTCGGTTTGGTTCTTGATTTTTGGTATTTTCTTTTTTCTTACAATTTTTATTTTTTATTTCTACTTTTGTTTTAAATTGATTCTTCTTTTACTAATTTTAAACTAAAATTGGGTCTATTTCTTTTTTTATATAAATTGAAATTTGATTCTTTTTTCTTGGCACCTTTTTTAAATGAAAAACATACAAACACCATAATAATTGATCTTTTTTCTAAACAACAAATATATATGCACCATAATAATTAAAATATTAAGAGATACCTAATGTTAGAGTTTATTTTAAGAGTATATGTTGGGTTGTATGTCCTAAAACTCACAGTTTGTAAAGTTGCATATATTCTATTATCAATAAAGATGTTATTTAACATTTTTCTCAATAAAATTGGTATTGAATCTATTAATTGCATTCATAAAGTCTAAATCCAATAAACTAAGATTCATGACTATTATATGACTATATGAACTTTATGTAGAGACATAAAAATGGATTAAGTTCGAGTAAGTAGCCAAAATGGTCTATAGTATATGATTAAAGTTAGGTACCTTATTTTGGTAACACTATTGGATGTGGCCTACTCTGTAGCTGTTACAAGTTGTTGTAAAGATACTACAAACGAAGTGATCCAGATTCATTCATGTATTGACATGAGGAGTGGAGGTGTCCTATGCAATGAGTTTGCATAAGATCGGACTAAGAAATAAGTCACCATTACTTTATAACATTGTTTACTGTTTAAGACTAACTATTTCGCTTAGATGACCTAGGTAACTCGATCTTAATCCTGAGCTAGCTATGAACTCCTGTTTATTCGAGATTATCCCTAGATTTGCATGGGTGAGGGTTGGCTCAACAGCGCCTACTCAATAAGTCTCCCATTTCAAGGATAAGACTGGGTAGATAGCTGGGGACATAGGGTGCAAGATGGAATTCACGCCTACTCGATTTAGGGATAGGAGAAAGGTTGTTCTCTTAAGTACTGTATCCAGGTCTTGAATAAGGGACCCCACCCTCTCACTGGCCCGAGAGGGATTCAATTTAGTGATTAGATCATAAACCAATTGTTCATTAGAGGATCCGTTGGAACTTAAGGAACAAGACGTAATATCGGGGGTAAAACAACATATTGACCCAGTCGTTCTTACGAACAATCTGTGAAGGGTCAACTTACTGGTTATGGTTAAATCATATCGACACAAATATATCTACCGTGGGAAGAGTGCAACTATCGAGCTATAGTGGTGTGACTTGATAGTTAACGAATACTGATTAATTTCGTCTGAAGAGTTTTAGCCAATTAATCTTAAATCGTTAGAGCTTATAATCTATAAGTTCATAAGGTCCCTCTACTGGCTTATAAAACATGAACACATTGAATTATTAAATGAGTGAATTTAGAATGATATTAATTTGAATTGTTCAAACTGAGTTTCAATTTGAATATGTTCAAATTGAAATTAGGGTTTGAATTTGAACAAGTTCAAATTTGAATTAAGGTTTGTATAATTATATATGATTAATTCATGTTTAATTTATTGAAATTAAACGAAATTGGAGAGTCTATAATATTTAAATGTTGATTTAAATATGAATTACATGAATAGAATTCACGTTTAAAATTAGGTGTGTGATTAATTTAATATTTGATATTAAATTAATTAATTAGTTAATTATGTTTAATTAATTAAAATTCAAATTAATTTCCAATTTTAATTTAATTTAAGAAATTGGATTTTGATATTTTAGATTTGATTAATTATGAGTTAATTAAATCATTTTTTTTATTAATTTTTAAATTAATTGAATTTTGAAATGAAAAATTGGAAAAATTGGATTAAGTGGGTTTTGCCCACAAACACCTCAAGTAGGAGGTATTCTTCCTACAAGAATACACAAATCCCACCTTTAGTTGAAGTAGGTGTTGGCCATTTGATGGCTGAGAAGTGCTTGCATGCTGAAGAAATATAAAACTCTCTCAATTTGCTAAATAGAAAGAGCTAAGAAGAGATTCAACTGGAAAAATTAGTTTTCTGCTACTTCATCTTCTTCTTCACAAACTCTCTCAATTTTCTTCATCAAATTCACTCAAATTCGAGTTCCACCACTCAAATTTAAGGTTGAGAATAGTAGAGAATATCTCTTGATGGTTCACTGTCGATTTGGAGTTGAATTGGAGTGAAGAGCAGCTTGGAATTAGAAGATTTCATTAAAGATAAGTTCAACTTGAAACCCACTTTAGTTTTTCCTAAAATAGCATGTTTTAGAACTCAAACTAAATGCAATTAGAGTGCTTATTGATTTGGTTTACTTCTGTTGCATGCTTGTGTATTCCATCAGTATATATATACCCTCAGTTTCATTTTGTTTTGATTGGTTTTTCAAACAAAAAACTGATCCGAACCAATACTTTTTGGTTTTCTCCAAATCAATATGTCCAATTAATTTTGTACAAAAAATCAAACTAAGTCATTTGATCGGTTTGGATTGGTTTGGATTTTCGGTCTTTTGTTGCACTCTTAGATTGTATAATAAACTAGGACATATATTATATTCAATTACAAAATTGTCCTTCAACTCTTCCTTTTTTCTTTCTTATTGGATCTTTTCTTTTTTGCTGTAAATTTTCTGGAAAATTGGGTTGAAGAAAACTCCAAGAAAGGTTGAATTGGTCTATTCTTGTTTTCAACGGCAAGACCCTCAGACAACGAGCAAGACAGCAGCAAATGGTTAGATCACGACAGTTGAGCAAAGAAAGGAACCTACAAAACAGAAGCTTGTTATAGGCTGGGTCGCGGAGCTCGCTCTCTTTAAGACATTTCGCGACTCTGCCCAAGTGTGCAAGCAGGTTAGGAATACTGCCACGTCGCCTCCAAGATAAAACAACCCAAAAAGAAAATCCGATCGAAAATACATCGTTGCCAACCAGAACACACACCCTTCTGACTGAATCCTCGAAAAACGAAAGTCGGAAGAGAAAGTAAGCAGAGGAGAGCGATGGAAGGAAGTGTAAGAAATTGTGAATGGGTGTTTTTAAACTACTGAAGGTCATGCCTTTTATAGGCCTTCAGAGTTGAACTGTCGCGTGAGAGAGAAGCGAGCAGCCTCTGGACGTACGAAGGCGGGTCGGAAAAAGCGTCTTGAAGACACGCGCGGGGAAGACCACGCGACCATCCTGTTTTTTATTTTTTTAAAAATAATAACAATATTTTTATTAAAGAAAAATAATCACACATGCGCACCATTTGCAGAAAGATAACAATCCTTGATGCTAAAGTGGGTCAAAGACCTCATGTGTGTGTGTGTATATATATATATATATATATATATATGATAAAAATAATCACACCTACATATCATTCAAAGCCTATTTGTATGATAAAGTGGGTCCAAAGACCTCATATATATATTATATCCATACTATGAAAACACAAAAAAAAAAAAAAAAAAAAAAAAAACATTCCAAATACCTCTTTTTGGTGTCTCATTTATTTTCTCTCCTCCCTTTTCTCCTCTCTTTCAAAAACCTTCCCACTCTCTTGATTCCTTCTGTCTGTTTTTTTTTCTTTTTTAGTTTTGTCTCTTCTTCCTTTTTTTTCACCTTCATATTTGTTTTCTTTTATTTTCTATTTGTATGTTTCATCTTCTTTTTCTTCTCAGTTTATGCTCTCTTTTTACTAATTAAGCTTTCTTTTTTTTATTAGATTATTCAATTTTTACTAGGCTCAAATACTCAAGATCAACACTGAAATGATGAAAAAAAGTCTAAGAAAGATTCTGTCAAATCCTCAATGTTGGATACTCGATGCTCGATATGTTTCTACTCGATGCTCGATGCGAATTTCCTTCTTTGCCTAACGAGTTTCTATTGAATCCTCGATGGAACTCGATGAGAACTGAATGAGTCTTGATCTTTACTCGATGCGACTCAAAGGTGAAGACGACTGACTCGAAGCAACTCGATAGCGAAGATCAATACACGATTCAACTCGATACTATGTATTTGATATGATTTGAAACGAGATTGTATGGTACGCGATTTGTAGAAACAATTTGAAAAGAACACAAAATTTCTACGTCCACAGGAAGATGCAAGTTCTTTTACATAGAAGATTGCGTACAACACTTGTTTGTTTACAGAAAATTAGGAAATGATGAATGCACTCTCTAACTCTCCGTTTTTGTTTTTATGATCAGAGGTATTTATATTGTATACCATCTGACCGATACAATCATGAAGTTAGTTATAAACAAAAAATAAGATGAGGTATTTGAGTCACAATTTCTTCATTCTTCTTCTTCAATCTTCTTGTTGGGTGTCGTCATATATGTCATCGCAGATGTGATTATGATTGGTCGCTAGTAATCACATCCTCATTTAAAATATATATATATATATATATATATATATATATATATATATATATATATATATATATATATTAAAAAAAACTCTATTCGAATTCATGGATAGAGAGGCTGCTTGAGAGAGAGAAAGAGATAGAGAAAATTCAGACGTTTTAGTTTTTTCATTGTTTAATATTCTTCATCTGCTGAAGATAAGATAATGATAGACTAAATTAAAAACTACAATATTTCTACGATAAGTTTCAAAATTACTATATATTTATAATCAATTTTAAAAATTACAATATTATTTTTAAGAAAATCCATATCTATTTGTGAAAGTATATGAAGCACGCATTCGAGGTTGCTTTTGAGAGAGGAAGAACTATTTTTTTTACATTTGGTAAAACAGATTTGAATAAATCTATTAAAATCACTTCTAAAAAAACACGTGAATTTCATGTCTATTAGTTTTTAGATTATCTTAAAATTAGGTAGAGTTTTTAATGAATATTTAGATTTTCAATTTTAATTTAAAAATAAGATTTATTTTATATATCTATCTATTTCTAACCTCCCTCTTTGTTAATATGTTATTCTCTATCTCTTAGTTTAATCATTTAATTTGATATATTTAACTAATTTATTTAAATAGAATATATAAAATTTAATTAATAATGCTATATTGAATTAGCATATTTAATTTTCAGCTCAATTATAATACACTAGTAATAATTTATTGATTAAAATATATATTTATTGACTTTGTTTCGTAAGAATCACCCTAATTTGTTCAATTAATTTGCTTTATGATATTATTAATAATTATCATAATGGATCACTCAAGGGAAATTATTCTGTCATTACAAATAATTAATTATACATACCAAAAACATAATAATTATTTATATTTTTAATTAGACTAATTAATTATATTATACATCTATTAAAAAAAAGTTATATTACTTTTTTAGGAAAAACATTATATTATATTTCAGTACATTATTTATATTGTATAATTAATTGAATGTTTTATAAAATCAATAAAATTAGATGTATTTATTGAAATATTAATTCATTAATTAATATATAATATCGATATAAAATTTGTATGAGTTAATCTCATCAAATATAGTTTATTGGAATATTGTTTACTTTAAAGTCAAATATTCGATTTTCCACTCCACATATCATATAAAAAAATACTAAAAAATAAATAAACTCATCAAACAAATACAAATGCATAATTTGTTTCTATATAAATTGGATGGCATTCTCATGTGTAAAACAAAATATAATCATCTATAATTTTCAATTTTATATTTAGACATTTTATTCCTAAACATCTATTACTCACGAGCATACAACATAACCTTAAATCAAAGCACCTCTTATAATATTTTATAAAGTCGAAATATCTTTAAGATATTAAATATATAATAACATGTTTGCTTAGTTCTTGTTATCTTACTTTTAGAATGTCTCGGGTTTGGTCAGTTTTAAATTTTCATCTAAATAACAATTTAATCCTTGAATATTAGTTCATTGTGATTAATCTCCATATTTTTTAATTTTATAACAATTTAGTTTCTAAATTTTAGTATATAACAATTTATCTTAGGTACATAAATGATCAATAAATCTGATCAAGTTAAAACCTAAATGTATTTTCAAATTAAATAGGCGAAGTTGTATATAATAAAAATTGAAACTTAATTTTGATGAGTATTTTTTGGTACAAAATTTAAAGTACTTTGAACCAAATTCTTATGTGTAAGCTCAAGGAGTAATTTGTTATAAATTCAAAAGTATAGAAATTGTTAAAATTGAAAATAAAAAATATGAAGACTAAAATTTGTTATAAATTAAAATATAAGAACTAAACAGTAGGTGACAGTTTAGAAACCAAAAGTAATTTTTAACTAAAACTACATATTTGTCCATTATAACCTAGGTGAATTTAAATATACTAATTGGAACTATATGCATTACACATGTTTCATAATATTAAAAATAAAATGTGCATATATAAGTTGAAATAAGAGACTTATAAATATAAAACTTTAGTAAAGTAAATTTGAGTATTTATGAGTGAAGGATAGAAGAGAACTGTCAAAGGATGTTTTCTACTATTTAAATTTTTTTATCAGATTACATCTTTGATATTAAGAGAACAAACAAACTTATTTCAAAATAAAACAAATAAATGAAAAAGAAAAAGAAAAAACAAACTAATAATATTTTCATTTATAATAAGAAAAGTTTAAAATAAAACTAAACCACTTTTGTTAGAATTAAAAACCAGTTTCTATATTTAAAAAAATGCTATTTTTTCTATAAAAAAATAAATAAAAATTTAACTAAATAAATATAAATATAAATAATATTATCTTTGTTTGTTCTCTTTCTCCTTCACTTCCTGTATAGCTACACCTGTTTTAAAAAAAATGTAAAAAAATAAACATACATAAAGGATTGGTGCACCATAAATATAAAAAAAATTGGAGAAAGGATCTACGTGTAAAAGTAAAAAAAAAGAAGAAAACAAAGTCATTAACAAAATATTAAAAACAAGAAAGAAAAGAAAGAGAGATATCTTCGACAAGGTTGAATAGAAATAATTAAAACATGTTGTTAACAAAATAAGATAAAGAGATCATATATATGCAGGGAATCGATCATGGTGTAGATATCTCAAACTGAATAAAAATGAGTTTCGAGAAGAAAAAAAAATAAAGAAATATAAAAATAAGAAAGAGGAAGAAGAAAGAAAGAAAAGGAATTAGTTAATTTATAGAAAAAAATTTATAAGTGTAATTTAATTAATTTATATGCATTTAACATTATAAGTGTAATTTAGTTAATTTATAGAAAAAATTTAGATTCAAAATCTAATTTGATTTAATCTTAAATCAAATCTTGAAATTATTAGATAAAATAAAATTTTTAATTTTTTATGCATTTAACATGAATTTTTTTTCTCACATCTGTTATGTATTTAAATTTGGATACAATGAGATTATTTAAGAATATCAGATAAAATATGATTTTCTTTTTTAAAAATCTACTATAATTTATTATCAATGATAATTTTTTAGATAGCATGAGATTTAAGAAAAAAACGAAAAAAAAATCTTTTTTTAGATGACATGAGATAGAGATAAAATGTGATTATCTTTAATTTTTCCTTTTTATTTAACATGAATTAGCGATTAGAGGATATAATGTGATTTTTGTTTTCTTTTTTATATAAAATATCATTAAAATATCGTTATGGTGAATATTCATCTAACTTTTCTTCTATGATCGTCTAACTATTTTTTCATATTTTTTTATATAAAATATCATTCTAGAAATAATTTGATGAAGAGAACTTTTTGTGGGGTTGTAAATAAATTAAATTTGGTGATTTTTAGTGTTGGAATGTGAAAAATAATTTTTTGTCAATTATTTTTTGATAAAATAATTTTTTGTGAATAAATTTTTGAGGTGGAGAATTTTTTTGAATTAATTTGGTAGGTTGGTGGTTGAAATTGAAAGTGAGAATTTAATAAGGGGCATAAGAGTAATTGTATAACTAATATTTTCTATGCTTACATCATTTCCGTGGTAAAAAAAACTTGTTTTTCAAAAATATGTCAAAAATACAAAATCATATTTCAAATAGGTCATTTTTGTTAATTTTTTTTTTTAAAAAAAGGAGAAACTCTTTTCTTTCTTTTTAATTATTTTAACGTGTGAATTCTGAAAAAGTAAGGGAAACTTTTTTAGGTTATTTTTAAAATTTAATGTGTGAATGGGAATTTTTTTAATTTAATGTTTGAACGAAAAAAAGAAATTCATTTAATAATTTAAATGTGAAATTACATAATATATTCTTATAACTATCAATTAAAATTATCAAAAGGAAAATCAAAAGTTTCTCCTCTATTATCTGAAACTCAGAGCTGCTTTCGGATAAAATAAAACAAACTCAATTAGAGAATAGATGATAAAATATGTTTTTTTTTAATTTATAAATTCTATTATATGATAACGTGTGCATGCCAAAAAAAAAGATTTTTTTTTCGTAATTTAACCTGTGAATGCCAAAAGAAATAGGAGGAATCTTTTTTTATTTTTTTTAATTTAATTATGGAAAATTAAGATATCTCTATAATCATCAATTAAAAGAGACCTATAATCATCAATTAAAAGAGACAAAAGAGTAAATCAAAAATTAATAAAAAGAAGATGAGATGGGATAGGAAATGAAAAGTTGAGGGTTTAATTTAGCCAATTTACATTATATAACCCTATGTTTATTAACTAAATCGGGTAAAAGGGAAAATCAAATGTTTCTCCCATATTTTTATAATAGCATAGATATGCACAAAAATAGGTGAGAATTTTTTTACTTAGTGATTTCAATATGAAATTCCATAGATAACTCTATGATCATAACTATAAGGGACAACGAGAAAATCAAGTATTTTCCCATAGCTTATAGCCCCTTTTAGATGGTATAAATTATCATTAGGAGCGAAAATCAAATGTTTCTCTCTTATAGCTCCTTTCAATTAGTATAGATACCTAAAAAATAGGTGAGAATTTTTTTATTTAATGATTTTAATTAAAATTAAATATTAAATATTTACCTTCCATAGTCCCTATCAGATAGTATAGATTTTAATTACATATTGTAGACGTGAAATTAATGACCACCCGGTCTATATGTTATATCATCTAATTAAAAATATTTAATGCCTTTAAATGCTTCCAACAATAACATAGTAGACTTTTCAAAAAGCTAGCATTTCAAAAAGAAAGAAGAAAGTGCCAAAAGAAAGAA
Organism: Benincasa hispida; assembly: GCF_027475165.1. Classification (NCBI taxonomy): domain Eukaryota; kingdom Viridiplantae; phylum Streptophyta; class Magnoliopsida; order Cucurbitales; family Cucurbitaceae; genus Benincasa; species Benincasa hispida. Next base: position 36,757,140 of record NC_143486.1, on the reverse strand, counting down.
GGAAAAAAAACATGTGAGATAGAATGGTATGTTCTAGAAAGATATGGACAAATTCAAATAACGTAGGTTAAAAAATGAAATAATATAGGCCCTGTTTGGTATTTTTTTTTTTTTTTTTTTTAATTTAGTCTATATTTTCCACATTTTTTAACATGTATAATGATTGAGTTCTTAGCTAAATTTCAAAAACAAAAACAACTTTTTGAAAGTATTTGCTAAAAGTAGTGTTCATCAACTTAATTTTCAAAAACAAAAACAAAAAAACAAAATGGTTAATTGAAGCCATAGCAATTGGATCCAAGATCAACTGAGCTTTTATTTTATTTATTTTATTTATTTCTTTTAACAATAGGTAGGATGAAGATTTTCTAAAATATTTAAAAATGGTTTATTAAATGATAAAAATACCACTAACAAAATATCCAATTGAAATATTGAAGGGACAATTGCAAATATAGAAATTAGACCTAAAGTATTAGTAGATATAACATAATGTTAAAAAAATTGCAAATATGACCAAATTTAAATAGTTTATCGGTGATAGACCATATTATTGGTAGGAATCTATACTAGTAAGAGTCTATCAACGATAGAAATCTATCGTTGATAGACATGTCTATATTTGCATTTTTTAAAAAAATGATGTTATATACTTGGTTATTATTCTTAAAAATGCTACCAATTCTAATTACCCAATATTAAAATTATGTAGAATCATATCAAATTTGAAATTCAAAACAAAACAAACGAATCTCCTGAATTGATAGCCATTTATTTTAAATTCATATAACATTCAAAACACCGATAAAATTAGTGTATATGGTAAATTTGAAAGATCTAAAAAGACATAATTTGAGATTAACTAACAAAAATAAAAATTGACCCTGGACTTGGTCATCACAGAACATAAAATGTGTGTCCCAAGAGAAGTATATACATATAATGAAAGGATATTCATGCATTTGAGATGTAATAAATGTCATCTATTTGAATAATTAAGACTTAATTTGGAATTCGACGTCATATAATTAACCATGTAAACATGCTTTTATTCGTAAATATCCCATCATATTCATTAGGCCAACATCCAAATCTGAATACACACTCCCTCACCCTACAAAGGGGTGTTTGTATTTTGATTTGTTGGGTAAAAATTTAATTTTAAAAAATAAGAGGGAACCAATCTTCAGTTTTGAGTTTGGGCTCCAAAGGGTACCCATATTTTGGAGGGAGTGAGGAGATAGACTAATGTGGGTTCAGTGGACGTCCCACAATTCATTCACTCCCATTCAAATGTTCTAAGGTTTTTTGTGTATTGACTTATGTTGAGTTGACTTTTTAATCCAATTCAGTGTTGGGCCTACACCCACTTCAGAAGTCGATGTTTAATAACTCAACTTCACTAATTTCAACTGTGTTCACTATTGGATTTTTCACATATCGAGGAACTCTATTTTTTTTCTCTTACTTTCTCCCTCCCTCTCATGTTTCCAATGACTCCACCTGCTGACCACTGTAAATGACCAACTTTGACAACAATCATCTCTGACGATGACCTCTAGTGGCAAACTCCAGCAACCACCTCCAATGCCCAACTCTGACAACAACGACCATCAGCAATTACTATCGCCTTACTTTAGCAACATATTTCAATAGTCATCTCCATCAACGATCACCTCCGGCGACTAGCTCTAGCGAAGACCACCTTCTTGCAAATTATCTCCGCAACGCCTCCAACATTCAACTCCACACGACTACTACCTCCAACGGCAAACTTCAATGATCATCTCCGGTAACCAACTTCGACCATCAACTTTATCAATCATCTCTGCAACGACTAACTCTAATGACCAACTCAACCAATTAAAATACTAAAAAACTTGCAAAATTGACTAGTGAATGTGTTTTTAAATACAATATTAAAAATATAACTCATCATGTTAATAGCCTTATATAGTAACTTAACATTAGCAGAAAAACTTTGAGTATATAGCCAAATCAAATAAAATTGTGTATAGAACACTTTTGAAAAAACATAACCAAACACATATGTATTTTTAGTTTGTGCATATTACAATCATACACTCCACTAATATGGAAGTATATGTTGTACTTTTGTTCTATATATGAAATAAGAGTATTTTTTATACCTCAATTACAATGATGACATGTAAGAAATCGTAAAATATATGTGAAGGTTGTATGTTGACATCTCAATTGAATGAAAAAAAATGGAAAAATATTTGCACAATTGAAGAGTTAAACAAAAAAAATAAGCAAATAAAATAACCATCGAAAAATCATACTTTTTTATATTACAAAAAAAAATGTTTAGATACCTTAATAAAATAACTCAAATCTACACTTCAAATACAAATTTTCTAACTCTAACGTAAATAACTCTACACCCTAGACTTCCTAACTCAATTGACATAGTAACTTTAGACTTCAAAACTCGACTCAATGTTTCAAATAGCCCTTAGCGTAAATATTATTCTAACTAAAACTAACTAAAAATCTTCATTAGACTAAATCTATGTATGCATTCTACAAAAGATTAAAATATGGATGTCGACATTTCAATTTTATAGACATATCGACAAAATATCGATATCAATGGATATTTCTATAAATCATGAAATTTATAAATTAATTTGACTAATACTTATGTTGTTTTTAATCCTCAAACTAATTTATAGATATTGGACTAAATAGATGACATTTTCTATATTTTGCAAGCATTAATAAAATATGTAGGATTTATCTATGGATATTTAATATCGATATCGAATATTTCGATTTACAGATATATTGATATATTGACAAATATTTTCATACTTGATTCTACACGAAAAGGGTAAAAACTTTTATCATATTTTTCTATACAAATATCTTATATTAAAACTAGTAGATTTTAAAATAAATAAATAAATAAAAAGTTAAAATCTTCGTTCTTAATAACACGATGCATTGTACTAAAGCAACTTAAATCTTCGATAAACTGAGTCATGCAAAACACAGAGAATTAAGTGAGTCATTTATATATATATATATATATTGTTTACCATTTAGGCTATATAAATAGCTTGTACTAAAAATAGTTAAAATCTTTATCGAACCGATTGAACAACATGAAATACATGTGCAATCAGAGGCAACTAAACCTCTCGAACTCATCAATTTACCCAATTTCAACTTCCATCCAATTATTCATCCCTTCGTTTTGAATTCAAGTCCTTGAATTATGCTTCTTTTTGCTTTGATTGATGGATTGTTTTCTCTGTTTTCAATTCTTCCAATTTGCTTCAAAAGCTTGTGAAAATCAGAGGATGGCGAATGTGGAAAATTCCAAAACTCCATTGGATTGCAAAGGCATTTGAGAGATGTAGTACATAAATTAAATAAGCAAACAAAATTAAGAAAATTCCCAAGACTCCATTGGATTTCCAAGTAATTTCATAGAACTATCATTGAATTTTAGAGATTCAAACCCTTTACCAATAACTTTGCAAGTGTACTATTGTTTCCCAAGTATACCATGTCACCTTCCCCTTTGATTCTTTCAATCTTTCCGGTTTTGTATAGATTTGACAGGTACAGTGTATCTAGTTTGTCCCAGACTTTGCACATTGTATCTAGATCGATTACCTGTCTCAATATAGTATCACTCAGATTCAAGATTATAGTTCCGTAGGCTACTTCTTTGATTGTTTGCTTTTCTTCTCCCGTCATTGTAGTGAGAAGTTTGGTGGGATCTTGGATTGCCTCTTTTGTTGTCCTAGCAATGTCTTGATCTTCGCTTTCCAAAGATCAAAATCAAACTTCCTCTCGAACTTTTCGATGTCATATTTGGCTATTGCCATTTGAGGATTCTTGGAATTTCAAGAAGTTGATTCTTTGCCTTTCTTTGAATATTAATGTCTTTGAATTTGTGACATGGCTTGTAATGTAAAACGAGAATTGATAACCTTCTTTACACACAAACACACTTATGTAATATTTGTAGAATGAACTTAATACCAACATTCACGAAGAAAGAAAGGAAGATATAGGAGAAGAGAAAAGAAGATAGAGCACAAGTTTTTATAGTGATTCGCTCTTAATTGACCTACATCCACTGTGAAGAGCAGTTTAAAAATTTTATTTCTTGGAGAAGAAGAACATTTACAAACTAAGTATATCAAACTCTTAGATTCACTCTCTTAATGAACCCTTTTAGTCTATTGAATTTCTCACAATTACAAGGTATTTATAGAAACAGATTTCTTTGACTAACTAGTTGTTTTACTAAATGTTTATTGATTTAATATACCATTTACTGAGTGAATATCTATTGACTAAACTATTTAGAGCGTTCATCCAGAAAAAATGGATTTTTAATTATACATACTTTTACATAGACATAGATCATATGTCATGACATCCTCAATTGTCTATTAATTAACCTAGTTATGTTAGAATCTTTAACCATTATCATAGCTCACCATATGAATATGAGGCCCATATCCATTTCTAGCTACCAAATATTGTTCATTATACAAACATCACATGTGGATCGGTGGATTTCTACAATTGGTGTTGTATGCGCATGTAACCATTTTTTTGGTAAGGGGCTGATCAAAATAGATCGTTGTATCATAGACTTTTTTTTCTTTGAGAACAAGTTATAGCATAGACATTATGTGTAACATACATACATATATCTATCAATTTTCGACCTCGAAATTGAAATATATATACGTCAAAATGAACTTAACTCAACTAATATAGTGTTTGTACTTAGAGATGTCTAAAAAACCGCGAGATCGGGACACCATGGAGACCCGCCCTGAATGTGGTGGGAAATCCCCGTGTATGGGAGAGGGAGTGGGGAATTTTTTTTCCCATTTATAATTAGCGGCCGGGGATGGGGAATATATTCCCCGTCCTCGACCCAACCCCGACTTTGTATATAAATTATAAATCTATATAATATATATATATATATATATATATATATATATTTTGTAACTTTATTAAGATAATTATGGATATTTCATTATTTAAGTTTAAGATTTTTATTACTTTAATTCTTTAGATGTTGTAATATTTAAGATAGGATACTCTAAATTGATAATATTTCATTTAAATGAAAATTCCATTGAAAATGTTTGAAGAATTGTAAAAAAAATATATATTTAATTGAAATTTAAAAAAATGTTAGAGAAAAATAAAAGCGAGAAATTTTTTTCCACTAGAAAATTCATGGGGACGGGGAATGAAATAAGGAAGCGGGGCTTTTCTGTCCCTACCCTGTCCCGTAGACATCTTTACCCTCAACTTTGAGGTCAGAGGTTCGATTTTTCTACACACATTTAATCTAATACCTTTGAAAAAAAAATGAAATATATATATTTGTTACATATTAGTAGTGTGGGCATGAAATTAATCATCATCCTCATTTATTTGTTATCACCTAAAAATACATTATAACAATAACATAGTTGATTGCATGAGTTCATTCCTATACCATATCTGCAAACGGGAGATTTTTGTACAAATAATCCCAATTTGTGTTCCCGTTGACTCTTCCACTTGTGCTCGTGCTCGAACTCTCCGCTCCAAAATTCTCTGTAAACGGAGAGGCGCACAAGCTTGCTTCCATGGCAGCCCCGCATGGTTTCTAAGCCAAAGGGCTTGGTTCCCGTTGGTGGGGTTGGTTTGTTTGCTCTGTTTTGCCTAAAATAAAAAATAAAAAGTTGACTTTTCAAACGCTTGCATTTCAAGAAAAAGGAAAAATAATTACCGGTGGAATGGTAGATTCTAGAAAGCCATAGACAATTCCAATGGCTCTGCTTACTTTTCCAATTATAAAAGCACTTCCATCTGACTAATTCGTTATTTCGTTCTGTATTTTCTAGCAAACGCATCGCCTCTATTTCGCTACCTTTCTCAGGTTCGTTTCTCTCTTTTTCGATCAATTTTTTTATGCGTTTCTTGCATTTTGCTTCTTGATTGGGAATTTTATTCTATTGCTTCGTGGGTCTTTTGCATTTTCTGTTTTTTCAATCATTTGGTATCCTCGAGTTTGAATCCGAGTTGGGTTTTCACTTTTCAGCAATGGAATTCTCTTGAACATTATTATTCAGTGGATTACAATGCGGATCTTTCCTTATATTTAACCTGTATTTTGGATTCCTTCAATTTTTTAGTCTATTGGTAATGTGCGTGGAGATCTGTCTTGTTGCGATAGTTTTAAGGTGCTGTGTTTTGTGAATTGACTCGTAACAGAGGATGTTGTTCTAAGATTGAGGAGGGTTTCTTGAATCCGCTATTCTGGATTGAAGGCAGAGTCCTTGTGTTTTTTAAATGAAATGGGATATTTGGCTAGAGAGGAATAATAGGACTTTTGGGGATGTGGAGAGATCTATGAATAAGGTTGGAATATTGTTAGGCTTAATATTTCTTTGTCGGTGTAGGTCTTATTTTATTGGATTGGTGTAAGTTTCTTAGGCCTAACTCTTCTTACACTCACCCATGAGGTTCTTTGTCAAATATCTACTTTCCACTTTCAAAATTCTTGCCAAGTTGAAAACTAAACTGGTCGTTTTTGTTTTTGGAATTTGACTAAGAATCCAAATTTTGCCTTTAGAAAGATGAATACCCTCAAAGAAATTGTGAGGAAACAAGCTCAATTTTCATAAATTAAAAAGGAAATGATTATGAAACGGGATGATATTGATGTACGTTTTCTTTTTCTTGATATTGTATCTTATCATTTTGTTGTTGTGATTTGCGTAGGGTCATCCATTTCTTATTGTCGGTGATTTTGCTTCCTTGAGCAATTGAAGATAATAAAAACAACTGTTGGTCGATTTTTTGAGCTATGGCTGAGGTAATGCAGGCTGACACCTTTTAATTCTGCTAAATTTCCTCTTATAGACTTGAATTTCTTTGAATTTCTTCTCCCCTCGTTTGTGCCTTATGTTGTTTGGAAGCTGATTCCTTTATATTTTCTTTGAACTTATGGAATCTGTTGCAGGAGGGTCACAAGGTCACTTTGAATGTTTATGACTTGAGCCAAGGTCTAGCGCGGCAACTTTCCGGTGCCTTCCTTGGAAGACCAATAGAGGCCATATGGTAAGTCATTACTTCAGTCTCCAAGTTTAGTAGACAAATGGGTATAGTGTAGTTAATATTATATGCTAAAGTTCTGTTTGATAACAATTTTGTTTTTGGTTTTTCGTTTTTGAAAATTATGTTTGTTTGGATACAAATTTTTCGCTAAATTTTCTACTTTAAAAATACATTTAAGACACATTGGAATTTTAAGCAAAATTTCAAAAACGAAATAAAGTTTCCAAAAATTACTTTATTTAGCTTTTAAAATTCGAAAACTAAACAAGTTGGTTTCTAAATGGAGTCTAAATGTTTGTGCTTTGTTATGAGGCGAATGGATTAGTATTTGGAATATACCTAGTTAGTCTTTTTATTAGTTATCTAATTTGGATTTTTAGCTTGAATTTAGAAGCTATAGTGTATGAATTTCTTTAGATATCTTTAAACCATGCATCATGTACGCTTTGTTTGATAACTCTCTGTGTGTGTTTTTTTTGGTCTTTGAAAATTGTATTTTTTTTTTTCTTTCACCATTTCTTTTGCATGATTTTCATCTGCCATAAGTAAACATTTGAATTCATAGCCGAATTCAACATAAACAAACTTTTGACAGCTATTTTCTTTTGTTTTTAAAACTTTGCTTGGATTTTTGAGAACATTTCTTAATAGTTTATAACAAAATAAAGACACGCGAAGTAGTGAGCTCGATTTTTAAAAATCAAAAATAAAAAATAAAATAGTTATCAAATGGGGTAGTAGCTTTTGGTATTGTATTCTTCTATTATCCATCATGCTCCAGCCTTGTTTCTTGTTCCCTTTTGTTTCCAACTATAGCTTTTATATATAGCAAAGAAAAATGTGGATTTGAAATTTATCTCTGTTTGTATATGCACTATGAATCACACGATAGTATATTTCCCTTAAATGAAACGCACCTAATTCCAACTGTGTTTGCTTTTCACTTTGCATGGTGCTGAAGTTTTGGTTTTTGAGTGATAATTAATGTAGCTCTTGGTTCATTTATCATCATGTCATCAATTTTGGATTGCTTTTTGTACGACTGTTGTATTATAATTCTAGGGATTGCATTTTGATGCATATGTGGAAGCCTGTAACTTTGTAGCAGTCATGAGATACTTTGTTAAATTAAAACTATAAGCAAAAAAAGTTCCACAATGATATTAGTTATAAATGTAGTTTTTCCTGTCATTGTAGATTTCCAAATACTCCAGTATTGTCTGTCTTCGATTCTTGAATGAATTTCCTCGGTTCTAGTGCATATTTATAGAAATTTGCAACTTTGCATCTTGGAACCTTCGTTTTCGTATGGCGCTTGCAGTCTTGGTTGAACATTGTTGAGTTAGAGCCTTTTACTTATTTGAAAGTCACTCCAAACATGTCTGTCGTCTCTTTAGTTGTCTGTAGTTGGTGTCACATTTAATCTCTAATGTTGAGTAATCTTTCTGGTAATGTATGTGAATAACTCAGTTTAGGCTTCCGCATTGTATTTTCATATGAATCTCGTTTGATAATTGATAGTTACAGGTAGAAAATTCTTCCCTATTCTTTTGGGTAAAGAGAGTTCTGTTCTGATTCGGATTACTTGGTATGTTTTGGTCCAATTTTGAATTTGACAGGCACACAGGAATTGTTGTGTATGGCAATGAATATTATTTTGGTGGAGGTATTCAACATAATCCTGCTGGAAGAACTCCATATGGAAAACCAATGCGATCGATAGATTTAGGAACGACACATGTCCCCAAGGACGTCTTCGAGATGTACTTGGAGGAAATCAGCCCTCGGTACACCACCGAAACCTATAGTTTACTCTCACATAATTGCAACAACTTCAGTAATGAAGTTGCACAATTTTTAGTCGGTGCAACCATTCCTGATTACATTCTTGACCTCCCTAACATAGTTATGAGCAGTCCCATGGGTGCCCTCGTATGTAAGTAATTTTAACAACCATGCTCTCACTATTCATTCATCAGTTGTGTCTGATAAATTCATGTTCACTTAACGAAACATCATTTCTTCTCCAGTGCCCATGATTCAGAACCTGGAAGCTACATTGAAGGCAGGTGCAGTTCCAATGGCTCCGCAGTTCAATCCTGCTGCAGCTAATGTCCCTAGATCATCATCGTCATCGGGTTCTAATAGCTCTAGGACTCGGGATGATATCAAAGCAAAGTCGGAGGAAGATGAAGCCAAGCCACTTAAGAAGACAACACCTGCAGGACAGCAGAAATCAAATACGAATGGGATTGCCGACCCACTTGGAGATGCTCGTAGTAAGGTGCAGGAAGAGATTGGTAGAGAATTTGCGGCAATCATGGCAACGGGGACATTGCGTGCGAGTGAAGCGGCAGCATTGGCAACAAAAAGAGTGATGCAGAAGTATGGGCATGCTACCCTTTCTCAAGGGTAGTTACTATCATATATGATTGAATTATTATTTGACTGTACGTTTGCAGAGAAGGGATGTATTATTTTGTGGGTTTAAAGATGACCCAACAGCCATGCAAAACCATACGATATTAATTATAGAGGTAAAAGCAAACCTGTGTTACTGGATGGATTGGTCTAGGAAAGGAAGTTGTGGAAAACTGAAGTAACATTTTAGTCTCTGCATATGGAAATCTCTATCCCATTTCCTTGTCTGAGGGAAGAACTAGCTGACTCTTAATACAGAATGCTTTAGAAAGTGCAGTAATTTAAGTGATCTATAAATTAAAGAAGTTTTATGGAAGGGGTGGAACATAGTTGAATTGGCATAGTCTGATTTTTATGGTACACAAAGTTTATGTCTATTTAAGACATTAAAATTTTAGAAGTGTTTGGTTAAAATACTCAATTTAATTTTAAGATTTTTATATAACAGGTGTCAAATGAATTTAAATTTTTTTAAAATTAATTGATCCATTGGATTTAAATTTAAAATTTATGTATAATAAAATTTGAAACTTTTAATTTTGTGAGGATTACTACATTTATAATTGAAAAGGATTACGAATCAAATAAATACAACATTTAAGGCTATTTATGGTGTAAAATTAGTATTTGGTGTGTGGTTATTATAAGAGTAATTATTTCAAAGATAAAATTAGAATATTTTTAAGTATGGGAAAATATTTGTAAATTGATTCAATTTTTTTTACTGGTTTGTAACTACGTGCGTTGCATAAGTTTAAAAAGAAAACCTAATTATAAAAATTTAATAATATAACTTTAATTTATGAGCAAGAGAATATTTTTCTTAAATAAGTCAAGAAGAAACATTTATAATAATTTTGGAAGTTCGGTGAGGAAAACTAACCATTAATTTAATAGAGTATAAAATGTATTATAAAAGAATGTATAAATTAAACATGTAAAAAAGAATATGTAAACTAAAATATTTTGCATTATTTTTTAAAAAATTCTTTATAATTATCATCTTAGTAAAAATTCTTTATATTTTGTTTTAATCGGATGATTTTGATTATCTTCCTAATTTTGAGTTTCAATATGAATAAAATTATTATTATTTATTTTAAAGTTTGTGATCGGGTCACTTAGTTAAAAAAAAATGTATTTGATATTTGATTTAGATTATTTGATTATTCTCTTAATTTTGTACTACTTTTTCTTAAATTTCATGATAGTTATAACTCGTAACCATTTTTTTTAATTTTGAAGATTTGATTATCTTCTTAATTTCAAATTTGATTTAATCAAGATTTCTTTTTAAATTTCATGATAATCCATTCTTTTTTAAAAAAAAAAAAAAAAACTTTTTATTGGATGATTTCATTATCCTCTTATTTTTAAACTTTAAATTAAACCAAAATAATAATTATTTTTTTTAAATTTCGTGATAATTATCTCTTTTAGTTATTTTTTGTTTTTTATTATTTGATTATCTTGTTAATTTTAATCTTTAATATAAACCACTATTTTTCTAAACTTTAAATTAAATTAAAATACTTTTTTATTTTTTATTTATTCTGGATAGGATGATTTCATTATTTTCTTAAATTTTAAAATTTTATTTAAACCAAAGTATTGTTATTTTTTATTATAATTTAACTATATTAATTTTTTTAAGTTGATTTGGATGATGTGATCATCCTTTTAATTTCAAACTTTAATTAAAATAAATTATTACTTTTTATATTTTTGTATAAAATTTAATAATGATTATTTCTTTATTATACTCCTAATTTCAATTTTTTTTCAAATTTTAGTTTCAACAAGAATATATTTTTTTCCATGCAAATGGAAACTCTAAAAACTTAAATCTCTTTTGATTTGCAACGATTTCTTCTTAATTTTAAACTTTATTTCAAATTTTTATGAATTGATGTGTACTTACAAAAAATCTGAAGAGAGAAAATAAAAACAAAAAAAGTGTAAACTCTTAAACTCATTGGTGTGTATTTACAAAAATTAAATAATGAAAAACTAAAAAAATATTAAAACAATCACTTTGTCGGCTTCTAAATTACTTAAACTTTGAAAATTTTCTTGAACCTCAAAAGCAATGTCTTTTCTCTACTCTCTTCACTATGTGAGGATTAGTAGGTGAAACCGCTGCTTGTATAGAAAAAAAAACTACAAAAGCATATTTAAATGTTACATTGAATCACTCTCTATGTTTTTACAAAATTGAAAAGTGAAAAAATTTAAAAAAATATGACATGGGTTAAACAAAAAAAGGGAGAGAAGCAATATCTTCCTATAGAAGATATAGATACTTGAAACAGAGAAATTAAACTTCTTAAAGAAAGAAAAGAAACATTAGCAAAGATGTTGCTATTAATGAAATTAAAAAAATATATATTAGAAAGAACCGGTTAACAAAATTAAAAAACAAAAGAAAAAAGAAAAGAGAGAGAAGATTCCTGATAGAAAATGTGAGATTGAAATTAACTACTTATAGAAAAAAAATTAGATCTCAAATCATAATTTGATTTTATTTTTTTTTAAATATTTAATATGAAGTAGAGATTATTAGAGATAAAATGTGATATTTTTAATAAAAAAAAATCGTGAATAAGAGATTAGAGGATAAAATGTAGTTTTTTTTAACCTTTATTAAACTTGGAGTAGATATTAGAGAAAAAAATGTGATTTAAAAAGAATCGTGAATAAGAAATTAGTGGATAAAATACTTTCTCTTTATTTAATATTTAATGTAATGTAGATATTAGAGATAAAATGAAATTTTTTTTTAATGATTTACATGTAAAATTACGTAAAATATCCCAATGACCATCGAGTAAAAGGGGCAAAAGGGGAAATCAAATATTTCTCCCTCGTAGCCCCTTTTAGATAGAATAGATTTGAAAACAACTCTTATTAATTATAATATGTTGGATTATAATAGTATGTATTTGGGGAGCATATTATTTTAGTTTGAGATCAAAAAGTCTGTGTTTAGAGTGCAAATTATTTTAGTTTGAGTTTACGGTTTATGTGTTAGGGTTGTTGATTGTTCAAGATGAACTTCCTTAGTATGAGTTTAGCATTAAGTTATCTTTTTTCTTTTTTTTTTTTTTTTTAAATTATACAAGTACTATTACCTTAAATATCATATTCTCTAAAAATAAAAAATATTTGTTCCACCAATATTTGAAAATGAGTTACATTTTGAAGTTATGTCATTTCTCATTCATTTTGTCATTTTGGAATGTACCAATAGGTTTAAACATACACAAAATTGTTGGTTGGTGAGTTGGTCGCATAGGTGGTTATTGGAGGTGGTCATTAGAATTGACCGTCGAAGGTAGTCGTCGGAGGTGGTTTGTTGCCAAAATTGGGCTTCATAGGTGATCTTAATTGGAGTTGACTACTAGAGTAATCGTCCTAGTTGGCCAAATATAGATAGTCATGGGAGTTGGCCGCTAGAGGTGGTCGTCGAAATTAGCTGCTAGAGATAGTTGTCAGAATTGGTCGTTGGAGTCATTGGGAACATTAGAGAGATAAAAAGTTGTTATATTAACTACTAAGTTATAAATAATAGTGTGCTACAATGCTAGCATAGCACAATGTGGATTAAAATAACATTTATTCTCGTTTTCATAATACACGCTCCAAACACTTTGTGCTTATTATAGTCAACTCAATGCATTTTAAGTTTTCAACTAAAAAACGAAATTTGTAATTTAACTTTTATTTATTAATTTACCTTTTATGGGTCTCTCTCATTGATGTAATTGACGAACTGGTCTTAAATAGTATTAGAAAAGAAGACTTACTATAAAATATGGATATGGCTTTTGATATATTAGAGTTTTTTTTTCTCGTCGATCTAGATTCTAATTTAGAATTCTATTTCGAATTTACTTATAAAAAACAACATTTTAATGTTTTTAGCATATCTAAATTCTAAAATTTAAGATTTAATTATATTAAGAAAATGACATTTTGTTTAGAAAAGTAAAAACATTTAGAATTGTGGTACTTACATGTGTTGAATGAGAAATTTTGAACCAATCACAAATTGTCACGTCATTTACTAAATTAATGACGAAATTCCAAATAATTTAATTCGAGACTAATTAGAAGTTGACATTTGTCCCAAATTGAAGTTGCAGACATAAATTGGCGAAGTCCGATGATGCCACATGTTTCCTTCTTAACCGTTGGATTGAATAAAATTACTTCGATCTAATTTGATATTATTATTTGGGCTAAAAGTCCAATTTAGCCTATAAATAGGCTTAATTTGACCAAAATGTCAAATAAGACCCAAATCCAATTAGTCAGACCCATGGTCCGACCAAGCCCAAACCCATGAATTCCAACAAAGAACTCTATAAATAGAGGAGTTCTCCGCATTTGTAAAGGTCAGCAATTCTATACTCTAGAGAGCTTATAGAGAATTCTTTACAATCAGAAGACTCCTGGACTCTTAAAGCTAACCACACCTAAAGATTGAAGTCCTTCGAAGATACAAGCATCCTAAAGACTGAAGTCCTTTGAAGATGCAAGCATTCTGAAGACTGAATTCATTTGAAGTCCTTAGAAGATACAAGCAATTCTACATTTAGAGAGTCCAAAGAGAATTCATCAACAAGCAGAAGACTCCCAAGACTCTTAAAGCTGCACTCTTAGAAGATAGAAGACCCTTAAAGACTGAAGTCCTTCGGAGATACAAGTATTCTTCCAAGACTTCAACTCGATCATCACGCGCTTCATTTCCTCAAATCAAGCGTACGCATTCAACTGAGAGAGAATCAGAGGATCAAGTACTATAAATCGAACCACATCACATCAAATCAACTTCAACATCAACACCAACTTTTCAACTCCACGAAACAAGTTTCTCCGGAAGCCTCGTGCGAACACTAATCCTCCAAGAGGATTAACAAGCCCAAAGGCCGATCTTCCAAGAAAATCAACAAGTCCAAAAACCGATCATCCAAGAAGATCAACAAGCCCAAAGGCCGATCATCCAAGAAAATCAACAAGTTCAAAGACCGATCCTCCAAGAAGATCAACAAGCCTAAAGGTCGATCATCCAAGAAGATCATCAAGCCCAAAGGCCGATTATCCAAGAAGATCAACAAGCCCAAAAGTCGATCATCCAAGAAGATCAACAAGCCCAAAGACTGATCACCCAAGAAGATCAACAAGCCCAAAGGCCGATCACTCAAGAAGATCAACAAGCCCAAAGGTCGATCATCCAAGAAGATCAACAAGCCCAAAGGCCGATCGTTCAAGAAGATCAACTAGCTTAAAGTTTATACTTTATTTTGAAAGCATCAAAATACTGTGTATTAGAGATTGTACTCACATTCCACAAAATTAATACAAATAAAAAGTTCAAGTTCCACGAAATAAATTTCTATTGAAACCAATTGGCACGCCTGGTGGGACCTCTCTACCTCTCATCTCTCTCTCGTCATCCGAGTCAACAAATCTACAAATGGCACCAAAGAAAGTTGCATCCAAAGCTACTGTTGCAAGCAACACTTACATAAGCTTTGTCATCAAGGAGGAAATCTGGGGTCAGCTGATGGAATTTCCTAAAGGCGGGTTCGTCATCAGAGAAAATCCTTTGTTTGAAAACTATGCTTCTGTTACTGATCTATCAAAAAAAGAATCATATTTTGATGTAGTATCTGTCATGATGACTGATGTAACGACTGAGTCGACCATGGCAGAGATGGAGGTAAAGATAAATCTCCTAATGAAGGTTGTAGAGGGGCAAGATCATGAAATCGCTGATTTAAGAGATCAGATACATGCTCGAGATACTGCTGAATCAAGTCAATCCCTAACTACAAAAGCCAATGACAAAGGAAAGGCTGTCTTGCAGGAAAGTCAGCCACCACAATCTACCTCCATTGCCTCCCTGTCAGTTCAACAACTCCAGGATATGATCACAAACTCCATAAGAGCTCAGTACGGAGAACTGTTGCAAATTTTCTTTATGTACTCCAAGCCATACACCAAGAGAATCGACAACCTGAGAATGGCAGCTGGTTATCAACCTCCAAAATTCCAGCAGTTCGATGGAAAAGGCAATCCAAAACAACATGTTGCACACTTCATTGAAACCTACGAAAATGCAGGAACCAGAGAAGACATACTAGTCAAGCAGTTCGTCCGTACCTTGAAAGGAAATGCTTTCGATTGGTATACTGATTTGGAGCCAGAAGTGATTGACAGTTGGGAACAGCTAGAAAAGAAGTTCCTGAACTGCTTCTAAGTACAAGGCACACTGTTAGCATGATGGAGCTGATGAACACCAAACAGTGGAAGGGAGAGACAGACATCGATTACATCAACCGATGGAGAGCTTTAAGTCTGGATTGCAAATATAGACTTACTGAATTATCTGCAGTGGAGATGTGCACTCAAGGCATGCACTGGGAGCTTCTCTACATCCTACAAGGGATAAAACTTCGTACGTTTGAGGAGCTGGCAACATGCACTCATGATATGGAGCTGAGCATTGCCAACAGAGGAACTAAAGATTTCCTAGTCTCTGAAGGGAGAAAATACAAAAATGATGCCAAGGGCACTGAAAAGATTGTGGATAGTGCCACAAAAGAATCTATGGTCATTCATGTGACCCCGCTGAAATTTTCCTCCAAAGGAAAACAAACAAATTTTGAAAGAAGGCACAATGAGGGCGAGAAGCGTCGTCCAACTCTTAAAGAAAGGCAAGAGAAAGTTTATCCGTTTCCTGACTCTGATGTGGCAGATATGTTGGAGAAACTGCTAGAGAAGCAACTTATTCAGCTGCCGGAATGCAAGCGACCCGAACAAGCAGAAAAAATAGATGATCCTAACTACTATAAGTATCATTGGGTCGTTAGTCACCCAATTGAAAGGTGTTTCGTGCTGAAGAAACGAATTCTAAAGTTGGCTCGTGAAAAGAAGATTGAGTTAGATTTGGATGAAATAGCTCAGACAAATCACACTACAGTAGCGGCAACTTCAAGTGTCCCAACACTGTCTGTGTCCAATGCTCAAAGACAAAGCCTGATCCAGTTTGAAGCCTTTGAGCCTATAGTCGTTTGGTTCCAACAAGAGATTCAAACAACAAATTCCAAAAAGGAAGATGAGCTCGTTGGAGAGGACAACGAAGGGATGAGCTCGTTAGAGAGGACAACGAAGGGTGGATAGTTGTGACTCGTCGAAAAAGAAGATAGCCAAACTCCACCCAAAAAAAGTCACGTTCCTATCGAAGCTATAGAAGAAGAAACAAGACTCATAAAAATAAAGGTAAAAAGATGACACGAAAGCCTAAGCCTACTAAGAAAGAAGACAAGGACTTTCCTCAATTCCAACGGTCGTCAACTTCGGCAGAATTTCTCCTAATAAGCGTTCTCAATAATCATCCAGAGAAAGTATCATAAGTTATTACATGTCATACTATCAGCATAGTGGAAGTCGACAACAATCATATAATTGTCGAAGAAGTCAACGACTCAGAAGAAATGAAGCAAAAAACTTTTGTCTTCGATCGTATTAAACCTTCAAGTGCTCGATCTTCAGTCTTTCAAAGATTGAGTATGGCCACGGTAGGAGAAGAAGACCAATGTCCAACAACTACTTCTACTCGAACTTCAGCCTTCTAAAGGCTAAGTATATCCACATCAAAGAAAGATCGACCTTCAGCATCTACTTTTGATCGTCTCAAGACAACAAGAGATCAACATAAAGAAAGCATGAAAATCTTGAAGGCAACGTCATTCCATGAAGAAAACAACGGCAAAAAGATTCATAGTCATGTCTCTTCACGCATGAAGAAGAAATTTTCTATTGACATAAGTACAGAAGGTTCCTTGATAGTGAAGCCAAAACTCATCATATTGACGAATCCTACAAATGAAGAGGATGATCAAAACCATGATGAAATAAGAGCTTCTGAAGTTTAAATGAAGAAGCTCCTCATCGCAAGAGCCTAAACTGCATGATGTTCCTAGCCTACATGAGCTTAAAATGTGAATGGCCCCCCCAAAAAAAAAGTCTTTGTACAAACTACATTATGACTTGATCCTTGTCATTATAAAGGGTACGTAGGCAACTTAGAGAAATTTAAGTTCAGTCGCGTGCGCAAAAAAAAAGAAAAACATTCTTTTTGAACTATATTATGACTTGATCCCTATCATTAAGAAGGGTATGTAGGCAGCTTGAAAGAAACTTCAAGTTCAATCCAGTTAAAAAAAAAAAAAAATTGAACTACATCATGATTTGATCCCTTTCTTTAAAGGTACGAAGAAAACTTAAAGAAATTTAAGTTTAATCCATCAAAAAATGTACCACAACCACCTAAGTACGACACTACAAGATTGATGTTGATCATCCCCGTTAAAGAATGATACTTCAGATTGAATATGTTCATCCCTATTAGGGGTAACACAATGGATTGAAGATGTTTATCCTTTGTAAGGAGCCAGCACAGTAAATAAAAGGCACACACTTGAAATGCGCTTCGCTTCCTTTAAAATCAAACTTAGATGCTCCTCCATCTTCAAGTTCAGAGGCTTCGTCGATGCTCTTTAATCTTCAAGTTTAGAGGCTTCATCAATGCTTCTCCATCTTCAAGTTTAGAGGCTTCATCAATACTTCATCTTCATGCTCAAGTCTGGAGGTTTTGCAATGCCATCTTCACGCTCAAAGTCGCGAAGTCGAGCTCAATGTAAAGATTCATCAATGCTTCGTCAAACTCAAGTGCAGAGGATTCGCTGATGCTTCAAGCTCAAATGCGAAGGATTCACCAATTCTTCAAAGCTCAAGTGCAAAGGATTCACCAATACTTTGTCAAAATCAAGTGCAGAGGATTTGTCAATGCTTTGTCAAACTCAAACGTGAAGGTCTCGTCGATGCTTCTCCATCCTCAAGTTCAGAGACTCCATTGAAGCTGCTTCATCTTCAAGTTCAAGATTGGCGTGCATGGCCCCACTTTCACCTTCAAATTCAAGGTCGGTGTGCATGGCTCCGCTCCATCTTCTAGCTCAAGGTCGGTGTGCATGGCTCCACTTCATCGTCAAGTTCATGGTCAGTGTGCATGGCTCGGCTCCATCTTCAATGACTCGATCTACAAAATCATGACGTAGTTTCGCTTCAACTCCAAAATGTTGGCGTAGTTTCGCTTCATCTCCAAAATGTTGGCGCAGTTTCGCTTCATCTCCAAAATGTTGGCGCAGTTTCGCTTCATCTCCAAAATGTTGGCGCAGTTTCGCTTCATCTCCAAACTAATGACGCGACTTCGCTTCATCTCCAAACTAATGACGCGACTTCGCTTCATCTCCAAACTAATGACGCGACTTCACTCAATCTCCAAACTAATGACGCGACTTCACTCAATCTCCAAACTAATGACGCGACTTCACTCAATCTCCAAACTAATGACGCGACTTCACTCAATCTCCAAAGACATGGTGCAGTTCCGTTTCCTCTCCAAAATGTTGGTACAACTTCACCCCTTCTCCAAAATGTTGGTACAACTTCACCCCTTCTCCAAAATGTTGGTACAACTTCACCCCTTCTCCAAAATGTTGGTACAACTTCACCCCTTCTCCAAAATGTTGGTACAACTTCACCCCTTCTCCAAAATGTTGGTACAACTTCACCCCTTCTCCAAAATGTTGGTACAACTTCACCCCTTCTCCAAAAGGTTGGTACAACTTCACCCCTTCTCCAAAAGGTTGGTACAACTTCACCCCTTCTCCAAAAGGTTGGTACAACTTCACCCCTTCTCCAAAAGGTTGGTACAACTTCGCTTCCTCTCCAAAAATGTTAGGTGTGGTTCCACCTCATATTCGAGGACAACTCTGGTCCATCCGACTCCACCTCATATTCGAGGACAACTCTGGTCCATCCGACTCCACCTCATATTCGAGGACAACTCTGGTCCATCCGACTCCACCTCATATTCGAGGACAACTCTGGTCCATCCGACTCCACCTCATATACTCGAGGACAACTCTGGTCCATCCGACTCCACCTCATACTCGAGGACAACTCTGGTCCATCCGACTCCACCTCATACTCTGGTCCCTTATCTTCAAATTTTGATCAAAGAGTAACATAATAATGTAGACCTTTTAGGGATCCTCCCTTGGGTGATCAAATGGGAGAGTTGTAAGCCTTTGCCTTTGCGGGGCCCTTCCATGAGGATCAAGATGCATAAGCACGAGAGGCGATACAATAGTTCCAGGGTCATCCCTTTGTATACCAAGAAGATGGTAATGTATCGAGGAATTGCTGGAAAAAAAATAATAAATAAAACATCACCTCCTACAAAAAAATAATAATAATAAAAAGAAAAAAAAGAAGAAGAAAAAGAAACAAAACAAAAAAAAAAAGAAAAAGAAAAAGAAAAATAAAAGGGAAAATAAAAAAACATGTGAAAAAAAGAAAAGAAAAGAGGAAAAGAAGAAAATAAAAGAAAAAAGAATGAAAAAAAAAGAAAAAAAAAAGTAAAGAGAAGAAGAAAAAAATGAAAAAGAATTTATTAAAAAAATATAAGAATAATATGAACAAAATAAAAAAAAAAAGATACGAAACAAGAAAAAAAAGTAAAAAAAGTGCAAAAAGAAAATTCTGAGTAAAAAAAAGAAAGGAAATTAGGAAGGAAAAATAATATAAAAATAATACAAAAAATTTGGTTAAAAGATAAAACCAGATCTTTATTAAAAAAAAAAACCTAAATCTTTCTTCTTCTTCTACACATCCATCGCCCCTTAAAATTTCTCTCACTTCCCACTAAATCTCTCTCTACTATGTCACTGAGCTCATGTCAGCAGGCCATATCCTTTTCTCAAGCGAATCCACACGAATCCACACCGTCACTATCCGTGGCAGGTGGCTTCGATCTATATGGTGCTAGACAATAATGATGTTGCAAGCAATGGTGGTATAAGAATTTGTAGAAAAAAAATGTTAAAGGCGGTAAAAAAAAAATCTAGTAGTAGCAAAAGCCGATGTTATTGTTGATCACACATCAAGTGTGATAATGCTGATGGGTTCCAAAGGAGATGATCAACCACAAAATCCTTAAAAAAGGTGAGGAAAAAGAAAGGTTGAAAGCATGCTGAAGAAATTAGAAAAGAAAAAAAAAAAAAAAAAAAAAACAAGAGAAGATCGATCACGAGAGAGTAAAAAGAAAAAAGAAAAAAGAAGATCAAGTGCTCTGTTTCCATCGACTCGGCAAAGCAAAACAAGGAGCATAAAAAAAAAGCTGAAGAAATAATAAAAAGGTCTTGAAGAAGTTTCCAGAGATGCAATGGAGGTGATTCACTAAATGTGAATTCCATGAGGTTTCTGAGTTCAATTTATAGATGAATAATCAAAGGTGGTTAAGATTTAAAAGCCAAATTTGGAGAAGAAGTTTAGATTTTAGATTGACAGAACACATAGCATTTGAGAAGATCTAACAAATTTTGGGTTAAATTGATTTTTTTTTGGGATTTATCCAATTTAACAAAAGAAGAAGGTGGTTTTATTTTCGGTAAGTTTGAAGGCTCATATTCAACTTCACTAAATAATAATAATAATAATAATTTAGGTCGGAATAAGATTCAAATCCATATTTATCCAAATGTCAAGTTCAAAGTCCTAGATTATCCAAGCTTCAAATCAAAATTAGTTTAAGATTATAATTCTATCCAAATCAAATTTTGGGTTTCAATTTCGGTTAAAATTCAAATTTGCACATATTCCAAATTTTATTTCAATTTCATCTAGGTTCATATCCTTAATTCCAAATCAAATTGTGGTAAGATCTAAAACTTCTCTCAAATTAAAATTTGGCCATATTCCAAATTTTATTCAAAATCAAATTTTCAATTTTGAGAATAAATTGCGGATAAAATCTCAAATTTGGGCATCTTCCAAAATTTATATCAAATTCATCCAAATTTAGGTTCTCTCATTCCTATTTTCAAATCAAATTGCAGGAAAGATCTAAAATTTATCCCAAATTGAAATTTGGTCATACCAAATTTTATTTTAAATTCAAATTATTCGACATTGAGTTTTTATCTTCAATTAAAATAAATTGCGGATAAAAAAATGTCTCAGTTAGTCTCTTATTAAAATTTGGGTATATCCCAAATTTTTATCTCAAACCAAAATTGATCGAGATTCAATTTCACCTCAAATTCTATTCCAAATTCAAGCCAAAATTTAGATACCAACAAAATTTCATCCCAATATCAAGACCTTGGCATAATCTAAGTGTTGTCTCAAATCAAATATAGGCACACTCCAAGCATCCACCAAATCAAAGTTGAGGGAAAGATAAAGACAAGATGACAAATTCTACTTCAAATTCACGTGAAATCTAAAAAAAAAAATGATTGTTAGAATTTGGAATATTAAATTAAATTTGAAATTAAAGTGGAACATAAATTCTACTTTAGTTCAAATTAAAGTTCACTTGGGAGCAAGAAAGTCAAGGACTAAAATTCATCTTTTGTTTACTTGGCGAAAATGTGTCAAGCAAACAAATTTCTAATTAAAATTTTGAGCTAAATTCTCATATTTTGATTAAAATGATGCATCAAATTAAGGGAGTTAAAATCATACTTTGATTTCGAATTATCTTTTTCGAGATCCACCCACCGTATAAACGTGCATAAATCTAAAAAATGGGGCATTTGTTGATGAGAAATTTTGAACCGATCGCAAATTGTCACGTCATTTACTAAATTAATGATGAAATTCCAAATAATTTAATTCGAGACTAATTAGAAGTTGACATTTGTCCCAAATTGAAGTTGCAGACATAAATTGGCGAAGTCTGATGATGCCACATGTTTCCTTCGTAACCGTTGGATTGAATAAAATTACTTCGATCCAATTTGATATTATTATTTGGGCTAAAAGTCCAATTTAGCCTATAAATAGGCTTAATTTGACCAAAATATCAAATAAGGTCCAAATCCAATTAGTCAGACCCATGGACAAACCAAGTCCAAGCCCATGAATTCCAGCAGAGAACTCTATTTATAGAGGAGTTCTCCTCATTTGTACTCTAGAGAGCTTATAGAGAATTCTTTACAATCAGAAGACTCTTGACTCCTAAAGCTGACCATACCGGAAGACTGAAGTCCTTCGAAGATACAAGCATCCTGAAAACTAAAGTCCTTTGAAGATGCAAGCATCTTAAAGACCGAAGTCTTTTGAAGATACAAGCAATTCTACATTTAGAGAGTCCAAAGAGAATTCATCAACAAGTAGAAGACTCCCAAGACTCCCAAGACTCCTAAAGTTGCACTCTTAGAAGATAGAAGACCCTTAAAGACTGAAGTCCTTCAGAGATACAAGTATTCTTCCAAGACTTCAATTCCACAATCATCACGCGCTTCGCTTCCTCAAATCAAGCGTACACATTCAACTGAGAGAAAATCAGAGGATCAAGTACTAAAGATCGAACCACATCGCATCAAATCAACTTCAACATCAACACCAACTTAAGTTCAACTCCACAAAACAAGTTTCTCCGGAAGCCTCGTGCAAACACTAATCCTCGAAGAGGATCAACAAGTCCAAAGATCGATCATCCAAGAAGATCAATAAGCCCAAAGGTCGATCATCCAAAAGATCAACAAGCCCAAAGGCCGATCATCCAAGAAAATCAACAAGTCCAAAGATCGATATTCCAAGAAGATCAACAAGCCTAAAGGTCGATCATCCAAAAAGATCAACAAGCCTAAAAGTCGATCATCCAAGAAGATCATCAAGCCCAAAGGCCGATTATCCAAAAATATCAACAAGCCCAAGTCGATCACCCAAGAAAATCAACAAGCCCAAAGGCCGATCACCCAAAAAGATCAACAAGCCCAAGCCGATCATCCAAGAAGATCAACAAGCCAAAAGGCCGATCATCCAAGAAGATTAACGAGCCCAAAGGCCAATCACCCAAGAAGATCAACGAGCCCAAAGGCCGATCGTTCAAGAAGATGAACTAGCTTAAAGTTTATAGTTTATTTTGAAAGCATCAAAACACTATGTATTAGAAATTGTACTCACTTTCCAAAAAATTAATACAAATACAAAGTTCAAGTTCCACGAAATAAATTTCTCTTGAAATCTCGTGCGAACACTATGTTATAAACTCATGGCTTTTAAATTATTAAAAAATGCATTATGTAATAAATTAACAGTAGTTTATATTCAATTTAATATCTGGTGGATAACTACAATTAGTTTTATGGTTTATAAATATAGTATCAAACACATTGGTAACATTTATTTAAATTATAATTTTATTTTATCTTATTCTTACCTATATTATTAATTTTTAATTGATTTGGATAATGTCGTTATCCTTGTAATCTCAAACTTTAATTTAAACTATAATATTATTTTTCTATTTTTATTCAATGATGCAATGTGAAATTAACTAAGATATCACTTTTTAGATAACATGGCATATATTATTTTTAAATCTATTATCATTTATGTGAATTGTAGGTTTTTAGATAATATGAGATTTTTGTAACGTGAATTATAGATAAAATGTAATTTTTAATTTTTTTGCCTTGTAATGTGAATTGGAGATAAAATATGATTTTTATTCCTTTTATTATAAATGCCAAAAAAAAAAGATTTTTTTTTTTTTTAATAAAAGCGTGGAAATAACTTCACGTATAGCAAAAAAGCTGAAAGATTTTTCAAACAGGGTAAACACGTTTTAATTTTTTAAAATACCTAAATTGGCCTTTTTTTCTGAAATAATTGCACGATTTTTCTTTGGTGATTTCTTCTTCTTCTTTCTTTGATATTTTTATAATTCTGTAACTTTGAAAATTCAATCGATCATTCAAGATATTATTGACAATTGAGATCGACAATTACGATTCTTGCAACAAAATTTGATTGACGCATTTGTGGAACAACCGCCTCATCCTCCTCTACCTCTTCTTCTTCAATCTTTGTTTAGAATATTTTTCACGATCACCTTTCAATTACTTTGGACTAATAAGTTATTAAAATCAAATTGATGGATTTCAATTAATTGAACAAGGACAATTCCATCAATGATAGATAATGATAAAAACCTAGTATTGATAAATAGAGATATACTACTATTAAACGATAGAACGCTACCATTGTCTATCACTAATAGATAGCGATAGTAGTCCATCATTGTCATTCAGTGATAGACAACAACAATAGTCTATCATTTAAGCAGCTTCTTCTTCTTCTTCTTCTTTAATCTTTGTTTATAATGTTCTTCACGATCACTTTTCAATTACTTTAGAATAAGCTATTAAAATCACATCAATGAAATTCAATCAGCTAAACATGAACAGTTTTACCACTGAAAGGTAGTAATTAGAAGTCTATCAGTGATAGATAGTGATAAATAACTATCATTATCTATCACCAATAAAAAATGATAGTGTCTATCGCTATTTATCAGTGATAGACAACGATAGTAGTCTATCACTCTATCATTTGAAAAACTTCTTCTTTTTCTTTTTCTTCTTCTTTTTTGATCGTGAACAACTTCTTCTTTTTCTTCTTCATGTTTAGTATGTTCTTCACGATCATTTTTCATTTACTTTGGAATAAGTTATTAAAATCGAATTGATGGAAATCAATCAGTTGAACATAAAACAGTTCTATCATTGATAGATAGTGATAGAAATCTATCATTATCTATCAGTAATAGACAACGATATCAATGTTCATCATTGATAGAAAAAAATAAACTACTATTATTGTCTATCGACAACAATAATAGTCTATCTCTCTATCATTTGAAAAACTTCTTATTCTTCTTCTTCCATCGATCGGAATTCAATAAGTTGAACAACTTCTTCTTCTTCTTCAATCTTTGTTTAGAATGTCCTTCATGACCAATTTTCAATTGCTTTAGAATAACCTATTAAAATTAGATTGTTGGAACTCACAGTTGAACAAAACAGTTCTATCACTGATAGATAGTGATAAAAGTTCTATGAATTTGCATTTGAATTCCAACTTGATTTGTGTTTGTACAATCTAGAATTCTATCTTGTTAGAAAATTCACAGAACTCAATTAATGATTATTCTCAAAATAACTCTACAGAATAATCAAGATATGGGATCTAACATGGATGAAAAACCAAAATCTATATGGAGTTAAATTACCTGAAACTCAGATCTTAATCTGGAAGAAGATGTGGTTTGTGGTCTTACTCAATTATGCAACTCAGATTGGAATGTGTAGACCCTCACTATCAAATGGGAAATAGGAGGCTAAAGATGCCTAATATTTTGGGGACCATAACCCTATATTTTTAAGTTGATCCTAGAGTTCTCATTATTCTCTAGAACCAATGGGTTAGTTTCTACTTAGCAGGCCACACTTCTATATGAAAAATCATGGGTCCATAATCAAGATCACATAATATGATCATTAAATAGCCTAAATATATAATTGCTATTCAATTTGTTA
This sequence comes from Benincasa hispida, assembly GCF_027475165.1. NCBI lineage: Eukaryota > Viridiplantae > Streptophyta > Magnoliopsida > Cucurbitales > Cucurbitaceae > Benincasa > Benincasa hispida. Next base: position 36,731,140 of record NC_143486.1, on the reverse strand, counting down.
TCCACATATAAATTAATTCTAACAATCTCCCACTTGGTTAAGAATATTCTTATTAGCAATTATATCAATTTATCTTTTAGTGCACAACTCAATGCTATTTTAAAAGGAAAAACTTTCCTTTAATCACAATCTAGTCAATTTTGTATACAAATGAAGACCAAGACAACTTTTGTCATATGTATAATTGTGACTTAGTCTTCAATGATCAAAACATCAACTATATGTACTGACATGGATCAAGTGTGAGAGAGTAACGTAGGAATTTATGTAATGTGATCTAAACAAATTTATTCCTAACTTATCTAACTTTATTCGAGAGAGATCAAACTCTATTCTTTCTCACCTTATGTTAAACTATATTTAGAAAGAAAATCATTCAGAATAACACAAAAAGTGATCTTCTTTATTTTGCAGAAAACTTAAATTTTATGTCTACTTTAAGTTGGCACAAACTCTCATTGAATTGACATACCATAAATTTCACATCTATATGAGCATCATGCTCCTAAAACTTTATATAATTTTTCTTAATGAGTAGATCCACAATGATGTAGTTGTATTCTTTTAGATAAAAGGAAAAAACTCTGAATTTCTTTTATCAACCAAAGCTTATAATTCTCATGCTAAAGCTTTTATTGCTCGATTTTTTAAACAAATTCTTGTCAAGATAACCTAATGACGAGACTTTAAATGTGAATTTGTTGCCATTTAAATGCCATAGACACCAACTTTAGATGTGAAAAACTTTACCAGTAGTCCTTATTGATAGTTATACTTTTACACTAGCAGTGAACATAGCCTCGAAAGTGGATTTTGTTGGCAATTCATACTATCAAAATCAAACTGCCTTATAATCTCTCTAGTTTATCTGATTTTGATGATCGAGCATGTACTATTGTTGAGTACCTTAAAACTCTTTATATCTAATTAAGGGTTATCAAAATATAATTGTCTTTCATTCTTGATAAGAGTACTAAGCATAAACATATAGATTCTAAGTATGAAATACTCAATTTCTTTATTTAAGGGACATTTATTAAGACTGAGTTTATCTCCTTTAATAATGTTTTAAAAATTATGAACTACATAAACTTTATGCTCTAATTTTGAAAGTCTTTTGACATAACCTTTTGTGAAATCTCAATGTTACTTGAGATTGATACGACAAAATCATTTCACAAATATAAAAGGGATGTCCATATAAGCTTTTCATATTATAGTAGTTCCTTACTATGTCGTAGACATATCACACTAAGAAAATAAATTTACTTCAACTAATCTTATAATTCATAATTATCACTTTTATTTATCTCCAAGACTACAAATGTGACGTGAAGTTAGAAAACAAACTTCCTTATTGAGATCATAGATTGAATATAAAATTTTGAAACTTTGTGTTACCACAAGACCAAAAGTTTAATAATACAATCTATGCTATCATAAACCAAAAATTTGAGAAATTAATCTTTCCAACCAACTCACATGACTCTAAGAATAAAAGAGCTACTAATGTTAGAACTTTTATATATATATATATATATAAACCTGAGTAATGACACTCATTGAAACTAAAAGAGCTAGACTAAGCTTTATATATCTCAACTTTACTTATTAAAAACAAATTGACAAGATACCAAAATGTATTTTCCCCATTATTTCACTTAAAACTTTTATGAAATAATTAATTCTCATTCTAAGAGAGAACTAGATTTATCTGTATCACTTCTTATTCCTTTAATAACACTTTAAATGATGTTAAATTTATTTAATTTAAAGGAAGAGGATTTTCAATAATATGTTTTTAAATATGAAAATTCCTCAATTTCTCTTTTCCTAAAGGCAATAGTATTACTCATTCCATCTTCCCCTCAAACTTTTAAGATCTCATGTAAATAAAATATTAGTGGGAACTAATATTAGGAAGTCATGAAATTGATTAGTACTATACCTTGAATCACAACCAATATCTTCAAGCCCAATTTCTTTTCCTTATTGGCTTTCAAGGCCAAGTATTAGTTGGACATCCTTAAATGCCAAACCAAATTAAGCTTTTGCTTAGTCTTGAATTGCAAGAGATTTGGTTGTTGCTTTATATGTGTATATCATTTAATCTTTATGCTGCAATCCTTACAATTAAGAAGATTAAATGCAAAGAAGAATGATTTCATACTTTATATATATATACTTATGAGCTTAAAATCATTCTATAAGCAACAAACTTCCTAACCATGCTTAAAAGCATATACTACTTAATGAGCTCTTCTATAAGGTTTTAAGAGAGTTTGCCTAATGTCTTGAACCTTTTCTCCTTATTCCATCACCACTATAAATTGTTCTCATGGTTTTAAAATGTGGGTGCCCTCAATGACAATATATATTTTTCAGAATATCATACAACGCTATTAAGTATTTTAAGAAGCCATAAGAAATAGGCCTATAAAACACAGTCCCAAGATACTAAAATTCTCAACAACGTCTAATTGAACTATTTTGTTACTATTCACTTGATTGTACCTAACATAGACCTGAAGATCATCTCTTAAACCAAAAGAAGTAATAACAAATGGGTAGAAGTACCAAAGCCTATTCAAACCAACCATATCAGTTTAACGTACAAGCCAAACTTGATTTGTTTAAACCGATAGTGACAAGTAAAATTTTCTTTATATATCACATAATGTTATACTAGGAACATATAACAAACAAACCTCATGTCCAAATATTCTTAAAAGCATTAGGAAAAGTCCGAATCCTAATTCTCATTAATTTGGACTAATATGTTCTAACTGCATAGCTTCATGTCATTCTCTAAGGACATAGTTAAATGAGTACCTTTTGTCTTTCTACCCAAAACTCATTTTTCTTTAGACAAATTATCATTTTATTAGTTCATAATGACTTCATCTATCCTTCATATGTCCATTGTATATTGTCTACGCAATGCCTAAACATAATCATCAACTGCATAAACTAATGCTTAATATATTTTGAATTTAGTGCATTTCATCCTTTAGTGTATTCCCTTATGTTCTTTTGTTCTTTGCCAAGACACATTGACTAAAACAAACTTCAAATGTCTCTTCCTTGCTGTTCATCTTAGAACAACTCTAATCCTTTAAAGGAACTTCCTAATAGTTTCCCTTTATCTTAAGCAAAATTCCCTTGAAAAGTAGTTCATCATCACAAAAACTTATGCAAATAAGAATTATTCTATTTTCCAAGCTCCCATTCAACCTTACAACAATATTACCTGAGTGAAAAATAGAAGGATTTCTTTCTTTATCACAAATTCTAATAAAACATGTGACTTAAATAAAATACTAAAAAAATCAAAGAAGACAATGAAGCAATACATAGCAAAAAAAAAAAAACTCAATCAATAATAAAACATGATCTAAACTAAATGTATTCATGAAAATCAAATAAACTTTATGAGGACAACAAGATACCAAACACGACATTAATAGCTTCATTTAGGCAAACTATCGACTTGTAAATCGTACTCTCAATAATATGGTGAAGATATATTAACAACCAAACCTATCAATCGAAAGTCTTCCTTTGGATTGGCGATTACTCCCATGATATAACTTTATGCTATCTATTTTCATCACTAGCTAACTATGTGTGTACCTGTTACTTGGTCAAACTGATCTCTTCCTTTGGGGTGACAACCGTACGCATAAGTAATAGGTCTACAAAAATCTCATTAATTTTGAAAATGTCAATATCATGAATTAGAGGCAACTTTTACAACATGATCCATCAAATCAACATTCACAAAGAAAATTAGATCATTATGCAAAATCATATTATTTATTTATTAATAATTTATCACAATGAAAATGAAATTGTACCAACATCATTCAAAATCAAGAATGGTTTCTTTACTGGCATAATTCAATAATGAGAATTATCCTCAAAAGCTTGACTGATAAAAAAAATAAACTTTATTGAGTTTTCTACCCAACCATTTAACATATGTAGTGGGGCACCATATTCAAAATCCAATAATCAAAGTATTAATAACCTAACTCTATTAGATGTTAGCCTTCTTTTGAGTGACTAACAACTTAACAGATTTAACATTATGTTATACATGCATATTATTATTTCATGTATATTTGTTGTTTGACCAAATTCATACTTATTATTTCATGTGTGTTTGTTGTTTGGCCAAATTGTAACCTTCATTTAGGTTGATCACAATCCATATAACAACAAATATGTTAAAATTTACCCATTTCATATGCCCAAAATTTATAAATATTCAAAACAAATTGGGCAAATTGTGCTGATTTACAATAAATGACTTGTTATTTCAAAATAAAAAACACCAAAATCTTTTTATAACTAATTACAAATAAACAATCTTTAATAAACACACCACAAGAAGAAGACAATTATAGTCCTCCATACTTTATCGTCTCAAATGGATACTTAGAATAAAATATAAATTCTTTACTAACCATATATTTTTATTTAATAATAACTAAATAGTTACAAAATTCTCATAAAAATAATATCCTAGGGCACCCATAGCACTAATTCCAACCTAAGACACTTCCATCAAGCTTGCAGCCAATATATTAGTGGGACAAAATATATATAATCTTAACCTTTATCATTATAAATACATAAATAATTATTTAAATTGAATAATAATAAAGGAAAATTATAATGATAAAGGTTAAGATTATATATATTTTGTCATTATTTATGTATTATTTATAAATTTTGTCATTATTTATGTATTATTTATAAATGACAAAATTTTTGAAAATATTTATAAATAATAGCTAAATATCATAATATATGATATACTGCGATAGACTAATCATGACATATACAGATACAAATAGTAATCTATTAACATTAATGGTAGATAAACAGTAAAATTTTACTATATTTATAAATATTTTAATTTATTTTTTTTTATATTTAAAAAACAACCCTAATAACAATAGTCTATTATATAAAACACAACGAATAAATATATGTATATACACTAATCCATTTTGAGACCACGTAGAGTGCATACTTTCTTTCTTTCTTTCTTTTATTTTTTTTTAATCAATATTGAAAAAATTATAAACTATATTGATGTCAATCTTAGTCAAAACAGATCATAATATTTGAATTTGAACAAAATTTTCAGCAATTGGAAAATTTGGATCAGGCATAACATTGTTCAACTTTGTTAGGAGAGCCAAACTGGAGCTTCCTTCCTTGTAACGGATTGCCTCTAAAACAGAAAAACAAACTAGAAGTTAGTTTTAAACAGAATGACCTTCTTGTAAACACTCTTCTTTAAATGATTAGCTATATATGTAAATGAATGATATACGTTTTGATATAGCTGTAAAAAGAGGGAAAAAGGAACTTATCTTCTTCTTGAGAATAAAAGATAACTCTCTGATGAGCTTCAACAGTGGATGTAGGTGGAAACAGAACCACTATACATGTTCTTCTTCTTCTACTACTACTCTACTCATTTCTTGCTTTGCATGCTCAATTTACCATGGATTTGAGCTAAGAAATCCATCAGAAAACTAAGTTTACAAGAGAAGAATGAGGAGGACGGAGAGGGTTTCAGCAAACACCGAGGAGAAAGTGGGAGAGAAGTGACAGAACCATTATGTCACCTCTGTAATCTTTTTACAGATTTCATAGTCTTTTTACCACATCAAGAAGAAAAGAAACTTGGCACATTGCAATTCACTCGTTTAATTTTCTTTTGGATCGAGTTGGAGAATGGGTCTTCATTAGGAAATTAAACTTTAAAGGCCCATTTCTTTAACAACTTTTAGAGCCTTTGTTTATCCAAGATTTGCCAAGAAACCTCAAAGATTCTTCAATAATCTGTCAAAAAGAGTCAGAAAAGTATCAATAGGATCAACAAAGTATGAAGTTGAAAAGTTTACTGGGAATGGGGACTTTACTCTGTGGGCCAAGAAGATCAAGACCATTCTAATGGTGCAAAAAGCAGCAAATGCCCTTGAAGATCCAAAATAAATTGCATCAACAGTTACTGCTGCGGTCGTTTAGTAAATACTGCACGATCGTTTAGCTCACCCAACCGTCGTTTAGTAAATCCGTATTTACTTGACGACTACATGAGTTTCTTTTGCGCAAGAGAGAAAACTCAAAAACCTTTTTCAATCGTTTATAAATCATCATTTCAAAATAGGAAAACCACTTTCCTTTTAAACTCACGGTTGCCATGAATTCAATAACCACCCAATCACTTGGTTATTAAAGAAAAATAATTAATTATCCAATAATTACTATTATTATAAATATAAATGATAACCAACTTATCATACTATATTTATAACCTATAGTTTTAATATTTCATCTCATGAAACATATAAACCATAATTCTTTTTCTATTCCATGGTACTTAATGTAAATCTCATTTACATCAATCCTCCACTAGATGTATCTCATACATCATACCGATTATATCACATATAATCAAAGTACCTCTTGTCAATTTGAACATTTCAAATCAACACCAAGAACTGATCCTCAACTGAATCCATTGAGCTACCAAGGGGACCTTATAGACCTATAGCTTGAAGCTCCAACAGTACGTGAATAACTGACTAAACTCTTTAGCCACGGGATCCACCATCCGTTAATTGCCAGGCACTCTATTAAAGATCGACAGTTGAACTCTCCTTACCATAGATATATTATGTGTCCATTTTAACCAATTAGCAGTGCGACAACCCTTCACAGATCGCTCGTAAGTACAGTTGGGCCAATAACCGTTATGCGTTTGTAGTTACATCTGTTTCCTTAAGTACCACCGATCCCTCTAATGAACATAAGTCATAGTTCTACTATGACTGAGTTTTCTCTTCCAAAGATAAGCTGTGGCCACTATGTTCAAGCTCCGAAATCAGCCCTTAAGGGAGCAATCTCTCTACTTATTCCTGCTTCGGGAAGGAGTGAATTCTATCTTGTGAATTGAGTTTCCAGCTCCCACATCAGAAAAGTCCCTAAAAAGGTAGGCATGTTGAGTTGGCAATCTGGCCACTCTCACCCATATTAATCAAAGGACCGCCCTCAAAGGCAGAAGTTCCCAAAACACTCAAGATTGAGGTCGTGTCACCTATGGTCGTTTAGGTGACATGTAAGTCTCTAGTATCAACGGCGTTATATACAGAGTCTAGTCATCTCGTGGTCCAAGTCTTATATAAACTCTTTGTATAGGACACCCCTACTCGAACGTCTCCACATGAATGGTTAGGATCTACCATCTGTAGTAGTTTACAACACTTGCAAATCTCTACAAAGCAGGTCGTATCCGTAGTGTCACAAGGATCAGGTATCCCACCTTAATCCTTATACTACAGACCTATTTATGTTATCACTTAAGCATGATCCACTTGTATATCACATATACATGCGTAAGTTCACATAAGATAACTAAGGAGCTTTGTTTTCTGGATATGAGTAAATGCCAAAATTAAATAACACTTATTTTATTCATTAAAAAATGTGTATCTTTACAAAACAACGAGACTCTGGGAGAATTAGGACACCAATCCCAACAATCTCCCAATTGTTCTAATGACTCGGGTGACTAATGTACAATACAATATAAAAATGTACAATATACAATAAACTAGAGCATACCCCAGTATGATCTTCCACTTGCCCTAGACAAGATGTCGCATGTCCTGCAAACCCAGGCTCTCAAGGTGACCCCTCGAACACTTTAGCCGTGAGGTCCTTTTAAAGGGATCAACAACGTTGTGCTCTGATGCGATCTTTGTGACTATTACATTATCGTGATGCATAATCTCCCTGATCAGGTGATATTTCCGTTCTATATGCTTACCCCGACGATGACTTCGAGGCTCCTTGGAATTTTCCACAACCACTATGTTATCAAAATACAGTGTGATCGGAAAATCCATATTTGGAACAATTTCCAAATCTGAAAGGAACTTCCTCAGACAAACAGCCTTCTTAGCTGTTTCACAAGCCGCTACGTATTCAGCTTCCATAGTGGAGTCCGTGATGCATCCTTGTTTAATGCTTCGCCAAACTACAGCCCCTCCATTTAGAGTAAACACTGACCCCGATGTCGATTTGTGAGAATCTTGATCGGTCTGAAAGTCAGATGATGGAACACGAGACATACGCAACGGAATAAAGACCTAATTACACTCTAATTGCTTTTAATTTAAAGGAAAAAACATGCAACTTGAAGTGGAAAAACAGTAAATTAATAAGATAGGATACAACCTTTGTAGCTCCCGAAAACCGCTTTTTCTCACTGAATCTCGACCCGAACTCTTCCGGACCACCACTAGAGTTGACCTACTATTCTCTGGACTCAGAACCAGATTGTAGGACCCGGTGGATGAAGAAAATGAGAGAGAGAAAAGAGATGGAAAATAAGATGGATCTTTGGTTTTGGGTTTTCCCTTTGTTTTTTAGCCCAATTTTGAAAAACCTAATTTTAACGAAATTGCAAGAGTTTTAAATCCAAATTCAAAAGCCCAATTTATAGAAAAACCATGCAACAATTACATGAACCAAATCCATAAAAACCCAACACCTATAATCCACTATCTTAGTGGGCTTAATGTCTCCACTATAAGCCAACACCTAGCCCACTATTTTGTTAGTGGAATTATCCAACAAAAGTTTGGATTTTTTCACTAACTTTAGTCAAAGAGCAAAATAGTCATTTGGTCAAAGTTAACATTTTGACTTTTTATGGTTTTTCCGTGTTGACTAATTTTGACCTTACGAGCATGAATCTGCATTCATTTTCTCGAAATTCAAATCACATTTGAATATAAGGTCGGTCAAAATTTGACTTTTCAAAGTCAAAAGTCAACTCTTTGACTTTTTACATCTTTGATCATTTCCATTATTTCCGAGCTTTCGAATATGAACGTATTCATATTCTTGATATTTAAATAACATTTAAATATTAAAGTTGTATCTCTAAACTGAAAAATCCGACCACTATATCACATATACTTGTCGATTTCTCTCTCTTTACCTAATTCGAACAATTCGAATCATTCTATCATACTGTTCTAAGTTTATTCCATATGAGCTAGTAGGGGAACCTAATGAACCTATAGATCATGGGCTCCAACGATATGAGATTAGTTGGCTGAACTCTTTAGACGGAGCTAATCAACATTCGTTAACTAACGGGTCATTCCTCTATAGTCCCGTAGTTGCACTCCCCTCACTATAGATATATATGTGTCCACTTGATATAACCATGATTAGTAAGCTAATCCTTCACAGGTTGTTCGTAATCTCCGCTGAGTCATAAAAACCGTTTTACCCCCAAGACTACATCTTGTTCCTTAAGTTCTACTGATCCTCTAATGAACAATTGGTTTAAGGTCCAACCTATAAACCGAATCCCTCGCGGGCCAAGAAGAGGGTGGGGCCCCTTATTCAAGACTTGGATTCAGTACTAAAGGGAACAACCTATCTACTATCCCTATAACGGGTAGAAGTGAATTCCGTCTTGCACCTTATGTTCCCAACTATCCACCCAATCTTGCCCCTGAAATGGGAGGCTTATTGGACTAGCGATATTGAGCTGCCCTCACCTATGCAAATCTAAGGATAATTCCGAGTGAACAGGAGTTCATAGTTAGCTCAGGATTAAGATTAAGTTAACTAGGTCATCAATTAACGAAATAGTCAATTTTATACATAAAACGACATTTAGAACGTAAAAAGTAACTATTTCATGGTTCAGTCTTATGTAAACTCTTTGCATAGGATGCCCCCACTCACATATCTCTATATGAACGATTTAGGATCACATCGTTTGTACTAACTACAAAGTGGGCCGCATCCATAGTGTCCTTAGAATAAGGCGCCCAACCTTATTCATATACTATAGACCATTTTGGCTATATATTTGAACTTGATCCACATTTATGTCACTACATAAAGTTCAAACTACATTAAATAGCCTCAAGACCTTAGTTTATTGGATTCAAGATTACAATTTCAATAACAACTTTATCGAAAAACAAAATAGAATATGTTTATTAATTTACAAACTACGAGTTTTAGGACATAAAATCCAACAAACTCCCACTTGGATTAAAAACTCCTAGTGGAGTATCACAATGTTGAATTTAAGTGAGAAACATATGAGTACAATAAACATATGAATACAATAAACTAGGGCATATACCCAAAAGTTTTCCCACTTGTCCTAGTTTACAAACTTTGTAGACCTAGACTCTGTAGGTGACCTTCAAACACTTTAGCCGTGAGGGCCTTTGTAAAAGGATCAGCAATGTTTTGCTCAAAAGATATTTGGGTTACTACAACGTCTTCATGATGTACAATCTCTCGGATCAGATGGTATTTGCGCTCAATATGCTTGTCGCGCTTGTGGCTTCTTGGTTCTCTTGAATTTGCAACTGCACCACTATTATCACAATATAAGTGATAGGCAAATGCATATTTGGAACGACTTCCAAATCTGTCAACAATTTCCTCAACCAAACTGCTTCCTTTGCTGCTTCACAAGCAGCTATGTATTCAGCTTCCATTGTGGAGTCCGCAATACAGTTTTGCTTCACACTTCTCCACACTACTGCTCCTCCATTTAGAATGAACATTGATCCCGATGTAGACTTTCTAGCATCTTTATTAGTTTGAAAATCAGATTCAGTGTATCTAGTAAGGATCAAATCCTTAGTACCATAAACGAACATGTGGTTCCTCGTTCTCCTAAGATACTTGAGGATATTTTTAACGATAGTCCAATGATCATATCTAGGATTGGACTGATACCTACTGACTATCCCTACTGCGTAGCATATGTCAGGTCTAGTACATAACATTGCATACATCAGGCTCCCTACTGCAGAAGCATAGGGAATGTGTCTCATATCCTCAACCTCTTAAGGTGTCTTAGGACATTGATCCTTTGACAAATGGATTCCATATCTGTAAGGTAACAAACCTCTTTTTGGAATTCTGCATCTTATACCTAGACAATATTTTGTCTATATAAATTGCTTGAGACATGGCTAGTGTTTTGTTCTTGCGGTTCCGAATAATCTGAATCCTGAGAACATACTGCACATTTCCTAAATCTTTCATTTGGAACTGCGTTGCTAGCCATTTCTTGATGTCAGTGAGAGTAACCTACCTCATTCTCAATGAGTAGAATATCGTCAACATATAAAACTAAGAACGTTATAGTAGAATTGACGATTTTCTTGTAAACATAAGGTTCGTCAACATTCTGTTTAAAGCCATAAGATTTGATCGCAGTATCAAATCTTATATTCCAAGATGTAGAAGCTTGTTTCAACCCATAAATGGATTTCTGAAGCTTACAAGCCTTTTGTTCTTGACCCTATGCAATAAACCCCTCTGGTTGAGCCATATAGATACTATTCTCAAGATCGCCGTTTAGAAAGGCTGTCTTAACATCCATCTGCCAAATTTCATAGTCATAAAAGGTGGCAATGGATAAGAGCATTCTAATCGACTTAAGCATGGCAACGGGTGAGAAAGTTTCTTCATAGTCCACTTCCTCTCTCTAGGTATAACCTTTTGCCACAAGTCGAGCCTTAAAAGTCTGTACTTTACCGGCTTGGTCTCGTTTTCTCTTGTAGATCCACTTACAACCAATTGGTTTTACATCATTTGGTTGATCTACAAGTTCCCAAACATAATTAAAGTACATAGACTCCATTTCGAGGTCCATGGCTTTGACCCACTGATCATGGTCCACATCTTTCATCGTCTGTTTATAGGTTGATGGATCCTCTATGTCACCTTCAGGTATGACAATTTGTGTTTCTGTTAAACCCAAGTAACGGTCAGGCTAATGAACAACCCTCCCACTACGTCGAGGCATTCTCAACTCTTGAGAAGGATGTGACCGACCAGATGTATTAGTTTTATCTATTACTTTAGTAGATGAACTAGCTCTATCTGTAGCATTTTTGGAAATTTTATTCAATACTAGTCTACTGCGAGGTTGATGACTTCTTATGTAGTCTTCCTCTAAGAATGTGGCATTTGTCGATACAAATACCTTATTCTCTTGAGGATCGTAAAATAGGCCACCTTTTGTTTCTTTTGGATAACCTACAAATGGCATAGTTTTGAACGACGTTCCATTTTTTTAGGATTTTGCACCAATAGGTGTGCCGGGCATCCCCAAATCCTAAAGTGACATAAACTGCCTTTATGCCTTTTCCATAGCTATAAGGTGTTTCTGAAACACTTTTAGAGGGAACATTATTCAAAATATAGACAGCAGTCTCTAATGCATGTCCTTAAAAGGAATCAGGTAACTTAGCAAAGCTCATCATTGAGCGAACCATGTCCAACAAGGTTCTGTTTCTTCTTTCAGATACACCATTCTGCTAAGGCATATTAGGTGCAGAGAGTTGTGACTTGATTCCGTGTTCTATCATATAGTCCTGGAATCTTAAGTCCATATATTCCCCACCTCGATCTGATCGTAGTGTCTTAATTGTTTTACCTAACTGGTTCTCAACCTCAGCCTTATATTCTTTGAACTTTTCAAAAGAATCAGACTTGTGATGCATTAGGTAAATATGGCCATACCTTGAATAATCATCAATAAAACTAATGAAATATTCATACCCACCTCGAGCTTTGAAATTCATCGATCCACATAGGTCCGAATGTACGAGCTCTAAGGGTATCGTGGCTCTGAGACCTTTTCCAGTAAAAGATCTCTTAGTCATTTTTCCCTCAAGACAAGACTCACATGGAGGTAAAGAATTGTCTTCTAACTGATTTAGGAGTCCATTCTTAACCAATCTCTCAACCTTTTGAGATTTATGTGACCAAGTCTTAGGTGCCATAGATAGGCATTAGAAGAAACTTTTTGTCTTTTATTCTAAGTTTTGGCTGTTCTAAACATCTCACTATTTAAGACAAATTTTGCTTTAGTTGGTCTTAACTTATATAAGTTGTTTTTAAGTATAACAAAACAAATTTGAATACCTTTTTTGAAAATGAACGCTTCATTAACTTCAAAAGATATTTTATGCATTTGTTCTATAATACAACCGATAGATATTAAATTCCTCTTCATAAGAGGTGCATACAAAACATTTTTAAGTACTAGATATCTATCTTCGAAAAACAACTTCAAGTCTCCCACTGCTTCGGCTGAGACAACCTCTCATGTTCTAACCTTGAGGGTGATCTCACCTTCTTCAAGCTTTTTCCAGGAATTAGTTTCTTGAAAAGAGAAGCAAATATGATTAGTGGCTCCTGAATCCATATCCAGGTTGAGGTATCATACTCCACTAAACATGTTTCAGCAACTAGTAAATCATATTTACCTTATACTTCTTTCGAGGCAAGGGCCTGAGGACATTCCTCAGTTAAGACAAATCTCAAGTCATCTATTACTAGTGTTGAATTCATATTATTTTTCCATGTTGAGTAATTATCGCCGTTTAGTTTCTCAAAAGATAAGAGTTGATCTAGAGAGCTAGTTATGCTGAAAAGAAAAACATATCCTTTTTTTAAAAAACATTAATCTTTTAAATCCAATCAAATTTAGCAAAATAAAAAACTAATAATGTACCCTTCATTATTATATTTTGCAACGATATTTCAATGGTTTAGAATAACCTCCACCGAGGGGTGATCGACTATTGCTCCGTTGAACCAAGACTATCTTGACTAGATACTATCACCAGAATAACTCTTATTCCTATAGTATCTTAGTTATTGCTACTTTGGTCAAGAATTTACTAACACTTAGTAATTCTCGTAAGTGTGACCCTCCATTTTTAGACCTCACAGATCAGAATCATTATGCTTCCGAAGTTGGAAAGACAAGAATGAAAACGGACCTGAGAGACCCTATCAATTTCTAGAGTTTGCAGAGTTCCGAATCCTATAATACAGCCCTCCGATTGGTAAGGTCGCTCCAGGGCAGACATGCAGGCGCATTATAGGAATCTCACGGTGTGACCTAATGAAAGGGACCGTAGGATGTGTTGACACACTTCCTTCTCCCACTTACTATGAACAACTTCCCCTATTTACCTTGGTATTGACTCATGCATATACTCTTCGAATGAAGTCCGCTCCCAGGGCGGCCCAAAGCCAAGCATGAATCTCACGGTGTGAACTCTTAGGGACGCTAGAGCTTAAAGTATATTACTTCTCTACAGCTGAAGTGTTCTAGACGGTTAGGGTATAAAATACTTAGCGATACATTTCGTCTAACTAAACATATCCTAAATCTAGGTGATTCATCCGAGTATAACTTTTATACTGGATTTTTAACCTACGATGTCTAGGTGATAAAAATTTTATTACCTCACACCGCTCACGCATGTTCATAAAACAAGTTTAACCTAACTCAGACGCCGGCTCGATCTCCAGGTAGTAGGTGTTCCGTAAACCGTCAACTTAAAAACCTTCAACCTTAGTCATTTTATCTGACTTTTTGCCAAGATCTTGCCGGGTGAGTTTTCTTGTAGCTTTGGTTTTACAAGATATCGATCTATTTTCTATGAAAATTGGGATTGCTCGATGGTTAACCCTAAATGAGCATGCATCTTATCTTTGTTATAGATTTTAGAAGTCTAGGTTATTTTATAACAATTATAAAATAAATTATAATAATTATAACCCTAGAGCATTCATCTATAACATGCTTCCTTCAATCAAACATGCTTTAATATAACACTTATATTAAAACTAAGCATGCATAGTATATATTTTATAACACTTATAAGATATAGCAAATGCATGTCACATGCTTTTTCTATGGTGGAGTTTTAAAACTATATGGCATACTATATGCACACATAATCAAACAACATTATACATCACATGCATAATAGGTAAACAACACTAAAGTGGACCGATTTTGGCATTAAAAACAAACAAACAACTAATTTATTACAAAATTCAGCAACCAGCTTCCCGGAATCGGCTTCAAACACTTTGAATCATCTTGAACCGGCCAAAAAGCTCTCGAACCGGCCCAAAAACTCCCGAATTAGCCCAAAAACACCAAAAACCAAGTTGAACCAGTCAAACTGGCTCAACCAGGTCAAACGGATTGGTCCAGACCGTCAGGGTCGACTGGTCAATGTTCGCTGGCGCGATCAACGGAAGTACAGGCGAGTCGGGCAAACAGAAAGCGGGTCACGGGTCGTGGGTGAACGGTGCACACGAGGCAGCTTGGGGCGGACCGGACCAGATCGGGTCGCGGGTCGCGGGTCGCAGGCAAGCGAAGTGGAGCAGCGGACGCGTAGTCGGATCTGGGTGGGCAAGCGGCGAAGCCAGCCGTGTGTGCAAGGCAGCTTCGAACCGGATCGGATCCAGACTGGCGGGTCGGGTCTGGAGACTAAAGTCGAGTCTGTGAACAAATTTTCTCCATTTTTGCTGCTGTTCTCTCTCCCGGAATCAAGAAATTACAGCCTAACTTCAACTCTAATGACTCCAACAAATTTACAAACCCTTTTTCACACATTAATGCTCATAAACATGTGAGTAATTACAAATTTCCACAAGAAATTTAGAGAAAAACAATGCCAAAATCATAATAAATCCACTTTAGTCCACATTTCATTCAACACTTGAATAGAAAGGAAAAAAAACACCCACTAAAAGCAATTGAGTGTAATTCTAGCATGCTCTGATACCACATGATGGAACTCGAGACATATGCAGCGGAATAAGGACCTAATTACACTCTAATTGCTTTTAATTTAAAGGAAAAAACATGCAAATTGAAGTGGAAAAACAGTAAATTAATAAGATAGGATACAACCTTTATAGCTCCAGAAAACTACTCTTCCTCGCTGAATCTCGACCCGAACTCTTCCGGACCACCACTAGAGTTAACCTACTATCCTCTAGACTCAGAACCGGATTGTGGGACCCGATGGATGAAGAAAGTGAGAGAGAGAAAAGAGATGGAAAATAAGATGGATCTTTGGTTTTGGGTTTTCCCTTTTTTTTTAGCCCAATTTTGAAAAAACTAATTTTGACAAAATTGCAAGAGTTTTAAATCCAAATTCAAAAGCCTAATTTATAGAAAAAACCATACAACAATTGCATGAATCAAATCCATAAAAACCCAACACTTATAATCCACTATCTTAGTGGGATTAATGTCTCCACTATAAGCCAACACCTAACCCACTATTTTGTTAGTGGAATTATCCAACAAAAGTTTGGATTTTCCCACTAACTTTCGTGAAAGGGCAAAATAGTCATTTGGTCAAAGTCAAACTTTGACCAAAAAGTCAACAATTTTGATTTTTTATGATTTTTTTGTGTTGACTAATATTGACCTCCTAAGCATGAATCCGCATTCATTTTCTTGAAATTCAAATCACATTTGAATATAAGGTCGGTAAAAGTTTGACTTTTCAAAGTCAAAAGTCAACTCTTTGACTTTTTACATCTTTGATCATTTCCATTATTTCCGAGCTTCCGAATATGAACGTATTCATATTCTTGATATTTAAATCACATTTAAATATTAAAATTGTATCTCTAAACTGAAAATTCCGACCACTATATCACATATACTTGTCGGTTTCTCTCTCTTCATTTAATTTGAACAATTTGAATCATTCTATCATACTGTTCTAAGTTTATTCCATATGAGCTAGTAGGAGAACCTAATGGACCTATAGATCATGGGCTCCAACGATCCGAGATTAGCTGGCTAAACTCTTTAGACGGAGCTAATCAACATTCGTTAACTAACGAGTCATTCCACTATAGTCTCATAGTTGAACTCCCTTCACTATAGATATCTTTGTGTCCATTTGATATAACCATGATTAGTAAGCTAATCCTTCACAAGTTGTTCGTAATCTCAGCTGGGTTATAAAAATTGTTTTACCCCCAAGATGACATCTTGTTCCTTAAGTTCCACTGATCCTCTAATGAACAATTGTTTTAAGGTCCAACCTATAAACCGAATTCCTCTCGGGCCAAGAAGAGGGTGGGGCCCCTTGTTCAAGACCTGGATTTAGTACTAAAGGGAACAACCTATCTACTATCCCTATAATGGGTTGGAGTGAATTCCATCTTGCACCCTATGTTCCCAGCTATCCACTCGATCTTATCCTTGAAATGGGAGGCTTATTGAGCTAGCGATATTGAGCTACCCTCACCTATGCAGATCTAAGGATAATTTCGAGTGAACAGGAGTTCATAGTTAGCTCAGGGTTATGATTAAGTTACCTAGGTCATCAATTAACGAAATAGTCAGTTTTATACATAAAACGGCATTTAGAACGTAAAAAGTGACTATTTCATGGTTCAGTCTTATGTAAACTTTTTCCATAGGATGCCCCCACTCACATATCTCTATATGAATGATTCAGGATCATATCGTTTGTACTAACTACAAAGTGGGCTGCATCCATAGTGTCCTCAGAATAAGGCGCTCAACCTCATTCATATACTATAGACCATTTTGGCTATATATTTGAACTTGATCCACATTTATGTCACTACATAAAGTTCAAACTACATTAAATAGCCTCAGGACCTTAGTTTATTGGATTCAAGATTACAATTTCAATAACAACTTTATCGAAAAACAAAATAGAATATGTTTATTAATTTACAAACTACGAGTTTTAGGACATAAAATCCAACATCAGAGTCCGTGTATCCTGTAAGGATCAGATCCTTATCTCCATACACAAGCATGTAGTCCCTCGTTCTCTGAAGATACTTAAAGATCGTCTTGACAGCTATCAAGTGATCAAATCCTGGATTGGACTGGTACCGACTAACAATCCTTACTACATAGAAAACGCCGGGTCTAGTACACAACATTGCAGATATCAAGCTTCCTACAGTAGAAGCATAGGGAATCCGTCTCATCTCCTCAACTTCTTGAGGTGTCTAAAGACATTGATCCTTAGACAGAACGATTCCATGTCTGAAGGGTAACAAACCCCTCTTAGAATCCTACATCCTGTACCTGATCAACATTTGATCAATGTACGATGCCTGAGACAGAGCTAACCATTTGTTCTTGTGATCCCGAATAATCTGGATCCCTAGAACATACTGTGTCTTACCTAAATCTTTCATTTGGAACTGGGCAGCTAGCCAACTCTTAATGTCAATCAGATACCCTATATTATTCCCAATGAGTAGGCTATCATCCACATATAGTACTAGGAAAGCTACTAAGCTGTTGATGATCTTCTTGTAAACACAAGGCTTATCAATTTTCTGGTCAAAGCCAAATGAGTTGGCAGTAGTATCAAATATGATGTTTCAAGATCTAGATGTTTGTTTCAGCCCATAAATGGACCTATTAAGCTTGTAAACTCTTTGCTCTTATCTAAAACTACGAACCCTTCTGGTTGAGTCAATAGATGGTCTCCGCAAGATTACTATTAAGAAAGGTAGTCTTGACGTCCATTTGCCATATTTCATAATCATAAAATGTGGCTATGGACAGGAGAATCCTGATAGACTTAAGCATGATAACAGGTGAGGAAGTTTCCTCATAGTCAACTCCCTCAACCTGGGTATAACCCTTTGCCACGAGTCTAGCCTTAAAGGTTTGCACATTTCCATCTATACCTCTCTTTCGCTTAAAGATCCACTTACACCCAATAGGTCTTACCCCATCAAGTGGATCAACAAGCTTCCAGACGTTATTGAAGTACATAGACTCCATTTCCTGGTTCATGGCCTTAACCCATTCATCTTTGTCAACATCCTCCATTGCTTTCTTAAAAGACAATGGATCTTCGACCCCATCATTCATAATGACATTTTGGGCTTCAGTCAAACCCATGCAGCGATCCGGTGGGTTCATAACCCTCCCACTACGTCGAGGCAGTCTCAACTCTTGAGCTGGTTGACTAGACGTTTTGACCTCAATAACTCTTGTTGATCAGTCGGCCTGTTAAAAAACTTTTAGTGAACCCTCAACAGTCTCAGTCTCATTTGAGATCTCACGTAAAACGAGCTTACTTCATGGCTTATGATCCCTCATGTGATCTTCTTCCAAGAAGATAACATTAGTGGAAACAAACACTTTGTTCAAACTCGGATCATAGAAGTATCCTCCTCTCGTTTTCTTGGGGTAACCTACAAAGAAGCAAACCTTTGAACGCAGTTCCAACTTCTTGGGGTTAGTCGCTAACACATGTGTCGGTCAACCCCAAATCCTGAAGTGGCGTAAACTACCTTTACGGCCTCTCCATAACTCAAAAGGTGTTTCAGAAACACTTTTTAAGGGAACGTTGTTCAAGATATAACATACAGTCTGCACTGCATAACCCCAAAACGAGTCTGAACGATGAGCATAACTCATCATAGACCGAACCATGTCCAACAAGGTCCTGTTTCTCCTTTCTTATACACCATTTTGCTGAGGTGTACTCAGGGCCGAAAGTTGGGACGAAATCCTATGTTCTATCAAATAGTTCTAGAATAGGAGATCCATATACTCTCTACTACGATCAGATCATAGTATTTTTATCTTCTTACCTAACAAATTTTCAACTTCAACCTTATACTCCTTGAACTTGTCAAGGGCTTCAGACTTACGTTGCATTAGGAAGAGATACCCAAACTTTGAATAATCATCTATGAAAGAGATGAAATATTCATACCCACCTCGAGCTCTAACATTCATCAGACTACAGAGGTCTGAATGTATAAGCTCTAAGGCTTCCTTGGCTCTGTAACCTTTTCTAGTAAAAGGTCGTTTGGTCATCTTGCCTTCGAGGCATGATTCACATACTGGCAAAGAGTTTTCTTCTAAACTCTTTAGAAGTCCACTTTGCACCAACTTCTCAATCCTATTGAGGTTGATGTGACCTAACTTAGATGCCAAATATGGTCGTTTTCTTTTGGAGAAACCTTTGGTCTTTTAGCTGTTGTTGCCATACTAAACATTTCAGTGTTAAACAAGGCTTTTATGACTAACGACCTTAGTACATATAAGTTATTTTCCATTGAACCATGATCCATCTCCATTCCATTCTTGAAAATAAACACTTTATTCTCAGAAAAAGAGACGGTGTAGCCTTGTTAATGAGACAAGAAACCGAGATTAAGTTCCTCTTAATATAAGGAACTACAAAAACATTATCCAGTAACAAATAACGTTTCTTGTCAATAAATAACTTCAGCCTGCCTATAGCAACAGCTGAAACAACCTCACCAGTACCGACTCGAAGAGTCATCTCTCCCTGTGGCAACGTTTGCTAGGAATTGAATCCTTGGTAAGAGGAACTGACATGATTGGTGTGCTTGATTTTATGAAGTGAAATTATGGATGATATGTGATGGTGAAATTGCGTTGAGCACTCAAGTTTCCTCAGCGGAATCCAAGTGTAAACTCCACTGAGTTTCCTGGTAAGTCCAGGGTCGAACTCAGGGACTTGTGAAAACAGGTTGTGTTGGTAATATTTAGGAAAACTTTGCGGTAACCAAATAAATAAATAGTTGTTGGTTTGTTGATAAAAAAATGCGGCGAATTTGAGAAAAGTCAGTTGTGTGATAAATGCACTGAGTATGCGGATGAACGGGTTGAGAAGGTCTTTAGCCAGCGTGACTTGGATATGCATCAGACTATGCGATCATGCTACAACCATGCACAGCAAGTCATTTTCCAATGAAAATGTGATGCTCCTAAGTCTAGGACGCATGTTTTGAATGCAAAAGTGTCCATAGAGTTTATTCCTAAGTCTCTACTCTTTTCCTATGCGATGATACAAAATGCATAAAGGCAAGGTGACCGCATACAATCATATCCTATCTCTAGGATGCATGCAATGCGTTCATAGCGAATACTGCTTATTCCTAAGCTCTTATCTCTTGACTATGTGTTCTAATCTGGCTCTCTCGAGCCTAGATTCTAACCTAATCTTCCCAAGCCTAGATCCTGTCCTTAGACTACCCTTCCGAGTATCTCTAATGGACGAATGAAGCATACATAATACAAGATAATCGCATAGAATGAAGATTCCCTAGTTATGCTAGCTAAATGCTTCTCAACCCATTCAACTGATTTAGCTACTCATGCGTAAATAACAGAGAGTGAACAGATATAGAGAAGTAGATTCCATTTTGATAAATGAGTGGAGTACAAAATAGCAATGGAAGTTAAAGGTAGAGAGCCCGGTAGCAATTCCTTGTTGACCGAGGCTTTTACATTGTAAATATCTATTTGGTACCAAAGATGATCCTGCTCCCGCAGGCGTCAGCCCTCTCTCTATCCTTGAAGCTTCTGACGCTCTCCCAAGCTTATCGGAACGATCTGTCGGCACAACCTCCTCTCTCTCGTCCGTCTTAAAGTAAAAGAAAATCTAAGAACTGGGTTAAACTCGTAAAATGGTAAACTCGTGACTGGTGGAATCGTGAACCTCTTTTCTGAAGGATGCCCTTGGTATTTATAGAACATCTAGGGTGAACGACGACTTCTCTCTCATAATTGCACAGATGGGATGACTTTAATTCCTTGACTGATGCGTTGAATATTTGTCACAAAAAAGTTGAATGTACTTGTTATCGTTAGCGGCTGTCAACTTAATTTGGATTCGACTGTTATCAGCTTTTTGTCCCATCGCGATTAATTAGCCTTTCACCCAGATGCGCCCACCATGTTGCACCGACCAAGTTGCGACAATCCTACTTGAGCAAATGTTTGCAAACACGATCACCACAAAGCCTTGCAGTAATGCTGCGCTCGACCAATGATTTCCTATGATCGCAATTTTCGCCTTGCATCATCATATATTCTGCACAAAAATACAAAAATCAACTGTTTTAATGCGATGAACGCATGTGACCACAATATTATGAATCTGATGTTTTTTAGACGCGATTTAATCATGTTTTATCAACGCAATCCAACATTATTTAAGAACTTAGCACTATGATAACGTGCATTTTTGCCCGTTATCAATTAGTAGCACCTGAATCGAGGATCTAGGAAGAATCATCATTCTCTACCAAACACATCTCCAAGACCAATAAATCATATTTACTGTCTTGTCTTCTCTTTTGGAGAGTAATGGGATGGAGGTCGTTTGCTAGAAATTCGTTTCACACGATTCTTTCCACTGTATATAATTGGTCATTTTTAAAAGCTTAAAACGGAAATACTAACGAGTTGCTGAAAAGAAAAACATATTGCCCTACGTTAGGTTTTAAGCAAATACCCGTTGTAAAACAAAACAACATCCAATAAGGTCTTAGCAAAACTAACATAAACCCCATGTGACATCTAGTTTCGCAATGATACTTCAAAGGTTTAGGACAAAAGCCACCTAAGGGAGATTAATTATCCCTCCTCTGAATTGAGAAGTTCTCAACTAGTCATTAATACCAGAACAACTTTTGTTCCTATAACGACAAGCCATCATTGATTTGGCCAAGAGATCATTAACTTACTTAACAATCTCCCGTAAGTGTGACCTACCATTTTAAGCCCTAGAGGTCCGTCCCAAAAGGCCAATCCGAAAGGAAAAACTCCGATTGGGGCAAAACCTAAAGCGACCCTATCCATTTCTGGAGTTCACCTTGATATTGACCAACTGCACAAAACCCATCCGAAGGGGGACGCTCTGAAGGCGACACAAGGGCGTACAAAATGATCTCACGGTGTGAATCAATGACAGAGACCATAAGATCCAATAAGGTCTTAGAAAAACTAACATGAACCCCATGTGACATCTAGTTTCACAATGATACTTCAAAGGTTTAGGACAAAAGCCACCTAAGGGAGGTTAATTATCCCTCCTCTAAATTGAGAAGTTCTCAATTAGTCATTAATACCAGAATAACTTTTGTTCCTATAATGACAAGCCATCATTGATTTGGCCAAGAGATCATTAACTTACTTAACAATCTCCCGTAAGTGTGACCTACCATTTTAAGCCCTAGAGGTCCGTCCCAAAAGGCCAATCCGAAAGGAAAAACTCTGATTGGGGCAAAACCTAAAGCCACCCTATCCATTTCTGGAGTTCACCTTGATATTGACCAACTGCACAAAACCCATCCGAAGAGGGACACTCTGAAGGCGACACAAGGGCATACAGAATGATCTCACGGTGTGAACCAATGACAGAGACCATAAGACATGTTGACACACACCTTTCATCCACTTACTATAAACACTCTCTCCGTTCACCTTGATATTGACTCATGTAAACACCATCCAAAGGGGGATGCATCCTTGGCACCACGAGGCCAAACATGAATCTCACGATGTGAACATACAGGGAGAAACGTGAGTGGAATAATAGACATATCTGATACGCCTCTTCCTCTCATTGAGTATTTTATAACCTAGGGTTTAGCTTACTTATAAAAAACACGGCTAAGGATTTTAACTAAGTGACTTTTAGGTTTTCCTAAGAGTAACATTTACCTTGGATAGTAAAACAACTTTTGATCATCATCTAATAAACTCTTTAATAGAATCTTTGACCAAATCCTTGCATGCTTATTGAAAATCTATCTAATTCACCTTTCCAGGTAGGTTCCCAGGTTGGGGTGTTACGTTTCTGTCAACTTAAGAACCTCAACCTAGTCAAAACCTGTCTTAGACAAAAGGTCCCTTATAGATAGGTTTACAAAAAATTTAATCTTTTATTCAACCAATTTAATCCTATTAAACCAATTTTAAAAGATTAATCTAGGTTGCTAAACTCTTTAGAACCACTTGAACTTAGGTCTATCTCAATCCAATTTTAAAACCCTTTTAAAATAACTTGAGTTCACCCTAAATCCGCATGCAACTTTGAATGATTGATTTTAGGTTTAATTTCCTTTATAACAATTATAAACGGAAACAACCACCACAATACAAAGCTAACACATGCAAGGCATTCATAACGCTTATAAACGGCCTAAGTGTCATGCTCAATGCATTGTCCATTCATTGCTATTTCTTTTATATAACATTTATACAAAACCACAATGAAACAAACAAAACATGCTTCCATTCACCCTTAGACTATAACATTTATAATAAAAGGATGATGCATGAGAATGCTCAATGCATGCAAAATATAACTCTTATATTTCATGATGCATGCGTATGCTTTCAAGTAATTTCTTCATGCTCGATTATAACATTTATAATACATGATGCATCAATAATTGCACAACTTAAAGTGGGTTTAACTATATGACAAACACTTTGGCATAAAAGTACCATACATCACATGTATAAACAACCAATGTTAATGAACCGGGTAAAATTGCCTTAAAACACAAAAAAAAAAAAAGCCAAGTATTACAAAGACAAGGATTCTCCGATTCAAACAGGCGAACTGGGTCTTGAACCACTCAGCAAAGCATTGCTTCTCCAACCAACATGTATTAAGCACCCCACGATCATCTACATGATAAAAATAAACACTTCTTCTATCGCATACCAGCGCTCTCAGAGCTAAACGATCGTTTAGCATTTAGTATACAATCGTCTAGAAAAATACAAACAATCGTTTAGCTATTACTATACGATCGTGTATCTTTACTAAGCGATGAAGCCTACAGTACACGATCGCTTAGCGCGCTCCACATGATGCCCGCCTTCCACGATTGTCTAAGCAACTACGATGCCGCGAAGCACCATCGCCTAAGCAATCGCTTAGCTAGCGTCTCCATATCGCATACGCTCGATCACATAGGTAGTAACTAAGCGATGAAGCTTGCTAACTACACGATCGACTTGCACGCGCCTTCTACTAAATTACGAGCATCGCATGCTCCCACTACGATCACCTACCTCCAGTGCGTATGCGATCGGGCAACCAACGCCACATGATATGGTAAACGATTTACCTCATCACTTAGCATTAGCTAAACGATTGTTTAGAAAATACTACATGATCGTTTAGAAAAAAATCTAAACGATCGCTTAGTTAAATCACAACGTTTGGTCTTCTTATTCGTTGAGAACTACATCGCCATGCGCCAAAGCTTTATCTTGAACGATTCGACGAACTCAAACCTTTTAGATTACAGACTCGATTGCGATGTTAATTTCGCCAAAAAAACATTGGGGCCCTTACAACTAACACTTTGTAATACCGAAAGCTTAAAAAAAGGCAATTTAAACCTGAAACATTCATTAACGCAACCACAGATGCAGAAAATAGTTAACCACAAATGCAGAAACCCACTGCGATTGAAAAATGCATTCAATTCATATATGTAATTTGGAATATCAGAGAACCTGGCTCTGATACCAATTGAAGAAAATTGGATTCGCGATTTCCATGAGCAGCAGAAACAAGATTATTCTAAATCACAATCATGAATGAACATAACATTTACAGTTGACTTCAAACAAGTGGTTATACAAATTATACAAAAATTACAGCATGAAAAACTACAAATGCACAAAGGGAAAAATGTACAAACAATGGCAGATACGTCTCTACGCTCCTTTGTGCACGGCCGCTCGAACAACAGCGATCACGAACGTTTAATCTATACGACCGCAACACAGCACGAACTCTTTGCACTCGTCCTCAACGATCGCCTCGGCCACGAACTCCTCAGCAACACGAACGACCTCCAGCAAACCTCGATGGTGTCGAGTTGAGTCTGACACCACCAACAAGGCTACCTTGGTATTCTCGGTGTGAGAATCCAGAGGGTGGGCTCTGTTCGAACTTGGTATGAGGCAGAAGAAGGAGGAAACACCGATCACGTACACGACTGGGTAAGTGGGAGATGGCGGAGACCTAACGTATAGGTCGATGCCCAATCGTTTAGATAAAGCTATGCAATCGTTTAGCTCATCGTTTAGCTCGATCTGTCACCTACAGATACTACACGATTGTTTACTTAGGGCAAGCAATCGTCTAGCAAAACTATGCAGTCGTTTAGTAAATACTACACGATCGTTTACTTGCGCAAGTGAGAAAACTCAAAAAACTTTTTCAATCGTTTGTAAATCATCATTTCAAAATAGGAAAACCACTTTCCTTTTAAACTCACGATTACCATGAATTCAATAACCACCCAATCACTTGGTTATTAAAGAAAAATAATTAATTATCCAATAATTAATATTATTATAAATATAAATGATAACCAACTTATCATACTATATTCATAACCTATAGTTTTAATATTTCATCTCATGAAACATATACACCATAGTTCTTTTTCTCTTCCATGGTACTTAATGTAAATCTCATTTACATCAATCCTCTACAAGATGTATCTCATACATCATACCGATTATATCACATATAATCAAAATACCTCTTGTCAATTTGAACATTTCAAATCAACACCAAGAATTGATCCTCAACTGAATCCATTGAGCTACCAAGGGGACCTTATGGACCTATAGCTCGAAGCTCTAATGGTACGTGAATAACTGACTAAACTCTTTATGCCCCTGTAGTTACATCTGTCTTCTTAAGTACCACTGATCCCTCTAATGAACATAAGTCATAGTCCTACTATGACTGGGTCTTCTCTTCCAAAGAGAAGTTGTGGCCACTATGTTCAAGCCCAGAATCAGCCCTTAAGAGAGCAATCTCTCTACTTATCCCTGCTTCGGGAAAGAAGTGAATTCCATCTTGTGGATTGAGTTCCCAGCTCCTAGATTAGACAAGTCCCCAAAAAGGTAGGCATGTTGAGTTGGCAATCTGGCCACTCTCACCTATACTAATCAAAGGACCGCTCTCAAAGGCAGGAGTTCCCAAAACACTCAGGATTGAGGTCGTGTCACCTATGGTCGTTTATGTGAGATGTAAGTCTCTATTATCAACGGCGTTATATACAGAGTCTAGTCATCTCATGGTCCAAGTCTTATACAAACTTTTTGTTTAGGACACTCCCGCTCTTACGTCTCCACGTGAATGGTTAGGATCTATCATCTGTAGTAGTTTACAACACTTGCAAACCTCTACAAAGCGAGTCGTATCCGTAGTGTCACCAGGATCAGGCATCCCATCTTAATCCTTATACTATAGACCTATTTAGGTTAGCACTTAAGCATGATCTACTTGTATATCACATATACATGCTTAAGTTCACATAAGATAACCAAGGAGCTTTGTTTATTGGATATGAGTAAATGCCAGAATTAAATAACACTTATTTTATTCATTAAACAATGTGTATCTTTACAAAATAACGAGACTCTAGGAGAATTAAGACACCAATCCCAACATAATATATTCACTAACTTTTGTAATGAGCATGGTATAATTAAACGCATAACAATTACCTATACACCCCAACAAAATGGGTAGCTGAAAGGATGAACAAAACTCTTATGGAAAGGGTGGGGTGCATGCTCTCAGAAGCTAACCTAAAGGAAGTGTTCTGGGCAGACAGCCACCTACGGTATTAATAGAAGCCCCTACACTTCCATAGACATGAAAACACCTGAAGAAATGTGGACAGGTGTACCTTCAGACTTATCAAACCTAAAAGCCTTTGGGTGCACAAGTACATGTGAGGCAAAGTAAACTTGAACCTAGAGCCCTAAAATGCATGTTTATAGGGTATCCTGAAGGAATTAAAGGCTTTGAGCTTTGGGACTTTAGTTCTAATCGAAGTATTGTGAGTAGAGACATTATTTTTAGGGAAGATGAGATGTTTATAGTGATGGAAAAGGAAAAACAACTGACTGAAGAAGTGCCAAATAAGAATCCCACCACTTTTAAGGTGGAGCTATTACCCAAAATAAAAAATGTCTCAACAGGAAACGATGATCTAAATCCTCAAACTAGTGAAACTGTAGCATGTGAATAGACAGCACAAGAACAAAGTTCTCAACCAGAGAACCTAACAGATTACACACTAACAAGAGATAGAAGAAGAGGAGAAATCAGGTTACCAGCTAGATATTCGAATACTGACTTTATATCAGACTTCGCCAACATTACAGAAAGTATTCTTGATGAAAAACCTTAGAACTTTGAAGAAGCAATGTCAAACAAAGAAAGGGACAAGTGGTTACAAGCCATGGAAGCTGAAATGACTTCTTTAAAGAAGAATAATACTTGGGTTCTAATGCCTCTTCCTCCAAATAAAAAATCCAGCCCTTGCAAATGGATTTTTAAGAGAAAATTAGTTGACAACAGCTCAGAGAGAGTAAAATTCAAAGCCAGGCTTGTTGCTAAGAGCTTTAAGCAGAAAGAAGGTCTAGACTACACTGAAATTTTCTCCCAATGGTTAAACACACTTCAATTAGATTGCTACTTACAATAGTGGCTTGTGAAAACTATAAACTTGAACAGATAGATGTGGCTACAGCTTTCCTACATGGAAAGTTAGATGAAGAAATCCATATGGATCAACCTATGGGCTTTGAAGTTAAGGGCAAAGAAAGTCTAGTGTGCAAACTGGATAAATCATTATATGGCCTCAAACAAGCCCCTAGATGTTGGTATAAACGCTTTGATGATTTTATGAAGAAGATCAACTGCACCAGAAGTTAGTATAATGCTTGTGTGTTCTTTAGAAAAGCCAAAGATGGAAGTCTAATCTATTTACTACTCTATGTTGATGATATGCTCATTGTAGGGAGAAATGTTGAGGAAGTAAATCAGATTAAAGAACAACTAAGTTCTGAATTCGAGATGAAAGACCTAGGACCAACTAAGAGAATTCTTGGTATGGTAATTGAGAGAAGAAGATCCCAGGGTGAATTCTTTGTCTCCCAAAGTGACTACACCAGAAGAATTCTAACTAAATTCAACATGCTGAATGCCAAAGCAGTTGGCACACCCTTGGCACAATACTTCAAGCTATCTACTAAAGATTCTCCTAAACTAGAAGAAGATATTCAGAAAATGAATAAAGCTACCAAGTGCTACAAGCAACTTAATGTACTTAATGGTCTGTACAATACTAGATTTAGCTCACAGCTCAAGCTTAATCAGTAGATACATGAGCAATCTAGGGAAAGCCTACTGGGAAGCAACTAAATGGGTCTTTCGCTATCTAGTTGGAAGCATAAATAGAGGCTTACTCTATAAATCTCCTAATACCACTAAGCAGGCACTTAAAAGCTATGTGGACTCAGATTTTACAGGTGACCTAGACAGGAGAAGGTCTCTTTCAGGGTTTACCTTCCTATTTAAAGGAAATGTGATAAGTTAGAAGTCTAATTTGCAATCAGTGGTTGCTCTTTCAACCACCGAAGCAGAGTTTATAGCTACTTCAGAGGCTGTTAAAGAAGCCCTATGGTTACAGGGATTAACTACTGAGCTTGGCTATGAACAACCACTAGTAGAGCTACTTTGTGACAACCAAAGCGCAATTCACCTTACTAAAAATCAGCAATTTCATGATAGATCCAAACACATAGATGTAAAACTTCACTTCGTTAGAGACATAATTGAAAAGGGCATAGTAGTAGTAACAAATGTTAGTTCAGAAGAGAATGCAGCAGATTTTTTGACAAAGTCGGTGACAAAAGCCAAGTTCGAACATTGTTTAAATCTACTTAATATAGTAGATCAAGCTGGAAAATAAAATATCTGAAGAAGAAGAAGCATCAGAGACCATTTTGTCTCAAGGTGGAGATTTGTTAAGGTGAGCCAAACTGGAGCTTCCTTCCTTGTAACCGATTACCTCTGAAACAGAAAAACAAACTAAAAGTTAGTTTTAAACAGAATGACCTTCTTGTAAATACTCTTCTTTAAATGATTAGCCATATATGTAAATGAGTGATATACGTTTTGATATAGCTGTAAAAAGAGGGAAAAAGGAACTTATCTTTTGCTTGAGAATAAAAGCTAACTCTCTGATGAGCTTCAACAGTGGATGTAGGTGAAAACCGAATCACTTACATGTTTTTGTTCTTCTTCTTCTACTCTACTCATTTCTTGCTTTGCATGCTCAATTTACCATGGATTTGAGTTAAGAAATCCATCAGAAAACTAAGTTTACAAAAGAAGAATGAGGAGGACGAAGTGGGTTTCAGCAAAACCGAGGAAAAAATGGGAGAGAAGTGATAGAACCATTATGTCACCTCTGTAATCTTGTTACAGATTTCATAGTCTTTTTACTACATCAAGAAGAAAAGAAACGTGGCACATTACTCTTCACTCGTTTAATTTTTCTTTTGGACCGAGTTGGAGAATGGGCCTTCATCAGGAAACTAAACTTTAAAGGCCCATTTCTTTAGCAAACTTTCTAATCCAAATAATTCTAATAGCATGTTGTTGACACCGTAGATTATTAAAAACAAAAGCAATCTACAAATTATTCAAAAGGAAAATAATCCTACAAAATAATCAAGGTATAGGATCTAATATGAAGGAAAAACTAAAATCTATGTGGAGTTAAATTACCTGTAACTTAGATCTCTTAATCTGTTAGGAGACATGGTTCGTGGTCTTTCTCAACTATGCAACTCGAACTGGAATGACTCTATATTTATAAGTTGATCTTAGGTTCCCATAATTCCCTAGAACCAATGAGTTGGTTTCTACCAAGCAAGACCATACTTCTATATGGAAAATCATGAATCCATAATCAAGACCACACAATATACCCATTAAACACTCTAAATATATAATTAACATTTAATTTGTTACTTACATAATTCCAACATATCTCTGTCTATTCGATCTTGGTTTGTTGGAGAATTAATGGAGAAGAAACAACGGAGGAGAAGAAGAAAGCATCCCAACTTGAGTGAAGAAGAAATGTTCGTTGAATCAAACCACGTGATTAATTGGGTTGAATGACAACTTGTCGTGGGTTGAACATGCAAGTTGTTTAGCATGGGTCTGACTTTTTAAATTTTTTTGGTTATGCTGTAATTGTAAATAATTTTGGTTCATTTAAAATTATTGAAAGAAGCGAAAAATATTATTTAATAATTTAAATGTGAAATTCCATAATATAAACAAATGACCACGGAAAAAAAAAATCAAAAGTTTGTCTCCATCCCAAATAAAAAAATCGTCAACACAAAAAAAAAATGTTAAATTGGACCTTATGATTAATAAATAATTAAGGTTAGCAATAGTATCAATTTAAGGGATTGTTCTTGGCTTCGTAACATAATCTTTGAATGTTGAAAGGGAGTAATGAATCATGATTATGATTTTGATTTGGAGATTTTGATTTTGGTTGGTTACCGACTTAGCGTACAGAGTAATTACAGGCTGCCATTTGATTGTAGTCTATTTATCAGAATCTACCATTTTCATGTATCTCTCTCTTCACCGCTTTTTCTTCTCTCTCCTTCGATTCCCCTGCCAATTTTTCAGAACATTCACCTCTCCCACCATCTCCACAACCTTGTCAATGGCGGATTCTCAGATGCTTGACGATGTGGACGCCGACGACATTCCTCACGCATTCCTCTGCGGTGTCTGCCTGTCAGTTCTCTTTCTCTCTTTTCTTTCACTTTGATTTCTATGTGTTGGAATGATTTGCGATTGTTGGTTACTCGTTGCTTTATTTTAAACGTTTTTGTTGGAATGATGTGTTCGACTGAAGTTTCGTATTCTAAGCTTTAGGATTTTTGTTTCTTTGATTCTAATGCTGTTCGATGTTTGGTTGTATCCATGTGCGTGTCTTGTTTTGTTTTGATGTTCTATCGATGAGGTTAGGAATTGGAATAATCAATTATTCTCAATGGCTTCCCTGCCCCGAAATTTGCCGAGCTAATGATTTCTTGTTTTGGGTCATCTTCGATTTGTGATGTGCCCATATGTAATAGCTACGTTGTGTATTTTACATTTTCAATGTATATCCCCTTTAAAAGTGGCAAGGCCTTCAGGAAGGCTATCCTTATCAAAGGTTGTTTTTCTCAAAATCCCAGTTTGGGAAGCCTAGTGTTTTTCTGTATACTTGAATTTAGGGGTGGTTCATAGCCCTATTTCTTGTTTGGACCAAAAGCCACCCGGGTGGGTTGATAAATTACAGAATTGGACAAAATGTACTGGTCGTTGTCTTTTCATTTTGTTTAGGCATTGTTGTCATCTCTTAAATCCAAAATAAACATTCATTCTAAATTGTTGAGTTGGGGTTGACTGTTTTTCAGTTAATCTTTCAATAATCTGATGTCGGGGTCCCACATCGACTAATCCGGAAACTCATGGCTACCCTAAGGCTCCGACACGAGAGACATCAAATATTTTTCTTCTTATTAAGCTCACTTCAAGCTGGTTTGCACACTCACTGAAGTCATTGTAAACTTTAGAATCTGTTGACTTGTTGTTGACTATTCTTTAGCTTTTGAATCATTGATCACATCATAGAGTGGGACATTGCCTTTGGAATTTGTTCATGTTCAATACCATGATAAAGTGTAGGAATGACTTCAAATAACTAAAGAATGGTCAATATCAAGTCGGCACTTTTTAAGATCTCAGTAATGACTTCAAACAAGCATTGACAAGTTTGACAAGCTTTTTTCACTTCTATTGCCAAATAGTGGAGGTTCTTTTCTATTGCGTACTTATTTGTACCTGAATTATGACAAATAAATGTTTATATACTAGGCAATTTGTATAGCAGGCGTAGTTGGGAATAAAAAAAAGAATATTTTGTAAATTATTTAACTTCTTAGAGATGCATATCCAATGGGACCACAGTTTAAACTGGGTTTTCCTGGATTTTGGAGTAAAGTTAAACTTTGTATTGAGCATTACATGATCATGAGGTAATGGCTTATAGTATTATTAGAAACGAGAAACAAAAACCGGGACACTTGCACGGAGGTTTTTTATCTGTTGTTACTATTATTTGTCTTCATCAGTTCCTTCTGGCTAATTTAAGTTAGTTGTGAATTGCAGGGATCTTCTCTACAAGCCGATAGTGCTCTGTGAGTATAGTTAGATGCTGACTATAATTTTTTTTTTTTTTTTTTTTTTGGGAGGTGTCATCCTTTTATTCACTTTTGTTTTCTTCTATCCCAGCTTGTGGTCATATTTCATGTTTTTGGTGCGTGCACAAATCCATGAATGGTTTCCGTGAGTCCCACTGTCCAATCTGTAGGCATCCATATTATCACTTTCCAACCATTTGTGAGATGCTTCACCAATTGATCCTGAAGATTTATCCTGCAGTGTATAAGAAAAGGGAAAATCAAATACTAGGTGAGCTTTCTATTGTGTGCTGTTATCATGAATGTGCTAATGTCTGCCATGGCTGCAATAATGGCTGTTAAATACAAACATCTCAATGAGATACATATCGTATGAGCTGAGGTGTAATTGTTTTAGCCGTGAATCTGTTAGGTATCTACTCCGTCTGCACTCAGTAAAACCCAACAAAGAATAGAGCAAAAGACAGGGGAAGTCGATCCCTGTTTCGATGATATATTAAAATTTGATTCCCTCCACAAGTTATCAACGATATCAAAGTTGCTAAGCCAAAATAACACAAAGAAATGACAATGAGAATAGAAAAGATAAGAACAACCGCAAAACATCTTTCATGTTTTTGGTGTGTGCACAAATCCATGAATGGTTTTTGTGAGTCCCACTGCCCAATCTGTAGGCATCCATATTATCACTTTTCAACCATTTGTGAGATGCTTCACCAACTGATCCTGAAGATTTATCCTGCAGCGTATAAGAAAAGGGAAAATCAAATACTAGGTGAGCGTTCTATTGTATGCTGTTATCACTAATGTGCTAATGTCTGCCATGGCTGTTAAAAACAAACATCTCAAGGAGATGCATATCGTATGAGCTGAGGTGTAATTGTTTTAGCCGTGAATCTGTTAGGTATCTACTCCATCTGCACTCAGTAAAACCCAACAAAGAATAGAGCAAAAAACAGGGGAAGTCGATCCCTGTTTCGATGATATATTAAAATTTGATTTCTTCCACAAGTTATCAACGATATCAAAGTTGCTAAGCCAAAATAACACAAAGAAATGACAATGAGAATAGAAAAGATATGAATAACCACAAAACGCTTACACTTTCGTGAGAGCTGGAAATTCTCTCCAAACTTTCAGCCTTCAGCCAAATTCTTTTCTGCCTCACACTGAAACCCAAAATCCTACAAAAACCCTCTAAGCAGTCCCCACCTACATGGAACACAGCTTCTTTCGCCTAATTATCCACTTGTCCTCTGTGCATTTCGTCTAATTTCCTTCTAAGTATATGTGTAGTGGATGATGGTCTGTTCACTCAATGAAAAACATGAATTATTGAGGACTCAAATGATCGATCTACCTTATTGGTAGATGGAAACCAAGGCATAATTGTACTTATTATCTCTACTGCCTGGTGATTTGTTATGGTGATTTACTAATTGTGTAACCTACATAACTCATGAGAGTGCAACAACAAAATGAGGTAGGGAGTGCAATCAGTGATCGTGAAGAAATATAAACAATTGAAGAAGCATTGATCTGATGGTTGATCCAGTCGAGCTGTTACTTTTTGGAGAAGAAGAATATAAAACACTGGATTGAAATAAAAATAAACCCAGTCAATGTCAAAACTCAATAATATTTGCCATCTTGACCACAGATGGAAGTGAAATGAGTGTACATAGATTTAAAATGCATACCTCTTTTTCAGCGGCTTATCTATTTAATATACCTGCTCTTCCATTGACAAAAATGCTAGTGTCCTTGTTGTATTCCTTGATTAATTTAATAATTTATAAGATATATCTTATCTTCCCTCTTTCATATTATTTATTAATTATTTTTTTTTATCAATGATTATAATGTTTCATCGTGAAAAAAATAATTTAGAACGCTAATGATACATTATTTTATGCATTTTATGTTAAATATTAATTGTGTTGAAATACACGTAAATCTCGAACATATGATTTAATTAGTGGAACTATGTTCATGAAAATGATATTTTCTTAATGTCGGTTCAGCAAATGAATAATCATTCATTGTTGATTTTCTTTGAGTTTTTTGGTAGATTTATTTAAACCTTTTACCTTATTTCTGCACCTTTCTACTTTACTGTTTTATCCATTTAAATAATTTTCATTTTCAGAAGAGGAAAGGAAAATTGGCTTTTTCTCTCCACAATTTGATTCCCTTGCATGTGGCTCCCAAGCTGGTATAAAAGTGGAACACTTGGAAGATTCTGCTAACGGTGAGCTGAACACAATTACAAAAAATGATGACGTTGTTACTGAGTTAATATTAGAAGAAACTTCTGAAGTTGTTAGCTCTAGTTCCGTTAAAAGCCTCAATTCTCTTCAAGATCCTTGTGCTCAAAAGACTCAAAACCAGGAGAAGATTTCAGTTGCTGATGTGCTATGTCAAGCGTGCACCCAATTGCTCTTCCGACCTGTGGTTCTTAACTGTGGCCATGGTATATATGATCTTTTTTCATCCATGTTTGAGCTTGCATTCTATTTTATCTTCAATTTTCTAGGAAAAGTATTTGTTTAACTATCGGGGTTATTTCAATTTTCAACTTTAATACCATTCCTAATATATCTCGACTCCAATGCTAAAAACAAGAAGGTTTCAATAGAACTTATTTTCTTATGTTTACAGCATTTTGTGAGAGTTGTATCAACTCGCAAGTTGAGACACTCGAGTGTCAAGTTTGTCAGTTTGTGCAACCAAGGGGATTTCCAAATGTCTGTTTGGAGCTTGATCAGTTTTTGAAGGAACAATTTCCTGAAGAATATAGCCTCCGAAGAGACTCAATTCAACTTGTCCTAGCCAAAAGTATCAAGCATGACAGTCCAATTTCCTGTATGTTTATTTACACTTGCTTAATTAGTCGTTTTTAATATTGTGGCATTTGTGTTCTTTGATTAATCTATTATTGGTGCTTTTATTAGTGCTTGCTATTCGTTTCATTCTGCTTCTCCTTTTTCTTTCTTACTTTCTAGTTCATGTATTTATTGCACTTTTGTTTGTGCTCAGCTTGTGCGGGCTGAAGGTAGTTTTAGCTGTCCAAAATATGTAATTGTTAGAGATTGTAGGAAAATTTCTTTGTGAAATGAAATCATTTTGAATAGCATGTTGTATCCATTTATTTCTGGTATTTCTATATAATCTTTGAAGTGATGGAATTTACTTTGTTTCAAAGCTTACCTGTGTTTTTAGGTCCATTTATTTGAAAGCAGAGCTGCTCGGCTACCATCCATGCTTTATTCATTTATTTTATATTGGTAATTTCAGGAAAACAAGATACTGTACACATGTAGGAATTTTAAAATGATGGTTTTATTTACAATTTTATTCTTCAATCCTTTGTAAGGGTAGAAATGTACTTATAATACTTGATGCCGGATTGTTGCTCTACAATATTGTAAATGATTCATTAATACAAAACTAGTCTGTATAACATCAGTTTGGTTTATTTACGTTTATTATTTGCTTCCAGGTTCCAATGAAGAGGGTAAAAAGGGAAAGGATCTACCAAGATGGGGTGAAGTTGCTTCTAAAGTGCATTATGGAGTTGGCTGTGATTCTTGTGGGGTAATTTCCTTATATTTCCACCATTTTTATCATGCTGTCAATGTGGTGTAGCGTAAAGAATAGAAGGAGAGAGATCTCCAATAATAAAATTAAAGTCTTTATCATGAATCAAAAGTTATCAATACTAGAAGACAATCCCGATTTTTAGACATTTGGAAGGCAAACTAATCCTAATCCTAATAAATCAAAAAAACTAATCCTAATTCTAATGAACCAAGGAAACTAATCCTTATCTTAATCAATCAAGGAAACTTATCCTAGTCCTACTAATCAATTAAGGAAACTTATCCTTGATGCTCGGCTTGAACAAGGCTCTAGCTTTTAGCCTCGACATTTACTCCTCCCTTGAAGAAGTTCATGTCTATGTGAAAATGGGTTGAGGATTAAAGTCTTTAGCCTTATATAATGATTAGATAGATAATATTAATTTGCTTCCATTTTCTTCCATTTTCCGTTTAAATTGTGACAATTTGAACCTTTACTACTCGATAAAATTTACACTATAAGTCAATCCTAATCATCGATAGTAGTAAGGTTAAAGATATCCTTTTTGAATTTTAAGTAGCAATTGACAGGTTTTTGGTTTAGGATTTTTTGTTTGTTTGTTAATTTTTTGTTTTTAATAATACTTTTATGACTATTACGTTCAACAATACTTGGACATACCAATTAAGGATTTCAAGAATATTTTAATCAAGTTTGAAGCTTACACCTCTTTAGGAGGAGTCTTTAGCCTTTTCACACATTGCTTATTGTTTGAGATTTTTGTTGTTGAAGATAAAACCCAAACAAAAAATGGAATAATATGAAATATAAGTGATAGAACTGCAATATAACCATTTCAGATTGAAAGGTATGCTCTCTCCTCTCTCTTTTCTCCCCTCTCCTTTTTCCCTCCTCCGATCGTAGTTCCGGCGTTTACTCTTCTTGCTCATCAGTTTTCAAACCTTGTTAGCATTTGTGTTTTTGCTAAGATGGAAGTCGAAAGCTGTAAAGTTCTAAACTCCTTCTACTGCATCTGGTTCGAAAATGGCTTCTTTCAAATTGAGGACGTGGAGGTTCAAAAGACCTTGACAATAACGAAAACTCAATTGATATGGTTTATGGACCCCATCTCAGATCTAGATGTGCTGTATGGCCGGCAACAGGGGGTTGCTCATTCATCCATGTCCTTTTGGGCTATAAAGCACCGAAACTCTTAAGATGGCGAAGTGCCGGTGTCGGAAAAGTGTTGGACACCGACACGCTGCCGACATGTGTCCGACATGCCAGCTGGCGTGTCGGGTATTTTATTATTATTTTTTAAATTTCCGACACGCCCCGACACGGTTGGACACGGTTGGACAGGGCTGCGACACGTTCAGGACATGTCACCTGCAAAATTAGAATGAAAAAACAAGGAAACTGCCATTTTTAAGCCTAAAAGCCCATCCCAAAATCTTGTAATAACAGCCTAGTCCAAAAATTAGCTTTTAGGGTTATTGTGTTTTTTCTTTTAATTTCTCAAAATCTCAAATCAGATTCCACTTCTGCCCAGCCTTCATTCCATTCCTTAAACCTTCTAGCCAACAATATCCATACCTCCACGCCCAAAACCTTCATTCCTTTGACCTTCCACGCCCAAATGCACTCCATGAAGTCGGCCACACCTCCACACCCAAAACTCCACGCCCAAACGCACTCCACGATAGTCGGCCACACCTCCACGGCCAAACCTCCGTTAGTCATTGGACGGTTAGTCATCTTATGACTTATGACATTGGACCATTAGTCATCTTATCTATTATCATTATTTTCATGAATTGTATGGTTGTTAATGATGTATTTAAATGGAATATTTCACAATGTGTTTATTGCACGACATATATTTAATTTTTTTAATAAAAAAACGTGTCCCTGACGTGTCGTGTCCTACTTTTTTGAAAATCGGCGTGTCGCCGTATCGGTGTCGCCGTGTCGCTGTCTGTGTTTCTTAGCTTTCGGGAGACTCACAACAAGGGTGGCACTCTTTCCTCAAGATACTAAATGGCTTCCAAATGAAACATGAGTATATGGAATGGCTAAAGAGTCATTCTTCTGTCTTGAGCCCCCAATTGCAATACTCACAAGTCCCGAAGGAGAGCTCATCTCAACCACAGAGAGCAAGCTACGCTGATAAGGTGAAGTCAACAAGTTCCACAAGCTCCTCTGTTTTAGGAAGGGAAAAACAGAGCAATAAGAACAATAAGGAAAAGGGCAGCTGAAAGCCTCTGTTTTGACATCAGAAAAACAGAGCACAAGATCATACTGGGTGCAAAAAAACAGTTTTTAAAAAAGATTTCGATAATTTTTGAGGATCATTTCAAGGCTGTTCGTCTTTGACGAATGGTAAGAGATTTCCAAAGTCCTGAAGTTTTTCTTCCAAACCAAATTAATCATTAACCCGTTGTTTGAAGACAATGCATTGATCAAATTGGATCAAGGATCATTGGGGGAGTTCATCAAGAGCCTGGGAAAATGGCAGCAAATAGGATCGTATCATTTAATGTATGAAAAATGGAACAAGTTTAAACACAGTTGGCCATTGAAAATAAAAGGTTTTGGAGGGTGGTTAAAGATTAAGAATCTTCCTCTGGATTATTGGTGCAGAAAAACCTTTGAAGCAATAGGAGACCACTTTGGAGGATTAGGAAACATAGCAGCAGAGTCACTCAATCTAATCAATTGTTCCGAAGCTCAGATACAAGTTAAAAGCAATCTTTGTGGTTTTATGCCGGCTACAATAGAAGTTATAGATATCTCTAGACACAACATATTGTTAAATTTTGGTGATATCAAAAGTCTTGATCCTCCAGCCATTACTAAAGACCGACTATTAATGAAGGACTTTTCCAATCCTATAGTCTTACAGAGAATCAAACAAGTCATGATTGATGAAGTGGATGAGATTTGTAATTTAACTAGTTTGGATTATTTGAACTCAATTTAAATGACTCCTTCATACTCAAGAAATCCTTTTGGCACGATAAATCAGAAAGTTCAAAATTTATTGATTCCACCCGTACCGGAGAAGACGACCTCCCCCACCTCGAAAGACCAATCGATTCGACCAACATTAGATGATAGTGTGAACACAACTAGACAAGACGAAGAGTCACAATTAAAGAAGAGAGAGAAGGAAACCAGCGCCAACTGTGCAAATTTAAAATGGGCATCCCAAGCATCCCTTGATAATAATTGCAAAGAGAAAACGGTAGCTGAAGAAACACATGATATTCTACGCCAGATTTCTCAAAAGACGGAGACTACAAACAACTTTTCTGTTCCCCTAGAAGACAGAATT
Source organism: Benincasa hispida (assembly GCF_027475165.1). Lineage (NCBI taxonomy): Eukaryota > Viridiplantae > Streptophyta > Magnoliopsida > Cucurbitales > Cucurbitaceae > Benincasa > Benincasa hispida. The sequence continues at coordinate 36,691,406 of NC_143486.1, read as the reverse complement.
GATCAAGCAAGGAAAAGCAGTTATCCTAAAAAGTTTCCAGCTAGCACTTCAAACAAATCCCCTCTATCCCTAGCTCCTCGTCCAGTATCCAAAAAGCATTCAAAATTATTTAAGCCGTTCCCCAGACACTTTACAAGAAAACAAACCTCCTTCATCAACTCCTGGTCACTAATTGTGAATCCGGACTTATTAGAATCCTATTGTATCAAAACCCAATTACCTGATGCACAAAACAAGAGGTCAGATCATACTTTGTTTAATAAAAAAAATTTCAACAATCTGATTTTACAATCCCAGGCTCTAACGTTCATTTTGTGCGAGATATTCCGGATTGCAATGTAAAAAAGAATCAACTGAACGTCGTCTTGATGATGCAAAGTCGAGGGGATCCGAGTGTCGAAAAAAATTGGTTTAGGTAAATATCTAATGCGCTCCCTGTCATGTTGACTATTATCCAAAATCAAGTAAGGAAGTCCTTTGCTTGACTTGGCTGGCGTGCATTATACCTACACCCTTTGCAGACCTTGCTTGAAAATCGAGAGAAAACGGATTAGTTAGAGCTAGCAGAGGCTAGAGCTGCATATGATCCATTAGTGGCAGAGCCAGATGCACACTCCAATCAAGATTCAGACAGTGAATCAATAGTAGTGCGAGCAGCGAAGAATTTGATAATATTGATGCTGAAGACTCACAGAAGGAAGAAGAGTTTTTGAATAATCCAGACATAGACATTGGTGATTTATTCTGGGAAGATAATATTGCGGAAGCGGAACCAACTAGATTCTCAACTATTCAACCCATAAAAAAGGAAAAAGTTCCTTAAAACCTGCTTTCAATAACAGAAGCCTGTGATATCACATTTGGTTAGCTACCAAAATCAGGGATTCAAATTAGAGTGCTTAACTGTTGATAAAATGAAAATCCTTTCATGGAACACAAGGATACGACAATTTCAACATCATGCCTTTCATGGAACACAAGAGGACTTGGAGATCCAGTAAAAAGGATGACAATTAGAAATCTTATAAAAAAAATTAATCCCGATATGGTACTATTACAAGAAACCAAAAGGGAGGTTTTCAACATGAAGTTCATCAAATCCTTATGGAGCTCGAAAGAGATTGGATGGGTTAACACAAAGGCATTTGGAAGATTAGGGGCATCCTAACAATATGGGATGAAAGCAAAGTAACAGTCACTGAAGTATTGAAAGGAGGTTACTCACTGTCTGTTGAATGCAGAACAATTTGCAAACAAGTTTGTTGGATCACAAACGTCTATGGCCCAACTGATTATAGGGAAAGAAAACATATCTGGCCGGAGCCATCCTCTTTATCTGACTACTCTACTGATCCATGGTGTATTGGTGGTGATTTTTGATGAAAAAGAGAATCAAGAAAGAACACAGTTTACGTGGAAAACCCTAGAATAGGGAGAAAAAACCACGATAGAGACTTATTTTTTATTATTGTTCTGATACACAGAATACAAAGGAACAGACTAAATAAATAGACAATGGGAAACCCTAGGTGCATAAGAAATTATAAAAATGCCCCTAGGTTAGCAGGCTATTTTCGACACTCCCCCTCAAGTTGGGGCGTAAATATCAATAAGGCACAACTTGCTGACACAATAATCAAAGCTTTGTCTGAGCAACCCCTTTGTGAGCACATCTACAACTTGCTGACTTGAAGGAACATAGGAAATGCATATGCTTCTGTTGTCCAGTCTCTCCTTGATGAAATGTCTATCAATTTCGACATGTTTGGTTCTATCATGCTGAACTGGATTATTTGCAATACTTATTGCTGCCTTATCGTCACAAAATAGTTTCATCGCAAGCTCATTGTCTTGATGAAGATTTGACAACACTTTCATCAACTAGATTTCTTCACATATCCCTAAATTCATAGCCTTGTATTCAGCCTCATCGCTACTTTTGGCCACAACTCCCTGTTTTTTACTTCTCCAAGTCACTAGATTACCCCAGACAAAATTGCAATACCCAAATGTTGACTTTCTATCAACAACAGACCTTGCCCTGTCAGAATTGGTGTAAGCTTCAATGCATCGTTTATCGGACTTTCTGAACATCAAGCCCTTACCAGGAGTTCCCTTCAAATATCGTAGAATGCGCTCAATTGCTGTCATATGTTCCTTTAGCCTGCATAAGCTGACTGACAACGCTAACTGCATAGGATATATCAGGTCTCGTGTGAGATAGGTAGATCAATTTCCTAACCAATCTCTAATACCTTTCTTTGTTGACAGGGACATTGTTACCTGTATTACTAAGCTTTGAATTATACTCTACCTGGGTGTCAACAGGTTTACATCCAATCATACCTGTCTCTTTGAGTGAGTCAACAGTGTACTTCCGTTGAGACACTGAAATCCCTTCTTTTGACCGAGCCACTTCCATTCCGAGGAAATACCTCAACTTTCCAACGTCTTTAATCTCGAACTCTTTGGCCATTTTTTCTTTAAATCTCATAATCTCAGCATCATCGTCACCAGATAGCACAATATCATCGACATAAACAACGAGAACTGCAATCTTCCTTGAAGTTGACTTGTTTATAAATAGTGTGTGATCCGAGTGTCGTTGAGTATACCTTTGTCCTTTGACAAAAGTGGTGAATCTATCAAACCAAGTCCTCGGGGATTGTTTCAACCTATATAGAGACTTCCTCAGTCAGCACACTTGGTGTTTGAATTGATTCTCGAAATCGGGGGAGGACTCATGTAGACTTCCTCTTCAAGTTCTCCATTGAGGAATGCATTCTTTACATCTAGTTGATGAAGAGACCAATCCTTGTTCACAACAACGGACAATAATACCCGGATAGTATTAAGCTTGGCCACGGTGAAGAACATCTCAGAGTAATCCACTCCAAAGGTTTGAGTAAAGCCTTTGGCAACTAGCCTGGCCTTGTATCGGTCAATCGTTCCATCAGACTTATACTTTATAGAAAAACCCATTTGCATCCAACTGTTTTGTGCCTTTTGGGTAGAACCACCTGATCCCATGTCCCGTTTTTCTCAAGAGCCCTCATTTCTTCCATAACTACAGCCTTCCATTGAGGAGTTTCCATTGCAACATATATGCTACTTGGTACCATCACTGTATCTAGCTGGTGGTAAGGGCTTGAACTCGGGTGATAGGTTACTGTACATCATGTAACTGTGCATAGGGTACTTTGTACATGATCGAGTGCCTTTTTTCAGGGCTATAGGGAGATCAAGAGATGCATCACGATCTTCCATCCTGTCAAGTTTCCCACTGTGATTGGTTGTCTGCTCAACGGGGGTTTCACCTTCAGAGGTACCCTCCATATCATCATTTTCTGGAATTATTTCCTTATTATTATTTTCAGCTGTCTCTGCCATGGTTCCCTTGGCGGTACTATCAGCACCTTCTTTGTCGTTTTTCTTTCTACCATCGTCAGTCTCAGCACAAGGATCAATAACATTAGTTTCGGTAATACACATAGCTGATGCTGGGTTTGACTCATGGACCGGAGCCGGAGATACGACGGGTGGTAATGCTTATACCCACGTTGGTGGAGAGGATACCCAACAAAGACACTTTTCAACACAAGGGGTGAATTTCGTGCGATTTGGACCATGGGAATGAACAAAGGCAACATAACCAAATACCCGGAGTGGTACATTTGAGATCAAACGAGTGGTTGGATATGACTCTTTAAAACAATCCAATGGATTGTGAAAGTTAAGGACGTGAGAAGGCATGCGATTGATTAGGTGAGCGGCAGTGAGAATAGCATCCTCCCATAGGTAGGACGGAAGAGATGTGGACAACATCAAGGAACGGGCGACTTCCACCAAATGACAATTTTTCCCATCGGCTACTCCATTCTGTTGAGGGGTATAGACACACGAACTTTGGTGGATAATTCTTTTAGAGGTGAGGAAGTCCCGGAAAGAGGCGTTAAAAAACTCCCGCCCATTGTCATTTCTCGGAATTCCAATTTTTGCGTTAAATTGGGTTTCTACAATAGTGTAGAATTGCTGGAATACTGACGACACCTTGGACTTATCAGTGAGAAGAAAGACCCAAGTAAACCGAGTGTGGTCGTCTATAAAGGTGACAAACCTGCGTTTTCCTGTGGAGGTGGTAGTTGATGAGGGACTCCAGACGTCACTGTGAACTACGGTGAAGGGTCTGGACAGTTTGTAAGGCTGAGAATGAAAGGAGACACGACTCTGTTTGGCCCGAATACAAACATCACAGTTTAAAGAAGATATATTAATATTTTTTTGAAAAGGAAACGAGTCTCTTTATTCATTAAGAAAATGAATCGAGACTAATGCTCAATTTACAAGGAATTCGTAAGGATCAGCAGGTGCACCCAGGCATCTCAACTAGGTTGACACCCCTTTAGCACCCCTCATCACATCCTAACTCTAGAAAGCCTTGAAAATAAGCAATACATGAATTGATAAAAAGAAGAACTGAAAAATCATTACAAAAGACAACCAAAGACGACTAAAAACAAAACATGAGAACTTCAGAAAGCTGGAGAAAGGAAGGTGTGCCAATTTTGACTGATTTCCTGGCTGGAATATGCTGCATAGGCTTTTGAGAGGGAGCACCATAGTGATGCTTTCAACTTGGCAGCTTCAAATCTTGAGAACCACGGGGTTTCCTTGTCTTGGAAGACTCTTTGGTTCCGTTCAAACCATAATTCAGATAGAACATCCTTGACAGCATTGACCCACAGAATCTGGTGCGATTTCTTGACAGCTGGCCCTATCAACAACTGCTGCACATTTAGGCTAAATTCTGCTCCAAAGGACCAACTCAAATTGAAGATATTGAAGAGCGAGAACCAGCAACTTTGTGCATAAAACGCAGTTAAAAAAAAGGTGTTGTTGGTCTTCCCCATTCTCCTTACACAAAACACATATTGGGGGAGAGAAAATGAGAGGCAAGCTTCTTTTGCAGCACACTTGAGCAGTTTAGGGACCCAAAAACCATTATCCAAAGGACTATGTTTATTCTCCTTGGGCTTTTTGATTTCCAAAGAGCTTCAAGAAGTAGAGGATCCATTCGGGGGGCTTTGCAAAGAAAGTTGGATAAGGATTTGACCGAGAAGGATCCATTGGTTTCCAAAGACCAAAACCTTGAATCCGGGCAATCTTGCACCTTTAGGCTAGAGATGAGGCTTAACAATTCTTGAAAATCTGAAATCTCTTCATCTTTTAAGTGCCTCCTAAAAGAGATGTTCCAAGAGTTGATGGTGTGGTCCCAATGCTCTCTCACAGAGTCATTTGAATGAGTGGCCAATCTATATAATCTAGAAAATCTAGATGAAAGGGGAAGATTGCCCACCCAAGTATCTAACCAAAAGCCAATATTAAGCCCATTGCCCAAGACAAACATAGACAGATTTTCCACTATCAACCAAGCTCTTGAAATGCTGATCCATGGGCTTCTAAGGCAGCCCACTGCTTTACCGGAAGTGTGATCTCTTGAAATGCTACTGCTATGTATACTTTTGACCACTCTACACCCAAAAGGAAGAGCTTTCCAGCTGGAATCTCCAGCCCCATTTTGCTAAAAGAGCTAGGTTTTTCTCTTTTAAGCCACCCAAACCGAGGCCACCTTCTTCATAAGATTTGGACACAAGTTCCCATTTGGCTAAATGATTTAGTTTGCCCCCTTTGTGGCCTTCCCAAAAGAAATTCCTCAATGTTCTTTCTAAGATTTGCAACACTTTATTAGGAATCAAGAAGGTAGACATGTAATAAGTGGGGAGGTTTGAGAGTACCGACTTACAAAGGTTGCTCTACCTCCTCTTGAAATGTTGTATCTTCTCCATTTATCAAGAGTTCTTTGAATTTTATCAATAACAGGCTGCCAGAAATCAGTCTTCTTCGGATAACCTCCCAAAGGAAGTCCTAAATAGAGAAAGGGAAGTTGCTCTGCTTTACAATTGAACTTTTCTGCCCACTTATCCAGCATGTCTTGGTCAATGTTTATACCACAAAGGGATAATTTCTCCCAATTAATTTTCTGTCCAGAACACCATTCAAAGAGGTCAAGAGTAGCTCGAAGAGATTCTAACATATCATCATCATATTTACAAAAAATAAGGGTGTCATCGGGAAATTGCAAAATAGAAACGTGGACTTGATCTTTTCCAACCAAAAAACTTTCAAAGCGATTTTTCTCATGCAACCGGTTGATTAAGGCATTTAAGACTTCTCCCACAAGGATGAAGAGGAAAGGAGAAAGGGGGTCTCCTTGCCTAATTCCTCTAGATGCCACTATCCTTCCACGAGGCCTTCCATTGATAAAGATGGAAAATTTTGGATTGGTGATGCATCCCAAAATCCAAGATATCCATTTTGAGCTGAAATTCTTTCCAATTAGGACTTTTTCAAGGAATGACCAGTTCACTCTATCAAATGCTTTCTCCAAATCAAGCTTTAGAAGCCATCCTTTCTTCCCTTTCGATCTATAGTCCTCGACTGCTTCATTTGCAATTAGGATGGGGTCTAGGATCTGTCTTCCTTCGATAAATGCACTTTGAGTGGGGGGCAATTATGCTTGGCATGATCCTTTTTAGCCTCTCCGCTAGGACCTTTGCTATTATCTTGTACAAGAGGGTGGTGAGACTAATTGGTCTGAAATTTTTGACTTTCACTGCATCAGTAATATTGTGAAACAAATGTGGAAATAGATATTTCATGTATTGTAAATTCGGATACCCTAAGCGAAAATGCCACAACATAAAATTATTCTCAGAAGTAGAAAAATTTAAAGAAACGAAACTGGTCTTATAATCATCCTTAGAGGAAGTATCATCTGTTAGGAAGTAGAGCCCCCTATCGTGTCGGGCAGTGCCAATCATCGTCTTGAGCTCAAATCCTGAAATAAAACAGAGTCGGTAAAAAAAATGCCTGACAACTCAGATCTCTTGTAATTTTACTGATAGATAATAAATTATACGAAATTTTAGGAACATGCAATACATCACCAGTACCAAACCCTCAAACGGAGAAAGATGGCCTTTCCTTGGAACAGGAGCAAACGATCCATATACAATTCTAATCCATTCATTACCAGCACTGGGACAGTATGAAAGAAATTGATCAGATGAGCCAGTAAGATGATCTGTAGTCCCTTGAGTCAACAATCCAAGTTTTTTTTACCATTAATACTAATAAGGCCAAAAGATTGAACCGTACCTGATTGCACAATAGCACTTATCCCAATTGCACTTAAATTGATCTTACTATCAGTCAGAGGTTGATGCTAGGGATTCTCATTTGTCGAGTCACTCACTCGAGCACATCCAGGGTTTGACTTGTCATGTGACTGACGATGTCTACTGTTTGGAAGTCACCCATGTAGCTTCCAACATTGCTCTTTTGTATGCCACTTTTTGCAGTGCTCACAGACAGGAGGGGGTTTCTTATTGCCATCAGAGCCGAATGATTTTGTAGCAAAGGCTGCAACATTAGTTGAAGTAATAACTAGGTTGTTCATAGCACTCGATCTGTCCTCTTTCAGCTGTATTTCTGAACATACCTCTATGAGAGAGGGTATAGGGCGTTGGCCCAATATTCGACTTCGAACAACATTGAATTTAGAGTTTAACCCAGCTAAGAAGTTATAGACTCGATCAACTTCCTCAATCTTTAAATATTGAGCCCCATCTTGTGTGCAATTCCAGACGATTTCTCGACACAGGTCCATCTCTTGCCATAACATGGACAGTTTATTAAAATAAGACGTTACATCTATGGTCCCTTGTTTGCAATCGTGGACATGCTTGCGTAGAGTGTATAACCGTTTTGCATTCTGCCTTTTTGAGTAAAGTTTCTGCAAAGCATCCCAAATATCCTTGGCGGTTGTAGCGTAAAGTAATGGTCTGTTAATTTGGGGTTCCATACTGTTAACAAGAACTGACCGTAACAAGGAATTTTCCCCTTTCCAGATACGTTCTTGAGGATCACCCGGTTCAGGTTTTGGTATCTCCCCCGTCAAGTATCCAAATGTATGTCTCCCCTCCAATGCCATTCTGATTGATTGTGACCAGGAAAAATAATTCTAGCCATTCAACTTTTATTCAACGACGAACCCTACAGAATTTTCAATCGAGTCAGACAAATAATTTGTATTGGGTAAAACAGAGAAAGAGTTTACCGGATTCTCAGAGTAGATCGGTAGGTTGGCAGAGAAATCTGGTTGTGGATTTGTGTCAAGAATTGTTCCGAAGTCTGCTATTTGTTGTTGGAGATAGGCAAAACGACGTCGAAGCTCACTAGGGCATTGGGCCGCGTCACTACTGCTTGGTGCGGCTGGACCTTTTTGTTCAACGGGTAGAGGCATGGTCACGGACGATTGGGATTGGAAGGAGTCAGCCGCGGGAACCCAACTTCGATCATCGACTGGCGCGAAAGGGAGCTGCGAACGGCCGCCGGCTGGAGCTGTCACGAACGGAGGTTGCGACCGAAGTGAACCCACCGCGTAACCCTGGAATTGACCGTCGGCTGGGCTTGGCACGTGCGGAAGCTGCGAACGAGAAGGTCTAGCCACGAACTCTGGGTATTGCTCATCGGCTGGGCTCGACGCAATCTACTGAAGAACGACTCTGATCGGCTGGGCTGGGCTTCGGTCATTGGTTGATGCTCCAATCTAGGATGGAGGAGTTGGCTGGTGGAACCAGTTGAGGCAATGCGGCTTGGAGGTAGCGCTCGACGACTGCCTGAATGGTTGCTATGATATCGACGTTTATGGCTCCACCGATTCCCATGAAGGCTGCTGAAGAAAATTGTGGTTGATTCTCGTCAATGACGGCTAGGGTTTCGTCCCCTTGCTCTGATACCATAATGAAAAAGAGAATCGAGAAAGAACATACAGTTTGCGTGGAAAACCCTAGAATAGGGAGAAAAATCACAATAAGGACTTATTTTTTTATTATTGTTCTGATACATAGAATATAAGGGAACAGACCAAATAAATAGACAATGGGAAACCCTAGGTGCATAAGAAATTACAAAATCGCCCCTATGTTAACAGGCTATTTTCAACCATTTTTATGTAACTAGATGGCTTCAAGATAGATTCCCAGTTGGAAGAATGACAAAGGGTATGAAAAAATTTAACATTTTCATTTAGGCTAATAGCTTGATGGAAATTCCTTTTTCCAACGGAAGATTCACATGGGTGAGAGACAATAATGTGGCTTCACGCTCAGTTATAGATCGATTCTTTGTTTCGAAGGAATGGGATGAAATCTTTGAAAACACAAGACTGTCAAGACAGGTTCGGTTATTCTCTTAACCATTTCCCTCTTTTATTGGAAGCTGGAGCATTTGAATGGAGGCCTTCTCCATTCCGCTTTTGCAACAGTTGGCTGCACAACAAAGACTGTCGCTGGTTAATTGAAAGAACATCGAGTACATTCCACTCTCAAGGCTGGGTTGGTTGTGTAATATCTTCGAAGCTGAGAAAATTAAAAACAATGTTGAAAGAATGTTCTACGCTGTTGAAAGTTAGATCCACATGAGGTGTGTAACTAAAAAAATGCTAGTAACTATCTGAATGACTAAACAAAGACCTGCTAACGGACTAGGACAAAAAGAAACGAAGTGACTTAGACAAATTTCTTTGTGGCCAAAGTCGTGATGATGTGGCAAGCGGTGCCAAACAAAATACGGGCGCTACTGCTGGCGACTCCACTGGGGAGGTGAACCAGAGGAAGGCAACCCTCGCCCTTTCCGGAGTATTTGGTTTGTGTTCAGCGGGGCGCTACAAATTAGAGAAGAAAGTTACCAAGTTAATGAGAAAATAGAAAAGAAAAGAAGAGAAGAGTACATTCTTGAGGAATTAGAAAGAATGGAAATAGTCGATGAAGACTTTGAAAGCACTGATATTGACCTGAACTTAAGGCTGTCCTTAAAAGCAGATCTACTGGAAATTCTCAAAGCAGAGGAAATTCTCAAAATAGAGGAAAGGAATCTGTTACAAAAAAGTAAACTCAACTGGTTAAAGCTAGGGGATGAGATCACCAATTTTTTCCATCGGTTTCTAGCGGCAAAGAAGAGGAGGAATCTGATTTCAGAGCTCTTAAACGATCAAGGCACTCCAACCAAATCCTTCCGGGAGATTGAAGAGATGATTTTGAATTTTTACGATCAAGGCTTAATACCGTTACTGTTTGATTGGACCAAGGTAACAACAGCCTAGAATATCAGTCTAACAGCCTGGTTTTCAGAAGAAGAAATAAGATATGCCTTGAAGAATCTTGGAAAGAACAAAGCTCTGGGGCTTGACGGATATATAGTTGAATTTTTCATAAAATTCTGGAAATACTTCTTAGGGGATTTCAAGCAGCTCTTTGGAGAATTCTATGGAAATGGGAAGCTGAATGCTTGTGTCAAGGAGAATTTCATATGCTTAATTCCAAAGAAAGAAGATGTGGTTTTGGTCAAAGACTTTAGACCCATTAGTCTCACCACCTTTAACATACAAAATTGTGGCAAAAGCCTTAGCCGAGCGACTAAAGAAAATTATGCATGATATCATAGCACCCACTCGAAGTGCCTTCACGAAAGGAAGGAAAATCTTAGATCCGATTCTCATAGCCAATGAAGTAGTCGAAGATTATAGAGCTACAAGGAAAAGTGGGTGGATTCTCAAATTAGACATGGAGAAAGCATTTGATTGGGTGGATTGGACTTTTCTTGAAAAGGTCCTAATTGGAAATTTTTTTGATGCAAAATGGATAACATGGATGATGGGCTGTATCACAAATCCAAGATTCTCTATATTCATTAATAGAAGACCAAGAGGCCAAATTATAGCTTTAAGGGGTGTTCGTCAAGGGGATCCTCTATCAACCTTCCTTTTCCTTTTGATAAGTGAAGTATTGAGCTTGTTAATAGCAAGGCTTCATGAAAAAGGCTTATTTGAAGGTTTTCTGGTTGGGAAGGAAAAAGGTTCATGTGTCTATCTTACAATTCGTGGATGATACCATGGTTTTTTGCAAATATGATGTACAAATGCTTGATAATATGAGGAAAATCATAGAATTATTTGAATGGTGCTCGGGGCAAAAAGTAAATCGAGAAAAATCAGTGTTAATTGGAGTTATTTTAGACGATCAAACAGTTATCACAGCAGTTGCAAGACTGAATTGCAAAGTAGGCAAATTGCCTTCCACATACTTTGGATTACCCTTGGGAGGCTATCCAAAGCAAGTCTCCTTTTGGCAACCGGTCATTGACAAAATACAAACCAAGCCGGACAAATGGAAAAGGTACAATCTATCAAGAGGGGGAAGAGCAACACTCTGTGAGTCCATTCTTTCTAATTTACCCACTTACTACATGTCCTTATTCCTCATGCTGGAAAAGGTAGCTAATTCAATAGATCGATTGATGAGAAATTTCTTTTGGGAAGGGCACAAAGGGGGTAAAATTAATCATTTGATAAAATGGGAGATAGTCTCTCGAAATCAAAAGGATGGTGGATTGGGACTTGGTGGGCTAAAAAAGAAAAACTTGGCATTACTTGCCAAATGGGGTTGGAGATTACTTTAATGAAGAAGATTCTTTTGGCACCAAGTTATTGGAAGCATTCATGGAAAGGACTTTTTTATTTGGCACACCGCAGGAAAAGTTAATTTAACTCTTAGAAGTCCTTGGATTAGCATTTCAAGAGCATGGGTTAAAGTTTTGACGCCTTAGCACTTCAGAAACTTGGAAATGACAACAGAATCAGATTTTGGTTGGATTCTTGAGCAGACAAACTGCCTCTAAATGTACTCTTACCCAAAAATATTTAAGATTGCTCTCAATCCACAAGGATCAGTAGCAGAACATTGGGATTTCACTCATTCTTTATGGTAAGTGGTCCTTATAAGACTCTTGAAAGAAGATGAACTAGAGGAATTTCAGGGTCTTATTGGGTGGATCTCAAGGAAAAAGGTGATAGACAGCCTTGATTCTCGATTCTGGTTGCTAGAATCAGGGTACTTTTTCGGTCAAATCATTGGCTAATCATCTCCAAATCTCATCCCTGCTGGAAAAAGACTTAGAAAAGGCAATTTGGAAGACCAAGAATCCGCGCCGGGTTAATATTATGATTTTTGGATCCTTACATTCTATCAAAAGGGACTTCTTTGGAATGGGGATCCTGCAAATAGGGGTGCAAGGAAAAATTGGAAAACTGAAAAAACTACTTAAACCGACCAAAACTGCTTGTCGGTCGGGCCAAAACCGTTCGGTTTGGCAGTTTGGGTTTGAAAATTAAAAAACCAAAATTTTTGGATGGGTTTTAACAAATAACAAATCAAATTAAATCGAACCGGCTGATAGTAGAAATATAATAAACTTCAGATAGCCAAAAGCGTGAGGTTAGTGTAGTTGGTTAAAAGGTGTAACTCTAACACCTTGTGTTCTGAGTTCAAGACGTGGGGTTTGCAAAGTTTTATTTTGGTGATTTGATCCTCAATTGTTACTCACACGGCCCATTCAATCCATTGTTAGTGTTCCTCTCCAGCAGAGATGGAAAAACTGGATTGAGGCCCAACCCACATTATTCTCCTGCCTGATAGCAAAACGGTGAACCGCTGATTTGACCAAACCAGCGGTTGGTTAGTTTGGATGGTTCGATTTAAACCTATATGCAGTTTGGTTCAATTTCTTATATTTCTCAATAAATTTGACAGTTTGGTTTCAGTTTTACACACAAACCGAGCCGGACCAAATTTATTACACCCCTACCTGCAGAAGACGCTTCTTGGCTGAAAAGGCCTTTTGAGGAGGAGGTAGGGGGTGCCCAGAAGTATTCTTGTCAAATGGCTTTAGCAGTGAATTCCATAAAAGAACTTGGTAAATCAAATATGAGTTTTGTCTTGTTCCAATATTCACGAACACCCATCTTAATTCTTACCTATTGGAGAACTTCATTTTCTCAATTAAGAAGGCGCTGGAGTTGAAGATTATCGGCCAACTACTAGATTTATGGGATTTAGATGACAGGTTCCAAGGTGCTCATTGAGAGGTTTCAAAAAGTTCTTAGTATTATGATATCAAGAAATCAGATAGCATTAATGGACAGGAGGCAAATTGTGGATTCAATCCTAATCAACGAGGTAGTTGATGAAAGAAGAAAATTGCAGATAAAGGGATGGCTTTTCTGGATTGAATTGAAAGCATATGATACTGCGGATTGGGTATTGTTAATTACAGGGTTGGGGAGAAACGGTTATGGAAACCGGTGCTGATGTGATATATGGATGCATTTCAAATTTTAAATTCCAGGCCTTCTGAATGTTAAGCTAATAGTAAGTATCGTGACATCTAGCAAGCTGTGAGATAAGGAGGTCCATTATCCTTGTACTTCTCTTTTTGATATTTTAGGGTGTTTTAAGCAAATTTACTGATAGTGGCTTTGAGCGGGGACTACTAGGAGAATATCGAGTTGGAAAGGATATATCTCTCACCATGCATTTGTGGATGATACTATTTTATTTTGTGATACTGATAGAATCCAGATAGGTAACTTGTTTTGTATGTTAACTGTTAAGGCTATATGAATATATCTTGGGCTTAAAAGTTAATCATATAACATCCTTAGTGTCTGTTAGTCTGTTATAAACTATAAAGCACCGACACTCCTAAGATGGCGAAGTGTTGGTGTCGGACACCGACACGCCCCAACACGTCGCCAACACGTGTCCGACATGCTAGAGCGTGTCAGATATTTTATTTTATTTTTTTAATTTCTGACACGCCCCGACACGGCTGGACACAGCTACGACACGTTCAGGACACGACACCTGCAATATTAGAATGAAAAAACAAGGAAACGACCATTTTTAAGCCCAAAACCTTATAATATAGCCTAACCCAAAAATTAGCTTTTAAGATTATTGTGTTTTTTCTTTTAATTTCTCAAAATCTCAAATTAGATTCCACTTCTGCCTAGCCTTCATTCCATTCCTTCGACCTTCCAGCCAACAATCTCCACACCTCCGTGCCCAAAAGCACTCCACGCCCAAAACCTTCATTCCTTCGACCTTCCACGCCCAAACGCACTCCACGAAGTCGGCCACACCTCCACACCCAAAACTCCACGGCCAGACGCACTCCACGACAGTCGGCCACACCTCCACGACCAAACCTCTATTAGTCATTAGACCGTTAGTCATCTTATGACTTATGGCATTGGACCGTTAGTCATCTTATCTATTATCATCATTTTCATGAATTGTATGGTTGTTAACAGTCTTTAAATGGAATATTTCACAATGTGTTTATTGCACGGCATATATTTAATTTTTAAATAAGAAAAAAGTGTCACCGACGTGTCGTGTCCTACTTTTTGGAAAATCGACGTGTTGCCGTGTCGATATCGCCATGTCGCATGTCGGTGTCCGTGCTTCTTAAGTTATAAACATGGAAACAAGTGAAATTAAGAAGTTGGATGATGAGTTGGGATGTACTCAAAGTGTACTTCCTATATCTCAGCTGGATGTGCATTGGGGGATAATCCTAGAATGATGGTGCCTTGGAACTGGTAAGAGAGAGGGTGCGAACAAAACTTAATGACTGGAAAGAACTGTTGGCTATGAAAGGTGGTCATTTTACTTTCACTGAAGCAATCTTTAGCTATAACTTACCTGCCTATTACTTGTTCGTTTTCAAGTTGGCCAGGTGGCACTTATCCTAATATGAGAACTGTGGGACTTCTTGAGGGGAGCCAAAAAAGAAGAAAGATTGGGCGTCCTAGATAGGTGGGGTGTTATTTTCTTATTTATAAAATTGAGTTGGTGGTTGATAGTCTTAGACAGAATGTTATGGGACAATTTTCATCCTTCAGTGTTGACATGGGACACCAAACCTTTTGGAAAAGAGAGATGGATTGGTGCGGGTTTCTGATTCTTTTGAAGACAGGCTTGGAGTCTAATGGCTAGACGGAACCCAGAGAATGGGGGTTGAAAATTTTTAAAGGTATTTAGAATTGCTAATTGTGTGCAACTGGATAGAGGGAAAGGTAGGACAATTAGGATCTTCCCTCTACAGACCTTTATTTCAGTAAGATCGCTCTTTCTAAGCTTGTAGGTAAAATATTCAGTTCGGTTGAGGAGATTGCTTCAGCTTTATGGAAAGGGGAGGTGCCTCACAAAGCAACCTTCTTTGCTTGGACAGTTGATCATGAAGGAGTTAATGCTAGTGATAAAAGTTTGAAGAAGATGCTCGAAACCAAGCTTCTGCTTTATAAAGATGATTAGGAGTTGATGGAGGTTGAAAAGGTAGATAATTGTTTCTCATAAAAAAAAAAAAAAAGAAAGAAAAGAAATGTTAGAAAATAGTATAATTCAGTTAATTTTAGTTTAGCTATTAATTTTAAATCAATTAGTGCTTAATTAGTAGTTTGGATTTATTTATTTATTTATTTTTTATTAATGTTACTGAAAGGCTATATATAGCCACTCTTATAACTGTAACGGAGCTTTTGAATATTATTGGAATAGAATTTTGTTCTTAGTGAGTGTTCTATCGACCTTATAGATGGATTTCTCTTATTTAACCATGAATTTGGTCTAATCTCAAATCTGCTGGCATTAATTGATATTAGAGCTCTTAAGTGTTCTACGGCCACGTCCATATTCATCAACACACCTTCATCATACTCCATCTAAACATTCTGAACCATCCAAACCAAAAAGTTTTAAAAAAACCACACTCATCCGATTTGTAGCTAATGAACTTAGAAAACTTTGTAAAAGATTAGATGTTCTCTATATACCCTTTCAAACTCTTACCAAATCAGTCAAATGAAATACAAGGCTAGAGACTACGAATACGAGGGTGGAGATGAAGTAGACGACAGTTATGGAGAAGTGAATATGATGACATTGAAGAAATCAAAGAAGACAATGCTGATATAATAAACATAACTGTAGAATAAGACATTAGGAATGACGAGGAAGTTGAAGAAAAGGAAAACAAAGGTGATGACAGTTTCGGAGAAGGGCACACCACACCAGATGTTGCAGGAACGTTGGAGAGGTTAACCTTCTTGGCTTCATCAAAGAGGTTTGTTTTGCTGCTGTGGAGCCGCAGGACACTGCAGTCTCTTTGAAGGATGTTGATTTGTTGGAGGGGGACGCTTATGCCGTTGCAGCTTCATTGAAGGAGCATTTACTCACCGCTGCAAAATCGTGGAAGAAGGCATCGACTGCTTCTGCCACGTTGTTGACGAAAGAGGGTGGCTGGCAGTTCCCATTGATGAGGAAAGTCAAAAAAGGAAGAGGGGGGAACTTTGGTCTGTTTTAATAGAAGCCCTAAATCCAATTAAGATTAATAAAGACCTTAATTACAATTCACATGGAGCAAGTCCACCTATTAGTTTGGTTTGATATAGGTGCTATTTGGTTTTGCCTTTTTGGTTTATGGTTTTTTGTTTTTTGAAAATTAAGTTCATAAACACTATATCTACCTATTAATTTCTTTGTTTTATTATCTACTTTTTAGGAATGTTTTTAAACTTCAAGCCAAGTTGAGAAAAAAAAAAGTAGTTTTTTGAAAACTTGTTTTTGTTTTTGGAATCTAGCTATGAAAAGGAAATGGTGAGAAAACAAACAAGCATAATTATTGAAAACCATAAACCAAAAACAAAAAAGTAATCAACCAGACCTTAGTTATTTATTTATGTTATTGTAAGGCTATAAATAGCCACTTGTAGATTTGTAATGGAGTGTTTTTTCTACTTTTTCCCTTTTTTTTCTTAAATTTTTATGTAAAAGAAACCGTAAGATTTTATTGATTAAATGAAATAATAAAATGATGAAATTCTTTACAATGGATTACAAAAAACATATCCAATTAGTCATGAGAGTAGATATATTATAATAACAAAAGTGGCTCAATTCACTCCAATTTAGCTATAAGTGGTTAATAGAAGGAACAAATGATTGGATATTATGTTCCTTTTCTGGGAAGATATGGTAGTTGCACTCCAACCAAATAGACCATATACATACTCGAATGAAGTTCAGCCAAAGGATCTTTTTCTCCTTCTTGAAAGGGGGTGTCCGCTGAACATAAGAGGTAGAATGTCTTGTTTGAATATTTAATGAAGTTTTTGAATATTATTGAAATAGAACTTCATTTTAGGGAGTGTTCTCCCAATCATAGGGATGGATTTCCCTTATTTAGCAATCAGCAACGGATTTGGCCCTAATATGATCAAATCCGGAGTTAGTCAGATCACCTCTTATTTCTTTGTCCCATTAGTCTGAAATGTTGGCATGTTCTCCCATGAATTCCCGATTGCTCTCTGGTCTTAAACCAAGGGTAAAACAGAGCCCAACTCCAATGCTATTTGAACATTTGCTGAGAAAGGAAAGGAAAATATGCTGTGTGCGCCATTTGGGTGGCTTGAAGTAATAATGGGCTTAATGAAAAGGAAAGGGATTGCAAGTGTTTGACTTGACTTGGTTTCGTTTTGTGTTCATTTTCCAATTATTTTTGTACTTAGCCTCCTTTTGTTCATTACCCTAAGTCAAGTGTTTGACTTGACTTAGTGTATGTTTGGTAGTGATTTTAAAATTATCAAAATCATTTTTGTCATATCCAAAATCACTCCAAAATTAATTTAATTTAATTTTACATTTATAAAATATAACTTTCATCTCAACGATTAAAGTCATGTTTCAGAATGATTTTGAAAATGCTAAAAGTGATTTTAACTATTTAGAATCACTCCCAAACATACCCGTAGTATACCTCATAAAATAGTTGCATTTCATACACCGCGGACTTGATGAATAGATTTATGGAGATTACTCAAACAGATAGCCTCAAATGGCCTATAGCTCTTCTGTCTGAATTGAAAATGGGGTCCAGATATTGAAACTAGTTTGCAGATTAGAATTTGATTGCCAAGTGATCACTTTGTTACTGACAGTAGTATTCTCTTAACATACACTGCAGATGTATCCCATCATTGGCGATAGATACAAGTGCAAGGATTGTCTTGAGGAAATAGGTTTTGACCTCTGTGGTGACTGCTACAATACACGTTCAAAGCGTCCTGGTCGGTTCAACCAGCAACATAGACCAGAGCACAAGTTTCAGCTTGTACGTCCTCAAATGTTTCATAATATGAGGTTGGGGGTAGTGACTGAAATGTTAGAGGAAGGTACTACAACCTTTATTATTGGTAATGATGAAGGTTCGGATAGCTCGGATGACATAGGTGCTATTCTCGAATTATCTAGTGATGCTCGTGAGAGTGATGAGGACGATTCCGATGTTGATGGTAGAACTCAGACAAACTCCAATGACAATAGACCTGATCAAAATTACTGTTAACCTACTTAAAATGTTAAAATGTCTGGACTCGAAATACGACATTGTTCCGTATGAGGTTTCCACTCTGGTTTTCGGAACACGATTTCTTTCTCTAGTGTCTGGATGATCCATAAACTGAAATTTCTATGTTTGTTCCAGGCCAGATGAAAAAAGAGGCATAAAAAACTTCACATCTATGTACAGAAAAGGGTCCCCTAATCTTCAAAATTTAGCTGCTTCCTCTTCCTCTCGAATATGTATGGACAATGCAGAGGCAGCTGAGGCTAGTTTCTTGTTAAATAGCAACAGCCAACTTGTAGTATATATGGTGGACATTCATAAACATTTTCTGAGCAAACTTGGAAAGTGAGATTTTATTTTTGTTTGTAGTGTTCTTGCACCAATAGTTTATCTCTCTGTTGATGCACAGGCAACATAAATATTTTACATCTTTTAAAGTTATATTATATATTCAGATGATTAATTGATTATGTTGTTTGGATTAAAATTTCAATTTAGTTCCTAATATTTTAGAAGTTTCAACTTTTATCTTTATGCATCGATTTGTTTAAATAATCAAGTTTTCATGAACATACAATTTAGTAGAAGTATTCATTTATTATTATTATTTTTTTTTTGTAGTCATGATAGTTAAATGTTTTATTAAAATCATTCATAGTTACCAAATTATATAGTTAATTTAAATGTGACTTAAAAGTTGGATTATGATAAAATTCCATCTTCATTAATTTATTTTTATAATTAATTCAGGAATATTGCCTTTAATTATGTTAATTACTCAGTATTAAAAGTGTTGAAATCTACTAAAGTGAGTTTTAATTCAAAGTATTGAAATCTACCATATGTAATGTTAGTTTAGTTCAACTAACACAAACTATGCGTTAAACGATCTTTGATCTTAGTTCAAATCTGTCTATTGAAATCTAAAAAGTTTTTTTTTTTTTTTTTTTTTTTTTTTTTTTTTTTTTTTTGGCAGTTTTCTTAACTAAAAGTATAAAATGAATTTTCCACTCATTTTGTAACAAGCTTTTCTATTATCATCATATCATATTTACTTATTACTTTCTGCGCATGTATGGTTTTTCTTTATTTTTGAGATTTCTAAATTCAGTGTAACAAAACATCAGTTGTTTGAATGATTTAGAAAAAAAGAAATGTTTCCAAAAATTCATTTTCATGATAAAAATTTCTTAAAATGAAAACACAAGTATTTGGCAACATATTCTCAAAATATTTTTTATAATAAGTTTGTTTGGTTTGTTATAGGCTAAAAACATTTTTATTAATATCAAATTACTATAGAGAATGACTAAAGTATTATGAACTAATAATTTAAAATTATTGTCATCGAAGTTGGTCGCATAGAGTGGTCATTCGAGTTGGCCCCCGATTGTGGTGGCTGGAGACTATCGACAGAAGTCTCTAGAAGTGATGGTTAGAGTTGGCTGACAATAGTTGTTGGAGGGGGTGATCGGGATGTTGGCTGATGGTAGTCATCGAAGACAGTGGTTAGAGGTTGGCCAACGATGATCTCTAAAGGTGATGATCGGAGTTGGCCCGTGGCGGTTGTCAGAGGTTGCGAGTGGAGTTTGTCGCCTGTGGTGGCCAAAGTTGATTGGTGGTGATTGTTGAAAAATGGCTGCTAGTGGTGATTGCGGAAGTTGACTGCTAGTGGTGATCATCAGAGTAGGTTGTTTGTGGTAAGCTCTACATAGTAGAAATGAGGAATTAAGAAGAGATCAACCATTAAACACTTGAAATTTATTTTTCTAAAAGTTGGTTTTTCAAGTATTCATCCTCAACCAACTTATTTTTTTTTAAAACAAAATACATGATTAGTGAGATCAAGAGATTTACCGGGATATCTCAATTAGATTGACACATCCTAAACTAACTTATTTTATAAATTCATTTTTTTAAAATTGATTTTGAATGATTAAAATGACTCATAAAATTAAACACTTGAAAAAGTACTTAATACATCTTAAAATCTATTATAATCTATTATAGATGATGTTGTGCAATAGAAGCGAGAGAAAATGTGAGCCACATACATCATAAATATAATAATGTTACTCAGCATTACCAAACATTGTTGCAGGATAAATATATTTTTAAAGAAGGTAGAATACACAACTCGACTTTCTTCTTAATTATTGTTATTTTTAGATTATGCACAGCATTAAATTTTAATATTTTTATTATAAAAGAATTAATATTTTATAATTAAACTGATTTTCTTAGTTGGAATATTTACAAAGATATTTTTTTCACAAAACATTGACATTTTGATTCATAATAGAAATAAAAAGAAATTAATATCTAAATTTAATTTAAAAAACATAAAAAAATTTCACAGATAGAAAAAATGTCAAATTATTTATAGAAATAATGACTTGTATAAATTTTTATAGTAATAATGATAATCAGTTCCTATCACTGATAAATGCTGATAGACTTTTATAGAAGTTATTATCCATTTAGTCTGAAGTTTTAAAGTATCGTTTTAGTTCTCTACATTTACACAATTACTTTAAATAAAAGATTTCTTATGAAAAGTAGATAGCCAGATTGAGTCTATGCCTGTGCTTCAACCGGTGACTTGCTTGCAATGGCGGTTGGGCTTCAATTAATAAACATATGGAAGAAGTATTGGACAATTAAGGTTTAAAGAGAAGATAAGGTTTTAAATATTTTGGAGGGGCAATAGATAGCCATATCTAATATGCCATTTTGAATATATATTTATATATATATATAGGTTCAAACCAACCTTTAAAAATACATATAAATTAGTGGAAATAAAAAAAAAAAAACGATTTTATTTTCATATTGTGTTTAATTCTACACATTTGTAGCTTCATCTTCAACTATTGAGCTTCATATTTCGCTAGAGATTGAAATCTGTCTTCCCTTTTTCCTTTTGCGCCAATCAAGTTTTAGGGTTTCCTAAGCAAATAAATACCTTGTATTACAGTTTACAACGGACTATGTTGATGAGGAAAGCGTATGAGCATATACAAAAGAATAATTTAAAGCTCATCTTCGTACTCAGTATTTGTTTTAAAAAAAGTGAAAATGTTGATAAGTATAAAAATGTAAATACGCTATGTTACAAATTTAGAGATTTTAGAATTATGGATGTTGGTGCCAAAAAATGGATAGGCTGTAAATTTGTATTACGAGGGAAAATAGTCTAAGTACTTGCAAGAAAATTTAAGTTGAGCATCGGTGTGATATCAACAAGCTGTACATATTCCAGCGCTCAAGTTAGTATCGAGTTTGTAAGTAACTTGACAAGTAGGAAATAGTAGGGTATTTTAGATATACCTTCGACCAATAGCTTTTGTCATTATATAGAATAGTAAAACATAACTAATGTTTGGATTCACATAATGCCCCTAGTAAATTTTTAGAACCGCCGAGTTAATTTTCTAGTCAATTATACTATTACCACAAGATGTTTAAGTGCACCATCCACTCAAATTCTCAACATTTCCTTTATGGCATATTTGTTATGGATCTAGACAACTTTCAACCTCAATCGCTTTGTGGTCTCCCATCTCTGAGCTTCTTTAGGCTCCCCCTATGGGTCTTATGAGCTCTCTTAGGCTCTTTTCATGGGTCCTTTGAGCCCTACTAGACTCTTCCCACAAGTCCTTTGAGCTCTTTCTAAGCTCCCATGGGTCCTCTAAGTCACCACTAGGCTTCTTATGGGCCCTATAAGCTCCATTAATCTCTTTCTATTGGTTCTTTGAGCTTCTCTAAGCTTTTCATGGGTCATTTATGCCACCACTAAGCTTTCCATCAGTCCTCTGAACTCACTCTAGGCTCTCCTCATAGGTCCTCAGAGCTCCATTAGGCTTTCCCCATGGGCCGTCTAAGCTCGTTTCCCATGAGTCCTCTAAGTCACCACTAGGCTTCCCATGGATCCTCTGAGCTCCACTAGGCTCTTTCCTCCTATGCTCTTTTAGGCTCAAGCTCGCTCTTCATGCCTAATCTAGGCTTCTTTAGGCTCAGACCCTCCTAGGATCCTCATGCCTAGGCTTCTATTAGCTCTCATAGGCTCATCACGCCTAGGCACCTTTAGGCTCTCCTTATGTGTTCTAGGCTTCTCTAGAGCCTCCCTTCTAGGCTCTTCATGCCTAGGCTCCTCTAGGCTCTCCTCATGCATTCTAGGCCTTTCTAGAACCTCCCTCCTAGACTTTTCATGCTTAGGCTCCTCTAGGCTCAGACTTTTTTCATGCCTAGGCTTTTCTAGCTGAGCTCTCCTATGCTTCCTCTAGAGCCTCCCTCCTAGGTTTTTCACGCCTAGGCTCAAGCCCTCTTGGCTCAAGTTCCTAATTCCTAGGTCTCTCTAGTTGAGCTCTCTTGGGCTTCCTCTAGAACCTCTCTTCCTAGGCTCCTCTAGGCCCAAGGCATCCTCTTGGCTCATCATGGAACTATAGGCCTCCTATTTATCTAGGCTCTCAAACTCGGCCTATCTTGATAAATTTACCTATAAACTAATAAAGATTTGATTTTTTTAGATGCATCTTCTATTATGAGTAGGGTAGGAAGTAAGATTTGTAGGTAGGGGAAAATCTGAAAGAAATGATGAAATTTTAAAGTGAATCTAACACATAATACAAAAGTCAGGCACGATGTTGTAATATGAGAACTAACGAACACAATAACTTAATATCAAACAATACTAACAGAGCTAAATAGAGACAAAAATCGGTAACCTAGCTAGTTCGTTACAATATCATCTATCCTAAGGGACTGTATGCCCGATAGAAAGAAACTTCACTATATATAAGAGTTAAGTGATTACAACAAAGTACTTCTCTAATAGGTTTCTTCTTCAGTGGCTTACGTAAAGGTTACTCTTCAATTTCAACTTAGATTCCTCTAAGTGGGAGCTCCCTTCACCTTCACTCAAAGTGATTTACAGTACTCATAAACCAACAACCTAGTCTAAAGGCTACTACAGGCAACACCCTTAATAGCATGGAACACAAAAAATTACGAAGAGTGCATATATGTGCTTTCTTGAACAATCTCTAAAACCCTTTATGAAGGAAATCAGACATGAAGATTTTCATGAGCAGTGGAATGATCGTTCCAAATTTCAATCATATTTGAACAACAACAATTACAGTCAAGAAATGGAAACATACATGCTATGCATATGACCAAATTACAACATGCTTTTCTACAGATCAAGGGATAGAAATTAACATACCTTTGAAGATTCATCTTCAACACCCTTGATCACAAACGTTCATTCATAGGAACATGGCAAAACACGAATGCTCATTCACAGCAACACAGCAACACAAGAACGCTCGAAATCAGCGATCTCCAAGATCACGAACAATCAGCAACCACCACATGAACACCATGAACTCAAAGAACGACCTCCAAATAACCTTGACAGTGTCGAGTTGAGTATGACACCACCACAATGGCTACCTTGGTATTCTCGGTGTGAGAATCCAGAAGTGTGAGCTCTGTGTGGACTTGGTTAGAGGAAGAGACCGGAGGAGAACAATCGTGTAAACGATTGAGCAAGTGGGAGATGACAAGGTCTATCGTATAGATAATGCCCAAGGTTTAATAAACGATATGCGATCGTTTAGCAAAAGCTGCACAATCGTTTAGCTAATCGGCCATCTGAGTGTCTATCGTATAGAAACACTCTACGATCGTCTAGTCTCTTTTCAGTCGTCGTTTAGTAAATCTAATTTACTTGACAGTCACCATGAGTAATTTCCGATAATGGAAATCTCAATTCAACAACTACTAAATTTAGAAAAACATTTTTCCTTTTATCTCACAGTTACCATGAAACCACCAATAACCTCCCACTCAATTGGTTATTAGAGAAAAAGAAATAATTATCCAATAATTAATATTATTATAAATATAAATGTTTATTAGATAACCCTTCACAGATCGTTCGTAAATATAGCTGGGCCAATAACCGTTATGCTCCTGTAGTTACATCAAACTCCTTAAGTACCACGGATCCCTCTAATGAACATAAGTCATAGTCCTACTATGACTTAGTCCTCTCTTTCAAAGAGAAGCTGTGGCCACTATGTGAATTCGATCTTGTGTAACTGAGTTCCCAGCTCCAAAATCAGACAAGTCCCCAAAAAGATAGGCATGTTGAGTTAGCAATCTGGCCACTCTCACCCATACTAATCAAAGGACCACCCTCAAAGGCAAGAGTTACCAAAACACTCAGGATTGAGGTCATGTCACCTATGTGTAGGATTGTATTAGCAACAGTGGAAGCACAAGGATCTAAGCACTCAAATTCACCAATTTTGGCAAAATATAAAGCATGCTCTTGCAGAAAACAAGTGAGTTTCAAGACATACCTCTTGTAGAACTTCTTCAAAGCTTCTTCTCCAGCTGCTGTCTTCTCCAAATCTTGTTGCAGACCACCTCAAGATCTTCCCCACTATTCTCTTGGTGCTCTAGATTGAGTTGTGGGACTCAAAACAAGTTTGAATCAAGATATGAAGGAGAAATGCTCACTGCAGTAATCTTGTTGAAGAACCCTATCTTCAACCCAATTTTTCTCTAAAATTCTATATAGATTGCATGCCCATTTTTCACTCCAATATCTTTACTATATTGCAGATCAACATGCAAAGGAGTGAGTTGCATGAGTTGCAGCTCATGCTTGGAGAAGACAAGGCTAGGAAGATGCCATTTGAGTGAGCAAGTTGAAAGATGGATAATGGAAAAACCACTTTTTCCATTTTGTGTTTTGTTTCTCTTTTTCAATTTTATCTCAAAAATCAAAATTTGATTTAAAAATTCATCTTGATTTTTAAAACTGAAATATTAATTAATTTCACAAATTAATTATGAAATAAAACTTAATTAATTTAATATCAAATATTAAATTAATTTTAACACATATTCATCTTTATATATTTAAATCATATTTAAATATATAAATTCTCCTATTCCGTTTAATTCTCAAATTAAACATGTAATTATATCTCATATAATTACTAATTCCCTTAATTCTAATTAGAATGTTTCAAATTAACTTATCACACTATTCTAGAGCTAGATTGTTACGAGCTAGTAGGGGGACCTCACGGACCTACAGATCATGGGCTCCAACTATCCGAGATTAATTGGCTAAACTCATTAGACCAGATTAATCCCCATTCGTTAAATAATGGGTCACTCCACTAAAGCCCATAGTTGCACTCCCCTCACTATAGATATATTATGTCCACATGATTTAACCATAATCAGCAAGTCGACCCTTCACAGGTTGTTCGTAATAATGGCTGGGTTAAATATCTGTTTTACCCCTGAGATTACGTCTTATAACTCAAGTCCCTACTGATCCTCTAATGAACAACTAGTTTGTGATCCAATCACTAAACCAAACTCTCTTAGCCCAATGAGAGGGTGAGGCCCCTTGTTCAAGACCTGGATTTAGTACTTGAGAGAACAACCTTTCTCCTATCCCTAAATCGGGTAGGCGTGAACTCCGTCTTGCACCCTATGTCCCCAGCTATCTATCCGGTCTTACCCCTGAAATGAGAGTCTTATTGAGCCGGTGTTGTTAAGCCAACCCTCACCTATGCAAATCTAAGGGCAATCCCGAATAAATAGGAGTTCATAATTAGCTCAGGATTAAGATCGAGTTACCTAGGTCATCTAGGTGAAATAGTCAATCTTAAACAGTAAATAGTGTTATAAAGTAAGAGTGACTTATTTCTTGGTCCTGATCTTATGCAAACTCATTGCATAGGACACCCTCACTCCTCATGTCATAACATGTACGAATTAGGATCACATCGTATGTAGCACTTTACAACTCTTTGTAACAACTACAGAGTATGCCGCATCCAATGGTGTTACCAGAATAAGGTACCCAACCTTATTCATATACCATAGATCATTTTGACTATTTACTCGAACCTGATCCACTTTTATGTTTCCATATAAAGTTCAAGTACTCATACAATAGTCATGGGTCTTAGTTTATTGGATTTAGACTTTCATATAATTTATGAAATCAATAACAAGTATATTGATTATAGAAAATGTTTATCATTTTACAAACTGCGAGTTTTTAAGACATAAAACCCAACAATACTCCCACTTGGACTAAAACTCCAGTGGATCAATATATACAAATATATACAATGTTGAGTTTACATGGAGAGAATAAAATGTACAAATACAATAAACTAGGGCATTACAATACCCACAATTTTTTCCACTTACCCTAGTGATACAAAACTCGTAGACCTAGTCTTACTAGGTGACCCTCGAACACTTTAGTCGAGATGGCCTTCGTAAATGGATCAGCTAAGTTGTCTTAGGAAACAATCTGGGTGACGATTACGTCTCCTCTATGTACAATCTCCTTGAGGAGATGGTACTTCCGCTCAATATGCTTTCCCCTTTTATGGCTTCGTGGTTCCTTTGAATTTGCAACTGCTCCACTGTTGTCATAATAGAAAGTGACAGACAGGTGCATATTAGGAACTACTTCCAGATCTGTCAGGAACTTTCTGAGCCATACTGCTTCTTTTGCTGCTTCACTTACAACAACATACTCAGCTTTCATTGTGGAGTCTGTAATACAACTCTGCTTGATACTCCTCTACACCACTACTCCTCCGTTCAGAGTAAATACTGACCCCAGAGTTGATTTCCTTGAATCAATATCGGTCTGAAAGTCAGAATTAGTGTATCCAGTAAGGATCAAATCCTTAGCACCATACACGAGCATATAATCTCTCGTTCTCTGAAGATACTTGAATGTTTTTAACAGCAGTCTAATGGTCATGACCACGATTGGACTGAAATCTGCTGACAATTCCTACAACATAGCATATATCGGGACGAGTACACAACATTGCATACATCAAACTCCTAACTGCAGATGCATATGGAATTCGATTCATCTCCTCAACCTCTTGAGGTGTCTTAGGACTCTGTTCCTTAGATAAGTGAATTCCATGCCTGAAAGATAAAGATCCTTTCTTGGAATTTTGTATTTTATACCTAGACAACATCTTGTCTATATAAGATGCTTGAGATAATGACAATGTTCTGTTCTTGCGATTCCGAACTATTTGGATTCCAAGAACATACTGTGCTTCTCTCAAATCTTTCATTTAGAATTGCGAAGCCAGCCATCTCTTAAGGTCAGCTAGATATTCTACCTCATTCCCAATGAACAGAATATCATCAACATACAACACCAGAAAAGCGACAGTTTTGTTGACGATTTTCTTGTATACATAGGGTTCGTCAACATTTTGTTCAAAGCCATAAGATTTAATCACAGCGTCAAATCTCATATTTCAGGATCTAGAAGCTTACTTTAATCCATAAATGGATCGATTAAGCTTGCAAACCTTTTGCTCTTGACCCTGCTGTATGAAACCTTCTGGTTGAGACATATAGATACTCTCTTCATGATAGCCATTCAGAAAAGCTGTCTTGACATCCATTTGCCATATTTCATAATCATAAAATGTGGCTATGGACAAGAGTATCCTAATAGACTTTATCATGGCAACTGGAGAGAAGGTTTCTTCAAAATCTACCCTCTCTCTTTGGGTAAACCCTTTTGCCATAAGTCTAGCTTTGTAGGTCTGTACCTTACCAATTTGGTCTCGTTTTCTCTTGTAGATCTACTTGCAACCGATGGTTTTTACCCCTTTTGATTGATCTACAAGATCCCAAATAGAATTGAAATACATAGATTCCATTTCAAGGTCCATGGCTTTAATCCATTGGTCTTTGTCCACATCGTTCATTTCTTGATTAAAAGACAATGGATCCTCTAAACCAGTATCTGGTATGATGAGTTGAGTTTCAGTTAAACCCATGTACCGGTCAGGCTGTTGCAAAATCCTCTCACTACAACGAGGCATTCTCAACTCTTGAGAATGATGTAGAGTATCAGTTTCATCAACAACCCTAGTTGATGGACCTGCTCTATCGACAACTCTTATTGAAGGACCTGCTCTATCAACAACTCTTGTTGATACGTTTGTCGTTTCTCTGGACATTTCTTCTATTACTAGCTTACTGCGAGATTGATGATTCTTTATATAGTCTTCCTTCAGGAAGATTACATTTGTCGACACAAAAACCTTATCTTCCTGAGGATCATAAAAGAAACCACCTTTTGTTTCTTTTGGGTAGCCTGCAAATACGCATACTTTTGAACGGTGTTCAATTTTTTAGGATTTTGCACCAACACATGTGCTGGACAATCCCAAATTCTGAAATGACGTAAATTTCCTTTACGTCCCATCCAGAGCTCATAAGGCATTTCAAAAACATTTTTCGAGGGAACTATGTTCAAAATATACACCGCAGTCCTTACTGCGTGTCCCGAAAAAGAATTTGGTAACTGAGTGTAACTCATCATGGAACGAACTATGTCCAACAAGGTTTTGTTTCTCCTCTCTGCCACACCGTTCTGTTGAGGTGTGCCAGGGGTTGTGAGTTGAGACTGAATTCCATGTTCTATCAAATAGTTCTGGAATTCTATATCCATATTGAAGGATCTCATACCGAGAGTTCCATGAGCGTGTTCAGATCGCTCCGATTTCACAGTGACCGAAACACAAACGATATACATTCAACACCTACAGTTATGCATATAAACCTAATTATCGGCATGCTCAGAATACATTAAAAAACATGGAAAGGGTTCATACCAGATGAAGACACTCTCCAAACCTCTGAACCCTAAGCAACGGAAACCTCCAACGAATCTACCAGCACTCGGTAAGTATATCAATTGCAATAGCACGATCAGAATGTACACGAACATTGCAGCGGGGACGACAACACCATAAGAGAAACCCGGGTATCCTTGGCGTCAAAAACCCAAAGAGTGGGCTTTGGTGAGTTTGGTAGAGGACGGAGGAGAACGCGTCGTGTAGACGATAAGCAAGTGGAAGATGAAACTCTGCTATCGTGTAGCGGAAATGCTTATCGTATAGTAGAGCTACACGATCGTGTATGAAAGACTGAAAGATCGTTTAGGAAAAACGTATACGATCGTTTAGAGAAAATGTGAGGCAAACGATCGTTTAGACGAACGAGCTTCTATCGTATAGGCTCTCGCGATCGCTTTCACGGATTCTTTTGGGCGCGGACGATAATACGAATGAACGATTGTGAAAAATGAAAATGATTTTCATTTTTAATCCGCCAGTTACCATAACCATCGCAGCCCACTTCCCACGTCTGAATGTGGATAAATTCGTTAATTATCAAATAATTAATCAATTAATTTAATTAATAAATATAATCATATTATATTTATATCCTATAGTTTGATAGCATATATCTACTATAGTATTTTCTCATCTACTTGATATAAATCAAATTTATATCTAATTTCCTCCAAAATAATGTATCTCATACATTTACCCAATTATATCATATATAATTAACAAGTTCAATTATATCATATATAATTGAACTTCCTCTTGTCAATTTGAACATTTCAAATTAACCTTAACACTGATTCTCGACTTTATCCAAGCTATCCAGGTGACCTAATGGACCTGTGGCTTGAAGCTCCAATGGTACGTGAATAGCTGACTAAACTCTTTAGCCACGAGATCCACCATCCATTAACTGTTAGTGATTCCACTAAAGACCAACAGCTGAACTCTTCTTACCACAGATATATTTCTATGTCCATCGGATATAACCAATTATGAGTACGATGACCCTTCACAGATGCTCGTAAGTACAGCTGGGCCAATTTATCATTTTGCCCCTGTAGTTACATCTCACTCCTTAAGTACCACTGATTCCTCTAATGAACAATACAACATAGTCCAACTATGTGTTAACACCTCTCGGGCCAAGAGAAGGTGTGTGGCGCTACATCGTTCAAGCCTCGGAATCAACCCTTAAGGGAGCCATCTATCTACTTACCCCTGCCTCGGGGAAGGAGTGAATTCCCAACTCCCAAATAAGACGAATCCCCAAAATGGTAGGTTTGAATCGGCGACCTGGCCACTCGCACCCATACAAATCAAATGACCACCCTTAATAGCAGGAGTTCCCAAATCACTCAGGATTGAGGTCATGTTACCTATGGTCATCCTAGTGAAGTGAAGTCTCTGTCATGAACGGTGTTGTATAACGAGACGTTAACACTTCGTGGTCAAGTATTATACAAACTCTTTGTATAGGACGCCCCCGCTCGCATGTCCCAACACGAATGATCAGGATCAGACCATCTGTGACAAGTCACAACACTTGTGACCATTTCACAAAGCGGGCTGCGTCCGTAGCATTACCAGGATAAGGTTTTCCTTTTTTATCCATTTACTACAGACCATTTTGGTTATCACTCAAGACATGATCTACTTGTATGTCACCATATACATGCTTGAGTCACATATAGATAACCAGGGATTTTATGTTTATTGGTTTGTGGTAAAGCAAATAAAATAATCAACTGAGCAAAACAACAAGATGTGAAGTAAATATCATATATTAACATCACAAGTGTTCGTATATACTATTTATAAACTACAGGACACGAGACTTTAGGGTATAACCCCAATACATATACTCACCACCTCGATTCGATCGAAGTGTTTTAATCTTTTTACCTAATTGGTTCTCAACCTCGGCCTTATACTCTTTCAACTTTTCAAAAGTTCCAGACTTTTGGTGCATTAGGTAAGCATGCCCATACCTGGAATAATCATCTATAAAACTGATGAAATATTCATACACTCCTCTAGCTCTAACATTTAGAGACACACAAAGGTCTGAGTGAATCAACTCTAGAGATTCTTTGGCTCTAAGACCTTTTCCAGAAAAAGATCTTTTTTTCATTTTACCCTCGAGACAGGACTCACAAGGTGGTAATGAACTGTCTTCCAACTTATTTAGAAGATGGTTCTTAACCAATATCAGTCTTAGTATATCCTTTATATCTTTCAGCGAATTTGAAGAAGCTATTTATAGGCGAGACCTTGGCTCTTTGAATTTGTGGTCCCTACTGTCTAATTATGGTAGTTCCTGAAATGGCGGAATGGAAAATTCCTTTCTGTTTCACAATCAATCCATCAGAAATGCACAACTAAAAGCTGTACACTTGTCAGAATCGTCCGTAAATGCGTTGCTCTTCACATCTTCGATTTGTCGCCGCATGCGGTGTTGTTTTTGATTACCGATGCGGTTAAAATATGTTGATCGCTAAAGCTCTTGATCGATTTTCGCATGCACCGTCATTGCGTTGATCATCTCTTCATTCTTGATTGATGGGCACATGGACGTAGATGCGTTGTACATTTTGTCTTCGAGCCATTAACGCATGCGGTGACTTGCAAAATAGAGACTAAAACATTCTATTCGCCATCGCAATGGTGTTAGTGGGTGTGTTTACGAAATTTCATAATTTTCGTATTTCTGAGCCAATTTGTATACTATCAACGCAACTTTCCTCTCTTTTTGCCGCAATATCTAAATAAAATAGCATAAATAACTTGTATTTCTACAAGTTATCATACCTCCAAATTTAGATATATGCTTGTCCTCAAGCATATCTTCGACTAAGGCAATCCGCTTAATTTCTGTCCTAATTTTGTGTTGATTGGTTGCTCCGAATGCTCCACCTATACAACATTACTTAACAACGCAATTTCCTTCTATCCTTTAATAATTCATCAACATGCTCTACTTTATTCTTTTATACAATAAATCTCTACTAAAAAATTCTCTTCTTGTTTTGAGAAGAATGTTTACCTCTTCTTGCAAAAACAACTAGGTGCGTCTTTATGCGGTGGTCTGGTTTGCGTCATTTTATTAGATATTGTTGATCATGGTTACACCCTTCGTTTTGGCTTGCTCCCACGGGTGTCATGCGAGCATCCAACTACGGTTGTGTACCAATCTCAACTTCAACTCTTGATTTTCAGCTAAGTTTTACTTTTGATGGTCAGAAGAGTTGTCTCTTGTATTCTTATTTTCTCTCTCTTTTTTTTCTCTTTTCATATTGCGTCGATCTTGGAAACTCACCTTCGTTTTGGCTTGCTCCCACGGGTGTCATGCGAACATCCAACTACAAGCAGGTTCCTTTCACGACTTAACTCTTATCAATTGGGATTTTTCCTTACGCTGACATTGGAGTTTGTATGAATTTTTTTTTCTTTTTTTTTTTTTGATAATAAACATATTTTCCTAATGATGACGCATCCGCTTGATCGCATCTGCTCAGACCTTCCCCACCCCCAAATTTTGAGATGCACAAGGTCCTCATTTCGTTGTTTTGGACAGAATAGACAAAAAAATTAGTCAATTTTGAAAAGAAGGTTTGAGTAGAGTCTTGAAGTATAAAAGGTAAAGCAGTGCTATTGTTATGAATTATCTAAGTGTTAGTCAGAAAGTGTAAAGTATAAGAAATGTTGCTAAGCGTGTGCATATTGCTCATCATGGCAGCGCAATTAATAACGCAAAATATAAGATAAAGAACATCGCAATAATTGACAAAGGATGATAAGTAAAGAGGCTAACACATAATGAAAGAATAGTTACTCGGTTGTATTAAAATTAACCAAGTATACAAAGAATTATAATTATCGCAACACAACATTTAAGCATGTATAAAAAATCAAGGTATAGCTTCTATAAAAAATAATGAAATGAATAAAATAAAAGAATGACCGCAACGAAAAATTGCAGATTTATTGAGAAGGTGACACACCCCTAAATTTAGAGTTGCGGTGGGGGCTCTGGTGGAGGATTCTGCTGAGGAACTCGAGGAGCTTCTTCAAAGTGCAGAGATTGCTGTAAATGCGGAGGCATGACAGGCAGAATTTGATGAATGTGATGTGCATGCATGATGATGTGCTACAAGCTCATGTTGCCATAAACTTGTAATGCAAAATGTAATCTTATGCTGTGTTGTTGCTCATGCACACTTTATGCGATACTACTTCTAGATGTATGCGTTATTAATGGAATGCTTGTAGTTTGCTATGTGTTGTCACAAGTTTTCTTGCATTGAAACCAAGTATAATTCCACCGCAAGTTTCTCGGAGTGATCCGAGGTCAAACACAGGAATTGCTTAGTTAATGCGTTACGTTCGTGATATATGCGACCGGGGGTTTTTCAATTAATAAAAGTTGTATTTATACAAATATTTAAAATTGCGGTAAAGTAAAATTATGCGATAAAAGTAAACCTAAGCTATTATGATACAAGATACAGGATACTGATACATGATACTGAGTTTGAGACTGACTGTGAAGATTATACAAAGGGTCGTGTTATGCAGTGGCAAGTCTTTATGTATGAAACAGAAATAGAAAAGATAACTAGTATAAACATCGCAAGTTATTAATTGCGTTAAAGACATAACTACGGTTCCGCTTTCCCTCGGCGTACACCTCTCGGTGATCGGCCGTGTTCCCACATCTTTGTGGTGAAACAGGGATGAACGTAATGAACACAAGGTTGCTTCCATCTCTGGAAGTACTTCTCGCTTTAGTTAACACATTCTTCCAACCTTCTCTTGACAGGAGGAATGACATCTTCACTTCTGCTCTCACAGGTGAAGATGCCGTCTAGCATACTTTAGCTTAACATATTCATTTCTTTAGCACAGATTAATTTACTTGTTAGATTCATGCTAATTACCAAGGGATTAAGAAAACATCATGGAGAAAGTGATTAATGGAGGAACGGAAATAGACAGAAAGATGGAGATGAAAATGATCATGACATTCAA
The DNA here is from genome assembly GCF_027475165.1 of Benincasa hispida. Taxonomy (NCBI): domain Eukaryota; kingdom Viridiplantae; phylum Streptophyta; class Magnoliopsida; order Cucurbitales; family Cucurbitaceae; genus Benincasa; species Benincasa hispida. The sequence goes on along the minus strand of NC_143486.1, from coordinate 36,657,279 downwards.
TACTAATATTTAACGTCTAATACATGGTGCGAATGATAGACTAAGAAGATGAATACAATTGATGATAAAGAGAAAGAAACAAATACAGAAAAGTGCCAACGTCTTGACACAGATCTGAACAGTGGATGTGCTTGCTGGCGAATGGAGTGAATGTAGAGAAGAGCTTCCCTCTCAGGCTTACTCATCTGGTAGAAGTGAACTTGGTACAGAGCTTCAACGGCGGGGATTGAAAGGATTTGCCCTAAGACTCACCTCTCGGCCTTGTCTCTTAAATCTTCTCGGATCTTCTCCGATCAAGCTCTTCAGACCAGTCTCTTTCTTAATATACAAATATCAAAATATGCCCGTATCAAGTATATTTTCTCATAGAATTTTAGAGGCTATTTATAGGCTCAGCTTCGACTCTCTGCAGTGTAGACCCCAATTTATTGTTATGGTAATTTCAGAAATGGTGGAGTGAATATTCCTTCTATTACGCGATCAATCCTGTCAGAAATGCACAATGATCAGCTATACACGTGTCTGGATCCTCTGCAATTGCGTTGCTCTTTTGCATCTTCAATCGTTTGTCCGCATGCAATGTTATTTTTTATTACCACATGTGGTTGAATTTGCGTTAATCGTTTAGCTCTTGATCGATTGTCGCATGCGCCGTCATTGCATTGATCGTCTATTCATTCCTGAATGATGGTCGCAATTCGACGTAGATGCGTTGTTCAGATTATCTTGAGCCATGAACGCATGCGGTGACTTGATTTCCTGCAAAACATAATGGAAACATCCTTTTCTACCATCACAATGGTGTCATTGGGTGTATTGACGACAATTTATAATTCTTGCATTTCTTAGCTAATTTCCATACAATTGACGCAACTTTCCTTTCTTTTGGCTGCAATATCTAAATAAAGCAGTATAAATAATTTGTATTTCTACAAGTTATCAAGGCACCATGGGACCATGTAAATAGGCTGTTAAAAAGTTAAAGTACTCATGGTTCAGGTGGATCGTAAAGATATTGCGTTGAATGTTGATCAGCACCTGTCGTGTCATCACCATACTGCGAAACCTCTGTGTGGCTCTTTTATAACTCCATTATTCGTTGGCAGAAGAATTCTTGTTGATGAGAGAGAAGAGAATGCATTTCTGCTAAGTCAGCAGCTAGGGTTGCGGTGGTGGGCTGCACCTGCGATGTTTCGCCATCAACGTTTTGGGGTTGAGTAGAAGTGCCTTCACCCAAATCGTGTCGGTCGTCAACATGCGGTGATGGAGGAGAAAATGCAGTGGAGATGGAAGGGAGGACGATGCTGCTGGAAATGCGTTGGGTGAATCGAGAGCAAGGAGGAGATTTGTAAAGTGCTCAGGGAGTAGGGAAAGGGGTTCAGCTGGTGGGCTTAGAGGGCGAATAGCTAAAGGTAAGGGGTCCAAGGGTACTTGATCTTACGGTGATTGCTCTTGGACTTTTTCCTTGCCTTTGTCAACTTTGCGCTGCTTCTTGGGTTTTGGCTTCTGCGGCGCATTCAAATCGATAATGGGCCTTTTAAGTGGAAGCTCGGGGCAATGAGGGGAGTCTTTGAGAAGCATTCTCAAGATCTTGGTGTTGATAAGACCAAGAACTTCCGACATTGGCTCCTCTTCAATACTTACACCCACTGAGAGGCATAAGCTCAAAATTTTCCAAGGAAAGAAATACTGGCCTCTCATACGCCCCACAAAACCTCGAATTTGCTTTGCGATTAGTTGGCCCACGTCGATCGGAATACCTCGCGCTATGTAGTATGCAGTCAGTCCTCGACCCCAGTATCATGTGTCTTGTACCTTGTATCATGTATCATAGTAGTTTAGGAATTTATTTTATCAACGCATCTTTACTTTACAACGCATTTTACTTTATCAACACATTTTTACTTCAACGCAATTTATATTTCTGTACAAACCAACATTCTTTATTCATTATTAAAACCGGTCGCATGTATCACATAAGTATCGTATTAACGACAACAATCCTCGTGTTCGACCTCAGATCACTCTGAGAAACTTGCGTTGGAATTATACTTGGTTTCAGTGCAAAGAAACTTGTGACACACACTACTTCATCGCATACTACGAGCATATCACTATCAACGCATATACTTAGAACGTAGTATCATATAAAATTATCTTTATCGCAAAGCACTTGAGCGCATTTAGAGCATCATTCATTCATTCATCAGCGCAATAGATAAAGATAGCATTCCATTTTCACCGTTACAAGTTTATGGCCACCTGAGCTTGTATTACATTCATCCATCAGTAGTGTGTATAAGCGATACAAAGCATAACACAGCACAACACTCCATTCGTATCCTTACAAGTTTATGGTGCCGTTACCGGGGACATGAGCTTGTAGCACATTATCTATCATCACAGTGCATGCATAATACGGAATTAATTTTTATGCTTACAGTCCCCCTAAAGGATGGTGTTTGGGCAGGTCAATATTAAGGTGGATGGAGAGAATGTTCATAGTAAGTGGGAGCGGGAAGTGCGACAACATATCCCACGGTCTCCCTCTTTAGATTGAATAAAGTTTCTACGCATCGCCTCGAGGCACCCTAGGAGTGTCCCCTTATAGGATGACAGTTTTGCGCGTTTCTTTATTTGATCTCCTATAAGAGGTTAAGGTTACTTAGTCTCTTGTCCTAATCTGCTTCTTCCCTACGGTGGGCTCATTAGAGCGGGACTCTGACGCCAAAAGCGAGGGGTCACACTTACGCAGAATTGTTAAGGGTTAACAGTTCTCGACCAAATAAATGATGGCTATTAGGTTCTGTTTCAAGAGTTGGTTCTGCCTGATGGTTGAGAATGTCTCATCCCAGTGAAGAGGCGTCTGATCACCCCACCGGTAACGTTTGTCTTGCCTCGCTGGGGCATCTTTGCAAAATAGAAGTCTTATATATTTAGGGTACTTGGAAACTGTTTTGCTAAAATTAATTGGTTAAAATATGGTTTAGCAAAATCTTATAAAAGTTTATTTGTTTTTCAGCAACAAGTTTTTTTAAAATGGCTATAGCCACAATAGCTCTGCTTAGCGCTGAGAAACTTACTGGCGACAACTTTTCGACATGAAAATATATGATCACGACGATTCTAATTATCGAGGATCTCATGTTTGCCCTTACGAAGATCTGTCCTTCTATTCCAGCTTCCAACATCGCTCGAAATGTTCGGGAGGCGTATGAGCGATGGACATGGGAAAATGAGAAGGCCCGAGCCTATATCTTGGCCAGTCTTAATGACGTGTTGGCCAAGAAGCATGAGTCCATGGTCTCAGCGTGTGAGATCATGGAGTTCCTACGGGGGATGCTTGGACATCCGTCTGAACAGCTCAAGCACGAGGCTCTTAAATACATCTTCAACTCCAAAATGGAGAAAGGCACCTCTATTCGTGAACATGTGCTTAATATGATGGTCCACTTAAATGTGGCGGAGATGAATGGGTCTACTATCGATGAGGTCAGTCAGGTTAACATAATCCTGCATTCTTTGCCGGAGAGCTTCCTGCACTTTGTTAGTAATGTAATTCTTAACAAAGTGAAATACACCCTTACAACTTTTCTCAACGAGTTGCAGACATACCAATCTTTACTAAAAAGTAAGGAGAGAAAAAGGGCTGAGGCAAATATTGCTTCATCTTCAAGGACGTTCCATCGAGGTTCAACTTCCGGAATGAAGTCTGCACCTTCTACTTCTAACTCTACAAAAGGGAAGAAGAAGAAGGGTGGTAAGGGGAAAGGAAAAGCGCTTGCTAACCCGCCACCTGTCACCCCAAGAAGGTGTCCGCCACCGGTCGAAAAGGAAAAATGTTTTCACTGAAACCAGGATCGACACTAGAAGAGGAATTTTCCTCGCTGGCTAAAGGAAAGGAAGGCTGCCAAGGCTAAGGTCAAGGCAGACAAAGGTAAATATGATTTATTTGTACTAGAAACATGTTTAGTGGAGAATGATGATTCTTCCTGGATAATTAATTCGGGTGTCACTAATCACGTTTGTTCTTCTTTTCAGGGGATTAGATCCTAGCGACAACTGGAGGCTGGTGAGATGACGATGCGAGTAGGCACCGGGCACATCGTCTCAGCTGTGACAGTGGGAGGCATCCAGTTATCTTTACAGAATAGGTTTCTTGTTTTAAAAGATGTATATTTTGTTCCTGAACTTAAGAGGAACCTTATTTATGTAAAGTGCTTGTTACAATGTAAATATATGCTTTCTTTTACTGTGGTTAAAGCGTTTATTCATAAATATGGTGTTGAAATTTGTACAGCTTATCTGGAAAGTAACTTGTATGTGCTAAGACCGTTAGCCTTAAAATCCCTCCATAACATAGAGTTGTTTAAATCTGTCGTAACTCAATCAAACGTCAATGAATTTCTCCAAAAGAAAATGCCCAACTTTGGCACCTTCGATTAGGGCACATCAATCTCAATAGGATTGAGAGATTGGTGAAGAATGGACTTCTAAGTGAGTTAGAAGAAAATTCTTCACTGGTGTGCGAATCTTGCCTTGAGGGTAAGATGACTAAAATACCTTTTACTGGAAAAGGTTATCGAGCCAAAGAGTCTCTTGCGTTAGTACATTTTAACCTTTGTGGTCCTATGAATGTGCGAGCCTGAGGTGGCTATGAGTATTTTATCAGTTTTACTGATGATTACTCTAGGTATGGGTATATTTATCTGATGCAACAGAAGTCTGAATCTTTTGACAAGTTCAAAGAGTTCAAGGCTGAAGTTGAAAATTCTTTGGATAGACGGATTAAAACACTTCGATCGGATCGAGGTGGAAAGTTTTTAGACTCGGCGTTCCAGGACTATTTTATAGAACATGTTATCGTTTCCTAACTCTTAGTGTCGGGTACACCTCAGCAGAATGGTGTAGCAGAGAGGAAAAATAGAACCTTGTTGGACATGGTTCGTTCGATGATGAGTTTCGCTTCTTTACCAGACTCGTTTTGGGGTTTCGCAGTGGAGACTGCGATATACATACTCAACTGTGTTCCTTCTAAGAGTGTTGCGAGAACACCTCTAGAGTTGTGAAATGGGCGTAAAGCTAGTTTACATCACTTTCGCATTTGGGGTTGCTTGGCACATGTGCTTGAGGAAAATCCCAAGAAGTTGGAACCACGATCGAGGTTATGCCTCTTTGTAGGCTACCCCAAAGATATATGAGGGGGTTATTTTTATGATTCATCGGAAAATAGGGTGTTTGTTTCCACGAATGCTACTTTCCTGGAGGAGGATCATATAAGGGAGCATAGTCCGGGATGAATGGGTCAAAGCCATGGATCTCGAGATGGAGTCGATGTACTTCAACTCAGTATGGGATCTTGTAGATCAGCCTGATTGGGTAAGACCTATAGGTTGTAAATGGATCTACAAGTGCAAACGAGGTGCTGATGGGAAGGTGCAAACCGTCAAGGCTCGACTTGGTGCAAAGGGTTATACCCAGGTAGAGAGAGTCGACTATGAGGAGACTTTCTTGCCTGTTGCCATGTTAAAGTCAATCCACATCCTCCTGTCCATTGCAGCTTCTTATAATTATGAGATATGGCAAATGGACGTCAAGACGGTCTTTCAGAATGGCAATCTTGAGGAGACCATTTACATGGTGCAACCCGAGGGATTTATTGTCCAAGGTTAAGAACAAAAAGTTTGGAAACTGAATCGGTCCATTTATGGGCTGAAACAGGTGTCTAGATCTTAGAACATATGGTTTGATACTGCGATCAAATTGTATGGCTTTGACCAGAACGTTGATGAACCTTGTGTGCATAAGAAGATCATCAACGCTTTAGTAATTTTCTTAGTGTCGTATGTAGACGATATACTACTCATTGGAAATGATGTAGGTCTACTGGCTGTAGTTAAGAACTGCCTAATGACCCAATTCAAATGAAATATTTGGGAGAGGCTCAGTTTGTTCTGGGTATACAGATCTTTCGGGATCGTAAGAACAAAGTGCTAGCACTATCTCAGGCATTGTACATTGACAAAATGTTGCTCAAGTACTCGATGCAAGACTTCAAAAGGGTCTTACTGCTATTCAGGCATGGAGTTACTTTGTCTAAGGACATGTGTCCTAAGACACCTCAAGAGGTTGAGGAAATGAGATGGGTCCCATATGCATCTACCGTTGGCAGTTTGATGTATGCGATGTTTTGTACTAGACCAGACATCTACTACGCTGTAGGCATAGTCAGTAGGTATCAGTTTAATCCAGGCCAGGGTCACTGGACCGCAGTGAAGAATATCTTCAAGTATCTTCGGAGAACGAGGGACTACATGCTCGTGTATGGATCTAGGGATTTTATCCTTACTGAATACATGGATTTTGACTTTCAGACTGATAGGGACACTCGCAAGTCCACGTTAGGGTCAATCTTTACTCTTAATGGAGGAGCTGTAGTATGGCGAAGCACTAAGCAGGGGTGCATCGCCGACTCCAATATGGAGGCGGAGTACGTAATGGCTTGCGAAGCTGCTAAGAAGGCCGTCTGGCTCAGGAAGTTCTTAACAGAACTAGAAGTTGTTCCAGATATATCTAGGCCAATCACCCTCTATTATGACAATAGTGGGGCTGTGGTGAACTCCAAGGAGCCTAGGAGTCACAGGCGTGAAAAACACATAGAGCGGAAGTATCACCTGATCCGCGAGATAGTGCATCGAGGAGACGTGATCGTCACGAAGATCGCTTTGGAGCACTCATTTACGAAGGCTCTCACGGCTACAGTGTTTGAGGGTTACCTTCAGAGCATAGGTCTACGGGACCGCCGGCGGCTGAACTAAGGCAAGTGGAAGATTTTCTTGTACTGGGCTTTTATGCCCTAGTTTATTGTTTTGTACTTGTTTTTATACACCCTACTTCGCTTTAGGAAAAGTGGGAGATTGTTGGGGTCGATGCCCTAAAGTCTCGTGTCCTATAGTTTGTAAACAGTTTGTACGAACGCTTGTGATGTATTATATATGATATTTACTTTACTTCTTGATTTTGCTCAGTTGGATGTTTTATTTGCTTTACCACAAACCAATAAACTAAAATCCCTGGTTGTCTTTATGTAACTTAAGCATGTATGTGGTGACATACAAGTGTATCATGTCTTAAGTGATAACCAAAATTGTCTATAGTATATGGATAAAGGAGGGAAACCTTATCCTGGTAACGCTACAGATGCGGCCCACTTTGTGGAATAGTTACAAGTGTTGTGACTTGTCACAAATGGTCTGATCCTGATCATTCGTGTAGGGGACATGCAAGCAGGGCGTCCTATACAAAGAGTTTGTATGAGACCTGACCATGAAATGTTAACGTCTCGTTATATAACACCATTCATGACAGAGACTTCACTTCACTAGGATGACCATAGGTAACATGACCTTAATCCTAAGTGAGTTGGGAACTTTTGCCATTGAGGGCGATCTTTTGATTTGCATGGGTGTGAGTGGTCAGGCCGCCGACTCAAACCTACCACTTTGGGGATTCGTCTGATTTGGGAGCTGGGAACTCAACTACACAAGATGAAATTTACTCCTTCTCTGAAGCAGGGGCAAGTACATAGATAGCTCCTTTAAGGGTTGATTCCAGGGCTTGAACGATATGGCACCACACACCTTCTCATGGCCCAAGAGGTGTTTACACATAATTTGACTATGTTGTATTGTTCATTAGAGAGATCAGTGGTACTTAAGAAGTGAGATGTAACTACAGGGGAAAAACTGTAAATTGGCCCAATTGTACTTACAAGCATTTTTGAAGGGTTATCATCTCATGATTGGTTATATCCGATATACACAGAAATATATCTGTGGTAAGAAGAGTTCAGCTATTGGTCTTTAGTGGAATGCCTGGTAGTTAACGAATGGTGGATCTTGTGGCTAAAGTGTTTAGTCAGCTATTCATGTACCATTGGAGCTTCGAGCCATAGGTCCATAAGGTCCTCTTGGTAGCTTGGATACAAGTTGAGAATCAGTTTTTGGGTCAGTTTAAAATGTTCAAATTGACAAGAGGGAGTTCGATTATATATGATATAATTAAACTGGTTAATTATATATTATATGATTGACTAAATGTATGAGATACATTATTTTAGAAGAAATTGGATATAAATATGATTTATATCAAGTAGAGGAGAAAACACTATAGTTGATATATGATATCAAACTATAGGTTAAGAATATAATATGATTATATTCATTATTTTATTAATTGGGCGGTTATGAGATAATTGGCCGAAGTTTTCTCTGAATTCGTGCGATAGTGGGAAGTTCAATTCAGTTCTAGTAACTGAAAAATAAAATGAAAATAGTTTTCATTTTGCAGAAGACACGCTAAATTGCTCACGGTGTGAAAGTCTTGTATCACTTAGTGTTGAGAGCCTATACGATAGTGCCCGCCTACTAAACGATCGCACACCCGCGCTTCCTAAACGATCGTCGATGATTATCTAAACGATCGCTTAGCACCTGAGCATATCTAAATAATCGGTTACCTTTTCGTAGATGATCGTTTAGCAATTACTACACGATCGTGTACCCCACTCTAAACGATCAAGCACCCGACTATACGATAGTCTTCCCTTTCTCCCATTTGCTTGTTTATAGTACACGATAGCCTTTCCTCCTCCCCTCTACCAATTCCATTAAAGTCCACTCTTTGGATTCTCACTCCAAGAATACTGAGGGCTTTGAGTGGTGGTGTCATCCCCGTTGCCTGTTATTCATGCGCTGCTGTTCGTGTAGACGACCGTGGTGTTGCTGGGCGATTTCTTGTTGGAAGAGAAAGAGCGAGAGGAGTTCGTTCACGGTGAGACCGAGTTTTCTGAAGAAAGACTTCAACTGGTAAGTCTTTCAGTCTCTTGTATTTTATCTTTTAAAGCATGCTAGTAATTAGTGTTTTCAATGCATATCTGAATGTTAAAATGTATATTGTTATATTCAATCACAATGAATAGGAAAGATCCACTTCCGCTCATAGGTACTTTTGTATAAGAGTTCCTTCAGTTATATACAGAGACGAATCATCTCGTGGTCTGGTCTTATACAAACTCTTTGTATAGGACACCCTCGCTCGCATGTCTCCACATGAATGGCAGGATCTACCATCTGTAGTAGTTCACAACACTTGCAAACCTCTACAAAGCAGGCCATATCTGTAGTGTCACTAGGATCAGGTATCCCACCTTAATCCTTATACTATAGACCTATTTAGTTTATCACTTAAGGCATGATCCACTTGCATATCTCATATACATGCTTAAGTTTACATACGATAACCATGGAGTTTTGTTTATTGGATATGAGTAAATACCAGATAAAATAACTCTTATTTTATTCATAACAATGTGTATATATTACTAACTACGATACTCCGAAAAAATTAGGACATCAATCCCAACACATTACACATACTCATTTCACATTCAAAGGCGCTAACTCTAAGAAATAATTAAGATCACAATATATATGGCGCCGCCTTGATAAGATCTTCAAGGATGGAGAAAATATTCTCTATGTTAGAATATATATGTAATTATATTATTAATGATTTTTTGTATATTTGGAAAATTAATTCCATAATTGTAGCCTAGATTTACTCTTGATAGGTTACATATATATATTCATTTGGAAAGGCAAGGGATTGCTTTCTTTCATGGTATCAAACAAACCAAAGACATAGGACAAGTTTCTTCCTTCTTCTGACTTTTGCTGCACCCTTCTTCTCTCTCTCTTCTTGTCTTTTCAGCTTCTGCTTTACAATAGGGTCTCGTGACTGCCAACAAAGGGACTTTCCACCCAACACTTTCTATTTCTAACATTTAGAACCATTACGCTTGAAATGGAGAACGTCCAGTATGCGATATGGGTAGAACTTCTCAAGATCCATGTTCGCTCCCACAAGATTATTCGTCACATTATTCCTTAGTAAAACGACAAAGAGAAGGTGCCACATCCCATTCTTGCTCCAGAGGCATACGAGCGCTGGAAATGGGCAAACGAGAAGGCCTGAGCGTATATCTTGGCAAACCTTTCAAAAGTCTTAGCCAAGAAGCATAAGCCCATGATCACTACTCGTGAGATCATGTAGTCCCTGCAGGGGATGTTCAGACCACCATCCGCACAACTTAGTCACGATGCTCTTAAACACATCTTCAATGCTCGTATGCAAGAAGGGGAATTTGTTAGAGAACATATTCTCAACATGATGGCTTACTTCAATGTGGCAGAGATGAATGAGTATGTCATTGATGAAGCCAGTCAGGTTAGATTCATTTTGGAATCTTTACCTGAAAGTTTCCTTCAGTTCTGTAGCAATACTGTTATGAATAGGATTGACTACAACCTGACCACCTTGCTCAATAAGCTTTAGACTTTTCAATCCTTGATGAAAAGCAAGGAACAAAAGGGAGAGGCAAATGTTGCCTCATCCTCAAAGAAGTTCTATAGAGGGTTGTGCTCTGGAACTAAGTCTATGCCTTCTTCTTTAGGCACCAAAAAGTGGAAGAAGAAGAAAGGTGGAAAGAAAAAGTTAATCCACCAGTTGCTGCTCAGAAGGGCAAGAAGGCCAAGGCTGCAAAGGGAATTTGTTTCCATTGCAACCATGAGGGACATTGGAAGAGGAATTGTCCTAAATACTTGATAGAAAAGAAGAAGGCCAAGCAAGGTAAATATAGTTACTTGTATTAGAGCCTGTTAAGTGGTGAATGATGATTCTGCCTGGATAATTGATTCGGACGTCACTAACCATGTTTGTTCCTTATTTTAGGGAATTAGTTCCTGGCGACAATTGGAAGCTGAGGAGAGATTGGTGAAGAATGGACTTAAAATTTCTCCTAAAGAAAATGTCCAACTTTGGCACCTAAGATTAATGCACATCAACCTCAATAAGATTGAGAGATTGGTAAAGAATGGACTTCTAAGTGAGTTAAAAGAAAACTCTTTACCTATGTGTGAGTCATGCCTTGAAGGCAAAATGACTAAAAGATCTTTTACTGGAAAAGGTTATAGAGCCAAAGAACCCTTAGAGCTTATATATTCAGACCGCTGTGGTCTGATGAATGTAAAAGCAAGAGGAGGATTTTAATATTTCATCATCTTTACTGATGATTATTTAAGATATGGGTATGTTTATTTGATGCAACATAAGTTTGAATCCTTTGAAAAGTTCAAAAAGTTTAAGGCCGGAGTTGAAAATGCATTGAATAGAACAATTAAGACATTTCGATCTGATCTAGGTGGAGAGTTTTTGGATCTTACATTCAATAACTATTTGATAGAGCATGAAATTGTATCCCAACTCTCAGCACTTGGTATAACTCAGCAAAATGGCGTAGTAGAAAGGAGAAATCGAACCCTGTTGGACATGGTTCATTCTATGATGAGTTACGCTTTCTTAGCTGTTTCGTTTTGGAGTTTTGCAGTACAGACTGCAACGTATATTTTGAACTGTGTTCTATCCAAGAGTGTTACGAGAACACCTTTGGAGTTATGAAATGGTCGTAAAGCTAGTTTATGTCATTTCATAATCTGGGGTTGCCGAGCACATGTGCTTGAGGCAAATCCTAAGAAACTGGAACCTCGTTCAAAATTGTGCCTATTTGTAGACTACCACAGAGGAGCGAAAAGTGGTTACTTCTTCGACCCCAAGGAAAATAAAGTGTTTGTGTCAACAAATGTTACTTTTCTAAAAGAAGACCACATAAGGAAGCACAAAGCCCGCAATAAAATTGTGTTGAATGAAATTTCCAAAGAAACTACTGAAACTTCAACAAGAGTTGTTGAAGAACCCAACATCTCAACAAGAGTTGTTGAAGTTGGATCGTCTAGTAAGTCAAATCCACCTTAAGTATTGAGGGAACCTCGATGTAGTGGGAGGGTTATGAACCCGTCTGTCCGTTATATGGGTTTAATAGAAATCCTAGCTATGGTAGCTGATAACGATGTTAAGGATCCATTATCTTACAATAAGGCAATGAAGGATGTTGACAAAGATGAGTGGATCAAAGCTATGGATCTTGAAATGGAGTCTATGTACTTCAATTCAGTTTGGGATCTTGTAGATCAACTTGATGGGATAAAACCTATAGGTTGCAAATGAATCTAAAAGAGAAAACAGGGTGCTGATGGGAAGGTGCAACCTTCAAGACTAGACTTGTGGTAAAAGGTTACATCTAGGTTGAGGGAGTTGACTATAAAGAGATTCTCACCTGTTGTCATGTTAAAATCTATCCTAATTCTCATGTCCATTGCCTCATATTATGATTATGAGATCTAGAAAATGGATGTCAAGACCACCTTTCTGAATGGTAATCTTGAGGAGACCATTTATATGCAGCAACCTGAGGGATTCATAATCCAATGTCAAGAACAAAAGGTTTGCAAGCTTAATTGGTCCATCTATGGATGTAAGCAAGCTTCTCGATCTTGGAATATGAGATTTGATACTGCAATCAAATCTTATGGCTTTGATTAGAATGTTGATGAGCCTTGTGTATAAAAGAGGATCATCAACAGTTTAGTAGCTTTTCTAGTGTTGTATGTAGACGATATCCTATTCATTGGGAATGATGTAGGTCTACTGATTGAAGTTAAGAACTGACTAGCGACCCAATTCTAAATGAAAAATTTAGGAGAGGCTCAGTTTGTTCTGGAACCAAATCTTTAAATATCGAAAGAACAAATCACTAGCTCTGTCTCAGGCATCATACATTGACAAGATGCTTGTCAAATTCTCGATGTAGAACTCCAAGAGAGGTTTGCTCCCTTTTGGACATGGAGTTATTTTGTTTAAGAAACAGCGTCCTAAGACACCTCAAGAGGTTGAGGAAATGAGACGGATCCCTTATGCATTGGCTATTGACAGCCTAATGTATGCGATGTTATGTACTAGACCTGACATCTGCTATGTCATGGGGATAGTCAGTAGATATCAGTCTAATCCAGGATTTGATCACTGGACCACTGTTAAGAACATCCTCAAGTATCTATAGAGAACGAGGGACTATATGCTTGTGTATGGTTCAAGGATTTGATCCTTATAGGATACACGAACTTTGATTTCCAGACCGATAAGGATTCTAGAAAATCCATATCAGGATTAACATTCACTCTTAACAAAGAAGCAGTAGTCTAGAGAAGCACCAAGCAAAGGTGCATTGCTAACTCCATCATGGAGGCTGAGCATGTAGCAGCTTGTGAAGCTGCTAAGGAAGCTTTGTGGTTCAAAAAATTCCTGACTGATCTGGAAGTGTTTCCAGACATGTCAAAGTCCATCACCCTTTATTTTGATAATAGTGGTGCTGTGGCTAATTCCCAAGAGCCTCGGAGTCACAAACATAGGAAGCACATAGAGCGAAAGTATCATCTCATCCGAGAGATTGTGCATCGAGGGGATGTGATCGTCATGCAGATAGCTTCAGAGCACAATGTTGCTGATCCATTTACAAAAGCCCTCACGACTAAGGTATTTAAGGGTCTCTTGCAGAGTATAGGTCTACGGGATAGATCACATTTAGTCTAGGACAAGTGGGAGATTTTGTACTAGGCATATGTTATGCCTTAATTTATTGTTTTGTGTACTTGTATATTAGTTTGACTTTTACATTGTACACCCCACTAACTTTAGGACACGTGGGAGATTGTTGGGGTTGGTACCCTAAATCTCGTAGGATCCTGTAGTTTGTAATTGTATTGTACAAACTTTTTATTTATTTAATAAATATGAGATGTTTTATTTGACATTTAGTAGCATTAAACCCACAAACCAATAAACTAACATCTAAGGTTATCTTCTGTAGCTTAAACATGTATGTAGAGACATGTAGGTGGATCATGTTTAAGTGATAACCTAAATGGTCTGTAGTAGATGGATAAGGCTGGATACCTTATTCTGGTGATACTACGAGTATGACACACTTTGAAGATGTTACAATTGTTGTAAAGTGCTACAAATGATCTGATTCTGATCATTCATGTGGAGACATGTGAGTAGGGATATTCTATACAAAGGAGTTTGTATAAGACCGGACCACGAAATAACTAGTTTCATTATATAACGCCATTCATAATAGAGATTTACATTTTATCAGGATGACCATGGGTGACATGACTTAAATCCTGAGTGAGTTGTGAACTCTTGCCTATGAAGGTAGTCCGTTGATTTGTATAGATGAGAGTGGCCAGATCGTCGACTCAACAAGCCTACCATTTTGGAGATTTTTCTGATTGGGGAGTTGAGAACACAACTATACAAGATGAAATTCACTTCTTCTCCGATGTAGGGATAAGTAGATAAATTTCTCTCTTAAGGGTTGATTCTGGGGCTTGAAAAATGTGGCGTCCCTCTCCTGGTCCAAGAGGGGTTTAGTCATAGTTAGACTATGATTTATTGTTCATTAAAGGGATCATTGATACTTAAGGAGTTAGATGTAACTATAGGGGCAAAACGGTAATTTTGACCTAGCTGTACTTACGAGTAATTTATGAAGGTCATCGCATTGTTGATTGGTTATATCCATTGGACACATACATATACCTGTAGTACTAAGAGTGTAACTGTCGATCTTTAGTGGAGTGTCCGACAGTTAATGGATGTTGAGTAAATTAATTAAAGAGTTTAATTAGTTATTCAAGTACTGTTGGAGCTTCAAGTTATAGGTCTATGAGGTCCCCTCTATAGCTCAACGGGGATTTATGAGAATCAATTTTGGATTAATTTGATTTGTTCAAATTAATTGAGGTAATTAATTATATGTGATATAATTCATTTAATTTAATTATTTATGATAAAATTACTATAATGTATTTGATACATTATAATATAAAGTTTATTTGAGAGAAAATAAATATTTGAATATGATTCAAATATTAATTATGTGAATTGGATTCATATAATTAAATTTAATATAAATGAGATTTATATTAAATATCGTGGTTGAGAGAATTAAACTATAGGTTACATTGTATTGAATATAATATTACACTATAGGTTATAAGTTATATTTGATATAACATATAGTTTAATATATATTCAATGATAAAGTAGTTATCATATAAATATATATTAATTTTTTTTATTAAAATTATTTTTATTTATTATTTTTATTTGTTAAAAATAATTTTAGGGAGGGAGTTGTAACTCCCTCCCCTTTTCTCTCTCTACTAGTGGGAAGCTAGAGGGGTGGAATTTGGTTTTCTTGATATTCTTCCTCTTTAAGGTTTTTTTTTTAAAAAAAAAGGTTTTGTAAAATTTTGATCATTCCATATCTCTCAAATCTTTAATAATTTCCCTCACCAAAAAGCCAGAGCCCACAAACTCATGGATTCTCATCCCAAAGAATACCTAACCAATTGGTAGTGGCCATTTGGGATAAATTAGGGTTTGAGTACGTTATTCTTCATGGCATTTTGGAGAAGAGGATACATGAAGAAGATCGGATTTTCAAGGGTGAGTTCCTAATATCTTTTTCTCAATTTCATTAGCATGTTGCATTTTTAATTTAAATGCATGATCATTCTATTCCTCCTGTAAAATTATGGTTTCTGTAAAATTTGGGATTTGGGTCTGATCCCGTTTCTGCTCAACGATCTTCAATGGTTCCTTCAAGGGTTGGCTCAACAGCGCCGACTCTATGCCTCCCATTTCAGGAGTAAAATCGGGTAGATAGCTGGGAACATAGGGTGTAAGACGGAATTCATTCCTACCCGCTTTTAGGGTTAGTAGAGAGGTTGTTCTCTTATGTACTGATTTCAGGTCTTGAACAAGGGGTCCTACCCTGTCATTGGCCTGAGAGGGACTTGGTTTGGTGATTGGATCACAAATCAATTGTTCATTAAAAGATCAGTGGAACTTAAGGATCAAAATATAATCTTGGGGGTAAAACAGTATTTGACCCAGCCATTATTACAAACAACCTGTAAAGTGTCAACTTATCGATTACGATTAAATTAAGTGGACAGAAATATATCTACAATGAGGGGAATGCAACTACTGGCCTTTAGTGGAGTTACCTGGTAGTTAATGAATGTTGATTAATCTGGTTTAAAAAGTGTAGCCAATTAATGTCGGATCGTTGGAGCCCATGATTTGTAGGTCCATTAAGTCTCCCTACTAGCTCATAAATGGATTAAACCTTAGAATTGAGTGATGAATAAATTTGAAACATTCAAATTCAAACTAAAGGAATTAGTAATTATATACGATATAATTACACGTTTTATTATTGAGTTAAATGAAATTGGAGAATTGAATAATATTTTAATACGATTTAAATATTGATTTCATGAATAGAGATTCATGATTATAGAATCGGTGTTTAATTAATTAAATATTTGATATTAAATTAAATTAATTAATTAAATAGTTTAATTAATTATTTAGAATTAATTTTGTTAACATTAATTATTAGAATTAATTTTGGTTAAAATTAATTTTACAAAATTTTCCAAAATTGAAATTTGATTTCATATTAATTTATTGTTTAAAACTCAATTGAAATTGAAATAAAAAAAAATCAATGTTTAAGTATTAATTTTTAATTAAATAAAAATGGAAAATGATGAAAGTGGGTTTATCCCACATTTGACTTGCAAACTCAAAATTCCACGTAGTTTCTCAAGGAAGTGGTGCACTCTTGGATGGATTGGGAATGCATGCTTGAGTTGAACAAAATCCAACTCCAATTGCTGAGATGAGGCTCATGCAATTCTGATAATTTGCTGGTTTTGAAGAAAAAAAATTCTTCAGTAAATCCAGAAAATTCTGACCTCTTCTCTCTAATAATTCCATTAATTCAAACTCATTTTGGATCCTACAATCCAACCTAAAGTTTTAGAGAATAGTAGGGAAGATCAAGTGGTAGTCGACAAGAGATTGTTGAGAAGATTCAAGCTAAATTTCATGGATTGAATTCAAAGATAATTTCTGAAACCCTATTTTCATTTTATGAACATGTTTACTTAGATGCTAAAAGTGATGAATTAGAGTGCTTAATGATCCTAATTTCTTCTACTGATTGAATGTTAACTCCAATACATTGTGGCATGAACATTCAGCTCACTCCGGTGCTCCTGTCTTCAATTCTCTTTTACAAAATAATTTAATGCTTGTACGAACTCGTCAAAGTCATCTAGTTGTTCATCTTGTTCTGTTGGCAAACATGTTATATTGCCTTTTGGTACTTCTATTTCTTGCCCTTTTATGCCATTTGACATAATTCATTGTGATCTATGGACTTCTCCTATTTTGAGTGCTTCTGGTCACCGGTATTATATGATTTTGTTAGATGATTATTCTAATTTCTTGCAGACATTTCCGTTGTCTAAAAAGTCTCAAGTTTTTACTACTTTTAGCTTTTTGTGCTTACATTTGAACTCAGTTTGAAAAAGACATTAAAAGCATGCAATGCGATAATGGTAGGGAATTTGATAATAGACAGTTCTGGGTTTTTTGTATGGATCATGAAATCTCTTGTCCTCGTACTTCTTCTCAAAATGGGAAAGCTTAATGAAACTTTAGACCATTTACAATGTTATTGGACATTTTTGCTTCATGCGTCTGTACCACCTTTCATTTTGGCCACATGCATTACAAATGGCCACCTATCTTGGCTTATAAATCCCCTCCTCACATTGTTTTTCTCAAAGATCCTTCTTATGATCATCTTATGGTGTTTGAGTTTGATGTCATCCTCTTTTCCCATCTAATCCTATAAATAAATTGCAAGCCCGATCTACAACGTGTGTTTTTTTTTTTGGGTTACCCATCTAACCATCGTGGCTGCAAGTGTTATAATTTATCATTCAACAAAATCATTATGAGTCGCCATATATATTTTATTTGATGAAACAAAGTTTCCTTTTCAAGATTTATTCAAACCCACATCTCCATCATATGGGTTTCTAGGTAGTGGCCTTTCATCATACGTGGTCCACCATTTGACGTCTTCCTCCTATTCTGATATATCTCCTATGACCTCTCCCCATTTTTCAGTATCTGCACTGATGGTTCAACCTCGCTCTCCTATACCCCCCTCATCTTGGTGATTCCTTTCTGGAACCCAGTAATCCTATCTTAACGTCTTCTCCTAGTAGTGTCTCCACTATCCGGTCAGACCCTTTACCTGCCGCCACTACCTCCCGACCTGTCAGCTGGAGTCAACATGGGATTTTTAAGCCCAAGATTCCTTATAATCTTCACACTCATATGTCCAAATCCCCATTACCGTCTAACCCATTGTCTACTCTTCGTGATTCGAATTGAAAATTGGCTGTGGAGATGAATATGATGCTCTTATTAAAAATAAGACGTGGGTGTTGGTACCTCATCCTTCTGGTGCTAATATTATTCGTTCTACGTGGATTTTTGCTCATAAAGAACATTCTAATGGAACAGTCGAGAGGCACAAAGCCCGTCTTGCAGGTGATGGCAAAACTCCAACGGATTGGTGTGGATTGTGGTGAGACGTTTAGCTCTGTGGTCAAACCAGTGACCATTCGTATGGTATTCAGTTTAGCTCTCTCTAAACAATGTTAAATTCATCAATTTGATGTCAAAAATGTTTTTTTACATAGTGAACTCAAGGAAACTGTTTACATGCATCAACCTCTAGGATATCGGCATCTAGCTCGACCAATCATGTGTGCTTGTTGAAAAAGTCTTTTTATGGTTTCAAACAAGCATCTCGCGCATGGTACAAATAGTTTGCAGACTATGTTTCAGCTCATGGATTTTCTCACACTAAGAGTGACCATTCTCTGTTTACTTATAAGCAAGGAATTGACCTGGCCTATCTTTTGCTCTATGTGGATATATATTTTGGCAGCTTCATCGAATGCTTTACAACAATTTATTATATCTCTTCTTAGCTTTGATTTTGTTATTTAAGATTTGGGGTCTCTTAGTTATTTCTTAGGCATTGTTATATCCTGTCATGTTGGCTGGTTATTTTTATCTCAGTGGAAGTATGCTACATAAATTATTGATCGAGCTAACATGTCCTCAGGTAAGTCGTCTCTTACTCCAATCCACACTCAATCAAAGCTCAGTGCCACCTCTAGCAATCTGTGTGCGGATCCATCTCTGTATCGTAGCCTCGTCGGTGTGCTTCAGTATCTTACCTTTACATGCCCTGATATTACTTATGCTATTCGACAAGTGTGTCTGTTCATGCACGATCCACGTGAGGTGTACATGCATGCTCTCTACTGCATTGTGAGGTATATTCAAGACACTCTTGCTTATGGTCTATACTTGTATCCATCATCTGTATCCACTCTTGTTTCTTTTAAGGATGTTGATTGTGGTGGGTGTTCAGATAACCGCTGCTCCACTTTTGGCTATTGCATTTTTCTTGAGGATAACTTGGTATCTTGGTTAGAAAAAAGGCAAGCTACCCTGTCTCGATCTAATGCTGAGGAAGAATATCGTGGGGTTGGTTGTAATGTTGTTTCTAAATCATGTTGGTTACACATCCTTTTATTGGAACTACATTACCCCATTTCGAAGGCTATTTGGGTCTATTTTGATAATGTTAGCGCTATTTATCTGACTGGAAATCCAGTTCAACATCAATGTACTAAACATATCAAGTTGGATATCCATTTCGTTCGTGAGCGTGTTGCTCCTGGTTTGGTTCGCATATTGCATTCCTTCTTGCTACCAGATTGTCAATATTTTTATAAAGGGCCTTCCATTGATTTTGTTTCAAGATTTTCAGGACAGTCTCAACATCCATTTACCTCCTATTGCTACTGAGGGGGAGTGTTAGAATATATATGTAATTATATTATTAATGATTTTGTGTATATTTGGAAAACTAATTCTATACCTATAGCCTAAATTTACTCTTTATAGGTTATATATCTATATTCATTTATGAGAATAGAAAGGCGAGGGATTGCATTCTTTCACTCTACAAGAAAATGAAAGCAAACCAACAAATTTGTGCTATACTACAAATAAACAAATGAGGAAAAAAAACTTCTGCCAAAATTTTCTATATCATATAACATGATGTTTGACATAATTAAAGACATGTTACAATATTCATAGTAAAGTCAGTCAATCATACTCTAGTAATAAAGGGGATAGTTGAAATTTGCCTTGAAATTGCGTTTGGCCATATTTCATTAGATTTGTTTGGCAATATTTCAAAATCACCTTATAAATGTTGCTTTTTTGTCCAAATTTCCTATTTTAAACTACTATAATAATTTGATTTCAAGGGTTTAATTTATAATCAATTTTTCAATTTATTTTTCAAGTAATGTAATACATTCAACATGTTATTTATTCATGTTAGCAGGTAATAGTCTAGTTCTATTTGGTTAAAGTTAGTTTAGAAATTGGTTAGAATCATTTTACAAACTTGAAAGTCTTAATGAGCAAATACACATCAACTTCAACCTTGAACTTTAGAAACCATTAAAAGTACATTTAAGATCCATCTAGATCAAAAATATTATTTAATGGGTATGA
Source organism: Benincasa hispida (assembly GCF_027475165.1). Classification (NCBI taxonomy): domain Eukaryota; kingdom Viridiplantae; phylum Streptophyta; class Magnoliopsida; order Cucurbitales; family Cucurbitaceae; genus Benincasa; species Benincasa hispida. The sequence continues at coordinate 36,636,777 of NC_143486.1, read as the reverse complement.
ATATTAATTATATGAGATTTAAATGTTTTATTTTTAAATATTTGAACTAATTAATGAATGTATTTGAACATATAAGATAACTAATGTTTAAAAGTTATATATTTATGTTTGATTTACCAAATTTATATATGAAAACCAATATTAAATAAGTACTAAATTAAATGTGACAGAATAATTAATGTAGTCATAAATTAAGTTTAGCATTATTATCATTTAATCACTTAACATAAAAATAAGTGAATATTTTTATATTAAACATCATTAAATTATTTAAAGTATTTACTAAAAACATTTCAATAAATATAAATTAATTAGAATGTTGATAATTAATAATAAAATTTTATATTAAATAGTTAAGATAAAATAAATGTATTAGTTAGAATTTATTAATTTCAAATAATATATTCATATATGATAATTAATTAAAATTAATAGTGATAAATAATTGATATTAAATTATTAATTAATTAAACTATATTTTTAGCACGTATAAAAATCTCACCTACATGAAGGATATTAGAATACTATAAATTTTAAAATTCTATAGATAATAATGTCTTAAATTATAAAAAGTAAAATGGTGTAAAACAAATCAAGAAGGCTCTAGTAAAAAAAAAGAAAAAATAGTGTGTAGGGAAGAGATTGAAATATGAAAGAGGAAATGATGAATGAGTAGAAGAAGTGAGAGCATAATATTTGTTCCTCGAAAAACTAAAGAAAAAGTGGAAAAAAAAAAAACTTTAGCTAAATTTGAGGGCTTTAATTTGTACTAAAATTTGTAGCCATTCCTCACGCATACCTATGCAATTGCCAAATACACAATGCCATAAATCCAATTGAAAATCCTCATTATTTTCCCGCCAATTATTTCTCTTCCTATTTGCTAGCATTTATTCACATTGAGTCGCGTGTTATTTGATATCAAGAGGTGTTTGGCTCACCAACATGAGATGAGTTTAGTTAGTATAATATACCAATTCATTATTTGACCCACTAACTTTAAATGTTGGTACCATTACCACACTCCGAGAACCAATTTCGATGACCACTTTCACATGATCAACTCCAGACTCTAGCAACCACCTTGCGTGACCAACTCTAACGATCAATTCTAACCTCCGACAACTACATCCAACAACAAACTTTGACGAAAATCACCTTTGATGATCAACTTCGACGCACTTTTATGCGTCCAACTCCAGACTCTGACAACCACCTCTAATGACAAATTTCGTCAACCATCTCCAACGACGAAATCATGCAATCACCTTAGCATGATCAACTCCGATGACCAATTTAGGGCTTTGTTAACCACCTCCAACAAAAACTCCATACATTATATCTCAAGTCAGCGCCCCAAACAATCCCTTATATTTTTTGTTAAAAAAAACTTTTTTGTCCCTAAACTTTCATGAGAATAACAACTTAGTCTCTAAAAATTTACTTTGTAATGATTTAGGTGTGTTTGGTTTAACTTTTCAAGTGTTTAATTTTGAAAATAAGTCATTTTGGAAAAAATAAAAGTGGTTAGCAATCACTCAAAATAACTTTTTTAAACACTTTCTAAGTGTGGTTTAAATATCAAAAGAGTTTAAATAAAAATGATTTTTTTGAAAAACATTTTTTCTCTAGTCAATTCAAATATGTACTTAGTCTATGTACTTTCAAATTTGTAACAATTTGGTTCATAAATTTATTAAGTACCAATTTAGTCCATATACTTTAAAACTTGTGACAATTTAATTAATCTCTATCATGAATAATTTCATTCAAAATTAAATGTCAATTTTCATTATGTAACAACTTAGTGCTTAAAGTTTATAAATAAATTTGATTTTTGATCAATTTTTAAATCTACACGTATAAGAAACATCACTAAATCTTGATAGTATTTTTCACGAAATAGAGTAAATTGTTACATGTTATAAAGTATATGGACTAATTTATTACTAATTTAAAAGTACACTAACTAAATTTTAGGAACTAAATTGTTATTTTTATGAAAGATTGGAGACCAAAAATATTTTTAAAATGGTATTTTTCTTCACCATTCTTCAATCTAATATAGTTCAAATTGCCGAGACATATAATTTGAAGCTCCTCAATTACTTTCCTACCCAATTATTTCTCAACTAAAGAATTGTTGTTTATATTAGGTTTGTGTGAAGAAAAATTTTATTTAAACAATTTCGAGTTGGTTTCAAATAAAATCAAATGAAAATAGTTATAATTTTATTGGTTAATTTTTCTTTAATTATAGCATAGTTGAAGTTGAATTTGGAATTGAAATTACATTTCAATTTGTATACAAGTGTCTAGAGACTATATTTTAATTTTAACATTTCCTCCTAATTGATATTTTCTTTAATTTTTATGGGTGTACATAGTTCGTGTTGTGTCGAGTTAGGCTAGTTTTTTGGGTCAAATGCCCAACTTTGTGGGTTCTGTACAAAGAACCAAACCAATCCAACCCAATCAATATATTTTAGTGTTTGGGTTGTGTTGGGTTGGGTGATTGGGTCAGCTTGATTTGCGGATGAAATCGGAAGACAGTACACTCATTGATTTTGCAACTGCTAAGTGCTACTGGTGAACGAAATCGGAAGACGGAGGATGGAATACCACTGAACGAAGAAGAACGATTGAAAATTTAGCAAAAATTAGTAGACAGTACCTTGACGGAGTATAAATAAAAAAGGCTTTGGAAGAAATTGGAAGACTGATGTTTGTGAGTCGAAGATGTCGATTGAGAGCGAAAACTGAGAAACGTTGAAGGAAGCTGCGATAAGTGAGTCAATGATTTTTGGGCGGCGGAAAATCGTGAAGATGTGAGTGGCAAAATCGATGAAGATGAAAAATGTTGGAATTGAAGAAGAAGATGAAGAGCGTTGTTGTGATGTTGGGCAAAAAGAAATGGGAATGGGAATATGGAATTGTTTGCGTGAGGTGGGGCAGCTGAAAAGATGAAAATGAAACACCATATACATGCACACATACAATATATATATATGTATATATATAGGATCAAATCCCGAAACGAAAAAAACTGATCGACATTGCTTTTGATTTTATTTTAGAAATTTAGAACATAGAATAGAAGAAATTCACATTCATAATGTCATTATATGTCAAACATCAAAATAAATTGCAGAGAAGAAGAACGCGCCTTTGAATAATACTTCTTCAAATCTTCTCCAAGTCATCATTATTCTCTATAACTGATCACCACATCACTAGAATTTTTCATAAATAGTGTCAAGATATCTCCGTTGGGTCTTCCCTACTATTGTCTAACAAGGAATCGATTGGTGGGACTTCTTCAAAGATCATGAAATTTTTTATTGTTTTTAGATCTATCTCATAGAGAAACTCATTCTTTGTGTTTTATTGAGAGAGATGAGAAGGTAGAGGGAAGAGAAGAGAAACGGCAACCACCTCTTTATACTGAGAACTCCCTTCATCCCAAATATACGTGAAATGAGTCTTCCACAAATAACCATCTACTCACAATTTTTAATTTAAATAAAATTAAAAAATGAAATTAGTTTAAATTAAATAATATTTAATTAATCTAATTATTCTAATTAATTAATTTTTAATTAAATATCTCATATTTAATGAAATTTACGTTTGAATCATATTCAAATGCACATCTCTTTCAAAACCTATAGTTTTAATATGAATCTCAATCATATTATTTTAATATGTATCTAATTCATATTAATTATTATTTGAATCTTATTCAAATACAATAAATCTTCTTTTATTATATAGTTTAATTTTGAATCTATCAAAATTAACTTTATAATATAATGTATATATATATATATATTATTTTAATTGTATAATATACAATCAATGAATATTCCCTTAATAAATTGGAACATTTCAAATTCTTTCAAAACTAATGGTCCTTGTTTAATTAATTAATTAAGCTAATGGATCTACATATTAGAAGCTCCAAAGGTCCGAGGTTAATTAATTAAACTCTTTAATTATGTTAATCAATATTCATTAACTTCGGGTCACTCCACTAAAGGACCACAGCTGCACTCATCGCATTGTAAAACATGTTGCATCCATGGATTTAACCATTATAAGTAAGTCGATCCTTCACGAGTTATTCATAATTACAATTGGGCCAAATTACCATTTTACCCCTTAATTACCTCTTGCTCCTTAAGTCTCACTAATCCTCTAATGATCAACTTGTTTATAGTCAAACTATAAACAAATTCCTCTTAGGCCGATGAGAGGGAGAGACCCCATTGTTCAATACCCAGATTCAACACTTGAGGGAACAACTCATCTTCTTTCTCTAAAGTCAGAGAGGAGCGAATTTCATCTTGTGTAGCTATGTTCCGAGTTCCTTACTCGGTCCTGTTAAAAAAATGGTAGCCTTATTGAGTCGGCGACTCGTGCCACTCTCACCCATACAAATCAAAGGACAAACCCTCATAAGCAGGAGTTCATAACTCATGTAGGATTGAGATCGAGTTATATATTATCATTCTATGAAATATTGATCTCTTCAGTCAATGGTGTTACAAAGAGAGATTAATTATTTCACAGTCCAATCTTATACAAACTCTTTGTATATGATACCTCCATTGGCATGTTTATACATGAACGAATTGGATAAAACCATTTGTAACACTTACAAAGTGAGTCGTATCAATATTGTTAATAGGATAAAACACCCAGCCTTATTCATGCTTTAGTAACATGTGATGGATTGATAAGACTATTGTGGTTTAATGCTTAATTTTATCTGGTCGAATCTAAGTGCAAATTCAACCAAAGTCCTAGTGAGTCCAAGGTCGAATGTAGAGATTGCTTGCTAACTTACGGTGAAACTAAAGATATGATCATAGTGCAAATTAAAATGTTCAAAATGGTTGAGTGAATGAGTTATTTTGAATCTAAGTACTATGCAATGAAAATTATATCTAAATGAAACAATGTGAATTTAGTGATAGATATATGATGAAAGGGTTGAGAAGAATTATCACTAGCACTTCCTAAACAACTAATTGGATTATGGGATCAAGTGATGCACTCAATGTTACGTCCAGTACTTCTCAGTGTATCTAGCCACATTACCTTATTTCTAAGATGCATGTGATGAGTGTAATGTGCAGAGCATATACGTATTTCTAAGAAATATCTTCTCTTGTTTTATGAGATCCAAATCTAAGGTTTTTCAAACTTAGATTAAATTTACTTAGAAAAATTTCTCAATTGATTCAAGCAAGTCATATAAGCATGCATAAGACAAGTTGACCGTCTGATTCTCTTGTTGTTTAGTAGTGTCAGCTGCACACTTCTCAACCTATTTGACAATTTAGTTACGCATGATATTGATGGAAAAGAAGGATAAAAGATAAGATGAACATATATTCATATTGCAAAGTTTGAATTTTTCAATAAAGAAAGTACAATGCAAATACACAAAGGAAAAGAAAAAAGTATAAAATCAAGTCGTGGTCTGTAATTCCTTACTCCCTACGGCTCTTTTGACGACTACTTCACTTAGAACATTAAACAGTGGTATCCTTCTTCCTCTCTCACAGAAATCCTAAGCTCTCACTAGGGAATTTCTATGGAAATACAGGAAGGTTTTTTCAGCAGAGTTTCCTCTAAGAATTTTCTCGTCTTCCATTATTGTGCTTTTTTGCATGAAAATTGTATGGGTATTTATAGGCGTTTGATGATGCTTTTTTTCTTTATTTTATCTTATTTTTCTCATGATTTCATTGATAGGGCACATTAAATTCCATATCCTGTCACACCGTCTACAACGTATCAAGGGTTCATTGAATCTTCACAAAATTCTCTTGTCGGCTACCAATGCAGTCTATGACTTGACTCCCACCGCCCATGTCATGTTAAACCTCATCGCTTATAGCAACGCGATCATTCGCTTTTCTGGTAGTTCTTTCTTGATCACGACAATGGGTACTTGGCTTATGCGATCGTGCGTTCATTTGGTTGTGCTGAAGGGTATTCTGCACAAAGATAGCAATATCAGTCTAAAATTTAGATATATTAGATATTGAGAATGAGTGATAGCATACTCCATTTTTTATATAAATTCTTTGGTAAAGAATGTTGAAACTTCATGCCTTTCTCTTATTTCTTTTACATAGAAAAGATACAATAACTTGTATTTCTTACAAGTTATCACTTATCCATAACTATAGACCCTTTAGGTTATCACTTGAACATTATCCACCTGTATATCCACTATATACTGTTCAAGTCTCATGAAATAACCTTGAATTTTTTTCGTAATGGATAATTCATTATTGCATATTTAAAATAATCAACTATTATATCAAATAACCAATAACTACGAAACTTTAGGGCACAAATCCCAACTGTATATATATATATATATAAAGAAAAAATACATGACTCCGAGTAGGATCGAGCCAACCCGGTCATAAATTTTATGGACCCAAGACTCGACCCGAGATTCAATTTTTTTAAGAAAATTTTACGGTTTGGATTGGCCAGTCTGGATTGGTCGGGTTACCGAATTTTTTTGAACACCCCTATTAATTTCAATTGAAGTGATTGTGGTTTAATTAGATTTAACCTTTCTTCTTTTATTTATTTTGCTCCTATAAGGAAACAACTTGTGCTTGAAAAGATTCAGTTTAAGGAGTCGATTGACTATTGAAAAATGATTTAATATCATTTTTTTAATGCATAAGTCAATATTGATTGTAAATTGTACTAACTTTTGATTGTTAATTTTATTCTTTGTAGTTATTAGTGTAAGATAATCCTCTCTCTTTCATTATCATTAATCCCTTATATATACAAAAGGTAGAAAAGATATTTATTGAAAATAAGGAACTACCTAACCAACTATAGATATTACAGATACAAAAACCCTATATTTACATAGTAAAGTATTATTCTAACACTCCCTTGCAGTCGACATGGGAGGAACACGGACGTTGAGATTGTCTCGAAAATCTTCAAAAAGAACCAATGGAAGCACTTCAATAAAAATGTATGCTATCTGGAATCGAGAAAGGATATATATTGGGATTTGTGCCTTAAAACCTTCGTAATTTATTAATTGATTAATTTAATTAATTGTACAATATCAATTTATCCATTAACCGAAAAAATCCAAGATTATTATATGTAGTCTTGAACAGTATGTAGCTGACATACAAGGTGGATCATATTCAAGAGATAACTTGAAAGGTCTATAATATATATATCATATTGAGCGCCTTATCCTGGTGATACTATGGATATGACCCACATTGTAATAGTTACAAACGAAAATCCAGGATTTGAATTGATGTCCTTTCTTTGAGTCCTCCGGTTTGATCCAAACGATTCATGTGGAGACATATGAGTTGAGGTATCCTATATAAGGAGTTTGTATAAGATCGGACCACAAAATATTTAATATTTCTTTGTAAATTTGTTCATTGATGAGATTAATATTTCATAGGATGATCATGTGCGACTCGATCTTAATCCCAAGTGATTTATGAACTCTAGTATGTGAGGTCTGTCCTTTGATTCGCATGAGAGAGAGTGACCCAAGTTTCCAACTCAATAAGTCTACTATTTTGGGGATTTGACTCAATGAGGAGCTGGGAACATAACTTCACAAGATGAAATTCACACATTCCCGCATAGGGTAAGTAGATGAATAATTTCATTAAGTGTTGATTTCAGGTCTAAAACAAGGGACCCCACTCTTTCACTAGCCCGAAAGGGACTTAGTTTATGGTTAGACCACAAATTGTTCATTAGAGGAATTAGTGGTACTTTAAATAGGTCATTATAGGGGTGAAATAGACATTTTGACCCAAGTATAATTATGAACAACTTGTGAAGGATCAACTTATTTATATTGATTATATCTGTGAACATAATTTGTTCTGCAGTGCATAAGAGTCGAACTATGGGTCTATAGTGGTTTGTCCTATAGTTAATGAATGAAGGTTAATTTAATTAAAGAGTTTAATTAATTAATCTTGGATTATTGAAGCTTATAATCTGTAAGTCCATAAGGTCCAGCTCACCACGGACCAACAAAGATCAAATATGTTGAAAAAAAATTTGAAATGTTCAAATTTTATGAGGAAAAATATTGATTGAATTGGATACAATTAATTACATGAGTTATGATAAAGTTTATTTATTTGGATGAGATCCATATAAATAAATAAATTACTTAATTTGAATAAGATTCGAATTAAATAGATAATGTGAGAATTGATTTATTTGTATTAGATTCACATAATTAATTGTTTAATTTCGATGAAATTCAAATGAAAGATCCTGCAGAGAATAAATATTTAAATACGATTTAAATATTTTAAACAATTTAATATGAGATGTTATTTGAGTAGATATTTATTAATATTGGATATGATTAAATATTTTAATTTAAAATCTATGGAGAATGGTTATCCCAATAGGATTACGAGTAATCCATAGAATTCTATAAATAGGGCCCTTGGGAGCACTAATAAGACTTACTCTCTACAAGAATAATCTCTATGATTACTCTCAAACTCTCCCTCTAAAAATTCTCCCAATTTTCATAGAAAAGTTTTAGAAAATTTTTCTTCTCTATTCCCCCTATTCTTTCAAGAAGCGGTTCCCACAAGTTGGACCTTTGCCAGAGTCATACTAAGGAAGATCTCATGGAATAAGAAGACTACAAGAGAAGACTACCGATTCGAAGAGAAGTTCTTTTTTGTGTATTTGTGGATCGACAAAGGTATGTTGCTTAATTTTCTCTTTATTTTTGTATTTTTAATTCTTTTAAGAAATCAAAGAACGCGATCACACGCTTCCATTGGGATTCAAATTTCCTTCAATATGAAGAACTCGAACCTGACCACAGATAACCTTTTCACAAACAAAATGAATATCCATCGCAATATGCTTCGTGCGTTAATGATGGACAAAATTTCAAGAAGATAAATGGCATTAACATTATAGGACAATGGATATCCAATAAAAGATTGTGCAACCAACACAACTCTAGCACCACATTAGCAACACATCGATATCTGAACTCTACACTTGAATGAGACAATGTAGGTTGACATTTAATAGATCAAGATACCAAATTATCTCCAAGAAATGCACAATAACCAGATGTCGATTGTCTCGTATCTGAGCATCCTCCTCAATCAACATTCGTATATGATATTAAAGTGGATGGAGAACACGAGGTTCGATGGAGACCATGATTAAGCATACCCTGAATATAGCGTACAATACATTTGAGAGATGCATGTGCGCATCACAAGGATCATGCATTAACAAACACACATATTGCACAACATAGGTAATATTGGGCCATGTGAATGTAAGGTACTGTAACACCCCCACAAGGTTTCAATATTGAGATGGATATGCATATTCTAGACTAGTGTCAATCGAAGTGGATGGAGACTTATAAGAAGACATCCCATCATGCTCAATAATTTCAGAGGCATACTTTCATTAGGACAAAAATAAATCGCCAGCATGATGAGTCACAACAATGCCTAGAAAATAATTCAGATGACCCAAATCTTTCATGGCAAACTCAAAGCTTAAAAGAGTCATAATCTATTGGTGTAGCTTATCAAAAGAAGTAGTCAGAATTATATCATCCACATACAACAAAAGATAGGCCATATCATTACCATGGTGATAAATAAAAAAAGAATTATCAAACTTTCTATGTTATGAAAACCATAGGAGGAAACAAAATCAGTAAAGTATTTGTGCCATGCACATGGAGTTTTGTGTAAGCCCATAAAGAGACTTCTTTAACAAGCACACATAGCAAGGACGATTAGGATCCCAAAAACCTAGGGTAGATGCATATATACAGTCTCTTTGAGATCTCTATGTAAGAAAGCATTCTGACATCTAGTTGGTGAATAGACCATGCTTTCGAGAGGGCCAAGCTAAGAATCGTACAAATAGTAGTAGGTTTGACAAGCAGACTAAAAGTCTCTTTGCAATTCACGCTCACCTGCTGAGATTTACCATTCCCTACAAAACGAGCTTGAAAAAACTTAAGGAGAGGAGTACTTTGTTGAATGAGTGTAGCAACTCCACTGTAGGCCTTAATGAGGCTTGCAACCATTTGCAACACTAGTTGATCATTCATTATTATAGCGCCATTATCAATCTCATAATCTTAAAAAGAGAAGAAAATATGAAAGCTTAAAAAATCTTTCTATAATCTTAAGCAAGCTCTCCTAAAAAATGGTATGAAAAGTTTAACGGTATTTTTGTAAATAAAAATTTTAAGATAACTACCTCTAAAATGTATGTTTACTCAAAATTATGTGATAATGATTGTGTGATTATATGCCTATATGTTGATGATATGCTCATTTTTGGAAAGTTGTTCTTGCCCTCACATTTTGAAATAAAAGACTTAGGTGAAATGCTGATATGATACATGGTGCTAAAATAAACAAAATAAAAAAATAGGTTCTCTTTATGTCAATTACACTAAATTGAAAAATTACTAAAGAGATTTCACTATTATGATGACGCTCCTATAAGAACACCTTATGTTGCTAATATGAATCTTAAAAAAAGTAAAAGAGATAGTGTTTCTTAATTTGAATACATAAAAATTGTAGGAAGTGTAATGTTTCTGATGAATTATACTAGACTTGATATTACATATGTTTTCGGAAGGTTGAGTAGACATACACATAATTATGTACAAAACCATTGGATTGTTATCATCATCTATTAAGGTATCTTAAGGTTACAATAGATTAATATTTACATTTTAATAGCTTTCATGTAGCATTAAAAGGATATTTTGATGCAAACTGAGTAATAGATAACAATGAGATAAGCTCCACTAGCAAATATATATGCTTACTAGGTGGAGATGTTATTTCATGGAATCAAGAAAGAAAATATGCATAGCAAGATCCATAATGAAGTCTGTTTCAGCTCCCAACTCAGCTACTTTAACAAAGTCTATTGAAGAAATAGAGAAACCATCAGTACTACATTTTCAACAAATCTTTAACTACTTCAACCAACAAACTGCTCATCGTTCTTGCAAAATCTTTCCATGTATTAGAAAAAATATTACTAAACATATATATACTTCTTTCGTAAGAATGAGAGTAAGATAGAACTCATTTATGTATGTGTAATATTCTGTATTTTCCTCTTAAGAGAACTTGATAATGAAAATCTTGGAAATTTGAATAGTGGATGAAGGTTGATAAACCAAACCACTATAATTCTTCTTGTCTTCTCCTTCTTTTCATCTCCTTAGCTGCTTTAAGATTCTTCAATATGCTCACTTTCATCCACGAAGAACAAAACTGTTAGAACTAATTTCTCTCCTTTCAGTCGCATGCAAGAAATAAGAAGGAAATGAGTTCAGAGCTCTGTAAATGAAAAGGTTTTGTCAAAAGTGACTTAATTGTGTGAAACTTTGCCTTTTACACGTGGAGATAAAGTCGACAGCAAATTAAATGCATTTTTTTATTCTAAGAATTGGTATCAGAGCTTGAGAAGCAAGAAGAAAGATGACTACAACAAAGCTCGAAATAGAAAAGTTCAATGGGAATGGGGACTTTACTCTCTGAGCCAAAAGAATCACTGCCATTCTTGGATCACAAAAGGCCTTAAAGGCTTTGGAAGATCCTAAGACACTTCCTGTAACTCTAAGTACAGAAGAAAAAGAGAATATGGAAGAGATTGCTTATGGTACACTCATTCTTAATATCACTGACACTGTACTGAGACATGTGATTGATGAGACCACTACTTTTAACATCTGGGAGAAGCTTAAAGTGCTCTATGATAAAAAGAACCTACCAAATAAGATTTACGTAAGGGAAAAACTTTTCTCATTCAAAATGAATCAAAACAAGACTCTCGATGAGAACTTGGATGAGTTCAAGAAGCTTACCAATGCTCTTAATCAATCTGGAGAAAAGCTAGAGTAGAGAGTGAGGTTTCTATTCTTATTAATTCAATCATAATACCTGCAAGGAGGTGAAGTCAACATTAAAGTATGGTAGAGAAAGCATCACTATGAATTCAGTCATAATAGCCTTGAAAAGCAAAGAATTAGAATTGAAGGCAGAAAACAAAGCTAAAAAGGGGGCATGATCTCTTTTTTCTAAAGGTAAGAATCACTTTAAAAGGAACCATAACAACAAGGGCCAAAGAATGAGTAGAGACAAACCAGTGCTAAAATGCTTCATATGCCACAAGGAAGGACGTTTTAAAAGAAATTGTCCCGAGAAGGGTAAATCTTCAAAAAGAGATAAGAATAAAAGATATAGGCCCTATGGTAAAGAAGATACCAATTGAAACAAAGATTTCAGAAGAGGAAGGGAACATGGAAGAAGCACTAGCATGTTGGTGATGAAACTTTTGAATACATTGAGGTTTTAGTAGCAACCAACCGAAAGGCCATGGAAAATGAAACTGGGGAGGAAGACTGGGTCCTAGACTTAGGGTGTACCTATCACATGACCTCTAAGATGAAGGAACTCTAATTATAGAGAACCTTTGAGCAGAAGCGGATTGTTTCAAACTCCATTGTGAAAGAACTCAAACATTTACAATCATACAAAAACGATTATGCATTAAAGATAAATTACAACATGCTTCTTATAAAAAACAAAGAATAGAGTGAAAATACCTTTGAAGAACTCTTTCTTTACGCTTATCCCTCGATTAGTCACCAATGCGTCGAACAGCACGAACGCAATAAGTAACTGGAACTTCCTCGATCATCAGCGAGTAAAACTTGTTCCTCGAACAAATGGACACAACCACAAGATTACCTTGGTATTCTCGGTGTGAGAATCTAGGAGTTGTGGGCTCTGGTTGATTTTGGAATGAGGGAAGGATTGGAGTAAACGATCGAGTATGCGATCACAAAAACGTGTAGTAGATGAAGTCTATCATATAAACCCCACGCTCGATCATTTAGTAAACGAGTACTATCGTATAGTAAACTCGATCCCTATCGTTTAGTCACTCGATCTATCTGATTACTCGTGTTGTAGTTATCCACTGAGATTTTTGAAATTAGGTCTCTTTTATCTCAATTTGCCATAAAACCATGTACCCACCCACGAAGGTAGTTATTGGAGAAAAAGAAATATCAATTATCATATAATTAATAAATTATAAATAAATATAATAATTAACTTATCATATTATAATTATAACCTACAGTTTTAATATTGCATCATAGGCAACATATAAACCATAGTTCTTTTTCTATTTTATGACATTTAATATAAATCATATTTATATTAATTCATCCAGTTAAATAATAATGTATAAAATACATCATATTATTTATATCATATATAATTGAATTAATTTAATTATATCATATATAATCAAATTCCCTCTTGTTAATTTGAACATTTCAAACTAACCAAAAATTGATTCTCAACTTGAACCCATTGAGCTACCAAAGGGACCTTATGAACCTGTAGCTTGAAGCTCCAACGGTATGTAAATAACTGATTAAACTCTTTAATCACGATATCCACCATCCGTTAACTGTTGGGCACTCCACTAAAGACTGACAACTGCACTCTTCGCACTACAGATATATTTCTGTGTCTATTGGATATAATCAATCAACAGTACGATGACCCTTCACAAATTGCTCGTAAGTACAGCTGGGTTAAATTAGCGTTTTGCCTCTATAGTTACATCTAACTCCTTAAATACCTCTGATTCTTTTAATGAACAATAAGTCATAGTTCCACTATGATGAGTCCTCTCTTCCCAAGAGAGGGTGTGGCCATTATGTCCAAGTCTCAGAATCAACCTTTAAGGGAACAATTTATCTACTTACCCCTACATCGAGAAAGGAGTGAATTTTGTCTTGTGAAGCTGAGTTCCTAGCTCTCTAATCTGACGAATCCCCAAAATGGTAGACTTGTTGAGTTGGCAATCTGGCCACTCTCACCCATACAAATCAAAGAACTGCCTTCATGAGTAGGAGTTCACAACTCACTCAGGATTCAGGTCATGTCACCTATGTCATCCTAGTGAAATGTAAGTCTCTATTATCAACAGTGTTATATAAAGAGACTAATCATTTTGTGGTCCGGTCTTATACAAACTCTTTATGTAGGATATCCCTGCTCGCTTGTCTCTACATGAATGATCAGGATCAGATCATTTGTAGCATTTTACAACATTTGTAACATCTACAAAGTGGGTCATATCTATTGTGTCACCAAGATAAGGTACCCAACCTTATCCATCTACTAGAGACCATTTAGGATATTATTTAAACAAGATCTTCCTGTATGTCTCTACATACTTCATAAAATAACCTTGGATCTTAGTTTATTGGATTGAGTAAATGTTTATAAAATAATACTTATTTTATTAATAACAATATGTTTATATAGAGTTTATGAACTACGAGATTACAAGGAGATTTACGATATCATTCCCAACATAAGAAAGATTGGTTTATTGAATACAAATCAGAGAGGGAGACTCAGTTTACATGGGTAATAATCAAGAATGTGAGATTGTTAGTGTAGGCTCAGTATTGTTGAAAGTCCCAAACAACATGGAGGTACTCTGTAAGGAAGTCAGACATGCAGACATGTCCCTAAACTAAAGAGAAATCTTATCTCTTTAGGTATGCTTGATGACATAGGTTGTTCTATTCATGCTGAAAAGGGATGCTTGGAGATAATGAAACAAAATGGAGTTATTCTCACAGGGAAGAAGAAAGAAGGCTTGTATATTATTAGAAAAGTGAATAAACCAAAGTATGCCTTGGTCTCTGAGTCTGATAAAGACAATGAGTTAGTATTATGGCACCAAAGACTCTCACGTATCAGTGAGAGAGGTTTTAATGAGCTACAAAAGCAAGGGCGATTCAGACTAGAAGAGTTAAAAGGCTTGGCTTCTATGAACACTATGTTTATGGCAAGTCAAAACGACTAAAGTTCTCTAAAGAAGAACACTCATCAGGAGCTATTCTTGACTATATACATGGAGATCTTTGGGACCAGCAAGGATCCCATCTTGGGGAGCTTCCAGATACTTCTTTGATAGATGACTTCTCAAGAAAGGTATGGACTTATTCTCTAAAATCTAAAGATCAAACATTTGAATACTTTAAAATTTGGAAAGTTAAAGTAGAGATTCAAATTGAGAAAATGACTAAATATTTTAGAACTGATAATGGTCTAGAGTTTCCTAGTAATGAATTTAACTCCCTATGTAATGAGTTTGGCATATCTAGACAGAGAACAGTGGCTTATACTCCCCAACAAAATGAGGTTGCTGAGAGAATGAATAAAACTTTAATGGAACGGGTGAGATGTATGATCTCAGAGGCAAAATTTTTCAGAAATATTTTGGGTTGAAGCTTTAGCTACTGTCATCTACACAATGAATAGAAGTCCTTGTGTTTCCATTGGCATGAAGACCCTTGAAGAAAGGTGGGTTGGTGTAGCTTCTCACCTCTTTCATCTAGAACCTTTTGGATGCATAACTTTTGTTCATATTAAATAAAGCAAGACTGGGCCAAGGGCTCTCAAATGTACGTTCATTGGCTATCCTGATGGAATGAAAGGGTACTAACTATAAGACTTTATGAATGATAGAAGTATGATCAACAGATATGTAATCTTCAAAGAAAACAAGCTCTACATGGATTCAGAAGGTTTGAAACATGGCACTGATCAGAAATTGAATGAATCTTCTACAAATCATCAAGTAGAAATTCTTTCAAGGTATAATAACTCAGTTTCTAGTAACAGAAATCACTTAGCAACTGGAAATATTCCTAGCTCTCACTCTCAAGAAGAAGTTAAAGAACAGCCTGAGAATTTGACTGACTATAGCCTAATTAGAGATAGAGAAAAAAGAATCATTAGACCTCCTACTAGATTTCAAGTGCTGACTGTGTTACTAGCTCCTCTATAGACACTGATGAAGACCTAAAAACTTATGAAGAAGCCTTAAATAGTAAAGCTTGTAAACGATGAGTGGAAGCCATGAATCATGAAGTAAACTCACTTTACAAGAATAATACTTGGGAATTAGTTGAAAACCTTCAAACAAAAGTATTATTCAATGTAAATGGGTTTTCAAGAGGAAGATCACAGGAGATTTGCATGATGAAATAAAGTTTAAGGCAAGGTTAGTGACTGAGGGATTCAAATAGAAAGAGGGAGTGAATTTCAATGAGATCTTCTCAGCTGTAGTAAAATATACCTCCATAAGAATCCTATTGGCCATAGTGGCATATGAAAACCTTAAACTTGAACAGCTGAGGTAACCACTACCTTCCTTCGTGGAAGTTTAGAAGAAGAAATCTATATGGAGCAACCTAAGGGTTTTGAAGTAAAAGGGAAAAATGAGCTAGTTTGTAAACTAAACAGGTCCCCCTATGGCCTAAAATAGTCACGAAGGGGCTGGTATAGCATTTTGATGACTTCATCGACAAGATAGGCTTAACTAGAAGTCTATATGACCCATGTGCCTACTATAAAAAGAACTCTGAAGGTGATTATATATACCTACTTCTTTATGTAGATGATATGCTTCTATCAGGGAAGAACATAACTAAGTTACGGGAGATCAAAATTCAACTAAGTGTTAAATTCAATATGAAAGATCTAGGGGTAGCAAAAAGGATTCGAGGGATTGAAATCCTTAGAAATAGATAAGGAAAAGAACTTTTGCTGACACAGAGGTTCTATACTAATAAGATACTATATATCAACATGGCCACTTCCAAAGAAGTCTTTACACCCTTAGCACAACATATTAAAATCTCAGTAAAAGATTCACCTTTATCATGGTGTCAGATCCCAAGTTTTTATGGATTCAGAGAACTCTTTGACAAACAAGCTATGAGCATTGTTCCCTACTCTAATGCTACAGAAAGTTTAATGTACTTAATGGTTTGCACCAGACCATACCTAGCACATAGCTCAAGCCTTGTTAGTCGCTACATGGGAGACCTTGGTAAAAACCATTGGGTACCGATGTCTTAAAAATCCATGGGGCGGGGAATCCCCGAACACACGAGAAATGGGGAAGGAAGTGGGGATTTTTTTTTCCCGTTTGCAATTCAAGGTCGGGGACGGGGAATATATTCCCTGACCCCGGCCCTAATCTCGACCTTGCCCCGCCCCAACAGACTTTGTTAGGATAATTATGAAGGTTTTAATTATTTAAGTTTAAGACTTTATTACTTTAGTTCCTTAGATATTGTAATATTTAAGATAGGATGTTCTAATTGTTGAATTTTAATTTACAAAAATTATGAGAATTTAGCATTTTAATTATATCTTTTTAAATTGAATGTGTATTATTGTTTTTATTACCAAAATTGATAATATTTTATTTAAAGGAAAGTTGTAATGGATATGTTTAAGGAATTATTAAAAATATATATTTAACTGAAATAAAAAAATTGTTAGAAAAAATAATGGTGGGGAAATTTTCCCTACAGAGAACCCAATCCTCGCGAAATTCCCACGGGGAATCTCCACCCCATTCCCCGCGGGGAAATTCATGAGGAAGGGGATAGGGACGGGGACGAGGACGAGAAGGGCTTCCTCATCCCCCCCACCTCGTGGACATCTCTACCACTGGGTGGCTACTAAGTGGGTATTCAGATACCTAGTAAGCACTGGAAATAGAGGACTAGCCTACAAAATCCCTAATGACTCTAAACTATTAATAAGAGGCTTCGTGGATGTTGATTTTGCAGTGGATCCAGATAAAAGAAGATTCCTAATTGGCTTTGCCTTTATCCTAGGGGAAAACCTAATCAGTTGGAAATCAAATTTGCAGTCAGTAGTCGCTCTATCATCTATTGAAGCTGAGTTCATAGTTGTTTCAAAGGCTATAAAAGAAGCAATATGGTTGAGAGGAATAGTCAGTGAGCTAGGGTACAAATAAAGAATAGTGGACTTATTTTGTGACAATCAAAGTGCTATTCATCTCGCAAAAAACCAGCAGTACCATGATAAAACTAAGCATATTGATGTTAAGCTACATTTTGTCAGAGACATTGTCGAGAAAGAAACATTAAGGATATTAAAGGTTAGAACAGAAGAAAATGCTGCAGATTTCCTCACAAAAGCACTACCCAAGCCTAAATTTTATCTATTCCTAAATCTACTAAGAGTAGTAAATTGAAACAGAAAAGAATAACAATAACAGAAAATTCCATGATAAATTTTACTTCAAGAGGGAGATTTGTTGTACCTTGAATTGAAGATAAAGTTTACCTTGTCTGTTTCAGCTCTCAACTCAGCTACTTTAACAGACTCTATTGAAGCAACAGAAGAACCATCAGCACATAGTTTCAACAAATCTTCAGCTACTTCAACCAATACTCATCATTCTTGCAAAATATTTTCATGTATTAAAAAAAAATATTACTAAAAATATATATACTTCTTCCGTAAGAATGAGAGTAAGATAAAACTCATATGTGTAAGTGTAATATTCTGTATTTTCCTCTTGAGAGAACTTGATAATGAAAATCTTGGAAACTTGAACAGTGAATGTAGGTTGCTAAACCAAACAACTATAATTCTACTTGTCTTCTCCTTATTTTCATCTCCTTAGCTATTTTAAGATTCTTCAATATGCTCGCCTTTATCCACGAAGAACAAAACCCTAAGAACTGATTCCTCTTCTCTCGGTTGCATGTAAGAAACAAGAAGGAAATGAGTTTAGAGCTATGTGAATAAAAAGGTCCTGTTAAAAGTGACTTAATCGTGCGAAACTATGCCTTTTACACGTGGAGATAAAATTGACATCAAATTAAGGGTATTTTTGTATTCTAAGAAGTTCAATAGGTAACTTAATTATATTGTTGCCCTATCTCACTATGCATCAATTCAAATAAAAAAATATTGTTGTTTAAGATTATTTTCCTTTCTTTGCTCAGAGAAATTAATTCTTTAATGTTCTTTTTATGTTAGTTAATCGTGGAGGATTGTTTGGAATGACTTGTCCAAAAATATTTCTTGCTTTTGTCCCATATTGTAAGTTTTACAAGTGGCGGGTATGTATTGATATTAATACCTTTATGTAGGCTTGTAAAAAGTACTTAAGAGTGGTACGGACACTTCTCCTCACATGCTTATATTGTTGTTGTTGTTCATTTTGCCAGATCGATGGGTTTGGATAACCCCACTTGGGTGAAAAAAATATTTTTTATTATTACCAAATGTTTGCTAATTTTTTGGATCTGTGTCTGTGGAGAAACGTTTCTCCTTGGTCTTCTTTGCAAAAATGTTAAACGAGTTCTTGAAAACAATAAATTTTCTTCCTTCCTTTGTGTATTCTGATTAAAAGTTTCTATGAGCAAAATTCTTTTCATTCCAACTATTTTTCAACGAGTACTGATATGTCAAGAGTATTGTGTTAACCTTGGAGAGCAATTATCGTGAGACGATTAACACCAAGGTCATGCCACAATTACTTTCAAGACAATGTCATTCCATGACATAACAACCATTCGTATCGAAATTTTTTTCTAACACTTGCTACCATCTGCAGGGTTCTAGATCTAGAACAATGAGGAATGTTCTCATCGTTCAACATACCATTTTGTGTTTAGTTTTTTATCAATAGGGAAAAAATATTGTTGAGTTGAAATTGATTTTCGTGGTGAGGGTATTGTTTGTGGAAGAAGAAGAGGGAAAAGGAGTGTGTTTCTTTCCAATTGAAGAAGAAGAAGTTGGGGAAGGGGAAAAGAGATGGTGTACATTTTGTTAAGGAAGATGAAAATATAAGTGTGTGTATATATATGGATGTTTTCAAATATAGCAAAATAAACCAAAATACTTACAAATATAGAAAATATCACTGTTTACCAGTGATAGACAGAATGACTCAGATAGATTACTATCATCGTCTATTAGTATCTATCAGTGTCCTAATAGTATACTATTTAAATGTGTGACTTTCTAGACAAAATGTATGTAACATACCAATAGCAATGTCAATAACTTTGAAAGGTATAATACCACATGTAGATCAAGAATATACATGAGAGATTAAGCCCTAACTTTAAAAGTTCAAGCCTCAAACCAAAGCCTCAAACTAAAAAAATCAAGCCCTAACTTTGAAAGTTCATGCCTCAAACAAAGAAAATCAAGAATTAAACCTAATCTAAACTAAATCTACTTACCTCAATGAAGAATCTCTCCAAGATTGATGGAATAACAAAGATGCATCAAAGGAAAGTGAAAACCAAGAAGAATTGCATAAATTTTGCAAGGAGAAGATAGAAAAACGAGCGGTTCGATTGGAAAATTTCTTTTAAATCCGTTTTATAGCAATGCAACGCTGTTTGCGAGGCGCGCTATTTTTCCGTCAAAACCCTCAGCGTTGCAACGCTGTTTGCATGAGGCACGCATGTTTTTCATCTTTCCATCAAAATTCATAGCATTGCAACACTACCCTGTATATTCTAATATTCTTGAAGTTTTAAAAAATCAAGAAACCATTAATTGAACTTGACATTTTTAAAACGTCAAGTACAATATTTTTCGAAAACCTTCGCTTTTTTAAAACAAAATTTGACATTTTTTTTTCTTTAAAATCACCTATTTCTTGACTTTGTTTCATAAAAACATCAGGTATTTAAAATTGCAAACATCAAGAAATGTAGTTTTTCTTGTAGTGGTAGTCTATCTTAGTCTATCGTTGTCTATCACTGATGGTTGTGACATTTTGCTATATTGTAAATATTTTCAGCAGTTTTTCATTTAAGATAATTACCCATATATATACACACATAGAAGGGTTGAAAGAGAAGACATATATATTTTTTAATTACTATTACTACTACTATTATTATTATTATTATTATTATTATTATTTAATGGATTTTTTTCAAATAAAGTAAAATGAACCAACTTATTTATAAATATAGCAAAATTTCACTATCTATCAGTGATAGAGTGTGATAGAAATCTATTAGTGTCTGATAGATGTCATCGCGATTTATTACTAATAAACAATGACATTTTGTAATATTTAAAAATATTTTCAGCAGTTTTTCCATTTAAAACAATTACCCTTATTTAATTATCATATTAGTTTTCCATTCATTATTTTACGAGGCTCGTTAATGGGGATCAAAAGTGAACATTTTTCAAACGTTGGAGACTTTAATGTTCAATTTAAAAATCGGGGCTAATTTGATACAAACTTCAAATCTAAGGAACCAAATGAAAATATAATTATATATTATCTTTTATTGCATGAAAATTATTACTATTATTTAGTTTTAAACCAACTCTAACTTGAAGGACTAAATTTATATAGATAAATATCGGCAATTAAAAGTAGTTGATTAAAATGAAATAAAATTCAAAGGGAAGGGCCAAAAATGGTACTTTTTTTGTCCACCCAAGATCTATGACTAGTCTTATCGGTGTTCTTCTAATTGAATGAGACAATTAATTGTCATGAGTCATTGATTAAACTAGCTATAGTCAACATTTTTTTCAACTGACTTTTGATTTTTCGTTGTTGACTTTAGCGTCTTCTAGTTGATTGTTTTTTTTCCCCTTCTTTTTTGGTCCATTCTAGTGTCTTGGTTTTGTGACTACGTAAGTGTATTTTATAGAAATATAGGATTCAATGTGATTTTGAGTATATTCTTGGTTGATCTAATACTTATTTTTCAACCAATTTTGTAATTGGTTTTGAAGAAAAATTAATTTGATCACTTATTACAGTTAAAATTTATATGAAATTATTATTATTATTATTTTGTTAAACTTAAAACTCTTTGAGCTAAATACATGCGAAAGTTTTGATTTTTTTTCTAAAATCTATTGGTTTCTTTTCGTGTTCAACTGTCAAAAAATAATTTTGAAAAAAAATCTACGGAAATGTTTGGAGTGTTAAGTTAGTTATAGAAGTTTGTTGTTATTATACTTTGTAAGTTATTATAGTCTTTGGAGTTAAATAGTTTGTGTTTGGGTGTAGACTATTTTAATTTGAGTTTGGATAGTAAGGTTCGGGGTACAAATTATTTTAATTTGATTTCAAAAAGTTTGTATTTGAGATACAAATTATTTAATTCGAGTTTAGACCAGTTTTTGTTTTGGTTTGTAGGTTTGTTTAGCATGAAGTTCTTAAGTGTGAGTTTGGGATTTTGGGTTGTTTTGGACCTTTTTGGTATTATATATTAAAAAAAATTTGGTTCCATCAATTTTAAAATTAAAAATGTATTAGATTTTAAGTTATTATTTTATTGTCCATTTGGTCATTTTGAGATGTATCAATATTGTTCAACATACATAAATTATGTGGGGTTAGGCTATAAATTCATATAATTGATTAAATAAGAAAAGTCTAAAGTTAGAACTAAACAAAAACAACCGATAATATTGTACAGAAATATATAATTAGGAGCATAGGCTGCCACGATTTCTCAAAAAAAATAACTATCATTTAAAAGAAATTTAAGAAGAATGGTTGATGTGTAACATACTTTTCTATGGAGAGCTCGCAATACTAAAATAGGTTATTATATTATATGAATTGAATTGAAATGTTAAATCATTATAAGAGATTCTTTGGAAAATTTTTATCTTATTCTCTAGTACAATTTTTATCTTCTTTGGGAAATTTTTATCTTATTCTCTAGTACAATTTTATGATTGACTTCTTCTTCTTCTTCTTCTTCTTTTTAACATATATACATAGTTTTCTTGCTTTAAACTTTGATGATATCCATGAAGTTATATATAAGACTGTTCGAATTGACTAGAAAAATATTATTTTTCAAAAATAATTTTCATTTAAGTAGTTTTTACATAAATTTATAAAATAAAAACACTCATGTGGTTAGTTACATTTTTTCAAAAGTGTTTTCTATACACAAGTTTATTTGTTATTCTATACACTCAAACGTTTCTATTAATGTCAAATTACTATAAAATAAGACTATTAAACACTATGAACGGATCTTCAGAGTGATCGTCAAAGTTGGAGATTGGAGGTAGTCGTCAGAGCAAGTTGCTAGAGGTGGTCATCGCTGAAATTGGGCATTAGAAATGGTCTTTGCTGGAGTTAACTATCCGAGTGATTGCTGAAGTTGGTCGCCAATGGGTGGAGCCCTTGGAAATATTGGAGGGAGGGAGAGTTGATTACTCTAACCACTGTGTTGTAAAAAGTATTATTATAACAAAATAGAGGTTACAAATAACCATTATTCCCAATTTTCTTAAACACACCCCAAACGGTGAGTAAGTTATTATAGCTCAATCAACTCATGTCGAGTTGGAGCTCCATACACCTCACTATTTAATTCTACTTTAATGGGAGGGTTGTTACCAAATCACTCCTCCTCAATCACACACAACCTCTCCAAAAGCACTTTAGCTTCTAGCAAATAGACATCTCCACTCCTCTGGGCAAACGTACTATTAGATTTTTTTGAAAAAATATTAGAAGAGTTGTTGTCCACATCTGAAAGATTCAAAGAAATGATCGGGTCCAAGTACTATAAAAGAAATCTATGTTTTGGTTTCTAATCATCCCAATTTGAAGAATTTTATGTTTGATACTAGCTCATTTGTGTGAGTGGTATAATGCTTTGAGAGACTACTTTTGTATTTGGGGTCGGAGAGAGATTTTTATGTGTTTGTAATAATTTTTTCACATAGTGGAATTTTTCCACGTTAATTCTTGTGTTCTCAGTTTTATTACTTTCTTTTAATTTCTCTATTTTTTTTTTTTACTTATTCTTAAGGTAGTATGAGGTTTCCCAATATTTACAACCTCTAAGGATCTAAAGATCACTTGTCCTCATGATCACGAACAATCCAACCAAACCCACCTCTACCTCTCACCGACGACCAAGTTGCATCCAAGTTCAATTTCCAACAATCAACCATCGATAGGGACCAGGTAGAAAGAGGGAGGAGGGCACTCGAGAGGAAGCCAAGGGGACATGACCCGAATCTCCCATAGGGTTCGGTAGCTGGGAATTAATCTTAAGGGGACAAGTTTCAAAATGTTATACTATAGTTCCTAAAATTTGAGTTTGGTTTCAATTTAGTCCATTAGGTTTCAAAAGGTTACAAATTTAAACTTGAAATTTGAGTTTTGTTTCAATTTGGTTCGTAAGTTTCAAGGTTTACCTTTTTAACCTCGATTTTTCACTAAATACTATTTGTTTGTCTTTATGCTAATGTACATTAATTAATTTAAAAGAAGTATAATTAATTAAGCTTCACTATTTTTCATCACTATTAAAATTAAAAATTAAAATTTTACTTCATAATTATTTTAATTAATAAAATTTAACATACCAAAGACTGAAATGAAATATTTAGTGAAAATTCGATGTTAAAAATATAAATCTTGAGATTTAGGGATCAAATTGGAAAAAAACTCAAATCTTATGATAAAAATTGTAATATTTTGAAATCTAGAGACTAAATTGAAATCAAATTCGACCAAAAATATAATATCAAATGAAACTAAATCCAAAACCTTGGGATAAAAATGTATTTCTTCCTTTTTTTTTTCCCTTTTTTTTTTAAAGTTTAAGAACTTGTTAAATAAAATATTAAAAATTTAGAGACCTATCATTACTTTTTAAAATTAAAGAAAATTTTTGGCACAAACTCAAAACTAAGAACCAAAAGTGCAACATTTTAAAATCTAAGAACTAAATAGAAGCTAAACCTAAAATACAACATTTTTTTAAAATTGTTTTAAAGTTTAATAACTTATTAAACAAAATATTAAAAATTTAGAGACCTATTAGCACAAATACGAAAGTTGAAGGACTAAATAGTAATTTAACCTAAAAACAAACACAAAAATATATAATCTAAAAAAAATAATGATATTATTTTAAATGACAAAATTGCTGAAAATATTTACAAATAATAACAAAGTATCTACAATAAATTATTTGCAATGTATCGTAGGATATTTTTTTACTTTGTCCGTAAATATTTTGATTCATTTTTTAAAAGAGTAAAAAAAAAAAAAAAAAAAAAGTGTATATGATAATTTATTAAATTGTCCGTTTTTCCCTCCCCCGCCCACTTCTTCCTCTTCCTCTTCTTTTGATTTCCCTCTTCTTTTTCCTCTTTACAAAATTTCCCATTCCTCTTCTTCGCTCTCTCTCATTTCTGAATCCTCAAACCTCAGATTCCTTCAACAGAGTCAATGGGGAAGTACATGAACAAATCCAAGGTCACCGGCGACGTCGCACTCATGGAGGTTTTTTCACATCCCACCACCACTGTCCGGACCAGAGCCGCTTCCAAATCCCTCGCCTTGCAGAATCTCCAGAAATCGTCTCTTCCAGACGCTACTCCTGACCTCTCTTTCTCCTATCTACAGCTCCGAACTCGCCGCCTCGATAAAACCGAGAGGTCTATTGGGGCTTCTACCAAACACGCCTCAAAACCTAAGAAATCTGCTCGGAATTCCAGTTCCGCTACGAAAGCTACCTCCAATTTGGACGCTGAGAGCCAGAGTTTTGCTTTTGAAGCTCAGACTGAAGATTTGGAATTCGAACTCTCCAGAAGGTACATTTCTGTTCTGCTGCTTCATTCGTCACTCCTGATTTTAAATCTAAAATTAGTTTATGGTGGATTGGGGAATTTCTTTGATTAATGTTTGGTTTACTGCCTCCGATATTTGAAAATTGAAAATTTGGCAAATACTTAACACAACAAATGTATATATGTATGTTAGTTACAGTAGTGTCCAAAATTTATGAAGTGTGCCCTAAACTTTTGAACTTTCTTCAATCTAAATTTAGGTTTCTTTTGACATTCTGGCCCCATGAAAATGTAATGGTTTGGGGAATAGAGATGATATGATTTTTTTTCCTCACACAATTTAGTCATACATGCACCCAAACAGGGGAAACTATTCCTGTTCTTGTTTAGATCAATAAGTTCATATGTTTGAGTTGTAGAGTTAGCAAGTGGATTTGTTTTTCTGCCATATGTTATTGAAGTTTTGTTCTGTCTAAAATTTTGCAATAAAGTTAGTTTATTGTTGTTTTGCATTTGGAAGCTTCAAAATTACTGGTAAAGCTCTCTATAGCTTTAGACAACGATTTTATTTATTTTTAGTTTAAAGAAACTATCAGCTACACATCTGACTTTATATGAGTGAGCAAAATAACCATAGCTTAACTATTAAAATGTCTACTCCTTCCTTGAGATCCAAGTTTCAAATCTTCCCATCTCCACATTTTTTGTATTAAAAATAAAAATACTTAATGAGAAAATATTGATGGAGTCATCTTAAAGAAGAAAATTATGATTACGTATTCGGCGAAGCAAAAATACATTAATAAATAAGCACATATTCAAACCAATTTCTGAAAAAACATAAAGCAACTTTATTAGAGTTCATACCTAAAATTAACATCATACGACTAAACCAATAGAGACATTGTAGAATATGCTGAACTTATATGCGAATTGAGATGGAGAAATCAGAAAAGGATTTTTTTTTCTTTTTTCTTTTTTGCCTTTCTTTTTCATGATGTTAGTTGAAAGGACATTCAAATTAGAAACTTTATGATATTGTGTTATTAGAAACAATTATTTAGTTTTCAGAACATCCATAAAGTCAATGAAACCATTTACATTCGCAATGACATATCATTTTCATGGGGCCTAGACATGTCCTGGTGTATCATGGGATGCCTCCTCTTTGTTGATGATGCTTTCTCAAGTTAACAAGCAGTTATTACATATTTTTCTTTTGATATTCTGCTGCTGCCAGTTGACACTGTTTTTGTCCTATTAGATTCATTGTTCAAACTTTATGCATTTGTTATTTACTCTGTATACTGAGATCTAGCATAAATGAGGAATACTTATACAGGCTCCCTTGTGTGATAAATCTTAATATCGTTTTTTTAAAAAAAAAATAATTAATTTTAGCTTGTAGAACTACTGGTTTAGCTTTTCACACAAGTTTTTGATCATGGGTTTCACATTTTCTATGTAAAGATATGAAGTCTTACCCAAATTCCAAAAACAAAAACAAGTTTTTAAAAACTACATTTTTTAGTTTTTAAAATTTGAATTTTATTTTCAAAACACTCCTATAAACAAAAACACAGAAAACAATAGATGGAAGTGATGTTTATAGGCTTAATTTTTAAAAACAAAATACCAAGAACCAACTAGTTGCCAAACCGGGCTTTAAAGTTTTCTTTTTCATTTTAAAAAATGTGGCTAGAATTTTAACCCTGTTTTCAAAAAGTAAACACGAGACAGATTAATTATAAACATACAAGGTGATTATTCAAAAATAAAAACTAAAGACAAAATGGCTAAAACATAGGCTTTCAATTTCTGTTGATTTAAAATCATATTCAACTTCTTTGGCCTGTACAGGCACACAAATGAAAGCACAGCAGGCAGCAGAAACCCCTGTTCCCCTACACAGTACAGTAGTGACACTGCAACTAATGGTATTATTCAAAACAATCTGCAAAGAACCATCCCAACAGCACATGAGATGGAAGAGTTCTTTGCCTCTGCAGAGCACCAGCAACAGATATCATTTATGAACAAGTATTTATTTTGCTCCAATACTTCCTCTTTATCCATTAAAGTTTTTGAGTCTAGCGGTGATTTAACATAATCTAAAAATGAATTGTTCTTCCCTCTTTAGTGTAAGTGTCGAGAACGTGATAGCTGCGAGCAGAGAGGAAGTGTTTGATAGTTGTGAAAAACTTTCATACAAATCTACTGGATAATTGTGCAGGTACAATTATGATATTGTAAACGACAAGCCTCTCAATGGACAATACGAATGGGTTGAACTGGTTCTTTGAGGTTCTCGAGGAATGCAGGTTGCCATTGGCAAGAAAGTGGAGGGAAGAGGACGAAAGATTCAAAAATTGGGACAGCCCCAGTTGGATTCAAGTGAAGGGAGAGAGAGAGAGAAACTAAAGGTATGATGATACAAAACTATCTATTGTGTATGCTGAGAGGCTGGAGAATTGTAGACATAAGTTTGAAAAAAATGGCAGTGTCCTTTGTCCAAATTAAGAATGAGTGAATATTATGCAAAGGGGTGGGGTGGGGGGGTACTTCTAAAGGGCACTGCTCACTTGCTATCTGGGGTCCCATTAAAGTCCATTATGAGCTCTGTCTTTTTAACTTTCCTCATTTGCCTGCTTGGGAAAAGAGGAATTTTCTCTCTTTTTGTTTTGTTTTGTTCTTAGATGTTGGTTGATTACATAGGATGCTAGTCTGGAGTTGCAATGCATATTCATTGTATGTACCCTTTCAAGGCTATATCTATATCTTTCTTTCATCAACATTTATTTTTCAGTTGTAATGCTATCTTTCTTACAGATTTTCTTCTCATTTCACTCTCATCATAGTTTCTTTATTCTCTTCTAGATTCTCTCAATTTTCTGGATTCTGTTTTTATAGATTCGGTTGATAATCATTTAGCCTTATTTAACAACAATTTTGTTATTAATTTAAATCATAGTATTAAATTGTCGTTCCATCGACAGTTCAATATTTCTACGTTTCCATGAATTTGATAGACATATAAGAGGCGAGTTGGTATTTTCATTGTATTGTAGAAAAATTCATGAAACATAAAAAATGAGTAACAAAATGTCACTAAAGTTAATATAATATAAAATAATAGACATCTTAACTTATTTAAAAATATTTTTTTTAAGTTTTATTGATCTAAAATTATTTTTTGATTATTTTTTATTTTTATAATTTTTTTAGAAATATCTATCAAAATCAATATTTCCATTGAAATTTTGATAAAGTTAAGATTTTTATATTTCTGTCTATATCAACATTTTAAACCTTGGTTTAAACTAAGCGAATAAAAATTGTCAGTACATATGTTTTTGTTACTATGTCATTATAATCATTTACCACCCTATAGTACGGTTTTATAATATAGTTCAATGAGCAAAAACATTAGTTTGTTATTAGCTTTCTTTTTCCTATGATCAAATCTTGTTATTATTCTCTCCTAGAAAACTTTTAAGAATATTATAGATAATCCAAGATTTCAACAACTCACTAGTAGGTCATGGAAGAAATCCATCAACAAAACTAATTTGTTCTTAAAGTAAAGCCAGTCGTGACATAATGTTCAAGAATGGAAGAATTTGTAGAGCAAGTTGTAGAAGACGAAGAATCTGTGAAAGAATCAAGTTGAAGATTAGGGTTAAGGTCGCTTGTATTAATGAAACGTGTATACTAGCCTATATATTGTCACATGGCAATACACAAATAACCAACTATACAACTGAATAATTAATTCAAGATAAAAATATTATTTTTGTTGAGACTTATTCAATTTTAATTTCTATACTTTTAATAAATCTTAAAATTAGTCTCTTAAGTCTTTTTTTTTTTTTTTTTTTTTTTTTTTTTTTTTTTTTTTTTTTTTTTTTTTCGAAATTGGTCAAAGAATAACAATAATTTTCATGGAAGGAAATTTAATATGTGATATGTTTTCAAAATTTGGAATAAAAACGATAATGAATAATATTTTTTTTATATATAAAATCAATAATAAACAAGGTGGATACTAATTTCAAAACTGGACAATAATTATGGAGATACTAATGAGGGATACACAAGACTCTTTTTTTTTTTTTTTTTAATATATGTGTGGTGGATCAAATAATGACTAACATTGTATACTCATCCTTTAATTTATTTTTGGTTAAAACTTTAGTATTATGTTTTATTTGGTACCTGAATTTTTAAAAAAATGTTCAATAAATCTTAGAACCTCATATTTTGAGTTTTCATTCTTTTTAAAAATTTATAGATCTTTTTTACACAAAATTTCATGTCTTTGACATTTTATTTTTGTTTCTAATAGATCGTTAAACTTCAAATTTTTTCTAATGGATGAAAATCAAAAACACAAATAGAAAGAGGATTTATTAAAGTTATGATTATGAATAAGTGAAATTATATTTTCCTTTTAAAATGGGCAGTGTTAGGTTAAAAATTAGAGGGAGATAAAGAGTGCTTTTTGACTAATTAAAAAGTATAAAATTTTATATCATCAATAATGGTTTTAGGAATTCTAAAATCAGAAAAAAAAAAAAAAAAAAACTTACCCATGCTTTTAGAGGGAGCATTTAACTAATCTTCTTTTAAACTTACTTGGAGTAACTCACTTAAATCTTGACACTTTTAATTATTTAAGGGCATTAATTGCTCTTATTCAAGTTAAAACTTTAATTTACCAAGGTTAAAAGTTAGGGTTCATACCTTTAATTAGTTAAAAATATTAACTACTTTACTAAGTTAAACATATAATTTTATAACACACCTTTAAAGTTTGGGATGTTTTTCCTCTTTTTGTACTTTCCGTTCTTTATTTTGCTGTTGACCCTAGTTTGTAGGATTTTGTTTCATTTTCTCCGTTTTTCTCCTAGGTGGATGATATTGTTTGCGTTTATTTTGGCTTTGTTTCGGTCGAGTCCTATCTTTACTTATGCTTTGTTGCTTTGATGCTTGATTCCAGGTTGTGAGATCCCCTTGTTGTTGTATAATAATATCACCTATTTTAAAAAATAATTTATAAGATTAAGAGTGTTTGGAATACATTTTCGAATGTTTAATTTTAAAAATAAATTGTTTTGAAAAAAATTGGAATATTTAATAATTACTCAAAAATGCATTTTAAACCGTTTTTATCAAAAGAGTTTAAATAAAAAAAATTTAAAAAGAATTTTTTTTTCAAGTCAATCGAAACCGACCTCTGAAATTTAGAGTTAAAATTGAAAGAACGAGTCGCCAAAGTCGAAAATAAAATTTAGTTAAAAGAGTGAGGATATTGGTAAATTGAAAAACAAAAATGAAGTGGAAAATATATATAAATAAAGAAAGTAAAGTAAAGTAAATGAAAAACAAAAATGAAATCAATCACATAAAAGAGACAAATGGCAAGAGTGTGAAAGGCTGAGTAATAAAAGTGTGAAATTGGTAAATTGACAATCATGAAGATATGAATGAGCACTGAATAGACAGTACAATGGTAGACCAAATAATTGGATTCTGCATTCATTACTTTAAAGTTTGAATCTCTCTTTTTTAAAAATAAATAAATAAATAATTGAAAATTTGAGAAAATTACCTTTTTGTCCTTAAATTTCTTGTAATTAAGACCATGTTTATCCAAGTAAAAAGCTAAAAAATCAATGGTAATATGAAAAGTGACCCAATTTGATTACATTTTGTGTTGTTTACTTGTGTTTTGTATCCGTACTAACACATGGGACCCACTTTCAAATCTATGAACAAAAAACGTTAACTGATTGATGAGGTGAGCGTGCTCAATCCAATTGCGTCTAGAAATTACGTCATATTGTTACTGTTACTGTTACGGTTACTATTATTATTACTATTCTAGAGAAAAAATTATAAGTTTTGGTATTTTTATTGTTACCTTTGCTGTTATTGTTAATGTTTGATTCTCAGAAGTGATGATAATGATAAATGTAACAGTAGACGTGAGAAATCTAACTAATTGGAAAAATAGATTATTACAATTTATCCATCAATGAAATTCTATTACGACTACATAAATTTTCATTATGATTTAGTAAAACTGACCTAAATTTGCTTTTGGTCTTAGATTTTAAAATGTACACACTTTTAGTTCTAAATTCTGAGAAATCTAACTAATTGGAAAAATAGATTATTTACAAAAGTTGGATGACAATCTTGTATGATGAGTGGATGAGCATGAAAATTCGTTTGAAGCCTTTGTAGGAGCGTTCAGTTTGTAGGTTTGGAATCTTAAGCCTAGGAATGCTAAGCCTAAGGGTTAGGCTGGAAGATTTAGGTAGCCTAGATTTAAGAATACTATGTTTGGAATACAAATTTTATAAATCTGAAAATGAAGTACAGATTTATAAATCTTGAGTCAGTGAAATATTTTCTTGTATTTAATCAGTTATTAGATTTTGGATTAGTTCAAACTTGTCATCTTAATTATTTTAATTATAGTTAAGTTTAAAATAAACTAAAAAATTTAGAAGTATATATATATATATATATATAAAATTTTGAAATAGAGATATGACTATTATAATTTTAATTATTTTATTTTTTAAATAATTTGGTATTTTGATTTACTAAGTTTTGAGATATAAGACTTCGTAACTTTTGTCACTTTAAATAATTTGAAAATGATAGATTTTTTTACTGTAACATGCTAACTTCAAATTGAAATAAACAAGTAATTTAATCTTAAATTCAATTATTGAAAATTATAATTTTTTTTTTATCAAATTACATTTGAGGAATAAAAAAAGTCCTAAAGTTTGGATTTTAATTTTTATTTGGCGCTAAGTTGTTACTAACTTTTTAATTCTTTATGTTTAAAAAATAATTTTAAATCTATGAGCTAGTTAAATTGACTAGTGGAAAAAAATAAAAAAAAAAAGTTAAATTAAATTGAAGTTTTCTATACATATATAGCCTAAATAAATACATCTAATTTTACAATTATCAATATATTCAACATACTTAAGATCTCAATAGGTAGATGATCAATTTTCAACTAGGAAAAATAGAAAATAAATGTAATCTCCTAAAATGAAAAAAAAACATTAATTTTAAACAAAGAAGAGAAGAGAGAGAATTAAAAAAAAGATAATCTAATAATAATAATAATAATAATTAAAAAACACCAAAAGAAAAATAATTAGAAGAGAAAGTGTATTTTAAAAAAATATTATTGTAATTAAACTAATGGCCTCTTTGGAATGATTTAGAAAAAAATTATTCGCCGGAAGTGGCAGTCGGAGTTGGCCAACAGTGGTCAGTGGAGGCAGTGTCCGGAAGTCGGTCGGCAAACTTCCTAGATTAAGTTAGAACAGAAAAAAAAAAAAAAGAAAAAGAAAAAGAAAGATAACCCCACTATTCAAACAGATTGAAAAAGGGTGTAGGAAGTCAAGACTTCCTAAATCTTTATCCCAAACAACGGTTGGAATTAGGATGTCTAACCCATCCAATCCCAACCCTTAAAACAAACACTCACTGATGGTTTTCAATTCATGGCAAAGTTTAAGCAAAATTTATGTTGTCTAGAGGTGTTTGTGGGTTAAGTTGGGTTGAAACATTTTTTTAAACCCAACCTAATTGTTTGAGTTATAAGGGTTTTAAAAAATAAGTCTTATTAAATAATCACCACTATAAAATTTGATATAGATTACGGTCATATAACTGTAGTTTTATTGGATTAGACTACGGGTTTGCAACCATGGTGTGTTTTAGTATAGTCTATCGTATATATCATGGTTAACATTAGTCATGGACTATATTATACACCACATCTAACGTTTGCCATGGTCTATATGGTCATAGATTATGGCTCCGTTAGTTGTGGTTTATAGTATAGACCTTGACTTATGTTAACTATGGTAATTATTGATAAAACTAACTATAACTGTAGTCTATACTAATAAACCACAAGAAAAATAGTCGTGATCTATCACTATAGACTATGGTTGAGATCAATTGTGCTATATACTAATAATTCATCTAAATTATGTCAATTAAATGAAATCTTCAATTCACATGAACAAGTTCAACTTTAATAAACTAAAAACCTACTACAGGAAAGAAAGACCTACAATAACTTTGAAAAACAACTATAATAAGTTTGTTATAGTGTTTTACACAAAGTCGTGACAACTCATGCTATTAAAAGTATGAGACTTTTTATAGCGTTTTTAAGAGGCTATAAAAAGTTCAACCTTTTTATAACTTTTAGCTACATACTATTAAATGCTTGACTTTTTATAGCATTTTGTGAACTAAGACATTTGATCTTTGTAAAATGTAAGATGGCATTATGAAAAAAACTATAAAATACTTTTATAGCTAAAATATTATATTATTATTTGTCTATTATAGCATTTATTTATAGCTATAATTATTTATTTAATGAAAGCTATAATAATCCTTCAAATGTCAACAAAATTTCTTTTCATAGCTTTTATAAACTTTTCATAGGTTTAATGAATGCTATTATTGCATCTTTTATAACTTCTCTAACATATTCATATTGCTATTATTGTGTTTTATACCGTGCTACACATTAAAAGTCAAATAAAAAATTATTTATAATCCACATAATCAAAATATGATAGATAAATAAATGTTCATACAAGATTCGTATTATCAATAAAAAGCAGATATAGCAATGCTTATCATATATAAACGTTACAAATTACAAAATATTGATATCAAAACTCCAATTAACTCCAACTTAGTTGTGTTTGTGGTCTAGACATTGAATGCATCGATAATCCTTCGTCAATCTACAAAAGGTCATTAAGTAATAAAAAGTTAAGTAAAATTATTTAAATAAAGAACTAAAATAATAAATAGATCTATGTACAGATTAAAATTTTGTTGAGATATTTTAAAACCATGCTACATTGAAAATATATGTTTTAATATGTCATAAGATAATAGACACAACACCACCTAATTCAATCCATGTAAATTGAATAATAAAGGAAATGCATAGCCATCAAAGTGATCTATCCCTGCAAGATTAAATAAATTTTAATATGGGTGAACTTGTGACCATCAAAATAACTTGGAATCACTTAAGTAAAACTATTAGAAACTAATTTGATAAAGCCATAAAAATCACTATAGTGTTGCACATACAATGGAGAGGGAAAATATTGGAGTAAAATTATTGCTGTTATACTGAAACTAAAACAAATATATCATTTACAAATTACTCAAAATTAGCTTCCCAAATCCTCTAATTTCATGCTAAGTAACCCAAAATTCTCAAATCAAATTATGCATTAGAAATCCTATTAAGGACAATAGTTATGATGATCAAAAGTCCAATTAAGAACTAAGAAATCACCAAGCTCATTGGCTCCATCAATGCAGTCATAGAAAGTTAACCTCACATAAATTTGAACTAAAACTTCAATAATACATTCAACATAAAAATGACTTCTCTTTGAAGCATTAGAATGGAACCAATTTAAAAAAAATGTGAATGTCCAAAATACTCAAAATCTTTCCTCTCAAACCACACAATGTAGAGAAATAAGTCATAATTAACTTCAACTCCCAAAAGCTACTTTCATCACATGAACATGATAGATAATAAAAAAATAATAAAAAAAAAAAAGAAGAAGAAACAAATTTTCTTGATAACCATATAACAAAACATATACACCTAGATAAGTACATAATGTTAATTCTGTACTTACCTCTAAATGCCTAACCAACTCCAAAGAAGAAGAGAAAACCCTAAGCTACTAAGTGCACAATAGAAAAAGAAGAAAAAACAGTGAAAATCTATCTCAAATTAAGCTTTAATCACACAATCAACTCAAAACAATAATTTAATTAAGTAAAAAGTCTCAAAAGAATACTTTAATCACACCACATAAATTCTAAATTAAGCTATATTCACACCATAAATTCTAAATTAAATGTTAATCATAATCCGAATCATACTTTGAACAAGCAAAACTACTCAACTTAACTAACATGTATCTACACTTAAAAGTGTCAACTAAGTCATCAAATTTAAATAAATAACTAAACAAAACAAAACATGAACAAAGTCATTGTGTGTTAATAATAAATTAGTAATTTTTATTTATAGGAAAGAGTTGAGAACAACCCAAGCCAGATTCATACACTAAATGAAATTAAAAATAAAATCAAAGAGAGTAAAAAAAGAAAAAAAACACTTACTGCCAATGGAAGACTTGGGTTCAACCATCAAAATCGTATTCCCCTCATTCATCAATTCTTATGACCACAACTCCCACATTCTTCATGTCAGTGATATCATCTGTTACATAAATTTTTCTTTTAAATCCCTCATCAATCATTAGATGTAGAAAATTTGTTTTGGGAATCAATATCCAAATCATAGCCAATATATATTTATCATCAATGTATTGTTCTTAAAAGGGATATCAAATCATTAATCACCCCAAAACTCAAATGAATAGGTTAGCTAAATTTAATTATATCAATGCTTTAACACTCTAGAATGAGGAAATTTGAGATACCATGGTAAATTTTGGGATTAGTAGCGGTTATTGCGTCATTTAAAAGAGTGATAAAATAGTCCACCTAATACTGTTTGGGATTTGAACACCTAAAATGAATAATATGCATCAATAATACCCTATTTATATATATAAAAAAAAAGTAGAAACTACCAAATTAGTAATACAGTATATGTAAAAACCAGAGACCAGTAATACCCTCCCTTTTCAGAAGAAAATGCAAATCAATATTAAAGAAGACACTAGGTTTTTACAAATTTGTATTCTCCTTGTTTCATTTCAAGACCTTCTACTAATTATGCCATTATGTTTTTCTTCGCAACAGGATTCAACTTTCCACTGCCATCGTGATGGTCGTGAAAGAAACAACATTAAATATACAAATCACAAAACTCAGAACAATATACCTAAAAAATCTCATCATCAATGAAAGCCAAAGCAGGAATTGATAAAAAGGAAGAGAATAATCAGATCAAAGCTCAGAGGAGTGCTAACAACAAAAATGATAGAATAGGAGATCTAAAAAAAGAAGATTGAGAGATGAACATACCTTGGGATGTGAAGAAAATGAAGAAGAGAATGAAAATGGAAGAGCCAATTGAAGGAATCAGCTAGCTACTCTCGTTTGTAGGCTCAAATAACTAAGGAAGGTCAAACTCATTCCACCATATGAGATAAAAAACTAACAACAAATACTTACATAAGACCATTACAAGCAAACAACCCAACCCTTCTCTTGGAACACGCCAAGGGCGAAAGATCGAAGCCCTCACACAACCATCAATCTAATTCATATTAATTATTATTTGAATCTTATTCAAATGCAGTAAGTCTCCTTTTATTACATATAGTTTAATTTTGAATCTTATTTAAAATTAACTTTATATTATAATATATCTATATACATTGTATTAATTGTATCATATACAATTAATATTATTCCCTTAATAAATTTGAAAAATTCAAATTATTTCATAATTATTGGTCTTTATTTACTCGTTGTGAGCCAGCAAAGGGACCTAATGAACCTACAGATCATAAACTCCAATGATCTGAGGTTAATCAATTAAACTCTTTAATTAAATTAACCAATAGTCATTAACTATGTGCCACTCTACTAAAGACACAAAGTCGCACTCTTCGCATGATTATCCTATGAAATATTAAATTCCTAAAATGGTAGACTTATTAAGTCGGCGTCTCGCGCCACTCCCATCCATACAGATCAAAGGACTGCCTCATAGACATGAGTCCATAACTCACTCAGGATTGAGATTAAATTACATGATTATCCTATGAAATATTAATCTCTTCAATTGATGGTGTTACAATGAGAGATTATGTATTTCGCTGTTCGGTCTTACAGAAACTCATTGTATAAGATACCTCCACTTGTATGTCTTTGACATGAATGATTTAGATTAAATTGTTTGTAACACTTACAATATTTGTAACAATTACAAATTGGGTCATATCCATAGTGTTATCAGGATAAGACATCCAACCTTAATCCATATACTATAGACCCTTTAGGTTATTACTTGAAACATGATCTAGCTGTATGTCCACCACGTGCTATTCAAGTCATGAAATAACTTTGGATTTTTCATGTAATGAATAACTAACTATTTCATATATAAAATAATGAATTATTATATCAAATAACTAATTAACTACAAGGCTTTATGGTATAAATCCTAACATTTATAGTCTGGGAAGGTTTTATTCAACCCCCAACTCATTTTCCTTCTACTTTGGCTCGAAGAATCAAACATTAAGCTTCTTAGACTCAAAGTGGTAATGACACATTTAAAGGAACCAAACCTTTTTTCTTTCTTTTAGTTTACACAAAAGGGGAAACCTTGTCTAGACACGTCACCTTCGTTTTGGCTTGCCCACACGAGTTACGTGAAAGATATCCAACTACGAGCAACGTCTCCTTAGAAGGCACCGAAGCTTACTCATTCCTCAAGGGTATTTTAGCTCAGAGGGAAACTACGACTGTCATTGTCGCCCCAGGTTACACATACCTGTCAGAAAGAGGAGTAACCCCCTTAAAAAATGTCATACAAATTTTCTTTTACTCTACAACATGCTTGCCCTTTTACAACTTCCTTTATTTAAGCGGCTTTTACTCTACAACAAGAGTTTGGCAGCATGCATTACTAGGTTGAGTTTCAGATACCTTAATGATTATCACCTAGGCCTTTTGGGGTGACAACAAGCATATGGACTAAATAACTCAATCCTAAGCATTCAAGATCCAAAATAAGGGCCATGTGCTAAAAATGAAAGGGAATCAAGAAAAAATTTTAAATTTTGTCCAAAATCATGTATACATTTTCATGAATCCTAAACAATGTAAGTAGCAATTATCTAAAGCCTATCATAGAAATTCATCATCACAATACATGCAACACAATCATCATATCATCAAATCAACCACAAAATCTTACCTTAAGTACTCAAAGACTTGTCAGGCATGCATATACAATTATTTCGATGCCTCGACCTCCCTCTTTTCGAGAGTTATCAATGGCATAGTCGATGATGTCTGACGAGTGACGTCAACGGTAGACAAACGATTGGTATTTAGTCAGGAGAAATCGCAGAAGAAAAATAGTAGAAATCGTTGGAAAAGATTATAATATAGGGTTGTTTTAGCCAATATTCTAATGTAGTTTGAACAATTTTAATTTTCACTTTGTTATTTAATTTTTTTAAAAATTAAAATTTTAATTTATTTACCAATCAATTAAATAGAATTTGCCACATAGTTAAATGAAATATTCTCATCATCCCATCCACATCAATACTTAACAATCCAATTAACATTATATTAGTTTAAAGCTAAGTCATGGACCATTTATAATCATTTTTCAAACTTGAACGACTAAAGTGTATGTTTTGAAACCTTATAGACCAAATATACCTCAACTTTAAACAAGGACCAAAATTACATTTTACTCCAAAAGAAGTTGAAGAAGAAATTTTAAAATTAAAGGATTATTGAAGTTAAAGCTTTATAAAAAAAGAGAAAAAAAATCTAAAAGTAATTTAAAAATGAAGTTAAATAGTCACATCCTATATGATTTCCTCTTTAATTTCTCGGGTTGTACTCGTGGGAATTAGTGTAATTATTGTTATTATTATTTTTTTAAATCGAAGGTCGGTTAAAGGAAGAAAATTTTGAAAAATAAACCTATGGAATGAGATTCAAATTTGGGTCTAACAGTAGTTAACGGACACATTTACCATTGTACTGGCTATAGTTGTTACTTTTTAAGTTTTTTTTTAATTTTTTTTTTTATATATATTATATAAAGAGTATAAAGTTGAGGTGGAGCTCGAGTTCCTGGCTTATACTAAATCTGCCACTACTTCTAATCGTAGGAAGTAAATTTATAATTTAACCTTTAATGAATTATAAAACATATCAATCTATGGTACATAGTTGAAAAGAATTCAAAGATAAACAACATTAAAGATAAATTGATGTCGAATATTTTTGAGTTATGACATAGTCATTTAATGTCTAATTTGTACACTAATAAAATTCAAATTCGTGTAAAAACTCGATACTATTGAAATGAGT
The DNA here is from genome assembly GCF_027475165.1 of Benincasa hispida. NCBI lineage: Eukaryota > Viridiplantae > Streptophyta > Magnoliopsida > Cucurbitales > Cucurbitaceae > Benincasa > Benincasa hispida. The sequence goes on along the minus strand of NC_143486.1, from coordinate 36,597,079 downwards.
GAGTTTATGAAAACGTTTACATTAATTTTTTTGGTTAAAATTAATCGATGAAATAGCAAAAATTAGAAAATGCAATACTTAATTAAGTCTAATGCCAACTCGATGAAATTGAAAATGTATGGGTTATAGGTTTAGAGGTGAAATTCTAATTTTTTGTTGTTTTTTTTTGAGGATTTATTTTATTTTATTTTTGCCGCGTTGAATAACATTTATATACGTTTTAAATTATGTTCAATAACATTTATATAGTAAAATAAGTAATGTCTTTAAAATAACAAGAATCCGAAAAAATCACAGGGTTTTTTTAAATATAAAAAAGTATTTACACTTTATAATGAAATAAGAAGAAAAAAAAAATTCCGCAGCCAGGATTTGAACCTGGATTTCACTCAAAGAAATTGCCAGTGTGCTACTGCGGATTTTTGTTAACAATAACATAAAAGTAAATATTTAATCTTTAAAAGAGGAACAAGACAATTTTGGAGTCAAGTCGATTTCAAGGATTTTTTTTTTTTTTTAATAGAAAGATAATTTTATAATCCAATATGAAAATGAAAAGTGGGAGGGAATCCAAATAACATGTCATTTGGAATAAATATCTATACTTTTATGGAAAATATTTATGCTAGACAAAATATCAAACTAATTATAGTAATAGAATTTTTTTTTTTTTTTGTTGATAGACTTCTAGAAGTCTAGAAGTCTATCAATGATAAACTTCTATCAGTGTCAATTTCTATCATTAATAGACACTGATCGATTTTAACAGTCTCTATCAAATAATATTAAAATTTTGCTATTTTGTATAAAAAGTTTTCCTTATTTTTCTATTTTCAAAAATCTCCCTAGTTTATTTATTCATTTATTTATTATTATTATTTTTACCAATTTTCAATTTGGACATCCATGTTTATCCATACACCTCAAATTCCCTTATGATATGGTTAACTACATAAGTTGATCCTATATTTTGGGTCTAATTTTATTTGGTACTAAAGTCATAACATTAGTCCTTAAATTTAAGTTTAATTTCAATTGAATTCATATGTTTCAAAATATTACAATTTTACCATTGAAAATTGAATTTTGTTTCAATTTGAACCCTAAATTTCAAGATTTAATATTATTTTTTTTAATAGATACTCATTTTCTATCTTTATTGTTGATGTCTATTAATTAATTTAAAGGGATTCTAATTAATTAAGTTTCACTATTTTTCATCACTATTAAAATTAAATCTAAATTTGCACTTCGTAATTACTTTAAATTAATAAATAGACATTAATGCTAAAGGATGAAATTTAACATTTTATTAAAAAAAAATCGAGTTTAAAAGTGTAATCACTAAAATCTAAAGACTAAACTCAAAACTCAATAGTAAAATTGTAACATTATGAAACCTAGAGAATAAATTAAAATCAAACTAACTTAAGGATTAAAAGTGTAATATTTTGAAATTTATTGATAAAATGAAAACTAAACCCAAAACTTAAGAATAAAAGATATTGTTTTTTTCTAAAATAATCATTTTAAAATATTTGGTGAATATGATCAAAATAGACGAAACCTTATAAAGATTTAAAATAAATTAACTTCGAGATGTTTGGGATTTTCCCTACTATAAAACGAACCAGTAATTGAATAAAAATAAAAAGTAAATTATGAATTGACTTGTATTTGAAAGGGAGAAACAAATTTATTACCAACCGTCCCATGACAACATAAAAAATTCTCCAATATAAAAAAAACATAGACCTCTCCTTCCATGGCGGCGAGTTGCTTTGTTTCAGTGTTTGTAAGTTTTGCAGCAAAGCCATTGAAGCTTATTTCATAACTACGGATGTACTGTCAGACGTCGATAGATCCAAAAGTTAGTTGTTATGTCGTAGAATCGTTCTCGTCAGTTGCTCTTCAAGATTAACACAACGCCTTCTTTCAAACGTGTACTCGTCGGACAGAGAGTTGTAATCACAACAAAAAAAATGTTTGCTCAAAATCGGAGGAGAAGCTTGGTAAAGAAGAAAAAGTTGAAACTGGCACTACAAGAAAAGTGACTTGCCATAACTTTTGTTTATAGCATTTTTGTCCAAGCATTTGTTTACAGCACTACAAGAAAAAGGTTATCTGATACAGTGGACACGATTTTGATCTTCAACATCTGAGTCTATGCTCTGTCTTAGGCTCTCAGCTCCCAGGACTTGACTTTGTTTCTTCTTTAGAGACCCCCATGGCTTGGGCGAGGCATAAAAGCTGTGGAAGAAAGTATGATTTCATTTGAGTTTTACTTTGACTTCTTTGCACTCTGAGATTGTGAATTTGGTTAATGAAATTTGTGGGTTTAATAGGTGGCAGGGCGAAAATTGGTGGATAATGGAAGATGGGAATTTAAGCTTATGGAGATTGAGGGATTTCCAGTGTGGAGTTAAATTGATTAGTAGAATTAGTAAGGTTTATGAGGACATTGCCCATTATTCTGAATTTTACTTGGAACCTAATTAACTTCGAGATGAGCTCTATACTTTAAAAATTGTTTCTTTTCTCTCATGTACACTATTGTTGGTTGAAATTGGGAATGAAATTGCGGTGGACGGAACGTAACGTAATGCAGTGTAATGCCTCCGCAAAGATTGGATAAATGGATGATGGTGATGACGTGTGGATGATGTGTATGCATGATGAATCACGATTCCTGATAATAAATGCGATACTACGTTCTAAAATAGTGTATGCGATGCTGCTGATATGTGTTCGTAGTATGCGTTCATGTAATACGCGCATGCCACAAGTTTTCTTGCGCTGGAACCAAGTATAATTCCAACACAAGTTTCTCAGAGTGATCTGAGATCGAACACGGGGATTGCGATGATCAATGCAATACTAATGTGATATATGTGACCGAAAACAAAATAATAATGAATTGTATTGGAAAAGTAAAATGCGGTGACAAGTAAATAAATAAACAAATAAATGACTATCTGTGAAGATGTGCAAGTATCTGATGGAATGCGATGACAAGTCTTGTGAAATGTGTCAGAAAGAGAATGGGTTGGGGGAAAGGACATCGCAAGTTCGTCAATCCTGTTGAGGACGCAACTAAGGTTCCACTTTTCCTTGGCTTACACCTCTCAGTTATCGGTCGCATTCCTATATCTCTATGGTGAATCGGGATGAACGTTGCGAACGCAAGGTTGTTTCCATCTCTGGAAATATTTATTGCTTTAGTTAACGCATTCTTCCAACCTTCTTTTGAGAGGTGGATTAACATCTTCATTTCTACTCTGACAGATGAAGATGCCGTTGAGCATGCGTTAGCTAAACTTAGCCGATTTCTTCATCAAGGATTAACTTACTCGCTTAATCCTTCCCCCTTACCCTAGGGGATTAGTTACACATAGTGGAAGAAATGGAAGATGGATGTATGGTGGAAAACAGAGAGATGAAGATGAATTGACAATGATATTAAAAGCTAAAGATAAGCGTTTGTTACAAATCAATGAATGGAAGATTAGAAATGAACAACCGTTGATGAATAGAAAGTGAGAACAAATAAGGAAAGCGTGTCAATATCTTGACACGGATCTCGATCGGAGACGATTTGCTTGCCGGCGTGTAGGAGGAGTGTGGTTGAAAACTTCCTTCTCAGGCTAGTTTCCCAGGTAGAATTGATCTTTGCACAGAACTTCCCTTCGGGCCTGTGGATGAATTTCTGGCTCCCGAGACTTTCCTTTCAGACTTGTCTCGTCTTTCTCCAGATTTTCGATAAAATGTCTCTTCAGACTAGCTTTCCGTGAATTCTTGATCAATGTCTCTTCAGACCAACGTCCTTTCTTTGGAATTAATGTAGCTATTTATAGACCTTGGCACCTCCTTCGTCAGTGGTCCTGCTCTGAAAAGTTACTTTTTCTGCCACGACTTGGTGGAAACGTCCGCTTTGCTCCACATTCAATTTGTCAGATCGTACAACAGAAAAGCTGTACAATTTCAGAAATCCTCGTGAATGCATCGCTCTTTTTCATCTACGATCGATCGCCACATGCAATGCAAATGTGTTGACCTTTTCATTCACGATCGACCGTCGCATTCAGTGCGAATGCGTTGCTCTTTTTGTCCTCGAGCGATCGTTGCATGCGGTGACCTGTTTCCTGCAAAACAAAGACTTGGACATCCCTTTTTGCTGTCGCAATGGGGTTAGTGGGTGTGCTTCCGACACTTTACAACTTTTGCATTTCTAAGCCAATTTCTATATGTTCGACGCAACTTTTTCCTTCTTTTTGCCGCATATTCTAAATAAGATGGTATAAATAACTTGTATTTCTACAAGTTATCAACTATCATATATTAATTTTATTCACCAAATCCAAGAAGTAAATTACTAGTATTAGTTGAGGAAATTATATATTTGAAAGTATATAAATTTTTAAATGTGCTTTAAAATGTTTTAGTTTAGAGGTAGTTAATTGACATTCAGGTAGGGGTTGATTGAATTTTTACAATAGACTAGATTTGCAAAATGATTTATAGTAAGAAATTCTTGACTTGGTTTTTAAACTTCTAAAATTTTAGTTGTAGTTGTTAAAAAATTTTGGATCAGGTAATTATTTGGTTAAAAATTTGTTAACAAAAGTTGATGTTTCATTACAATTACACATACTCTTCCTATTTATCTTTTTAGTTTATCTTTTAGTATTTGTGCTATCCATCATTTCTTTCCCCCTCTCCTTTTCTTTTCGAATGTTTTACTACAATATTGCAACCAAAGATTCATAAAGAAGGAGTGGTGCAAACGAAGCTGAATTGCATAGATTTTAAGTCTCAATTGTGTGTAGAAGCTCTTGTGGCTAGTGATTACCGTTTTTTAATTTAACAAGCTTATCTATTCCATTGGGAAGATTAGTGATACTGTGCATATAAAACGCATGGTTGAGGAAGAAACTTTTATCAGTCTATCCATACTTTTCCAACTTTATGAATTTGCATTATTATGCTCTCAAGTACTCAATGTGTTTGTTAATATTTTCTCATTGATACTGATAGGATGAGCAACTTTTCATAATATTGGAGACCCATTGTGGAAGTTAAAATTGATCACACCTTTTGTAGTAGACTACCAAGTGAGTTAAAGAGTTATCATTTCTAAGATAACTTTTCTGTTGTCTTTGCATTGCAAAATAGGATGTATCTTGTTTAAATAAAAACCTAAACGATTTGTAATAGATGGATAAGACTGAGTACCTTATCCTGGTGATACTACGGATATGACCCGCTTTGTAGATGTTACAAGTGTTGTAAAGTGTTATAAATGATATGATCTGATCATTCATGTGGAAACATGTGAGCGGGGGTATCCTATACAAAGAGTTTGTATACGACCGGACCATGAAACGGTTAGTCTTATTATATAACACTGTTAATAATAGAGACTTACATTTCACCATGATGACCATAGGTGACATGACTTGAATTCTCAGTGAGTTGTGAACTCCTCCTCATGAAAACAATCCTTTGATTTGTATGGATGAAGGTGGTCAGATTGTCAACTCAATAAGCCTACCATTTTGGGGATTTGTCTTATTGGGGAGTTGAGAATACAGCTACACAAGATGAAATTAAGTTCTTCCCTGATGTCGGGGTAAGTAGATAAACTGCTCCTTTAAGGACTGATTTTGGGGTTTGAACAATGTGGCCACACCCTTTCCTGGCCCGAGAGGGACTTGGTCATAGTTGAACTATGACTTATTGTTCATTAGAGGAATCAGTGGTACTTAAGGAGTTAGGTGTAATTATAGGGACAAAATGGTAATTTTGGCCCAAATGTACTTACGAGCAATTTGTGAAGGGTCATCGCACTGTTAATTGACTATATCCAATGGGCACAGAAATATATTTATAGTGTGAAGAGTACAGCTGTCGAGAGTGCAACTGTGGAATGACCGACAGTTAATGAAAGTTGGGTAATTTAATTAAAGAGTTCAATTAATTATCCAAGTACTATTGGAGCTTCAATCTATGGGTCCATAAGGTCCCTCTGTAACTCAACAGGGTTTTAATTGAAAATTAATTTTGGATTAATTTGAATTGTTCAAATTAATTAAGGGAATTAATTACATATGATATAATTAATTAAATTAATTATATATATGATATAATCAATATAATGTATTTGATACATTATAGTATAAAGTATTTTTAAAGGAATTTGAATATAATTCAAATACTAATTATATGAATGAGATTCCTATTATTAAGTTTAATATAAATATGATTTATATTAAATACCATAATTAGTTAAAAGGAATTAAATTTTGAATATGATTCAAATATTAATTATATGGATTAGATTCATATAGTTGAATTTAGTATAGATATGATTTATATTAAATATTATGCATATTGTTGAGAGAAAATAAAACTAAAGGTTATGTATTATATTTTATATAAAATATAGTGTATATATGTAAAATAGAAGAAGGAGAATAGAAACACACAAATAATTTACGTGGAAAACTCTAGGCTAGGGAGAAAAAACCATGATCTAGACTTATTTTTTTATTATTCAAGTGATACAGAAATATAGGAAGACTTACTCAAATAAATAGATAGACAGGAAGCCTTAGGTCCATAAGAAAATTACAAATAAGCCCCTAGGACAAACCAACCTTTTTCGACACTCCCTCTCAAGTTGGGGCGTAAATATCAATAAGACCCAACTTGCTGATACAATAATCAAAACTCTATCTTAACAACCTCTTTGTAAGAATATCTGCAATCTGCTGATTAGATGGGATGTAGGGAATGCATATGCTTCCATTGTCCAGTCTTTCTTTGATGAAATGTCTGTCAATTTCGATGTGTTTGGTCCTATCGTGCTGAACTGGATTGTTTGCAATACTTATTGTTGCTTTATTGTCATAGAACAATTTAATCTGAAGCTTACTATCTTGTCGAAGATCTGTTAATACTTTCTTCAACCAGATTTCTTCACATATTCCCAAATTCATGGCCCGGTACTCGGCTTCTACACTACTTCTGACAACCACTCCCTGTTTTTTACTTCTCCAAGTGACCAGATTGCCCCAGACAAAAGTGCAATATCCAGACATAGAATTTCTATCAACAGCAGACCCAGCCTAGTCCGAATCAGTATAAGCTTCTATGCCACGTTTACTTGACTTCCTAAACAGCAGGCCCTTACCAGGAGTGTCTTTCAGATATCGTAGAATGCATTCGACGACTGTCATATGTTCCTCGTAGAGAGCTTGCATGAACTGACTGACAACACTCACTGCATATGATATATCATGTCTCGTGTGAGATAAATATATCAACTTTCCAACTAATCGCTGATATCTCTCTTTACTGACATGAGCTCCATTGTTAATATTGCTCAGTTTGGTATTATACTCCGTAGGGGTGTCTGCTGGTTTACACCCAGTCATTCTTGTTTCTTTGAGGAGATCCAGAGTATACTTCCGTTATGAGACTGAGATACCTTTCTTTGACCGAGCCACCTCCATCCCAACAAGTATCGCAATTTTCCGATCTTTAATTTCAAATTCTTCAGCCATATTTGTTTTAAGTCTCATAATTTCACCAGTATCATCACCGATCAATACAATGTCATCTACAAAAACAATAAGTATTGAGATCTTTCCTGAACCAGACTTCTTTGTAAACAACGTGTGGTCTGAGTGCCCCTGATCATATCCCCGTGCTTTAACAAACGTGGTGAATCTGTCAAACCAGACTCTTGGAGACTGTTTCAACCCATACAATAACTTCTTTAATCTACAAACCCGGTACTTAAACTGGTTTTCGAAGCCAGGTGGAGGGCTCATATAGACTTCTTCTTCGAGTTCTCATTAAGAAACACATTCTTCATATCCAATTGATACAAAGGCCAATCTTTATTAGCAGCAACAGATAATAGCACCCAAATCGTATTGAGTTTGGCTACAGGGGAGAATGTCTCAGAATAATCAATACCAAAGGTTTGAGTAAAGCCTTTGACTACCAGTCTCGTCTTGTATCTATCAATCGAGCCATCGGATTTGTACTTAATAGTAAAAACCCATTTACATCCAACCGTCTTGTGCCCCTCAGGAAGAACAACCTGTTTCCATGTCTCATTTTCTCTAGAGCTCTCATTTCTTCCATAACTGCAGCCATCTACTCAGAAGCTTCCATGGCAACATGTATTCTACTTGGAACCAATACCGTATCTATGCTGGTAGTGAGAAACTTGAACTCGGGAGATAAGTTACTATATGTCATGTAACTATGCATAGGGAACTTCGTACATGATCTAGTCCCTTTTCTCAAGACAATAGGAAGATCGAGAGATGCATCATGGCTTTTCTCTTATCTAGGTTTCTTACTGCAGCTAACCATCTGATCTATGGGCTTTTCTTTAGAAGGACTTCCCATACAATCACCTTCTCTTCCACTGTTTTCGTTTGCTGGAGTTATTTCCCCAGTATTGTTCTTTCCATCAGTTTTTTCACCCTCCTCAATCCTTTCTATTTTCTCATCACTGTCACCAATTTCTATATCTCCATCCACTTTGCAAGTATTAGTCTCAACACAATCATCAGTATCACAAATAGGGATGTTCATACCTGGAGCTGAGACCAAGTTAGACTTATGAACTGGAGCCAGAGAAACAACAGGCGGCACTGTTTTCTTCTTGAGATTCTTCCTGTAGTATGTTATCCAAAGGGCTTGATTGGTGGGAAAAAGAGGACCAAGAAGAAGAGGACCAACAGGTTCAGCGGGCATCTTTAGGGGAACAAAATACGTGGACCAACTAGCCTCTTCACTCGGACTCTCCCCCTGAAGAGGACTAATGGGAAAGAATGGTTGATCCTCGAGAAAGGTGACATCCATAGAAATAAAGTATTTTTGAGACGAGGGATGATAACACTTGTACCCACATTGATGGAGAAGGTATCCAACAAAGACACATTTTGGGCACGAGGAGTAAATTTTGTACGGTTGGATCGTGGGTATGAACGAAGACAACACACCCAAACACCCGTAGAGGTACGTCAGGGATTAATCGGGTGTTGGGATACGAATCTTTGAAACAGTCAAGGGGAGTGTGAAAGGCTAAGAATGAGAAGGCATGCAGTTGATGAGGTGGGCTGCAGTGAGGATAGCATCACCCCACAGATAGAAAGGAAGAGAGGTAGATAGCATAAGGGAACGAGTGACCTCTACCAGATGCCTATTTTTTCTCTTGGCTACTCCGTTCTGCTGAGGAGTATAAGCAGACGAGCTTTGATGGACAATCCCTTTAGAAGTTAGGAAGTCTCAGAATGAGTTATTAACAAACTCATGCCCGTTGTCACTTTGTAAATGGAAATTTTTGTGTTGAACTGTGTTTCTACGGTAGCATAGAATTGTTGGAAAATAGAGGACACCTCAGACTTATTGGCCAAAAGAAAAACCCAGGTCAGTCTGATGTGATCGTCAATAAAGGTGACAAACCAATGCATCCCTATAGAGGTAGTGGTTGGTGAGGGACCCCAGACGTCATTGTGGATAAGACGAAAAGGTTTGGATGGTTTGTAAGGTTGAGAATGAAATAGGACACGACTTTGTTTAGCTCGAATACACACATCGCAATTTAAGGACGATATATTAATATTATGAAATAAATGCGGAAAAAGATACTTCATATATTGAAAATTAGGATGTCCCAGACGGTAATACCATAACATAAAATCAGTTTCAACTGTAGAGAAATTCAAAGAAATAAAACTAGTCCTACAACCATCCTTAGAAGAAGTCTCATCAGTCAGGAAATAGAGCTCCATATCGTGTCGGGCAGTGCCAATCATTATCCTCAAGCTCAGATCGTGAAACAAAATAATGTCGGGTGAGAAAACAGTCTGACAGTTCAGGTCTCTTGTAATTTTACTGCCAGATAATAAGTTGTATGAAATTCTAGGAACATGCAACACATCACGCAATATTAGACCCTCAAAAGGACCTGCGACAGGGGCAAAGCACCCATCTGCCATTCAAATCTTTTCATTTTTGGCACTTGGGTGATATGATATAAAATGATCAGAAGAACCGGTCAGGTGATTTGTTGCTCTAGAGTCCACAATCCAGGGCTTTTTTCCATTAATGCTAATAAAACCAAAGAACTGAGCCATACCTGAGTGTGCAATAACATTGACCCCGACAACACTTAAGTTACTCTGACCGTCAACTTGAGGTTGAGCCGAGGCTTTGTCATTCGCCAAATCGCTTACCAGAGCACGTTTAGGACTATATTTGTCCTGTAATTGACATCGTTTGTAATTTGGAGGTTTTCCATGCAACTTCCAACACTGGCCTTTTGTGTGCCATGGTTTTTTGTAATGCTCATAAACAGGTGGAGGTTTCTTGTCACTATCAGATCCAGAGGACTTTGTGGCAAAAGCAGCAGCGTTAGTAGATGTAACTACTGAATTATTCATTGCACTAGACATGTCTTCTACCAAGCGTATTTCAGAACACACCTCCATGGTTTTTTGTAATGCTCATAAACAGGTGGATGTTTCTTGTCACTATTAGATCCAGAGGACTTTGTGGCAAAAGCAGCAGCGTTAATAGATGTAACTACTGAATTATTCATTGCACTAGACATGTCTTCTACCAAGCGTATTTCAGAACACACCTCCATAAATGACAGTGTAGAACGTTGGCCCAATATCCTGCTACGAACACCGTCAAACTTCGAATTTAGCCCAGCCAGAAAATCATACACTCGATCAGTTTCTTCAATTTTGGAATACTGAGTCCCATCGTATGTACACTTCCAGATAATTTCATGGCATAAGTCCATTTCTTACCATAACAGGGATAATTTGTTGAAGCACGACGTTACGTCAATAGTCCCTTACTTGCATTCATGGACTTGCTTGCGTAAAGTATATAGGTGGGATGCATTCTGCTTTTTTGAATACAGCTACTGTACTAGATCCCAAATGTCTTTGGCAGTTGCTGCATAGAGCAATAATCTGCCAATTTGAGGTTCCATGCTACTCACCAGAACTGACCGTAGCAATAAATCTTATGCTCTCCAGATGCATTCTTGGGGGTTACCAGGTTCAGGTTTTGTTATCTCCTCAGTTAGATAGCCAAATTTTTGTCTTCCTTCCAGAGCCATTCTGATGGATTGCGACCAGGAGAAATAATTTTGGCCATTCAGCTTTCCTCCAATAATAATTCCTGCAGAAGGTCCCATTGATCCAGACAATAAATTTGTAATAGGTAAAGAATGGAAAGAGTTTACTGAGTTCTCAGAGTACAGCTAAAGATTGGACGGCTCCAGTTGAGCACTTTGTGAGTTCGTGCCAAGAACCGACCCAAGATCTGCAAGTTTTTGCTGAAGAAAAAAAAATCTTTTTTTAATCTCATCAAGACACACCACATTCACAGTTGCCGAAGAGTTCGCCGGAAAAGGGACAGAACCCGCGCCATTGCAGTCAGATTGGATTGGCTGATACACCAGCGGCTACTGTTCAGAGATGAAGCCGCGACTGGTCGAGCCGAGGAAATCGCCGCAGCTTCTTGTCTGCACCCAAGGGTTCATGATGAAGTAGGTCTGTTGCGATCGAGTCTGGACGTCGTCAAGGGATCGGGTCTACGCGGGTGGCTGGGCTTCGATTAGATCTAGACGCTGATAGTTGTCTGCACCCGAGAGATCGATGGATCTGGCACTGCTGAAGTAGAGCTGGGCACCACCATCGATGGGGTCTTTTTCGTGTGCAATCAGAGCGCCGTCGACGTGCCTTGACTGGGTGCGATCCTCCACGGTTGGACACGACCCTATCTGTCTGACGACGGATTTGGTTGTCTTTCCGGCGACACTCATTTGTTGAAGAAGACGCGATAAGAAAACCTCTAGGTACTGTTGGACAAATTCCTTAATTGTGTCAGCCATCTCGGAGTTGGTCGTCAAAGGGGACTCATCAATGGCGGCTAGGGTTTCGTCCCCTTGCTTTGATACCATGATGAAAATAGAAGAGGAAGGAGAATAGAAACACACAAATAATTTACGTGGAAAACCCTAGATCAGGGAGAAAAAACCACGATCTAGACTTATTTTTTATTATTCAAGTGATACAGAAATACAGGAAGACTTGCTTAAATAAATAGACAGACAGGAAGCCCTAGGCCCATAAAAAAATTACAAATAAGCCCTTAGGGGAAACCAACCCTTTTCGATAATATATATATATATATATATATATATATATATTATTTAATTAAATTAAATTTATTATTTATTTTTAAATTAATTAAAGGGAGGGAGTTACAACTCACTCTCCCAAATTTTCTCTCAAGTTACGGTAGATGGTGGAGGGATAAAAGGCTCTCATTCATCTTTTTCCTATTTACCTGAGAGAATAGTTCACTTTGCAAAAAATTACAGAGAAGAAAAACTTCCCTTTTTCCCTCTCTCATCCTCTTCTTCCCTCTTCCAAATCTAGTGTAGAAGCCATCACTTCTGCCAATTCTCAACCCTAGAGAATACAAAGGGTTCGTTTTATGGTGGTGTTTTCCAATTGGAGATCGAAGAGGTTCGAGATCGTGATCAAGAGGGAGACGTTGAAGAAGTGTGGCTACAAGGGTATGCATATCTTCTTCCATTTTCTCTCCCTCTAAGTATGCTGTAAAATTTAGATTTTTAATGCATAATTATGTTAATTCTATAATTTTGGAATTCTGTGAAAATAAAAAATTGGGATCGATCCCGCTCCTACATCAAAATGTTCATTTGTTTCCCTTTAATTGGTATCAGAGCGTGGTATCAATCCCTTTTTTTTTTTTTTAGAATTTAATTGCAGTTTATTGGTGGGTACATCCTGGTTTAATTTCATATTAATGAATATGGTTTGACTGGTTTGCAATTTGGATATTTCAAGATTGAGGCTTTTAGATTTATAGTTTTCCTTCTACAAATTGTTATGTAAGGGCACTTTATTTTTGGGCATAAATTGTTATAGAGTCTATATTTTTTAGTGTCTTGAGTCGCTCGTATTGTTCCCAGTGTTGTTATGGAGAAAACGGGACAAAATTCGGTGGAGAAACATTCATGCTTCTCCCTTAATGTTCACACTATGAGACTCATGCTTGGCCTTGAGACACCTTAGGAGTTCTCCCTTCGGATGGTGTTTGCATAGGTCAATATCAAGGTTGGGAGAGTATTTATAGTAAGTGGGAGAGGGATGTGTGTCAACGTGTCCTATGATCTCCTTCATTGATTTTCACTGTGAGATCTTCTTGCACAACTTCTAGGTTCCTTGGGAGCATCCCCCTTTGGATGGTTTGTGCAGTAGGTCAATATCAAGGCAAACTCCAGAAATGGATAGGAATTCTTACCCTAATCGATTTTTCCCCTTCGGTTGGCTCATTGGAGTGGAACTCTAGGGTCTAAAATGAAGAGTCACATTTGCGAGAAATTTTTAAGCTAGTTAATGACTTCTTGACCAAATAAATGATGACTGATTGCTATAGGAATAAGAGTTATTCTCGTGTAATGATTGGTTGAGAGTGTCTTAATTAATTGAAAAGATAACTGACTACCCTTCCGTGGCTTTTGTCCTAAATCAATGAATCATCATTGCAAAATTAGATGTTATATGGGGTTCATTTAGATTTTGCTAAACTTGATTGGATGTTTATGAGTTTTGCCAAAATCTAATGTAGATCAATTTGTTTATTTTCAGAAATAATGTCAAATAGTATTTTTTTCATCAATTGCCTCAAATTGTTTGACCGCCTTTAATTATACAACATGGAAAAAAATCAATTAAAACCTATTTCGTGGTTAACGACCTAAAAATTTTCATGACTGAGGATTTTCCTAAAGTCCCAATCCCTAATGCAACACGAAATATTCGTGATGCATATGAGATGTGGACAAAGGCTAATTCCAAGGCCTAAGTTCACATTTTGGCAAGCATACCTAATGCATTGGCCAAAATATTTGAGAGCATGGTCACTGCATATGAGATCAAACAATCAATGCAAGAATTTTTTGAGCGAAAGTTCTCACAATTCAAGCAAAATGGGGTTGATGACAATAAAACTAGTAATATCAGCTCCATAGCTAAATTCCAGTTCATATTGAATGTCAAGGGACAAATAGAGAAAGCAATAGTTTCTAATTCGAGTAAAGTTAATCAACAAGGATTGTCCTCTGAGATGAAACTTGGAGTTTATAATATGTGTTGTGAAGCTTATCTCACTACTCTCCAGAAAAGGAAGAACTCTGAAAAAAATAAATCTAATTTATTTGTCTTAGAGACGTGCTTAGTAGAGAATGATGATTCTGCCTGAATAGATGATTTTGGAGCTACTAATCACGTATGTACTTCCCACCAATGATTTAATTCCTGGAAATAATTAGTAGCTGGAGAGATGACTCTCAAAGTTGGTACTAGTAAGGTTGTTTTAGTTGTTGCTGTAGGCAGGCTTAAGTTATTTTTAGACAAGAAACAGTATATGTTATTAGATGACATATATGTAGTTCCTCATATCAAGAGGAACTTAATTTTTGTTTCCTGTCTAATTGAACAAAAATATACCTTATCTTTCTCTGATAATAAAGTGTTTGTTTTCAAGAATGTAATGGAACTAGGTTTTAGTTCAATGAAAAATAACTTATACGTACTAAGGTCATTAGTTACAAAAGCTGTGCTAAATACTGAAATGTTCAAAATGGAAACAACTGTAAAAAGACTGAGGGTTTCTCTTAAAGAGAATATCCATCTTTGGCATCTAAGGTTAGGTCACATCAATCTCAATAGGATTGAGAGATTGGTAAAAAGTAGACTTCTAAATCATTTAAAAGAAAACTCTTTACCCGTATGTGAGTCATGCCCTGAAGGCATAATGACAAAATGACCTTTTACTGGAAAAGGTTATAGAGCCAAAGAAACCTTGGAGCTTATACATTCAGACCTTTGTAGTCCGATGAATGTAAGAGCACGAAGAGGGTATGAATATTTCATCTCTTTCATAGAAGATTATTCTATATTTGGGTATTCATACCTAATGCAACATAAATTTGAAGTTCTTGAAAAGTTCAAGGAGTTCAAGACTGAGGTTGAAAATAAAGGAAATCGAATCTGAGGATTTCCATGAGTAGCGAAAAATAGATCATTCTAAATTACAATCATGTATGAACATTACAATTTACAGTAGTAAACAAAAACAAATCGTTATGCAATCAATACAGAAATTACAACATGAACAACAAGAAATCAAGGAGAAAAGCTACAAATGTTTGTTGACTCGTCTCCACACTCCTTGCTCACGAACGCTCGAACACAACAACCTCGAACGCTCTAACAACATGACTGCTCTGCAGCACGAACACCGCGTACTCGTCCTCTGCCTTCTCCTCGGTCACGAACACTCCAGCAACACGAACGACCTCCACAAAATCTCGACGGTGTCGAGTTGAGTATGACCACTAAGAAGGCTACCTTAGTATTCTCGGTGTGAAAATCTAGAGGGTGGGCTCTGTGTGGACTTGGTATGAGGCAGATGAAGGAGGAATGAACAATCATGTACATGATTGGGCAAGTGGGAGAAGACAAAGACCTATCGTGTAGGTCGAGCCCAATTGTTTAGCAAAAGCTAAGCGATCGTCTAGCAAAAGCTAAGCGATCGTTTAGCTCATTGCCTAGTACCATGTCTATCGCCTACAAACACTACACGATCGTTTACTAAAACAAGATGCCGCTTAGTAAATCGGTATTTACTTGACAAGCTTCGTGAGATGTTTTTCCGAGAGAGAATTCATCAAATCTCAAATTTTAACATTATTAAAATTAGGAAAACAATTTTTCTTTTATCTCATGGTTACCATGAACCACCAATAACCTCCCACTCAATTGATTATTAGAGAAAAAGATTTAATTATCCAATAATTAATATTATTATAAATATAAATGATAACCAACTTATCATACTATATTTATAACCTATAGTTTTAATATTTCATCTCACGAAACATATAAACCATAGTTCTTTTTCTATTCCATGGTACTTAATGTAAATCTCATTTACATTAATCCTCCACTAGATGTATCTCATACATCAAACTGATTATATCATATATAATCAAAATACCTCTTGTCAATTTGAACATTTCAAATCAATACCAAGAACTGATCCTCAACTGAATCCATCGAGCTACCAAGGGGACCTTATGGACCTGTAGCTCATATATACTCAGAATCACAGATTGCTCGTAAGTACAGCTGGGCCAATAACCGTTATGCCCCTGTAGTTACATCTAACTCCTTAAGTACCACTAATCCCTCTAATGAACATAAGTAATAGTCCTACTATGACTGAGTCCTTTCTTCCAAAGAGAAGCTGTGGCCACTATGTTTAAGCCTCGGAATTAGCCCTTAAGGAAGTAGTCTCTCTACTTATCCCTACTTCGAGAAAGAAGTGAATTCCATCTTGTGGATTGAGCTCCCAGCTCCCAGATCAGACAAGCCCCAAAAAAGGTAGGTACGTTGAGTTGACAATCTGATCACTCTCACCCATACTAATCAAAGGACCACCCTCAAAGGCAAGAGTTCCTAAAACACTCAGGATTGAGGTCGTATCACCTATGGTCGTTTAGGTGAGATGTAAGTCTCTAGTATCAACGGCGGTATATACAGATTCTAATCATCTCGTGGTCCAGGTCTTATACAAACTCTTTGTATAGGACACCCCTGCTCGCACGTCTCCACATGAATGGTTAGGATCTACCATCTATAGTGTTTACAACACTTGCAAACCTCTACAAAGCGGGTCGTATCCCTAGTGTCACAAGGATCAGGTGTCCTTATACTATAGACCTATTTAAGTTATCACTTAAGGCATGATCCACTTGTATATCACATATACATGCTTAAGTTTACATAAGATAACCAAAGAGCTTTGTTTATTGAATATGAGTAAATGCCAGAATTAAATAACAATTATCTTATTCATCAAACAATGTGTATCTTTACAAAAACACGAGACTCTGGGAGAATTAGGACATTAATCCCAACAGAAAACTTGTTAGGAAAAAAGATAAAAACACTACGATCTGATCGTGGTGGAGAGTATATGGACTTAAGATTCTAAAACTATATGATAGAATATGGAATTACGTCCTAACTCTCAGCCTCTGCTACACCTCAACAGAATGGTGTATCAGAAAGGAGAAAAAGAATCCTGTTGGACGTGGTTCAGTCAATGATGAGCTATGCCCAATTTTTCGACTTGTTTTGGTGATATGCAGTGGAGTCTTCAGTTTATATTTTGAATAACATTCCTTCAAAGAGTGTTTCTGAAACACCTTTTGAGTTATGGAGAGGTTGTAAAGGTAGTTTACGCCAATTCAGAATTTTGGGATGTCCAACCCATGTGCTAATGGAAATCCCCAAAAAGTTAGAACCTCATTCAAAAGTATGCCTATTTGTAGGGTACCCCAAAGAAATGAGAGGTGGATAATTCTTTGATCCAAGTGAGAATAAAGTGTTTGTATCGACAAACTCTACCTTCTTAGAAGAAGACCACATGAGAGATCATAAGCCACAAAGTAAAATTGTTCTAAGTGATATTTCTAATAAATCTACTGAGACGTCAACAAGGGTTGTTGAAGAGGCTGATACATCAACACGAGTTGTTAATGTGGGTTCATCTAATCATACACATCCATCTCAAGAGTTGAGATTGCCTTGACGTAGTGGGAGTGTTATGAACCCACCTGTACGTTACATGGGTTTAACAGAAGCCCAAGAAATCATATCTGATGATGAAGTTGAGGATCCATTTTCTTATAAACAAACAATGGAAAATGTTGACAAAGATGAATGGATTAAAGCCATGAATCAAAAAATGGAGTCCATGTACTTCAATTCTATCTGAGAGCTTATAGATCAACCTGATGGGGTAAAACATATAGGTTATAAATGGATTTACAAGAGAAAAAGAGGTGTAGATGGAAAGGTATACCTTTAAAGCTAGACTTGTGGCAAAAGGTTATACCCAGGTTGAGGGAGTAGACTATGAAGAAACTTTCTCACCTGTTGTGATGTTAAAGTCTATCAAAATTATCTTGTCCATAGTCACATATTATGAGTATGAAATATGGAAAATGGACGTCAAGATTACTGTTTTGAATGGTAATCTTGAAGAGACCATCTACATGAAACAACCAAGAAGATTCATTGAATAAGATCAAGAAGGTTTGGAAGCTTAATCAGTCCATTTATTGGCTGAAATAAGAATCTCGATCTTGGAATATAAGATTTGATGTTGCGATCAAATCTTATGGCTTTGATCAGAATGTTGATGAGTCTTATGTCTACAAGAAAATCATCAACAACTCAGCAACTTTCCTCATACTATATGCAGATGATATCCTATTCATTGGGAATGATGTAGGTTTTCTGACTGATGTAAAGAAATGGCTGGCCACTCAATTACAAATGAAAGATTTGGGAGAGAAGCAATTTGTTCTAGGGATCTAGATTATCAGGGATTGTAAGAACAAAAGGTTGGCCTTGTCTCAAGCACAATTCCAATAAGGGTTTATTACCTTTCAGGCATAGAATTATATTGTCTAAGGAATAGTGTTCTAAGACTCCTCAAGAGGTTGAGGAAATAAGATGAATTCCCTATGCGTAGGCTGTTGGTAGCCTTATGTATGCAATGTTATATACTAGACCTGACATTTGCTATGTAGTAGGGATTGTCAGTCGATATCAATCCAATCTAAGATTATATCACTGGACAACAGTTAAAACAACCCTTAAGTATCTTCAGAAAATGAGGAACTATATGCTTGTGTATGGAGATAAGGATTTGATCCTTACAGGATACACAGACTTTGATTTTCAGACTGATCAGAATTCTTGGAAATCCATATCAGGGTCATTGTTTACTCTGAATGGAGGAGCTATAGTTTGGTGAAGCATTAAGTAAGGATGCATCACCGACTCCACTATGGAAGCCGAATATGTAGCTGGTTGTGAAGCTGCTAAAGAGGCCGTTTGGCATAAGAAGTTCCTTACTGATTTGAATGTTGTTCCAAATATGTCTTTGTCCATCACATTTTATTGTGATAACAGTGGTGTTGTGGCAAATTCAAAGGAACCAAGGAGTCATCGAAAAGGCAAACACATTGAATGGAAATATCATTTGATTAGGGAGATTATGCATCGAGGTGACATGTCTGTCATGGAGATTGCTTCAGAGCACAATGTTGCTGATCCGTTTAGAAACACTCTCACGGCTAAAGTGTTCGAGAGTCATCTAGAAAGTCTGGGTCTGCGAGATATGCGACATATTGTCTAGAGTGGGAGATGTTACTGGGTATAGTGTATGCCCTAGTTTATTGTATTTTTTACTTTATTTGTATTATACATTAGGTTTTCTATGCTTTAGGACAAGTGGGAGATTGTTGGGATTGGTGTCCTAAATCTCTTGTGTTCTCGTAGTTTGTAAACATTATATAAATAAATTTTTATTAATAAAATAATTGTTATTTTTTATGAGCATACATCCAATCCAATAAACTAAGATCCAAGGTTATTTTATGTAATTTAAACAAGTATGTAGAGACATACAGATGGATCTTGTTTAAATTTTTAATGCAAAATTCTGTCAATTCTATAATTTTGGAATTCTGTGAAAATAAAAAATTGGGATCAATCCCGCTTCCGCATCGAAACCTTCATTAGTTTTCCTTCAATATTGCGATAGGTGGGAGAAAATGTACAAAACAGTGACTAATATGAACCAATTTTATTATTGTGATTTTGTGCGTCATTGAAAGATGAAAATATTACACGTATATAAATAATAATATATTTAATTAAAGTATGGGCTATGTATAGATCACATTGGGTTATTTTATTAGATTGGGTCATATTATGTGATCTAATTAATTAAGGCCCTAGATTCCTAATTGAGTATAAATTTAATGGGTAGAAGCTTATTCCTAGTTAATTAGGGTTTAAAGGGACCTTAGTATACAAAGAGACCTTAGGTCTATGGTCCCTAATATACCAAAACAGTAAGCACTCAGTATTTCTTGAATTTCATCTAGAAAGAGATCTCACTAAGAGCATTCAGAGTTTTGGTTGAAGAAGACTATAGTCATATCAAAGCCATCGTTATCTTTGTCAACGGTATTTAGATGCCCTAGTTTATTGTATTTTTTCTCTCATACTCAACATTGTATATTTGTATATATTTAACACCCACTGGAGTTTTCGTCCAAGTAGAAGTTTATTGGGTATGTCCTGAAACTTGTAGTTTGTAAACATTAAACATATTCTATTCACAATAAAATTGTTGTTGAAGTTTTCATGAATAAAGATGTTATTGAAGTTTTCATGAATAAAGATGTTATTGAATTTCATTTATAAAATCCAATAAACGAACCCATGGATAGAACATGAATACTTAAACTTTATGTAGAGACATAAAAGAGGATCAAGTTTTAGTATATAGCCAAAAAGGTCTATAAGTATATGGATGAGGTTGAGTACCATATGTCCTGGGGACACTATGGATGCGGTCCACTTTGCATATTGATACAAACGATCTGATCCAAAATCGTTCATGTAGAGACATGCGAGTGAGGGCATCATATACAAAAGAGATTTGCATAAAACCAGACCACGAAATAGACACTTTTCTTTATTATAGCTGTTTATTGTTAAAATTGACTATTTCAAATTGATGACCTAAGATAACTTAATCCTAATCCTAAGCTCTATGAACTCCCATTTATTCGAGATTACTCTTTAATCTGCATAGGTGAGAGCTGTTCAACATTACCGCTTAATAAGCCTCCCATTTTAGGGGTAAGACCAGAAAGATAGCTGGGGACATAATCTTGCAAGAAGGAATTCACTCCTACCCATCTTAGAGTTAGCAGATAGGTTGTTCCCTTAAGTACTAACTTCTGGTCTTGAACAAAGGGGCCCCACTGTCTCGTGATAGAGAGAGATTTAGTTTATTGGTTGGACCATAAACCAATTGTTCAATAGAGGATTAGTGGAGACTTAGGGACCAAGATGAATTATAGGGGTAAAATGGTAATTTTTACCTACCTATAAATATGAACAACCTATGAACGATCGATTTACTGATTATCATTAAATCAATTGGACAGAAATATATCTAGAGTGAGGATAGTGCAACTACTGAGTTGCATTGGTATGTCTAGGTAGTTAACGAATATTGATTAATTCGGTTTAAATAGTTTAGCCAATTAATCTCAAATCGTTGGAGCTCATGATTTGTAGGTCTATTAGGTCCCACTACTAGCTCATAAAAGGATTAAACCTTAGATTAGAATATTGACTGAATTTGAAATGTTCAAATTCAAACTAGGGTTTGGATGATTATATTAGATATAATTAACATTTAAATTTATTGAAATTAAACGTATTTGGAGAATTTAATATGAATAGAGATTCATATTTGAATTTGGTGTTTTTATCAATTTAATATTTTATATTAAATCATTATTACTTGATTAATTGAATTTGTTTAATTAATTATTTAATAAATTAAATCAATTTCAATCTTAAAATTCAATTTCAGAAATTGAATTTAGATTTATTTAATTTAATTATGATTGAAAATAAAATAAAATAAAATTAAAATTGAAAAATTGTTTTTTAAATCCATAGTGGATTTTTCCCAAATTGAACACCCAACCCACGAATTTAGTGATATTTGAAGTGTCAAATAGTTAATTAATGGATTTTCCATGTTTAATTTGATTAAATACCTTAGAATTCATTTGAATTTGGGGCATGCAAATAAAATTCTGAAAAAATTTCTGCTGAGAAATTGGTTTCAACCCTCCAATCGTATCCAAATTCCCTCTCAATATGAGTTTCACCACTCAATCCAAGGTCCAGATTAGTAGAGAAGACTTTTATAGAGGTTTACTACGAAGCTTGAAGGAGAATTCCTTAGAGAAAGCAAGGAATTCGTGGAAATCATCAAAGGTATTCAACTTGAAACACTAATGACAAAATTGTGAACTTGCATGTTTGCTACTCAAATGGAATTAGTGTACTTCATGATTCTATTTGCTTCCATGTTATGCATGTTTACTTTATCAATTGGTATAATGAATGATTTAAGCACTCAATTAACGTTAACTTGTGTATGGTGGCTGAATTTCATAAGTTGCATGAAATGGCTACTGATATGGTGTTTTTCCAATTTTGGCATTAGATTCTTCTTTAATTATATTGCAATTTTTGTAATTGGCTCTTGGTTGATGGGCCTAAATGTGTGTTTAAAGATCTGTAAATTTATTGGAGTCAATAGAGTTATAATTGAAGAAATAAGCAAGCATCGTCAGCTGCAGAAACCTGGAGTTCAGCTACTGTTTTCACAGCGTCACGACACTGTGCTTAGAACGTTGTGATGATGTTCATCCTGAAGCCAATATTCGCGTGCATGTGAGGAGCTGATTTGCAAGCGTGGTTCAGTTCGACTGGTTTGAGATCCGATTCAACAATTCTTGGTTTAGCACTTTTTGGAGCTTTAGGTGTTTGATTTGAACGGTTTGGGTTCAGTTCGGGTCAATACAAGTGGTCCAAAGGTGTTTCGAAGCTGTTTTGGATTAGTATTGTAATAATTAGCTTATTTTCTTGCTTAGGATACCAAAATTAGTCCATATCAGTGTGTATTTAATTATCTATGCATGTGATATATGTTGTAATTAAGTTAAATCTTGTATGTGCATATTGTATGTCATGTAGATTTAAAATCCCACCATAGAAAAACATGTTTCATGCATTAAAAATGTGTTATAAATAGTTATAATATATAGTATCCATGATTTATGGCTTCATAAGTTTAATATAATTGTTATATTAAAATATGGAATGCTTGATGTATGTTATAACATGTCTATAGTTTTATAAAGAGTTATAAAATGGATGAGACATTTAAAATCTATAACAAAGATAAGCAGACGTTCACTTAGAGTTAACAAATAACTTGTTTTAAGAGTTAAAATAGGTCGTTATTTTGTAAAACTTTGGTTACAAACTCAAATCGATCTATAATCCTATCTAAGGCTGGAGATACTTAAGTTGACGATTTATGGAACACCTGCTACTTGGGATTATAGCCGAATTATTATACGTTGTAAAATGGTTACAAACAAATGTGTGAGCGGTATGAGGTAATAAAATGGTTTTATCACATAGACATCGTAGGTTAAAATCCAAATATAATTGTTATACTTGGATAAACCACCTAGACTTAGGATTGTTTTTTAGCCGGAATATACCTAAGTAAAAGAATATACCCAAACAATTAGAATACTTCAGTGGGAGACTACTAATATATATGATATATTATTTTTAGCCCTTGCGTCCGTAAGAGTTCATACCATGAGATCCATGCTGCGCTTCGTGTCGCTTTTACCGCGATTGCTCCACTCAGAAAGTGTTTGCATGGGTCAATAACAAGGTGAATAGGGTAAGTAGTTCATAGTAAGTGGGTATAGGAAATGTGTCAGCATGTCCTATAGTCTCCTCCATTTGTTTGATTTGTGAGATTCTTATGTTGCGCCTGGTGTCACTTTTAGGCGGCATTAGCTAGTCGTCTTTCGTAGCTATTCTCTCGAAGGGTTGTAACATAGGTTTCAGAACAACTCAAACTTTAGAAATGAATAGGGTTTTTTCATAGTTTTGTCTTGATCATTGTCTTCCAAATTGAGGCTTATCCATAACGTTTAATGAAATATGAAAATGGAGGGCCACAACTATAAGAGTTACTAAGTGTTAGTAAGTTATTGACCGAAAATGGTAACTAAATAACTAATAGAATAAAGAGTGTTATTCTGTAGTTAGTATTTAGTCAAGAATGTCTTGCTTTAGTTAAGGGGTATTTGACTGCTTCTCGGTAGCATCTATTCTGACTCACTAAAGTATCGTGTCCAATAAATAAAGAAATCTGGGTACTTTATTACTTTTGTAAAATTGGATTTATATGCATTTTTTCTGATAGACTTTGTTTATATTTCAGCACGTTGAACTCGATTATTCAAATAGCTTCTGATAAATTCAATGATGAGGGTTACTCGAACTGAAAATCAAACATAAATTCGATACTAGTTGTTGATGACTTGAGGCTCGATTTAACGACGGAATTTCCTACGCTTCCCAATTCAAATGCAAATCGAAATCTTCGGAATGCCTATGACAGATGGATCAGAGTTAATGAAAAAGTTAGAACCTGCATTTTAGCAAGCATATCTAATGTGCTAACTAAAAAACATGAAATCATAGTCATTGCTAGAGAGATCATGGAGTTGTTACAAATGATGTTTGGACAACCGTCCTTATCAGTACGACATGATGCTGTAAAATACATTTACAATACCCGCATGAAGGAAGTGACCTCTGTTAGGGAACACGTTCTGGATATGATGGTCCACTTCAATGTAGCAGAAGCAAATAGTATTGTCATAGATGGAGGTGTCACGTTAGTATGATCATGGAATCTCTTCCGAAGAGTCTTATAACATTTTGTACAAACGCTGTGATGAATAAGATTGATTACAATTTTACAACTCACTTAACTGAACTCCAAACTTATAAATCTTTAATGAAAAATAAAGATGGAGAAGAAAATGTTGTTACCCAAAAGAAATTTCTAAAGGATCTACATCAGGTACAAAACCTTCAGAAAAGAAGTTTGGTCCTTCAAAGGATAAAAATATTCAAATGAAGAAGAATGGAAAAGGGAAGAAGAAGGCTCCTGCTAAAAAGAGCAAGACAAAAGTTGCAAAAGGAAAATATTTCCACTGTAACGAGGATGGGCATTGGAAACGAAATTGCTCAAAATATCTTGCAGAAAAGAAAGCTAAAAAGGCAAACCAAGGTAAATCTGATTTACTTGTAATAGAAACAGGTTTAGTGGAAAGTTCCCATTTGACCTAGATACTGGATTCAAGCGCCGCTAATCATATTTGCACTTTCATTCAAAAAATTAGTTCCTGGAAGCAGCTGACGGAAAACGAGATGATTTCCTAGGTGGGAATAGGTGAAGTCATTTTGGCTAAAGCAGTGGGAGATATCAAGTTATTTTTTGGAGAATCTTACATTTTATTAGAAAATGTGTATTATGTACCAAAAATGAAAAAAAAAATTAATCTCTGTCTTCTATTTATTAGAACATGTGTAGAAAGTTACTTTTGATATAAATGAAGTGTTTATTAGTTCAAAATGTGTTCAAATATGTTCGGCTAAACTTGAAAATCAATTGTATGTGTTAAAACCAACTGAGACAAAAGATATTTTAAATATAGAAATGTTTAAAACAATTGAAACTCAAAATAACAAACGAAATATTTCTCCTAATGCCTATCTTTGGCACTTAAGACTGGAACACATAAATCTCCATGGGATTGAGAGATTAATAAAGAATGAAAATCTAAATAAGTTAGAAAACAATTCTTTACCTCCATGTGAATCATGTCTTGAGGTAAAAATGACAGAAAGATCTTTTTCGGAGAAAGGTCATAGAGCAAAAGAACCTCTAGAACTTATACATTCAACTCTTTGTGGTCCAATGAATGTTAAAGCTCGAGGAGGATCTGAGTATTTCATCAGTTTTATTGATGGTTATTCTAGATATTGCTATGTTTACTTAATACAACATAAGTTCGAAACCCTTAAAATGTTTAAAAAGTATAAGACTGAAGTTCAGAACTTATTAGATGAACAGATTAAAACCCTTCGATCAGATCGAGGAGGCGAGTATATGGATTTACAATTCAAGAACTATTTAGTATAACATGGAATTCAATACCAACTCACTACACCTGGTACACCACAAAAAAATGGTGTAAAAGAAAGGAGAAATCGAACCTTGTTAGACATGATTCGTTAAATGATGAGTTATGTCCAATTACCTCAGTTCTTTTGGGGGTATGTAGTGCATATTGTTGTATATATTTTGAACATGGTTCCCTAAAAAAGTTTTTCAAAAACACCATACAAGCTGCGGAGAGGACGTAAAGGTACTTTACGTCACTTCAGAATCTGGGGATGCCTGACACATGTGTTGGTGCAAAACCCTAAGTAATTAGAACGATGTTAGAAAATATGCCTATTTGTAGGATACCCTAAAGAAACAAAAGGTGGTATATTTTATGATTCTCAAGAAGACAAAGTACTTGTATCGACCAATGCTACATTCTTAGAGGAAGACCACATAAGAAATCATCAATCTCGTAGTAAACTGGTATTAAATGAGATGTCAAGAGAATCTACAGATAAATCAACAAAAGGTGTTGATCAAGTTCTTCCTTCCACAAAAGTTGTTAATGAAACTGGTCCACCACAATCTTTTTATGAATTGAGAATGCCTCAACGTAGTGGGAGGGTTGTTCAACAGCTTGACCGATACATGGGTTGAACAGAAACTCAGATCTTCATACCTGATGATGGTTTAGATGATCCATTAGTCTTTAAACAGGCAATGAAAGATGTAGATAGAGACCAATGGATAAAAGTCATGGACCTTGAAATGGAGTCTATATACTTCAATTCCAGATGGGGTAAAACCTATTGGTTGCAAGTGGATCTACAAGAGCAAACGAGACGAAATTGTGAAGGTGCAAACCTACAAAGCCAGACTCGTGGCAAAATTTTTTACCCAAAGGGAGGGGGTAGACTATGAAGAGATCTTCTCTACTGTTGCTATGATTAAATCTATTAGAATACTTTTATCCATTTTTGCTTTTTATGATTATGAAATATGGCAAATGGATATCAAGATAGATTTTTTGAATGGCTTTCTTAAAGAAAGTATTTACATGTCTTAACCAGAAGGGTTCATTGAACAGGGTCAAGAGCAAAACGTTTACAAGCTCAAAAGATCCATTTATGGATTGAAACAAGCGTCTCGATCCTAAATATGATATTTGACACTGCGATAAAATCTTATGGCTTTGGACAAAACGTTGACAAATCTTATGTTTATAAGAAGATAGTCAACAAAACTGTAGCTTTTCTGGTAATTTATGTTGATGATATCCTACTCATTGAAAATGAGATAGGATTCCTATCTGACGTTAAGAGATGATTAGTATCGCAATTTCAAATGAAAGATTTAGAAGATGCACAATATGTTCTTGGAATCCAAATAGTTCGGAATCGCAAGAACAGAAAGTGATATGGAGAATTTATTCTTTTGATATGCATTAATTGCTATGCATTGATGATCATGCATTAAACTGAAGAATATGTAATATGCGTTAATCGTGTATGCGATGACCATGCGTTCCTGCAACAAGTTTTCTTGCTCTCTCGCCAAGTATAACGAGATCGCAAGTTTCTCGGAATGATCCAAGGTCGAACATGGGGACTTGCAACTAAGTGATGTTTGTAATGTAATGCGTTTGAGGCAGGGAATAAAAATGTAAAGAAAGGAGTTGATTAACTATGCGCTGCTCCTACTCCTAGCTAAATAGGCTGAATAATTGAAGTTTGACTATGAGAATCAGTAGAGATGCAGTAACTATTAACGCATAATGAGATGCATGGAGAAGTAGAGTTGAGGGGAAATTTCACCAAGTCATTAAGTTTGGTCGAGGGTAATCCCAGCTTGCCACACTAACGTATCGCACACCTCTTGGTGATCAGCCACATGCTTATAGCCTCACACTGAGCAAAGAGGATTAACTCACTACACTCTGCAATGCACACCTCTCAATGGTTTGCTTACATGTGTCATATCTCTATGCCCCATGATTGAGTATGCGATAACTCTTGTAATCTGCACTTAAATCATTGCGATGAAAGAAAAAGATGATAAAGTAGAAGAAGATGATGAAAACGATGTTGAAGGAATTAAAGAGCTGCACTGATTACAAAATGTATTAATGTCTTAAGCCAAAATGTCATACAATACAGAGGTAAGAAGAAAAGTGGAGGGCTAGATGTAGGTAATCTTTTGCTTCCATAAGATGTGTGTCAAGGCTACCGGTGGTGCAATAGATGGGTGGTGGAGTAGTCTCTCTCGAGCTCTATCTCCGATGAAGCTCTGGTTGTCAATCAGAGGAAGTTATGAAAGTGAAAAACTCTCAAAGAATGTCTTGCTCATGTTCTCGTCTGTGATCACAGGAATCTGCCTAAGGCAAAAGTCCCAGATACTTTAAATGTGGGCTACAAGGCTTTATTTATGCCGACAGCTTTGATAATCCCACTCTAAACCATTGCTATTTCTGTCGTAGTAAGTGAAATGTCACCAGGATGTTATCTCTTTGATACTCCCAAGGTATGCGTTCATGATTGTTTCTTCTGAAGTATCAACACATTCCTCCCACTTTGCGATCATCCTCCTATCAGGCTATCACTTTATAGTTACAGCATTCTATGCGATGAACTTGTCTTCATGAAGCTCAATGCATGGGATCAATTTTGCGATGGTCTGGGATCAACACATGCGATTGATTCCTACGACAACTACAAAAACGGACATTTTGATGCAGAATAAAGCATGATCTATGGTTAGCGAGAATTTTCAGTGCTAATCGACGCAAACTCATTTTTTCACATGAATCCTTAATCATTTCAACACATATTTTGCTTATCAACCTCATAATTCCAAGTAAGAGGTTGAAATAGCTTATATTTCTACAAGCTATCACACCCCCAAATTTAGAATCATGCTTGTCCTCAAGTATACCTTATACTATGAAAATTCAAAACTTGCCCTCTGACTCTTCCTTTGCATTGACCAGCTTCTCAGAATATAATTCACTTGCACCTCTAATCTAGGGAGCAACACTCTCCTCAAACTTAGCCACTTCTTCTAAGAGATATTTTCTAATATTTAATTCTGGCAAGCCTCCGCTCAAAACTTTTTACTCATTGCAGACAACTTTTCTTTTAGCTTTTTACAATGCAATCGTTCAAAAATATTCTTTGCGACTTATTATTAGATTGAGGTGTTGAACCTGGTTATGCTCTTCGTTTTGGCTTGCCCCCAGGGGTGTCATGCGGGCATCCAACTTCAGTTGCATACTATATTCAACTCAACTCTTGTCCTAGCTAATTTAAGATAATGTCAGATAGAGAAGTTGTTATTATGTGTTGATTCTGGTTACGTACTTTCATTTTGGCTTATCTGCATGGGTGTCATGCGAGGTATCCAACTACAGGTAGGTACCTTTCACAACTTAACTCTTATAAGCTTGGATTTCACTTTTGTGTTGATAGTGGAATTTTTAATTATTATGATCACATTTTTTTTGAAGGAGCATTATCGCAATGTTTATAATGAACACATTTGCCCAGATGATCCCACCTCTAAATTTAGAGAGTAGCAGTGTCCTTACCATAAAACTAAAGACAAACTCATTCAGAAATGCGGTAAAAGAGGTTTACACATAATAAAACTTAAGACTATCAAACTTTGAAGAAGCTACTAAAACGAGGTGAGCCACACAACTTCTAGTGAGTGAATTTAGTGAATTTACATAAGTATCATCATGGATGCTAATTTATTAACCCAAAAGAAGGCAAGCGAGCAAAAGAGAATTTCTAAAGGACAACGCATGAAAGATAACAAGAATAGAAAGATGTGATTGAGTGAAGGTGTTGCACCCAAATTCAATATTGACCCTGAGATTA
This sequence comes from Benincasa hispida, assembly GCF_027475165.1. NCBI lineage: Eukaryota > Viridiplantae > Streptophyta > Magnoliopsida > Cucurbitales > Cucurbitaceae > Benincasa > Benincasa hispida. The sequence continues at coordinate 36,567,392 of NC_143486.1, read as the reverse complement.
AAAGGTCATTTGTCGTATAAGCTGGAAGCAGTTTGAGGAGCATGGCTACTGCCATGTGGCCAATGAATTTTGGAAGCTCTGGTGGTTAGGACAATGAGTCCCTTGACCTAAGCAGGCGAGTTCGATCCCCTGCATGGAAGAATCCTTGCGGTGACTTTACTCCAATTTCTCCAGGTACGTCTTCTACTCTATCTTTACTTTGATTTCCAAGTTAACTTTAGTTTATTTATTTGATTATTGTGTTTTGGATTTGCGGCTGCTTTTCTTGGATATGGTGTTGTGTTCGCTCATTTTTAATGCGATAATAATTTCCTCTCGACGTGTTGTTTCGAAAGAAGAGTTCTTTCCCTCATCCAACACATGGTTATTTCCTCCACATGAACTATAAGTTATTACAGTACAAGAAACGGAAACTAAAAGGTCATTCACAATACGAAATTACAACATGCTTTAGATAATCAAGGGAGAACACATACATACCTTTGAAGACTCACTCTTCAAACTCCCTCGATCATGAACGCTCGTTCAGTGTCCAAGACAGCAACACATGAACTCTCAAACGCAATGACCGTAACACAGCACGATCAATAGCAACCACCACACAAACATTGCGAACATAGAATGAACGATCTCTAAAACCTCGAACTCAGTCGAGTTGAGTGAGGACACCACCACAATGGCTACCTTGGTATTTTTGGTGTGAGAATTCAGAAGTGTGGGCTCTGTGTGGACTTGGTTAGAGGAAGAGGCCGGAGGAATAACAATCGTGTAAAAGATTGAGCAAGTGGGAGATGAAAAGAGTCTATCGTATAGACGAATGCTCAATCGTGTAGAATAAGGCAGCCTATCGTATAGATAATGCCCCGCGATCGTTTAACTACGACCAACTAAGTGAACTATCATGTAGTAACACTCCACGATCGTCTAGTCTCTTTATGAGCTATCGTTTAGTGAAATGATTTCACTTGACAGTATCTTCGTGAGTACATTCCAATCGAGTAACTCTTGTAAATTTAGGAAAACCTTTTTTCTTTTATCTCATGATTACCATAAAACATGGCTAAGAATATAACAAAACTTGATACCAAGTCCCCGACAACGGCGCAAAAAACTTGATGCAGAGAATTTATTCTTTTGATATACGTTAATTACTATGTGTTCATGATCATGCGTTAAACTGAAGAATATGTTGTAAGAGTATATCAACATGCAACGGAAGAAACAAGGATCAATAAGCACTTTAATTCATTAATTTTGGCAGAAACTAATGCATGCTCATCTAATATAAGAGGGTTTGAAGTCATACCTTTGTAGAACTCTTCAAGATCTTGATTCTCAACTATTGTCTTCTCCGAAACTTGCTGTGAACCACCTCAAGATCTTCCCCACTATCCTTTTGGAGCTTTAGAAAGAGTCGTGGGACTCAAAAACACCTTGAACGACCATAATTAAAGAGAGTAGCTCACTACTATAATCCACTTTGAAGAATAATCTTTAGCTCGAATTTTTTTAAAAAAACTCTTTGAATGCATGCCTCAATTCCACTCCAATCTTCTTTGTTTATTGCAAGTTAACATGCAAAGAAGATGGCTGCATGAGATGCAGCTCATGCTTGGAGTAATTAAAGAAAATGTGAATGGGTTTTGTGTGAGCTAGTTGAAGACGGTAATGGAAAAACCCATTTTTCCATTTTGTGCAAATTTTCCAATTTTCCAATTTTTCATCAATTTGATTTTAAAATTGAAAATATTATTAATTTTATAAAATTAATTTCATAAATTAATTTTCTAATAAAATTAATAAATAATTCTAATAATTCTAATTAATTAATATCAAATATTAAATTAATCTTTATACAAATCCACCTTCATATATTTAAATCATATTTAAATATAAATTCTCCTATTCCGTTTAATTCTAATTTGAACGTTTGAAATTAACTTATCATGTTACTCTAAAGTTAATCCATTTACGAGCTAGTAGGGGGACCTCGCGGACCTACGTATCATGAGCTCCAACGATCCGAGATTAATTGGCTAAACTCATCATACCGAATTAACCCCCATTTGTTAACTAATGAGTCACTCCACTAAAGCCCATAGTTGAACTCCCCTCACTGTAGATATATTATATCCACTTGATAACCATAATCCGTAAGTCGATCCTTCATAGGTTGTACGTGTAGTTGGGTCAAGATCACTGTTTTACCCCTATGAATACATCTTGTTTCTTATGTTCCTATTGACCCTCTAATGAACAATTTTTTATTCATAATACCTAAGAATCAAGTCCTTTCTCTATCATGAGAAGGTGGGGCCCCGATTGTTCAAGACCTGGAATCAGTACTTAAGAGAACAACCTATCTGCTAACCCTAAATGGATAGGAGTGGATTCCATCTTGCAGGGCTATGTCTCTAGCTATTCATCCAGTTTTATCCCCAAAATGGAAGGCTTATTGAACAGTGCTGTTGAACTACTCTCACCCATGTAGATCAAAGGATAATCCCGAATAAACAGGAGTTCATAGCTATCTCAGGATTAAAATCGAGTTAACCTTAGTTACTTAATAATGAAATAGTCTGTTTTAACAGTAAACGGTTATTATAAAGAAAAGTGACTATTTTCGTGGTCCGGTCTATAGGGAAACTCATTGCATAGGATGCCCCCACTCACATGTCTCTACATGAACGATCTGTGGATCATATCGTTTGTAATACTTTATAACTCCTTGTAACAACTACAGAGTAGGCCACATCCAATAGTGTTACCAGGATGATATACCCAATTTCATCCGTATACTTATTAGACCATTTAGGCTATATACTATTAACTTAATCCTGTTTATGTCACCACATAAAATTAAAGTATTCAGACTATAGCCATGGATATGTTTATTGGATTTTTATAATAGAATGCAAAATCAACAACTTTATTTAATAAGTTACTCAATAATATTTTATTGATAAATAGAATGTTTAACACGAACTGTAAGTTCTAGGACATTCCAAACATATGCAATACGCATTAATCGTGTATGTGATGACCATGCGTTCCCTCATAAGTTTTCTTGCTCTCTCGCCAAGTATAACGAGATCGTAAGTTTCTCAGAATGATCCAAGGTCGAACACAGGGACTTGTAACTAAGTGATGTTTGTAAAGTAATGTGTTTGAGACGGGGAATAAAAATGAATAGAAAGAAGTTGATTAACTATGCACTACTCCTACTCCTAGCTAAACAGATTGAACAATTGAAGTTTGACTACAAGAATCAGTAGAGATGCAGCAACTATTAATGCATAATGAGATGCATGGGGAAGTAGAGTCGAGGGGAAATTTCACCAAGTCATTAGGTTTGGTCGCAAGGGTAATCCCAACTCGCCACACCAATGCATCGTACACCTCTCGGTGGTTAGCCACATGCTTATATCTCTATAACGCATGGTTGCGTTGAGCATAAGATTATTCCTATCTCTAAGAACACTACTTACTTTTCTTAGTGAGTTCCACTACTTACCCTCTCGGGCCGTTGGTTATAACTACTCAACTCATAGACAAGCATTGCGATAGCCTCACACTAAACAAAGAGGATTAACTCAATATACTCGCACAATATACACCTCTCGGTGGTTTTCTTACATATGTCATATCTCTATGTTGCATGGTTGAGTAGCGATAACTTTTGTAATTTGCACTTAACTCATTATGGTGAAAGAAAAAAACGATAATGTAGAAGAAGATGATGAAAATGATGTTAAAGGAATTAAAGAGCTGCATTGATTACAAAATGTATTAATGTCTGAAGCCAAAATGTAATACAATACAGAGGGAAGAAGAAAAGAGGAGGGCTAGATGTAGGCAATCTCTTGCTTCCATAAGATGTGTGTCAAGGCTGTCGGTGGTACAATGGATGGGTGGTGGAATAGTCTCTCTTGAGCTTTATCTCTGACAAAGCTTTAGTCGTCAATCGGAGGAAGTTGTGGAAGTGAAAAAATCTCAAACAATGTCTTGCTCATGTTCTCGTCTGTGATCACAGGAATCTGCTCAAGGTAGAAGTCCCAGATACTTTGAATGTGGTCTACAAGGCTCTATTTATAGAGGTCAAATGCCGACAAACTTGATAATCCCGCTCTGAATCACTGTCGTTACTGTGCGGTAAGTGAAATATCATCATGATCTTATCTCTTTGATACTCCCAAGGTATGCGTTCATGATTGTTTCTTCTGAAGTATCGACACATTTCTCTCACTTTGAGATCATCCTCCTATCACAACTATTACTCTGTAGTTGCAGCATTCCATGCGATGGACTTGTCTTCATGAAGATCAACGCATGGATCAACTTTACGATGGTTTGGGATCAACGCATGCGATCAATTCTTGCGACAACTATAAAAATAGATATTTTAACGCAGAATAACGCATGATATAGGGTTAGCGAGAATTTTCAGCGCTAAACGATGCAAGCTCATTTTTCCACATGAATCCTTAGTCATTTTAACACATATTCTGTTCATCAACCCTCATAATTCTAAGTAAAAGGTTGCAATAGCTTGTATTTCTATAAGCTATCAGAACGCTAACACTATCTCAAGCATCTTATATTGACAAAATATTGTCAAGATATAATATGCAAAATTCCAGAAAAGGTTTGTTTCCTTTTAGATACGAAATTCATTTATGTAAGGAACAATGTCCTAAGACACTTCAAGAAGTTAAGGGAATAAAATTTTTTTTTATGCATCAGCAGTCGGGAGTTTGATGTACGCTATGTTGTGTACACGCCCAAACATATGCTTTGCAATTGGAATAGTCAACAGGTTCCATCCAACCTTGGACATAGTCATTGGACTATTGTTAAGAATATGCTTATGTATCTTCGGAGAACGAGGGACTATATGCTCGTGTATGGCTCTAAGGATTTTATCCTTATGGGATACATTGATTCTGATTTTTAGACCGATGTAGATTCTAGGAAATCTACTTCGAGATCATTATTCACCCTAAACAGAGGAGCTATAGTATGGAGAAGTATCAAACAGAGTTGTTTTACTGACTCCACCATAGAAGCTGAATACATAGCTGGATGAGCTAACAATGAACTGTTTAATATTAAAACTGACTATTTAAAGTTTCATAAGACCAGACCACGAAATAGTCACTTTTCTTTATAACAATTGTTTAATGTTAAAACTGATTATTTCAAATTAATGACCTAAGGTAACTCAATCTTAATCTTGAGCTAACTATGAACTCCTATTTATTCGAGATAATTCTTTAATCTACATATGTGAGAGCAGTTCAACATCACTGCTCAATAAGCCTCCCATTTTAGGAGTAAGACTAGATAGATAACTGGGGACATAGTTCTGCAAGAAGGAATTCACTCCTACCCATCTTAGGGTTAGCAGATAGGAATTCCTTTAAGTACTGACTTCTAGTCTTGAACAAAGGGGCTCCACCCTCTCATGGTAGAGAGGGATTTGGTTTATTGGTTTGACTACAAACCAATTATTCACTAAAGGATCAATGGAGACTTCATGAGCAAGATGTATTACAAGGGTAAAATGGTAAATTGGACCTAACTGTAAATATACGACCTATAAAGGATTTACTTACTGATTATGGTTAAATGAAGTGGACAGAAATATTCTATAATGAGGAGAGTTCAACTACTGAGCTATAGTGGTATGTCTCGGTAGTTAACGAGTATTGATTAATTCGGTTTAAAGAGTTTAGCCAATTAATCTCAAATCGTTGAAGCTCCTGATTTGTAGGTTCATTAGGTCCCTATACTAGCTCGTAAAAGGATTAAACCTTATATTAGAATATTGAGTGAATTTGAAATGTTCAAATTAAACCTAGTGTTTGGATAATTATATTCGATATAATTAACGTTTAAATTTATTAAAATTAAACGTATTTAGAGAGTTCAATATATTTAAATAATGATTTGAATATTGACTACATGAATAGGGATTCTCGTTTGAATTAGATGTTTTTATCAGTTTAATATTTGATATTAAATCATTATTATTTAATTAATTATTTAATAAGTTAAATCAATTTCAATTTTAAAATTCAAAATTAGAAATTGAATTTAGATTTATTTAATTTAATTATGATTGAAAATAAAATGAAATTGAAAATTTATTTTTTAAATTCATAGTGTATTTTTCCCAAATTGAACACCTAGTCTACTAATTTAGTGATATTTGAAGTGTCAAATAGTTTATTAATTGATTTATCATGTTTAATTTGATTAAATACCTTAGAATTCATTTGAATTTGGGGCATGCAAATGAAATAACTCACCGCTCGATCCAAAGTGTCATGAAGTGTCAAATGTTTAATGTCTATCACCTAGGCCTTTCGGGGTGACAACAAGCATATGGACTAAATAACTCAATCCTAAGCATTCAAGATCCAAAATAAGGGCTATGTGCTAAAAAATGAAAGGGAATCGAGAAAATATTTAAAATTTTGTCCAAAATCATGCATACATTTTCATGAATTCTAAACAATGAAAATAGAAATTATCTAAAGCCTTTCATAGAAAGCCATCATCACAGTACATGCAACATAATCATCATATCACCAAATCAACCATAAAATATGAGCTCAGGTGCTCAAAGGCTTGCCAGACATGCATATACAACCACTTTGATGCCTTGCCTCCCTGTTTTTGAGAGCTATCAATGTCGTAGTTGATGTCGTTCGACGAGTGGTGTCAACGGTAGACAAACGGTTGGTATTTAGTCAGGAGAAATTGTAGAAGAAAAATAGTAGAAATAGTTGGAAAAGATTCTAGTATATGGCTGTTTTAGCCAATATTTTAATGTAGTTTGAACAATTTTAATTTTCTCTTTATTAGTTAATTTTTCAAAAAATTAAAATTTCAATTTACAAATAGAATTTGCCACACAGTTAAATGAATTAGTTTTGTCATTCCATCCACATCAACACTAAACAATCCAATTAGTATTTTGTTAGTTTAAAACTAAGTCATGGACCTTTTAGAATAATTTTTTAATCATGAACGACTAAAATGTATATTTTGAAACCTCATAGACCAAATATACCTCAACTTCAAATCTAGAGGACCAAAATTGATTTTTATCTGAGAAGAAGTTGAAGAAGAAATTAAAAAACTGAAGAATTATTGGAGTTAAAAGTTTTATAAAAAAATAAAAAAAAATCTAAAAATAATTTAAAAATGAAGTTAAATAGTCACTCCCTATATGGCTTCCTTCCTTTTCCAATTGCTCCAGTTGTACCGGTGGGAATTAGTGTAATTATTATTATTATTTTTTAAATTGAAGGTCTGTTAAAGGAAAATAATTTTGAAAAATAAACATATGAAATGAGATTCAAATTGAGGTCTAAGAGCGGTTAAGGGATACATATTCCGGTGTTGCTTTCTTAGTTATATATATATATATATATATAAAGCATCAAGTTGAAATGAGGCTCGAGCCCTTGGATCCATACTAAATCTGCTACTATTCTAATCATAGGAAGTAAATTTATAATTTAACCTTTAATGAATAATAAAACATATCAATCTAGGGTATACATTTGAAAAGAATTCAAAGATAAACAACATTAGAGATAAATTTACGTCGATATTTTTTAAGTTTTGGCATAGTCATTTAATATCTAATTTGTACACTAATCAAATTAGAATTCGTGTAAAAACTCGATGCTATGGAAATGAGTGAGTTTATGAAAACGTTTACATTAATTTTTTTTTTTTGTTAAAATTAATCACTCAAATAGCAGAAAATGCAATACTTAACTAAGTCTAGTGTCAAGCTTGATGAAATTGAAAATGTATAGTGAAAAATAAAAAAAAAAGGTATAGATTTAGAGGTGAAATTCTAATTTTTTGTTGTTGTTTTTCTTTCTTTCTTTTTTTTTTTTTAGGTTTTTTTATTGCCGTTGTTCAATAACATTTATATATGTTTTAAATAATGTTCAATAACATTTATATAGTTTTCAAATTACATAAAATGATTTTTCAAATAAGTAATGTGTTTAAAATAACAAGAATTCGAAAAATCATGAGATCTTTTTAAATATAAAAAAATATTTTAAAAATATTTATAGAAAAAAGTTTCAAAATTACAATTTTGGGATTTTAAAATATAAAAAGAAAGCCCCCAGGTGAGAATAATAAAATTAGAAGAAGAAAAATATATTTCACAGCCAGGATTTGAACCTAGATTTCACTCAAAGAAATTGACAATGTGCTACTGCATACATTTGGCTCATAAGTATTTCATCAGTTTATTGATCATTATTCTAAATATGGCTATGTTTACTTAATGCATCATAAGTTCGAAACCCTTGAAATGTTCAAAAAGTATAAGACTGAAGTTGAGAACTTATTAGGTAAACATATTAAAACCCTTCGATCAGATCGAGGAGGCTAGTATATGGATTTACAATTCCAGAACTATTTAGTATAACATGGAATTTAATCCCAACTCACTGCACCTGGTACACCACAACAAAACGGTGTAGCAGAAAGGAGACATCGAACTTTATTAGACATGGTTCGTTCAATGATGAGTTATGCTTAGTTACCTCAGTTCTTTCTTGAGTATGCAGTGTAGGCTACTATGGAGAGGACGTAAAGGTAGTTTACGTCACTTCAAAATCTAGGGATGCTCAAAACATGTGTTGGTGCAAAACCCTAAGAATTAGAACGATGTTAAAAAATATGCCTATTTGTAGGATACCGTAAATAAACAAAAGGTGGTCTATGTTATGATCCTAAAAAAGATAAAGTACTTGTATCAACCAATGCTACATTTTTAGAGGAAGACCACATAAGAAATCATCAACCTCGTAGTAAATTGGTATTAAATGAGATGTCTAGAGAGTCTATAGATAAATCAACAAATTTTTTTGATCAAACTGGTCCTTCAACAAAAGTTGTTAATGAAACTGGTCCATCACATCCTTCTGAAAAAATTTCTAAAAAAAAAAATTTGAATTTAGGGCATGCAAATGAAATTCTGAAAAAATTTCTGCTGAGAAATTGGTTTCTGTCTAACCCTCCAATTCAATCCAAATTCCTTCTCAATTGAAGTTCCACCACTCAATCCAAGGCCTGAGATTAGTAGAGAAAACTTTTATGGAAGTCTATTACAAAGCATGTGAACTTGCATGCTTGTTACCCAAACTAATGGAATTAAAGTGTGATGCGTAGATTTATCATGCGATGCAGGGATGTGTGGATGCAATGATCATACAAGTTTTCCTAATAAAGCCCAAGTATAAGCCTTCTTAGGGTCCAATTAAGTCCAGGGTCGAACGCAGGGATTACTAAATAGATATGCGACGGACTCTCTGATTCTATTGCGATGGTAATAAAGAAGTAAATGGTGATTTAATTTAGATGTTCTAATGTGATGAAATTAAACGCGGAGCAATGAAAGAGTGGTGTTGTACAAGTATGCGATGAAGGGCTTGAGAAGATATTTAGCTAACATTTCTTAAGATTTTGTACAAGTCATGCGATCATGCTACGCACATATTAAGCACTACATTTCTTAATGCATAATGCCACATTTTCTATTTCTAGGATGCATGCGATGTGTATGGAATGTAGCAGATATAACTTATTTCTAAGTATCTACTCTTGCTTATGCGATCTAATCCGACCCTCTTAAGTCTAGATGCTGTCTTTAGACTACTCTCTCAAGTACTCCAAATGATGAATGAAGCATACATAAAACAAGATGATCGCATAAAGTGCATAGCTTAAGTCATGCCAGCTAAGTACTTCTCAACTCATTCAAAAATTTAGTTACCCATGCATGGTATGGAGATACTGAACATAAATTGAAATGAAGTTTCCATTTTTGCACATAAAATGTTGAGTACAAAACAATAAATGGAGTGAGAAATTTCAAGCCAGGTAAGTGATGTCTTGCTTCCCGTGGCTTTTTACACTACTCTTATTATTTCAACTCTTTTTTGATTTGTAGAATCTTGCTCTCGCAGGGGTTGGGAGTCTCTCCTTCGTGTTGTTTCTGGCAGTCTCTCAACCTCTCTGAAAATTAATTTCTTTCCAAGAATTCCCTTCCCTAGGCTTCGCGTGTTATCCTTCTAGTTCGATAACATTGGGTATTTATAGATTTCAAGGTGAAGTAGCTCTTCTCACTAATGATTGCATGGATGGGCAACATTAATTTCCATACTCTATTGCACCGTCTGAAAATCACCAGAAGTTCAATGTATTTTCAACAATATGGTCTTTGACGCCCGTCAAGTGTATTTCAGAATTGACCGTTACCAGCTTTATGTCCCATCATGTTTTATTATGCTATCGCCTTTATGTAAGGTCTTTACGCGATCGTTTTTGAGGTACTTCTTGCATCGCAAACTTAAATGTGCCATCGCATTGTATCCTTGGATCGAAATTTCAGATACGCCATTTCATTGTACCTACGTAGAATAAAGCAATTTAACTGCTTTTATGCAATGAGCATTAGTGATCGCAATTTCTTTTAGTTTGGCGCATTCAATCATAATATTGCCTATTTCAACATCGTTTTCTCCCATTATTTTAATAATTTGAGCTTTAATAACTTGTATTTCTACCAGTTATCACACCCTAAAATTTAAAAAAATGTTTGCCTTCAAGCATAAACTAAAGATTTTTTCAAAATTTCAATCGCATCACCCTGCCTAGGCTTCTCATGGTGTCTTATTCAAATTGTTGAACCAATGCCTTATTAATTTTTATCCTAATCTCTTCCTAAAATATTTCTAACCTTTAGGGATTGCGAGCTTAATCTTCAAACAAAAAAAAAAAATCTTTACTCATTTCCAGGACATCGCATGATTCATTTCAAATTTTATCAAATCGGGGTGTTCAAGCAGTTTTGTCCTTCGCATGATTCAAAAATTTGTTTTGTGATCTTGCGCGTATCCTAGTGCCCAGCCTTCATTTTGGCTTGCCCCATGGGTGTCATACAGACATCCAACTACGAGTAGGATCCGATCTCAACGTTATATATTATTTTTCTCTCTGTTTTTTTCTTTAAATTGAAATTCTGAAAATAACACCCCCTAAATTTAATATGTAGCAATGTCCTCATTGTTGAAGACGAAATAATTCATGCAATGGACTCAGAAAATTTTATAAAAAAGATTAGTTTTGAAGTAAAGCTGGTAGACCACTAAATTTTAGAAATGTTTTGTGAATTGATTGTCCTGAAATTAATTTGATAATAGTTCATGCGGTAAGAAAAGAAGCATATATTTCATCATTGAAGTCATAATGGGTAAGGGGTGAATGCGGCGACCAAATAAAGCAATAAAAAATTCAGGATTGAGCCAAACGAGAGAGAATGCGTTAGTAGAGTTCAGCAATATTAACTTGAAAGCGAGAAGTGCAAAAATTGAAATAAAATGAGGCAAGGAAGGACACGACCCCCAAATTTAATTTTTCGCCCGCATCATTTTGATCGCATCCTTTCCTGTGATGGGGTTGATTTTGTAATTGCGATGGGCTGATTGAATCGATCGCGTGTTTTAAGCCCATCGCATTACTCCATCACAATCGTTTATTGCGATCAGAATGAAAAAAAAAAAAAAAGATTAGAAGTACAAAAGAAAGAGTTGACAATCATAAAGAGTAGTAAATATGCAAAGAGTAAAATAGATTCTTGAAAGAAAAACAAAAAGGATACTAAAAAAAGGATATACTTCGTCTTTGATGAATGTATGCCACTTATCATTGCAGGGACTGAGTGCTTCTTGTTTATTTTGGATTACCCAGGTCAATGGAGGTTTTCTCGCATTGGAAATCTCCTCCATGATACATCTTTACTCTTTGTCCATTCACTTTAAATGCGTTGGTCCCATCTTCGTTGGTCAATTCCACCGCTCCATGTGGGAATACTTCCTTAATTATGAAAGGCCCGGAACAATGTGACTTCAGTTTTCCAGGAAAGAGATGCAGCGAGTTGAACAATACCCTTTGACCTACCTTGAGGTTTTTCTCACAAAGACGCTTATCATACCATCGCTTGGTGTCTTCTTTGTAAATTTTGGAATTCTCATACGCCTGTAGTCTCCGTCGTCCAGCTCTAGTAGCTAAAGTTTTCTCTCTTCTCCTGCAGCCTTAAGTTCAAAGTTAAGTTTCTTAACTACCAACATCACCTTATATTCCAGTTCCAACGACAATTGACAAGTCTTTCCAAACACCAACGCATATACTGACATTCCTATGCGTGTCTTATAAACAGTCCGATATGCCCACAAAGCATCGTCCAGTTTCATGGCCCAATCCTTCCGTGATGGGTTCACCACCTTCTCTAAGATTGACTTGATTTCCCTGTTAGAAACCTCTACTTGCCCGTTCGTTTGGGAGTGATATGCGGTGGCGATCTTATGATGGACATTATATTTGATCAACAATTTACTAACAATGCGATTCACAAAGTGGGTTCCTTCGTCACTTATTATGGCACGTGGGGTGCCAAAACGAGTGAAGATGTTTTTCTGCAAGAACTTAGAGACTGTTGCCGCATCGTTTGCAACGCATGAAACAGCTTCAATCCATTTGGAAACATAGTCGACAGCCAATAGAATGTATTTATGACCATTTGACGATGGAAATGATCCCATGAAATCTATACCCCAGACGTCGAATAGCTGCACCTCCAACATGATGTTCATTGCAATGTGTATGGAATGTAGTAGATATAACTTATTTCTAAGTCTCTACTCTTGCTTATGCGATCTAATCCGACTCTCTCAAGCCTAGATGCTGTCTTTAGACTACTCTCTCAAGTACTCCAAATGATGAATGAAGCATACATAAAACAAGATGATCACATAAAGTGCATAGCTTAAGTCATGCCAGCTAAGTACTTCTCAACCCATTCATAAATTTAGTTACCCATGCATGGTGTGGAGATACTGAACATAAATTGAAATGAAGTTTCCATTTTTGCACATAAAGTGTTGAGTACAAAACAATAAATGGAGTGAGAAATATCAAGTCAGGTAAGCGATGTCTTGCTTCCCGTGGCTTTTTATACTACTCTTATCACTTCAACTCTTTTCTGATTTGTAGATTCTTGCTCTCGTAGGAGTTGGGAGTCTTTCCTTCGTGTTGTTTCCGGCAGTCTCTCAACCTCTCCAAAAATTAATTTATTTCCAAGAATTCCCTTCCCTAGGCTTCACGTGTTATCCTTCTAGTTCGGTAACATTGGGTATTTATAGATTTCAAGGTGAAGCAGCTCTTCTCACTAATGATTGCATGGATGGGCATCATTAATTTCCATACTCTGTTGCACCGCCTGAAAATCACCGGAAGTTCAATGTATTTGCAATGACATGGTCTTTGACGACCGTCAACTGTATTTCAGAATTGACCGTTATCATTTTTATGTCCCATCATGTTTTATTATGCTGCCGCCTTTATGTAAGGTCTTTATGCGATCGGTTTTTAGGTACTTCTTGGATCGCAAATTCAAATGCGCCATCGCATTGTATCATTGGATCGCAATTTCAGACGCGCCATCGTATTGTACCTGCACAAAATAAAGCAATTTAACTGTTTTTATGCGATGAATATTAGTGATCACAATTTCTTTTAGTTTGGCACATTCAATCATAATATTGCCTATTTCAACATCGTTTTCTCCTATTGTTTTAATAATGTGAGCTTTAATAACTTGTATTTCTACCAATTATCAAAGTGCTTAATAATTTTGTTTGCTTCCGTGTTGCATGTTTACTCTATAAATCTTGGAGCTATCATCAATCACAATGGAATCTGGTATGTTATTTCTTGTTGACAATTTGACATGAATGATCCTAGGGATCATCTATTCAATATAAATATAAAGATAACAACAAAATAATGTGATAGGAAAAACAAAATATAAATATGAATCATGTGATGTAAATGAGTCTCTCTAATCTCAAGGCTAAAGATAACAACAATATTCTCAACAATAGAATCAATCAAATGCAGGCAACCAGTTAAGACATTTAAAAACTTAATTCCCCTCAAAGCGTTCTTTTCTTTCCGAACTTAACAATTGCTTCGATTGGTCTGTCTCTATCAAAGAATTAAGAATTCCGTATCTCTTACATGTGTTTGCTTAGCTAATTCTAACTAGGTCTTTATTGAAAGGATCGAATCCCACAGCGTAAACGAGTGACTGCTTTGCTTCGATTTTGTTTAAAATTACAACACATAACAGAAGAAGCATACATCAATATGTAATAAGTTATGTATAAAATTAGATGGAAGAAGAAATATACCTTTGAATAACACTTCTTTAAATATTCTACTAGTCTTTATTCTTCTTTACAACTGATTTCTCATGTACAAGGACGCGTCCAAAATGTCTTCTCTACTATTCTTTTGGCAAGGACTGGTTTGTAGGTATCTCCTTTCGAAAAAGAAAAAGAAAATTTTGTGTCGTGAGAAGAACATTATAGAGAAAAACTTTTTCTCTATTGAAACTTGAGAGAGAGATCAACTTGATATATTAGTTTTCCTCTACAAAAACTAACTTTTTAAGGGAAAAATTTCCCACCTTCTTTTAATGTGAAGTGGGATGATTTTTTTCAAACAAAAAATAAATAAATAAAACCACCTACTTCCATTTAATTTAACTAACTTAATTATAACTACATTAATTAATAACTAACTTAAGTTAATTAAATAACTAATTAATTTACAAAACTAAATATCTATTGTGATTATCAATTTGTAATTTAATAAGCTTATCTTTTGCATTAGGAAGATTACTCTATTGTGTTATGTATTGAGATGGTACAAGAACCTGCCTCTCGGTCGCCGCCGCGCAAAGGAAATATTTCTCTGAAATCGGTCGTCACATGTCACAGTCATACTTGTCCAAGGCCTGTTGCCCATGGCCGCATGCCCGATCCAACCCCTTTTTATCATGCTTTCATGTCATGTATTGTATTAATTTAGTTAGCTTGCTTTCTTTGTATTTTTGTTGTAAGTGACCGCTCGCCCTTTTGCATAAGCAAGGGTGTCAGTTGACTTTTTGTTCAGAATGCACTATATGGGGATAAGACTAATCATCACTTCCCCATACCCGGAACAGTACTCTATAAAGCCGTTGTTGTTCTTCATTGCTTTCTAGTCTACTACAATCTTTCTTTCTTTACTCACATTCTAAAAAATGCTTATGAAAATCTTTTTCTCCAAATCCGTTTTCTAAAACCGTTTTCCCTAAAACGGGGTTGGAGGTTGCGAGAGGCACTCGGTGTGCCATCGGCGATCCGTTTCGGGTTGGCTGACTTGTTCGTGAGCAGGAACAAGTGCCGCACAATCGCTAAGAGAAGCCTCCGAAAGGGCGATTGTGACACTGCGCAGAGAAAACCCGTTCGTCTTCTTAAACCAGAGGTTGGATCAAGATTGGTGGCTCATTCAGAGGTGAAGGAGTTTGGGGTGTCTAATGGTCATTCTGAGGAGGGTGAAGAGTCGGGTGCGGGGAATGTTGCCAGAGTTGGGCTGGGAAGTTTGTCGGTTGGTGTTCTGATGGAGCTCGATGGGATGAATTCACCTCTATCTTCTAACTTAGAACTGGAATCAATCCATGTTAGGGAGATCAAGGGTTTGGGTGATCTGGGTGAGCTGGGTATTGGGTCAGGTGGTGGGTAGGGGAGTCTGGGCTTTAGTGAAGTTGGGGCATAGGTTATAAGGGGCGTGTCTGGGTTTGGCTAGTGAATTGGGGAGAGTGTGGCTAAGATGTTGGGTGGTATGTGAGATGGGGGTGGGCTTGATGGGAGTGGGTTGAGTGGGCTGCGAGATGAAAGTGGGCTAGAAAAGAAGGAGTAGGGGAGAATGACGAATAACTTGGGTGTTATGGTGGTTCGGCTGAGAGGTGTTGGGCCGGAGATGGGGGTCGCGGGGGGGGGGTTGAAACTAGACCGTGAGGAGGTAAATAGGGTTGAGTTTGTGGGGAGTGTTGAGCATCCTATTTCTATGGACGAGAGTGGGGAGCCAGTTCAAACCAACGTCGGTTTAGCTGCAGGGTATGGTTCAAAGACAGACTAGTTAGGTTCAATGGGGGAGGGGTTGAGGCAGGGGGATCCGTTGTCTCTTTTTTTGTTTGTAATGGTGATGAAGGTCCCGTCTAGGTTCTTGAATAAATCTCCTGTGTGGTTTAGGTTCCATGATCGATGTGAGCGTGTGGGCCTGACTCATTTGGTCTTTACAGATGATTTGATGATTTTCTGTGCAGCTAAGAGGGGTTCTTTAGAGTTTGTGAGGCAGGTTCTGACAAAGTTTGTAGAGTTGTCTGGGTTAACTGCGAACGTTGAGAAGAGTTCCATGTTTGTTGGGGGTGTGAAATTTGGTGAGGCGAAGGAGCTTGCAACTTTTATGGGTTTCTCTCTTGGTTCGATGCCTGTTAGGTATTTGGGGTTACCTTTATTGGCTGGTCGATTGAGGGCTATGGATTGTGCGCCTTTGATACCGAGGATTACAACTTGTATTAGAAGCTAGGTGGCTCAGTCCCTCTCTTTTGTTGGGAGGTTGCAGCTTGTCAGGTCAGTCTTACAGTCCTTTCAGGTGTTTTTCTGTAGCATCTTTGTGTTGCCTGCATGTGTAACTCATGAGGTTGATCGTTTGTTGTGTAGTTATTTATGGAAGGGTAGTACGAAGAGTCGGGGTGGTGCACGGGTGGTGTGGGATGAGGTGTGCTTGTCAAAAGGTGAGGGAGGGTTGGGTGTGAAGCATGTGGCTTCATGGAATCAGGTTGCTATTATAAAGCTGCTCTGGCTTCTTTTAATTCAATCGGGCTCTTTATGGGTGGCATGGGTGGAAGAGTATGTTTTGCGTGGGCGGTCTTTGTGGGTTGTTCGATGTGAGGTTGGGAGGTCTTGGTGCTTGAGAGCTATCTTGCGTTGTAGGGATAGATTCAAACATCTGGTTCATTTGATGGTTGGTGATAGAAGGTCATATTTTGTTTGGTGGGATCCTTAGTTGCCGGGGGGTTCGATTATAGGTTCATATGAGCCTACGGTGGTCTATGATGCAGAGAGTAGTATAGAGGCACAGTTGTCAGAGTTTATGGATGGTGAGGGAGGTTGGAGGTGGCCTACAGTGTTATGGGAGTTGCTTGAGATCTGGGGTATTATTTAGGCAGTGGGACATAGGGTGAGGGAAGAGGATTATTGGGTTTAGGTGCCAAGTACTAGTGGTCGGTTTTCTATCGCTAGTGCATGGGAAAGTTTGCGCCCTTGACGTCCTAGGGTGTCTTGGGCAGGTCTTTTGTGGTCTGAGGTGGTATTCCATGTCACTTCTTCTTTGTGTGGTTAACTGTGAGGGACAGGTTGGGTATACGGGATTGGTTCAGGAGTTGGGATGTGCTGTCAGAGGGGGGTCTTCTATGTGGGGGAAGTGTGAAGTCGCGGGATCATCTATTTTTTTACTTTAGGTTTGGGAGAGAGGTATGGTCAGATGTGTTGCATCAGTTGGGTTCATCTCATTGGGTGGTGGGTTTAGATGTTGAGTTGTCTTTGGTGTGCGGAATGGGCTCAGGTAAGGGGTGCGTAGTAAGCTGTTCTGTGTCTTCTGGTGTGCTTCCATCTATTACATTTGGCAGAAGCGTAATCGACAACTTCATGGGGGTAATCTGAGGACGGTGTCTGCTCTTTTTCACATTATGGATTCTACGGTCGTGCTCATGCTGCTTCCTGGCTTGTTGATCTTCTTGGTCTTATCTAGTACGTTTACGGATATTTTTCCTCTTTTTATTCTTGTCGTTGTTATTTGTTTTTACTTTGATGCCTTGATCCCAGGTTATGGGATCCCCTTGTTGTTGTATAATAATATCAGTTATTCTAAAAAAAAAAAAAAAAAAAAAATTAGTGATACTTTGCATTTAAAACGCATGGTTGAGGAAGAAACTTCATCCGTCTTTCCATATTTTTCCAACTTTATGAATTTGCATTATTATACTCTCAAGTACTCAATGTGTTTGTTAATATTTTCTCATTGATACGGATACGATGAACAACTTTTCATAATCTTGGAGACCCATTGTGACAGTTAAAATTGTTTGCACCTTTTGTAGCAGACTACCAAATGAGTTAAAGAGTTGTCATTTCTAAGTTAACTTTTTTGTTGTCTTTGCAATCTCTGCATTGTATAATAGGATGTTGGATACTACCTAAGTGTGCTTGAAATTTCTAGAATAATTTTAGGTCGAAGGACGTATTGCGATGGGTGGGAGAAAATGTACAAAAGAGTGACTAATATGGACCAATTTTGTTATTGTGATTTTGTGCCTCATTGCAAGATGAAAATATTAGACGTATTTAAATAATAATACGTTTAATTAAAGTATGGGCTATGTATGTGGATTAATAATTTATCACATTGGGTTATTTTATTAGATTGGACCATATTATGTGATCTAATTAATTAAGGTCCCAGATTCCTAATTGAGTATGGATTTAATGGGTAGAAGCTCCTTCCTACTTAATTAGGATTTAATGAAAACCTTAATTGAACTAGTATATAAAGAGACCTTAGGGCTATGGTCCTCAATATACCAAAACAATAAGCACTCAGTCTTTCTTGAATCCCATCTAGAGAGAGATCTCACTAAGGGCATTCAAAGTTTTAGTTGTGAAAGACTATGGCCATATCAAAGCCATTGTTATCTTGGTGCTATCATCAATCACAATGGAATCCGACTATTTGGTATTCTTTTTCCATTATTTTTGTACAATAATATTGTTATATTATTGTGTCTTATATTTTAGATTGGATTTGTCAAAATAATATGTTACCAAAGTAGCCTTTGTTATCTAAATTAATTTAATTATGAAATATAAGATGTGTATATTCATGAATTTACGTGGATAATTATCAGCCCAAAGGAAGATAATTATTTAGCAAAATTATGGGTATGCATATGGTAATGAGTATGTGACAATTATAAGAATTTCTCATGTGAAAAATAGTCGGTCCAAAGAAAGACTATTTTTTTACAGAGTTTATTGTCAGTACTTTGATTACTACGTTGAGAGTATCATTTAAAATTGATGTTTTTGCCCAAGGGTTGAACATTAATATTATGCTAGGTATCTCATCAAAGAGGCCCACCACATGTGAAATTATTTTGTTATATTTTAATTGTGAGTATATGTTTTGTTATTTATTGTTTCAGTTGGTCTTACTCAAATATCTGAAAATCTAGTCCAATCCCTAAGTTGAATGGATCAAACTTCAGGATTTGGAAGGAAAGCCTGGAGATATTTCTCGAGTGTATGAATCTGGACCTTACATTAAGAACAGATAAACCTACTTCTACTGAGAAACAACCAAATACGACTAATATAGAGAAGTGGGAATGGTCAAATCACATGTGTCTGATGATCATTAGACACTCCACTCCGAATTATTTTTGAGGCTCTATTACGAAAAGTGAAAATGCCAATAAGTTTCATGCTCAAAATGAGAAATATTTTGCTAAAAATGCAAAAAAGGGAAAGCAAATAGTCTTTTGACTTCTTTAACTTCCATGAGGAAAGGGCAATGGGAACATAAGGGAGCACATTATGGAAATGTTCGATCTCGCAGGTCAATTAAAGACACTTGATATCAAGATAAATGAAAATTTACTCGTACATCTGGTACTTATCTCTCTTCCTATACAATTCACTCAGTTTAAGATAAGCTATAATATTCAGAAGGATAAATGGATTATTAATGAGCTTATCTCACAATGTGTGCAAGAAGAAGATAGGATTAAGAGAGAAATGACAGAAAGTGCTCATTTGGCAACTAACTCTCTTGATAAGAAGAAAATGAAATCTACGGGTGGTGTAAAAGGGTTATATCGGCAGAATAAGAGCAAGAAACAGGCTACTGAAAATCCTTGTTTTTCCTGCAAAAAGAAAGGTCACTTCAAGAAAGATTTGTTGGGATTGATGTCCTAAATCTCGTGTATTCTTGTAGTTTGTAAACATTGTATAAACAAATTATTATTAATAAAATAATTGTTAATTTATGAGCATACACTCAATCCAATAAACTAAGATCCTAGGTTATTTTATGTAATTTAAACAAGTATGTAGACACATACAAATGGATGTTATTTAAATAATAACCTAAATGGTCTGTAGTAGATGGATAAGACTACCTTATCCTGGTGACACTACGGATACAACCCGTTTTGTAGATGTTACAAATGTTGTAAAGTGCTACAAATGATCAGATCATGATCATTCATGTGGAGAAATGTGAGCGGGAAAACATAGGTGACATGACCGAGTGAGTTGTGAACTCCTGCTTATGAAGGCGGTTCTTTGATTTGTATGGGTGAGAGTGACCAGATTGCCAACTTAATATGCCTACCATTTTGGGGATTCGTCTAATTGAAGAGTTGGGAATACAGCTACACAAGACGGAACTCACTTATTCCCCGTTATTGTAAGTAGATAAATTTCTTCCTTAAGAGCTGATTCCGAGGCTTCAACAATATGGCTACAACCTCTCTTGGCTCGAAAGAAACATGGTCATAGTTGGACAATGACTGATTGTTCATTAGAGGGATCAGTGGTACTTAAGAAGTTAGATGTAACTATAGGGAAAAAACGGTAATTTTGGCTCAACTGTACTTACGAGCAATTTGTGAAGGGTCATTGCATTGTTGACTGATTATATCTAATAGACACAGAAATATATCTATAGTGCGAAGAGTGCAGCTGTCAGTCTTTAGTGGAATGAACGGTAGTTAATGGAAGTTGGGTAATTTAATTAAAGAGTTTAATTACTTACCCAAGTTGAAGGAACTCGTTTTACAGAGATCCTTGAGCAGAAACGGATCGTCCAAATTTCATTTTTATTGAAAATTAAATTTACAATAAGTATACAAGATATGCATTCATAAACAAATTAAAACATGCTTTTTATTAAGAACTAAGATATCATTCGGTGTTTACTAAGCGATCGTTTGGTGCTTGATAAGCGATCGTTCGGAGATTGCAGAGCAATCATTGAACGATTTTTGGGTGATCGTTAGGCATGGCGTTGGGCAATCGTTGCTAGGTGCAGCGTTGGGTGATCGTTGCTATGCGATAGAACTAAGATATTGTTGTTATATGATAGCACTAGGCGATTGTAGCTATATGATAGCACTAGGCGCGATGCTATATGATAGCATTAAAAGATCGTTGCTATGCGATAATACAGGGCGATCATTGCTATGTGATAGCATTAAGAGATCGTTGCTATCGCATGTGATAGTACTGGGCGATCATTGCTATACGATAGCACTAGGCGATCACTGAGTGTGTACTAGGCCATCACTAGGTGCTTGATGGGCGATTGTTTGGTGATTGCAGGACGATTATTGAACAATTGCTAGGTGATCGTTAGGCGTGACACTGGCAATCGTTGTTAGGAATGGCACTAGGCAATTGTTGCTAGGCATGGCGCTGGGTGATCACTACTATGGGATAACATTAAGAGATCGTTGCTATGTCATAGCACTGAGTAATCATTGCTATACGATAGCACTAGACGATCGATTCTATGCGATAGCATTGAGTGATTGTTGCTAGGCGATGGCACTAAGCGCTAGGCATTGGAATTGGATGTTTGTTGCTAAGAGTTCGTTGCTAGGCGGTTCGGGTCGAGTGGTTCAAGACCCGGTTCACTTGTTTCAAATTGATTGAGCTTTTTATTAATGTAATAGGTAGCTTTGATTAATTAAATTAATGCTTTAGAAGTCCAATCCCGGTCCATAATTGCTATTTAAATTATGCATATGATGTATGGTTTAATTTTGTTATATATGTCATAATGTATGTCATATAGTAAAATCCCACCATAAGTTATGCATAACTCATGCATCATTTATATTATAAATGTTATAATATATAGTTGCATGATTTAATTTTATAGCATGCTCATGCATCATATAATATAAGTGTTACACTACATGCTTGCATGCATTAATAACATAGTCATGCATCATTTATATTATAAGTATTATAATATATAGTTGTCTGTATGTATGGATGAATGTTATTAATTGTTTCATTACCTTATTATATAAGTGTTATATATGGTTTGTGATGAAATGAGAATTGTATGATGCATGACATTACTTTAGATAATTTTATAGACGTTATAATTTTATAAAATATGTCATTCGAGGCAATGTATGATTTTAATTTGTTTAATTTTTTTTATAAGAGTTATAACTAAATGAAATTAGAAATTAAAATCAATAATTCAGAATTGCATACTAACTTAGGTAAAATCATTTTTTTAAAATAGTTTTTAAATTTGATTTACATAGGCCTAAGATCACAAATTTCTAATGAGATTAGAAATTAGATTAATCTTTTAAATCAATTTAATGGGATTAAATTGGTCATATCAAAGTCATCATTATCTTGAAGCTATCATCAATCACAATAGAATCCGATTATTTATTCTTGACATTTTGGCATAAATGATCCTAGGGATTATCTATTCAATATAGATATGAAGTAATTAGTCTAACACGAAAACCTTAGTTGTGTCATGAAAGGCTTTTGTAGTTGCAAGTTTGTTACATATGCTTTTAAATTTCTTTAAATGATCATCCAATCTCACATTACACTCCTTTAGACTTGCCAATGTTCAATGAGGTGCATTTCATTTTCTCTGGTCATTGTTAGAAGTTCTTCTAGAGATGACCATATTTGATGAGCATTATCTGTCCCCTCCACCATAGACAACACTTTAAATCATTAATCTTTTAAATCAATTCACCGATTGTTGATCTTCTACACCATCTTTAATCTTCTACATGTTGTATTCTTGATTAGCAGAAGAATTGTCTCCTTTGTCTTCACTT
This sequence comes from Benincasa hispida, assembly GCF_027475165.1. NCBI lineage: Eukaryota > Viridiplantae > Streptophyta > Magnoliopsida > Cucurbitales > Cucurbitaceae > Benincasa > Benincasa hispida. The sequence continues at coordinate 36,544,516 of NC_143486.1, read as the reverse complement.
TTTTACCCTGGTTTGTCGTTTCTTCAATGTGATGATGTAATCCAAAGTTCTAATGAGGGGTAATACTTGAAACTTCCATGGGAGATAATTGGATTGATTTAGTTTGATTGAGTTACATTTTTATAAATCCAAGGAAAATATGTCAAGGATTGCTTGAAGAATGGGAGGATTGTAGCTGCTACATTTGGGATTTTGGGTTGATCATTTCCTTTTAGTTGGTTTTGAGAGATCATATCATACAAGTACTTTTCAACTGTTGCATGTACTTGTAGACAAAATGAATGCTCGTTGGCTGCACATACGGAACCATTAAAAAGAGATTTTGGCATCTCTTGGCATCTTTCAATCTGCTATTTAGCTAGTAATTTTAGTGTTTATCTCTTATGCATAGTTGTTGCACTTGCACACCAAGCTTTGTTGATTGTGAGCATACTTTTTAGTTGTTGCCTGCTTTCATTTGCAAACTTTAAACCGACGGCATATGTTTAATATATAAAGAAAAATTCACATCTCTTATGTCAATATTCTTGTACAGGATTATAAACTATCTTGAAAAAAAGAGGCTATGGTGACGAACTAGAACCAACCAAACTATCAATTTTAATAAGCAAACTCCTGTTCTTTGGCAACTAATTAAATAACCTGGTATATATATTATCTGGAATGCCATAGTTTAAATCCAAGAAGTTATATGTTTTACGAATCAAAGGAAAGCATTTTCTTTTGTGGGGTTTATCTGCAGGTTCCATTTGTTTAGAGTTGAAGACATTTTGGGAACTTTACGTGATTTATTGATCGATCGAATCTAATTTAAAGATGATCTGATTATACTCTTGCAAGAGCTCCATTTTGGTATTTTGGGTTAGTTTTTTTCTATGTTGTGGCTTCTTAATGCTAGAATAAAGGACTCATCAATTTATACTATCTTCCATTTAGATAAATCTTAATTGAAACTATTTTTTAAATCTGCATTCTCAACCCACTTCTGTCCCTAATCCACGAGTTAGTTTTTTTCATTGTTTCGTAGGTAGATGAAATGATGACTTCATATATAAGATGAAAAAAAAAGCTCACCTAGTTTTATAAGTTCCTTACGTATCCTGAAGGAGGGGTCAACATTGTTTTGTAGTTCGATTTTGTTTCTTTTTTCCTTTTGTACATGTATAGACTCTTACACTACATATTGATTTGACATATACTGAAGACGCAATTAATACGTAGATTGATCTATCAATTATTATATTTCTATATTTCAATAATTACGTAGATTGATCTATCAATTATTATATTTCTTTATTTCAATAATTTTACTTATTATTATTATTATTATTATTATTTTGTGTAGGTTGATGGACTATTAATGTTGCAATGTCTGACCAGAAACACACCAAAATTGGAGTTATTTGGATTTTTTATATCAACATATTTCAAATTTGACTTCTAAAGTGTAGCATGAAATACAACAATAATATTATAAACATATTCTACAAGCCGTAAAAGATGCAATAATAGCATTCATTAAAGTTATAAAAAGATTATGAGCTCTTAATAGGAAAAACTATGACAATATGTAGGCTTATTATAGCCTTATTATAGCCTTCATTAAATAAATAATTATAGCTACACATAAATGCTATAACAGACATATGACCACCACATATCCTTGCTGTAAAAATATTTTATAGCTTTTTTTTAAATGCTATCTAACATTTTACAAATACTAGATGTGCTATTGAAAGATTGTCTTTATAGCATTTACAGAATGCAATAAAAAAAAGTTGTGCATTCTATAGCATTTAAAAATACCATAAAAGGAATGTTTTTTTATAACACGTAACAAAACGCGGTAAAAAGTTGTAACTTTTCTAGCATTTTAAAAACGCTATAAAGAGTAATATTTTTTATAGCATGGGCTGTCACGACTTTGCATAAAATGCTATAAAAGACTTACAATAGCTTATTTTGATGCTATCATAGGTCTTTTTTCCTGTAGTGGGGGATGCAAAGAATTGATTTTTTCAGATTTAGGGACTGCAGTTTTGTAAAGAAATTGTAGAAGAAGAAGGTCAACATAATCGAAAAATAATAAATTCAGATCTAGAAAATAATTGCATCATTAAAATCCTAAACATTTTTATTCTTAAAACAATTAACGTAAGATTTTGTAAAAAGTTAAAAATAAAACAAGGAATAGAACTGTTTTATTTTTTTCGCATAAGCGCAGTTATCCGAACTTGTCCGTCCGGTCGAGGACAGCAGTGGTAGCACGCGTGTGGTGAAAAAATTATACTTCTACTACCACACACTTTCACAAGTCTCTAAAAATGATCTTCTATATATACCATCTGCCCACATTTTAATTCTCCAACGTGGGACAAGTGAAAGGTACTACTCTCATGTACCTTGGTGAATTTTGGACCTAAAATGTATGTGGGTCATTCCCAACATGTAAGGACTCTATTTCATAGAGCTTCAAATACATCATCCCTACAAGTTAAAGAAGTATAGATGAATCAAATAGAAAATTTAGTATTAATGTTTCGGTTGAACTCAATTTAAAATAATAAAGAAATCGATTTCTTTTTTGTTTACTTCGATTTTGAATTTGAAAATCGAACTTAAAATCGAACCAACCCGTTTATATCATATATTATTTAAAATGAAAATTTTAGGTTTTAGTCGACTGCGATTTGCAATTTCTCCTTTCTCGTTGACCCTCTGTCTCACAATTCATCGTCGATCTCCCTCTTCTCACCGTCGATTCGCCGATTTGCAAATTTTCGGAAAAAAAACATGCGCTTTGTTGATTTCCCTCTCAATTGCATCTCTCTTAGTTGCAGTTGCCGATTTCCCTGTCGATCTCCCTCTTTCGATCTAAACTTCCATTTTCTCTTGGGAATGAGTTGATTTCCATTTTCTCAAACTCCCTCGCTATCTTTCTCTTATTATTATTATCTTTTAATTTCAAATCTCCATTGTGGGTGGAATTTCTAAGTTGATTGTTACTACCAATACTAACTAATTACTTTTATTGAATATCAAACTTTTTAGTGTGGCATAGGATTTCAAAATTAATCCTTGAAAATATATTTTCAAACTTTTTAGTGTGGTCTAGGAGTTCTCTATCTTTGGGAGTACCTAAGATTCGTCGGTGAAAGGAATTCACTTAATAAAAGGGAAAATAATATTGTTAGAACAAAGTCTCATATACTATCGGAAGCCGAAGTGTTCAACAGTTATATCAATATGCCTTGAGGGAGCCTAAGGTTTTTTTTTTTTTTTTTTTTTTGAGGGAGAGTCTCACATCTAGAGGAAGCCAAGGCGATCTATGAGTTGGGTTATACATGCGTCGTTGTAGTAATCGTTGTATTGCAGATATGTACTACATCGTAATGTGGATTATCTTTCTTGGGTACACTGCCTCCCAGTCGTAGGTGGATTTTCACCAAACTGGGTTACAAATTTCTGTGTCTTTACTTGAATTTCTGTTGTTACAGTGCTTGCCTGTGCTTTATGTTTAACATTCATTTTCTGGGTGACAAGTCATCTTCTAGCTTTTTCAAAAAGTATACAATAAGAAAAGGAAACTAAATCCAAAGAAAATTCAAAATCAAACTAAACCAAACCAAATATTATTACATATAGTTTGGTTCGCATATATTTTTTTTTTTTAAAAAAAATGGTATCGTGAACATTTTATTAAAAGGGCCAGTTGTAAGCATGTCAAAATAAGTTATAAAAATTATCCAATATCCACACAATATAAATTTTACAAAAATAGCAAAATCGGTCAGTCCAACCCAATTTAGATGAGGCATTGAAACTGAAAAGTAAAAAATACCCCCATTTTACTTGTAATATGATTACTATGTGATTGCTATTTGATTTTTATTTGATATTGATTTCTATATGATTGTCGTCTGATTACTATATGATATATTAATTGTCAATGATACTGATTGTTATCTAATTGTTGTATGATCACTATCTGATACTGATTAATGATACCAAATGCTATATGGTAATCATTGTTATTGAAAGAGTATGTGAATACCCATTGTAGAAACATCGATGTCCCATTTTTCATTTTATAGAACATATGAACATACGGAGGACAAAGACATAAACATTTGTTCTAATTAAGTATGCATTTACAAATAAAATGAAATGAAAATAAAAGATGAAGAGTACTCACCCTTGAAGATAAAATTCTTCACGTTCCCTCCATATCACAAACTCGACAAACTCTTCGTACGGTCCCATGAATAGCAAAAAAAACACAGCAATGGGTCTCCAAATTCCAGACATTACCACATGGAAATCACAAATTCTCGAGCGGTAGAAAATCTTGAGAGTTTTATGGGCTTCACGATTAATTTGGAGAGAGGAATGGTATTTGATTTTGAGAGCAAAAGACAACTAGACTTTTCTTCTTTTTCACAATCATTCAAAGATGTGGGAAAGAAGAAGAAGGAATCATATATCTCTCTTTCCTGAAACTAATTTCATGTATATGATGAGAGAGTGGGTTGGGGGAAGTTATTAAAAAACAACTCCCTTCCCATTATTTAATTTCAAAATTTAAAAAACGAATTTTAATGAATATATATATATCAACTAATTTAATATATATAAATATCAAATCATATTATATATCTAATATAATACATAACCTATAGTTTATATCATATACTATATAATATAACCTATAGTTTATTAATCTCTCTTTTAACCTATAGAATTTAATACAAATCATATTCATATTAAATTTAACATAGAGTTTTATATGAATCACATTTGTATAATTAGTATTTGAATCATCTTCAAATATTTATTTTTCTCTCAAATAAAATTTTATATTATAATGTATTATATACATTATATTATAAATATCTCATATAATTTATTTTATATTAATTATATCTTATATAATTATTTTAGATATAATTAATTTTTTTTATTAATTTGAACAATTAAAATTAATTCAAAATTAATCTCAATTGAGCTAACGAGGGTACCTTATAGACTTATAGATTGAATCTTCAATGGTACTTGATTAATTAATTAAATTTTTTTATTACATTATTCATCTTCCATTAATTGTTGGTCACTCCAGTAAAGACTGACAGTTGCACCATTTGTACTACAAATATATTTTTGTATTCATTGGATATAACCAATCAATAGTATATTGACCCTTTACAAATTGTTCATAAGTATAGCTGACAAAAATTACCGTTTTTCTCCTATAGTTATATTAACTTCTTAAGTACCACTGTTCCCTCTAATGAATAATAAGTTATAGTCCAACTATAACCAAACTCTCTCGAGCCAGGAGTGGGTACAACGCCACATTGTTCAAGCCTCGGAATAAGCTCTTAAGGGAGCAATTTCTCTACCTATCATAACAGTAGGGAAGGAGTGGATTTCTTCTTGTGAAGTTGCATTCCCAGCTCCCCAACTAGAAGAATCCCCAAAATGGTAGGCATATTGTGTCGGTGCAACAGACCACCTTCACCCATGCAGATTAAAGGACTGCCTTCATAGGCAGGAGTTTACAACTCACTTAAGATCCAAGTCAAGTCACCTATTGTTATCTTAATGAAATGTAAGTCTCTTCTAGCAATGGTGTTATACAGAGAGACTCTTCATTTCATGGTTCAGACTTATACAAACTCTTTGTATAGAATACCCCCGCTCATATGTCTCCACATGAATGATCAGGATGAGATTATTTGTAGCACTTTACGTCCACGCATAACTTTTCTTCTCTCGGCTACACTTGGCTCCCTTAAATGCCCAACTAACCTCTCAAATGAGTAAAGCTAATGCATAGGCAAACACTTAGCCAATTTTCTAGCTTCCAACGCATGGGTTACACTCAGCCAATTTTTCTAGCTTCACCCAAGAGTCAAGCATTCAAACTTAAACATTTCTTTTAACTTCTTATCCTTTTCCCTACAATTAAACATTAATTCTCACCTTAACCTACTCACCATAATGGTCTCAGTAGGGAACATACACAAGTAGAGAAATTAGGACTCGAGGTTTACAAAAGAACCCTTCATGACTCATCAAACAATTTTAAACTTTAGAAATTTATTAAACACAAATTTAAAAGTTCAAGTACCTATCATCAAACATAAGCTTGAAAGTTCAAGCACAATGGTGGTTGCCATAACACTATTCTTTAAGGGGTCGTTTGTTTCGTGGGAATCCAAGAATGGGCATCCAGATTACCACGTTTAATTTGTGGTAATGTAAGATGCATGGGCATCTGGAGATTTTCGGGTATTCCAGGATGCATATATAGAGGGCATCTCGAGAGTTTCGGATGCCCTATGAAAACATGGGTTTTCTAGATTCCTATATTGAGGACATCCTGTTTTAACCCTTCTTTTCTTTCATATTATATATATATATATATATCACTCTTCTTTATTTTCTTTTTATAATTAGTATAAATATCGTGAACTATGTATTTTTATCTTTTGATTATATTGTAGTTTTTTTAGAAAGATAATCAAATTCAAATTCAAATTAATATTTATTTTATAAAAAATATTAAATTAATATATATTATTTTGTTGAGATAAATAACAAATAAAACAGTAAAACTATGTTAATTTTAAAAGAAATCCAAAATAATAAAAACAAGGGAAGAAATACCTTTTTGATCTCTGAGTTTTTAGAAACAGGTATTTTTGGTCCCTAATGTTTCAACTTAGCCATTTTAGTCCCTAAGTTTTTAAGAATAGGTTTAAAAGATTTCTCAATTAATAAATATATTAGATTTGAATATAAAATTAATGAAAAATATGATGTAACAAGATGATCTGAAAAAAAATTATTTTTTTAATATTTCCTAGTTCTATCTCTTCTCTCTCTATTCTTTCTTTTTCTCTCTTCTTTCTTCTCTCCTCTCTCTTGTCCTCTTTTCTCCATCTCCATGTCTCTTTGTCTGTCATTTTTTCAATTGAAGAAGATGATGAAATTTGTTCACTTCTCTCTCTTCTTTCTCTCACAAGAAAATGAATTGAATGTATAGCATATATGGATCAAAATATTTTGATGATAAAAATGGTTTTTTTTGTAAGAAAAAATAGAGACCAAAACAAAATAAAAAAACAAATAGCAAAAGTTAAAGAAAAACTTCAAATTGTAGCTTTCGTGACTTCTAAAACACAAATCAACAGAAAAGAATGCAATTTTACATAAGAAAAGTACAAAAATCTCAAATGGATTTTTCTTCTCTTCTATTTTCTTTGTGGAGTTTTGTCTCTTTGATTTTAGATGTTGAAAAAATGGAGAGTTGCGGGTGATGGCGACAGGAACTTTTCTGGCGAGGAGGAAATTTGTTGAGATATCCAGATGAAGAAGATGACCAATCGACATAGATAGGAAGATGAAGAATTTGAAGTTTTTTCTTTTCTTTTTGAATCTTTTTCTCTAGAGACTGATTTGGAATCTCTCTCTCAACTTATTTGTTCCTAATCCACGTGAGAGAAAGAAGAGTGAGAAGTGAGCAAATTTCATCATGTTCTCCAATTGAAATAATGACAAAAAAAAAAAAGACATGTAAATGGAGAAGAGAGGACAAGAGAGAGGAGAGAAGAGAGAAGAAAAAAGAGAAGAGAGAAGGGAGAGACGTGTGAAACATTAAAAAAAATATATTTTTTCTAAGTCATCTTGCCATATCATATTTTTAATTAATTTTTGTATTTAAATTTAATATATTTATCAGTTGAAGGACCTTTTAAACCTATTTTTAAAAAATTCAGGGATTAAAATGATTAATTTGAAATATTAGGAACCAAACACACCTATTCCTAAAAACTTAGGGACCAAAAAGGTATTTTCCCTGAAAACAAATATGTTATATAAGTAAAAATTATATTAAATTAATTATAAATTAACAAATAGTCATTAGGGCATTTCTGGAACATAATTTAAATTTAAGACATTTTTGAGGAGAAATCCTACAAAACAAACACAGATATCCAAGTATTCTCAGATATCTTAAAAAATACTTTTAAACAACAAACATGGTTATTTAAGGATATTAAACATCTATAATTTTGAACATCTATAATAATGGATATCTAAGAGTCTATTTGATTCACAATCTAGATTTTGTTTTATATTTTCAAATTTACTGATGCGAATATATGTGTAGCCACCTACTGTTGTCCGACCTAATTTAATTACTTGTTTAATTTGAGGTTAGTTTTAAAAAATAAAACAACATAATAATAGTTATTAATTAAAGTTTTTATTAATTAACATTTAAATATTTTTTCTATATGGAGAGAATAAGATTTGAATGGTGAGATCTTTTATCAATTTTAGGAAAAATCAATCACATATTTTTTTTAAAAAAAATCAATCACATCATCAATCGCACAACATTTTGTTAAAAAAATCAATCATATGATTAATTTTATTGTTTTTTCATTTTGAATGTAATTTGGTGGATTCATTTCCTAATTGAAAGGAATTTGAATGGTCTATAAATTGGGTGTCCTTTGGCCATTTGGGGGAGATACAACCACCAAAAAAAAAACAAAAACCTTTGGCCATTTGGGGGAGATACACGTTTTCTCTCATGCACTATTTTCATTTTTTTCTCAAAGTGTTTTTGTCTTTCTCACAATTCATTCACCAAAAGCCCCAAAAAGATTTTTAGTCCCCCTCCACCTCCAGATTTCACTCCACATTTTCTTTTCTTTTTCAGGATCTTCTCTCCCTCTCTTCATTTTTCTTTCCACAAACCAAATCTCTCCCAATTTTTTTCTCCTCTCCATATTTTCTCATCCAAGTAAGTTGTGGAAAGTTGTTTATTTTTTTCTTTTATGTTTTCTTGTATATTAATATACTAGAATGTCTATGTTACATTAATGTGCTTGTTCATCTTATCTTTCTTTCTTCTTCTTTTTAATTCTCGAGTAATATGATATTTATGGATCATAAAACACTTTTGTATGTATTAAGTTTTGTCAAGTTTCTTACATATTTGATATATGTATTCGTTGTATGTTAAATCATTAGATTATGTTATTATTTTTTTATGTTATTTTTATATTATTATTGTTTATTATTTTCTAGAAAAATTACTATTGCTTGATTCTTTAGAAATATGTAGGTTTGATTCTTTAAATATACTTTATATATTGTGATATTTTATCTATGATATGCAGTTAGATTTATTTATACATTGCTAACATTAGAAAAATTACTATTGCTTGATTCTTTAGAAATATCTAGGTTTGATTATTTAAATATGCTTTATATATTGTGATATTTTATCTATGATATGCAGATAGATTTATTTTTAATATTTTATTCGACATTTTCTAAAAAGTAAACTTCTCCAATGATGGAATCTTAAATACTCGGGATGGAAATGTCTTGGGATGACAAGACTTGAAGTTAGTTGATATGTGTTATTTTAGACAAAAAAATTTTAAAAAATCATTTTTACATATGTATTTTATTCTCTGTTCTTGTATAACAAAATATATTTATTGAAAATATGCATTATTGAAAAAAAAAATCATAAAAGGAATTTATCTCCTTTAAAAAGAATGGATTTTAAATATTTCTAAAATCATTCATAAATATTTTCTTAAAAAAAATAACAAACCTAAAAGAAAATTGGATTCCATATTTTTTTCCCTTAAAACATAGTTTTCCTTAAAAAAAAAAAAAAAAAAATTCTTTCCCCAATTATTTTAAAATAAATAAACCAAATTAAAATTGATTTCATGAATAATCATTTCCTTAAAAAAAATTTGCAAAATATTTATTTTCACACTTTTAAATATATAAATCAAAATACTTTTCCAAAAATATTTTCCAAAAATTCTTTTAAAAACTTTCATACGACAAAAATTGGGGAGGTTAAGATGTTGACTTTCTTAATATTCTCGAAGGAGTATATAAAAAATCTTTTAAAAAACTTTACTATGATGAATTTGAGGAAATGATAATATTTCCTCATATTCTCAAGGTGAGGAGTCGACTCTTTGGGAGTCCAAGGTCGTGACTCCAATATTTTTTTAAAAAAAAAATTAACACGTTCTTTTATAACTCACTTCTTGTTACGCTCTTTAAATTATTTGTATGATTATTGTTTAATTGCCATTTTCATCCTTGTTTGATTTTGTAATGCTCGCGTCAAAGTAAAGTTAATTTTTTAAAACTAAACATTTTTATAATTTTTTTTACGTCTTTTCTTCCTATTTTGTTTGAACAAAAAGATTTTGTTTGCAAAGTCTCCAAAATTGTACTTCATGTATTTGAAAAGTTTTTTCGTAAAAAAAATTAATATGTCATTGCTTTCTAAACCTTTTTATAAACAACTTTAATCATTTTCTTAAAAAAAAAAAAATCTCCTATGATGTAATCAAGAAAATTTGGGAGTCCAATTTTTTAGAATTCTTGAGGTGAGGGATCATATCTTTGGGAGTCCGAGATATGATCCCAAGAAAAAATGAATTTAATTATCTTTTTTTTAAAAAAACCTTCTTTGTATTAAAAGACTATTTCTATGAGGAAATGGTAACATTTCCTCATATTCTCGTGGTGCGGGATTATTCCTCAATTCCATCGTGACCTAATTGATGGAAGTTTATTCCACTTATCTTACGGGATCATTACTTCCAAAACATTGGAGTAATGAGGGACAAGATAAGACATTTGTTTTTAAACATTTTTTTCTCAATGAAATTTATTTAAAGAATAAAGCAAGTCAAGATTTAAAATTTGGTCACCGTTTTTTAAATGGGTGTTGTGGGAGTGCTAACACCTTCCCCATACACAAATTACTCTCGAACTCAACTCTAGTTTTTATAGACCATTTTTTTGTTTGTTTAATTAAAATTTACTTATTTTATATTTGGTGCCTGATCACACCGTAAAAAATGTTTGGTGGCTACTCATTTTTATCTTTCTCTTAAATTGACCCTTTTGAGGATTTCGGCCGCTCCGCTCGTCTCGAGCACGTGCTGACAGCTTGACGACTTCATTGAGGACACGAGGTTCCACCTCGAGAGTTCGGCCATTTTTCTCTCTTATCTGAATTCTTTTATTTTTAATACTGTATTTAATTAATTGTGCGTATTTATTGTGTATTTTATTATTATTTCACACACAATCACAAGCCTTCTACCCGGACATTACCTAATAGGATTATAGTCGATGATGGAGTAGTATTGACCTTCGAGGAGCTTATACTCCCGTGTAGGCAAAAAATTCTCACTCAATTTGGTCATTCTGTCATGTACAACTTTGACCAATTTGAGGGCCTTCTTCATATAAGAATTTAGAACAAACCTCACTTTATTTGAAGCCATTATGTTGATTTTGTTGTTTTATTACTTTATTTCACACACTAGCAAATCCTCTTGCCTGGGCTTTACCCGATAAGACTAGATTCAAGGACAAAGTAATGTTGACCTTGGAGAAGCTTATGCTTCCGTGCAGGCACTACGAAAAAATCTTACTCAATTTGGTCATTCCATCATATGTGACTTTTTGACCAATTTGGGAACCATCATCATTTAGGGTAGCCTTAGCATTAGCTTCACCACTAGCATCTTTGTGAAATTCATTATGCTTGTTTCTCTTATTTTTGACATTTTCCTACATTATTCTTTCACCATCATCCACATTTAGAGTTATTTCATTATCATGCATAATCACACATGTTTATAAACACTCGTTTTTCCATGATCTAGATTTATAAACACTCATTTATTTATTTATCTATTAATCATACACTCATTTTTACATGATCTACCATTGAGAATCATTTCATTATCATGCATAATGATACCTACTTATTTTGTGCATAAAGAATTATTTATGCATAAAATATTCTCTCTATTTTTTTTTCTTTTTTTGCATGATTTAACATTGAGAATCATTTTGTTATCATGCATAATCATACATTTATAAACAATCATTTTATTTATTTATTTGTTTTTCATGATTTAACATTGAGGTTCATTTCATTATCATGCATAGTCTTAGACTTATAAATACTCATTTTTTGCATGATTTAACGTTGAGAGTAATTTCATTATCATACATAATTATAAGATTTATAAATACTCATTTTTTGCATTAAGAATTATTTTACTATCATGCGTAATCCTAAATTTATAAACACTCTTTTTCTTTTTTGCATGATCTAACATCCTATTTCATTATCATGAATAATTCCTAGATTTATAAATACTCATTTCTTTACATGAAAATCATTTCATGATCTCACGCATAATCCCAAATTTATATACGGTATACTCATTTGCATGATAATATTTTGTTGTTTTTTTTTCAAAATACCATTGCCTCATTTAGCCTTTTCTTCATAAAAAATTAATGAATATTTTCACATTAGGCTTTTATAATTAGTGCATTATCAATGAAATACCACATACATTCACTTCATGGTAATAATTAACTAACTTTGACTAACTAAATCATTCTCTTTCTTTAAAAAAAAAAAAAATTAAAAGAGTCAAAATTTTTACAAAATGGCTCAAACGATCACAACTCCCTCATTATTAGACTTGAAGAAAAGTCAAGGTCATGGAAGAGTTCACCAACCAAGTATAAGCAACCAGAAAGGATGTCGAAGAGTTAAAAAGACAAGTGACAAAAGTTTCAAAATTACTTACTCCAGTTTAAGATCATTAGTATGGGCATTCAGACGAGCAGGATTCGTACAGAACCAAGTTTCAGATGACACCTCTCCTTACCCATGTGATTTTACTCTTGAGAGGTACTATAGTCAACATTAATAGAAAAGAAGACATGTTTCACTCGATATCCTTGTCAAGCTCCACAAAAAAGTGAGCCATTTGGATGTTTAGTTCCCACCCCCAAGTGCATAAGCCTACAAGAAGACTTTTGAAGATATAGATAGTGGGGAAAGATTAAAATTTCTAGAAGAAAGGTTGTGTGCCATGGAAGGCACTAGTACTTACAAAGTTACCAGTATTTATTTAGGCATTGAGGCAACACAACTGTGTCTAGTCTAGGATGTCTCTATTCCACTTGAGTTCAAGATGTCGAAATTTGATATAACAGGGAAACTTGCATAAAAAGGTCATCTTGTCATGCATTGTTGATGGATGCCAGTCCATTACCATGACGACAAACTATCAATCCACATACTTTCAAGATAGCCTAAGTTGCCTTACTCTATCTCGTGACAATAAACCTATTCTTTATTGGGTATGATGACGATGCTACAAAGGTGTCAACCTAGTTGAGATGTTCTAATGCGCTTATTGATCCCATCTGCCCCTTTAGGTTCTTGTTAAAATTAATAAAAAAAAAAAAAAAAGGATTTCCTCATTGGATCAACTACTCATCGGTGTATGGATTTGGATACCTCCCAAGGGCAAATGTGGAAGTATTTTGAAGATATGTTCTTAAAATAGTATAAGCATAATAATTCCCAATGCACGAAAAGGGAAGCATTAGAGACTTTCAAGAAATATGCTCAAGGATGGAGAAAAGTAGCTGCTTAGATGCAACGTCCATTAACTGATAAGAAAATGTCAACATTTGTTTATGAGCATCTTAAGCACTCCATATTATGATAAAATGATTGGAAGTGCTTCAACAAATTTCTCTGACATTATAACAATTAGAGAAAGAGTTGAAGATGGAGTTAAAAGTAGAATAATTATGGATGATGCAAATGTAGAAGCCAACACCATCAAAAGTATGAATCCACAAGAAAAAGATGATGAAGTGTATGAGATCAGCTTGGGACAGAGTATTATTAGCCATGCATCACTACCATCCTTTAAACAAGTGAATTATGTTCAGAGTCCTCAACAAGGGAGAAAAAAGTCAACTAGATGCACCAAATTAACTTATCAACAAATAAGAAGCAACAAAGTACCTTGGTTACTATCATTTCTAGAAATGCAATTGATGAGTTGGTTTATCCACGCCCACCACATTTTAAGCTTCACAATTGGGAAGTCAAAGAGCTATTAAAGATTGCTAGAGAAATGTGAGGGTAATTGTCACCGACCATCCTTAAAATTATAGCAAAGTATTCATAACAAGGGCACTTTTTAGTATTTTATTGAATTGGATGACGTCTTCACAGTCCCATGTTTTTCATTTTTCTTTATATGGAACAAAGTGAATTGTTGGTCTCCGTTATTCAAGTATATTCCTCATTTTATTGTCCCTCCTATTAATATAATCATAAAAGATAATATAGGATCAATGAGGACATTAGAAATAAAATCAAAATCAAGAATTGATTTCATATTTCCATTCCTTAATTATAAGGAGAGGAAGTAAAATTTGTTATGTTCAAGCAGTTGAAAAAAGAGATGAAGGTGATAATACACCTATTAGGACAAAACCTTTAGAAGTTGTTTGAGCCTGCATTTTATATTCAGTCATCATATCTCCACTTTGTGAGTATAAAGATGCATTGGATTGTACCTCAATTGTGTACAAAATTTTGTAGCATCAGCTATTTCTGGTTGACATTTTGAGTTGGTGTAGTGAAAACATCCAACAAAATATTGATGATATTAATGATGGTCTTGAGATATTATCCTTTATTTACACATCAACTGGGACAGGTCTCTTTTCATTTAATATTAGGTTGAAACCAATTTTTTCCCATCAAATGTTAAGTATCCTTCGTTTGAGTATGACTACATTTGAAGATGCAGATTACATTGCAAAACATCTAACATTTATTGTCGTTGCTAACAAAAGAGAATCAACTTTTTGAAAAAGTCCTCCCATTCTATTAAAGACCATTTAGGGCAGTCTCCCCATATTTAATATATAGGGTGAAACCATCTTTCCCTATTGAAGTTTAAGTGTCATTCGTTTGAGCAAGATTGCATTGTAGGCCATGGAATGCTCATAGAAGAGAATCGGTTTTGAAGACGATCCTCCCATTTTATTGTAGACTATCAAAGACAATTATGAGCGGACTGAAGCATTTTGAAGGCTTTCTTTGGTGAAGTGTTTTAGTCCTTCAATTTTGAATAGATCAAGGTTTCAAGCTACCAGATCATTTGATCTCTTATGGATCCACTACTTTACCATTAGTTCATGAATATAGAGAGGATGTTTTATTTGGTAAGTAACCACTTCAAGGGGATCTCTGTTGGGATTGATGTCCTAAATCCAGTATATCTCGTGGTTTGTAGTTTTGTTAACACAAATTATTTATGTAATAAAATCAGAGGTATTTTATTTGACATTTAGATAGCATTAATTCAATCCAATAAACTAATATTCATGGTTATATTATGTCACTTGAACAGTATATGGTTGACATACAAATGGTTCATGTTCACTTGAACAGATATGACCCACTTTGTAATTGTTACATGAGATGTAAATGTTATAAATAATATGAACCATATTGTTCATATAAAGACATATGAGTGGGGCTATCCTGCATAAAGGAGTTTATACATAAACCGGACTACGAAATAATTAGTTTCTCTTTATAAACCGTTAATTGAAGAAACTAATATTTCACTAAGATGACCATAAGAAAACTTGACCTTAATCTTGAGTGAGTTATGAACTCTTGTTTATGATGACAATCCTTTGATCTACATGGGTGAGAGTGGCGATGATAGCCGACTCAATAAGCCTACCATTTTGGGGATTTGTCTAACTAGGGAGTTAGGAACAATTCACTCCTTCCCATTCCTTGAGAAAGTAAATAAATTACTTCTTTAATAGCTGGTTCTGAGTCTTGAATAATGAGGCCTGAACCTCTCACTGACCTGAGAGGTGTTAGTTTATAGTTGGACTATAAACTATTTGTTCATTAGAGAAATTAGTGGTACTTAAGGAATTAGATGTAACTGTAGGGGTAAAACGGTATTTTGAACCAGTTGTAGTTTTGAGCATTTGTGAAGGGTCATCGCTCTGTTGATTGGTTATATTCATGGATACAAAAATATATCTACAGTGTGAAGAGTGTAGCTATCAGTCTTAAGTGGAGTGATCGGTAGTTAATAAATATTCATTAATTGGATTAAAGGAGTTTAATCAATTAATCTCATATCATTGGAGCTCATAATCTGTAGGTCCATAAGGTTCCCTTATTAGCTTACTAAAGCATAGTAATGAGGAATGATTAAAATTGTTCAAATCAAATGAGGAAATTTTATATTAATGAGATTAATATATAATGGTTAATTATAGATATGATATAGAATCCAAATTATATAAGAGATATATTTGAACTAGATTCAAATAATAGATTTATATGAATTTGATTCATAAAGAGATATAAATATGTGACATTTTATATGTTAATTAACTCCATAATAAATATAATTTAATTGATTAATTAATGATAATTAATTGATTAAGAAATAATGGAGATTGGAGGTTAGTATATTTCTGATAATTAATTAAATGTATATTAAATAGGATTTAATATATGATCATTTAATTAATGTGTCAATTAATTAAATAAAGTTTATTTAATTAATTAGCACTAATGGTATAAAGGAAAATATTTGGAGAAGGGGTTAACCATTTTCCATATAAATATATCCTTATAGCCCATTTAGGGCAAGGTTTTGATTACACAAAAACCTAGCCTCTAAGCATCAACCTTCAATCTAACTTCTCGCTAAAAGTTCTTACCTTTTTCCTCCTCAAAAGTGCTTGGAGATCACTCTTCTAAGTTCTTTGGAATCCTAGAGAATATCAAGGTAACTTTGTTTGGTGGTGTCCTTCTTCATTGGAGAAGTTCGAGATTGTTGATAACGGTGAAAGAGGAAAGCTAGAAGAATCAACAAATGTAAGTTTTGATTTATTCTCTGCTTCCTTCTAGCATGCTTATAGTCTTGTTTAAATATTTATCCTACAAATGCATATTCTATTTTACTGTTATTGTTTCCATAAAAATCGAATGTCTAAATGCAAGGCATTCACACGCTTCCACAGGAATTCGATTCCTTCAATTGGTATCAGAGTCAGTTTTTTTTTGCATTTTTATTTTTCTGTATTTTGAAACAAAAATCAGTTCATGAGGTGGATTATTTTTCTGCATTTTTCTTGAAAATGTATGAAGTTTGCTTGATAGATAATTTCATTTATTGGCACCATAGATTATAAAATTTTATGTTGATTTGATCATTGTAAGGGCCTATTGTTTGGGCATTTTATTTTTGCAATTGAGTGTATATTTTTGGGTCATTCGAGATCAAAATCGAAGCTGTCCGTGTAAGAGTATATCAGCATGTAGCGGAAGCAACAAGGATCAATAAGCATTCTAATTAATTAGTTTTGGCTATAAATAAAGCATGCTCATACAATAATAAGAAGGTTTCAAAACATATCTATATAGAACCTTTTGAATCTCAAATTCAACTGCAAATCTTCTTCAAATCTTCTTATGAACCACCTCAAGGTCTTCCCTACTATTCTCGGAGCTTTAGATTGAGTTGTGGGACTCAAAATAAGCTTGAATGAAGGAAACTTGGAGAAGAAGCTCACTGTTGCACCCTCTTGAAGAACACCTTCTTCAACTCAAGTTTTTCAACAAAAACTCAACTGATACATACCTGATTTTCACTTCAATCTTCTCTATTTATTGCAGGAGAATCATGCAATAAAGGTTGCTGCATGAGGAGCAGCTCATGCTTGCAAAATTGAAGCAAGAATAAGGTGGACTTTTCATTTTCCAATCTTTTTCAATTTGTGTTATATAAATTGATTTCTAAAATCAATTTAGTTTTCAAAAATAAAAACTTTATTTGTTTTACAAAATTAATTTTCTAATAAAATTAATAATAAATAATTAATTAAATAATTTAATTAATTCTAATTAATTTAATATCAAATATTAAATTAATTTTACACAAATTGCACCTTCATGAATCCTTATTCAGGAATTTAATATTTAAATCATATATAAATATTAATTGATTCTCCAATTCCATTTAGTTCTAAAATTAAATGCGTAATTATAACACATATAATTACTAATTCCCTTAATTATAATTTGAACATTTCAAATTAACTTATCACGCTACTCTAAGGCTAATCCATTTACAAGCTAGCAGGGGGACCTCGTGGACCTACAGATCATGGGCTCCAACGATCGAGATTAATTGGCTAATCTCTTTATTCCGAATTAACCTCCATTCATTAACTAATGGGTCACTCCGCTAAAGCCCATAGTTGCACTCCCCTCACTGTAGATACATTATGTACACTCGATATAACCATGATTAATAAGTTAACCCTTCACAAGTTGTTCGTAATAGCGGCTGGGTCAAATGTCTGTATTACCCCCGAGATTACCTCTTGTTCTTTAAGTCTCACTGACCCTCTAATGAACAATTTTTTTGTTGTCCAAATCATTAAACCGAGTCCATCTCGGCCAATGAGAGAGTGGGGTCCCTTGTTCAAGACCCGGAGTCAGCACTAAAGGTCATGTTACCTATGGTCATCCTAGTGAAATGAAAGTCTCTGTCATGAACGGCGTTATATAACGAGACTAAACATTTGGTGGTCCGGTCTTATACAAACTCCTTTGTATAGGACACCCCTGCTCGCATGTCTCCACATGAATGCTCAAGATCTGACCATCTGTAGCACTTTACAATACTTGTAACATCTACAAAGTAGCCGTATCCGTAGTGTCACTAGGATAAGGTTTCCCTCATTTATCCATATACTACAGACCATTTAGGTTATCTATTAAGTCATGATCCTCTTGTATGTCTTCACATACATGCTTAAGTCACAACAATAACTAGGGATCTTAGTTTATGTTAATGTATGATGCCTGAGACAGTGCTAGCACTTTGTTCTTTCGATCCCGAAAGATCTGAATACCAAGAACAAACTAAGCCTCTCCCAAATCTTTCATTTGGAATTTGGTCGCTAGTCAGTTCTTAACTGATGTCAATAAACCTACATCATTCCCAATGAGTAGGATATCGTCTACATACAACACTAGGAAAACTACTAAACTATTGATGATTTTCTTGTAGACACAAGACTCATCAATGTTTTGGTAAAAGCCATAAGATTTGATCGTAGTATCAAATCTAATGTTCCAAGATCGAGACATCTGTTTCAACCCATAAATGGACAAATTCCGTTTGCAAACCTTTTGCTTTTGACCTTGGGCTATGAATCCTTCGAGCTGCACCATATAAATGATCTCCTCAAGCTTACCATTTAGAAAGGCATTCTTAACATCCATTTGCCATATCTCATAGTCATAATATGAAGCAATGGATAGGAGGATGCAAATAGACTTCAACATAGCAACAGACGAGAAAGTCTTCTCAGAGTCAACTCCTTCCACCTGGTATAACCCTTTGCCACAAATCTAGCCTTGAAGGTTTGCACCTTCCCATCAGAACCCCGTTTTCTTTTGTAGATCCATTTACAATAGGTTTTACCCCATCAGGTTGATTTACAAGATCTCATACTGAGTTGAAGTACATAGACTCCATCTCAAGATCCATGGCTTTGACTCATTCATCCCGGTCAACATCTTCCATTTCCTTGTGATAAAACAACAGATCCTCAACGTCACCATCGGCTACCATAGCCAGGATTTCAAAAAAACCCATATAGCGAACAGGTGGGTTCGCAACCCTCCCACTACGTCTTAACTCTTGAGGTGGATCTAACCTACCAGATGAATTTCCATCAACAACTCTTGTTGATGAAGCAGACCCTTCAACAACTCTTGTTGAAGCTTCAGTAGTTTCGTTGGAAAGTTCATGCAACATGATTTTACTACGTGGACTGTGCTCCCTCATATGATCCTCCTCAAGGAAGATAACATTTGTCGACACAAACACTTTGTTTTCCTTAGGATCGTAAAAGTAACCCCTTCATGTACCTTTGAGGTAGCCTACAAATAGACACTGCCTCGAACGTGGTTCTAGTTTCTTAGGATTAGCCTCAAGCACTTGTGCTGGACAACCTCATATGCAGAAGTGACGCAAACTAGCTTTACGCCCGTTCCACAACTCTAAAGTTGTTCTGGCAACACTCTTGAAAGGAACACAATTGAAGATATAAGCTATAATCTCCACTGCAGAACCCTAAAACGAGTTCGGTGAGGAAATGTAACTCATCATGGACCGAACCATGTCCAAATGGGTTCTATTTCTCCTCTCCGATACACCATTCTGCTGAGATGTACATGCTGTTGAGAGTTGGGAAACGATTCCATGTTCTATCATATAGTTCTGAACTCTGAATCCAAAAACTCTCCACCCCGATCCGATTGAAGTGTTTTAATCCATTTATCCAATGCATTTTCAACTTTAGCCTTGAACTCTTTGAACTTTTCAAAATATTTTGACTTCTGTTGAATCAAATAAACATACCCATACCGGGAGTAATCATCAGTAAAAGTGATGAAATACTCATAGCTTCCCCTGGCTCACACATTCATCGGACCACAAAGGTTTGAATGCACTAACTTTAGAGGCTTTTTGGCTCGATAACCTTTTCCAATAAAAGGTCTTTTAGTCATCTTGCCTTCAAGTAATGACTCGCACACAGGTAAAGAATTTTCCTCTAACTCTCTTAGAAGTCCATTCTTCACCAACCTCTCGATCCTATTGAGATTGATGTGCCCTAATCGAAGGTGCCAAATTTGTGGCAGTTTTAAATATCTCTATGTTATGGAGGGAATTTATTGCTAACGGCCTTAGCACATACAAATTATTTTCCAGTTTTGCTGAACAAATCTCAACACCATCTTTCAGAATAAACACTTTATTCACCGAAAAGTTGAGAGTATATTTACATTCACTCAGACACTTTGCAGAAATTAAGTTCCGCTTTAACTCAAAAACAACATAGACATCATTCACAATGATAAATTTATTCTGTAAAGTCAACTGGAGTCCTCCCACTGCCACAGCTGAGACGACGTGCCCAGTGCCTACTCGCATCGTCATCTCACCAATCTCAAGCTACTGTCAGGATCTAATCCCCTGAAAAAAAGAACAAACATGATTAGTGGCCCCAAAGTCAATAATCCAAGCAGAATCATCATTCTCCACTAAACAAGTTTCCAAAACTAGTAAATCATATTTACCTTGTTTTGTCTTGGCCTTAATCTTTTTCTTCTCCTTTAACCAGCAAGGATAGTTCCGCTTCCAATGCCCATCTTGGTTGTAATAGAAACATTTTTCTTCATCAACTGGCACTGGTTGCTTACCCTACTGTGCGACAGGTTGCAAGTTAGCATGTGCCTTCCCCTTCCCCTTACCACCCTTCTTCTTTTTCCACTTAGAAGTGTTAGAAGTAGAAGGTGCAGACTTTGTTCCTGAGGTTGAACCTCAATGAAAATTCTTTGAAGATGAAGCAACATTTGCCTCACCAATCTTCTTCTCCTTACTTTTCAGCAAGGATTGGAATGTTTGCAACTCGTTGAGGAGAGTTGTAAGGGTATAGTAAAATTTGTTCAGAACAGCATTGCTGACAAAGTGCAGGAAGCTATTTGGCAATGAGTGCAGAATATGCTAATCTGGATACCCTCATCGATGCGTGACCATTCATCTCTAGCATATTGAAGTGGACCATCATGTTCAGAATGTGTTCACGAACAGATGTACCCTCCTCCATTTTGGAGTTGAAGATGCATTTCAGAGCTTTATGCTTGAGCTATCCAAATGGTTGTCCGAACATTCCCAGCAGAGACTCCATAATCTCATGCACCGAGACCATAGGCTCATACTTCTTGGCCAAAACATCGTTTAGACTGGCTAAGATATAAGCTCAGGCCTTCTCGTTTGCCCGTGTTCATTTCTCATAAGCCTTCCGAACATTTCGAGAGGCATTTTGAGTTGGAATAGGAGGGCACTCCTCCATAAGGACGAACCTTAAGTCATCGATGATCAGTATGATATTTATCGTGTTTTTCCAACTAGCGTAATTCTCGCCAGTCAATTTTTCGGCACTTAAAAGAGTTAATATAGTTGTAGCCATTTTATCGTTGCTGGAAAACATGAAAAAACTTAATAAGTCTATGCATTACCACTTTTAACACCAATTTTAGTTTTAGCAAAATAGTTTCTATGTACCCTAAGTGAAAAGACATCTATTTTGCAATGATGCCCCAGCGAGGCAGGACAAAAGTCACCGATGGGGTGATCAAAGGCCCCTTCACTAGGATGAGACATTCTCAACCATTAGACAGAAACAACTCTTGTAACTAACTCTAACAGTCACCATTTTTCGATCCAAAACTGTTAACATTTAACAATTCCGCGTAAGTGTAACCCCCTATTTTAGGCCCTAGAGACCCGCCCTAATGCGCCCACCATGGGGAAAAAGCATATTAGGAAAACAAACTATAGAGACCTTATCCTATACAGGAGATCAGATAAAGAGTCGTGCAAAACTGCCACCCTTTAGGAGGACACTCCCAGGGTGCCTCGAGGCGATGCACAGAAACATTATCCAACCTAATGAGAGATACCGTAGGATATGTTGTCACACGTCCCACTCCTACTTACTATGAACATTCTCTCCGTTCACCTTGATATTGACCTACTCAAACACCATCTTTTAGGGGGACACTCCCAGGGTGCCTCGATGCCAAGGATAGATCTCACGGTGTGAACATTAGGGAGAAACATGAAGAGGTTTAAGTGAAGAATCATATACCCTAAGTACCTCTCACTGAATGTTCTACCTAGGGGTTCATTAACTTAGACAATCTGGCTATTGATTTTATTTAAATGAGTTTAGTCTGCTAAAAAACAACTCTTGTCTTTAATAAATAAACAAGTTCAAATTAAATCCCATTAAACACTTTAACGAACTATCATCAAATTTGCATGCATACATCAAATCTATCTAATTCACCTTTCCAGGTAGGTTCCCAGGTAAGGGGTGCTCCATTTCCGTTAGCTTAAGTACCCCAGCCTAGACAAAACCTGCCTTGAACAAAAGGTCCCTTATAGATAGATCTGGTACATATTTAATCTTTTATTAGTCAATTTAATCCTATTAAACTGATTAAAAGACTAAACCTTAGGTTTCTAATCTCATTAGAACCATGATCTTAGGTCTATCTCCATCAAATTTTAAAACACTTTTAAAACCTGATTCAAGCCTAAGTTTTCATGCATGTCTTTCTTATTGATTTTAGTTCTAATTTCTATTATAACTCTTATAAAAGAAGCAATCAAAACCATTCACATTGCTAAGCAAAACTAGGTTTTTATAACTCTTATAAATTTAACCTGTGTCATGCTTCATGCAATGTCCATTCATTACTATATATAACTCTTATATACTTGGTAATGAACTAAGCATACATGCTTCCATACATCCTTATACTATAATACTTATAATATAAAGATGATGCATGAATATGCTTAATGCATGCATAAATATAACTCTTATATTATATGATGCATGAGCACACTCTTTTGTAATTTAATCATGCAAACTACTATATCATAACTCTTACAATATAGAAATGATGTATGACCAATGCATAACCTATGGTGGGATTTAAACTATATGGCATACTATATGACATATAATTAAACAAACATGTTATGTACATTCACCAAAATTAATGGATCGAGATGATTAGTCTCAAAAAACCGAATATTAAAACTATCTATTACATTAAACCACTGAGTAAACCGGTTCACAAGCGAACCGGATCTTGAACCGTCCGGGCTTAGCCTTCTTTCTGATCATTTAGTAAAAATGGTTGAGTAGCCACGATCATGTAGCAACGATCGAGTACCTTTGACTATGCGATGAAGCATGAAGACCACTCAATTGTTTAGCGCACTAAATTTAAACGCAAGTCTAAACGATCGTGTAGACGACTATGATGCTATGAAGCATGATTGTTTAGACGATCGAAAAATAAGCACTAAGTAACATTTACTGAGCGATCATATAGTTAGTGACTATGCGATGAAGCATGCTGACCTACACGATCGCTTAGTGTGCGCACGATTACCTTGCATCTGAGTATCCCATACTCAACGATCGTTTACCCCAGTCGTTTACACGATCTAACCAATGTTGTCTTCTTCTTCCTCGAAGTAATTTGCATCTCCATGCCTTGAAGCTTCATCACGAGCGACTCAAACAAACTCAAACACTTTGGATTACAGACTCGATGGCAAGTTAATATGCCCAAAAACATAGGGGGCCTTACAATTAACTTTGAATATGTAAAAGAAAGTAATAACTAGAGGCAATCATCCCATAAACTCCATTAATCCACATCCACAAACACATTTAACACTTAAAAAGAATGTAAACGTGCTTAAACACCCACCAAGAGAGTAAATGCAATTTTATACAACAATGGATTTGGAATATCATAACCTGGATCTAATACCAATTGAAGAAACTCTTATTAAAGAGAACCAGTGAGCGAAAGCAAGATCTATCCAATTCCATTGTGAAAGAATTAAAGGCATTCACAAACATACAGAACAGTTATGCATCTTTAACAAAATTACAGCATGCTTTAGTAAATCAAATACAAAAGGGAATGAGAGACATACTTTTCAAGAACTCTTCTTTTGGATTTCTCTCGCTCTCGTGATTACTGGAACAGCAACCTCTCACTGTCACTACAATCGTCTAGCCAATCTCTCACTGTCGCTTAGATCACAAACAAATTGTTCATCGAACAAGAATCCTTTGACACAACCACTCGGTAACCTTGGTATTCTTGGAGTGAGAATCCAGGAGGAGTGGGTTCTGTTGGATTTGGTAGAGGGATGGAGGAAGGAAACGATCGCACTATACAATCAAGCAAGTAGGAGAATGTACTGTCTATCGCATAGACTATGTATGCTTGATCGTTTAGTAAATCTCGCTAGGTACACGATTGTTTAGTAAAACACGTTGGATCATCTACACGATCGTTTAGTAAATCTCGCTTAGCGCGCGATCATTTAGTAAATCGCTTTACACGATCGTTTACTAAATGTCGCTCTACACGATTGTTTAGTCTCTCGCTTGAAGGCTATCTATAGTCTCTCGTGAGCTAAACGATTAGTTATACGACAAATGAAGCGATCTCTTTTAAAAACGAAAACACTTTTCATTTTATCCTTCAGTTATTTAAAACTGAAAATAACCTCCCACTTTTACGATTAATGGAGAAAATAGCCAACCACAATTATCTCATAATTGTTTAATTATAAATAAACACAATAACTAACTTATCATATTATATTTGTAACCTATAGTTTTAATATCACATCATATGTAATATTTAAAACATAGTTCTTTTCTCCTTTATTTAATATAAATCATATTTATATCAAAATCCTCCAATTAATATATCTCATACATCATATCAATTATATCACATATAATTGAACCAGTTTAATTATATCATATATAACCAAACTCTCTCTTGCTAATATGAACACTTCAAATTAACCCAAAAACCGATTCTCAACTTGAATCCATTGAACTACCAAGGGGACCTTATGAACCTGTAGCTTGAAGCTCCAACGGTACGTGAATAGCTGACTAAACTCTTTAATCACGAAATCCACCATCAGTTAGCTATCGGGCACTCCACTAAAGATCGACATCTGCACTCTTCTCACTACAGATATATTTATGTGTCCATTGGATATAACCAGTCAACAGTACGATAACCCTTCACAGATCGCTCGTAAGTACAAATAGGCCAATTTACCATTTTATCCCTGTAGTTACGTCTAACTTCTTAAGTAGCACTGATTCCTCTAATGAAAAATACATCATAGTCCTACTATGAGTGAACACCTCTTGGGCCATGAGAAAGTGTGTGGCGCCATATCGTTCAAACCCCGGAATCAGCCCTTAAGGGAGCAAGCTATCTACTTACCCCTACTTCGGGGAGGGAGTGAATTCCATCTTGTGTAGCGGAGTTCCCAGCTCTCCAATCAGACGAATCCCCAAAATGGTAGGTTTCAGTCGGCAATTTGGCCACTCGTACCCATGCAAATCAAAGGACTGCCCTCATAGGCAAAAGTTCCCAACTCCATTAAGATTAAGGTCATGTTACCTATGGTCATCGTAGTGAAATGAAAGTCTCTGTCATGAACGGTGTTATATAACGAGACTAAACATTTCGTAGTCTAGTCTTATACAAACTCCAGTCTGGTCTTATACAAACTCCTTTGTATAGAACATCGCTGCCCGCATGTCTCCACATGAATGATTAAGATTAGACTGTTGGGTTTTATGTCCTAAAAACTCGCAGTTTGTAAAATAATAAATATTTTTTATTATCAATATACTTGTTATTGATCTCATAAATTGTATAAAAGTTTAAATCCAATAAACTAAGGCCCATGACTATTGTATGAGTACTTGAACTTTATGTGGAGACATAAGAGTGGATCGGATTCGAGTAAATAGTCAAAATTATCTATGGTACATGAATGAGGTTGGGTGCCTTATTCTGGTAACACCATTGGATGCGGCCTACTATATAGTTGTTACAAAGAGTTGTAAAGTGCTACATACGATGTGATTCTAATTCGTACATGTTATGACATGAGGAGTGGGGGCATCCTATGCAATGAGTTTGCATAAGATCAGGACCAAGAAATAAGTCACTCTTACTTTATAACGCTGTTTACTATTTAAGACTGACTATTTCACCTACATGACCTAGATAACTCAATCTTAATCCTAAGCTAACTATGAACTCCTATTTATTTGGGATTGCCCTTAGATTTGGATAGTTGAGGGTTGGCTCAATAGCGTCGGCTCAATAAGACTCCTATTTCAGGGGTAAAATCGGAAAGATAACTGGGGACATAAGGTGCAAGACAAAGTTCACGCCTACCTGATTTAGGGATAGAAGAAAGGTTGTTCTCTCAAGTACTGAATTCAGGTCTTGAACAAGGGGCCCCACCTTCTCACTGGGCTGAGAGAGTTTGGTTTAGTGATTGGATCACAAACCAATTGTTCATTAGAGAATCAGTAGGGACTTGAGGAATAAGACGTAATGTCAGGGGTAAAACAAATATTTGACCCAGCCGTTATTACGAACAACTTGTGAAGGGTCGGCTTGCTGATTATGGTTAAATCATGTGGACATAATATATCTATAGTGAGGGGAGTGCAACTATGGGCTTTAGTGGAGTGACCCATTAGTTAACGGAGATTAATTTAGTCTAATGTGTTTAGCCAATTAATCTCGGATCATTAGAGCCCATGATTTGTAGGTCCGCGAGGTCCCCCTACTAGCTCGTAACGGACTAGCTCTAAACTAGCGTGATAAGTTAATTTGAATCGTTCAAATTAGAATCAAAGGATTTAGTAATTATATGAGATATAATTACATGTTTAATTTGAGTATTAAACGGAATAGGAGAATTTATATATATTTAAATATGATTAAAAAATATAAAGACGGATTTGTGTTAAAATTAATTTAATATTTGTTATTAAATTGATTAAGTTTTATTTAATAATTAAAGTATGAAATTAATTCATTTTTCTTTTTTAAAATCAAAATACAGAACCAAAATTTTGATTTTATGATAAAATTGAAAAGAGAAAAACAAACAAAACACTAAATGGAAAAAAGAGTTTTTCCATTATCCATCTTTGTAGTTGCTCATACATAAAGCATTTGCTTTGGCTTTGTCTTCTCCAAGCATGAGGTGCAACTCATGCAACTCTTTTCTTTGCATGTTGATCTGCAATATAATGAAAAGATTGGAGTGCAATCTATAAAGATTTTGAGAGAAATTTTGGTTTGAAGAAAGAGTTCTTCAGTTGATTTTCTGCAATGAGCATTTCTCCTTCTATCCTTGATTCAAGCTTGTTTTGAATCCCACAACCCAATCTAGAGCACCAAGAGAATAGTAGGGAAGATCTTAGGGTGGTCTACAAAAAGATTTGGAGAAGATAGCAACTGGTGAAGGAGCTTTGAAGAAGTTCTACAAGAGGTATGTCTTGAAACTCATTTGTTTCTACAAAAGCATGCTTTATATTTTGCCAAAATTAGTGAATTTGAGTGCTTACATGATCCTTAGCACTTTACAACACTTGTAACATCTACAAACCGGGTCGTATCCGTAGTGTCACCAGGATAAGGTTTCCCTTATTTATCCATATACTACAGACCATTTAGGTTATCTCTTAAGGTATGATCCACTTGTATGTTTCCACGTACATGCTTAAGTCACAACGCTAACCAAGGATCTTAGTTTATTGGTTTGTGGTAAATGCAAATAAAATATCTCATATTTTATAGACAATAGTGAAGAAAATATCCCATATTATTAAATCACAAGTGTTTGTTCATACAAGTATTTACAAACTACAGGACTCTACGAGATTTAGGGAATCAACCCCAACAACTACAACATATATTTTGAACTGTGTTCCATCCAAGAGTGTCACCAGAACACATTTGAAATTATGAAATGGTCATAAAGGTAGTTTACACCATTTCAGAATCTGGGGTTGCCCAACACATGTGTTTGAGACAAATCCTAAGAAACTGGAACCTTGTTCAAAATTATGTCTATTTGTA
The DNA here is from genome assembly GCF_027475165.1 of Benincasa hispida. NCBI lineage: Eukaryota > Viridiplantae > Streptophyta > Magnoliopsida > Cucurbitales > Cucurbitaceae > Benincasa > Benincasa hispida. The sequence goes on along the minus strand of NC_143486.1, from coordinate 36,515,961 downwards.
GGCTACTCTAAACGAATGAGAGGTGGTTAATTTTATGATCCTAAAGAAAATAAAGTGTTTATGTCGATAAATGCTACATTTCTAGAGGAGAACCACATTAGGGAGCATAAGTCCCGTAGTAAGATTGTATTGAATGAACTTTCTTAAAAAACTACTGAACCTTCAATAAGAATTGTTGAAGAACCCAATACCTCAACAAAATTTGTTGAAGTTGGTTTATCTAGTAGGTCTTATCCACCTCAAGTGTTGAGGGAAACACGATATAGTAAGAGGGTTGTGAACCCACTTGTCCGTTTCAAGGGTTTAACAAAAATCCTAGCTATGGTAGTTGGCAAAGATGTTGAGAATCCATTGTCTTACAAAAAGGCACTGGAGGATGTTGACAAAGATGAGTGGATCAAAGCTATGGATCTCGAAATGGAGTCTATGTACTTCAATTCTATTTAGGATCTTGTAGATCAACTTGATAGGGTAAAACCTATAGGTTGCAAATAGATCTACAAGAGAAAACAGGATGTTAATGGGAAAGTGCAAATCTTCAAGGCTAGGCTTGTGGCAAATGGTTATACCCAAGTCGAAGGAGTCGACTATGAGGAGACTTTCTCACATGTTGCCATGTCGAAGTCTATCCGGATCCTCCTGTTCATTGCCTCATATTATGATTATGAGATATGGAAAATGGACATCAAGACTGCCTTTTTGAATGGAAAACTTGAGGAGACCACTTATATGGAGCAGCTTGAGGGATTCACAACCCAAGGTCAAGAGCAAAAGGTTTGCAAGCTTAATCGATCCTTTTATGGATTGAAGCAAGCTTATCGATCTTGGAACATAAGATTTGATACTACAATCAAGTCTTATGGATTTGATTAAAATGTTGATGAGCCTTGTGTTTACAAGAGAATCATCAATAGTTCAGTAGCTTCTTTAGTGTTATATGTAGATGATATCCTACTCATTGGGAATGATTTATGTATACTTACTAAAATTAAGATTTGGCTAGCGACCCAATTTCAAATAAAAGATTTAGGAGAGGCACAATTTGGTCTGGGCATTCAAATCTCTAAAGATCGAAAGAACAAAACGCAAGCCCTATCTCAGACATCGTATACTGACAAGATTCTTGTCAAATTTTTTATGCAGAATTCCAAGAGTGGTTTACTCCCTTTCATGCATGGAGTTATATTGTCTAAGGAACAATGTCTTAAGACACCTTAAGAGGTTGAGAAAATGAGACGGATCCCCTATGCATCGGTTGTTGGCAGCCTGATGTATGCGATGTTATGTACTAGACCTAATATCTGCTATACGGTGGGGATAGTCGGTAGATATCAGTCTACTCCAGGATATGATCATTGGACCGTCGCTAAGAACATCCTCATGTATCTATGAAAAACGAGGGACTACATGCTCATGTATGGTTCTAAGGATTCGATCCTTACAGGATACATGAACTCTGATTTCCAAACTGATAAGAATTCTAGGAAATCTACATCAGGATCAGTGTTCAATCTTAACGGAGGAGCAGTAGTCTAGAGGAGCACCAAGTAGGGGTGCATTGCTAACTCTACCATGGAGGTTGAGTACGTTGCAGCTTGTGAAGCTGCTAAAGAAGCTGTGTGTCTTAGGAAATTTATGACTAATCTGGAAGTGGTTCCAGACATGTCAAAGCTCATCACCCTTTATTGTGATAATAGCGATGTTGTGGCTAATTCCCAAGAGCCTTGGAATCACGAAAGCGAGAAGCATATAGAGTGGAAGTATCATCTCACTAATAGATGTTGCATCAAGGGGATATGATCGTCATATAGATAGCTTCAGAGCATGATGTTGCTGATTCATTTACAAAGGCCTTCACGACTAAGGCATTTGAGGGTCACCTGTAGAGTATGGGTCTACGGGATAGGCCACATATACTCATTTTTCCATTAAAAGATATTTTAGTCATTTTGTCTTTAAGACATGACTAACACACAAGTAAAGAATTTTCTTTTAACTTGCTTAAAAGTTCATTCTTGATCAATCTTTCAATCCTATTGAGATTGATGTATCCTAACCTTAGGTTCTGCTTCGAACCTTCACTGGTTCCTTCAGTTCTCACATTGTCAATCTTTCTGCCTTCTTGTATGAGAATACTGGAGAACACCAATTGGGTTCATGGTAGGTACTCTTGGTAATTAGATATACAAACCTTGAATTCTCTGAATGACGATGAGATTCATGTCAATTGTCTTCTGCTGCTGATATTTTAGGTATCCGCTTGTTTTAATAGCAATGTACAATGTCTGAGATCTAGTAGGTAGATATGTACCTCTCATCAATTGACTTGAGGTGGAGTTGAGGAAGGGCCTGTTGATCGCGATGCTGATATTTCAGGTATCCACTTGTTTTAATAACAATGTAAAATTTGAGGATTGGAAGTGTCAGTTTTGAAAATTTAGGGATGAAATAGAAACTAAGTTCAAATCCTAGAGACAAAAAAATGTATTTACTTATTTTTCTTATCTACGTCATCAGTTTATTCTCAATTTTTTTTTTTGTCAAGCCTTTTTGTGGTGGATGGTAGATTTTCTTTAAATAAGAGCAAAATTGTAAGATGTTTTTATTTAGTAACTGAACTAATGATGAATAAAATTATATAGAAGTTTAAGTCACACACTTTCTTCTAAGTAATCAAGTTATAGAGTTTGGACCAAACACTTCCTCTACTTCTAATTTTTTTACTTTGTTACATATGTTGGGATTGATGCCCTAAATCTCATAGGGTCCTATAGTGTAAATGTTTTGAACAAACTCATTGTTTATTTAATAAAATATATGATATTTTATTCCATATTTTAGTTGCATAACCACAAACCAATAAACTAATATCCAACGTTATCTTGTAGCTTAACCATATATGTGAGACATACGGGTGAATTATGTTTAAGTGATAACCTCAATGGTCAGTAGTAGATGGATAAGGTTGGGTACCTTATCCTGGTAACACTACGAGTATGGCTCGCTTTGTAGGTATTACAATTGTTGTAAAGTGCTACAAATGATCTGCTCCTGATCAATCATGTATAAACATGTGAGCGGGATATTCTATACATAGGAGTTTATATAAGACCGGACCACAAAATGTTTAGTCTCATTATATAATGCCATATATAATAGAGACTTACATTTCACCAGGATGACCATAGGCAACATGACCTGAATCCTGAGTGAGTTGTGAACTCTTGCCTATGAGGGCGATCCTTTGATTTGTATGGGTGAGAGTGGCCAGATCGCCGACTCAATAAGCCTACCATTTTGGGGATTTGTCTGATTGGGGAGTTGGGAACACAACTACACAAGAAGAAATTCACTCCTTCCCCAAGGTCAGGGTAAGTAGATAAATTTCTTCCTTAAAGGTTAATTCTTGGGCTTAAATAATGTGGCGCCACACCCTCTTCTAGTTCGATAGGGTTTAGTCATAGTTGAGCTATGATTTATTGTTCATTAGAGGGATCAGTGGTACTTAAGAAGTTAGATGTAACTACAGGGGAAAAACGGTAATTTTGGCCTAGATGTACTTACAAGCAATTTATGAAGGGTCATCGCACTGTAGATTTGTTATATCTAATGGACACGAAAATATATCTGTAGTGCGAAAAGTGCAGCTCTCGATCTTTAGTGGAGTGTCTGACGTTTAACGAATGATGGATAATTTAATTAAAGAGTTTGATTAATTATTCATGTACTGTTATAGCTTCAAGCTACAAGTCCATGAGGTCCGCTTGGTAGTTCAATAGGATTAAATGAGAATCAATTTTGGATTAACTTGGATTGTTCAAATTAATTGAGGATTTAATTATATATGATATAATTAAGTTATTTTAATTATATGTGATCTAATTATGATAATGTATTTGATACATTACAACATTTGTGAGAGGAAATAAATGTTTGAATAAGATTCAAATATTAATTATATGAATTAGACTCATAATTGTTAAATTTAATATAAATGTGATTTGTATTAAATGTCATATGCGAGATAAAAGAAACTATATGTTGTATTGTATATGATACAATATTAAAATTATAAATTATATGTTATATTTGATATAATATATAATTTAATATATATATTAAATGATAAGTTAGTTATCATATTTACACATACACACACATATATATATATATTAAATGTTATTTTTAATGATGAAGGCCTCCCCCTCTTTTCTCTCCACCCACGGAAGTGGGTGGTTATTTTTTATAATATTTTGGCATCTTTGAATGTAACGACCGGATCCCTACATATTATGGTCCGACCGCTACGACATGCATACTTAGACATTTCTATCATGAGATGAGTTTTGGCAAAAATCTCAAAAGAACATATCTAAGATTTTATTTCCTTAGGTAGAAAACTATATAAAAAGTTTATTTTACAAAACACTAGGATCCATAAAACACTAGCGTAGTGATACAAAAATGCATATGTGTAATTGAAGGCAAAGAGGGAAGATTTCGGGAGACTCTGCTTGGCAAACGGGTCGATTATTCAGGACGTTCTGTGATTGTTGTAGGTCCCTCACTTTCATTACATCGATGTGGATTGCCTCGCGAAATCGCAATAGAGGGATCCATAAAACACTAGCGTAGTGATACAAAAATGCATATGCCTATAATAGTGAGTTTGATGGTTGGCCATTTGAGCGACGTCCAGTTCTGCCACCTATGCTGTGTCCTTACCTATGCTCAAATGGCCAACCATCAAACTCACTATTATAGGCATATGCATGTTTGTATCACTACGCTAGTGTTTTATTGATCCTGGTGTTTTGTAAAATAAACTTTTTATATAGTTTTCTACCTAAATTAATAAAATCTTAGATATGTTCTTTTGAGATTTTTGCCAAAACTCATCTCATGATAGAAATGTCTAAGTATGCATGTCGTAGCGGTCGGACCATAATATGTAGGGATCTGATCGTTACATTGAAAGGGAGGAGAGGCTCTCTTTTTTCCAGTACATTGAGTGTGAGACAGAAAGGGTTCTGTGAGTTTTTGGGTTGTTAGTGAACAATCTTAACTCTTCCTCCTCTCTACTCAAAACTAAGTTTCCTCATTCCAAAATAGTTAGAGACCACCACTCCTGGGTTCTGTACCTGAAAATATCAAGGTAATCATCATAGTAGTGTCGGCTTCAAGTTCAAGAGAGTCTTGAAGATCTGTCTTCAAGGTAATCATCATAAATAGCATGCTGTAATTTATGTAAATGCATAATATGTTCTTTCTTTTCTGTAAAAATTACTATCTATGAGAAATGGGAATTGGGACGATCCCGCTTCTGCTCAAGGTTCTCTTCAATTTGAGATCCTTCAACATACTTTCCACCAATGTCCTTCTTCACTTCTATACATCTTATTGCATACATTATATTGTAAACACATTTCTTTAGTCACTAATACTGAAGTATTGATAAAGAATATGTTTGGATTCACTTTCTAAGTGCTTAAAAGTATTGAAGAGTTCTTAGTTTTTGACTTGAAATAGGAACTCTCAGATTTTGTACATTTTTAAGAAATATGGAGAATGTCCTATGTTCACTTCGTTGATGAAGGATCTTTAAATATGTATGTTAGCAGTAGGATGATAATTAATGTTAAGTCAATGTTTTTCCTTATGTTCATACTTTATTTCAGGAATTTGAGAGCCAATAGAGAATGATCAAATGCCTTACATTCAACAAATTATTGTTGGTAGACAAGCAAATCGTAACTTCCCTTAGGAAGGTATTTGCATTGGTCAATATTAAGGTGAATGGAGATAGTGTTTATAGTAAGTGGGAGAAATTTTTACTCCTAATTTCTCTTTCCTCTTTCCTCTATTTCTTCTTTCCTTTTCTTTAATGGGTTTCTTTCTCTCCTTCTTCTTTTATTTCATCATCTCCGGTGTCAATATTTTTCTCTATCCTCTATTTGTGCTCTTAAGCCTCCCTTCTCCAATTCATGAAAGTTCAAAATTTATTGGAGAGATGTAGAGATTGGAATTGAGTGTTTCAAGGAAATTCAAGGGAAGAGAGGAAATTGTGAGAAGCAAGTTGCAGAGGATGAAGAACGAGAAAGAAGGGGGAACTGAGAGATTCCTATGTTGTGGAGATTTTCCTTTATAATTATCATTTCGTATGTTTCTTTTGAAATTTAGATTATTAGAACGACCACCACGAAAATAAGAATTATTTCTTCCTCTGCCACAATCACGATCTTGACAACGACCTCAATCATGATTATTGTTAAATTCACAATATTCACTTTAGGGAATGGTGTTACTCCAGTTGGTCGAAATTCATGGTTTTTCATTAATGACTCATTATTTTTTGTTTAGCCATAAGAAAACATGAGATGAGTTTAGAATCTTTTCTAAAACCTTTCTCTTGATATTACTGCTACAAGACCATATTCGAGACATAAAAAGTAGAAAATGTCTTCTCTAACATATTTGCATCGGTAATTTTCTCTCTGCATAACAAAAATTTTGAACTGATTTCAAATACTGTGGAGTTGTAATCACTTATTGATTTAAGTTCCTAAAGTCTCAAATACATCCATTTATAACGAACTTTAAGAAGAATAATTGTTTTATGATGGATGACAAAGAAAAATCATGGTTTTCTTCTTTTTCTTGACTAATTATTGTACCTTCTTCTTTAATTGTTACTCAAAGATTTTCTTCTTTTTCTTGACTAATCATTTTATTTTCTTTTCTAATAGCATTTAATTTATTACATTAAAAAAGGAAAAAACTGACCTATAATTATGTAGAGATAAAAATATAGAGAGAGAAAGAAGAATAAAAAATTATATTGAGACAAAAAAATTTATAGAGAGAGAGAAAAATATTTAGAGTGAAAAGAGGTACAGGCCAAATATATGCTCAAGATAGAATAAGCTTAATTACTATTTTAGTCCATGTACTTTTGGTTTTAGTTTATTTTGGTTCTTATACTAAATGTTTATTTTGTTTGGTTCTTATAATTTTAAAAAGTGATTATTTTGGTCACTTCATCTATAATTTCTTGCATTATTACATACTTTTTGAAGAACACACTAACTTTTGGAAACTGAAAGGAATTAATTTTAAAATTTTTGCTTTTATAATAATTAGATGCAAAAATAAAGTTTAAGAATCTATTATATATAAGCTTGAAAGTTCAAGAGCAATAGTTTCAGTCATAACAATATCTTATATATAAATGTTATTGTGATTTGAACTAACCATTAAATAATTTGCCGTAACATGATACATAAGAATAGATGAACTCAAAAGGTATGACTAGCAAAGAATTTGATGGAAGAAAAACAAAAGTACATAGATGCATATAAAAACCAAATTGTTAAGACCCCATAGGACAACCAATTTCAATTTTTGTTTTTTGGTTTTTAAAAAACAAAAACCATTTACCTTTTGTGATTATTTTTTTCTTTTTTTAAAAAATTAATTGTTTGATAACTGTTATTTATTTTCAATTTTTTTTTTAAAAAAAATAATGGAGATATATAGATACTTTAGAGAGTGAAAAATGTGTGAAGACAGAGAAATAGAAATCAAAATATAGACATAGATATAAATATTTTCGAGATAAAAGTTAAAGACAGTAATTTGAGAGTCGTGAAATAAAGTATAGAGACCAATATATTAGAGAGAGAATATTAGTTAGAGAAGAAAAGGAACAAAAACTGAAAGGGAAAATAATAAAATTTCCAATAATATGTTGAAAAGAACAAAAACTGAAAGGGAAAATAATAAAATTTCCAATAATATGTTGAAAATACACCCTTTTAAGGAAAATATTGATCGTAAATTAGACTGATTTTACTCTTAAACTAAATGAATCTTAATTTATTGTAAACTAGACTACTAATTCAATGATTGTAAACTTTTGTACTAAATTTCAGTTCATAATCATTTTTTGTTTTCACTATTATCTATTATTGCATTACTAATCATATTTCCTTTTAATTATTGATTTATATACTTAAAGTCATATATTATTGTTTAAATAATTTTTTTTCTAAAATTTAACGGACAATTTCACAATATTTTTTGTAAATTTCGATGATATTCGTAATTTTTTTCAATCCGTCGATATATTCGTAAATCCACGTTATCGATATTTACATCAATAATGATTTTTTCCTTGATGCTAACTTTGATGCTTATTATATTTATAATAATAAAAACTAAAAACGTAATAGAAAATTGTTCTCAAATTTTTATTTTCTCACAATTGACTTATTTTTCAGAAATATTTTTTTAAATCTAAAAAAGATTAAAATGGTTATCAAACAAAATTGTTTGTTGAAACATGAGAAACATAAATAGAAAATAGGAAACACGAACGTTATCAAAAGGACCCTTCATGTCTTATCAAACACTACAAGAATTTTAGGATTTAATGTCAGATGGAAAAAGTGAAACTGGATGTATAATGTCAGTTTAAAAAAAAGGATCTTTAATGTCAATTTTAAACCGTCATTGAAGATAGGCTACAATGTCGGTTTAAAACCGACATTAAAGGTTTACATTTATTTTTTTTACGTTATTAAAAAATATCTCTTTCATTTCACTACCAAACCTTCTCTCTCCTTTTGCTTCTCTCTTACCAAACCCTCTCTTCTCCTTGGTCGTGCAAATCACCAACGTTGGCGTTGTTCCGATCGTTGTCGTCACCAGCGTTGTTTGAGTGTCTGTCGTCATGGGTGTTCTTTTGTTGGTTGGCCATCATCGTGGGCGTTCTTCCGGTGGTTGGTCATCGTCGTGGGTGTTCTTTGACAACATTGTTTGGGTATCCGGTGATTTTATCTATAGATTTAGGTCATCGTCCGGTGGATCTTTAGATTTGGGTCATCGTCCAGTGGATCTGTAGATTTGGGTCATCGTCCGGTTGTTTGGATCTCTCTCTTCTCTTTGGATCTGGAGAATTAGTTGAGTTCTTTCGGTGGAAGTTAGTGGTGGAGTTCGCCGTTTGTAGATTCCGTTAGTGGTGGAGTTCTCTCTTCTCCATGGTTCTGTAAATTTCGGTGGGTTAGCTCGGCATCTTTCCAACTTGTTTTGGTCGTGGAGGTGGGTCGCCGGCATTGGATCTATAGATTTAGTTGTGGTCTTTTCCGATCCGGTCATCTATTTGCCTGATCTACTCGTGGGTCATCTGATCCAATCGTTAATGTTGTACTTTCGCTAGATTTGTCGTCTCAACTTTGTTCACAAGGTTCGACTCTCACCGATGTTCCAATCTTTGAGCTCTAGTTTAGATCTCTTCAAGCTTGTGGGTTGTTTGAGTTGTTTGCTTGGAAAGGTAAAATTTTCTTTTCATATGTATTTTCAATTTAGTAATTTAAAGTTATTTTATTCATTTTATTTTTATTCTAATGATTAAGCTTCTTGAAATTTTGAAATATTGGAATTGAATTAGTTGAAGAATATATACTTGGTTGGTAGTCTTGCTTGGTGTGGTTCAAGCGTATATCAAAATTCTTTTCTTTCAATTATATATAAACTAATTTGGTCTTAATTGGTTGATTAAGCTTGATTGATGTGGTTCAAGTGTTATTTCATTCATTTTATTTTTATTTCAATGATTAAGCTTCTTGAAATTAGTTAATGTTGGAATGAAATTAGTTCAAGAATATGTGCTTGGTTAATAGTCTTGCTTGGTGTGGTTCAAGTGTATATTAGAACCAATTTGTTAATGTTTTAGGTCTTATTATTGATTATGGTTAAATTTACAAGCTTACGGTTATGTAATTTTTCCTTGTTATTGTTTGTCCTTTTTGTAGATTAAGTTGCATATTTTACAATCATGGATAAGTCATGTATGAAAATGAATAGAATGTTACCTGAGTATGGTTTAAGGGTTGAGATGTTTATAAAAATGGTCTTCAACATTCAAATATACCAAATGTCATGAGTTGTCCATGTTTGAAGTGTGTGAATGCAAAGACTCTAAATGTGAACACAATAGGAGATCACTTATTTTTTAATGGTATAGATCAAAGTTATTAGACATGGATTTTTCATGGTGAATCATTATTGATTAAGAGAAACAATGAAAATATGTCTACTAGTGAAAGAGACAAAATTGATGAGGATGATGTTAATGTTGATGACACAATTGGAATGTTTGAGGCTGCACACAACTATTTTAATGAAAAATCCGACAATTTTGAAGCATTATTAGATGATGCGAAGAAACTATTGTACCCAAATTGTAAAACTTTTACCAAAATATCTACATTGGTAAAGTTATATAAGTTGAAAGCTAAATTTAGATGAAGCGATAAGAGTTTCACTGAGTTGTTGGAATTAATTCATGACATATTACCTATCTAGTCCTAATGAAATTCCAACTTCAACTTATGAAGTAAAAAAGATGTTGAGTACTCTTGGAATGGAGTACAAGAAGATTCATGCATGTAACAACAATTGCTGCCTGTTTAGAAAAGAACTCTCTAATGCAAATGTATGCCCCATTTGTGGTATGTCAAGATGGAAGCTTCATAAAAATTTAAAGGAAAGGGCTAAGAATGTGCACATCTTAGAACGTGAAATTTAAAATCAAAACATCTTTTTTCGATTTTACAATGAACAACTTCCCCTATTCACCTAGATCTTGATTCAGGCAAACACTTTCGGAATGGAGCAGTCGAGGTTCATAATCGACATTAAGAGAAGTATGAATCTCGTGTGAACTCTTAGGGACACGATAGCTAAAAATAACATATCGTATACGTTATTAATCTCTCATTGAAGCATTCTAATAAATTCTCACTGAAGTGTTCTAATAGCATATCATATATGTTATTAAACTCCCACTGAAGTGTCCTAACATTTGTTTGGGTATATTTTTACTCAGGTTTATTCTAGCTAATTACACAACCTAAGTCTAGGTGTTTATCCAAGTATAACATTTATATTTGGATTTAACCTACGATGTCTAGGTGATAAACCAGTTTTAAAATCTCCCACCGCTCACATATTGCTCATAAAACTGGTTAACAACGCTCAATTATTCGACCATAATCCTCAGGTAGGAGGTGTTCCATAGACCATCAACTTAAGAACCCCCAACCTTAGACAGAATTATATACCGGTTGAGTTTGTGACCATATTTTACAAGATATCGACCTATTTTAACTATTAAAAAGGTGGTTAACTTACGTGAGCAAGCAGCTTATTTTTGTTATGGATTTTAAATGCCTAACCTACTTTTATAACAACTTACAAAATTTTAGACATGCTAAGCATCTATAACATACATCAAAGGCATTCAACATTTAATATAATATTTATATTAAAACATTTGAAACCCTATACATGCATACTATATATTATAACACTTTATAACATACTTTCAATGCATGTAACATGCTTCCTATGGTGGGATTTTAAATCTACATGGCATACTTTATGCACATAAAAGATTTATTTAATTATAGCATACATTACATGCATAAATAATTAAACACAAACTGATATGGTTTTAGTTTTGGCATTTTTCAAGCAAACAAAGGCCTAATTATTACAAAATTCAGTAAAAACTGGCTCCAAAACACTTCTGGATCGCTCAAATCGCCTTAAACCAGACCCAAACCTCTCGAACCGAACCTCAAATGCTCAAAATTGGGCTGAATCGGGCAAAAACCATCGAGTACCATCAAGTATCGAGTATGCCATCGAGCATCAAGTATGCCCTCAAGCATCGAGTATGCCATCATGCATCGAGTATTTCCGCAAGGAATAAGTATGCCATCATGCAGCGAGCATTTCACTAAATACCATCAAGTATGTCATCGAGCACCATCTAGTATGTCATCGTGAATCGAGTATTTCACAAAATACCATCGAGTATGAGGCAACGTACATCGAGTATTTCACGAAATACCATCGAGTATGAGGTATCATGCATCGAGTATTTCACAAAATACCATTGAGTATGAGGTGTCTTGCATCGAGTATTTCACAAAATACCATCAAGTATGCCATTGAGTACCATCAAGTATGGCATCCTGCATCGAGTATTTCACAAAATACCATCGAGTATGAGGCATCGAGCATCGAGTATTGGGCAGTGGCTGAAAATCCAGTTCCTGTTGCTCGACCTTCTTCACTTCTTTCTTTAATTACATCCTAATTACGACTCTAATGACTCCAATCAAATTACAGACACTTAATCCCACATTAAGGCCCATCAATCAAGAGTCAGTTACAAGAATTACAACATAATTAAAGAGAAAACAATACCAAAACTCAGAAAAACCATATCAATTCATCATTTTCATACAACTTATGAAAAAGACCCACTAAGCCAAAATTAAACAGTATTGAATGCTTAAATGATGCTCTAATACTAATTATTGGAATTCAGAAATATGTAGCAGAAGAAAACAGGATCATTAAGCATTTTAATTCCTTAAATTTGACATTAAAATAAGCATGTTCATAGGGTAATAAGATAGTTTGAAGAAAAACATACCTTTGATAAATTCTCCCAATTCTAAGCTACTTTTCATGTGATTTCAGCTCCAATTCTTCAGTAAACCACAAAGAGATCTTCTCTACTATTCTCAGCCTTAAATTTGAGTGGTGGAACTCAAAAATTGAAGTGAATTTGGTGAAGGATGTTATAGGGTTTTTGGGAAAGATAATGTTCTGCAGTAGAAAACAATTTTTCAATCAAAATCTCTAAACAAACTCTGAAATTGAAGAGTTTTATGAACTTTCTTCATGCAAGCACCAGTGAACAAAAAATATGCCAGCTTCAGTTGCATGATTTAAGTGGGAAAAGTGTGTGTATGGAGGAAGAACACCTGCTACTTCTCTAAATGTGGGAAAATCCCACTAAAATTGAATTTCCATTTCAATTAACTTTAATTAATTCTAAAATTAATTAAAACTTAATTTAATTAACTCACAATTAATTAAATCCAAAATTTTCAAAAACTAATTTCTCAAATTAAGTTGAAATTGAAAATTAATTTCATTTTTAATTAATTAAACATATTTAATTAATTAAATAATAATTTAATATCAAATATTAAATTAATCACATATCTAATTTAAACATGAATCCCATTCATGTAATTAATATTTAAATCGACATTTAAATATTAATAAATCTCCAATTTCATTTAATTTCGATAAATTAAGCGTTAAATAATTATATCAAATATAATTATGCAAACCCTAATTTTTTAATTTGAATTTATTCAAATTCAAACCCTAATTTCAATTTGAACATTTTCAAATTGAAATACAATTTGTACAATTTAAATTGATATCATTCCAAATTTATTCAATTCATTAATTCAAGGTGTTCATGTTTTACGAGCTAGTAGAGGGACTTTATGAACTTCCAGATTATGAGCTTCAACGTTTTAAGATTAATTGGCTAAAACTCTTTAGACCAAATTAATCAGTATTCATTAACTATCAAGTCACACCACTATAGCTCGACAGTTCCACTCTCTTCACTGTATGCATAGGATGCTCACACTCCTTATGTCAATACATGAACGAATCAGGATCACTTCATTTGTAGCACCTTACAACAAATTGTAACAACTACAGAGTGGGCCGCATGCGATAATGTTACCAGAATAAGACACCCAATCTTATTCATTTACTATAGATCATTTTGACTATTTACTCGAACCTGATCCACTTTTATGTCTACACATAAAGGTCAAGTATTCATATAATAGCCATGGATCTTAGTTTATTGGATTTAGTCTTCACAAGTGTAATTTACAAACTCAATAACAACTTTATTGAAGAAATGTTGAATAACATTTTTATTGATAATAGAAAATGTATAACTCTACAAACTTCGAGTTTTAGGACATACAACCCAACATTATCTCTACTGTCTCAAATGAAAAACGTATATTGGAAAAGTTGTATGTTTTATCTTCTAGATTGTATTATACTCATATATGAGTAATTGAAACATATGCAACAATGAACCTGAAGTTTATGAATTCATATATATTTACTATTTGGCATGATAGATTGGATCATCAAGATTCTATAATGATGAGAAGAATTATTGAGAATTCAAATGAATATTCATTGAAGAGTCAAAAAATTCTTCAATCTAATGAATTATCATGTGATGCTTGCTCTAAAAAAAAAATTAATAATTAGACCAACCAGCTAAAGTGGGAACTAAATCACATATACTTTTAGAACAAATTCACGGTGATATATGTGGACCTATTAACCCACGAAGTGGACCATTTAGATATTTTATGGTATTAATAAATTCATCTAGTAGATGGTCATACGTGTGTTTGTTATCAAGTTGAAATCTTGCATTTGCAAGATTACTTGCTCAAATAATTAAGTTAAGAGCACAATTTTCTGATTATACAATTAAGACCATTCGTCTTGATAATACTAGTGAATTTACATCCCAAGCTTTTGATAATTATTATATATCAATTGGGATAAGTGTTGAACATCTTGTAGCTCATGTTCACACAAAAAAAATGGTTTAGTGGAATCATTTATAAAACGTTTGCAACTAATTGCAAGACCATTAATTGTGAGAGCTAAGTTTCCTACATCTGTATGGGGACATGCTATTTTACATGTAGCGTCACTTGTATGCATTAGACCAGTAGCTTATCATAAGTACTCACCATTACAATTAGCCTATGGCCACGAGTCAAATATTTCTCATCTGAGAATTTTTTGTTGTGCAGTATATATTTCAATTGCCCCACCAACACACACTAAGATGGTTCCTCAAAGGAGGTTAGGAATATGTATTGGATATAATTTCCTATCAATTATTAAATATCACTAACGGGTGATGTATTTACTTCTAGATTTCTTGATTGTCATTTTAATGAGACAAATTTTCCAACAAGTTGGAAAAAGAAATTACATGGAATGCATCGTTATTGTCTCATTTAGATCCCCATACAGATCAATGTGAACTTGAAATTCAGAAAATAATTCATTTGCAAAATATAGCAAATCAATTACCAGATGCAATTATAGATGCAAAGAAAGTAACTAAATCATATATACCAGCTGCAAATGTCCCACAGAAAATTGTATCCCAACACAGCAAGTTGTCACTAATGAATCTGGAACACGACAAAAGTGCGTTAGACCAGTGAGTTCCAAAGATAAAAATCCTCGAAAACGAAAAATAAATAATAGTAAAAAAGACTTGGTTGATGGTGTAAATACCCATGACGAAATCCTTGACATGACTAGTGAGGAAGGTGAAATACCTAAAGATAATAATGAGATTTCAATAAACTATGTTATGATAGAAAAAAGATGGAATCAAACTAGTGTAATTATTGACAATATTTTTGCATATAATGTTGCTCTTGATATTTTATCTGAAAATAAGGTCCTGAACCAAAATTTGTTGAAGAATGTTGACATAGAAAATATTGGCTCCAGTGGAAAGAAGCAATCGAGGCAGAATTAAACTTGTTTTCAAAATGTCAGATTTTTGGATCAATAGTTCAAACGCCAAAAGGTGTTAAACCTGCAGGATACAAATGGGTATTTGTGAGAAAAAGAAATGAAAATAATAAGGTCACAAGATATAAAACAAGACTAGTTGCACAAGAATTTTTACAAAGACCTGATATTGATTATGAGGAGACATATTCTCCAGTGGTGGATGCAATTACACTAGATATTTAATTGGCCGACTATGTATGAAAGTTTGGATATGCATCTTATGGATGTAGTCACAACATATTTATATGAATATCTTGATAATGATATTTATATGAGAATTCCAAAAGAATTTAAGGTACCTGAAACATATAGATCAAATTTTCAGGAATTGTATTAAACAAAGTTACAGAGATCACTATATGGATTGAAACAATCAGAAAGAATGTGGTACAATCGCCTGAGTGGGTATTTTTTGAAAGAAAAGTATCAAAATAGTCCAATATGTCTGTGTGTTTTTATAAAAAAAAAAATTACAATCAGGATTTACTATTATAACTATATATGTTGATGACTTAAATATAATAGAATTCCTTAAGAGCTTTCAAAGATAATAGAATGTCTTAAGAAAGAATTTTAGACGAAAGATCTCGGAAAAACAAAAATTTGCGTTGGTTTGCAAATTGAACATTTAGCAGATGAGATATTTATTTATCAGTCAACTCATACAGGAAAAAGTTTGAAAAGATTTTATATGGACAAAGCACATTCATTGAACATTCCAATGGAAGTTCATTCACTAGATGTGAAGAAACATATATTTCGACCTCGAGATAATAACGAAAAACTTCTTAGTCCTAAAGTACAATATCTTAGTGCAATTGGTGCACTTATGTATCTTGCTAATAACACAAGACCAGATATTGCATTCTCAGTAAGTTTATTAGCTAGATATAGTTCTTCTCCAACAAAAAGACATTGGAATGGAATTAAACATATACATCGTTATCTCAAAGGAATGATCGATATGGGTTTAATTTTATTCAAATAAATCAAATTTTGATCAAATCTATTCACATGTGGAGGAACTACTATATCATGGGGATGAATGAAATAGACCATAACGGTCACTTCCTCAAATCATGCTGAAATTCTTGTAATTCATGAGATTAGTCAAGAATGTGTATGGTTAAGATCAATGACTCAGCAAATTCGTAAAACGTATGGCTTGTCTTATAGTAAAATTCTTCAAATAATATTATACGAAGATAACACAACATGTATAACCCAAATCAAATGAGGGTATATTAAAGGAGATAGAACAAAGTATATTTCACCTAAACTTTTCTACACTCATGATCTTGAAGAAAGTGTTGACATCATTGTACAACAAATTTATTTGAATGATGATCTAACCGACTTATTTACAAAGGCAATACCTACCTCAACCTTTGAAAATTTGGTGCACAAAATTGGAATGCGGCGATTAAGAGATCTCAATTGATATTTCCATGAGGGGGAGAAAATATATTATATTCTTTTAGGATTATTAAATTATATTAAATATGTACTCTTTTTCCTTCACTAGGATTTTTTCCCATTGGGTTTTCCCTAATAAGTTTTAACGAGACATATTTTATATATATATATGGGCATCTAAGGGAGAATATTATAAATATTATAAAAATAGATGTCTATGCTTAGTGTCCTAAAAGTCATGTGACAATCTTCATGTTGTCCATGTGTCTTTAGTTATTCATATTTGGTGTCCATGTAAGATCATATCCTACTTGCTACTTTACCTATAAATAATTATATTTGGTGGATTTTGAAAAAACACATATATTTGTGAGTTAATCCATTTCAAAATTCCACTCAAATTTTTATATTATCCAATTTTTATAATTTTTGTTTATTATTATATTATATTATATTTATTTATTATTATAGTATATTTTCTCCATATTGGTGTTCTCATTATGTTCCTCAATTTCACAACAATAATCTAATTATACTTTTATTTTTAGATATTTTTTACAATTCAATTTTATAATATTTTAAGAGAACTATTTGAAGCTATTTTAGTTAGTTAGTTGTTTTTAGGGCAAACATTAATTTAAACTCTTAAATAAAATTCTGACCACTTGCTAGTATTTTGTAACTTTTTACTCGATTTTATTTAAAATTAACTAAAAATTCCATAAATAAAATTATTCATCTTCTGAACTCCCACCAAAGTGGCAAAAAAAAATAAAAAAATCACCTCATTCTTTAAAAATAGGACACATTTTAGACGGTTTCAGATTTTTTTGGATCACTTTTTAAAAAGAAGACTTTTGGCACAAATGAGATGTGAAATTACCATTATGCCCATAAATGATGAAAGGACTTTTTCTTCTCCATAATCGATTTGGTGACTTCCATCATTCTCTCATAATTTCTCTAACTTTTCTCTAACCTTTCTTCTCTCGAGCTTTCTTGCCATGCCCTTAGATTGTTAGCAACTTCAACATACTCTCAATTTCAATTTGTTTGTGGTAAGTTTTTACAATTTATTTTTATTGTTGTAGATTTTTTGGTCTCTTATTCTTTCATTTCATAGTTGAGTTTAACTCAGTTGGGTTAACTTTTTTTTTCCTCTTGGTCACTACAAGAAATAATACATATAATAGTTACCAAAAAATGTTATAAAAGACTTTTTATAGCCTTTTTCGAAACTTTTATAGTCTTTTTCAAATGTTCTGATAGTCCATGTTATTAGAAGTCTGAGACTTTTTATAACCTTTTTGTAGAGCTATAATGGATGCTATTATAAAGTAGGAAGAAATAGCATGTATACATGGCTATGAAAACATTCAATAGCATTAGTCATTAAAGTTATCTTTAACATATAATAGCTTGCTCTCAATGCTATCTTTATTATATAATAGTCTTTTCTTAATGCTTTATTTGACATATGATAACTTTTTTTTATGGCTATTATATCATATATAGCTTTAATCTTATGTTATAACAAAGAACATTGAAATTATGTCCATTTACATTACAAACACTTGCTTTAAGTTAAATAGACATGAAATAATTCACAATATATGCATTAAATACAATGACTTCCTTTTATTATTGAAATTTAGTAATCAATTTACATTAGAAACTAAAAAAATTATCCAATAATACAAAAAATACATCAAATATAATTTTCAACCATACAAAGTTCACAAAATACAAAATTCATCAAGTTTTGAGGATTATAACATCATAGAATTGAGCTTCCACATTTGATCTTCATCTACCTACATAAAAAGTGAATTAACATCAGATTGGTTCCAAAAACCATAATTGAATGTCAAAACTATATAAAAAGTACATAATTGTTTTAACTCTCAAAACAACCTAAAAATATGTGGTTCATTAATAATCGACAATGTTACGTAAACACAATTAACACCACTTTTATTACAAAGAAGTCTAGAAATATTTATTACTTTCAATAAACTAAGCAACAAAATATTGATCAATTCGGCAGCACAACAACTCACTAAAGATGGAACCAAATTCCCACATATTTGGGTAACAATATCAACCAAAGATAGTATATTAAGGTCAATCAGCTGCATTAAAAAAAATCATGTCTTAAGTGATTAATTACAACACCTACTAACACAAATTTAAATCAAAATCAGAATATGTGAAATTTAAGAACTTACACAAACTTGTCATAAATAAATATAAGCTCCTTTAATTAATAAGTCAAAAGAAAATTACGTACCTCACTCTTTTAAAATTAAGAATCATTTGTATATCACCATCTTAATCTGTAAGAAAAAACTACTCAACTGAAGGGAAAAGAAAGAAAAGAATGTTAAAATCAAGAATCTAAATTCCACACCACAAGATAATAAAGTAATCAATATAAATTCAAAATTGATATGATTCGAAATTAATTTAAATCCAATTGAATGTTACTTGAAATATTTTAGAAATTAAACTTAGAATAAAATTGAAAATCAACCAACACTTGAATTAGAATTGATTTGAAATTCATTTATGAAAATTGTGAACTAAAGTTGACATAAAATGTGTTTTTTTAGAAATTTCAAATCGAGCAAATTTGAAAAAAAAAATCATTAAAACAAAATAAAGACTTTGACACCATATTAATATTAGAATTCTTTTAGAACTCCCAAGCTAGGACAATAAATTAAATTTATTCAAAAGTCAATGAAGAAATAAGATTGAAGTTTTTGCTTGCAATCTAAATCAATATTCATTCAAATTAAATTACATAAATGTTTTATAAATTTTAAAAGAAATGAAACTGAAGTTTTAATATAGAAATTTTGAAACTAAACTAAATTAAAAAAAAAAAAAAAAAAAAAAAAAACTTCAAATGAAAGATAAACTAGGTTCTACTTTGAAATTTCAAAAGATAAATCAAATTGGGATTCATTTACAAAAATAAAATTGAAACTAAATTATAAAAAAAAACATTTGGAATTCAATTTAAAAAGAAAAAGATAAAAAGAGATGGAATTGAGAATTAAAAAAACAATATATTAGTCAAAATAATAATAAAAAAAATAAAGTAAAAAGGTAGGTGGGTGGGATCCAGAACTTTAACTTTACCAAATTTTTACTCCCAACTTCTCTTTCCTCTTTTTCTTCTTCCTCCTTGATTTCTTCTTCCCTTTTCTTGAGTGGGTTTCTTTCCCTCTCTTCTTTTATTTTTTCACTTCAAGTGTCAATATTATTCTCTATTCTCTATGTGTGCTCTTAAGCCCCCCTTCTCCATTTTTATGAAGGTTCAAATTTTATAGGAGAATTGTAGAGATTGGAGTTGATTGTTTCAAGAGAATGGGAATGCAAGGGAAGAGAGGAAATTGTGGAAAGAAAGTTGCAGAGAATGAAGAACGAGGAAGAAGGGGGAAGTGGGAGAATTGACAAATTTTATTTATTTTACTTTTCTATTCTTTTTCATTTTTAATTTTATTTTTTTAAAGAAAATCAAAAGAAAAGATCTTTTTCTTTTTTTTAAAAAAAAAACATTAACAAAATAAAGAGAAAATAAAGAAGGTTTTAAAATTGAATTGGACCAAATACGGTATCTACAACATACGTAGTTGCACAGTCTGTCAGACATAGATCTTCATTCCTCAGTTTTTAGTCATTCAACATACGAAAACTATTCATGATTCTTCATTAAACAAAATTTACAGTAAGATAAACAAAACTTGAAATACAAAAGTTTAACGTAAAAAGCTATGAACGATAGAAAAAAAACATTAATACTAGATATTCTCAAAATCAAAAGAAGTACTTGTTGTTCCGTCGATGGTGCCGATTTTCTTTTCAGAAGATTCTAAAAAGTCTGTCATATCCAAATTTGTTATATTGGATGGGTCAAACATTATCCTGGTAGGCAAAATTTACATCCATATTTTTCCCTTTTTCCTTTAGGGAAGCTTGACACATATCAACTAAGTATTTTGATGTACGACAAATACATGATCAATGGCCAGTCATATCACATCGGAAGCATTTTTTATCATCACTTTTTGAATTTCTATTTTGTGGAGCTTTTCCTTTATGATTATCATTTCGTATGTTTCTCTTGAAATTTAGATGATTAGAATGACTGCCACGAAAATAACAATTATTTCTTCCTCTGCCACGATCACGATTTTGACTACGACCTCAATCATGATTATTGTTAAAATTCACAATAATACTTTAGGGAATGGTGTTGCTCTATTTGGTCTTGATGAAGAATAATCATGATTTTTTTCTTTTTCTTGACAACTCGTTGTATTTTCTTCATTAATTGTTACTCCAAGCTTCATGGTGTCAAGATGTATTACCCATGACAAATAATTATTACCATTAATGTCAAGAGCTACAAATTCTTGTTTTGTAAGATTTGTCATGGTAACACTATCACAAAATATTTTATATATATTAAAAATTTAATATATATTAAGCATGCAAAATACATTTTAATTTATTAATTACATTAAAAAGGGAAAAACTAACCTACCTTCAATGAGGAAAATGACATAAGCTCGTGTTGATAATATGTTGTAAAATTGAGGAGCACAATGAGAACACAAATATAGAGAAAATATAATATAATAATAAAAAAAATAATAAAATAACAAAATATTAGAAATTATGTAAATAGGAAAATATGGAAAATGGGAATATGAAGTGGATTTGCTCACCACTGTGTGTCTCTTTAAGATTCATCAAATATCATTATTTATAAGCAAAATGGCAAGTAGGAGATGGAATTATATGAACATTAATAATATGTAATCTTGAGACACGAGGACAACACATGAGATAATAGGAGTATGATACCTGGGCTTTGGATACTAATCACGAGTATTTGCATTACTTAATTCATAATATTTATAATAGAGAGACAGTTTTAGAAAAAATACTTTATTCTTTGACTGAGAAATTAGAAAGGTGTTGTTAGTGCATATTTGATAGTGATTTTGAAATTGTTATTGTTAAAATCACTTTTGTTATGTTCAAAATCACTTCGAAACACGTCTTTGATCACTCGAATTAATTTATATTTAATTTTATAATTTTAAATGTAATTTTTATTTCAACAAAATTGGGTTTAAGCCATTAAAAACATTTTTTACAATGATTTAAAAATAACAAAAATGATTTTAACAATTTTAGAATCACTCCCAAACATGGTTTTAGAAGTGAAAAGATAAATAAAGATAACTATTATAGGGAGAAATTTTTTTGTAGAGATAAAAAATATAGTGAGAAAAAGAATAACAAAAAATTATATTGAGATGAAAAAAATTAAAGAGAGAAAGAAAATATTTAGAGAGAAATGAGGTACACGCAAAATATATGCTACAGATACAATAAGCTTAAATACTACTTTAATCCATATACTTTTGGTTTTAGTTTATTTTGTTTAGTTCTTATAGTTTTAAAAAGTGATCATTTTGGTTCCTTCACCTATAATTTATTGCATTATTACATGCTTTTTTGAAGAACATGGTAACTTTTGGAAACTAAAAGGAATTAATTTTAAAATTTTAGCTTTTATTTCTTAAAAGTTGACTTAGAATTTAAATGTGGTAAAAATAATTTTACCGAAAATATTGGAAGGAAACAACCATAATTTTATAAAATAAAAATTCAATAAAAAAATTATTATCATGAAGAGTCTAAAATAGTAAATGACTCAAGTTGACACAAAATATATTATATGAGTAACTTTTTTCTATGGAATGAATTTGAGTAACTTAACCTATGTATCCTTATATAGTATTTATAAAATACTATTTAAATAACGTAAATATGCATCTAAAAGATTATTAAATCTTATAAATGTAATAATGACTTTTTAGAGTGAAATTGTAATTATAATATACTTTCTTAAAACTTGGGCCTTTCTTGCCTTTTCCGAGCCCAAAGCCCACATTAAAATATGAAGAAAAAAAATCTTAAAAAACAATTATTTTCCGCAGCCAGGATTTGAAGCTGGATTTCAAGTTCTCAATTTTTTACTTGATTCTATTTAAAATCCACTGAAAATTACATAAATAAAATTATTCATTTTTAGAACTTCCACCAAAGTAGCAAGAAAATTTGCACCTAATTATGTCTAAAAAAGTAGATAAAAATTGAGGAAGACAATGAGACGAAAATTAATGTTTCCATCTCTTGTTTTATGTTTCTTGTTTTTAAATAACCAAAAATAAAAATATGTTGGATGCCTATTTATTGTTTTATGTTTTTCTTTTTCCACTTTTAAAGTTTAAATGTAATTTTATTATATAATATATAAATGCATTATATATACCAAAAATTATTAAAAAGAAATTATCAGAAGTTTACATTTTCTAATACAAATTAGTTTTACAAAATTAACAAGAATAATGAAAATTTTCATATCCTTCGAATGTGTCCTAATTTTATCTAAAATGTTTTCTATTACTTGAGGCTTTTGTTTAAAAAGATGTTAACTTAGAGCCAATTCAATTATATTGTTATATAAATGTTGCGGTAGAAAATAATAAAGTATATATATTACAACATTTAAATTCAAAATTAAAAATCAAAATGAGCATAGTTCAATTGGCATAAACTTGTACAATAGACTTAGAGATCAAAGGTTTAGTACTTCTCTTACCCCCTTTATTGTCAAATAAAATTTAAATTAAAATGATCCAAAAATAACATGTTTCAGCCAAGATTGAACCCTAGTTTTTAAATTTCAAGTAGAAGAAAAAGCACTCTCATGTTAACTTTGATGTGTTTATTATATTTATAGTAATTAGATACAAAATTGAAAGTTCAAGAACCTATTATATATAAGCTTGAAAGTTCAAGAGCAATAGTTTCTATCATAACAATATCTTATATATAAACGTTATTGTGATTTGGACTAACTATTAAATAATTTGACATAACGTGATACATAAGAATTGTTAAATTAAAAAATAGTTTTAAAAATTGACCAAACCAAAGGTATGACTAGCAAAGAATTTGATGGAAGAGAAACAAAAGTAAGTAGAATACACATAAAAATCAAATTGTTAAGACCCCATACGACAACCGGTTTCAATTTTTTTTTTTTTGGTTTTTGAAAAACAAAAACCATTTACTTTTTGTAATTATTTTTTTCTTGTTAAAAAATTAATTGTTTGATAAATATTAGTTATTTTCAATTTTTTTTTTTAAATAAGGGAGATATATAGATATTTTAGAGAGTGAAATATGTGTGAAGACATAGAAATCAAAATATAGAAACATAGATATAAATGTTTTTGAGATAAAAGTTAAGATAGTAGTTTTGTCGTGAAATAAAGTATAGAGAGCAATAAATTAGAGAGAGAATATTAGTTAGAGAATAAAAGGAACAAAAACTGAAAGGGGAAATAATAAAATTTCTAATAATATGTTAAAAATACACCGTTTTTAGGAAAATATTGATAGTTAACTAGATCGATTTTACTCTTAAATTAAATCGATTTTATTTTATCGTAAATTAGATCAGTAATTTAATGATTGTAAACTCTTGTACTAAATATTCAGTTCATAATCATTTTTTGTTTTCACTATTATCTATTATTACATTTCTAATCATATTTGCTTCTAATTATTGATTTATATGCTTAAAGTCATATTTTATTGTTTAAATAAATTTGTTCTACAATTTAACTGACAATTTCATAATTTTTTTTAATAAATTTTGATGATATTCGTAATTTTTTCAGAATATCCATCGATATATTCGTCAATCCGAATTACCGATATTTACATCGGTAACGATTTTTGTTCTTGATGCTAACTTTGATGCTTATAATATTTATAATAATAAAAACTAAAAATGTAATAGAAAATTATTCTCAAATTTGTATTTTCTCAAAACTGACTTTTTTTTCAAAAATGTTTTTTAAAATCTAGAAATAAACATGGAAATAGTTATCGAACAAAATTGTTTGTTGAAACATGAGAAACAGAAATAAAAAATAGGAAACACGAACGTTATAAAAAGGACCCTCTATGACTTATCAAACAATTTTAAGCTTTAGAAATTTATTAAACACAAAATTAAAAGTTCAAGTACCTATCGTCAAACATAAGCTTGAAAGTTCAAGCACAATGGTGGTTGCCATAACACTATTCTCTAAGGGATCGTTTGTTTTGTGGGAATCTAAGAGTGGGTATCCAAATTACCGCGCTTCATTTGTGGTAATGTAAGATGCATGGGCATCTGGAGATTTTCAGGTATCCCAGGATGCATATACGAAGGGCATCTCGGGAGTTGTGGATGCCCTACTAAAACATGGGTTTTCTGGATTCTCATATTGAAGGCATCTTGTTTTAACCATTCTTTTCTTTCACATATATATATATATATATCACACATTTATTTTCCTTTTATAATTAAAATAAATATCATGAACTATATATTTTTATCTTGTAGTTTTTTAGGAAGATAATCAAATTTAATTTCAAATTAATATTTATAAAAAAATCTTAAATTAATATATATGATTTTGTTGATAAAAAAATAAATAAAACAATAAAACTATGTTAATTTAAAAAGAAATCGAAAAAAATAATAAAAAAATAAAAAAATACCTTTTCGATCCCTGAGTTTTTAGAAATAGGTGTTTTTGGTCTTTAATGTTTCAACTTAGCCATTTTAGTTCCTAAGTTCTTAAGAATAGGTTTAAAAGATCCCTCAATTAATAAATATATTAGATTTGAATATAAAATTAATAAAAAATATGATGTGACAAGATGACCTGGAAAAAATATTTTTTTAATATTTCCCACTTCTCTCTCTTCTCTCTCTATTCTTTCTTGTCTCCTCTCTCTTGTCCTCTCTTCTCCATCTCTATGTCTCTTTCTCCATCTCTATGTCTCTTTGTCTGTCATTTTTTTCAATTGAAAAATATGATGAAATTTGCTCACTTCTCTCTCTTCTTTCTCTCCCAAGAAAATGAATTGAATGTAGCATATATGGATCAAAAGATTTTGATGATAAAAAATGGTCTTTTGTTGTAAGAAAAAATAGAGACCAAAACAGAGTGAAAAACAAACAACAAAAGTTAAAAACTTCAAGTTATAGCTTTCATGGCTTCTAAGAAACAAATCAACATAAAACAATGCAATTTTATAGAAGAAAAGTACAAAAATCTGAAATGGCTCTTTCAAAAATCTGAAATGGCTCTTTTTTTTTCCTTCTTTCTCTTCTCTTCTCTTTTCTTTGTGGAGTTTTGTCTCTGTGATTTTAGATGTTGAAAAAGGGAGAGCTGTTGGTGATTTCTTCAGGAACTTTTCTAGCGAGGAGGAAATTTGTTGAGATATCTGGATGAAGGAGACGACTAATCGACATAGATAAGGAAATGAAGAATCTAAATACTTTTCTTTTCTTTTTGAAATTTTCTCTCCAGAGAGGAATTTGGAAACCCTCTCTCAACTTGTTTGTTCCTAATCCATGTGAGAGAAAGAAGAGTGAGAAGTGAGCAAATTTCATCATGTTCTCCAATTGAAAAAAATGACAAATAAAGAGACATGTAAATGGAGAAGGGAGGACAAGAGAGAAGAGAGAAGAAGAAAAAAGAGGAGAGAGAAGAGAGGGATGTGTGAAATATTTTAAAAAAACTCCAAATCATCTTGTCACATCATATTTTTAATTAATTTTATTTTTAAATTTAATATATTTATCAGTTGAGGGACCTTTTAAACATATTCTTAAAAAACTCAGGACTAAAATGACTAATTTGAAACATTAGGGGACCAAACACACCTATTTCTAAAAACTTAGGGACCAAAAAGATATTTTTCCTAAAAACAAATATATTATATAAGTACAAATTATATTAAATTAATTATAAATTAATAACTAGTCGTTAGGGTATTTTGGAACATAATTTAAATTTAAGACATTTTCGAGTAGAAATCTTACAAAACAAACACATATATCCAAGTATTTCCAGATATCTTCAAAAATATTTTTAAACAACAAACACTGTTATTAAAGGATGTTAAGCATCTATAATTCTGAACGTCTATAATTATGGATATTTAAGAGTCTATTTGATTCGCAATCTGGATTCTTTTTTATGTTCTCAAAATTATTGAATTTAGGAAATATATGTGTAGCCACCTACTGTTGTCTAGCCTAATTTAATTACTTCTTTAACTTGAGGTTAGTTTTTAAAAATAAAACAAAATAATAATAGTAATTAATTAAAGTTTTTATTAATGAACATTTAAATATTTTTTTCTATTTTAATTAGAAAATGGTGAAACAAAATGTTTTTTTCCTCTCACGCTGGCTCTCCCTCCCCCTCTCTCTTTTTTCCCTCCAACAATCCTTCCATCTCCAAATTTCAACATTTTCTTTTCTTTTTCACTATCTTCTCTCCCTCTCTCCACTTTCCTCTCCATAAACCAAATCTCTCCCAATACTTTTTTTCTCTTCTAGATACTTTCTCATCCAAGTAAGTCGTGAGAAGTTATTTTTTTTTTTTTGCTTTTTCTTTTTTTCTTTTTTTTTTTTATGTTTTCTTGTTTATTAATATGCTAGCATGTCTATGTCTACGTTAATGTGCTTGTTCCTCTTTTCTTTCTTTCTTATTTTGTTAATCTTTAAGCAATATGATTAATTGATCATAAAACTATTAAGTATTGTCAAGTGTCGTACATATTTGATTTATGTATTCATTGTGTGTTAAATTATTAGATTATATTTTTATTTTTTTGTGTTATTTTCATATTATTATTGTTTAATATTTTCTAGAAAAATTACTATCTCTTGATTTTGTAGAAATATCTAGATTTGATTCTTTAAATATGTTTTATATATTATGATATTCTATCCATGATATGCAGTTAGATTTATTTTTAATATTTTATTCAATATTTTTTAAAAAGTAAACTTCTCTAATGATGAAATCTTAAATACACGGGATGCCAATGCTTGGATTCTTGAGACAATGTCTTGGGATGACAAGACTTGATGTTAATATGTCTTATTTTAAAGCAAGTTTTTTAAACAATCATTTTTACATATGTATTTTATTCTTTCTGGTATAATAAAATATATTTGTTGAAAATATGCATTAGTGGAAAAAAAAAATCTTTTCATAAAAGGAATTTATCTCATTTAAAAAATTAAATTTTAAATATTTCTAAAATCATTGATAAATATTTTCTTTAAAAAATAACAAACCTAAAAGGAAATTGGATTTCATAATTTTTTTTTTAAACATAGTTTTCCTTTAAAAAAAAAAATCCTTTCCCAATTATTTAATAAACCAAATTAAAATTGATTCCATGGATAATCATTTCCTTAAACAAAATTTGCAAAAGATTTATTTTCACACCTTTTAAATATATAAATCAAAATACATTTTCAAAAATATTTTTCAAAATATGACGGAAATTGGGGAGGTTAAGATGTTGGCTTTCTTAATATTCTCTAGGGAATATAAAAAATAATCTTTTAAAAAAACTTTCTTACAATGGATTTGAGGAAGTGATAATATTTCCTCATATTCTCGAGGTGAGAAGTCGACACTTTCGGAGTCTGAGGTCGAATCTCCAATCTTTTTTTAAAAAAGAAAATTAGCACGTTCTTTTATAACTTCTTGTTACGCTCTTTAAATTATTCGCATTATTATCATTTAATTGTCATTTTCATCCTTGTTTGATCTTGTAATGCTCGTGTTAAAGTGAAGTTAATTTTTCGAAAACTAAACCTTTTTATGATTTGTTTTTACATCATTTCTTCCTATTTTGTTTGCAAAGTCTGAAAAATATTACTTTCATGTATTTGAAAAGTTTTTTTCTTAAAAAAAATAATATGTCATTTCAAAGCTTTCTAAACCTTCTTTTTAAACAACTTTAACCGTTTTCTTTTTCTTTTTTTTTTTAAAAAAAAAAAAGAAAAGAAAAAACTCCTACAATGGAATCTAGAAAATTTAGGAATTTTATTTTTTAGAATTCTTAAGGTGATGGATCATATCTATGTGAGTCCGAGATATGATCCCAAGAAAAAATGAATTTAATTAATTTTTTAAAAAAAGACCTTCTTTCTATTACAAGGCTATTTCTATGACAGATTGGGAAATTGGTAATATTTCCTCATATTCTCGTGGTGAGGGATTATTCCTAATTCCACCGTGTCCTAATTGATTGAAGTTTATTTCACTTATCTTACGTGATCATTACTTCCAAAGCATTGGAGTAATGAGGGACAAGATAAAACATTTGGGTAATGAGTGGCAAGATAAGACAATTGTTTTTAAACATTTTTTTCTCAAATAAATTTATTTAAGGAATAAAGCAATTTTAGATTTCAAATTTGGCCACCGTTTTCTAAACGGGTGTTGTAGGGTGCTAACCCCTTTCCCATACACAACGACTCACAAACTCAACTTTAGTTTTCGTAGAGCATTTTTTTTAAAATATTTTTTTAATTAAAATTTACTTATTTTATTTCGGTGCCCAATCACACTGAAAAAAATGGTTTGTGGCAACTCATCTTTATTTCTCTCTTAAATTGACCCTTTCAAGGACGTTGGCCGCTCCGCATCGTCTCGGGCACATCTTGGTGATTTGACTTAGGATATGAGGTTCCACCTAGAGAGTTCGGCCATTTTTCTCTCTTATCTTGAATTTTATATTTTTAATATTGTATTTAATTAATTGTGTGTATTTATTGTGTATTTTCACTACTACAAAAACAATATTTCTTGACGTTTTTTAAATGTCAAGAATCACTTTTCTTGACGTCTTAAAAAACGTCAAGGAAGCCAGTGTCAATAATGTTGATTTTCTTGACGTTTTAAAAAAGTCAAGAAAAGTGACACTTGACATTTAAAAAATGTCAAGAAACACTGACACTTGACATGTTTGAAATGTCAAGAATATGAACGTTCTTGACAAGGAAAAAATGTCAAGAATATCTATAATCTTGACAAGGAAAAAAGGTCTAGAAATTTGCGTGTGATTTTTTTAAAAAAACTATAATGTTAACATTTTTACCTATAATGCTCCTGTATTTTGATCCAACAACCACATTTGGTATATATAACATACATTCACCAATCAAATAAACAATACACACATTTTCAATCTTATATATCAACCAAATTTCTACCAATATCTCTTTATAAAAACTTCACTTCTTTAACATTGTCAATATTATTACAACCTCATAGAGTATTTCTAAGGTAAAAGAATATGGAAAACCTCATATGAATAATTCCAACATTATAATCAACCCCACATGAACAATTTCAAAAGTATAACAACTATCAACCCTCATATGAACACATTTCCTATTGTACAATCAACAACCCCATCCCCTCTAAGAACAATTAAAAAAAGTACACCTATCAATCCCGCATGAAGTAATCCTAGCCAAATCCCGCTCACTATACTCCTACCTCCACAAGATTAATGTAGCCCACTTTGAACTCGTCTCTTTGAACACCTACATCAATGAAATAATATACAAAAACTATAATATATAGATTGAAACTTTACAACTCCACGAAGGATTTTGTAAGTTAATTAGAAGAATATGGATAGAACCATATGAGCACTTCTAAAACAATATAAGGAACATAATTCTTACAGTCAACTAAATATGAATAGTTTCAAAACCTACATTTCCAACCTTCTATCAAAACTATCCATCTACCCACATAATAACTATCACATGTACCAATCCAAAACTACCTTTGACATAGTATTATACTACCTAATTTTAGATCATACCTTTTGAAGTAAAAACAACTAGACAAAATAAAATAAAGCCCAACGGCTCAAACATCCACAAATTACTTTTTACGAAGCTAGAACTTTTCTCATAGCAGCACCTTGACGTCAATAAAGAACCACTTCGTATAAAATATCCTACAAATGATACAAACATAAAGTTTCAAACAAATATCCCCAACTTTGCTCAACACATCAAGATCAATATAGAATATCCTACAAAAGGAAAAGTACAAATGACTTCAAATAAAGCAAGAAAGATGCATATAAACCAAATTTGTATTTAAACCATGACTTTTGAAATGGTAATCAAGCCATATTTAAATGTGTGACTTTCTAGACAAAATGTATGCAACATACCAATAGCAATGTCAATAACTTTGAAATTTATAATATCACATATAGATCAGGAATATACATGAGAGATTAAGCCCTAACTTTGAAAGTTCAAGCCTCAAACCAAGAAAATCAAGCCTTAACTTTGAAAGTTCATGCCTCAAACTAAGAAAATCAAGAATTAAACCTAATCTAAACAAAATCTCTTCAAGATTGATGGAATAAAATCAAACCTTAACTTTGAAAGTTCATGTCTCAAACCAAGAACAATATGAAAGAAGAATTTATTATGAGATTCAAGAATATACATGAGAGATTAAGCCCTAACTTTGAAAGTTCAAGCCTCAAACCAAAAAAATCAAACCCTAACTTTGAAAGTTCATGCCTCAAACCAAGAACATCAAGAATTAAACCTAATCTAAACTAAATCTACTTACCTCAATGAAGAATCTCTTCAAGATTGATGGAATAAAATCAAGCCCCAACTTTGAAAGTTCATGCCTCAAACCAAGAACAGTATGAAAGAAGAATTTATTATGAGATTCAAGAATATACATGAGAGATTAAGCCCTAACTTTGAAAGTTGAAGCCTCAAAAAAAAAAAAAAAAATCAAGCCTTAACTTTGAAAGTTCATGCCTCAAACCAAAAAAATTAAAAATTAAACCTAATCTAAACTAAATCTACTTACCTCAAAGAATCTCTTCAAGATTGATGGAATAACAAATATGCATCAAAGGTAAGTGAAAAACCAAGAAGAATTGCAAAAATTTTGCAAAGAGAAGAAAGAAAAACGAGCAGTTCGGCTAGAAAATTCTTTTAAACCTATATTATAGCGTTGCAACTGTAACAACCCAGATTTGTATGCATACACTACAGGAAATTAAATATTGAAATTTATTGGATGATAAATATAAATACCCTAACCTTAATTTAGGAAGCAGAGAAACAATTAAAAAAATAAAAAAAAATAATATAAATAAATAAAAAAAAATAAATAAATAAAAGAAAATTGGAAAGAACGAAGGTGGAGAGAGAGAGACTCTAATTTAATGATAAATAAATAAATAAATAAGTAAATAAAAGAAAATTGGAGAGAGAGAGAAAGATGGAGAGAGCGAGATTGAAGAGAAAATTGGAGAAAGTGAGAGTGGAGAGAACGAGATTCCTGGAGAGAACGAGATTAAAGAGAAAATTGGAGAAAGTGAGAGTAGAGAGAGCGAGATTGATGGAAAATTGGAGAGAGCGAGAATTGCAGCGAGAAAACTGGAGAGAGCGAGATACTGAGAAGAGAGCTACGCGATCGAAGAGAGAATTGGAGAGTGAGAAACCCCAGCGAGCGAGGCTAGCGAGATTGAATGAAAAATCGAAGAGAGCGAGAATTGTAGCGAGAAAGCTGGAAAGAGCGAGACGGAAGAGAAATTTTGAGAGTGAGAGTGGAGAGAGCGGGATTCCCAGCGAGAAAGCTGAAGAGAGCGAGATTCCTAGCGAGAAAGCTGGAGAGAGCAAGATTCTAAGAGCAGGGAGAGCGAGATTTGGACAAAGCAAGAGTGGACAGAGCGAATTCCTAGCGAGAAAACTAGAGAGAGCAAGATTCTGAGAGCAGAGTGAGCGAGATTTGGATAGAAGCGCGAATTATGCGTTGAATTTGGCCACGATCTTATAGATTATACATAGAAAAACCCTAAAATTGAATACAAACAAAGAATGATGACGTAAGAGCAAACGTTAGCCAAGATTAGGTGTCTTATTGAAAGGAATCCTTAAACCCTAAGTAATTTTAAAGAAGCCACCTGTACGATGATTTGTCACACTGAGAAGAGCTGAAAACTACTATAAATAGGACCCTTTGCCTGAAGATTTAACCCATTCTCAAACAAATCTCAATAACAAAGAATCGTGTGAAAGAGTAAGTGTGAGTGAGGAAGTTTTTTGAGGTTAAAAGAGAAAAGCTCGGGTAAGGTGATGCCCAAATTACTGCCCAAATTTCCTTCTAGTTTAAAAAGGGAAAGCTCTACTGATCAAATCATAAAGAATAATAAGGAATAACTAGATCACAGTAAGTAGTTTATCTCACCCTCACTTTAAATGTTATATGGTAGTGTACCTTTATTATGTTGCATGGTTATATTAATTGTTATATTGCATTACATGTTTAAAACACGTTTCTCTACAAGGGACCCCATGCATTATGTTTGTTCACGATTACGTTAAAATCAAGTTTTAATTAGGTGTAAGTTATGCTTCCAGTCTAATCTTACGTCTATGTTAATGGTTGATGTTGGATGCGACTCTGGCCCTACCGATTGCATGACCCGCTAATCATCAGATGGGTTAGTTTCCGCTTAAGTCCTCATCTTTCTATCAGGGCGGAGAAATTTATGATTCCAGGGCTGGCAGGGCATGTATGGTTGCACCCCTCCACGCCTAATCTTACGTTATGTTTATGCTAGGGACTAGCATGGTATGTATGGTTGCACCCCTCTAGTCAAATATTACGTTTATGCTAATGGTTGATGTTGGATGCGACTCTGGCCCTACTGACTGCATGACCCGCTAATCATCAGATGGGTTAGTTTTCGCTTAGGTCCTCATCTTCCTATCAGGACGGAGAGATTTATGTTGGAAGCATAACCGACCACCACAAGTTATTATACATTTTCAGTCCCAACCATATGTTTTCATGACATGTTGCTTGTGATTGTGCATTTGGTCACTACCCTATGTGAGAACTACTTACTGGATATATTATATACTCATCCTATATTTTTACAGATTTTGTAGGTAAGAACACAACATAGATGGCAGAATTGGATGTCGCTCAAATGGCCAACTATCAAACTCACTTTATAGGTACATGCATTTTGTACCACCACGCTAATGTTTTATGGATCCTGGTGTTTTGATAAATAAACTTTTTATATAGTTTTTCTATCTAATTAATAAAATTTAGATATGTTCTTTGAAATTTTCACCAAAACTCATCTCATGATAGAAAAGTCTAAGTATGCATGTCGTAGCGGTCGGATCATAATGTGTAAGGATCCGGTCGTTACAGCAACGCTATTGAGAGTGTTGCAACGCTGTTTGCGCGGTGCACTATTTTTCCGTCAAAACTCGTAGCGTTGCAATGCTTTTTGTGTGAAGCACGCATGTTTTTCATTTTTTTTTGTCAAAATTCATAGCGTTGCAATGTTGCTCTGTATATTCTAATATTCTTGACGTTATAAAAATGTCAAGAAACCATTAATTGAACTTGACATTTTTAAAACGTCAAGTACAACATTTTTCGGAAATCTCCGCTTTTTAAAAATAATTATTGACTTTTTTTCTTTAAAAACACCTATTTCTTGACATATTTTAATAAAAATATCAAGTATTTAAAATTGCAAACGTCAAGAAAGGTGGTTTTTCTTGTAGTGTTTATTATTATTTCACACACAATCACAAGCCTCTTACCAAGGCTTTACCTAATAGGATATAGTCAAGGATTGAGTAGCGTTGACCTTCGAGGAGCTTATGCTCCCGTGTAAGCACACAATAAAACCTCACTTAATTTCATCATTCCATTATGACGAGTTTGACCAATTTGAGGGCTTTTTTCATATAAGACTTTAGAACAAACCTCACTTTGTTTGAAGTTATTATGTTTATTTTATTGTTTTATTACTTTATTTCACACACTATCACAAGCCTCTGTCCGGGCTTTACCCAATAAGACTAGATTCAAGGACGGAGTAGTGTTGACCTTCGAGAAGCTTATGCTTCCGTGCAGGCACACAAAAAATTCTCACTCAATTTGGTCATTCTATCATATATGACTTTTTGACAAATTTAGGAATCATTATCATTTAGGGCGGCCTTAGAATTAGCTTCAACACTAGTATCTTTGTTAAATTCATTATGCTTGTTTCTTTATTTTTCTCTGATTTTTGATATTTTCCTACATTATTCTTTCACCATCATCTAACATTTAGAGTTGTTTCATTATCATGCATAATCATACATGTTTATAAACACTCGTTTTTCCATGATCATGATTTATAAACACTCATTTATTTATTTATCTATTAATCATACACTTATATTTTACACGATCCATCATTGAGAATCATTTCATTATCATGCATAATCATACATACTTATTTTGTGAATAAAGATTTACTTTATTATTATGCATAAAATATTCATTTTTTTGCATGATTTACATTGAGAATCATTTTGTTATCATGCATAATCACACATTTATAAACAATCATTTTATTATTATTTTTTTTTGTTTTCCATGATTTAACATTGAGGTTCATTTCATTATCATGCATGATCCTAGATTTATAAATACTCATTTTTTGCATGACTTAACGTTAAGAGTCATTTCATTATCATGCATAATTATAAGATTTATAAATACTCATTTTTTGCATTAAGAATTATTGTACTAACATGCATAAACCTAAATTTATAAACACCCTTTTTCTTTTTTGCATGATCTAAATAAAGAATTTTTCATTATCATGTATAATTCCTAGATTTATAAATACTCATTTCTTTGCATGGAAAATCATTTCATGATCTCTTGCTTTCCCAATTTTATATATGTACACTTGTTTGCATGATAATTATGTTACACTATTGGCCAATATTTTGTTTTTTTTTTTTTAAATACCATTGGCTCATTTAGCCTTTTCTCTTAAAAAATTAATGAATATTTTCATATTAGGCTTTTATAATTGGTGCATTATCAATGAAATACCACATACATTCACTTCATGCTAATAATTAACTATTAATGAATATTTTCACATTAGGCTTTTATAATTGGTGCATTATCAATGAAATACCACATACATTTACTTCATGCTAATAATTAACTAACTTTGACTAATTAAATCCTTCTCTTTCTTTAAAAAAAAAAGGTCAAAAGAGTCAATTTTTTTACAAAATAGTTCAAAGGATCACAACCCCTTCGTTATTGGATTGGTAGAAAAGTCAAGGTCATAGAAGAATTCACCACCTAAGTAAGTAATCAGAAAGGATATCAAATAGTTAAAAAGATAAGTGACAAAAGTTTTAGAATTACTTACTCTAGTTAAAGATAGCCATTAGTAGGGGGCATTCAGACGGACAAGATTGGTACAAAACCAAGTTTAAGATGACACCTCTCCTTACCCATATGGTTTTACTCAGCTACTAGAGTCAACATTAATAGAAATGAAGACATGTTTTATTCGAGATCCTTGTCAAGCTCCACAAAAGGTGCCATTTGGATGTCTAGTTCCCACCCAAGTGTACAACCCTACAAGAATACTTTAGAAGATATAGGTCGTGGGGAAAGATTAAAATTTCTAGAAGAAAGCTTATGTGCCATGGAACGCACTTGTACTTACAAACTTACCATTATTTACAAAGGCATTAAGGTGGCACAACTGTGTCTAGTCTAGAATGTCTTTATTCCACTTGAGTTTAAGATGCCGAAGTTTGATATAATAGGGCAACTTGCCTAAAAAGGTCATCTCGTCATGTATTGTCGATGGATGTTAGTCCACTACCATGATGACAAACTATTAATCCACATACTTTCAAGATAGCCTAAGTGGCCTTATTCTATCTTGTGACAATAAGCCTATTCTCTATTGGGTATGATGAAGGTGCTACAATGGTGTTAACCTACTTGAGATGTTCTAGTGCGTCTACTGATCTCACCTACCCCTATCCCTTTAGGTTTTTGTTAAAAAAAATAAAAAAATCCTCATTGGCTTAACTGCTCATTGGTATATGGAGTTGGATACCTCTTAAGGGCACACGTGGAAGGATTTTGAAGATATGTTCTTAAAATAGTATAAGCGTAATAATGTATGATAAATACATGACCAATGCCCAGTCATATCACATCGGAAGTATTTTTTATCATCACTCTTTGAATTTCTATCTTGTAGAACTTTTCCTTTATGATTATCATTTCATATGTTTTTCTTGAAATTTAGATGATTAGAACGACTGCCACGAAAATAAAAATTATTTCTTTCTCTACTACAGTCACGATCTTGACCACGACGACGACAACGACCTTGATCATAATTATTGTTAAATTCACAATATTCACTTTAGGGAATGGTGTTGCTCCAGTTGGTCGAGATTCATGGTTTTTTCATTAATAATTCGTTATTTTTGTTCAGCCACAAGAAGACATGAAATGACTTTAGAATATTTTTTAAACTTTTCTCTCGATATTGTTGCTGCAAGAACATATTCGAGACATGAAAAGTAGAAAATGTTTTCTCTAACATATTTGCGTCGGTAATTTTCTCTTCACATAACAACAATTTTGAACTGATTTCAAATAATGTGAAGTTGTAGTCACTTACCGATTTAAATTCTAGAAGCCTCAAATGCATCCATTCATAATAAGCTTTAGAAAGAATAACTATTTTCTGATAGTCATATCTTTCTTTCAAATTCTTCCACAAGATGCGATGATATTTTACGATTAAATATTCTATTTTTAATCCATATTTAAGATGATGATGAAGAATAATCATTATTTTTTTCTCTTTTTCTTGACCAGTCGTCGTATTTTCTTCATCAATTGTTACTCCAAGATTCATGGTGTCAAAATGTATTTCAGCATGAAGTACCCATGACAAATAATTATTACCATTAATGTCAAGGGCTACAAATTCTTGTTTTGTAAGATTTTTCATAGCAACACTATCACAAAATATTTATTTATATTAGAATTTAATATATACTAAGCATGCAAAATAACATTTAATTTATCAATTACATTAAAAAGGGAAAAACTAACTTACCTTTAGGACCTACCTTCAACGAGGAAATGACAAAAGCTCGTGTTGATAACATGTTGTAAAATTGAGGAGCACAATGAGAACACAAATATAGAGAAAATATAATATAATAATAAAAAATAAATTAAAATAACAAAATATTAGAAATTATGTAAATAGGAAAATATGGAAAATGGGAATATGAAGTGGATTTGCTCACCAGTGTGTGTCTCTTCAAGATCCATCAAATATCATTATTTATAAGTAAATTGGCAAGTAGAAGGTGGAATTACATGGGCATTAATAGTATGTAATCTTGAGACACAAGGACAACACATGAGGTAATAAGAGTATGATACATGGGCTTTGGATACTAAGCACGGGCATTTACATTACTTAATTCATAATATTTATAATAGAGAGACAATTTTGGAAAAAATACTTTATTCTTTGACTGAGAAATTAGAAAGGTGTTGTTAGTGCATATTTGATAGTATTTTGAAATTGTTATTGTTAAAATCACTTTTGAAATGTTCAAAATCACTTCAAAACACGTCTTTGATCACTTGAATTAATTTAATATTTAATTTTATACTTTTAAATATAATTTTTATTTCATCAAAATTGGATTTAAGCTGTTAAAAATATATTTTCCAGTGATTTAAAAATGACAAATTTAGAAGCAGTCCCAAACATGGTTTTAGAAGTGACAACATAAATAAAGATACCTATCATAGGGAGAAAATTTTTTCGTAGAGAAAAAAAATATAGAGAGAAAAAGAAGAACAAAAAATTATATTGAGATGAAAAAAATTATAGAGAGAGATAATATTTAGAGAGAAAAGAGGTACATTTTAGTTTATTTTGGTTCTTATACTTTCAAAATATTTATTTTGTTTAGTTCTTATAGTTTTAAAATGTGACCATTTTGATCCCTTCACCTATAATTTCTTGCATTATTATATACTTTTTGAAGAACACACTAACTTTTGGAAATTAAAAGGAATTAATTTTAAAATTTTAGCTTTTATTTCTTAAAAGTTGACTTAGAATTTAAATGTGATAAAAACAACTTTACCGAAAATATTGGAAGGAAACAACCATAATTTTATAAAATAAAAATTCAATAAAAAAATGATTATCATGAAGAGTCGAAAATAGTAAACGACTCAAGTTGATACAAAATAAATTATATAACTTTTTTCTATAGAGTGAATTTGAGTAACTTAATATATGTATCTTTATAAAGTATTATAAATATAATAGGATATACTATTAAAATTACGTAAATATGCATCTAAAAGATTATTAAATCTTATAAATGTAATAATGGCTTTTTGGAGAAAATTGTAATAATCAAGCGTGTAACTATACTATACTTTCTTAAACTTGGGCCTTTCATGCCTTTCCCGAGCCCAAAGCCCACATTAAAATATGAGGGAAAAAAAAGAGGTTTTCCCTGCAGCCAGGATTTGAACCTGGATTTCAACCAAGACTCGAACACTAGTTTTCTATATTTCAAGTAGAAGAACAAGCACCCTCATGCTAACTTTGATGTTTATTATATTTATAATAATTAGACACAAAATTGACGTGATTTGGATTAACCATTAAATAATTTGACGTAATGTGGTACATAAAAGTAGATGAACTATAGTCTAAAAAATTGACCAAACAAAAGGTATGACTAGCAAAGAATTTGATAGAAGAGAAACAAAAGTAAGTAGAATACATATAAAAACCAAATGTTAAGACCCCATTCAACAACTAATTTTAATTTTTGTTTTTTGGTTTTTGAAAAACAAAAACCATTTACTTTTTGTAATTATTTTTTTCTTTTAAAAAAAATTAATTGTTTGGTAACGGTTATTTATTTTCATTTTTTTTTAAAAAAATAAGGGAGATATATAGATATTTTAGAGAATGAAAAATGTGTGAAGATATATAGATATTTCAGGTTTTAGCTTCCTATTTTGTGAAACTGCCACATAGGCTAAATAAGCTTCACATCCCTTACTCAGCAGCTTCCTAGCCTTCACTGCTAATATTAAACTTCCTGGAAGTATTCTTTTACTTCCCACTAGGGTTATCTCTTGTTCACCTGGCTTCCTAAACACTATCTCTTTCTTAAAGCAATCCATAGTGACATAATGTTTACTTAGAAATCCATGCCTAGGATAACATCAAACTCTAGCAACTCTAGTGGAATCAAGTCAACCCACAAACTCTGATTCCTAATAACTATTTCATAACTCCTGTAATACTCATGCACAACTAGAGTATCTCCTACAGGCATAGAAATAAACAAGTCCTCATTCATACGCTCAAGTACTCTATCTATATGCAATGCAAACATGCTAGATATGAATGAGTGTGTAGCACCAGGATTAAATAACACATAAGTAGACTGATTACATAAAGTTATCGTACCAGTTACGACATCTGGAGACTCTTTCGTTTCCTGGTGCGTCACAGTGTATACTCTACCTTGCTGCTGCTGCTGCTGCTGTTGGGGTCATCCTGCTACCCCTTTCTGCTTAGCTGCACCAGATCCCTCACCTTTGGCTCTGGTTGCTCTAGGTTGATCTACAACCTGGGTAACTACTCTCTGTTCACCCTGTGTTCCATGAACTAGCTGGGGACCATCTTTTTTGAAGTGCCCCATTTGTCTGCACTGAAAACAAACATTTCTGTCGCCATAACTCCTGCATGGCACTTACCACAGTTTGCACACAGTGACTTCCTGTCACACCCCGCCCCAAATCACCCTCTTAGCCTAGAGAAAGGTGTGACTGCAGCAGTTATCAACCCTTAGGCTGACACTTACTACCTAAAAACTCTTGCGGAATAACTCTGATACCAAATACAAATTATATGCAACGGGATGGTTGTAGGTCCACAATTTATTAACTTAGAAACTTAATATGTTTAGAGTATTTATAACATTAGATTTACAAGTCCCAAAACCCACAAACCCTAGTCCTATATGAACAATAGTAACATGTGTACAATATTAACAGTAACCACCTAGCAAACGGTTACAAGTCTTTTCGTCCTTTAGTGGTAGAGCAGATACTGAGGTGTCTTCAGAGGATTTGACCGCTACCTGTGGGAGGGGGGAGGGGGGGGGGAACAAAAACATTTGAAAACGGGGTGAGCTTACGCCCAGTGAGTGACCGAGAAAACATAGTAAATTCTCATGCATAATTTTAAAAAATAGTTTTATATAAACTTTTGCAGCATAAATATTTTCCAAGCGTAATATATATAAAACTATTTTAAACATAAAACAGTAAAATTGTTTCTCAAATCAAAGTACTGTATAGCTGGTAAAATAATCCCAACCCCAACTACTAGTCTAGAGAGAACCCTTTTGCTCAATCTCAGACTTTATTCACCTGTGGCCACACTAAGTACCTTCACACATTAGGTATTACTGCTCAGATACCTTCTCCTTGTACTTCAGTATCGAGCTACTAGGATACCTTCTCCAACGTACTTCAGTATCCTGTTGGCTTGGTACCTTCTCAAACGTACTTCAGTACCAATAGATACCTTCTCCTTGTACTTAAGTATCTCGTTGGGTGGATGCCTTCTCCTTGTACTTTGGCATCGCATTTTACCAAAACTATTTATAAACAACTTTTCTCTTTAAAGCACGTACAGTATAACACATATACAACATGGCTTTAAAGATGGTAACACATGCTGGATAAAATCAATACATATACATATGTAAATAATTTTTCAACAATATGCATGCGTTCAAATCACAATTCAAACTTGTTTGGAAACCACTTTATAAAACTAGTAGGCATGAGAATTATTTTCGCAAACACGCTTTCTGTAAATGTTGTAATCAAAACAGTTTAAAAATGTTTTAGTTCGAAAACATTTTAGCCACTCACCTCGAATTCTTAGGAACTTTTCACTCTAGTAGCTCCTCGGGTCCCTTTTTCAATTCTAGAATCCAGATTCAACTTACGACTTAGATTACTCATAGTTTTGTACCTTATTTGGAAATACTCCCTTGTACAAAATTATTCTAAAATGTCTTAGGAATCTTACCCTAAACTTTCAGCTTAGAATTTCTCGTGGTTTGGCTGTAATCTCAAAATCTTCAAGATTGGTCCAGACTGATTCAATAGTCTGACCCTTCTGCCTTCTTCTCAACCTCCAGCCCAGTTCCTTTAAGCCTTTTCCTCCAATAACCCTACTCTGAAACTAGACTTCTAGAGCTTTCAGATGGATTTAGAATCACTCCAAACGCACGAGTAGATTGGAAGATCTCCTCGTCCAAATTTGACACATTCCTTTGAACCCTCACTGCCCTCTACTTTCTCTACCAAATTTATGATTTTTGTGTGATTTGAAAATGAAATCCCAACTCCATATTTATAGGCGTTCAAATTGCTCGTGGGATTGACAACACCTACTTGGCTGCATGGCCAAATGTTTAATCCTCCCTTTATCAACGTAAGCTGACTTCACCTTAGTTCAATGTGTTCTTCCCAAACACATCCAACACAATTTCTTAGGGTTTAAGAATTTCTCTTAATCGGACACCTAGATTTTAATTGATGTTTGCCCTTACGTCTTCAAGCTTTGTTTGTATTCAAATTAGGGTTTTTACATGCATAATCCACCCCAAAGCTTCCAAATACATTGCCCAGAAGCTTGCTCGGCCGTTCAATGCATAGGCGAGGCGTGGGCGTGACGTTCGAATTGGACAAAGCAAGGCTAACGCATAGGCACTCTTGCTCTTTCCGCTCTCGGCAGTGTCGCTCTCTCCCACTTTCTTGCTAGTCTCGCTCTCTTCACTCTCACTCTCTCTAACAATCTCGCTGGTCTTGCTCTCTCCAATCTTTCTCTCCCTCTCGCTCTCTCCAGCTGTAACTTTTCTCTCCACTCTCGCTCTCTCCAGCTTTCTCGCTGGTCTCGCTCTCTCTAGCTTTCTCACTGGTCTCGCTCTCTCCCATCTTCTATCCAATCTCGCTCTCTCCCATTTCCTCTCCAATCTCACTGGTCTCGATCTCAATGATCCCGCTCTCAACGATCTCGTTGATCTCACTCTCAACGATCTCGCTCTTAGCTACTATGAACATTGTTCTTCGTACACGTTTGCTCACCACTTTGTGATACTTTTACATGGATTTTCCAAATTTTTACAAAGTAATTTCCCATATTTTCCGTATTTCACATAAATTCCATATTTTTCTCAGTCCTTCAGCCATAACGCACTAATTTCTCCATACTTAGCCGAATTTTTCCCCAAATTTTCCAAACTTAATTTCCATATTATTCCACACTACTTATTATTTTTCCCCAACTTTCCCAACTCAATTCCATATTTTTCTTTTCAAATCCCCATTCCTTCTTCACCATTTCATACTAACTTTCTCATCAACCTACTCAACTTATTTATACAAATTTAAATAGACACACGAATAAGTGGAAAATTAAGACAATTTAAATAAGAAAACACACTTAAGTGTAAAATTAGGATTCGGGGTTCACACTTCCTTCCTGTACTAGCTATTGACTCGCTAGCACGACCTATTACTGATCTACTACTCAGTTTAGCTGCAGGTCTTGACCTCTTTTGGCTCTCACCCTGCTGGCTCGCACCTCCATGACTCCTCATATCTGACTGTCCAGAGAACGAGGGTCTAAAACTCTTACCTCTCGTCTCTACTGGAGTCCTGTGCTACAACGCACCTGTCTATAGTATGTCTACCCCTTACATTATGCTCAACTTTGATAGCGGCCTCAATTAATTGAGTGAAATTCACCCAATTAGCAGTAGAGGTAACAGGAGTATGTATCTTCCTTTATAGGCCATTCTCAAATCTTCTACATCTCTCTTTCTTTTTTGCAATGATCGAGTATACTGAGATAAATCTGAAAATCTTTGCTCGTACTCAGCGACCGTCATCGATCCCTAAGTTAGCCTAAGAAACTCATCCATCTTTTCTTCTCTAAAAGCACTAGGGTAGTATTTTTCCACAAATATTTTTCGAAACTCAGGCCAAGACATAGCTTCTAAATTGCTTCTCCTGGCCTCTATCACTTTCCATCATTTCTTAACACCTTTCTGCAGCAAGAATGCAGCTAACTCGACCTTACGGTCCTCAGGGCATCTCATAACACTAAACCATTTCTCAATCAAGTCCAACCAGACCTCAGCATCTTCTGGATCTGTGGCTCCATCAAACGTCGTGGCACCTAAAGCTTTCAGCCTCTCGACACCGAATTTCTTCTCTGGATCTGTCTGAATCGATACTACACTCGCCACCAATCTATGGGCAATTCTATCAAATACTCAGTCCTCCATCTGGGGATCCACTCTTACCCGTGGGGTACTCGACTCAATTTCAAAAGTCGTCTCTTGCCCTACTAGGTCTCTAACTCTATTCTCCTATGGATCTAGGTCCTGTCTAACTTCAGGGTCTCCCCTGGTACGATCAACATTCCTCTCCTTAGTCTGCTTACTCAGCCTGCCACTTTTCCTCGGCATCTTTGCCTAATTAATAAGTACACATGTTAAGGACTTATTTATAGGACTTAATCTAATGCATGAGCTCTCTCTTTCACCCAAAATCTTATGCTCTGATACCAACCTATCACACCCCCTCCCAGACTACTCTCTTAGCCTAGGAAAGGACATGACTGCAGCAGTTATCAACCCTTTCGCTGACACTCACTGCCTATTAACTTT
Organism: Benincasa hispida; assembly: GCF_027475165.1. Classification (NCBI taxonomy): domain Eukaryota; kingdom Viridiplantae; phylum Streptophyta; class Magnoliopsida; order Cucurbitales; family Cucurbitaceae; genus Benincasa; species Benincasa hispida. The sequence goes on along the minus strand of NC_143486.1, from coordinate 36,471,383 downwards.
AGCAGAAATAATCTGATACCAATATGCAATCTCAACACAACGGCTTCCTCTATGGTCAAACAACATTAATTAATAAACACAAGACATTTATAGATATTACAATAAAAGTCTCATAAGTCCCGACACCCAAAATCTTAGTCCCTACAATTATAACATGTGTACAATATTTACAGTAACCACCTAACTGACTGGTTACAATAACTCTTGTCTTTGAGTGGCAGCGGCTTCCTCTATGGTCAAACAACATTAAGTAATAAACATAAGACATTTACAGAGATTACAATACAAGTCTCATAAGTCCCGGCACCCAAAATCTTAGTCCCTACATGAACAACTATAACATGTGTACAATATTTACAGTAACCACCTAGCTGACTAGTTACAATAACTCTTGTCTTTGAGTGGCAGAGTAGATGCAAAGCTACCTTATGAGAATTTGATCGCTACCTGGGGGAAAGAAAAATATTTGAAAATGGGGTGAGCTTGCTAGCCCAGTGAGTGACTTAAGAAAGAAAACTGATTCTCATGCATAAGTCTCAATAAAGAGATCATACTGAAATATAAATATTTACAGTAACCTTGTACTGTAATATAAACATTTTCCAAGCATAAAACATAGAAAGTTGTTTTCATCATAAAACATTAAACTGTTACTTAGTTGAGAATAACCCTGCTGAGGTTAAATACTGAGGTTAAATCCCTACTTCAACTACTTAGTCAAGAGAGAACTCTTTTACTCAATCTCTAACTTTAAACTATCTACGTGCACATGATTATAACTAAGTACCATCATACCTTAGGTACTCCTGCTCAGATACCTTCTCAATGTCCCTCAGTATTGAGCTGCTCGGATACCTTCTCAAATGTCCTTCAGTATCGAGCTTCAAGTAATACTAATCATACTATGACTTTCTCTTTAAAGCATGTAAAGTAAAATGCATAGAAAACATGTCTTTAAATGTACTAACGTATGCTTTGTGTATTTAAACACACATAAATAGTTTTTCAATAACTTTCCTACATGGCATGCATTTAGAACATAACTCATAATTTGCTTGAAACTACTTTGAAATACTAGCTAGCATGAGAATAATCTTTCTTAAAACATGGTTTCTTTAAAATATTGTAAATATTTAGTCACTCACAACTTTTAGGATTATTCCTCAAAGGTTGATATGTTTCTAACATTGGTGTCAATTCTTGTTGTAGGTTTAGTACTTAGAAATTTCCTTGAGACTTTAGCTCTTGCAATGCTTCCAACCACACCTAAAAAACGCATCCCATTTGTACAACCAACACTTACTCTAAGTGTTCTTTCAGCTACACATGGCCGTCCACAAGGTTGCTATGCATCCTAGCCTTCAATGCAAGCTTTCCTCAACCCACACAACAATCAAACGCATAGGAATGCTTAGCCCTTGGTCTATCCGAGTGTTTACTTCGAGCTGCCAGCTTACTAAACCCAAGCAGCTGCCTGCTTGATCATGAAATTCTATATTCAAATTACGGAATTAATAACACAAATTCTAAAGCTCATCTCAAGAAATTTCCTTCTACAAACTTGTTTAGAATTGTCTCAGGAAGCTTACCTTAAATTTCAGCTTCAAAATCTTCGTGGTTTGTCCTGGAGACTCAATTCTTCATTAACAGCCCGGATTCACCTGTGAACTGGACCTCTGGTCCCTTTTTCCCTTCTCTGGCCTTATTCTGGTGAGACTTTCTTTTGACAGTGTCACCTGTAAAACTAGACTCTCTTAATTTGCATGGACGAATTGATCAAACTGATTTTTTGAAGTTCAGCCTCCCTTTTTATACTACTTCCCACCACTTACTATTAAAGCCTAGCATGACACCTTCAGCTTAAATGGAGTTAAATCTGGTACTTAGGACAGCTATTAACCTTAATTGGTGGTTAAGACTGATCTATGCAGGCTTCAATTTTTTAGCTCACCACCCATCATATAGCTCATTGTTTAGTGATGTTCTCGCTGTCACTTATCACCCAACGATCTCGTTGTCGCTTATCGTCTAGCATATAGCCTATCGCATAGCTCTCGTTGCCACTCATCATGTAGTTCTCGTTGTCGCTCATCGCATAACTCTCCCATCGTCCATCGTCTAGCGCTCACGTCCATCGTGTAGTGCTATCGTTTAACGTCATCATCTAGCACTTATGTTGATCATGTAGCGCCATCGCCTATCGTGTAGCACTATCGTCCAGTGCATCACTTCGCATTGTTTAGCACCGCATGTAGCTACACGATCTTCTAGCGCATTGCTTAGCATCGCACGTAGCTATAAAATCGTCCATGTGCGCCATTCCAATGCCCAGCACCCATGCTTGCGCACACTTGATGCTGCCGCATGCATGCTAACCTCTCAAGACTTGGCTGCCACATGCCTTGTCCACGCATAGCTTTTCTTCTCTCGGCCACACTTGGCTCTCTTAAATGTGCAACTAACCTCTCAAATGAGTAAAGGCAATGCATAGGCAAATACTTAGCTAATTTTCTAGCTTCCAATGCATGGGTTATACTTAGCCAATTTTTCTAGCTTCACCCAAGAGTCAAACTTAAACATTTCTTCTAACTTCTTACCCTTTTCCCTACAATTAAACATTAATTCTCACCTTAACCTACTCACCATAATGGTCTCAGTAGGAAACATACACAAGTAGAGAAATTAGGGCTCAGGGTTTACAAAAGGACCTTTCATGACTTATCAAACAATTTTAAACTTTAGAAATTTATTAAACACAAAACTAAAAGTTTAAGTACCTATCTTCAAATATAAGCTTGAAAGTTCAAGCACAATGGTGGTTGCCATAACACTATTCTTTAAGGGATCGTTTGTTTCGTGGGAATCCAAGAGTGGGCATCCAGATTTCCACGTTTAATTTGTGGTAATGTAAGATGCATGAGGGCATCTCGGGAGTTTCAGATGCCCTACGAAAACCTGAGTTTTCTAGATTCCCATATTCCCATATTGATATATATATATATATATCACCCCTCTTTATTTTCTTTTTATAATTAGTATAAATATCGTGAACTATGTATTTTTATCTTTGATTATATTGTAGTTTTTTAGAAAGATAATCAAATCCAAATTCAAATTAATATTTATTTTATAAAAAATCTTAAATTAATATATATTATTTTTTTGAGAGAAATAACAAATAAAACATAAAACTATGTTAATCTTAAAAAAAATCCAAAACAATAAAAACAAGGGAAAAAAATACCTTTTTGATCCCTGAGTTTTTAGAAATAGGTGTTTTTGGTCCCTAATGTTTCAAGTTAGCCATTTTAATCCCTAAGTTTTAAAGAATACGTTTAAAAGATCTTTCAATTAATAAATATATTAGATTTGAATATAAAATTAATGAAAAATATGATGTGACAAGATGATCTGGAAAAAAATATATATTTTTAATATTTCCTAGATCTATCTCCTCTCTCTCTATTCTTTCTTTTTCTCTCTTTTTTCTTCTCTCCTCTTCTTGTCCTCTTTTCTCCATCTCCATGTCTCTTTGTCTGTCATTTTTTTCAATTGAAGAAGATGATGAAATTTTTTTACTTCTCTCTCTTCTTTCTCTCACAAGAAAATGAATTGAATATATAACATATATGGATTAAAATATTTTGATGACAAAAATGGTTTTTTTTTTTTGTAAGAAAAAATAGAGACCAAAACAAAGTAAAAAAACAAACAGCAAAAGTTAAAGAAAAGCTTCAAATTATAGCTTTCATGACTTTTAAAAAACAAATCAATAGAAAAGAATGCAATTTTATATAAGAAAAGTACAAACATCTCAAATGGCTTTTTCTTCTCTTCTATTTTCTTTGTGGAGTTTTGTCTCTTTGATTTTAGATGTTGGAAAAACGGAGAGTTTCGGGTGATGGCGACAAGAACTTTTCTGGCGAGGAGGAAATTTGTTGAGATATCCTGATGAAGAAGATGACCAATCGACATAGATAGGAAGATGAAGAATTTTTTTCCTCTCACATTGGCTCTCCCTTTTCCCCCTTTCTCTTTCTTTTTCTCCTCCAATAGTCCTTCTACTTCCAAATTTCTCTCCACATTTTCTTTTTTTTTTAAGGATCTTCTCTCCCTCTCTCCACTTTTCTCTCTATAAACCAAATCTCTCCCAATTTTTTTTTTCTCAGTTCTCCATATTTTCTCATCCAAGTAAGTCGTGGAAAGTTGTCGTGGAAAGTTGTTTTTTTTTTCTTTTATGTTTTCTTTTATATTAATATGCTAGAATGTCCATGTCTACATTAATGTGCTTGTTCATCTTTTCTTTATTTCTTCTTCTTTTTAATTCTTGAGTAATATGATATTTATTGATCATACAACACTTTTGTATGTATTAAGTTTTGTCAAGTTTCGTACATATTTGATATATGTTATTATTTTTTTTATGTTATTTTCATATTATTTTTGTTTAATATTTTCTAGAAAAATTACTATCTCTTGATTCTTTAGAAATATCTAGGTTTTATTCTTTAAATATGCTTTATATATTGTGATATTCTATCTGTGATATGCAGTTAGATTTATTTTTAATATTTTATTCAACATTTTCTAAAATGTAAACTTCTCCAATTATGAAATCTTAAATACTCGGGATGCCGATGCTTGGATTCTTGAGGAAATGTCTTGGGATGACTAGACTTGAGTTTAGTTAATATGTCTTATTTTAGACCAAGTTTTTTTTTTTTTAAAAAAATCATGTTTACATATGTATTTTATTCTCTATTCTTGTATAATAAAATATATTTGTCGAAAATATGACTTATTGAAAAAAAAATCATAAAAGGGATTTATCTCCTTTAAAAAGAATGAATTTTAAATATTTCTAAAATCATTCATAAATATTTTCTTTTTTTAAAAAAAGAAACCTTAAAGAAAATTGGATTCCATAATTTTTTTTTTTCCTTAAAACATAATTTTCCTTAAAAAACAAAAAGGTTTTCTTTCCCCAATTACTTTAAAATAAATAAACCAAATTAAAATTTATTTCATGAATAATCATTTCCTTAAAAAAAATTTCAAAAGAATTTTTTCACACTTTTTACATATATATATCAAAATACTTTTAAAAAATATTTTCCAAAAAGATCTTTTAAACTTTCATATGACAGAAATTGGGGAGGTTAAGATGTTGACTTTCTTAATATGCTCGAGGGAATATATGAAAAGATCTTTTAGAAAACTTTCCTATAAGGGATTTGAGAAAATGATAATATTTCCTCATATTCTCAAGGTGAGGAGTTGACTCTTTGGGAGATCAAGGTCGAATCTCCAATATTTTTTTTAAAAAAAAATTTAGCACGTTTTTTTTATAAGTTCTTGTTATGCTCTTTAAATTATTTGTATGATTATTGTTTAATTTTCATTTTCATCCTTGTTTGATCTTGTAATGCTCGTGTTAAAGTAAAGTTAAATTTTTTTTTTTAAAACTAAACCTTTTTATAATATTTTTTAACATCTTTTCTTCCTACTTTGTTTGAACAAAAAGATTTTGTTTGCAAAGTCTCCAAAATTGTACTTCACGTATTTGAAAAGTTTTTTCTTAAAAAAAATTAGTATGACATTGCTTTCTAAACCTTTTTATAAACAACTTTAACCGTTTTCTTAAAAAAGTCTCCTACGATGAAAATTTGGGAATCCGATTTTTTAGAATTCTTGAGGTAAGGGATCATATCTTTGGAAGTCCGAGATATGATCCCAAGAAAAAATGAATTTGATTAATTTTTTTTAAAAAAATATTCTTTCTATTAAAAGACTATTTCTATGACTGATTGAGGAAATGGTAATATTTCCTCATATTCTCATGGTGCGGGATTATTCCTCGATTCTACCGTGACCTAATTGATGGAAGTTTATTCCACTTATCTTACGGGATCATTACTTCTAAAACATTGGAATAATGACGGACAAGATAAGACATTTGTTTTTAAACATTTTTCTCAAATAAATTTATTTAAGAAATAAAGCAAGTCAAAGATTTCAAATTTGGTCACCGTTTTTTAAATGGGTGTTGTGGGGGTGCTATCACCTTTCCCATATACAAACGACTCCCGAACTCAACTCTAGTTCTTGCAAATCATTTTTCTAATTTTTTTTTAATTAAAATTGACTTATTTTATATTGGGTGTCCGATCACATCGTAAAAAATGTTTGGTGGCTACTCATTTTTATTTTTCTCTTAAATTGACCCTTTCGAGGACGTCGATCACTCCACTCGTCTCGCGCACGTGCTGATAGCTTGGTGACTTCATTGAGGAAAGGAGGTTCCACCTCGAGAGTTTGGCCATTTTTCTTGAATTCTTTTATTTTTAATATTGTATTTAATTAATTGTGTGTATTTATTGTGTATTTTATTATTATTTCACACACAATCACAAACCTCCTACTTGAGCTTTACCTAATAGGATTATAGCCGAGGATGGAGTAGTGTTGACCTTCGAGGAGCTTATGCTCCCGTGTAGGCGAAAAATCTTCACTCAATTTGGTCATTCTGTCATGTACGATTTTAACCAATTTGAGGACCTTTTTCATATAAGACTTTAGAAAAAACCTCACTTTGTTTGAAACCATTATATTGATTTTATTGTTTTATTACTTTATTTCATACACTATCACAAGCATCTTGCCCGGGCTTTACCCAATAAGACTAGATCCGTGGACGGAGTAGTGTTGAGCTCCGAGAAGCTTATGCGTCCATGCAGGCACATAAAAAATTCTTACTCAATTTGGTCATTCTGTCATATGTGACTTTTTGACCAATTTGGGAACCATCATCATTTAGGACGGCCTTAGAATTAGCTTCACCACTAGCATCTTTGTGAAATTCATTATGCTTGTTTCTTTATGTTTCTCTTATTTTTGACATTTTCCTACATTATTCTTTTACCATCATCCACATTTAAGTTGTTTTATTATCATGCATAATCACACACGTTTATAAACGCTCATTTTTCCATGATCTAGATTTATAAACACTAATTTATTTATTTATCTATTAATTTTACACTCATTTTTTACATGATCTACCATTGAGAATCATTTCATTATCATGCATAATCATACATAATTATTTTGTGCATAAAGAATTATTATTTTTATTATGCATAGAATATTCATTTTTTTTTTTGCATGATTTAACATTGAGAATCATTTTGTTATCATGCATAATCATACATTTATAAACAATCATTTTATTTATTTATTTGTTTTGCATGATTTAACATTGAGGTTCATTATCATGCATAATCTAGATTTATAAATACTCATTTTGTGCATGATTTAACGTTGAGAGTAATTTCGTTATCATACATAATTATAAGATTTATAAATACTCATTTTTTGAATTAAGAATTATTTTACTATCATGCATAATCCTAAATTTATAAACACCCTTTTTCTTTTTTGTATGATCTAACATCCTATTTCATTATCATGCATAATTCCTAGATTTATAGATACTCATTTCTTTGCATGAAAATCATTTCATGATCTCATGCACAATCCCAAATTTATATACGTACACTCATTTGTATGATAATTATGTTATACTATTAGCCAACATTTTGTTGTTTTTTTTAAATATTATTGACTCATTTACCCTTTTCTTCATAAACAATTAATGAATATTTTTACATTAGGCTTTTATAATTAGTGCATTATCAATGAAATACCACATACATTCACTTCACTTCATGCTAACAATTAACTAACTTTGACTAATTAAATCATTCTTTTTCTTAGAAAAAAAAATTAAAAGAGTCAAAATTTTTACAAAATAGCTCAAAGGATCACAACCCCCTCATTACTGAACTTGAAGAAAAGTCAAGGTCATGGAAGAGTTCACCAGCCAAGTGTAAGCAATCATAAAGGATGTTGAAGAGTTAAAAAGACAAGTGACAAAAGTTTTAGAATTACTTACTCCAATTAAAGATAGACCATTAGTAGGGGCATTCAGACGAGCAGGATTGGTACAGAACCAAGTTTCAGATGACACCTCTCCTTACCCATATGGTTTTACTCTTGAGAGGCTACTATATTCAACATTAATAGAAAAGAAAACATGTTTTACTCGAGATCTTTGTCAAGCTCCACAAAAAGTGAGTCATTTGGATGTCGAGTTCCCAACCCCAAGTGCATAAGCCTACAAGAAGACATTCAAAGATATAGGTAGTAGGGAAAGATTAAAATTTCTAGAAGAAAGGTTATGTGTCGTGGAAGGCACTAGTACTTACAAAGTTACCAATATTTACGAGGGCATTGAGGCAACACAACTGTGTCTAGTCTAGGATGTCTTTATTCCATTTGAGTTCAAGATGCCGAAATTTGATATAACAGGGTAACTTGCCTAAAAAGGTCATCTTGTCATGTACTTTCGATGGATGTCAGTCCACTACCATAACGACAAACTATCAATCGACATACTTTCAAGATAGCCTAAGTGGCCTTATTCTATCTTGTGACAATAAACCTATTCTTTATTGGGTATGATGAAGGCACTACAAAGGTATCAACCTAGTTGAGATGTTCTAGTGCGCCTACTGATCCCACCTGCCACTTTAGGTTCTTGAAAAGATTTCCTCATTGGTTAAACTGCTCATCGGTGTATGGATCTGGATACCTCCCAAGGGCACATATGGAAGAATTTTGAAGATATGTTCTTAAAGTAATATAAGCATAATAATCTCCAATGCACGAAAAGGGAAGCATTAGAGACTTTCACTCATAGATATATTATGTCCACATGATTTAACCATAATCAGCAAGTCGGCCCTTCACAGGTTGTTCATAATAACGGCAGGTCAAATATCTGTTTTACCCCCGAGATTACATCTTATTCCTCAAGTTCCTACTAATCCTCTAATGAACAACTGGTTTGTGATCCAATCTAAACCTAAACTCTCTCAGCCGAGCGAGAGGGTGGGGCCCCTTGTTCAAGACCTAGATTCATTACTTGAGAGAATAACCTTTCTTCTATCATATAGGCTTGAAGATGATCAGATAAACGATCGAGTAAGTGGGAGATGAAGATAGTCTATCGTATAGACGATGTACTCGATCATTTAGAAGATGAAGCCTATCGTATAGACTTTGCTACTCGATTGTATAGCAACGATCAAACGAGTAACTATCGTATAGTCAACTCTTAGCTCAATCATGTATGCTCTCAACACTATCGTTTAGTAAAAACACTTTTTACTTGATAGTCTTTTTTTGTGAGATTTTTCCGAATGAATTAACTTCTAGTTTTGGAAAATAATTTTTCTTTTTATCTTACGGTTACCATAAAACTTCCAATAACCTCCCACTCAATTTGGTTATTAGAGAAAAAGAATTAATTATCATATATTTAATATTACAAATAAATATGATAACCAACTTATCATATTATATTTATAACCTATAGTTTTAATATTTCATCATATGAAACATATAAATCATAGTTCTTTTTCTATTTTATGGTATTTAATATAAATCATATTTATATTAATTCCTCCAATTAATGTATCTAATATATCATATCAATTATATAACATATAATTGAATTTCCTCCTGTTAATTTGAACATTTCAAATCAACCCAAAATCTTATTCTCAACTTGAACCCATTAAGCTACCAAATGGACCTGTAGCTTGAAGGTTCAACGGTACATGAATAACTGACTAAACTCTTCAGTCACGAGATCCACCATCCGTTAACTATTGGTCACTCCACTAAAGACCAACAACTGCTCTCTTTGCACTACAGATATATTTCTGTGTCCATATGACAAATCAATAGTGCGATGACCCTTCAAAAATCGCTCGTAAGTATAGTTGGACCAATTTACCATTTTGCCCCTATAGTTACATCTAACTCCTTAAGTACCACTGATTCCTCTAATGAACAATAAGTCATAGTCCTACTAGGACTGAGTCTTCTTTTCCAAAGAGAGGGTATGGCCACTATATTCAAGACCCGGAATAAGCCCTTAAGGGAGAAATTTATCTACTTACCCCCACTTCGAGGAAAGAGTGAATTATGTCTTGTGTAGCTGAGTTCCCAGCTCCCCAATCAGACAAATCGCCAAAAAGTTAGGCTTATTGAGTTTGCAATCTGGCTATTCTCACCCATACTAATCAAAGGACCGCCTTCATGAGCGTTCCCAACTTATTTAGGATTAGGTCATGTCACCTATGGTCATCTTAGTGAGATGTAAGTCTTAATTATCAAGGGCATTATATAAAAAGGCTAAACATCTCGTGCATCGGTCTTATACAAACTCTTTGTATAGGATACCCCCGCTCGCATGGCTTCACATGAATGGTTAGGATCAGACCATTTGTAGCAATTTACAATACTTGTAACATCTATAAAGGGGGTCGTATCCGTAGTGTCACCAGAATAAGGTATCCCTCCTTTAACCTTATACTACAGACCATTTAGGTTATTTAACTTAAGGCATGATCCACTTATATGCCTCACATACATGCTTGAGTTACATGAAATAACCACTGATCTTTGTTTATTGGATGTTTATTGGATTTGAGTAAATGCATATAAAATAACACTTATTTTATTAATAACAATGTGTGTGCAAAATGTTTACAAACTATGAGACCTCCGTGAGAATTAGGACATCAATCCCAACAGTTTTAACATCCCATCTTAGGATAAACATGATCATACATCATATAAATGTTATATGGTTACATGATTAATATAAGCATGCTCATGCATTATAATATAGTTATTATATTATTTGAATGCATGTTTTAAGTAAGCATATTCGTGAATCATAAATGTTATAATGTATGATGTAGAGAAATGAATATGTATGGTTATTTTTCATGTATGATAATTATGAGCATTATAATTAGATGAAAAATTAACTTTGTATTGAGCATGACATTACTTAGATTAATATAAATGTTATATTTAATCAAAGTCGTCATAATGCAAATGAAAAAGGATTTTGACAAATTCATGGTTTTATAAAGGTTATAAGTTCAATGAATGTAGACTAAAAATCGATAATCAAGAGTTACATGTAAACATAAGTTCAAATTTTTTTAAATGGTTTGAAATTAATTCACTTAGACTTATGTTAAATGCATTTCTAATAAGACTAGAAATAGATTAATCTTTTAATTTGTTTTAATAGGATTAAAAGGAACTTGGTTAAAAGATTAAATTTATAAAATAATTGCCCGTAAGGGACCTTTTTCTATGGAACATTCTATTTAGGCTAAGGTTTTTAAGTTGATGAAAACAAAATACCTCTACCAAGGAATGGACCTGAAAGGTGAATTGCATAAATATTTTATAAGCATGCAATAAATGATTATTTTCATTAAAATAGTTTAATAAACAAAAACACATATTGATAAACTACTCAATATAAGCATTATATTGAGAAAATTTAACAAGGACTTAGTTAAAATAATTTAGCCTTTTTTCTAAGTTAATAAACCCAAAAGGTAGAACACTTAGTGGAAGGAAAGAGATATATATGATATGTCGTTTTTCTATCCACCACTACTAGAAAAAACATATTTCTTGACGCTTGCAATTTTAAATACTTGACATTTTTATGAATAAATGTCAAGTAATAAGTGTTTTTTTAAAAGAAAAACGTCAAGAAATTTTTTAAAAAAATGTGGAAGTTATCTGTTTTTTCAAAACAATTTCACGCTACACACTACTTGACGTTTTAAAAACGTCAAGTTTAATATATATTTTCTTGTCATGTTTTAAATGTCAAGAATATTAAGTAAAGAGAAATTACTCTTGTTTTTTTAAGTCTACAAATTTTCACTAACCTTTTGAACACTTCACACGAACCCCTGCAGCAGAAACCTTTGCGATCTCCACACCACACTTCCCCTTATCGTCGAAACCCTTGTGATGTCTATGTAAAATTTCACCCTACTGCTGATTGGCTCAAGAACTCGACCATATAGTCAATTCCCTTCACCTGAGTAAGATTTATTTCTAATCTATCTATCTTCCTTCACCAATTTCACCGTTTTTCATTTTCAGCGTTTCATTCTTCCTCTTCCGTTTCCTTCTTCTTCTTCTTCTTCTTCTTCTTCCTTCTCTTCTTCTCCTCATTTCCCTCCGATTTTAGGGTTCTAATTTATTATTCTTTGAAGTGAAGCTTCTTCTTCTTCTATCCTCCACTTTCTTCCTTTTTGAATTGAAGTCTCATGACTTCCTCTACTTCTATCAAGAAGAACTTCTTGCCTCCGAGCCTTGTTTCCAATCTTGAAGATGTTCTTCACAAGAGGAAGGGCGATGGCAAAGAATCCAAAGATGTTAAACCCCTACCTGGAATCTTAGAGGAAGCTTGTTGAGAGTTCTAGTGGGGGTCAAAATTCCACCTAGAAGCCATCAATTCTGGACAAAAACAAAAAAGCCAATGTAGATGCTCAAGGAGGAGGTGGTAGGGAGAAGCCCACATCCAGTTGGAATACTGAGTAGTCTCGAGGCGATGGTCGTAGTGGAGGAGGAGGAGCTTGAGGTGAATCTAGTTCTGACAATGATGGGAAGTCTTCATTTGGTTGGGGTTGCTGTTGAATGGTAATATCTCAACTTACGTTATGTAGACAATGCAAAGAGAGTTTGGTTGTTAAGAAGAAGAACATTTATGAATATTGAATATTCTGGGTGACGCCAAAAAAAAAAAAAAAAAAACACTAAAAACCTACACTTATCTTCATTTTAAAACATCTTTCAGCCTTTCTTTTCCTCCTTCCATTGCACTACTATTGGAGAAACCACTCTGCTTGTGAGAGATGTTTATTTATGAAATGGCGTGTCTCTAAGTAAGGACGATTTGTTATTTATTTTCTACGAAGGGAGAAAAGGAAGGTAAAACTCTTTATAACTCTAAACTCCTCTTTATTACATATAGAAACATTCTACTAAAAAAATGCTTTTAAGCTTGTTGAAGCCATTCTATACACTTGTTCCAGCTAGGCCCTCATCACTACAGCTACAAGTTCTTAAGGTAAGACTTTTGAAGTTTCTAGTTTTATTGGCGAATCTTATGAAAATAAAAATTTCATTATCAAACTAAATTTTTTAGTGATTCTTAGCAAAAGAAAACCCTGATTCTGATTTAAATTTTTTTTTAATCTTGACCGGACAAAATCAAACTACTTAGTAAAAAGAAACTATTTCACAAGAACGTGGACTATCTTTTTGGCGTCTTTCTGATATATGTTCTTGTTGGGGTTAATGCCCTAAATCTCGTAGGGTTCTGCAGTTTGTAATTGTATTATACACACATTTTATTTATTTAATAAAATATGAGATGTTTTATTTGACATTTAGTAGCATTAAACCCACAAACAAATAAACTAACATCCACGGTTATCATCTATAACTTAAACATGTATGTAGAGACATACAGGTGGATCATGTTTAAGTGATAACTTAAATGGTCTGTAGTAGATAGAGAAGGTTGGATACCTTATCCTAGTGACACTACGAGTACGACCTGCTTTGTAGATGTTACAATTGTTGTAAAGTACTACAAAGGATTTGATCCTAATCATTCATGTGGAGACATGTGAGTGGGAGTATTTTATACAAAGGAGTTTGTATAAGACTAGACTACGAAATGACTAGTCTCATTATATAATGTCGTTCATAATTGAGACTTACATTTCACCAGGATGATAGTTGAAATGACTTGAATCCCAATTGAGTTATGAACTCCTACTTATAAAGGTAGTCCTTCGATTTGTATGGGTGAGAGTGGCTAGATCGCCGACTCAACAAGATTACCATTTTGGATATTTTTCTGATTGGGGAGCTGGAAACACGGCTACATAAGACGAAATTTACTCCTTCCTTAAGGTCGGGGTAAGTAGATAAATTGCTCTCTTAAGGGCTGGTTTTGGGGCTTGAATAATGTGGCGCCACACCCTCTCTTTCTCGACAGGGGTTTGGTCATAGTTGGACTATGACTTATCGTTCATTAGAGGGATCAATGGTACTTAAGAAGTTAGATGAACTATAAAGGCAAAACAGTAATTTTGGTCCAGCTATACTTATGAGTAATTTTTGAAGAGTCATTGCACTGTTGACTGATTATATTCAATGGACACAGAAATATATCTATAGTGCAAAGAGTGCAGCTATCGGTCTTTAGTGGGGTGCCCGACAGTTAATGGATGTTGATTAATATAATTAAAGAAGTTTAATTAATTATTCAAGTACCTTTAGAGCTTCAAGCTACAGGTCCATGAGGTCCCCTCTGTAGCTCAATAGAGATTAAATGAGAATCAATTTTGGATTAATTTGAATTGTTCAAATTAATTAAGGGAATTAATTATATGTGATATAATTAATTTAATTAATTTTATATGATATAATTGCTATAATGTATTTGATACATTATAATATAAAGTTTATTTGAGAGGAAATAAATATTTGAATATGATTCAAATATTAATTATATGAATTGGATTCATCTGATTAAATTTAGTATAATTGAGATTTATATTAAATACCATGCATTAATGAGAGAAAACTATGGGTTATATTGTATTTGATACAATATTAAAATATAGGTTATATGTTATATTTGATATAATATATAGTTCAATATATATTATATAATAAAATGGTTGTCATATAAATATATTAACTTTTTTTTTTATTAAAATTAATTTTTTTATTAAATTAATTTTTTTGAAAAATAATTTTGGTAGGGAATTATAACTCCCTCTTCCTTTTTCTTTCTACTACGTGAAAGTGGGAAGGTGTGCAGAGGGTGGTGGTCATCTTCTTCCCTTTGGTTTTACAGTGAAAGACTTACAAAAGTTCTTCCTCTGAGAAATTTAATTCTTTGTTCTTCCCCTCTATTTCCTCTAAAAACTTAAACTCCCTCTCTTCCAAAATACCGAAACCCCACAACTCCTTGAATTTCATCCTAAAAAATATAGAGGAAGCTTTCGTGGTGGTGGCCAATTAGGGTTTCAAGCACCTTGCAATTTTGGAGAAGGAATTACGTGAAGATCGAATCTTCAAGGGTTACTATTCTTCCCATCTCTCTTCTCTTCTAATAAAAGCATACTGTAATTTTAATTTAAATGCATAATCATTTTTTATGTTTCTATAAAATTTATAATTCTGTAAAAATTGGGATTTGGGACCGATCCCTACTTCTGCTCCAAACTTCACTGGTCCTTCAATTATTATCAGAGCCAAGTTTTGGCCAAATATTTTCCAATTTTTCATAATGTTTTTTTATAGTTTCTTGGTGGGATTTTAACATTCTGTATTTTATGAATGTGTGGAATGATTGTTTACAATTTTGAATAATTTCAGGATTGGATCTAGTTTTTACAGCCTCTATTTTTACAAATTTGATTTGTAAGGGCCCATGTTTTGGGCATATTTTATGTTACGGATTATGTATTTGATGTTTATTGAGTCATTCGTGGAAATTACGGTCGACTTCTGGAGAAGACGAGACCAAAGTCGGAGGAGTTTAGAAGAAGATCGCAATTGTATAACGCATTCTGTAAAATAGCGTTGCAATGTTGTGCCCTACCGTTGCAATACAACGATTAGGTGAACGAAACGTTCTATCCATAGCATTGCAACGCTAGGTCACAACGTTGTAATGCTGTGAGATGGAAAGAATAATCTGGTTCATGCCCGAATCGGTTCGTGACTCAATTTGTTCGTGTTCGGTTCGGTTGGTTTGAGCAATTTGTGGTCGATTTGGGCGCTGGGCGGTCCGATTCATGCGGTTCAAGGCCAGGTTTGCTTGTTTTAAACTGATTGATCAATATTTTTGAAATAGATAGTTTTTTTAGTAATTAAATTAATATAATCGTTATATTAATTTAATTAATAGTTTAGGAGTTCAATCTTGGTCCAATAATTGTTTTTAAATTATGCATTTGTTGTATGATTTATATTTAATATTATATATGCCATAATGTATGTCATGTAGTGAAAATCTCACCATAGGTTATGCATAATTCATGCATCATTCATATTATAAATATTATAATATATAGTTGCATGATTTAATTTTTATAGCATGCTCATGCATCATATAATATGAGTGTTATAGTATATGTTTGCATGCATAATAACATAGTCATGCATCATTTATATTATAAGTGTTATAATATATAGTTTAATATATGTATGGATGGATGTTATTAATTATTTCATTACCTTATTATATAAGTGTTATATATGGTTAGAAATGAAATGGAATTGCATGAAGCATAACACTACCTTAGGTAATTTATAATTGTTATAATTTACTAAGTATGTTAATGAATGCAATTGTATGATTTTAAATTATTTCATTCATTTTATAAAAGTTATAATTAAATGAAATTAGAAATTAAAATCAATAATTTAGAACCTTAGGTTAAAATAATTTTTAAAATAGCTTTAAAATATGATTCACGTAGACTTAAGATCACTTTTTATAATAGCTTAGAAATTAAGTTTAATCATTTAATCAGTTTAATAGGATTAAATTGATTCTTTATTAAAAGTTTTAATTTGTAACAAATGTATCTATAAGGGACCTTTTGTCTAAGGTTAGTTCTGTCTAGGCTAGGGTATTTAAGTTGACGGAAACGTAGCACCCTTACCTGGGAACTTACCTAGAATGGTGAATTAGATAGATTTGTTACAAGCATGCAATAGTTGATTGAAGTTTATTAAAGTGGTTAATAAATATTAATCAATATTGTTTAACCATCTAAAGTAAATATTACTTTTGGGCAAATTAAACAAACACTTAGTTAAAAATCAGTAGCCGGATTTTCCTAAGTTAAATAACCCTAGGTATAACACTCAGTGGGAGGAAAATAAGGTATATGATACTACATTTTACCTTTTCACGTTCTCCCTAAAAGTTCATACCGTGATATCTATACTCAATCTTGAGACACCTTTTCTTGTGTCCCCTTACGGATGGTGTTTGTATAGGTCAATATCAAGGTGAATGGAGAGAATGTTTATAGTAAGTGGGAGCAGGACGTATGTCAATATATCACATGGTCTCTCTTATTAGTTTGTAGTAAAGTTTCATGCTCGGCCTTGAGGCACCTTTGCTTGTGTCCCCCTATGGATGACATTTGCAGAATTCTTTACCTCAAGCTCTAGAAATAGATTGGGTTACTTTAGTTTTTGCTCCAATCAGTTTTTCCCAATGGTTGACTCATTGAGGCGAAACTCTAGAATCTAAAATGAGGGGTTACACTTACAAGAAAATGTTAAGTTTAACAATTTCTTAACCGAATAATGATAACTGATAGTTACAGTAACAAGGAGTTATTCTACCTATTAGTTGAGAAAGTCTCATTTTAGTGAAAGGGCACCTGATCACCCTATGGTGGCTTTTGACCTAAATCACTAAAACATTATTGTAAAATAGACGTCACTTAGGGTGCATTAGATTATTTTGCTAAATTTGATAGGTTTTTGTAAATGGGTTAATGCATAGATTTAATATAAATAAATTGTATGGTTTCAAAAAATTAAATTATGACTTCCGCGACACTTAACTTACTCATTGTTAACGAACTTGTTGAGAATGTCCTAGAACTCGCAGTTCGTGTTAAACATTCTATTTATCAATAAAATATTATTGAATAACTTATTCAATAAAGTTGTTGATTTTGCATTCTATTATGAAAATCCAATAAACATATCCACGACTATAGTATAAATACTTCAACTTTATGTGGTGACATAAACAGAATCAAGTTAATAGTATATAGCCTAAATGGTCTAATAAGTATATGGATGAAATTGGGTATCTCATCCTGGTAACACTATTAGATGCGGTCCATTTTGTAGGTAATACAAATAATTTACAGATCATTCATGTAGAGACATGTGAGTAGGTCATCCTATGCAATGAGTTTGCATATAGACTAGATCACAAAATAGTCACTTTTCTTTATAACGGCTGTTTACTGTTAAAACTGACTATTTCATTTTAAGTAACCTAGGTTAACTCGATCTTAATCCCGAGCTAGCTATGAACTCCTGTTTGTTCGGGATTATCTTTTGATCTGCGTGGGTGAGAGTAGTCCAACAGTATTGCTCAATAAGCCTTCCATTTTGGGGATAAAACCGAATGAATAGCTGGGGACATAGCCCTGCAAGATGAAATTCACTCCTACCCGGTTTAGGGTTAGCAGATAGGTTGTTCTTTTAAGTACTTATTCTAGGTCTTGAACAATTGGGGCCCCGCCTTTTCATGATAGAGAAAGGACTTGATTCACAAGTATTATGAATCAAATTGTTCATTAGAGAGTCAGTGGGAACTTAAGAAATGAGATGTATTCATAAGGGTAAAACGGTGATCTTGACCCAAATGTGATTACGAACGACCTGTGAAGGATCGACTTACTGATCATGGTTATATCAAGTGGACATAATATATCTACAGTGAGGGAAGTTCAACTATGGGTTTTAGTGGAGTGACCCATTAGTTAACAAATAAGGGTTAAATCGGTATAATGAGTTCATCCAATTAATCTTAGATCGATGGAACCCACGATCTGTAGGTCCGTGAGGTCCCCCTACTAACTTGTAAATGGATTAGCTTTAGAGTAGCATGATAAGTTCATTTGAAAAGTTCAAATTAGAATTAAATGGAATAGGAGAATTTCTATTTAAATATGATTTAAATATATGAATGTGGATTTATGCAAATATTAAATTAATAGAATTATTTAAATTATTTAAATAATTATATATTAATTAGAAAAATTAATTTTACAAAATTAATCATTTTTTTCAATTTTTAAAATCAAGTTGATTTTTAGAAATCATTTGGTTTTGGAAAATCAACACAAAATGGAAATAGGATTTTTCCATTAAGCCTTCAACTTGCTCACAAAAAACCCATTTTCATTTAGCTTTAATAACTCAAAGCATGAGCTGCATCTCATGCAGTCATTTTCTTTGCATGAAAGACCTGCAATAAATAAAGAAGATTGGACTGGAATTGAGGCATGCATTCAAAGAGTTTTTACAGAAAAATTCGGGCTGAAGAAACTGTTCTTCAAGTTGGTTATAGCAGTGTGCTTCTCTCCAAGTTTCTTTTTGTTCAAGCTATTCTTGAGTCCCACAACTCATTCTAAAGCTCCAAGAGTATAGTGGGGAAGATCTTGAGGTGGTTCATAACAAATTTTGAGAAGATAACAGCTGAGAATCAAGATTTTGAAGAGTTCTACAAAGGTATAGCTTCAAACCCTCTTATGTTAGATGAGCATGCTTTAGTTACTGCCAAAATTAATGAATTAGAGTGCTTATTGATCCTTGTTGCTTCCGCTACATGCTGGTATACTCTTACAAAACTTACCGGTGAAAATTATACAATATGGAAAAACACAATCAACACAATACTAATCATCGATGACTTGCATTTTTTCCTTGTGGAGGATTGTCTTTCTATTCCTGCTCAAAATGCCACTCGAAATGTTTAAGAGGCATACAAACACTGGATAATGGAAAATGAAAATACCCGAGCATATATCTTGGCTAGCCTTTCTAAAGTCTTAGCCAAGAAGCATGAGCCCATGATCACTGCCTGTTAGATCATGGAGTCCCTTTGGGGGATGTTTAGACAACCGTTCGCACAACTCAGGCACGATGCTCTAAAACACATCTTCAATGCCCGTATGCAAGAAGGGGCATCTGTTAGAGAACACGTTCTCAACATGATAGTCCACTTCAACATGGCGGAGATGAATGAGTCTATCATTGATGAAGCCAGTCAGGCTAGCTTCAACTTGGAATCTTTACCTAAAAGTTTCCTACATTTTCTTAGTAATGCTATTATGAACAACATTGACTACAATCTGACCACCTTGCTCAATGAGCTTCAAACTTTTCAATCCTTGATGAAAAGAAAGGAAAAAATGGGAGAGGATCATGTTGCCTAGTCTTCTAAGAAGTTCTACAGATGATCGTTTTCTAGAACTAAGTCTGTGCCTTCTTCTTCTAGCATTAAAAAGTGGAAGAGGAAGAAAGTTGAAAAAGGGAAAGCTAACCCATCAGCTACTACCCAGAAGGGCAAGAAGGCCAAGACTACAAAGGGAATCTATTTCCATTGCAACCACGAGGGACATTGGAAGAGGAACTGTCCCAAATATTTGGTAGAAAAGAAGAAGGCCAAGCAAGGTAAATCTGATTTACTTGTATCCGAGACTTGTTTAGTGGAGAATGATGATTCAACCTAGATAATAGATTCAGGAGCCACTAACCATGTTTGTTCTACATTTCAGGGAATTAGTTCCTGACGATAGCTGAAAGCTGGGGAGATGATGATGTGTGTTGGAACTAGGCACATCGTTTCAGCTATGGCAGTGGGAGAGCTTCGACTCTACTTACAGAAGTCTTATATTTTATTAGATAATGTATATATGGTTCCAAGTTTGAAAATGAACCTGATTTCTGTAAAATGTCTTCTTAAACAACATTATTCTCTAAATTTTCAAGTAAATAAAGTGTTTGTTTACGTGAATGGAGTATTAATTTGTTGTACTAATCTTGAAGATGATTTGTATGTGCTAAGACCATTAGAAACTAAAGCCCTTCTTAATATTGAAATGTTTAAACTGGTAACTCAAAATAAAAGACTTAAAATGTCTCCTAAAGAAAACGCCCGTCTTTGGCATCTAAAGTTAGGACACATCAATCTCAATAGAATTGAGAGATTGGTTAAGCATGGACTTCTAAGCGAGTTAGAAGAAAATTCTTTACCTGTATGAAGTCATGCTTTGAAGGCAAAATGACTAAAAGATATTTTATTGGAAAAGATCATAAAGCTAAAGAACCCTTAGAGCTTGTACATTTAGTCCTCTGTAGTCCGATAAATGTTAAGACAAGAGAAGGGTTTGAATATTTCATTACTTTTACTGATGATTATTCAAGATATGATCATGTTTATTTAATGCAACATAAGTCTTAATCCTTTGAAAAGTTCAAAGAGTTCAAAGCTGAAGTTGAAAATGCATTAAATAAAATAATTGGATATTATATTCCAAACTATTTGATAGAACATGGAATTTTATCCTAACTCTCAGTACTTGGTACATCTCAGTAGAATGGTGTATCAGAAAGGAGAAATCGAACCCTATTGGACATGGTTCAGTCTATGATAAGTTATGCTTCCTTACTTGACTCATTTTGGGGTTATGTAGTACTGCAACATATATTTTGAACTATGTTCTATCCAAGAGTGTTACTAGAACACATTTTGGATTTATGAAATGGTCATAAAGGTAGTTTACACTATTTTAAAATCTGGGGTTGCCCAACACGTGTGCTTGATAAAAATCATAAGAAACTTGAACCTCGTTCAAAATTGTGCCCATATGTAGGCTACCATAAAGGAACGAGAGGTGGTTAATTTTATGATCCTAAATAAAATAAAGTGTTTGTGTCGACAAATGCTACATTTCTAGAGGAGAACCACATTAGAGAGCATAAGCCCCACAGTAAGATTGTGTTGAATGAGCTTTCCAAAGAATCTACTTGTAACACCGTGCATTTTTTTTAGTAATAATGTAATTTCAATAATTTTTTTATTATTGAAGGGCTTTTTTGGAATTTTGGACTTCAAGTGTAATTGCGGGAATTTAATTTTTGGCGTGAAATTATTCAATTTGAGAATTAATGGCAGTAAATTTCATTTTGGGAAGGAAAGGAATTTAATAGTATAAAGTGGAATAAGGAAAAGAATAAAATATAGTTTGTTTTTATTTCCTTTTTTGTTTATTATTATTATTATTTATAACCCCCCCCCCCCCCAGATTTTTTTATTTTCGCCGCTTGCTGGCGTCCTCCTCCGTCCAAATCGCCGAAGCCATTCGACCACCTAGATCTGAGTCGCCGACCTCAACTGCCCAGATCCGAGTCGCGACCATTTTCCGTTGAAGCCGTTCTCGTCTCAGCACTCCGGCGCCACCCAGATCCGAGCCGCGACCAGTTTTCCGTTGAAGTCGTTCGCATCTCAGCACTTCGGTTTCCTTTAGATTCGATCTCGACCTCCCATGTCAAAGCCACTCACGTCTGTCATCGCGAGTCCTTCCACCGCCGCTCGCCATACCACTGTCAGCTGCTTCCAGTCACGCCGATCCACCGCCGCCAGCCCTGTTCGTCGTCGAAATCCGCCTGCATCACTAAACTTTTGTTTTGAGTAAGGGATTGATTAATTTTGGCCATGATTTTGGTTTGTCTTTGAGGGTTTGATTACCCATTTGGTTTTGGGCTAAAATTTGTTCTCTGTATTTGGAATTTAGATCCAAGATTGGAATACTTCGGAGTGCGTAACGTGCTGTTCAACAGATTCGAGTTCGTTCGACAAGTATTTTGGTAAGCGTTGTGATCCTTGTTGGTGGCTGTTGGGCACCTATTGGTTGTTGGACTAAATGAGAGTTTTGTTTTAGTACTTTGAAGGTTCCAAGTCAACGTCCTTTGGGTTCTAAAATATAGTAAGAGCAGATTTGGAGTCGAAATCTCACGAGTGTTTGTTGACCAAGTTTCGTTGGGTAAGTTCATTGGTGATCGTTGAATTTATATTTTTATGTGTGGATCTTGGTTCCAAGGATTGAAAATTAGTGTTATGTTCTGTATTAGGGGACTTAATTCAGAAATTATTTTGTTGAAGTTCATTAGCTTGATTTAGTATCTAAATTTGACTTCGAGGTAAGTAATCTTACTACTGGAACTGCCCACGGGCCAGGCACTAGATGTATATTAGTATGATAAATGAACATTATGACAGAACGATGGCATGATAGATTGATAGTATAGTATAACTGATGCATGTTCTTGTATGAGAAACTGAAAGACTTATTCGTGTACGTAGATACTTGAATGCTAGCATGGGATGATATTTGATTCCATGAGGTTGTATTTGATCTGTGAATATTGAGGCATATATGTATTTGTAGAGCCATGATGTTGAGGCGTATATGCATATCATAGGACCATATTGTGATAATTATGATGTTGAGACTATGATAGTGATTTTACTGATTAGTTAGATGCCCACTAGATATTGTGTTTCCTTCGGGATTCACCAGATTGTGTTTCCTTCGGGATTCATCAGAGGTAGTGGGCATATTTAGCTACAGCAGGATAGAAATCAGTTTTTCATGTATGTATGTGTCCTATGAGGACTAGGGTAGTTTATATGTTCCACCAGAGGTAGGCATCTAGAGGACATAGATGCCTAAACTGACCCCAGTAGTGGGGTTACTTACTGAGTATTTTATACTCATTCTTTCTCATGTTGTTGTTTCAGGTAAAGTAGAGATGCATTGGCGATGGACAAGTCAAATTCGTGATCGAGCCACTTGTACCAGTTTTATGCTTCTGCTCATGAGACTTAGATTTCCTTTCATATTTTGCTTAACTTTTAGTTTTGATATTTGAAATCTATTATTAAGAATTGTTTTCAGACTTATTTATTAACTTTTATGATTTATGGGTGCATTTAATAAAGGACTTTTGAACTTACCTTATTTATTTAGCATTTATTTCACCATAAAAGAGTTCTGTTTTAAGTTCTATGCATGCATGTATTTAGTAATGGCCTAAATTAAGTCCTAGGGGGTCGGGTCGTTACACTACTGAACCTTCAACAAGAATTGTTGAAGAACCCAACACCTCAACAAGAGTTGTTGAAGTTGGTTCATCTAGTAGGTAATGTCCACCTCAAGTGTTGAGGGAACCACGACGTAGTGGGAAGATTAACAAAAATCCTAGCTATAGTAGTTGATGGAGATGTTGAGAATCCATTGTCTTAGAAAAAGGAAATGGAGGATGTTGACAAAGATGAGTGGATTAAAGCTATGGATCTTGAAATGGAGTTTATGTAGTTCAATTCTGTTTAGGATCTTGTAGATCAACTTGATAGGGTAAAACCTATAGGTTGCAAATGGATCTATAGGAGAAAATGGGGTGCTAATGAGAAGGTGCAAACCTTCAAGGCTAGATTTGTGGCAAAGGGTTATGCCCAAGCTGAAGAAGTCGACTATGAGGAGACTTTCTCACCTGTTTCCATGTCGAAGTATATCCGAACCCTTCTATCCATTGCCTCATATTATGACTATAAGATATGGAAAATGGACATCAAGACTGCCTTTCTAAATGGAAATCTTGAGGAGACCATTTATACGGAGCAGCTTAAGGGATTCATAACCTAAGGTCAAGAGCAAAAGATTTGCAAGCTTAATCGATCCATCTATGAATTAAAGAAAGCTTATAGATCTTGGAACATAAGATTTGATACTGCGATAAAATCTTATGGCTTTGATCAAAATGTTGATGAGCCTTGTGTTTACAAGAGAATCATCAACAATTCAGTAGCTTCTCTAGTGCTATATGTAGATGATATCCTACTCATTGGGAATCATGTAGGTGTACTTACTAAAATTAAGAATTGGCTAGCGACCCAATTCCAAATGAAAGATTTAGGAGCGCAGTTTGTTCTGGGCATTCAGATATCTGAAGATTGGAAGAACAAAACAGTAGCCTTGTCTCTGGCATCGTATATTGACAAGAATCTTGTTAAATTTTCGATGCAGAACTTCAAGAGAGGTTTACTCCCTTTCAGGCATAGAGTTATATTGTCTAGGGAATAGTGTCCTAAGACACCTCAAGAAGTTGAGGAAATGAGACGAATCCCCTATGCATCAGTTGTTGGTAGCCTGATGTATGCGATGTTATGTACTAGCCTAACATCCCCTATACGGTGGGGATAGTTGATAGATATCAGTCTAATCCAGGATTATATCACTGGACCGTCGTTAAGAACATCCTCAAGTATCTACAAAGAATGAAAGACTCCATGCTCGTGTATGGTTCTAAGGATTTGATCCTTACAGGATACACGAACTCTGATTTCCAGACTGATAAGGATCTAGGAAATCTACATCAGGATCAGTATTCACTTTTAACGGATGAGCAGTAGTCTAAAGAAGCAGGGGTGCATTGTTGACTCTACCATGGAGGTTGAGTACGTAGCAAACTTTGAAGCTACTAAGGAAGCTGTGTCACACCCCACCTCGAGCCCGCACTTCTAAGCCCAAAGAGAGGCGTGAGGGACCGCAGATACCACCCTTTTGTGATACCTACTGTCCAACTGAATCTCTCTTCTACACTCAATAAACTTTATGTCAAGGAGATAACAGCAACTGATTAAGTAGGCCCATTTTATTACAACAATGTAATGTTTATACAATTCCAAGACTTAACAACAAAGTTTACAACAACTCTTTAAAACCCTCTAGAAGTGTAACTGTGGCTTGTGGCAGACCTTGATCTTAGCATTGCCATGGAACTCTTCACCTTTCGCTACTTGGGAATAAAAACATGAAATAACATAATGAGCTTCATAAAGCTCAGTGAGTGGTATGCAACTTTTAGAGTCTATTTCAACTCATAAATAACAAGCATTGACACGAGGTTCCAACGCAAACCTCTACCATACCATGAAGCTTTCACAAACCCACCTACACACATGGTAGATAGTTAACATTTCATAATTAAAAATATCAACCTATATGCACATAGTTCTCCCCTTTCATGGGCTCAAAAGTTAGGCCCATCGACCCTCTGACCATTCCATTCAAGGTTTTTCCGTCCCCAGGCTTAGGAACTAGACTCCTCGATCCCCTGACCATCCTGTAAGGATTTATTTTGGGCTCAGGCTCTAGGTCCACAGACCCCCTGACCATCCCAACGTCATACACATCTCATAGCATAAAATACAACATATCAATTCACAAATATGCTCAAAAGAGCAAGAAAAGAAACCACTCACCTTTGTAAGGAGAGTAATATTTCTCTTAAAAGTTCCTTGATCTTCCCGGGCTCCTCTTTGAACCCAAAATTCCAGATTCAATTTAAAGCTCAGATTACTCATAGTTCTAGGCTTTATCTCGAGATACTTCCTTCTACAAACATGCTCTAAAATGGCTCAGGAAGCTTATCTCAAAATATTAGCTCAGAAATCTTCGTGGTTTGGCCGGAATCTTCAAAATATCAGGACTGGCCCAAGCTTACCCGATAGCTCGACCCTTCTGTATTTTTCTCATTCTCCAGCCCGATTCCTTGGAGCTTATTCTCCAACAGCCCTTCCCTGAAAACTAGACTCTTTTAGCTTTCAGATGGCTTTAAAATCACTCCAAACGCACAGTATTCTGGGAGAAATCGTCGTCCCAAGTTAATGCTACTTCCAGTCCTTCCTGTCCAACAGCATCTCCTTCTCTTGGAACTTCATGACCGACACATGGTCTTGCTACCAACGCATAGTCTCCTCCCAATTAGTTCTCATACACTCTTCTTTATGTCCTTTGAAGAGAATTTTGAGTTCTCATCTGAAGTCTTTGGCCCTATTTATAGGCGTCCAAGATTTCTTTAAGGCCGACACCTCTTACTTGGCCGCATGTCCAAGTGTCCTTTCCTTACACTATTAACGCAACCTTGTGTCATCGCAACCCAAGGTTCTTGCTCCCCTTTTACCAACGCATAGCCCTCAATTTTGCATGTCTTCTTGTGCATCCACCTCATTTGATTAAGGGTTAAGATTTCTTCCTAACAAGCCATATGCCCAGATGACGTCCTTGAATGCGTCCATCCTTCATATGCATTCATCTAACAACAAATGTGTCCATCCAAATGCCGCAACATTCCTATGTTCGAAAATCACCCATTGGCGAATACGTCCATCCCATGTTTGCGCCCTTACTGTGTCACCCTTCAAGCCATTGCCGCCTAGCACCTTTCCCCATATGCGACTCACTAACCTCGATTGTGCCATCTCTAATTAACGCAAATCCTTACCTTGTGCATTCTATTAACGCAACTTGGTCGCTTATGTTTAGATGCTCGTAAGGCTCCTCCTTGGCCGCATGCCCTCTACCGCATGGCTTACCCTTGCCCTATACGCTCAACTAGGATTATGACCAATATTCTTCCACCGCATACTATTTGCTCAAGCCTTGTCCTATGCGTCCACATGCCTTCGATGTCCAACACATATAGCACATCTCCAACGCATAACACCAATGCATAGTATCGCTGCATAACACTAATGCATAGTAACACCGTATGACACCAATGCATAGTGCTACCGCATACCATCGACCGTATACCTACGACCGCATATCTTTGGTTGCATACCATCGGCCGCATATGTAGCATCGCCGCATGCCATCGTGTAGCATCGTCACATGCGTAGCATTGCCGCATACTCGATCAACGCGTGCGCGTACCATTGCCGCATACTCGATCAATGCGTGCACGTACCATCGCCGCATACTCGATCAATGCGTGCGTGTACCATCGCCGCATACTCGACTACCCTCTCAAACATAGGCTACCATATGTTTGTCCCCACATAGCCTTTCCTCTCGACCATACTATAGCCTCTTTCAATGCCCAAATAACCTCTCAAATATTTATGGCCAACGCATGGCACAACACCAACACTTAGCTCAAGGCCAGCGCATTGTCTAGTACTTAAGCCATTTTTACCTTGGATTCCAATGCATAGTTCCTTGTTAGCATTATACTTAACCAATTTTTCACTAGTTATGGCTTATTCCAAGGCTACTCAGCAATCCATTTAAACACTTAGAAATTTCTTTCACTTTGACCTAGGATTTAACTTCCACTTAGTTAATCCCTTTTATTTCTTTCTTAAGTAGGAAAAATGAAAATTTGGGTTTCACAAGCTGTGTGGCTTAGGAAATTTATGACTGATCTAGAAGTGGTTCCAGACATGTCAAAGCTAATCACCCTTTATTGTGATAATAGTGGTGTTGTGGTTAATTCCTGAGAGCTTTGGAGTCACAAAAGCGAGAAGCATATAGAGTGGAAGTATCATCTCAATGAGAGATTGTGCATCAAGGTGACATAATCATCACACAGATAGCTTCGAAGGATAATGTTGTTGATCCATTTACAAAGGCCCTCACGGCTAAGGTATTTGAGGGTCACCTATAGAATATGGGTCTACGGGACAAGTTACATATACTCATTTTGCCATTAAAAGATCTTTTAGTCATTTTTTCTTCAAGGCATGACTTATACACTGGTAAAGAATTTTCTTCTAACACGCTTAGAAGTCCATTCTTAATCAATCTCGCAATCTTATTGAGATTGATGTGTCCTAACCTTAGGTTCCGCTCCAAACCTTCACTTGTTCTTTCAGTTCTCACATTGTCAATCTTTTTGCCTTCTTGTATGAGAATACTAGAGAACACCTATTGGGTTCATGGTAGGTACTCTTGACAATTAGATATACAAACATTGAATCTCTGAATGACGATGAGATTCATGTTAATTGTTTTCTGTTGCTGATATTTCAGGTATCCACTTGTTTTAATAGCAACGTACAATGTCTAGGATCTGGTAGGTAGATATGTACCTCTCACCAACTGGCTTAAGGTGGAGTTAAGGAAGGGCTTGTTGATCGCGATGCTGATATTTTAGGTATCCACTTGTTTTAATAACAATTTAAAATTTAAGGATTGGAAGTGTTAGTTTTGAAAATTTAAGGATAAAATAGAAACTAAGTTCAAATCCTAGAGACCAAAAATGTATTTATTTATTTTTCTTATCTACGTCATTAGTTTATTCTCAATTCTTTTTCTTGTCATGCCCTTTTGTGGCGAATGGAAAATTTTCTTTAAATAAGAGCAAAAGCATAAGATGTTTTAATTTAGTAATTGAACTAATGATGAATAAAATGATATAGAAGTTTAAGTCACACTCTTTCTTCTGAGTAATCAAGTTATAGAGTTTGAACCAAACACTTCCTCTACTTCTAAATGTTTTGCTTTGTTATACATGTTGGGTTTGATGCCTTAAATCTCGTTGGATTCTATAGTGTAAATGTTTTGAACAAACTCATTGTTTATTTATAAAATATATGATATTTTATTCCATATTTTAGTTGCATTAACCACAAACCAATAAACTAACATCCAAAGTTATCTTATAGCTTAAACATGGATGAGATTGGCCAGATTGCCGACTCAATAAGGCTACAATTTTGGGGATTCATCTGATTGGGGAGCTGGGAACACAGCTACACAAGAAGAAATTCACCCCTTCTCAGAGGTCGGGGTAAGTAGATAAATTTCTCCCTTAAAGGCTGATTCCGGGGCTTCAACAATGTGGTACCACATCCTCTTCTAGCTCGAGAGGGGTTTAGTCATAGTTGACCTATGATTTATTGTTCATTAGAGAGATTAGTGGTACTTAAGGAGTTAAATGTAACTACAAGGGCAAAACGGTAATTTTGTCCCAACTGTACTTACAAGCAATTTGTGAAGGGCCATCGTACTGTAGATCAATTATATCTAATGGACATGGAAATATATCTGTAGTGTGAATAGTGCAGCTCTTGGTCTTTAGTGGAGTGCCCAAAGTTAACGGATGATGAATAATTTAATCAAAGAGTTTGATTAATTATTGATGTACCATTGGAGCTTCAAGCTACAGGTCCATGTGGTTCCCTTGGTAGCTCAGTAGGATTAAATGAGAATCAATTTTTGGATTAACTTTAATTATTCAAATTAATTGAGGGATTTAATTATA
The DNA here is from genome assembly GCF_027475165.1 of Benincasa hispida. Taxonomy (NCBI): domain Eukaryota; kingdom Viridiplantae; phylum Streptophyta; class Magnoliopsida; order Cucurbitales; family Cucurbitaceae; genus Benincasa; species Benincasa hispida. The sequence goes on along the minus strand of NC_143486.1, from coordinate 36,441,746 downwards.
TATGATATAATTAAGTTATTTTAATTATATGTGATATAATTATGATAATGTATTTGATACATTATAACATTTGTGAGAGGAATAAATGTTTGAATAAGATTCAAACATTAATTATAACATTTGTGAGAGGAATCAATGTTTGAATAATTTTTGTTAAATTTAATATAATGATTTATATTAAATGCCATATGCGAGAGAAAAGAAACAATCTTAACTCTTCCTCCCCTCTACTCAAAACTAAATTTCCTCATTCCAAAATAGTCAGAGTCCAACACTCCTGGTTTCTGTACCTGATAATATGGAGGTAATCATCATAGTAGTGTCGACTTTGAGTTCGAGAGATTCTTGAAGATCTGTCTTCAAAGGTAAAGTTTATAAAACCTATTTTTACAGCATGCTGTAATTTATGTAAATGCATAATATGTTCTTTCTTTTCTATAAAAATTACATCCTATGAGAAATGGGAATTGCCCACTTCTGCTCAAGGTTCTCTTCAATTTGAGATCCTTCAACATACTTTCCATCAATGTCTTTCTCCATTTCTATACATCTTATTGCATACATTATATTGTAAACACATTTCTTTAGTCATTAATATTGAAGTATTGATAAAGAATATGTTTGGATTCACTTTCTAAGTGCTTAAAAGTATTGAAGAGTTTTTAGTTTTTGACTTGAAATAGGAACTCTCTAATTTTGTACATTTTAAAGAAATATGGAGAATGTCTTTGCTTGAACCCTCACATGAAAATAAATTATGGAGAATGTCCTATGTTCACTTCGCTGATGAAGGATCTTTAAATATGTATGTTAGCAGTAAGATGATAATTGATGTCAAGTCAATGTTTTTCCTTATGTTCATACTTTATTTCAGGAATTTGAGAGCCAATAGAGAATAAAATCCTAATGATCAAATGTCTTACATTCAACAAATTATTGTTGGTAGACGAGCAAATGCGCACCTTCCCTTAGGAAAGTATTTGCATTGGTCAATATTAAGATAAATGAAGAAAATGTTTATAGTAAGTGGGAGAAGGACGTGTGACAACATATCCTGCAGTCTTCTTTGTTAGTTTGTAATGTTTCCTTCATGCTCGACCTTATGGTTCCCTGGGTTCACCCTCCCATAAGAAGGTATTTGCATGGGGAAGAGCATTACAAACTCCATAAATGGATAAGACCACCATAACCAATTGCACCAATTATGTTCTTCTTTGAAGCAGACTAGTTGGAGCGGGGTTATAAGGTTGAAAATGAAGGGTTATACTTAAGATAAAGCATAGGCAATTAATGATTTATTGACCAAATGAATAGTAATCAAGTATTATCTTAGTAAAGAATTACTCTGGGATAATATTAGTTGAGAGTGTCTCATTTCAGTAATAGGAATAACTATATACCCTAAGGTGGCATTTAATCCAATCACTGAATGTATCATTGCAAAATTCAGTGATATTGGGGTTCATTAATTTTTGTTAAACTATTTGGATTAAAATGAAAAATGAATTTTTGCACAAATTCAATAGTAATTATTTTTGCATCAGCATGTCTAACTCAATCATTACTTTGCTTAGCACTAAAAAATTAACTGAAAAAAATTATACAACTTGAAAAAATACGATGAATACGATTTTGTTAGTGGATGACCTCAAATTCGTTCTCATGGAGGAATGTCCTCTAGCCCCTACGCCCAATGCATCGCGAAGTGTTCTTGATGTTTATGAGAAGTGGACCAAGGCCAATGATAAGGCAAAGGTTTATATTTTGATAGGCTTATTTGAAATCCGGGTCAAAAAGCATGAGACCATATTTTATTTTAGAAATCCAATTTAAAAGAAAACGGTTAATTAATACTTGTCCAAATTTAATTTGAATAATGTCTCACTAAAGCTTACTCATACTTCAAGAATAAAATAGAAATGTCCATCAATTTATCATATTAATGTTTGAAATCTCTAATTGGAGAAAACATTTACCTCAAGAAGTTGAGACATTATTGACAACTTCAACCCCATCATAGGATTAACATGATATTTATAAGAAAATGTCTTATTAGAATTAAATCACATTTTAGTAATAAAACGTAAATTAAATCCCCATGAATGGTATAAGCCCTTAAGATAGATTGAAATTTATTTTATAAATCAAGGTGAAATCAAATTAAAGTTTTATTTAAAAAATTCAAACTCGAATGAAATTGAAATTCATTTGAATATTTTGAATCTCCAAGTAAAAAAAATCATTTATGAGAATTTTGAATTTAGATTGAAATAGAAATTTTGATTGTTTTTAGAAATTTTGAATTTAAAATGATTTGAAATACATTTAAATTCAATTAAATTTTATTTAGTGAATCCAAATTAAAACAAATTTAAAATAATTTGGAAATTAAACTAATGAAATTGAAACTCGATTAACAATTTGCATTAAAACAAAGTCAAAAAAATTCGTTTATGAAAATATTAAATGAAAGTTGAAACTAAGATGTATTATAAATTCAAAATTGATGTGATTCGAAATTAATTTAAATTCAATTAAATGTTACTTAGAGAATTCAAATTAAAATAAATTTAAAATATTTTATAAATTAAACTCAAATAAAAATAAGATTCAACTAACAAACTTGAATTAGAATTGATTTGAAATTCATTTCTAAAAATTGTGAACTAAATTTGAAATGAAAATGTGCTTTCTTTTATAGAAATCTCAAATCGAGCAGATTTGAAAAAAAATCATTAAAATAAAATAATCACATTAATATTGGACTTCTATTAGAACTCCCAAGCTATGACAATATAATTAAATTTATTTTAAAGTCAATGAAGAAATAAATTTAAAGTTTTTGCTTCAAATCTCAACCAATATTCATTCAAAATAAATTAAATAAATTCTTTTATAAATTTTATAAGAAATGAAATTGAAGTTTTAATATAGAAATTTTGAAACTAAACTAAATTAGAAAAAAAAAATACTCCAAATCAAAGATAAACTAGATTCTACTTTGAAATTTCAAAAGATAAATCAAATTGGGATTCATTTTCAAAAATAAAATTGAAACTAAATTAAAAAAAAAAATCTGAAATCTAGTTAAAAACATTTGGAATTCAATTTAAAAAGAAAAAGATCCATAAAAATGGAATTGAGAACTAAAAATAAATATAAATCAATAGTTAAAAAAAAGGTAAAAAGTAAAAAGGAAAGTGGGTGGGATCCACCACTTTAACTAGCCCTGTCTCAGGCATCGTATATTGACAAGAATCTTGTTAAATTTCGATGCAGAACTCCAAGAGAGGTTTACTCCCTTTCAGGCATAAAGTTATATTGTCTATGGAACAATGTCCTAAGACACCTCGAGAGGTTGAAGAAATGAGACGAATCCCCTATGCATCGGTTGTTGGTAGCCTGATGTATGGGAAGTTATGTACTAGCCTAACATCCCCAATACGGTGGGGATAGTCGGTAGATATCAGTCTAAACCAGGATAAGATCACTAGACCATCGTTAAGAACATCCTCAAGTATCTACAAATAATGAGAGACTACATGCTCGTGTATGGTTCTAAGGATTTGATCCTTACAGGATACACGAACTCTGATTTTCAGACTGATAAGGATCTAGGAAATCTACATCAGGATCAATATTCACTTTTAACGAATGAGCAGTAGTCTAAAAAAGCATTAAGCAGGGGTGTATTGCTTACTCTACCATGGAGGTTGAGTACTTAGCAAATTTTGAAGCTACTAAGGAAGCTATGTCACACCCCGCCTCGAGCCCGCTCTTATGAGCCCGAGGAGAGGCGCGAGAGACCGAAGATACCACCCTTTTGTGATACCTACTGTCCAACTGAACCTTTCTACTACACTCAATAAACTTTAAGACAAGGAGATAACAACAACTGATTAAGTAGGCCCATTTTATTACAACAATGTAATGTTTATACAATTCCAAGACTTAACAACAAAGTTTACAACAACTCTTTAAAACCCTCTAGAAGTGTAACTGTGGCTTGTGCAGACCTTGATCTTAGCAGCACCCTAGAACTCCTCACCTTTCGCTACCTAGGAAGAAAAATATGAAATAAAAGAATGAGCTTCACAAAGCTCAGTGAGTGGTAAGACACTTCTAGAGTCTATTTCAACTCATAAATAAAAAGCATTGACACGAGGTTCCAACACAAAGCTCCACCATACCATGAAGCTTTCACAAACCCACCTACACACACGGTAGATAGTTAACATTTCATAATTAAAAATATCAACCTATGTGCATATAGTTCTCCCCTTTCATGGGCTTAAAATCTAGGCCTGTCGACCCTCTGACCATTCCATTCAAGGTTTTTCCGTCCCACAGGCTCAGGAACTAGACTCCTTGGTCCCCTGACCATCCTGTAAGGATTTATTTTGGGCTCAGGCTCTAGGTCCACAGACCCCCTGACCATCCCAACGTCATACACATCTCATAGCATAAACTACAACATATCAATTCAAAATATGCTTAAAAGAGCAAGAGAAGAAACCACTCCCCTTGGTAAGGAGAGGAATATTTCTCTTAAAAGTTCCTTGATCTTCCCGGGCTCCTCTTTTGAACCCTAAATTCTAGATTCAATTTAAAGCTCAGATCACTCATAGTTCTAGGCTTTATCTCGAGATACTTCCTTCTACAAACATGCTCTAAAATGGCTCAGGAAGCTTACCTCAAAATATTAGCTTATAAATCCTCGTGGTGTGGCCGAAATCTTCAAAACATCAGGCTGGCCCAAGCTTACCCGACAACTTGACCCTTCTGCCTTTTTTTCATTCTTCAACCCAATTCCTTGGAGCTTATTCTCCAACACCCCTTCTCTAAAAACTAGACTCTTTTAGCTTTCAGATTGCTTTGAAATCACTCCAAACGCACGAGTATTCTGGGAGAAATCCTCGTCCCAAATTAATGCTACTTCCAGTCTTTCCTGTCCGACAGCATCTCTTTCTCTTGGAACTTCATGACCGACGCCTGGTCTTGCTACCAACGCATAGTCTCCTCCCAATTAGTCCTCATACACTCTTCTTTATGTCCTTTGAAGAGAATTTTTAGTTCTCATCTGAAGTCCTTGGCCCTATTTATAGGCGTCCAAGATTTCTTTAAGGCCGACACCTCCTACTTGGCCGCATGTCCAAGTGTCCTTTCCTTACACTATTAACGCAACCTTGTGTCATCGCAACCCAAGGTGTCTTGCTCCCCTTTTACCAACGCATAGCCCTCAATTTTGCATGTCTTCTTGTGCATCCACCTCATTTTCTTAAGGGTTAAGATTTCTTCCTAACAAGCCACATGTCCGGATGACGTCCTTGAATGCGTTCATCTAACTACAAATGCGTCCATCCAAATGCCGCAACATTCCTATGTTCGGACATCACCCATTGGCGCATGCGTCCATCCCATGTTTGCGCCCTTACGGTGTCACCCTTCAAGCCATTGCCGCCTAACACCTTTCCCCATATGCGACTCACTAACCTCGATTGTACCATCTCTAATTAACGCAAATCCTTACCTTGTGCATTCTATTAACGTCGCATATGCTTAGATGCTCGTAAGGCTCCTCCTTGGCCGCATGCCCTCTACCGCATGGCTTACCCTTGCCCTATGCGCTCAACTAGGATTATGACCAATATTCTTCCACCGCATACTATTTGCTCAAGCCTTGTCCTATGCGTCCACATGCCTCGGATGTCCAACACATATAGCACATCTCCAACGCATAACACCAATGCATAGTATCGCCGCATAACACCAACGCATAGTATCGCCGTATGACACCAACGCATAGTGCTGCTGCATACCATCTACCGTATACCTACGACTGCATATCTTCGGCCGCATACCATCGGCCACATACGTAGCATCACCGCAGGCCATCGTGTAGCATCGCCGCATACTCGATCAATGTGTGCGCGTACTATCGCCGCATACTCAACCAATGTGTGCGTGTACCATTGTCGCATACTCGATCAATGCATGTACGTACCATCGCTACATACACGATCAATGCGTGCGTGTACCATCGCCGTATACTCGACTACCCTCTCAAACATAGGCTACCGTATGTTTGTCCCCACATAGCCTTTCTTCTCGGCCATACTATAGCCTTTTTCAATGCCCAAATAACCTCTCAAATATTTATGGCCAACGCATGGCATAACACCAACACTTAACTCAAGGACAACACATTGTCTAATACTTAAGCCATTTCTGCCTTGGCTTCCAACGCATAGTTCTTTGTTAGCATTTTACTTAACAAAATTTTCACTAGTTATGGCTTATTCCAAGGCTACTAAGCAATCCATTTAAACACTTAGAAATTTCTTTCACTTTGACCTAGGATTTAACTTCCACTTAGTTAATCCCTTTTATTTCCTACTTAAGTAGGAAAATGGAAATCTGGGTTTCACAAGCTGTGTGGCTTAGGAAATTTATGACTGGTCTAGAAGTGGTTCCAGACATGTCAAAGCCATTCACCCTTTATTGTGATAATAGTGGTGTTGTGGTTAATTCCTAAGAGCCTTGGAGTCACAAAAGTGAGAAGCATATAAAGCGAAAGTATCATCTCACTGAGAGATTATGCATCAAGGTGACATAATCATCACACAGATAGCTTCAGAGGACAATGTTGTTGATCCATTTACAAAGGCCCTCATGGCTAAGGTATTTGAGGGTTACCTATAGAATATGGGTCTACGGGATAGGTTACATATACTCATTTTGCCATTAAAAAATCTTTTAGTCATTTTTTCTTCAAGGCATGACTTATACTAGTAAAGAATTTTCTTCTAACTCGTTTAGAAGTCCATTCTTAATCAATCTCTCAATCTTATTGAAATTGATGTGTCCTAACCTTAGGTTTCGCTCCAAACCTTCACCGGTTCTTTCAGTTCTCACATTGTCAATCTTTTTGCCTTCTTGTATGAGAATACTAGAGAACACCTATTGGGTTCATGGTAGGTACTCTTGACAATTAGATATACAAACCTTGAATCTCTGAATGACGATGAGATTCATGTTAATTGTTTTCTGTTGCTGATATTCAAGGTATCCACTTGTTTTTATAGCAATGTACAATGTCTAGGATCTGATAGGTAGATATGTACCTCTCACCAACTGGCTTAAGGTGGAGTTAAGGGTGGGCTTGTTAATCGCGATGCTGATATTTTAGGTATCCACTTGTTTTAATAAAAATTTAAAATTTAAGGATTAGAAGTGTTAGTTTTGAAAATTTAAGGATGAAATAGAAACTAAGTTCAAATCCTAGAGACCAAAAATGTATTTATTTATTTTTCTTATCTACATCATCAGTTTATTCTCAATTCTTTTTCTTGTCATGCCCTTTTGTGGCGAATGGAAAATTTTCTTTAAATAAGAGCAAAAGCATAAGATGATTTAATTTAGTAATTGAAATAATGATGAATAAAATTATATGGAAGTTTAAGTCACACTCTTTCTTCTGAGTAATCAAGTTATAGAGTTTGGACCAAACACTTCCTCTACTTCTAAATGTTTTGCTTTGTTATACATGTTGGGTTTGATGCCTTAAATTTCATAAGATTCTATAGTGTAAATGTTTTGAACAAACTCATTTTTTATTTAATAAAATATATGATATTTTATTCCATATTTTAGTTGCATTAACCACAAACCAATAAACTAACATTCAAAGTTATCTTATAGCTTAAACATGTATGTTGAGACATACGGGTAGATCATGTTTAAGTGATAATCTAAATGATCTATAGTAGATGGATAAGGTTGGGTACCTTATCCTAGTGACACTATGAGTATGGCCCATTTTGTATGTATTATAATTATTGTAAAGTGCTGCAAATGATTTGATCTTGATCATTCATGTATAAACATGTGAGCGAGGATATTCTATACATAGGAGTTTTTATAGAAACAGACAATGAAATGTTTCGTCTCATTATATAACATCATTCATAATAGAAACTTACATTTCACCAGGATGACCATAGGTAGCATAACTTGAATCCTAAGTGAGTTGTGAACTCTTGTCTATGAGGGTGGTTCTTTGATTTGTATGGGTGAGAGTGGCCAGATCGCCGACTCAATAAGCTTACAATTTTGGGGATTCATCTGATTGGGGAGCTGGGAACACAGCTACACAAGAAGGAATTCACTCCTTCCCAGAGGTCGGGGTAAGTAGATAAATTTCTCCCTTGAAGGCTGATTCCGGGGCTTCAACAATATGGTGCCACATCCTCTTCTAGCTCAAGAGGGGTTTAGTCATAGTTGGCCTATGATTTATTGTTCATTAGAGGGATTAGTGGTACTTAAGGAGTTAAATGTAACTACAAGGGCAAAACGGTAATTTTCTCCCAACTATACTTACGAGCAATTTGTGAAGGGTCATCATACTATAGATCGGTTATATCTAATAGACACAGAAATATATCTGTAGTGCGAATAGTGCAGCTCTCGGTCTTTAGTGGAGTGCCCAAAGTTAATGGATGAATTTAATCAAAGAGTTTGATTAATTATTTATGTACCATTGGAGCTTCAAGCTACAGGTCCATGTGGTTCCCTTGGTAGCTCAGTAGGATTAAATGATAATCAATTTTTGGATTAACTTGAATTATTCAAATTAATTGAGGGATTTAATTATATATGATATAATTAACTTATTTTAATTATATGTGATATAATTATGATAATGTATTTGATACATTATAATATTTGTGAGAGGAATAAATGTTTGAATAAGATTCAAATATTAATTATATAAATTGGATTCATAATTGTTAAATTTAATATAATGATTTATATTAAATGTCATATGCGAGAGAAAAGAAACAATCTTAACTCTTCCTCCTCTCTACTCAAAATTAAATTTCCTCATTCCAAAATAGTTAGAGTCCAACACTCCTGGTTTTTGTACCTGATAATACCGAGGTAATCATCATAGTAGTGTCGACTTTGAGTTCGAGAGATTCTTGAAGATCTGTCTTCAAAGGTAAAGTTTATAAAACCTATTTTTACAGCATGCTGTAATTTATGTAAATGCATAATATGTTCTTTCTTTTCTGTAAAAATTACATCCTATGAGAAATGGGAATTGGGACGATCCCACTTCTGCTCAAGATTCTCTTCAATTTGAGATCCTTCAACATACTTTCCATCAATGTCTTTCTCCACTTCTATACATCTTATTGCATACATTATATTGAAACACATTTCTTTAGTCATTAATATTGAAGTATTAATAAAGAATATGTTTGGATTCACTTTCTAAGTGCTTAAAAGTATTGAAGAGTTTTTAGTTTTTGACTTGAAATGGGAACTATCTAATTTTGTACATTTTTAAGAAATATGGAGAATGTCTTTGCTTGAACCCTCACATGAAAATAAATTATGGAGAATGTCCTATGTTCACTTCGCTGATGAAGGATCTTTAAATATGTATGTTAGCAGTAAGATGATAATTGATGTCAAGTCAATGTTTTTCCTTATGTTCATGCTTTATTTCAGGAATTTGAGAGCCAATAGAGAATAAAATCCTAATGATCAAATGTCTTACATTCAACAAATTGTTGTTGGTAGACGATCAAATGTGCACCCTCCCTTAGGAAAGTATTTGCATCGGTCAATATTAAGGTAAATGAAGAAAATGTTTATAGTAAGTGGGAGAAGAACGTGTGACAACATATCCTGCAGTCTCCTTTGTTCGTTTGTAATGTTTCCTTCATGCTTGACCTTATGGTTCCCTAGGTTCACCCTCCCTTAGGAAAGTATTTGCATGGGGAAGAGCATTATAAACTCCATAAATGGATAAGACCACCATAAACAATTGCACCAATTATGTTCTTCTTTAAGGCAAACTAGTTGGAGCGGGGTTATAAGGTTGAAAATGAAGGGTTACACTTAAGATAAAGCATTAAGGCAATTAATGATTTATTGACCAAATGAATGGTAATCAAGTATTATATTAGTAAGGAATTATTCTGGGATAATATTAGTTGAGAGTGTCTCATTTCAGTAATAGGAATAACCGTATACCCTAAGGTGGCATTTAATCCAATCACTGAATGTATCATTGCAAAATTCAGTGATGTTAGTGTTCATTATTTTTTGTTAAACTATTTGGATTAAAATGAAAAATGAATTTTTGCACAAATTCAATGGTAATTATTTTTGCATCAGCATGTCTAGCTCAATCATTACTTTGCTTAGTACTAAAAAATTATACAACTTGAAAAAATACGATGAATACGATTTTGTTAGTGGATGACCTCAAATTCGTTCTCATGGAGGAATTTCCTCTAGCCCCTATGCACAATGCATCGTGAAGTGTTCTTGATGCTTATGAGAAGTGGACCAAGTCTAATGATAAGGCAAAGGTTTATATTTTGACAGGCTTATTTGAAATCCGGGTCAAAAAGCATGAGACCATATTTTATTTTAGAAATCCAATTTAAAAGAAAATGGTTAATTAATACTTGTCCAAATTTAATTTGAACAATGTCTCACTAAAGCTTACTCGTACTTCAAGAATAAAATAGAGTTGCATTTTGTGAATGGACAAATGTCCATCAATTTATCATATTAATGTTTGAAATCTCTAATTGGAGAAAACATTTACCTCAAGAAGTTGAGACATTATTGACAACTTCAACCCCATCATAGGATTAACATGATATTTATAAGAAAATGTCTTATTAGAATTAAATCACATTTTAGTAATAAAACGTAAATTAAATCCCCATGAATGGTATAAGCCCTTAAGAAAGATTGAAATTTATTTTATAAATCAAGTGAAATCAAATTAAAGTTTTATTTAAAAAATTCAAACTCGAATGAAATTGAAATTCATTTGAATACTTTGAATCAAAACCAAGTAAAAAAAAATCATTTATGAGAATTTTGAATTTAGATTGAAATAGAAATTTTGATTGTTTTTAGAAATTTTGAATTTAAAATGATTTGAAATACATTGAAATTCAATTAAATTTTATTTAGTGAATCAAAATTAAAACAAATTTAAAATAATTTGGAAATTAAACTATGAAATTGAAACTCGATTAACAATTTGCATTAAAAAAAAGTCAAAAAAATTCGTTTATGAAAATATTAAATGAAGGTTGAAACTAAGATGTATTATAAATTCAAAATTGATGTGATTCGAAATTAATTTAAATTCAATTAAATGTTACTTAGAGAATTCAAATTAAAATAAATTTAAAATATTTTAGAAATTAAACTCAAATAAAAATGAGATTCAACTAACAACTTGAATTAGAATTGATTTGAAATTCATTTCTGAAAATTGTGAACTAAATTTGAAATAAAAATGTGCTTTCTTTTATAGAAATCTCAAATCGAGCCGATTTAAAAAAAAAAAAATCATTAAAACAAAATAAAGGCTTGACATCATATTAATATTGGACTTCTATTAGAACTCCCAAGCTATGACAATATAATTAAATTTATTTTAAAGTCAATGAAGAAATAAATTTAAAGTTTTTGCTTGAAATCTCAACCAATATTCATTCAAACTAAATTAAATAAATTCTTTTATAAATTTTATAAGAAATGAAATTGAAGTTTTAATATAGAAATTTTGAAACTAAACTAAATTAGAAAAAAAAATACTCCAAATCAAAGATAAACTAGATTCTACTTTGAAATTTCAAAAGATATTTCAAATTGGGATTCATTTTCAAAAATAAAATTGAAATTAAATTAAAAAAAAAAATCTGAAATCTAGTTAAAAACATTTGGAATTCAATTTAAAAAGAAAAAGATCCATAAAAATGGAATTGAGAACTAAAAATAAATATAAATCAATAGTTAAAAAAAAGGTAAAAAGTAAAAAGGAAAGTGGGTGGGATCCACCACTTTAACTTTATCAAATTTTTACTCCCAATTTCTCTTTCCTCTTTCCTCTTTTTTTTCCTTCCTCCTCGATTTCTTCTTCCCTTTTCTTTAATAGGTTTCTTTCTCTCTCTTCTTCTTTTATTTCTTCATCTCAAGTGCAAATATTTTTCTCTATTCTCTATGTGTACTCTTAAGCCCCCTTCCCCATTTCATGAAGGTTCAAAATTTATAGGAGAGATGTAGAGAATGGAATTGAGTGTTTCAAGGAACTTGAAGGGAAGAGAGGAAATTGTGAGAAGCAAGTTGACAATTTGAATGAAGAACGAGGAAGAAGGGGAACCGAGAGAATTGACCATTTTTATTTATTTTACTTTTCTATTCTTTTTAATTTTTAATTTCATTTTTTAAAGAAAATCAAAAGAAAAAGGTCTTTTTTTTCTTTTTTTTAAACATTAACAAAATAAAGAAGCCTTTAAAATTGAGTCGGACCAAATACGGTGTCTATAGTATGTATAATTACACAGTCTGCCAGACATAGATCTTCATTCCTCATTTTTTAGTCATTCAACATATAAAAACATTAATCCTAGATATTCTCAAAATCAAACTAAGCACTTATTCCATCGATGGTGTCAATTTTCTCTCCACAAGATTCTAAAAAGTCTGTCACAACCAAATTTGTTATATTGGATGGGTCAAACATTATTCTGGTAGGCAAAATTTGCATCCAAATTTTTCCATTTTTCCTTCAGGGAAGCTTGATACATATCAACTAAGTATTTTTTATGTACGACAAATACGTGACCAATACCCAGTAATATCACATCGGAAGCATTTTTGTTCATCACCTTTTGAATTCCTATCTTGTGGAGCTTTTCCTTTATAATTATTATTTCATATATTTCTTTTGAAATTTAGATTATTAGAACAACCACCACAAAAATAAGAATTATTACTTCCTTTGCCACGATCACGATCTTGACCACGACCACGATCTCAATCATGATCATTGTTAAAATTCACAATATTCACTTTAGAGAATAGAGAATGGTGTTGCTCCAGTTGGTCGAGATTCATGGTTTTTCATTAATGACTCATTATTTTTTGTTTAGCCATAAGAAGACATGAGATGAGTTTAGAATATTTTTTAAAACCTTTCTCTCGATATTGCTGCTGCAAGAGTATATTCGAGACATGAAAAGTAGAACACACTAACTTATTTAAATAATGTGGTTTCTGAAGCCTCAAATGCAACGAGCTTTAGGAAGAATAACTGTTTTCTGATGGATGATGAAGAAAAATCATTGTTTTCTTCTTTTTTTTGACTAGTCGTTTTATTTTCTTCTTTAATTGTTACTCCATGATTTTCTTCTTTTTCTTGACTAGTCATTGTATTTTCGTCTCTAATAGCATTTAATTTATTAATTACATTAAAAATGGAAAAGTTGACCTGTAATTATGTAGAGATAAAAATATATGGAGAGAAAGAAGAATAAAAAATTATATTGAGACAAAAATTTATAGAGAGAGAATATATCACTCATTTATCAGTTGAATACAAAATTATATATATATATATAACTCATTTATTTTCTTTTTATAATTAAAAATATCATGAACTATGTATTTTTATCTTTGATTATATTTTAGTTTTTTTAGGAAGATATCAAATTCAAATTCAAATTAATATTTATTTTATAAAAATATTAAATTAATATATATTATTTTGTTGAGAAAAATAACAAGTAAAACAAAAAAAAACTATGTTAATTTAAAAAGAAATCCAAAACAATAAAAACAAAGAAAAAAAAATACCTTTTTGATCCCTGAGTTTTTAGAAATAGGTGTTTTTGGTCCTTAATGTTTCAACTTAGTCATTTTAGTTCCTAAGTTTTTAAGAATAGGTTTAAAGGATCTCTCAATTAATAAATATATTAGATTTGAATATAAAATTAATAAAAAAAAATATGATGTGACAAGATGACCTGAATTTTTTTTTAATATTTTCCATTTCTCTCTCCTCTTTCTATTCTTTCCCTTTCTCTCTCTTCTCTTTCTATTCTTTCCTTTTCTCTCTTCTTTCTTCTTTCTTCTCTCGTCTCTCTTGTCTTCTTTTCTCCATCTCCATGTCTCTTTGTTCGTCAATTCTTCAATTGAAGAAGATGATGAAATTTGTTCACTTCTCTCTCTTCTTTCTCTCACAAGAAAATGAATTGAATCTTTAAGTTATATGGATCAAAAGATTTTGATGACAAAAAATTGTCTTTCGTTGTAAGAAAAAATAGAGACTAAAACAGAGTAAAAAACAAATGACAAACGTTAAAGAAAAGCTTCAAGTTATAGCTTTCATGACTTCTAAAAAACAAATCAACATAAAAGAATGCAATTTTATAGAAGAAAAGTACAAAAATCTCAAATGGCTCTTTTTTTTTTTTTTCCTTCTTTTTCTTCTCTTCTCTTTTCTTTGTGGAGTTTTGTCTCTGTGATTTTAGATGTTGAAAAAAAGGAGAGTTGTTGGTGATGGCAACATGAACTTTTCTGGCGAGGAGGATTTTTTTCTTGAGATATCTAGATGAAGGAGACGACCAGTCGACATAAATAGGGAGATGAAGAATTTGAAGAATTTTCTTTTCTTTTTGAAATTTTCTCTTTGAGGGATTTGGAATCTCTGTTTCAATTTGTTCATTCCTAATCCATGTGAGAGAAAGAAGAGTGAGAAGTGAGCAAATTTCATCATGTTCTCCAATTGAAAAAATGACAAACAAAGAGTCATGTAAATGGAGAAAAGAGGACAAGAGACAGACAGAAGAGAAGAGAGAAGAATTAAAAAAAAAAAAAGGAGAGAGAAAAGAGAGAGACATGCGAAATATTAAAAAAAAAATGATTGGTGGCGACTCATTTTTGTTTCTCTCTTAAATTGACTCTTTTAGGACATTGGCCGCTTCGCATCATCTCGGGTACATGTCGACAGCTTGGTGACTTCACTGAGGACATGAGGTTCCACCTCGAGAGTTTGGCCATTTTTCTCTCTTATCTTGAATTCTTTTATTTGTAATATTGTATTTAATTAATCATGTGTATTTTCACTACTACAAAAACAATGTTTCTTGACGTTTTTTAAGTGTCAAAAATCACTTTTCTTGACATTTTAAAAAATATCAAGGAAGCCAATGTCAAGAATGTCGATTTTCTTGACGTTTTAAAAATGTCAAGAAAAGTGATACTTGACATTTAAAAAACGTCAAGAAACACTGACACTTGACATGTTTGAAATCAGAATATAAGCGTTCTTGACAAGGAAAAAATGTCAAGAATATCTACAAGGAAAAAAGTCCAGAAATTTGCTTGTGATTTTTTTTTAAAAAAAAATCTGTAATGTTGACATTTTTACCTATAATTGCTCCTGGATTTCGATCAAACAACCACATTTGGTATATATATGACATACACTCACCAATCAAATAAATATACATGCATTTTCAATCTTATATATCAACGGTTTTTATGTGAGGTGCACACGTTTTTCATTTTTTCGTCAAAATTCATAGTGTTGCAATGTTGTCCTGTATATTCTACTATTCTTGACGTTTTAAAAATGTCAATAAACTATTAATTGAACTTCAAAATTTTAAAATGTCAAGTACAATATTTTCTGGAAACCTCTGCTTTTTAAAAATAATTCTTGACGTTTTTTTTTTTATTTAAAATCACTGTTTTCTTGACATTTTTTTTCATAAAAATGCCAAGTATTTAAAATTGCAAACTTCAAGAAAGGTGATTTTTTTTGTAATGTTTATTATTTTTCACACACAATCACAAGCCTCTTACCCAGGCTTTACCTAACAGGATTATAGTCGAGAATGGAGTAGTGTTGATGTTCGAGGAGCTTATGCTCCCGTGTAGGCACACGAAAAAGTCTCACTCAATTTGGTCATTTCGTCATGTACGAGTTTGACCAATTTGAGGGCCTTTTTCATATAAGACTTTAGAATAAACCTCACTTTGTTTGAAGTCATTTTGTTGATTTTATTGTTTTATTACTTTGTTTCTCACACTATCACAAGCCTCTTGCCCGGGCTTTACCCAATAAGACTAGATTCAAGGACGGAGTAGTGTTGACCTTTAAGAAGCTTATGCTTCTGTGCAGGCAGACAAAAAATTCTCACTTAATTTGGTCATTCTATCATATATGACTTTTTGACCAATTTAAGGCGGCCTTGGAATTAGCTTCACCACGAGGTATCTTTGTGAAATTCATTATGCTTGTTTCTTTATTTATCTCTTATTTTTGACATTTCTTACATTATTCTTTCACCATCATCCAATATTTAGAGTTATTTCATTATCCTGCATAATCAAACACGTTTATAAATGCTCGTTTTTTCATGATCTAGATTTATAAACACTCATTTATTTATTTATCTATTAATCATACGCTCATTTTTTACATGATCCATCATTGAGAATCATTTCATTATCATGCATAATCATACATACTTATTTTGTGCATAAATAATTATTTTATTATTATGCATTTTTTTTTTGCATGATTTACATTGAGAATCATTTTGTTATCATGCATAATCATACATTTATAAACAATCATTTTATTTATTTGTTTGTTTTCCATGATTTAACATTGAGGTCATTTCATTATCATGCATAATCCTAGATTTATAAATACTACGATTTAACGGAGAGACTCATTTCATTATCATGCATAATTATAAGATTTATAAATACTCATTTTTGCATTAAGAATTATTTTACTATCATGCATAAACTTAAATTTATAAACACCCTTTTTCTTTTTTGCATGATCTAACATCAAGAATTTTTCATTATCATGCATAATTCCTAGATTTATAAATACTCATTTCTTTGCATGGAAAATCATTTCATGATCTCAGGCATAATCTGAAATTTATTTACGTCGAGTCGTTTGCATGGTAATTATGTTAGACTATTAGCCAACATTTTGTTTTTCCTTTTTTTTTTTTAAATACCGTTGGCTCATTTAACCTTTTCTTTTTAAAAAAATTAATGAATATTTTCACATTAGGCTTTTATAACTGGTGCATTATCAATAGTCCCAAACTTATATACGTACACTCATTTGCATGATAATTATGTTACACTATTAGCCAATATTTCATTATTTTTTTTTTAAATACCATTGGCTCATTTATCCTTTTCTTCTTAAAAAACTAATCAATATTTTCACATTAGGCTTTTATAATTGGTGCATTATCAATGAAATACCACATACATTCACTTCATGCTAATAATTAACTAACTTTGACTAATTAAATCCTTCTTTTTTAAACAAAGATCAAAAGAGTCAAAGTTTTTACAAAATAGTTCAAAGGATTACAACCCTCTCGTTATTAGATTGGAAGAAAAGTCAAGGTCACCCAAGTGTAAGCAATCAGAAAGGATATCGAATAGTTAAACAGACAAGTGACAAAAGTTTTAGAATTACTTACTCTAGTTAAAGATAGACCATTAGTAGGGGCATGCAGACGGACAGGATTGGTACATAACCAAGTTTCATTTGACATCTCTCTTTATCCATGTGGTTTTACTCCTCAAAGGCTACTAGAGTCAACATTAATAGAAATGAAGACATGTTTTACTCGAGATCCTTGTCAAGCTCCACAAAAAGTGCCATTTGGATGTCTAGTTCTCACCCCAAGTGTACAACCCTACAAGAAGACTTTCGAAGATATAGGTCATGGGGAAAGATTAAAATTTCTAAAAGAAAGGTTGTGTGCCATGGAAGGCACTAGTACTTACAAACTTACCAGTATTTATAAAGGCATTGAGGCAACACAATTGTGTTTAGTCTAGGATTGTTGGGATTTGTGTCCTAATTCTCTCGGTGGTCTCGCAGTTTGTAAACATTTTGTTATTAATAAAATAAATGTTATTTTATAAGCATTTACTCAAATCCAATAAACTAAGATCCGTGGTTATTTCAAAGATATATTAAATTTTGACAATACAAGCAAGAGACCCCTCCCTCTAATTTTTTTTCTTTATTTGAAATTTTCATTTTTAGGACTTATATTGCATTTTAATGTGTCTCACGATTCGAAAGAATTAGAGGAAGGTCGTTTCATTTTTATATCGAGAACGAAGAGGTTCAAGAGATAAGAGAATTAAGGATACCCACCAGAAAGACTAATGCAATCCATAATGATGTACGGAAAATACAACATTTTTTTTACCCGACCAACCATCAGAAGAAGCAAATACAACGGGCACACTAATCAGTATGATTAATGAAGTAACAATTAATGCAAAAACAGCCAATTGGAAAGCAATAGTCATGTTTCTAATCCTCCAATCTACCAACAAAATATACCATTTCATCCCTTTACCAGCCAGCCAAAATTTTGAGAAAATGTATCAGGTAGGGATTTTACCATAAATCCATTGATTCTATATTACTTCTTACTTTTTTAATACTTTAGCATGCATGGGATTGAGGGTAGTCTTTTTTTACTTCACAAAAAGGGGTATACTGGATCATATATATCTATATACATATAGATAGACTTATAGATTCACGCCTGATATTTGTCTATAGTATAGACAGTAATGGTAGCAACTTATATGTCAATGTTCTATTCGATGGGATGGAATATAAATCAAATAGAAATTATCTTTTGGAGAGATGGCCGAGTGGTTGATAGCTCCGGTCTTGAAAACCGGTATAGTTCAAAATAAAAAACTATCGAGGGTTCGAATCCCTCTCTCTCCTTTTGCTCGGCGAATAGATTTGTTCCGTGATATTGAAAGAGGGACCCCTTTACCATTCTGTATAAATTAACTTAAGCATGTATGTGGGGACATACAAATGGATCATGCCTTAAGTAATAACCTAAATGGTCTATAGTAAATGGATAAAGGAGAGATACCTTATCCTGATGACTCTACGGGTACGACCCACTTTGTAGATATTACAAGTGTTGTAAAGTGCTACAAATGGTCTGATCCTGACCATTCACGTGGAGACATGCGAGCAGGAGTACCCTATATAAAGAGTTTGTATAAGAACAGACCACGACATAATTAGTCTCTTTATATAACGCCATTGATAATTGAAACTTACATTTCACTATAATTGTGAAACCCGGATCTCCATTTTCCTACTTAAATAAGTGATTAAAGGGTTAACTAGGAGGAAATTAAATCCTATGTTATGTAAATAATGTAATAATTTTACAATTGTCATAATAACTGTAATAATTGTCACCTTCTGTGGATCAACAATTAGTAAAAGTGAATGTAAACTATAATGGTTAGGTATTATAGTTATGATAACTATATTTGATCCTGGAATACGAGTAGAGAGGAGCCTAAAAGGATAAAAAGAAAAGAAAACCTTGAAGACTCAAATCCTGAACAGTGACGAAAGGATTGAAGAACTGAGGAAAATATAGAAAATTATTTGGGAAAATTCGTGTGGAAGTTGTACAGAGATAAACCATATTCACAGAAGCCAACGAGATTGGAGAGAGAATGAAGAGAGCGAGATTTGAGCGAGAGAATTGGAGAAAGCGAGATTTGAGCGAGAGAATTGGAGAGAGCGAGACTGGTTGAGCGAGAGAATGGGAGGGAGCGAGAATGGTTGAGCAAGAGAATGGGAGAGAGCGAGACTGGCTAAGTGAGAGAATGGGAGAGAGCGTCACTGCCGAGATCCAAGCTAGCGAGAAGGCTGGAGAGAGCGAGATCCTTAGTGAGAGTGGAGAAAGCAAGAGTTTGAGCAAGATAGTTGGAGAGAGCGAGAGCGGAGAGAGCGAGATTGTGAGCGAGAAAGTGGGAGAGAGCGAGAGCGAAAAGAACGAGACCAGCGAGAAAGGGGGAGAGAGCGAGAGCAGCCTGAACGCCTCATTTGAATGTCACGCCTACGCAATCGAAGGAAACTGCCTGTGCATCGAACGGCCGGATATTTATGTGTTGAATTTGGCCACGATCTTATAGATTATGTATTGAAAACCCTAAATTGAATACAAACAAAGCTTGAACACGTAAGGGCAAATGTCAATTAAAATTGAGGTGTCCGATTAAGAGGAATTCTTAAACCCTAAGAAATTGTGTTGGATGCGTTTGGGAAGAACACATTGAACCAAGGTGAAGTCAGCTTACGTTGATAGAGGGAGGATTAAACATTTGGCTATGCAGCCAAGTAGGTGGTGTCAACACTATAAGAGGTTTGGACGCCTATAAATAGAGCCGTTGGGATTTCAGTTTCAAATCAAAAATCATAAAATTTGTAAAAAGAGGGGGAGAGTAGAGTGCATTGGACAGTGAGGGTGAAGGAGAATGCATCAATTTGAGACGAGAAGATCTACCAATCTACTTGAGCGTTTGATGTAATTCCATAGCCATCTGAAAGATAAGAGAGTCTGATGTTCATGGTGAGGCTTCCGGAGAAGAAGCTCTAAGGAATTGGGCTGAAGAATGAGAAAAAGACAGAGGGGTTGAGCTATCGGGTAAGCTGGGCCAGTCTTGATGTTTGGATGATTTCGGCTAAACCATGAAGAGTTATGAGCTAAGATTTTATGGTAAGCTTTTTGAGAAATTTTAGAATAGCTTTGTAGAAGGAAGTATCTTAAAACAAGTTTAGAACTAGAGTAATCTAAGCTGTAATTTGGATCTGGATTTCAGGGGTAAAAAGGGAGCCCGAGATAGAAAAGGGGAACTATTAGAAAGGCTCCTAAGCAATTAAGGTGAGTGTTATAGTTTTGATAGTTAACATATGTTGTGAGTGTTATAGCTTTGATAATTAACACATAGTGTGAGTGTTATAGTTTTGATAGTTAACATATGGTGTGAGTGTTATAGTTTTGATAGTTAACATATGTCGTGAGTGTTATAGCTTTGATCATTAACACATAGTGTGAGTGTTATAGCGTTATAGTTTCGATATATCGTGAGTGTTAGGTTGCTTTGATAGTAAATGTATATTATGAGTATTCACTTAGCTTTATACTCTGATATTAGAATATATGCATCTGTAGATGCAAATTACATGCTTTGGTAATATGATATTGCCATGATATTGTTTGGGTGTGACTATGGAAACTGCGATTATGCTCGGGATGTGGTTAGCATGCTTATTAAATAGTGCTTGGCGGGAAAATTGGTCGGCTTCGGTCGGCGGGAAATAATAGTCGGTAACGACCGACGGGAAATATGGTCAAGTACCTAAGCATGACTAGCGGGATAAATAAAATGGTCGATGTGCATATTGGTGAGAATTGGGGTCATAGGAAGGTTTCCATAGGTGATTGTATTGTTTGATGATATGATATGCATGCACATGTAGCTTTTGGGATAAAGATTACTGGTTGCATGATTATATCTTTGGCTATGCATGAGTTATAATACGAGTGTTGGCATGTGATTGATTTCCCAAAAATGATGATTTTCATCTTTAAAAGAACCACTAACTGGGCTTAGTAGCTCACACTCTTCAAAATGTTTTCTTAATCTCCCCCCCCCCCCCCCCCCCCCCCCAGGTAGCGGAAGATGTGGAGTTCCAGAGTGCTGCTAAGGTCAAGGTCTACCACGTGCCCTAATTACACTTCCGGAGGGTGTTTACAGTTGTCATTGTAAACTTTGTTGTTAAGTCCTTAAGTTGTATAAACGTTATATCACTGTCGTAATAAAAAGATGGGCCTACTTAATCCGTTATAGTTTATCTCCTTGACTTAATCATTCCGCTGTGTATAAGTTATAGTATGGTATCAGAGTTATTTCGCAAGACTCATTAGGCAGTAAGTGTCAGCTCAAGGGTTGATAACTGCTGCAGTCGCATCCCTCTCCCAGGCTGAGAAGGTGGTCTGGGGGCGGGGTGTGACAATAATGACCATAGGTGACATGACCTTAATCCTGAGTGAGTTGGGAACTCCTGCCTTGAAGGCGGTCCTTTGATTTATATGGGTGAGAGTTGCCAAATTGCTAACTCAACAAGCCTACCATTTTGGGGATTCGTCTGATTGCGAAGTTGGGAACTCAGCTACACAAGACGGAATTCACTCCTTCCCTGAAGCAGGGGTAAGTAGATAAATTGCTCTCTTAAGGATTGATTCCAAGTCTTGAATATAGTGGCCACATCCGCTCCTAGCCTGAGAGGACTTAGTCATAGTAGGACCATGACTTATTGTTCATTAGAGGAATCAGTGGTACTTAAGGAGTTATATGTAACTACATAGGGCAAAATGGTGAATTGACCCAGTTGTACTTACGAGCGATTTGTGAAGGGTCATCGCACTATGGATTGTTCATATAGACACAAAAATATATCTATCGTACGAAGAGTGCAGATGGTGGTCTTTAGTGGAGTGACCAACAATTAATGGATGGTGGATTTCGTGATTAAAGAGTTTAATCAGTTATTCATGTACCATTAGAATTTCAAGCTACGGGTCTATGAGGTCCACTTGTTAGCTCAATGGGTTCAAGTTGAGAATCAAATTTTGGTTTAATTTAAAGTGTTTAAATTAATAAGAGGAAATTCAATTATATGTGATATAATTGATATGATGTATTAGATACATTAATTGGAGGAATTAATATAAATATGATTTATATTAAATACCATAAAATAGAAAAAGAACTATGGTTTATATGTTTCATATGATGAAATATTAAAACTATAGGGTATAAATATAATATAATAAGTTGATTATAATATTTATTTATAACATATTAATTATATGATAATTAGTTATTCTTTTTTATTAATAGCTGAATTGAGTGGGAGGTTATTGGAAGTTTTATGGTAACTGTGAGATAAAAAGGAAAATGGTTTTCCAAAATTAAGATGATGACTCATTCGGAATAATCTCACAAAAAGGCTATCAAGTAAAAGTGTTTTACTAAACGATAGCATACAGAGCATACACGATCAAGTTATGAGTTTACTATATGATAATTACTCGTTTAATCGTTGTTACACGATCAATAGCCCACAACTTTTGGATTCTCACCCGGAGAATACCAAGGTAACTATTGTGGTCGTGTTTTAATTTCGTTCGAGGTTCGAGTTGGACTTTATCGGGTTTGAGGCTCATTCAAACGTTCGTTGAGATCGAGTTCTGATCGTTGCGTTCGAGTTCGTGCTGATTGAATGAGTTGCTGAATGATCGAGGGATACTTGAAGAAGAGTTCTTCAAAGGTATGCACTGAATGATCGAGGAATACTTGAAGAAGAGTTCTTCAAAGGTATGCATACTCTATCCCTTGTATCTTCATATTAAGTAGCATGTTGTAATTTCTGATTATGCATAATCGTTTCCATTTAGACTGTAATTTTTTGTGTTCTTTCTCAATGGGATTTGGAACGATCCGCTTCTGCTCACTGGATCTCTGTTTAGAGTTCCTTCAAGGATGTCTTTATTCCACTTGAGTTCAAGATGCCGAAATTTGATATAACAGGGCAACTTGCCTAAAAAGGTCATCTTGTCATTTATTGTTGACGAATGTCAGTCCACTACCATGATGACAAACTATTAATCCACATACTTTCAAGATAGCCTAAGTGCCCTTATTCTATCTTGTGACAATAAACCTATTCTCTATTGGGTATGATGAAGACATTACAAAGGTGTCAACCTAGTTGAGATGTTCTAATGTGCCTACTGATCCCACCTACCTCTTTAGATTCTTGTTAAAAAAAAAAATGATTTCCTCATTGACTCAACTGCTCATTGGTATATGGAGTTGGATACCTCCTAAGGGCACATGTGGAAGGATTTTGAAGATATGTTCTTAAAACAGTATAAGCATAATAATCTCCAATGTACGAAAATACATGACCAATGCCTAGTCATATCACATCGGAAGTATTTTTTATCATCACTTTTTGAATTCCTATCTTGGAAGCTTTTCCTTTATGATTATCATTTCGTATGTTTCTCTTGAAATTTAGATGATTAGAACAACTGCCACGAAAATAACAATTATTTCTTCCTGTGCCATGATCATGATCTTGACAATGACCATGACCACGACCACGACTACGACCTTGATCATGATTATTGTTAATGAAGGATCTCATATCTAAGAGTTCCATGAGCGCGTTCGGATCGCTCTGATCTCACCATGATCGAAATAATCCGCACATCCACAGCAAAATTTAACCATTAAATCAATGTAGAAATGCACCCACCATGAATGTAAATCTCATTTTGTTGCAACAGATGAAATCGGAGTATCAAAACTTGGCTCTGATACCAATTGAAGGATCTTATATCTAAGAGTTCCATGAGCGCGTTCGGATCGCTCTGATCTCACTATAATCGAAATACAAATTAGACATTCAAATCACACAATTATGGAAACAATTCTTAATTAACGACACGCTAAGAACAAGATAAAATCATAAGGAAAGAGTTTCATACCAGTTGAAGATGTTCTTCAAACTTCAGCACTCCAACGCAGCGGAAAACCTCCACGCGATCTACCAACGTCCAACGAAAACATCGACTGCAGCAGCACAAACAACCCGAACTCACGACCGCAACGGGGATGACACCACCACTAAAGAGCCCTGAGTATTCTCGGAGTGAAAACCTAAAGGGTGGGCTTTGGTGAATTTGGTAGAGAAAGGAGGAAATAAAAATCATGTAGGCGATAAGCAATTGGGAGGGAAAACACCGCCAAATAACAGAAGTGCTTATCGTTTAGGAAGAGCTACACGATCGTGTAGGATTTACTGAACGATCGTTTAGGAAAAGGTACATGATCGTTTAGTAAAATCAGCACACTCTACGATCATTTAGAGAAGTTATCCGATCGTGTAGGAAATAGCGTGCGATCGTTTAGGTGCGAGGAGCTATCGTATAGTCTCTCAAAATGCTTAAGCGATCGTTTTGCTTTCTACCAATGCACACTCTCACTTTTCTCTTTAGGCGATTGAACAACGGGGTTTCAAAATGAAAATATTTTTCATTTTAACTTATCGGTTACAATAACCGACGTTCTCCACTAACCCACGTCCAAACATAAAAATTGGCTTAATTATCATATAATTAACAATTGATTAATTAATAAATATAATCATATTATTTTTTATCCTATAGTTTGATATCACATATCTACTATAGTATTTTCTCCTCTACTTGATATAAATCATATTTATATCTAATTTTCTCTAAAATAATGTATCTCATACATTTAGCCAATTATACCATATATAATTAACCAGTTCAATTATATCATATATAAACGAACTTTCTTTTGTCAATTTAAACATTTCAAATCATCCCAAATATTGGTTCTCGACTTTATCCAAGCTTCCCAAGGGACCTAATGGACCTGTAGCTCAAAGCTCCAATGGTCCGTGAATAGCTGATGAAACTTTTTAGCCACGAGATCCATCATCCGTTAACTGTCAGGCATTCCACTAAAGACCAACAGCTAAAGTTTTCTTACCACAGATATATTTCTATGTCTATCAGATATAACCAATCATGAGTACGATGACCCTTCACAGATGCTCGTAAGTACAGTTGGGCCAAATTACCGTTATGTCCCTGTAGTTACATCTCACTTCTTAAGTACCACTGATTTCTCTAATGAACAATACAACATAATCCAACTATCTGTAAACACCTCTCGGGTCAAGAGAAGATGTGTGGCGCCACATCGTTCAAGCCCCGGAATCAGCTCTTAAGGGAGATATCTATCTACTTACCCCTACCTTGGGGAAGGAGTGAATTCTATCTTGGGTAGCTGAGTTCCCAGCTCCCAAATTAGACGAATCCCCAAAATGGTAGGTTTGAATCGGCGACCTGGCCACTCGCACCCACACAAATCAAAGGACCGCCCTCAATGGCAGGAGTTCCCAACTCACTCAGGATTGAGGTCATGTTATCTATGGTCATCCTAGTGAAGTAAAGTCTCTGTCATGAACGGTGTTATATAACGAGACGTTTGATAACATGCAGAAATGCATGCATCTTAGGCCTTTTATTTAGAATTATGAGGACTGTTAAGCAGAATATGCAGCAATTATGTTAGGAATTCATAAGAAATTGAGCTTGCGGTGTTCAGCATTAAGAATCTCAGCTAACCCATTATTATGCAATATTATGCGTTCAATTGTTTATTTTTGTAGCTAATGCAAGAAGTGGATGCAAATGCAGAAACTGGACCACCGCATAGACGACCACATGCGGAGAAACTCTCCATCACAAAGGCGAACGCGTTCGATCAACACATGGATGTTCCGGTAATCAGTCGCGTGCGTCCATCACATAGGAGTTGCGCTCGTTAAGCGATTGCGATCATCGTGTAGAGTTGCACTATTAAGTGAATGCGGTCACTGAATGATTGTGGCTACACGATAACGCATGATAAAGGGATCAATGCAAGGTTGGTGGAATGAACGCATCAACACATCTACCTTGGGAAAAGCAAAAGATGATGTTGATATTTCACCTACCACGCCGTTGGCTGCAGAGATTCAGAAAGGACTAACGTGCCGCGAATGTCAGAATCAAAACAGTCCATTAATGCTGTCAGCAATCCAGGCTCTATATAAAAAAGTCGATGAGCAAAATTCGAACTTGTCTGGGGATTACCCCTGCAACCCAGGGTTTTCCCTGCGATCCAGACAAATGCGTGAAAAGAAGCTTGAGAGTTCTTCACCTCCTTCATCCATTCCGAGTGACGACCGGGCCTTCGACCGGAGCTAGATCTCGAGAGAGTCAGCTCTACCACCCATTCATGGCACCACCAGCAGCCTTGATGCACATCCACTAGAAGCAAGTCTTTGCTTCCAGCTGGTCATTTCATTTTCTCTTCTATTCTTATATTATATTGTATTACATTTTGTGATTAAGGAATCAATACATTATGTGTTCAATGCATTTATGTGTTTCCTTCAATTCCATCTCCACCTTTCTTAACTTAGCATCCATAACTTCATTACATCACTTAGTGAGATTGCTAGAGTATCGCATACTTATTCATGTGGATAAGAGATATGAAGCATGTAGCAAACCACCGGAAGGTGTGTGTTGCATGAGTGTATGAGAAAATCTTATTTCCTTAGTGAGAAGTTGTAGCACGCTTGTTCATGCACCCTACGGATAGGATATTGCATGTGTCTAGGAAGTAGGATATGGTGGTGATATACGGCCATCACACTAGTTTTTAAATTTCAAGTAGAAGAACAAGCACCCTCATACTAACTTTGATGTTTATTATATTTATAATAATTAGACACAAAATTGAAAGTTCAAAAACCTATTATACATAAGCTTGAATGTTTAAGAGCAATAGTTCCTGTCATAACAATATCTTATATATAAATATTATTGTGATTTGGACTAACCATTAAATAATTTGACATAATGTGGTACATAAGAGTAGATGAACTATAGTTTAAAAAGTTGACCAAACAAAAGGTATGACTAGCAAAGAATTTGATAGAAGAGAAACAAAAGTAAGTAGAATACATATAAAAACCAAATTGTTAAATTTGTTTTTTGGTTTTTGAAAAACAAAAACCATTTACTTTTTGTAATTATTTTTTCTATTTTTTTTAAAAAAAATTAATTATTTGATAACTGTTATTTATTTTCAATTTTTTTTTTGAAAAAAAATATGGGGGATATATAGATTTTTTAGAGAGTGAAAAATGTGTGAATATATATATATATATATATTTCAGGTTTCAGCTTCCTATTTTGTGAAATTGCCACATAGGCTAAATAAGGTTCACATCCCTTACTCAGCAACTTCTGAGCCTTCATTGCTGATATTAAACTTCCTGAAAGTATTCTTTTACTTCTCACAAGGGTTATCTCTTGTTCACCTGGCTTCCTAAACACTATCTCTTTCTTAAAGCAATCCACAGTGACATAATGTTTACTTAGGAAATCCATGCCCAAGATAACATCAAACTCAAGCAACTCTAGTAGAATCAAGTCAACCCATAAACTCTGATTCTTAATAACTATTTCACAACTCCTGTAATACTCATGCACAACTAGAGTATCTCCTATAGGTGTAGAAATAAACAAGTCCTCATTCATATGCTCAAGCACTCTATCTATATGGAATGCAGACATGCTAGATATGAATGAGTGCGTAGCACCAGGATCAAATAACACATAAGTGGACTGATTACATAAAGTTATCGTACTAGTTATGACATCTAGAGACTCTTTCGCTTCCTAGTGTGTCACAACGTATACTCTACCTTGCTGTTGTTGCTGCTGTTGGGGTCATTCTACAACCCTCTTCTGCTTAGTTGCATCGGATCCCTCACTTCTGGCTCCGGTTGCTCTAGGTTGATCTACAACCTGGGTAACTACTCTCTGTTCACCCTGTGCTCTATGAACTAGCTGGGGACAATCTTTCTTGAAGTGCCCCATTTATCTGCACTGGAAACAAACATTTCTGTTGCCATAACATACTTCTGCATGGCGCTTACCACAGTTTGTACACAGTGGCTTCCTTTCTATACTAGTTATTGACTCGCTAGCACGACCTGTTACTTATGTACTACTCGGTCCAGCTGCAGGTCTTGACCTCTTTTGACTCGCACCTTGTTGGCTCACACCTCTATGACTCCTCATACCTGACTGTTCAGAGAACGAGGGTCTAAAACTCTTACCTCTCGTCTCTACTGGAGTCCTGTGCTGCTCCACACCTATCTGTAATATGTCTACCCCCTACACTACGCTCAACTTTGATAGCGGTCTCAACTAATTGAGTGAAATTCACCCAATTAACTATAGAGGTAATGGGAGTACGTATCCTTCTTCTTAGGCCATTCTCAAATCTCCTACATCTTTTTTTCTCTTTCGCAATGATTTGAAGGGCATACTCAGATAAATCTGAAAATCTCTGCTTGTACTTAGCGACCGTCATCGATCCCTAAGTTAGCCTAAGAAACTCATCCCTCTTTTCTTCTCTGAAATCACTAAGGTAGTATTTTTCCTCAAATATTTTTCTAAACTCAGGCCAAGACATAGCTTCTAAATTGCTTTTTCTGGCCTCTATCACTTTCCACCATTTCTCAGCACCTTTCTACAGCAAGAACGCCGCTAACTCGACCTTACGGTCCTCAGGGCATCTCATAACACTAAAGCATTTCTCAATCAAGTCCAACCAGACCTCAGCATAATCTGGATCTGTGGCTCCATCAAACGTCGTGGCACCTAAAGCTTTCAGCCTCTCGACGCCGAATTTCATCTCTGGATTTGTTTGAATCAATCCTACACTCGCCGCCAATCTCTAGGCGATTCTATCTAATACTCGATCCTCTATCTGGGGATCCGCTCTTTCCCTTGGGTTACTCGACTCAATTTCAATAGTCATCTCTTGCTCTACTAGGTCTCTAACTCTCTTCCCCTTCGGATCTGGGTCCTGTCTAACTTCAGGGCCTCCGTTAGTAGGGTCAACATTCCTCTCCTTAGTCTGCCTACTCTGGCTGCCACTTTTCCTCGGCATCTTTGCCTAATTAATAAGTACACATGTTAGGGACTTACTCATGGGACTTAATCTAATGCATGAACTCTCTCTTTCACCCAAAATCTTATGATATGATACCAACCTATCACACCCCCTCCCACACTACTCTCTTAGCCTAGGAAAGTGTTGGGATTGGTGTCCTAATTCTCCCAAAGTCTCGTTGTTTTATAAAGATACACATTGTTCAATGAATAAAATAAATGTTATTTAATTCTGGCATTTACTCATATCCAATAAACAAAGCACC
Source organism: Benincasa hispida (assembly GCF_027475165.1). Classification (NCBI taxonomy): domain Eukaryota; kingdom Viridiplantae; phylum Streptophyta; class Magnoliopsida; order Cucurbitales; family Cucurbitaceae; genus Benincasa; species Benincasa hispida. Next base: position 36,412,135 of record NC_143486.1, on the reverse strand, counting down.
TTGGTTATCTTATGTGAACTTAAGCATATATATGTGATATACAAATGGATCATGCCTTAAGTGATAACCTAAATCGGTCTATAGTATAAGGATTAAGGTGGGATACCTGATCTGGTGACACTACAGATACGACCCGCTTTGTAGAAGTTTGCAAGTGTTGTAAACTACTACAGATGTTAGATCCTAACCATTTATGTGGAGACGTGGAGCGGGGGTATCCTATACAAAGAGTTTGTATAAGACCTGGACCACGAGATGACTAGACTCTGTATATAACGTTGTTGATACTAGAGACTTGCATCTCACCTAAACGATCATAGGTGACACAACCTCAATCTTGAGTGTTTTGTGAACTTCTACCTTTGAGAGCGATCCTTTGATTAGTATGGGTGAGAGTGGCCAGATTACCAACTCAATATGCCTACCTTTTTGGGAACTTGTCTGATATTGGAGCTGGGAACTCAATCCATGATATGGAATTCACTTCTTTCTCGAAGCAAGGATAAGTAGAGAGATTACTCCCTTAAGGGCTGATTCCGGGGCTTGAACATAGTGGCCACAACTTCTCTTTGGAAGAGAAGACTTAGTCATAGTAGGACTATGATTTATGTTCATTAGAGGGATCAGTGGTACTTAAGGAGACAGATGAGGGACATAATGATTATTGTCCCAGCTGTACTTACGAGCGATCTGTGAAGGGTTGCCGCACTACTGATTGGTTAAGATGGACACATAATATATCTGTAGTGAGGAGAGTTCAACTGCTGGTCTTTAGTGGAGTGCCTGGCAATTAACGGATGGTGGATCCCATGATTAAAGAGTTTAGTCAGTTATTCACGTACTGTTGGAGCTTTGGATCAACAGGTCCATGAGATCCCCTTGGTAGCTTGGATTCATGTTGAAGGATCAGTTCTTGGTGTTGATTTGAAATGTTCAAATTGACAAGAGGTATTTTGATTATATGTGATATAATCGATATGATGTATGAAACACATCTAGTGGAGGATTGATGTAAATGAGATTTACATTAAGTACCATGGAATAGGAAAAGAACTATGGTTTATATGTTTCATTAGATGAAATATTAAAACTATAGGTTATAAATATAGTATGATAAGTTGGTTATCATTTATATTTATAATAATATCAATTATTAGATAATTAAATAACCAAATGTAGTGGGTGGTTATTGATCATGGTAACCGTGAGTTTAATAGGAAATCGGTTTCCTATTTTGAAAAAGGGGGTTTTTACAAAATTTTGAAAAAGTTTTTTGAGTTTTCTCTTCGGCGAAAAGAAACCCAAGAAGTCATCAAGTAAATACAGATTTACTAAATGACGGTTGGGCAAGCTAAACGATCGTGCAGGTGCTAGCTAAACGATCGTGCAATGTTTACTAAACAATCGCATAGCTTTGCTAGACGATCACTGACCCAAGGTAAACGATCGTGTAGAATCAACCGAGCTAAACGATAGAGCTGAACGATCACATAGCTTTTGTTAGCCGATCGCATAGTTTTATCTAAACGATTGGGCATCGACCTATACGATAGGTCTTCGACTTATCCCACTTGCCCAGTCATGTATGAGATCATTCTTTCCTCCATTCGTCTGCCTCACACCAAGTCTAAACAAAGCCCACCCTTTGGATTCTCACACCGAGAATACCAAGATCACCTTGTTGGTGGTGTTAGACTCAACTCGACACCATCGAGGTTTTTCTGAGGCCGTTCGTGGTGCTGTGGAGGTCGTTCGTTGTTGCAAAGGAATTTGTGACTGAGGAAATCGTTGAGAACGAGCGCGAAGTGTTCGTGCGGTGTTTCGGTCGTGTAGATCGAGCGCTCGTGGTTGCTGTTGTTCGATCAGAGGGCACATCGGAGCGTGGAAATGCTTCTGCCATTGTTAGTACAGTTTCTCCCTCTGTACATTTGTTGTACATGCTGTAATTTCTCTGTAAATTGTATAACCACTTGTATTGAAGTCGACTGTAAATGATTTGTTGATTCATGATTGTAATTTGGAATAGTCTTTCTTCCGCTGCTCATGGAAATTGGGATTCTGATTTCCTTCAGAAAGGACATGACTGCAGCAGTTATCAACCATTTTGCTGACACTTACTGCCTATTAACTCTAGCAGAAATAATCTGATACCAATATGCAATCTCAACACAGTGGCTTCCTCTATGGCCAAACAACATTAAGTAATAAACACAAGACATTTACAAAGATTACAATATAAGTCTCATAAGTCTCGACACCCAAAATCTTAGTCCCTACATGAACAACCATAACATGTGTACAATATTTACAGTAACCACCTAGCTGACTGGTTACAATAACTCTTGTCTTTGAGTGGCAAAGCAGATGCAGAGCTACCTTCTGAGGATTTGACCGCTATCTGAGGGAAAGAAAAACATTTGAAAATGGGGTGAGCTTGCTAGCTCAGTGAGTGACTTAAGAAAGAAAACTGATTCTCATGCATAATTCTTAATAAAGAGATCATACTGAAATATAAATCTTTACAGTAACCTTGTATTTCAATATAAACATTTCCAAGCATAAAACATATAAAGTTGTTTCATCATAAAACATTAAACTGTTACTTAGTTGAGAATAACCTTGCTGAGGTTAAATGCTGAGGTTAAATCCCTAGTTCAACTACTTAGTCAAGAGAGAACTCTTTTGCTCAATCTCTAACTTTAAACTATCTATGTGCACATGATTATAACTAAGTACCGTCATACCTTAGGTACTCATGCTCAGATACCTTCTCAATGTCCCTCAGTATCGAGCTGCTCGGATACCTTCTCAAATGTCCCTCAGTATCGAGCTTCAAGTAATACTAGTCATACTATGACTTTCTCTTTAAAGTATGTAAAGTAAAATGCATAGAAAACATGTCTTTAAAGGTACTAACGCATGCTTTGTGTATTTAAACACACATAAATAGTTTTTCAATAACTTTCCTACATGGCATGCGTTAAAACATAACGCATAGTTTTCTTGGAACTACTTTGTAATACTAGCTAGCATGAGAATAATTTTTCTTAAAACATGGTTTCTTTAAAATATTGTAAATATTTAGTCACTCACAACTTTTAGGATTATTCCTCAAAGGTTGATATGTTTCTAACATTGGTGTCAATCCTTGCTGTAGGTTTAGTACTTAGAAATTTCCTTGAGACATTATCTCTTGCAATGCTTCCAACCACACCTCACAAACGCATCCCATTTGTGCAACCAACACTTGCTTTAAGTGTTCCTTCAGCTGCACATGGCCATCCACAAGGTTGCTATGTGTCCTAGCCTTCAATGCAAGCTTTCCTCAGTCCAACGCATAGGAATGCTTAGCCCTTGGTCTATCCGAGCATTTACTTCGAGCTGCCAGTTTACTCAACCTAAGCAGCTGCCTGCTTGTTCATGAAATTCTAGATTCAACTTACGGAATTAATAACACAAATTCTAGAGCTCATCTCAAGAAATTTTCTTATACAAACTTGTTTAAAATTGTCTCAAGAAGCTTAGCTTAAATTTCAGCTTCAAACTCTTCGTGGTTTGTCCTAGAGACTCAATTCTTCATCGACAGCTTGGATTCACCCGTGAACTGAACCTCTGGTCCCTTTTTCCCTTCTCTGGCCTTATTCTGGTGAGACTTTCTTTTGACAGTGTCACCTCTGAAACTAGACTCTCTTAATTTGCATGGACGAATTAATCAAACTGATCTTTTGAAGTTCAACCTCCCTTTTTATACTGCTTCCCACCGCTTATCATTAAAGCCTAGCATGACACCTTCAGCTTAAATGGAGTTAAATCTGGTGCTTAGAACAGTTGTTGGCCTTAATTGGTGGTTAAGATTGATCAATGCATGCTTCAATTTTTTAGCTCACTGCCCATCGTATAGCTCATCATTTAGTGATTCTCTTGCTGTCGCCTATCACCCAACGATCTCGCTGTCGCTCATCATCTAACACATAGCCTATCGCATAACTCTCGCTGTCACTCATCGTGTAGCTTTCGCTGTCACTCATCACGTAACTCTCGTTGTCGCTCATCGTGTAGTGCTCACGCCCATCGTGTAGCGCCATTGTAACGACCAGATCCTTACATATTATGGTCCGACCACTACGACATGCATATTTAGACTTTTCTATCATGAGATGAGTTTTGGTAAAAATTTCAAAAGAACATATCTAAAATTTTATTAATTAGGTAGAAAACTGTATAAAAAGTTTATTTTACAAAATACGAGGATCCATAAAATATTAGCGTAGTGATACAAAATGCATATATGCCCATAATAGTGAGTTTGATGGTTGGCTCTTTGAGCGACGTCTAGTTTTGCCACCTACGCTTTGTCCTTACCTACAAAGTCTGTAAAATAGGATGAGTATATAATATACCCAATAAGTAGTTCTCACTTAAGGTAGTGACCAAATACACAGTCACATGCAACATATCATGAAAACATATGATTGGGACCCAAAACATAAAATTATAATAGCATGAGGTGGTTGGTTATGCTTCCAACGTAAGTTCCTCCGCCCTAGTAGGAAGATGAGGACTTAAGCGAAAACTAACTCATCTGACGATTAGCGGGTCATGCAGTCAGTAGGGCCAGAGTCACATCTCACATCAACCATTAGCATAAACATAAGGTTGGACTAGAGGGGTGCAACCATACATACCCTGCTAATCCATAGCATAAACATAACGTAAAATTGGGCCTAGAGGGGTGCAACCATACATGCCCTGTTAGCCTTGGAAGCATAACCTATACCTAATTAAAACTTGATCTTAACATAATTGTAAACAAACATAATACATGAGGTCCCTTGTCGAGAAACGTGTTTTAAACATATAATGCAACATAACAATAATAATAATGCAATATAACAAAGGTACACTACCATAAATACTTAAAGAGAGGGTGAGATAAATTACTTACCTCGACTGCGCTCCTAATTATTCCTTCTGATTTGGTCCTATAGATTTTATAAAGAACACTTATGATTAAATCTAGTTTTAAGAAGGAATTTGATGAACATAACTTATTTATTTACAAAATTATGATTGTTAAATATTGAGAGTATTAGTGTAATTATGTTGAATTATTTAATGATAATGATGATGATGATGATGATAAAAATAATAATAATATTATTAACATAATAAGAATTGTAATAGTATTATAATAACAATAATAATAATAACAACAACAAGAATAGTGATAACGACAATAATCATAATAATAATAGTAGTAGTACTAGTAGTTGTATACTACTACTACTACTAATAATAAATAATAGCAATAATAATATTAGTATTAATAATATTAGTATTAGTAATAATAATAATAGTACCAGAATAATAATAATAATAACAATGATAATAGAAATAATAAGAATAATACTAATAACAACAATAATAGTAATAATAGCAGTAATAGTGAAATGATAATAACAATAATAGTAGTAGTCATAGTAGTAGTAGTAATAATAATCATAATATTATTATTATTCTTAATAATAATATTAAGAGGAAGAAGAAGAAGAAGAAGAGAGATGGAGAATGAAAAATTAATTTTTAGCACTGTATTAGTAATAATATTATTATTAGTAGTAATACTATGTAATAATAATGATAATGACAATAATATTAATAAAATTGGAAATCAATAATACTATAATTAAATGAATATTGTTAATAACAATAGTAATACCAACAATAAGAATTTTAATAATAGTAGTAATTTTAGTGAAACTTCAAACTTTACTAGGTAAAAAATATGAAAGTTTAATATCAACCTTTCAATTACTAAGGTCACTTTCGTATGTTGACTGTAGTTTTAAATTATGTTGAGTTTAATCTTGATACTCAACTAAGTGCCTAAAAGATCTTAAGAGAAAGAAACAAAACCTCAAAAGTAAGGAAGCTTACATGTATGAATCCCAAAATTCAAGAAATGCTTCAAAAGGATTTTGATCTTTCCATTTTCTTGTTGCAAAACAACACACCAACTCTATTTATAGCCATCTCCCCACTCCCTACCGCCTTTCATTTGTATTATTATTGTTATTTTTTTTTTTTAACCAACTAACATATCTTTCTTCTTTCTTCTTTATTTATTTTTTTTTCTCACCTATTAACCGACTTTATTACTTGTTGTTCTTTTTTTGTTTTGTTTTTTTTCTATCTCTTTTCTAACCAACTCAATTCAACTTTTATTATTTATTATTATTTTTATTATTATTTTAACTTATCTAGATATTTCTCAAATGTTCTTAGTTATTTTATCTATTTATTTTGTTCTTAAACTTACTAGATTTTTCTACTTAAAAATCATCCCATATCATCATTATTTTATTTCTTAGAAATTTTATTACTTTGTTATTCGTTTAATTACCAAACTAATGTTTTGTGTGTTCTTCTTATTATTTATGTATCACTTTTAATCTTAACGTATGAAAATTAAAATTGGTCTTCTCCAACTAGTCTTAGAATTAATTTTAAAATTAAAACTTATAATTTTTCATAATATTTATATACATACTTGGGTTGTTACAGCCATCGTCTAGTGCATCATGCCCATTGTCTAGCGCTCACGCCCATCGTGTAGTTCTATCGTTTAATGTCATCATCTAGCGTTTATGCTGATCGTGTAGCGCCATCGTCTATCGTGTAGTGCTATCGTCCAGTGCATCGCTTCGCATCGTTTACCATCGCACATAGCTACACGATCGTCTAGTGCATTGCTTAGCACCGCACGTAGCTACAAGATCGTCTGTGCGTGCCACTCCAATGCCCAGCACCCACGCTCGCGCACACTTGATGCTGCCGCATGCATGCTAACCTCTCAAGACTTGGCTGCCACATGCCTTGTCCACGCATGACTTTTCTTCTCTCGGCCACACTTGGCTCCCTTAAATGCCCAACTAACTTCTCAAATGAGTAAAGCCAATGCATAGGCAAACACTTAGCCAATTTTCTAGCTTCCAATGCATGGGTTAAACTTAGCCAATTTTTCTAGCTTCACCCAAGAGTCAAGCATTCAAACATAAACATTTCTTTTAACTTCTAACCCTTTTCCCTACAATTAAACATTAATTCTCACCTTAACCTACTCACCATAATGCTCTCAGTAGGGAACATACACAAGTAGAGAAATTAGGGATCAAGGTTTATAAAAGGACCATTCATGACTTATCAAACAATTTTAAACTTTAGAAATTTATTAAACACAAAATTAAAAGTTCAAGTACCTATCATCAAACATAAGCTTGAAAGTTCAAGCACAATGGTGGTTGCCATAACACTATTCTTTAATGGGTCATTTGTTTCGTGGGAATCCAAGAGTGGGCTTCCAGATTACCACGTTTAATTTGTACTAATGCAAGATGCATGGGCATCTAGAGATTTTTGGGTATTCCAGGATGCATATATAGAGGGCATCTCGGAAGTTTCGGATGCCCTATGAAAACATGGATTTTCTAGATTCCATATTAAGGACATCCTGTTTTAACCCTTCTTTTCTTTCATATATATATATATATATATATCACTCTTCTTTATTTTATTTTTATAATTAATATAAATATCGTGAACTATGTATTTTAATCTTTGATTATATTGTAGTTTTTTAGAAAGATAATTCAAATTTAAATTCAAATTAATATTTATTTTATAAAAAAATCTTAAATTAATATATATTATTTTGTTGAGATAAATAACAAATAAAACAATAAAACTACGTTAATTTTAAAAGAAATCCAAAATAATAAAAACAAGGGAAGAAATACCTTTTTGATCTTTGAGTTTTTAGAAACAGGTGTTTTTGGTTCCTAATGTTTCAACTTAGCCATTTTAGTCCCTAAGTTTTTAAGAATAAATTTAACAGATCTCTCAATTAATAAATATATTAGATTTGAATATAAAATTATTGAAAAATATGATGTAACAAGATGATCTAGAAAAAAATTATTTTTTTAATATTTCCCAGTTCTATCTCTTCTCTCTCTATTCTTTCTTTTTCTCTCTTCTTTCTTCTCTCCTCTCTCTTGTTCTCTTTTCTCCATCTCCATGTCTCTTTATCTGTCATTTTTTCAATTGAAGAAGATGATGAAATTTATTCACTTCTCTCTCTTCTTTCTCTCACAATAAAATGAATTGAATGTATAGCATATATGGATCAAAAGATTTTGGTGACAAAAATGGTTTTTTTTTTTTTTTTTTGTAAGAAAAAATAGAGACCAAAATAAAGTAAAAAAAACAAACAGCTAAAGTTAAAGAAAAAATCCAAATTGTAGCTTTCGTGACTTCTAAAACACAAATCAACAGAAAAGAATGCAATTTTACATAAGAAAAGTACAAAAATCTCAAATGTCTTTTTCTTCTCTTCTATTTTCTTTGTGGAGTTTTGTCACTTTGATTTTAGATGTTGAAAAAATGGAGAGTTGCAGGTGATGGCGAGGAACTTTTCTGGCGAGGAGGAAATTTGTTGAGATATCCAAATGAAGAAGATGACCAATCGACATAGATAGGAAGATGAAGAATTTGAAGACTTTTCTTTTCTTTTTGAATCTTTTTCTCTAGAGATTGATTTGGAATCTCTCTCTCAACTTGTTTGTTCCTAATCCACGTGAGAGAAAGAAGAGTGAGAAATGAGCAAATTTCATCATGTTCTCCAATTGGAATAATGACAAAAAAAAAAAAAACATGTAAAAGGAGAAGAGAGGACAAGAGAGAAGAAAAAAGAGGAGAGAGAAGAGAGAGACATGTGAAACATTAAAAAAAATATATTTTTTCTGAATCATCTTGTCACATCATATTTTTAATTAATTTTGTATTTAAATTTAATATATTTATCGGTTGAAGGACTTTTTAAACCTATTTTCAAAAAATTCAGAGATTAAAATGACTAATTTAAAAAATTAGGAACCAATCGCACCTATTCCTAAAAACTTAGGGACCAAAAATTGGATGACCTTTGGCCATTTGGGGGAGATACAACCACCCAAAGCAAAAAAAACCCTTAGCCATTTTTCTTTTCCTCTCTCACTCACATTCACGTTTTCTCTCATGCATTCTTTTCATTTTATTTTTTTCTCAAAGTGTTTTTCTCTCTTTCTCACCATTCATACACTCAAAACCCCAAAAAAACTTTAGTTGGTTTTCTCTCAATTTTTTTCCTCTCACATTGGCTCTCCCTCCCTCTCTCTTTTCCCCCTTTCTCTTTCTTTTTCTCCTCCATTGTCCATTGGCCATTCATACATTGGCTCTCTCTTTTCCCCCAAAAAACTTAACACTTTTGTATGTATTAAGTTTTGTCAAGTTTCGTACATATTTGATATATGTTATTATTTTTTTATGTTATTTTCATATTATTTTTGTTTAATATTTTCTAGAAAAATTACTATCTCTTGATTCTTTAGAAATATCTAGGTTTTATTCTTTAAATATGCTTTAAATATTGTGATATTCTATCTGTGATATGCAGTTAGATTTATTTTTAATATTTTATTCAACATTTTCTAAAAAGTAAACTTCTCCAATTACGAAATCTTAAATACTCGGGATGTTGATTCTAGGAAATATCTTGGGATGACTAGACTTGAGGTTAGTTAATATGTCTTATTTTAGACCAAGTTTTTTTTTTAAAAAAAGAAAATCATGTTTACATGTGTATTTTATTCTTGTTCTTGTTTAGTAAAATATATTTAACGAAAATATGGATTATTGAAAAAAAAATCATAAAAGGGATTTATATCCTTTAAAAAGAATGAATTTTAAATATTTCTAAAATCATTCATAAATATTTTCTTTAAAAAAAATAAGAAACCTTAAAGAAAATTGGATTCCATAATTTTTTTTTCCTTAAAACATAATTTTCCTTAAAAAACAAAAAGGTTTTCTTTCCCCAATTATTTTTAAATAAATAAACCAAATTAAAATTGATTTCATGAATAATCATTTCCTTAAAAAAAAATTGCAAATGAATATTTTCACACTTTTTAAATATATAAATCAAAATACTTTTCAAAAAATATTTTCCAAAAAGATCTTTTAAAAACTTTCATATGACAGAAATTGGGGAGGTTAAGATGTTGACTTTCTTAATATGCTCGAGGGAATATATAAAAAGATCTTTTAGAAAACTTTCCTACGATGGATTTGAGGAAATGATAATATTTCCTCATATTCTCAAGGTGAGGAGTCGACTCTTTGGGAGACCGAGGTCGAATCTCCAATATTCTTTTAAAAAGAAAATTAGCATGTTTTTTTATAACTTCTTGTTATGCTCTTTAAATTATTTGTATGATTATTGTTTAATTTCCATTTTCATCCTTGTTTGATTTTGTAATACTCGCGTTAAAATAAAGTTAATTTTTTTAAAACTAAACCTTTTTATAATTTTTTTTAACATCTTTTCTTCCTATTTTGTTTGAACAAAAAGATTTTGTTTGCAAAGTCTCCAAAATTGTAGTTCACGTATTTGAAAATTTTTTTCTTAAAAAAAATTAGTATGACATTGCTTTCTAAACCTTTTTATAAACAATTTTAAACGTTTTCTTAAAGAAAGTCTCCTACGATGAAAATTTGGGAATCCGATTTTTTAGAATTCTTGAGGTAAGGAATCATATCTTTGGAAGTCCGAGATATGATTCCAAGAAAAAATGAATTTAATTAATTTTGTTTAAAAAAATATTCTTTCTATTAAAAGACTATTTCTATGACGGATTGAGGAAATGGTAATATTTCCTCATATTCTCATGGTGCGGGATTATTCCTCAATTCCACCATGGCCTAATTGATGGAAGTTTATTCCACTTATCTTATGGGATCATTACTTCTAACATTGGAGTAATGAGGGACAAGATAAGACATTTGTTTTTAAACATTTTTCTCAAATAAATTTATTTAAGAAATAAAGCAAGTCAAAGATTTCAAATTTGGTCACCGTTTTCTAAATGGGTGTTGTGGGGGTGCTAACACCTTCCCCATACACAAACGACTCCCGAACTCAACTCTAGTTTTTGCAAACCAATTTTCTAATGTTTTTTTTAATTAAAATTGACTTATTTTATATTTGGTGCCCGATCACTTCGTAAAAAAGGTTTGGTGGCTACTCATTTTTATTTTTCTCTTAAATTGACCCTTTCGAGGACGTCGATCACTCCGCTCGTCTCGAGCATGTGCCGACAGCTTGGCAACTTCATTGAGGACTGGAGGTTCCACCTCGAGAGTTTGGTCATTTTTCTCTCTTATCTTGAATTCTTTTATTTTTAATATTGTATTTAATTAATTGTGTGTATTTATTGTGTATTTTATTATTATTTCACATACAATCACAAGCCTCCTACCTGGCCTTTACCTAATAGGAATATAGTCGAGAATGGAGCAGTGTTGACCTTCGAGGAGCTTATGCTCCCATGTAGGCGAAAAATCCTCACTCAATTTGGTCATTCTGTCATGTACGACTTTAACCAATTTGAGGACCTTTTTCATATAAGACTTTAGAAAAAACCTCACTTTGTTTGAAGCCATTATGTTAATTTTATTGTTTTATTACTTTTCATACACTATCACAAGCCTCTTGTCTGGGCTTTACCCAATAAGACTAGATTCAAGGATGGAGTAGCGTTGAGCTCCGAGAAGCTTATGCGTCCATGCAGGCACATAAAAAATTCTTACTCAATTTGGTCATTCCGTCATATGTGATTTTTTGACCAATTGGGGAACCATTATCATTTAGGGCAGCCATAGAATTTGCTTCACCACTAGCATCTTTGTGAAAGTCATTATGCTTATTTCTTTATGTTTCTCTTATTTTTTACATTTTCCTATATTATTCTTTCACCATCATCCACATTTAGAGTTGTTTCATTATCATGCATAATCACACACGTTTATAAACGCTCATTTTTCCAAACACTAATTTATTTATTTATCTATTAATCTTACACTCATTTTTTACATGATCTACTATTGAGAATCATTTTACTATCATGCATAATCATACATAATTATTTTGTGCATAAAGAATTATTTTTTTTATTATGCATAGAATATTCTTTTTTTTTTTTTTTTTTGCATGATTTAACATTGAGAATCATTTTGTTATCATGCATAATCATACATTTATAAACAATCATTTTATTTATTTGTTTGTTTTGCATGATTTAACATTGAGGTTCATTATCATGCATAATCCTAGATTTATAAATACTCATTTTTTTTTGCATGATTTAACGTTGAGAGAAATTTCATTATCATACATAATTATAAGATTTATAAATACTCATTTTTTGCATTAAGAATTATTTTACTATCATGCATAATCCTAAATTTATAAACACCCTTTTTCTTTTTTGCATGATCTAACATCCTATTTTATTATCATGCATAATTCCTAGATTTATAGATACTTGTTTCTTTGCATGAAAATCATTTCATGATCTCATGCATAATCCCAAATTTATATACGTACACTCATTTGCATGATAATTATGGTACACTATTAGCCAACATTTTGTTTTTTTTTTTTTTTTAAATACTATTGACTCATTTAGCCTTTTCTTCATAAACAATTAATGAATATTTTTACATTAGGCTTTTATAATTAGTACATTGTCAATGAAATGCCACATACATTCACTTCACTTCATGCTAACAATTAACTAAATTTGACTAATTAAATTATTCTTTTTCTTAAAAAAAATTAAAAGAGTCAAAATTTTTACAAAATAGCTGAAAGGATCACAACCCCCTCATTACTGGACTTGAAGAAAAGTCAAGGTCATGGAAGAGTTCACAAGCCAAGTGTAAGCAATCAGAAAGGATGTCGAAGAGTTAAAAAGACAAGTGACAAAAGTTTTAGAATTACTTACTCCAATTAAAGATAGACCATTAGTAGGGGCATCCAGACGAACAGGATTGGTACAGAACCAAGTTTCAGATGACACCTCTCCTTACCCATGTAGTTTTACTCTTGAGAGGCTACTACATTCAACATTAATAGAAAAGAAAACATGTTTTACTCGAGATCTTTGTCAAGCTCCACAAAAAGTGAGTCATTGGATGTCCAGTTCCCAACCCCAAGTGCATAAGCCTACAAGAAGACTTTTGAAGATATAGGTAGTAGGGAAAGATTAAAATTTCTAGAAGAAAGGTTGTGTGTCGTGGAAGGCACTAGTACTTACAAAGTTACCAATATTTACAAAGGCATTGAGGCAACACAACTGTGTCTAGTCTATGATGTCTTTATTCCACTTGAGTTCAAGATGCCGAAATTTGATATAACAGGGCAACTTGCCTAAAAAGGTCATCTTGTCATGTACTTTCGTCCACTACCATGACGACAAACTATCAATCGACATACTTTCAAGATAGCCTAAGTGGCCTTATTCTATCTTGTGACAATAAACCTATTCTCTATTGGGTATGATGAAGGCACTACAAAGGTGTCAACCTAGTTGAGATGTTCTAGTGTGCCTACTGATCCCACCTACCCCTTTAGGTTCTTGAAAAGATTTCTTCATTGGCTCAACTGCTCATCGGTGTATGGATCTGGATACCTCCCAAGGGCACATATGGAAGAATTTTGAAGATATGTTCTTAAAGTAATATAAGCATAATAATCTCCAAGGCACGAAAAGGGAAGCATTATAGACATTCACTCATAGATATATTATGTCCACATGATTTAACCATAATCAGCAAGTCGGCCCTTCACAGGTTGTTCATAATAACGGCAGGTCAAATATCTATTTTACCCCCGAGATTACGTCTTATTCCTCAAGTTCCTACTGATCCTCTAATGAACAACTGGTTTGTGATCCAATCTAAACCTAAACTCTCTCAGCCCAGTGAGAGGGTGGGGCCCCTTGTTCAAGACCTGGATTCATTACTTGAGAGAACAACCTTTCTTCTATCATATAGGCTTGAAGATGATCGGGTAAACGATCGAGTGGGAGATGAAGATAGTCTATCGTATAGACGATGTACTCGATCGTTTAGAAGATGAAGCCTATCGTATAGGCTTTGCTACTCGATTGTATAGCAATGATCAAACGAGTAACTATCGTATAGTCAATTCTTAGCTCAATCATGTATGCTCTCAACACTATCGTTTAGTAAAAACACTTTTTACTTGGCTTGTGAGATTTTTCCGAATGAATTAACTTCTAGTTTTGGAGAACAAATTTTCTTTTTATCTCACGGTTACCATAAAACTTCCAATAACCTCCCACTCAATTTGGTTATTAGAGAAAAAGAATTAATTATCATATATTTAATATATTACAAATAAATATGATAACCAACTTATCATATTATATTTATAACCTATAGTTTTAATATTTCATCATATGAAACATATAAATCATAGTTCTTTTTCTATTTTATGGTATTTAATATAAATCATGTTTATATTAATTCCTCCAATTAATGTATCTAATACATCATATCAATTATAAAACATATAATTGAATTTCCTCTTTTTAATTTGAATATTTCAAATCAACCCAAAATCTGATTCTCAACTTGAACCCATTAAGCTACTAAATGGACCTGTAGCTTGAAGCTTTAATGATACGTGAATAACTGACTAAACTTTTCAGTCACGAGATCCATCATCCGTTAACTATTGGTCACTCCACTAAAGACCAACAACTGCTCTCTTCGCACTACAGATATATTTCTGTGTCCATATGACAAGTCAATAGTGCAATGACCCTTCACAAATCACTCATAAGTATAGTTGGGCCAATTTACCATTTGCCTCTGTAGTTACATCTAACTCCTTAAGTACCACCGATTCTTCTAATAAACAATAAGTCATAGTCCTACTCTGACTGAGTCCTATTTTCCAAAGAGAGGGTGTGGCCACTATATTCAAGACCCGGAATAAGCCCTTAATGGAGCAATTTATCTACTTACCTCCACTTCGAGGAAAGAGTGAATTATGTCTTGTGTAGCTGAGTTCCCAGCTCCCCAATCAGACAAATCGCCAAAAAGTTAGGCTTGTTGAGTTTGCAATCTGGCTACTCTCACCCATACTAATCAAAGGACCGCCTTCATGAGCGTTCCCAACTTGTTTAGGATTGAGGTCATGTCACCTATGGTCATCTTAGTGAGATGTATGTCTTAATTATCAATGGCGTTATATAAAGAGGCTAATCATCTCGTGCATCCGTCTTATACAAACTCTTTGTATAGGATACCCCCGCTCGCATGTCTCCACATGAATGGTTAGGATCAGACCATTTGTAGCACTTTACAATACTTGTAACATCTACAAAGGGGGTCGTATCCGTAGTGTCACCAGAATAAGGTATCCTTCTTAGGATGTTATACTACAGACCATTTAGGTTATTTAACTTAAGGCATGATCCACTTATATGCCTCACATACATGCTTGAGTTACATGAAATAACCACTGATCTTTGTTTATTGGATGTTTATTGGATTTGAGTAAATGCATATAAAATAACACTTATTTTATTAATAACAATGTGTGTACAAAATGTTTTCAAACTACGAGACCTCCAAGAGAATTAGGACACCAATCTCAACAATTTTAACATCCCATCTTAGGATAAACATGATCATATATCATATAAATGTTATATGGTTACATGATTAATATAAGCATGCTCATGCATTATAATATAGTTATTATATTATTTGAATGCATGTTTTAAGTAAGCATATTCATGCATCATAAATGTTATAATGTTTGATGTAGAGAAATGAATATGTATGGTTACTTTTCATGTATGATAATTATGAGCATTATAATTCGATGAAAAATTAACTTTGTATCGAGCATAACATTAGATTAATATAAATGTTATATTTAATCAAAGTCATCATAGTGCAAACGAAAAAGGATTTTGACAAATTCATTGTTTTATAAAGGTTATAAGTTCAATGAATGTAGACTAAAAATTGATAATCAAGAGTTACATGTAAACATAAGTTCAAATTTTTTTAAATGGTTTGAAATTGATTCACCTAGACTTATGTTAAATGCATTTCTAATGAGATTAGAAATAGATTAATCTTTTAATTCGTTTTAATAGGATTAAAATGAACTCGGTTAAAAGATTAAATTTATAAAATAATTGCCCATAAGGGACCTTTTTCTATGGAACATTCTGTGTAGGCTAAGGTTTTTAAGCTGACGAAAACAAAATACCTCTACCAAGGAATGGACCTAAAAGGTGAATTGCGTAAATATTTTATAAGCATGCAATAAATGATTATTTTCATTAAAATAGTTTAATAAACAAAAACACATATTGATAAACTACTCAATATAATCATTATATTGAGAAAATTTAACAAGGACTTAGTTAAAATAATTTAGCATTTTTTCTAAGTTAATAAACCCAAAAGGTAGAACACTTAGTGGAAGGAAAGAGATATATATGATATGTCGTTTTCCTATCCACCACTACTAGAAAAAACAAATTTCTTGATGCTTGCAATTTTAAATACTTGACATTTTTATGAATAAATGTCAAGTAATAAGTGTTTTTTTAAAGAAAAACGTCAAGAAATTTTTTTTTAAAATGTGGAAGTTGTCTTTTTTTTTAAAAAAAAAAAAAATCACCCTACACACTACTTGACGTTTTAAAAACGTCAAGTTTAATATATATTTTCTTGTCATGTTTTAAATGTCAAGAATATTAAGTAAAGAGAAATTACTCTCTTGTTTTTTTAAGTCTACAAATTTTCACTAACCTTTGGAACACTTCACACGAACCCCTACAGTCGAAACCTTTGCGATCTCCACACCATACTTCCCCTTATCATCGAAACTCTCGTGATGTCTATGAAAACTGTTGATTGGCTCAAGAACTCCACCATATAGTCGATTCCGTTCATCTTAGTAAGATTTATTTCTAACCTATCTACCTTCCTTCACCAATTTCACCGATTTTCATTTTCAGCATTTCATTCTTCCTCCTCTGTTTCCTTCTTCTTGTTTTTCTTCTTCTTCCTTCTCTTCTTCTCCTCATTTCCCTCCGATTTTAGGGTTCTAATTTATTATTCTTTGTAGTGAAGCTTCTTCTTCTTCTATCCTCCACTTTCTTCCTTTTTGAATTGAAGCCTCATGACTTCCTCTACTTCTATCAAGAAGAACTTCTTGCCTCCGAGCCTTGTTTCCAATCTTGAAGATGTTCTTTGCAAGAGGAAGGGCGATGGTGAAGAATCCAAAGATGTTAAATCCCTACCTGAAAGCTTAGAGGAAGCTTGTTGAGAGTTCTAATGAGGGTCAAAATTCCACCTAGAAGGCATCAATTCTGAACAAAAACAAAGAAGCCAATGTAGATGCTCAATGAGGAGGTGGTAGGGAGAAGCCCACATCCAGTTGGAATACTGAGTAGTCTCAAGGCGATGGTCATAGTGGAGGAGGAGGAGCTTGAGGTGAATCTAGTTCTGAAAATGATGGGAAGTCTTCCTTTAGTTGGGGTTGCTGATTGAATGGTAATATCTCAACTTACGTTCTGTAGACAATGCAAAGAGAGTTTGGTTGTTAAGAAGATTGTTTCTTCTAAGAACATTTATGAATATTGAATATTCTGGGTGACGCCAAAAAAAAAAAAAAAAAACTAAAAGCCTACACTTATCTTCGTTTTAAAACATCTTTCAGCCTTTCTTTTCCTCCTTCCATTGCACTACTATTGGAGAAACCACTCTACTTGTAAGAGATGTTTAATTCTGAAATGGCGTGTCTTTAAGCAAGGACGATTTGTTATTTATTTTCTACGAAGGGAGAAAAGGAAGGTAAAACTTTTTATAACTCTAAACTCCTCTTTATTATATATAGAAACAATCTATTAAAAAAAATGCTTTGAAGCTTGTTGAAGCCATTCTATACACTTGTTCCAGCTAGGCCCTCATCACTACAGCTACAAATTCTTAAGGTAAGACTTTTGAAGTTTCTAGTTTTATTGGTGAATCTTATGAAAATAAAATTTTTATTATCAAACTAAATTTTTTAGTGCTTCTTAGCAAAAGAAAACCCTGATTCTGATTTAAAATTGTTTTTAATCTTGACCGGACAAAATCGAACTACTTAGCTAAAGAAACTATTTCACAAGAATGTGGACTATCTTTTTGACGTCTTTCTGATATATGTTCTTGTTGGGGTTAATGTCCTAAATCTCGTAGGGTTCTGTAGTTTGTAATTGTATTATACACACATTTTATTTATTTAATAAAATATGAGATGTTTTATTTGACATTTAGTAGCATTAAACCCACAAACAAATAAACTAACATCCACGGTTATCATCTATAACTTAAACATGTATGTAGAGACATACAGGTGGATCATGTTTAAGTGATAACTTAAATGGTCTATAGTAGATGGAGAAGGTTGGATATCTTATCCTGGTGACACTACGAGTACGACCTGCTTTGTAGATGTTACAATTGTTGTAAAGTGCTACAAAGGATTTGATCCTAATCATTCATGTAGAGACATGTGAGTGAGAGTATTCTATATAAAGAAGTTTGTATAAGACCAGACTACAAAAAGACTAGTCTCAATATATAATGTCGTTCATAATTGAGACTTACATTTCACCAGGATGATAGATGAAATGACTTGAATCCCAATTAAGTTGTGAACTCCTACTTATAAAGGTAGTCCTTTGATTTGTATGGGTGAGAGTGGCTAGATCACCGACTCAACAAGCTTACCATTTTGGAGATTTTTCTGATTGGGGAGCTGGGAACACGGCTACATAAGACGGAATTTACTCCTTCCTTGAGGTCGAGATGAGTAGATAAATTTCTCTCTTAAGGGCTGATTTTGGGGCTTGAATAATGTGGTGCCATACCCTCTCTTGCCCGAGAGGGGTTTGGTCATAGTTGGACTATGACTTATTATTCATTAGAGGGATTAATGGTACTTAAGAAATTAGATCAACTATAAAGGCAAAATAGTAATTTTGGTTCAGCTATACTTATGAGTAATTTGTAAAGGGTCATTGCACTGTTGACTGATTATATTCAATGGATACAGAAATATATCTATAGTGCAAAGAGTGCAGCTATCGGTCTTTAGTGAAGTGTCGACAGTTAATGGATGTTGATTAATATAATTAAAGGAGTTTAATTAATTATTCAAGTACCTTTGGAGCTTCAAGCTACAGGTCCATGAGGTCCCCTCTATAGCTCAACAGAGATTAAATGAGAATCATTTGGTTTTGGAAAATCAACACAAAATTGGAAATATGGATTTTTCCATTAAGCCTTCAACTTGCTCACACAAAGCCCATTTTCATTTAGCTTCAATAACTCAAAGCATGAGCTGCATCACATGCAGTCATTTTCTTTGCATGAAAGACCTGCAATAAATAAAGAAGATTGGAGTGAAATTGAGACATACATTTAAAGAGTTTTTACAGAAAAATTCGAGCTGAAGAAACTGTTTTTCAAGTTGGTTATAGCAGTGTGCTTCTCTCCAAGTTTCTTTTTGTTCAAGCTATTCTTGAGTCCCACAACTCATTCTAAAGCTCCAAGAGTATAGTAGGGAAGATCTTGAGGTGGTTCACAACAAATTTTGGAGAAAATAACAGCTAAGAATCAAGATTTTGAAGAGTTCTACAAAGGTATAACTTCAAACCCTCTTATGTTAGATGAACATGCGTTAGTTATTGCCAAAATTAATGAATTAGAGTGCTTATTGATCCTTTTTGCTTCCGCTGCATGCTGATATACTCTTACAAAACTTACCCGCGAAAATTATACAATATGGAAAAACACAATCAACACAATACTAATCATCGATGACTTGCATTTTTTCCTTGTGGAGGATTGTCTTTCTATTCCTACTCAAAATGCCACTCGAAATGTTTAAGAGGCATACGAGCGCTGGATAATGGAAAATGAAAATACCCGAGCATATATCTTGGCTAGCCTTTCTAAAGTCTTAGCCAAGAAGCATGAGCCCATGATCACTTCCCGTTAGATCATGGAGTCCCTTCGGGGGATGTTCAGACAACCGTTCACACAACTCAGGCACGACGCTCTAAAACACATCTTCAATGCCCGTATGCAAGAAGGGGCATCTGTACGAGAACACGTTCTCAACATGATAGTCCACTTCAACGTGGCGGAGATGAATAAGTTTGTCATTGATGAAGCCAGCCAGGCTAGCTTCAACTTGGAATCTTTACCTAAAAGTTTCCTACAGTTTCTTAGCAATGCTATTATGAACAACGTTGACTACAACCTGACCACCTTGCTCAATGAGCTTCAAACTTTTCAATCCTTGATGAAAAGCAAGGAAAAAATGGGAGAGGATCATGTTGCCTAGTCTTCTAAGAAGTTCTACAGAGGATCGTTCTCTAGAACTAAGTCTGTGCCTTCTTCTTCTAGCACCAAAAAGTGGAAGAGGAAGAAAGGTGAAAAGGGGAAAGCTAACCCATCAGCTACTGCCCAGAAGGGCAAGAAGGCCAAGGCTACAAAGGAAATCTATTTCCATTGCAACACGAGGGACATTGGAAGAGGAACTGTCCCAAATATTTGGCAGAAAAGAAGAAGGCCAAGCAAGGTAAATCTGATTTACTTGTATCCGAGACTTATTTAGTGGAGAATGATGATTCAACCTGGATAATAGATTCAGAAGCCACTAACCATGTTTGTTCTTCATTTCAGGGAATTAGTTCCTGACGACAACTGAAAGCTGGGGAGACGATGATGCGTGTTGGAACTAGGCACATCGTTTCAGCTATGGCAGTGGAGAGCTTCGACTCTGCTTACAGAAATCTTATATTTTATTAGATAATGTATATATGGTTTCAAGTTTGAAAAGGAACCTGATTTCTGTAAAATGTCTTCTTGAACAACATTATTCTCTAAATTTTCAAGTAAATAAAGTGTTTATTTACGTGAATGGAGTATTAATTTGTTGTACTAATCTTGAAGATGGTTTGTATGTGCTAAGACCATTAGAAACTAAAGCCCTTCTTAACATTGAAATGTTTAAAACTGGTAACTCAAAATAAAAGACTTAAAATGTCTCCTAAAGAAAACGCCCATCTTTGGCATCTAAAGTTAGGACACATCAATGTCAATAGAATTGAGAGATTGGTTAAGCATGGACTTCTAAGCGAGTTAGAAGAAAATTCTTTATCTGTATGAAGTCATGCCTTGAAGGGAAAATGACTAAAAGATATTTTACTGGAAAAGATCATAGAGCTAAAGAACCCTTAGAGCTTGTACATTTAGACCTCTGTGGTCCGATAAATGTTAAGACAAGAGAAGGGTTTGAATATTTCATTACTTTTACTGATGATTATTCAAGATATGGTCAT
This sequence comes from Benincasa hispida, assembly GCF_027475165.1. NCBI lineage: Eukaryota > Viridiplantae > Streptophyta > Magnoliopsida > Cucurbitales > Cucurbitaceae > Benincasa > Benincasa hispida. Next base: position 36,390,803 of record NC_143486.1, on the reverse strand, counting down.
GTTTATTTAATGCAATATAAGTCTGAATCCTTTGAAAAGTTCAAAGAGTTCAAAGCTGAAGTTGAAAATGCATTAAATAAAACAATTGGATCTTACATTCCAAACTATTTGATAGAACATGGAATTTTATCCTAACTCTCAGCACTTGGTACATCTCAGTAGAATGGTGTATCAGAAAGGAGAAATCGAACCTTATTGGACATGGTTCAGTCTATGATGAGTTATGCTACCTTACCTGACTCATTTTGGGGTTATGTAGTATAAACTGCAACATATGTTTTGAACTATGTTCCATCCAAGAGTGTTACCAGAACACATTTTGGAATTATGAAATGGTCATAAAGGTTGTTTACACCATTTCAAAATTGTGCCTATTTGTAGGCTACCATAAAGGAACGAGAGGTGGTTAATTTTATGATCCTAAATAAAATAAAGTGTTTGTGTCGACAAATGCTACATTTCTAGAGGAGAACCACATTAGGGAGCATAAGCACCACAGTAAGATTGTGTTGAATGAGCTTTCCAAAGAAACTACTTGTAACACCCCGCATTTTTTTTAGTAATAATGTAATTTCAGTAATTTTTTATTATTGAAGGGCATTTTTGGAATTTTGGACTTCAAGTGTAATTGCGAGAATTTAATTTTTGGCGTGAAATTATTCAATTTGAAAATTAATGGCAGGAATTAATTTCATTTTGGGAAGGAAAGGAATTTAATAGTATAAAATGTAATAAGGAAAAGAATAAAATATAGTTTATTTTTATTTCCTTTTTTTTTATTATTATTATTATTATTTATAAACCCCCCCACCCCCAAATCCCCTTCTCCCTCACGCACGACCGAAACCCCCCCACCCCCCCAATTTTTTTATTTCCACTGCTTGCCGCTGTCCTTCTCTGTCCAGACCGCGAAGCCATTCGACCACCCAAATCGAGTCGCCGACCTCAACTGCCCAAATCCAAGCCATGACCATTTTTCGTTGAAGTCGTTCTCGTCTCAGCACTCCGGCGCCACCCAGATCCGAGCCGCGACCAGTTTTCCGTCGAAGTCATTCGCGTCTCAGCACTCCGGTGTCGCTCAGATTCGATCTCGACCTCCCATGTCGAAGCCGCTCGCGTCCGTCATCACGAGTCCTTCCACCACCACTCGCCACCACTGTCGGCTGCTTCCAGTCACGCCGATCCACCGCCGCTAGCCCTGTTCGTCGTCAAAATCCGCCTGCATCACTAGACTTTTGTTTTGAGTAAGGGATTGATTAATTTTGGCCAAGATTTTGGTTTGTCTTTGAGGGTTTGATTACCCATTTTGTTTTGGATTAAAATTTGTTCTCTATATTTGGAATTTAGATCCAAGATTGGAATATTTTAGAGTGCGCAACATGCTGTTCAACAGATTGAGTTCGTTCGACAAGTATTTTGGTAAGCGTTGTGATCCTTGTTGTTGGTTGTTGGGCACCTATTGGTTGTTAGACTAAATGAGAGTTTTGTTTTAGTACTTTGAAGGTTCCAAGTCATCGTCCTTTGGGTTCTAAAATCTGCTAAGAGCAGATTTGGAGTCAAAATCTCGCGAGTGTTTGTTGACCAAGTTTCGTTGGGTAAGTTCATTGGTGATCGTTGAATTTATATTTGTATGTGTGGATCTTGGTTCCAAGGATTGAAAATTAGTGTTATGTTATGTATTGGGACTTAATTCAGAAATTATTTTGTTGAAGATCATTAGCTTGGTTTAGTATCTAAATTTGACTTCGAGGTAAGTAATCTTACTACTGGAACTACCCACGGGCCAGGCACTAGATGTATATTAGTATGATAAATGAATATTATGACAGAACAATGGCATGATAGATTGATAGTATAGTATAATCGATGCATGTTCTTGTATGAGGAACTGAAAGACTTATTCGTGTACGTAGATACTTGAATGCTAGCGTGGGATGATATTTGATTCCATGAGGTTGTATTTGATCTGTGAATATTGAGGCATATATGTATGTTGTAGAGCCATGATGTTGAGGCGTATATGCATGTCATAGGACCATATTGTGATAATTATGATGTTGAGACTATGATAGTGATTTTACTGATTAGTTAGATGCCCACTAGATATTGTGTTTCCTTCGGGATTCACCAGATTGTGTTTCCTTCGGGTAGGTTGGCATATTTAGCTACAGCAGGATAGAAATAAGTTTTTCATGTATGTATGTGTCCCATGAGGACTAGGGCAGTTTATATGTTCCACCAGAGGTAGGCATCTAGAGGACATAGATGCCTAACCTGACCCCAGTATGGGGTTACTTACTGAGTATTTTATACTCATTCTTTCTCATGTTGTTGTTTCAGGTAAAGTAGAGATGCACTGGCGATGGACAAGCCGAATTCGTGATCGAGCCACTTGTACCAGTTTTATGCTTCCGCTCATGAGACTTAGATTTCCTTTCATATTTTGCTTAACTTTCAGTTTTGATATTTGAAACCTATTATTAAGAATTTTTTTCAGACTTATTTATTAACATTTATGATTTATGGGTACCCTATTGTTGTTTTTAATATTTGCATTTAATAAAGGACTTTTGAACTTACCTTATTTATTTAGCATTTATTTCACCATAAAAGAGTTCGTTTTAAGTTCTATGCATGCATGTATTTAGTAACGGCCTACTTAAGTCCTAGGGGGTCGGGTCGTTACACTACTGAACCTTCAACAAGAATTGTTGAAGAACCCAACACCTCAACAAGAGTTGTTGAAGTTTGTTCATCTAGTAGATCAAAGATGAGTGGATCAAAGCTATGGATCTTGAAATGGAGTTTATGTAATTCAATTCTATTTAGGATCTTGTAGATCAACTTGATAGGGTAAAACCTATAGGTTGCAAATGGATCTACAGAGAAAATGGGGTGCTAATGAGAAGGTGCAAACCTTCAAGGCTAGACTTGTGGCAAAGGGTTATGCCCAAGTTGAAGGAGTCGACTATGAGGAGACTTTCTCACCTGTTTCCATGTCGAAGTATATCCGGATCCTCCTATCCATTGCCTCATATTATGACTATAAGATATGGAAAATGGACATCAAGACTGCCTTTCTAAATGACAATCTTGAGGAGACCATTTATACGGAGCAGCTTAAGGGATTCATAACCTAAGGTCAAGAGCAAAAGGTTTGCAAGCTTAATCGATCCATCTACGAATTAAAGCAAGCTTATAGATCTTGGAACATAAGATTTGATACTTGATAAAATCTTATGGCTTTGATCAAAATGTTGATGAGCCTTGTGTTTACAAGAGAATCATCAACAATTCAGTAGCTTCTCTAGTGCTATATGTAGACGATATCCTACTCATTGGGAATGATGTAGGTGTACTTACTAAAATTAAGAATTGGCTAGCGACCCAATTCCAAATGAAAGATTTAGGAGCGCAGTTTGTTCTGGGCATTCAGATATCTAAAGATCGGAAGAACAAAACATTAGCCCTGTCTCAGGCATCGTATATTGACAAGAATCTTGTTAAATTTCGATGCAGAACTCCAAGAGAGGTTTACTCCCTTTCAGGCATAAAGTTATATTGTCTAGGGAACAATGTCCTAAGACACCTCAAGAGGTTGAGGAAATGAGACGAATCCCCTATGCATCGGTTGTTGGTAGCCTGATGTATCGAGTTATGTACTAGCCTAACATCCCCTATACGGTGGGGATAGTCGGTAGATATCAGTCTAATCCAGGATAAGATCACTAGACCATCGTTAAGAACATCCTCAAGTATCTACAAAGAATGAAGAGACTACATGCTCGTGTATGGTTCTAAGGATTTGATCCTTACAGGATACACGAACTCTGATTTCCAGACTGATAAGGATCTAGGAAATCTACATCAGGATAGTATTCACTTTTAACGGATGAGCAGTAGTCTAAAGAAGCAGGGGTGCATTGCTTGACTCTACCATGGAGGTTGAGTACGTAGCAAATTTTGAAGCTACTAAGGAAGCTGTGTCACACCCTGCCTCGAGCCCGCACTTTGAGCCCAAGGAGAGGCGCGAGGGACCGCAGATACCACCCTTTTGTGATACCTACTGTCCAACTGAACCTTTCTACTACACTCAATAAACTTTAAGTCAAGGAGATAACAGCAACTGATTAAGTAGGCCCATTTTATTACAACAATGTAATGTTTATACAATTCCAAGACTTAACAACAAAGTTTACAACAACTCTTTAAAACCCTCTAGAAGTGTAACTGTGGCTTGTGACAGACCTTGATCTTAGCAGCACCCTGGAACTCCTCACCTTTCGCTACCTGGGAAGAAAAATATGAAATAACAAAATGAGCTTCACAAAGCTCAGTGAGTGGTAAGCAACTTCTAGAGTCTATTTCAACTCATAAATAACAAGCATTGACACGAGGTTCCAACGCAAACCTCCACCATACCATGAAGCTTTCACAAACCCACCTACACACACGGTAGATAGTTAACATTTCATAATTAAAAATATCAACCTATGTGCACATAGTTCTCCCCTTTCATGGGCTCAAAAGCTAGGCCGTCGACCCTCTGACCATTCCATTCAAGGTTTTTCCGTCCCATAGGCTCAGGAACTAGACTCCTCGATCCCCTGACCATCCTGTAAGGATTTATTTTGGGCTCAGGCTCTAGGTCCACAGACCCCCTGACCATCCCAACGTCATACACATCTCATAGCATAAACTACAACATATCAATTCACAAATATGCTTAAAAGAGCAAGAGAAGAAACCACTCACCTTGGTAAGGAGAGGAATATTTCTCTTAAAAGTTCCTTGATCTTCTCGGGCTCCTCTTTTGAACCCTAAATTCCAGATTCATTTTAAAGCTCAGATTACTCATAGTTCTAGGCTTTATCTCGAGATACTTCCTTCTACAAACATGCTCTAAAATGGCTCAGGAAGCTTACCTCAAAATATTAGCTCAGAAATCCTTGTGGTGTGGCCGGAATCTTCAAAATATCAGATCTGGCTCAAGCTTACTCGATAGCTCGATCCTTCTGTCTTTTTCTTTCTCCAGCCCAATTCCTTGGAGCTTATTCTCCAGCAGCCCTTCCCTGAAAACTAGACTCTTTCAGCTTTCAGATGGCTTTGAAATCACTCCAAACGCGCTAGTATTCTGGGAGAAATCCTCGTCCCAAGTTAATGCTACTTTCAGTCCTTCCTGTCCGACAACATCTCCTTCTCTTGGAACTTCATGACCGACGCATGGTCTTGCTACCAACGCATAGTCTCCTCCTAATTACTCCTCATACACTCTTCTTTATGTCCTTTAAAGAGAATTTTGAGTTCTCATTTGAAGTCTTTGGCCCTATTTATAGGCGTCCAAGATTTCTTTAAAGTCGACACCTCCTACTTGGCCGCATGTCCAAGTGTCCTTTCCTTACACTATTAACGCAACCTTGTGTCATCGCAACCCAAGGTGTCTTGCTTCCCTTTTACCAATGCATAGCCCTTAATTTTGCATGTCTTCTTGTGCATCCACCTCATTTGCTTAAGGGATAAGATTTCTTCCTAACAAGCCATATGTCCGGATGACGTCCTTGAAAGATACACATTGTTCAATGAATAAAATAAATGTTATTTAATTCTGGCATTTACTCATATCCAATAAACAAAGCTCATTGGTTATCTTATGTGAACTTAAGTATATATATATGATATACAAATGGATTATGCCTTAAGTGATAACCTAAATCGGTCTGTAGTACAAGGATTAAGGTGGGATACCTGATCCTTGTGACACTATGGATATGGCCCGCTTTGTAGAGGTTTGCAAATGTTGTAAACTACTACAGATGTTAGATCCTAACCATTCATGTGGAGACGTGGAGCAGGGGTGTCCTATACAAAGAGTTTGTATAAGACCTGGACCACGAGATGACTAGACTCTGTATATAACGTTGTTGATACTAGAGATTTGCATCTCATCTAAACGATCATAGGTGACATAAACTCAATCCTGAGTGTTTTGTGAACATCTGCCTTTGAGGGCGATCCTTTGATTAGTATGGGTGAGAGTGGCCAGATTACAACTCAATGTGCCTACCTTTTTGGGGACTTGTCTGATCTGGGAACTGGGAACTCAATCCACAATATGGAATTCACTTCTTTCTCGAAGCAGGGATAAGTAGAGAGATTACTCCCTTAAGTGCTGATTCCGGGGCTTAAACATAGTGGCCACAGCTTTTCTTTGGAAGAGAAGACTCAGTCATAGTAGGACTATGATTTATGTTGATTAGAGGGATTAGTGGTACTTAAGGAGACAAATGTAACTACAAGGGCATAACGGTTATTGGCCCAGCTGTACTTACGAGCGATCTGTGAAGGGTTGTCGCACTGCTGATTGGTTAAGATGGACACATAATATGTTTGTAGTGAGGAGAGTTCAACTATTGGTCTTTAGTGGAGTGCCTGGCAGTTAACGGATGGTGGATCCCATGATTAAAGAGTTTAGTCAGTTATTCACGTACTGTTGGAGCTTCGAATCTATAGGTTCATGAGGTCCCCTTGGTAGCTTAGATTCATGTTGAAGGATCAGTTCTTGGTGTTGATTTGAAATGTTCAAATTGACAAGAGGTATTTTGATTATATGTGATATAATCGGTATGATGTATGAAACATATCTAGTGGAGGATTGATGTAAATGAGATTTACATTAAGTACCATGGAATAGGAAAAGAACTATGGTTTATATGTTTCGAGATGAAATATTAAAACTATAGGTTATAAATATAGTATAATAAGTTGGTTATCATTTATATTTATAATAATATCAATTATTAGATAATTAATACTTTTTCTTTTAAATAACCAAATGTAGTGGGTGGTTATTGATCATGGTAACCGTGAATTTAAAAGGAAATCGGTTTCCTATTTTTAAAAAGGGGGTTTTTACAAAAGTTTGAAATTTTTTTTTGAGTTTTCTCTCCGGCGAAAAGAAACCCAAGAAGTCGTCAAGTAAATACAGATTTACTAAATGACGGTTGGGCAAGCTAAACGATCGTGCAGTGTTTACTAAACGATCGCTGGCCCAAGGTAAATGATCGTGTAGAATCAACCGAGTTAAACGATAGAGCTAAACGATCGCATAGCTTTTGCTAGCCGATCACATAGTTTTATCTAAACGATTGGGCATCGACCCATACGATAGATCTTCGACTTATCCCAATTGCCCAGTTGTATACGCGATCGTTCTTTCCTTCGTTTGTCTGCCTCACACCAAGTCTAAACAAAACCCACCCTTTGTATTCTCACACCGAGAATACCAAGATCACCTTGTTGGTGGTGTCAGACTCAACTCGACACCATCGAGGTTTTTCTGAGGCCGTTCGTGGTGCTGTGGAGGTCGTTCGTTGTTGCAGAGGAATTTGTGACCAAGGAAATCGTTGAGAACGAGCGCGAAGTGTTCGTGCGGTGTTGCGGTCGTGTAGATCGAGCGCTCGTGGTTGCTGTTGTTCGATCAGAGGGCACATCGGAGCGTGGAAATGCTTCTGCCATTGTTAGTACAGTTTCTCCCTCTGTATATTTGTTGTACATGCTGTAATTTCTCTGTAAATTGTATAACCACTTGTATTGAAGTCGACTGTAAATGATTTGTTGATTCATGATTGTAATTTGGAATAGTCTTTCTTCCGCTGCTCATGGAAATTAGGATTCCGATTTCCTTCAAAAAGGATATGACTGCAGCAGTTATCAACCATTTTGCTGACACTTACTGCCTATTGACTCTAACGGAAATAATCTGATACCAATATGCAATCTCAACACAACAACTTCCTCTATGGCCAAACAACATTAAGTAATAAACACAAGACATTTACAGAGATTACAATATAAGTCTCATAAGTCTCGACACCCAAAATCTTAGTCCCTACATGAACAACCATAACTTGTGTACAATATTTACAGTAACCACCTAGCTGACTAGTTACAATAACTCTTGTCTTTGAGTGGCAAAGAAAATGCAGAGCTACCTTCTGAGGATTTGACCGCTACCTGGGGGAAAGAAAAACATTTGAAAATGAGGTGAGCTTACTAGCCCAGTGAGTGACTTAAGAAAGAAAACTGATTCTCATGCATAATTCTCAATAAAGAGATCATACTGAAATATAAATCTTTACAGTAACCTTGTATTGCAATATAAACATTTTAGCATAAAACATGTAAAGTTGTTTTCATCATAAAACATTAAACTGTTACTTAGTTGAGAATAACCCTACTGAGGTTAAATCCCTACTTCAACTGCTTAGTCAAGAGAGAACTCTTTTGCTCAATCTCTGACTTTAAACTATCTACATGCACATGATTATAACTAAGTACCATCATACCTTAGGTACTCCTACTCAGATACCTTCTCAATGTCCCTCAGTTTCGAGCTGCTCGGATACCTTCTCAAATGTCCCTCAATATCGAGCTTCAAGTAATACTAGTCATACTATGACTTTCTTTTTAAAGCATGTAAAGCAAAATGCATAGAAAACATGTCTTTAAAGGTACTAACGCATGCTTTATGTATTTAAACACACATAAATAGTTTTTCAATAACTTTCCTACATGGCATGCGTTAAAACATAACGCATAGTTTGCTTGGAACTATTTTGTAATACTAGCTAGCATGAGAATAATCTTTCTTAAAACATGGTTTCTTTAAAATATTGTAAATATTTAGTCACTCACAACTTTTAGGATTATTCCTCAAAGGTTGATATGTTTCTAACATTGGTGTCAATCCTTGCTGTAGGTTTAGTACTTAGAAATTTCCTTGTGACATTGGCTCTTGCAATGCTTCCAACTGCACCTCACAAACGCATCCCATTTGTGTAACCAACACTTGCTCTAAGCTGCACATGGCCATCCACAAGGTTGCTATGCGTCCTAGCCTTCAATGAAAGCTTTCCTCAGTCCAACGCATAGGAATGCTTAGCCCTTGGTCTGTTCGAGCGTTTACTTTGAGCTGCCAGCTTACTCAACCCAAATAGCTGCCTGCTTGTTCATGAAATTCTAGATTCAACTTACGGAATTAATAACACAAATTCTAGAGCTCATCTCAAGAAATGTCCTTATACAAACTTGTTTAGAATTGTCTCAGGAAGCTTACCTTAAATTTCAGCTTCAAACTCTTCGTGGTTTGTCCTGGAGACTCAATTCTTCATCGACGGCTCGGATTCACCCGTGAACTGGACCTTTGGTCCCTTTTTCCCTTCTCTGGTCTTATTCTGGTGAGACTTTCTTTTGACAGTGTCACCTCTGAAACTAGACTCTCTTAATTTGCATGGACGAATGAATCAAACTAATCTTTTGAAGTTCAGCCTCCCTTTTTATACTGCTTCCCACCGCTTATCATTAAAGCCTAGCATGACACCTTTAGCTTAAATAGAATTAAATCTGGTGCTTGGAACAGTTGTTGGCCTTAATTGGTGGTTAAGATTGATCAATGCATGCTTCAATTTTTTAACTCACCGCCCATCGTATAGCTCATCATTTAGTGATTCTCTTGTTGTCGCCTATCACTCAACGATCTCGCTGTCGCTCATCGTCTAACACATAGCCTATCGCATAACTCTCGCTGTCACTCCTTACATATTATGGTCCGACCGCTACCACATGCATACTTAGACTTTTCTATCATGAGATGAGTTTTGGTAAAAATTTCAAAAGAACATATCTAAAATTTTATTAATTAGATAGAAAACTGTATAAAAAGTTTATTTTACAAAATACCAGGATCCATAAGATATTAGCGTAGTGATACAAAATGCATATATGCCCATAATAGTGAGTTTGATGGTTGGCCCTTTGAGCGACGTCCAGTTCTGTCACCTACGCTTTGTCCTTACCTACAAAGTCTATAAAATAGGATGAGTATATAATATACCCAATAAGTATTTCTCACTTAAGGTAGTGAATAAATGCACAGTCACATGCAACATATCATGAAAATATATGATTGGGACCCAAAACATAAAATTATAATAGCATGAGGTGGTTAGTTATGCTTCCAACGTAAGTTCCTCCGCCATGGTAGGAAGATGAGGACTTAAACGAAAACTAACTCATCTGATGATTAGCGGGTCATGCAGTCAGTAGGACCAGAGTCGCATCCCACATCAACCATTAGCATAAACGTAAGGTTGGACTAGAGGGGTGCAATCATACATACCCTACTAATCCCTAGCATAAACATAACGTAAGATTGGGCCTAGAGGGGTGCAACCATACATGCCCTGTTAGCCCTGGAAGCATAACCTATACTTAATTAAAACTTATCTTAATATAATTGTGAACAAACATAATACATGGGGTCCATTGTCAAGAAACGTGTTTTAAACATATAATGCAACATAACAATAATAATAATGCAACATAACAAAGGTACACTACCAAAACACATAAAGAGAGGGTGAGATAAACTACTTATCTCGACTGCGCTCCTAATTATTCCTTTTGATTTGGTCCTATAGATTTTATAAAGAACACTTATGATTAAATCTAGTTTTAAGAAGGAATTTGATGAACATAACTTATTTATTTTCAAAATGATGATTGTTAAATATTGAGAGTATTAGTGTAATTATGTTGAATTATTTAATGATAATGATGATGATAAAAATAATAATATTATTATTAATATAATAAGAATTGTAATAGTATTATTATTATAATAATAATAATAATAACAACAAGAATAATGATAATGACAACAATCATAATAATAATAGTAGTAGTACTAGTAGTTGTATACTACTACTACTACTAATAATAATAGCAATAATAATATTAGTATTAATAATATTAGTATTAGTAATAATAATAAGAGTAATAATAATAGTTCCAGAATAATAATAACAATAATAATAGAAATAATAAAAATAATACTAATAACAACAATAATAGTAATAATAGCAGTAATAGTGAAATGATAATAACAATAATAGTAGTAGTCGTAGTAGTAGTAGTAATAATCATAATAATATTATTATTAATAATAATAATATTAAGAGGAAGAAGAAGAAGAGAGATGGAGAATGAAAAGTTAATATTTAGTGCTATATTAGTAATAGTATTATTAGTAGTAGTAATACTATGTAATAATAATGATAATGACAATAATATTAATAAAATTGGAAATCAATAATACTATAATTAAATTAATATTGTTAATAACAATAGTAATACCAACAATAAGAATTTTAATAATAGTAGTAATTTTAGTGAAACTTCAAACTTTACTTGGTAAAGAATATGAAAGTTTAATATCAACCTTTCAATTACTAAAGTCACTTTCGTATGTTGACTGTAGTTTTAAATTATGTTGAGTTTAATCTTGATACTCAACTAAGTGCCTAAAAGATCTTAAGAGAAAGAAACAAAACCTCAAAAGTAAGGAAGCTTCCCCCCCCTCATTAACCAACTTACATATCTTTCTTCTTTCTTCTTTATTTATTTATTTTCTCACCTATTATCCAACTTTATTACTTGTTTTTTTTTGTTTTTGTTTTTTTTTTCTATCTCTTTTCTAACCAACTCAATTCAACTTTTATTATTTATTATTATTTTGACTTATCTAGATATTTCTCAAATGTTCTTAGTTATTTTATCTATTTATTTTGTTCTTAAACTTACTAGATTTTTCTACTTAAAAATCATCCCATATCATCATTATTTGATTTCTTAGAAATTTTATTACTTTGTTATTTGTTTAATTACCTAACTAATGTTTATTGTGTTCTTCTTATTATTTATGTACCACTTTTAATCTTAACGTATGAAATTTAAAATTGGTTTTCTCTAACTAGTCTTAGAATTAATTTTAAAATTAAAACTTACAATTTTCCATAATATTTATATACATACTTGGGTTGTTACAGCCATCGTCTAGCGCATCATGCCCATCGTCTAGCGCTCACGCCCATCGTATAGTGCTATCGTCTAACGTCATCATCTAGCGCTTATGCTGATCATGTAGCGCCATCGTCTATCGTGTAGTGCTATCGTCCAGCGCATCATTTCGCATCGTTTAGCGCTGCATGTAGCTACACGATCTTCTAGCGCATTGCTTAGCACTGCACATAGCTACAAGATCGTCCACGCGCGCCACTCCAATACCCAGCACCCACGCTCGCGCACACTTGATGTTGCCGCATGCATGCTAACCTCTCAAGACTTGGCTGCCACATGCCTTGTCCACGCATAACTTTTCTTCTCTCGGCCATACTTGGCTCCCTTAAATGCCCAACTAACCTCTCAAATGAGTAAAGCCAATGCATAGGCAAACACTTAGTCAATTTTCTAGCTTCCAATGCATGGGTTACACTTAGCCAATTTTTCTAGCTTCACCCAAGAGTCAAGCATTCAAACTTAAACATTTCTTTTAACTTCTAACCCTTTTCCCTACAACTAAACATTAATTCTCACCTTAACCTACTCACCATAATGCTCTCAGTAAGGAACATACACAAGTAGAGAAATTAGGACTCAGGGTTAAACACAAAATTAAAAGTTCAAGTACCTATCATCAAACATAAGCTTGAAAGTTCAAGCACAATGGTGGTTGCCATAACACTATTCTTTAAGGGGTCATTTGTTTCGTGAGAATCCAAGAGTGGGCATCCAGATTACCACGTTTAATTTGTATTAATGTAAGATGCATTGGCATCTGGAGATTTTTGGATATTCCAGGATGCATATATAGAGTGCATTTCGGGAGTTTCGGATGCCCTACGAAAACATGGATTTTCTAAATTCCCATATTAAGGACATCCTGTTTTAACCCTTCTTTATTTTCTTTTTATAATTAGTATAAATATCGTGAACTATGTATTTTTATCTTTGATTATATTGTAGTTTTTTAGAAAGATAATCAAATTCAAATTCAAATTAATATTTATTTTATAAAAAATCTTAAATTAATATATATTGTTTTTTTGAGATAAATAACAAATAAAACAATAAAACTACGTTAATTTTAAAAGAAATCCAAAATAATAAAACAAGGGAAGAAATACCTTTTTGATCTATGAGTTTTTAGAAACAAGTGTTTTTGGTCCCTAATGTTTCAACTTAGTCATTTTAGTCCCTAAGTTTTTAAGAATAGGTTTAAAAGATCTCTCAATTAATAAATATATTAGATTTGAATATAAAATTAATGAAAAATATGATGTAACAAGATGATCTGGAAAAAAATTATTTTTTAAATATTTCCCAATTCTATCTCTTCTCTCTCTATTCTTTCTTTTTCTCTCTTTCTTCTCTCCTCTCTCTTGTCCTCTTTTCTCCATCTCCATGTCTCTTTATCTGTCATTTTTTCAATTGAAGAAGATGATGAAATTTGTTCACTTCTCTCAATTGAAGAAGATGATGAAATTTGTTCACTTCTCTCTCTTCTTTTTCTCACAAGAAAATGAATTGAATGTATTAGCAAAAGATTTTGATGACAAAAATGGTTTTTTTTTTTTTGTAAGAAAAAATAGATTCCAAAACAAAGTAAAAAAAACAAACAGCAAAAGTTAAAGAAAAGCTTCAAATTGTAGCTTTGGTAACTTCTAAAACACAAATCAACAGAAAAGAATTCAATTTTACATAAGAAAAGTACAAAAATCTCAAATGGCTTTTTCTTCTCTTCTATTTTCTTTGTGGAGTTTTGTCTCTTTAATTTTAGATGTTGAAAAAATGGAGAGTTGCGGGTGATGGCGACAGGAACTTTTCTGACGAGGAGGAAATTTGTTGAGATATCCAGATGAAGAAGATGACCGATCGACATAGATAGGAAGATGAAAAATTTGAAGACTTTTCTTTTCTTTTTAAATCTTTTTCTCTAGAGACTGATTTGGAATCTCTCTCTCAACTTGTTTGTTCCTAATCCATGTGAGAGAAAGAAGAGTGAGAAGTGAGCAAATTTCATCATGTTCTCTAATTGGAATAATGACAAAAAAAAAACATGTAAATGGAGAAGAGAGGACAAGAGAGGACAAGAGAGAGGAGAGAAGAGAGAAGAAAAAAGAGGAGAGAGAAGAGAGAGACTTGTGAAACATTAAAAAAATATATTTTTTCTGAGTCATCTTGTCACATCATATTTTTAATTAATTTTGTATTTAAATTTAATATATTTATCGATTGAAGGACTTTTTAAACTTATTTTTAAAAAAATCAGGGATAAAAATGACTAATTTGAAACATTAGGAACCAAACGCACCTATTCCTAAAAACTTAGGGACCAAAAATTGGATGACCTTTGGCCATTTGGGGGAGATACAACCACGCAAAGCAAAAAAAACCCTTAGCCATTTTTCTTTTCCTCTCACTCACATACACGTTTTCTCTCATGCATTCTTTTCATTTTATTTCTTCTCAAAGTGTTTTTCTCTCTTTCTCACAATTCATACACTCAAAACCCCAAAAAAAATTTAGTTGGTTCTCTCAATTTTTTTCCTCTCACATTGGCTCTCCCTCCCTCTCTCTTTCTTTTTCTCCTCCAATAGTCCTTCCACCTCCAAATTTCTCTCCACGTTTTCTTTTCTTTTTCAGGATCTTCTCTCCCTCTCTCCACTTTTCTCTCCATAAACCAAATCTCTCCCAATTTTTTTTTTTTTTCTCTTCTCCATATTTTCTCATCCAAGTAAGTCGTGGAAAGTTGTTTTTTTTTTCTTTTATGTTTTCTTTTATATTAATATGCTAGAATGTCCATGTCTACATTAATGTGCTTGTTCATCTTTTCTTTATTTCTTCTTCTTTTTAATTCTTGAGTAATATGATATTTATTGATCATACAACATTAATGTGCTTGTTCATCTTTCGTACATATTTGATATATGTTATTATTTTTTTAATGTTATTTTCATATTATTTTTGTTTAATATTTTCTAGAAAAATTACTAGCTCTTGATTCTTTAGAAATATCTAGGTTTTATTCTTTAAATATGCTTTAAATATTGTGATATTCTATCTGTGATATGCAGTTAGATTTATTTTTAATATTTTATTCAACATTTTCTAAAAATAAACTTCTCCAATTACGAAATCTTAAATACTCGTGATGTCGATGCTTGGATTCTTGAGGAAATATCTTGGGATGACTAGACTTGAAGTTAGTTAATATGTCTTATTTTAGACCAAGTTTTTTTTTTAAAAAAAAATCATGTTTACATGTGTATTTTATTCTTGTTCTTGTATAATAAAATATATTTATCGAAAATATGGATTATTGAAAAAAAATCATAAAAGGGATTTATATCCTTTAAAAAGAATGAATTTTAAATATTTCTAAAATCATTCATAAATATTTTCTTTAAAAAAAATAAGAAACCTTAAAGAAAATTGGATTCCATAAATTTTTTCCTTAAAACATAATTTTCCTTAAAAAACAAAAAGGTTTTCTTGCCCCAATTATTTTAAAATAAATAAACCAAATTAAAATTGATTTCATGAATAATCATTTCCTTAAAAAAAATTGCAAACGAATATTTTCACAATTTTTAAATATATAAATCAAAATACTTTTCAAAAAATATTTTCCAAAAAGATCTTTTAAAAACTTTCATATGACAGAAATTGGGGAGGTTAAGATGTTGACTTTCTTAATATGCTCGAGGGAATATATAAAAAGATCTTTTAGAAAACTTTCCTATGATGGATTTGAGGAAATGATAATATTTCCTCATATTCTCAAGGTGAGGAGTTGACTCTTTGAGAGACCGAGGTCGAATCTCCAATATTTTTTTAAAAAAAAATTAGCACGTTTTTTTTCTAACTTCTTGTTATGCTCTTTAAATTATTTGTAGGATTATTGTTTAATTTCCATTTTCATCCTTGTTTGATCTTGTAATGCTCGTGTTAAAATAAAGTTAATTTTTTTAAAACTAAATCTTTTTATAATTTTTTTTAACATCTTTTCTTACTATTTTGTTTGAACAAAAAGATTTTTTTTGCAAAGTCTCCAAAATTGTACTTCACGTATTTGAAAAATTTTTTCTTAAAAAAAATTAGTATGATGTTGCTTTCTAAACCTTTTTATAAACAATTTTAACCGTTTTCTTAAAGAAAGTCTCCTACGATGAAAATTTGGGAATTCGATTTTTTAGAATTATTGAGGTAAGGGATCATATCTTTGGAAGTCCAAGATATGATTCCAAGAAAAAATGAATTTAATTAATTTTGTTTAAAAAAATATTCTTTCTATTAAAAGACTATTTCTATGACTGATTAAGGAAATGGTAATATTTCCTCATATTCTCATGGTGCGGGATTATTCCTCAATTCCACCATGGCCTAATTGATGGAAGTTTATTCCACTTATCTTACGGGATCATTACTTCTAACATTGGAGTAATGAGGGACAAGATAAGACATTTATTTTTAAACATTTTTCTCAAATAAATTTATTTAAGAAATAAAGCAAGTCAAAGATTTCAAATTTGGTCACCGTTTTCTAAATGGATGTTGTGGGGGTGCTAACACCTTCCCCATACACAAACGACTCCCGAACTTAACTCTAGTTTTTGCAAACCAATTTTCTAATTTTTTTAAAATTAAAATTGACTTATTTTATATTCGGTGCCCGTTCACTTCGTAAAAAAGGTTTGGTAGCTACTCATTTTTATTTTTCTCTTAAATTGACCCTTTTGAGGACGTCGATCATTCCGCTCGTCTCGAGCCCGTGCCGACAGCTTGGCGACTTCATTGAGGACAGGAGGTTCCACCTCGAGAGTTTGGTCATTTTTATCTCTTATCTTGAATTCTTTTACTTTTAATATTGTATTTAATTAATTGTGTGTATTTATTGTGTATTTTATAATTATTTCACACACAATCACAAGCCTCCTACCTGGCCTTTACCTAATAGGATTATAGTCGAGGATGGAGTAATATTGACCTTCGAGGAGCTTATGCTCCCGTGTAGGCGAAAAATCCTCACTCAATTTGGTCATTCTGTCATGTACGACTTTAACTAATTTGAGGGCCTTTTTCATTTAAGACTTTAGAAAAAAACCTCACTTTGTTTGAAGCCATTATGTTGATTTTATTGTTTTATTACTTTATTTCACACTATCACAAGCCTCTTGCCTGGGCTTTACCCAATAAGACTAGATTCGAGGATGGAGTAGTGTTGAGCTCCAAGAAGCTTATGCGTCCATGCAGGCACATGAAAAATTCTTATTCAATTTGGTCATTCCGTCATATGTGACTTTTTGACCAATTTGGGAACCATTATCATTTAGGGCGGCCTTAGAATTAGCTTCACCACTAGCATCTTTGTGAAATTCATTATGCTTGTTTCTTTATGTTTCTCTTATTTTTGAAATTTTCGTACATTATTCTTTTACCATCATCCACATTTAGAGTTGTTTCATTATCATGCATAATCACACACGTTTATAAACGCTCATTTTCCATGATCTAGATTTATAAACACTAATTTATTTATTTATCTATTAATTTTACACTCATTTTTTACATGATCTACCATTGAGAATCATTTCATTATCATGCATAATCATACATAGTTATTTTGTGCATAAAGAATTATTATTTTTATTATGCATAGAATATTCTTTTTTTTTTTTTTGAATGATTTAACATTGAGAATCATTTTGTTATCATGCATAATCATCATTTATAAACAATCATTTTATTTATTTGTTTGTTTTGCATGATTTAACATTGAGGTTGATTATCATGCATAATCCTAGATTTATAAATACTCATTTTTTGCATGATTTAACGTTGAGAGTAATTTCATTATCATACATAATTATAAGATTTATAAATACTCATTTTTTGCATTAAGAATTATTTTACTATCATGCATAATCCTAAATTTATAAACACCCTTTTTCTTTTTTGCATGATCTAACATCCTATTTCATTATCATGCATAATTCCTAGATTTATAGATACTCATTTCTTTGCATGAAAATCATTTCATGATTTCATGCATAATCCCAAATTTATATACGTACGCTCATTTGCATGATAATTATGTTACACTATCAGCCAACATTTTGTTGTTGTTTTTTTAAATACTATTGACTCATTTAGCCTTTTCTTCATAAACAATTAATGAATATTTTTACATTAGGCTTTTATAATTAGTGCATTATCAATGAAATACCACATACATTCACTTCACTTCATGCTAACAATTAACTAACTTTGACTAATTAAATCATTCTTTTTCTTAAAAAAAAAAAAATTAAAAGAGTCAAAATTTTTACAAAATAGCTGAAAGGATCACAACCCCCTCATTACTGGACTTGAAGAAAAGTCAAGGTCATGGAAGAGCTCACCAGCCAAGTGTAAGCAATCAGAAAGGATGTCGAAGAGTTAAAAAGACAAGTGACAAAAGTTTTAGAATTACTTACTCCAATTAAAGATAAACCATTAGTAGGGGCATCCAGACGAACAGGATTGGTACAGAACCAAGTTTCAGATGACACCTCTCCTTATCCATGTGGTTTTACTCTTGAGAGGCTACTACATTCAACATTAATAGAAAATAAAAACATGTTTTACTCGAGATCTTTGTCAAGCTCCACAAAAAGTGAGTCATTTGGATGTCCAGTTCCCAACCCCAAGTGCATAAGCCTACAAGAAGACTTTCGAAGATATAGGTAGTAGGGAAAGATTAAAATTTCTAGAAGAAAGGTTGTGTGTCGTGGAAGGCACTAGTACTTACAAAGTTACCAATATTTACGAGGCATTGAGGCAACACAACTGTGTCTAGTCTAGGATGTCTTTATTCCACTTGAGTTCAAGATGCCGAAATTTAATATAACAGGGCAACTTGCCTAAAAAGGTCATCTTGTCATGTACTTTCGTCCACTACCATGACGACAAACTATCAATCGACATACTTTCAAGACAGTCTAAGTGACCTTATTCTATCTCGTGACAATAAACCTATTCTCTATTGGGTATGATGAAGGCACTACAAAGGTGTCAACCTAGTTGAGATGTTCTAGTGCGCCTACTGATCCCACTTGCTTCTTTAGGTTCTTGAAAATATTTCCTCATTGGCTCAACTGCTCATCGGTGTATGGATCTAGATACCCCTAAGGGCTAGCTAAAGAAACTATTTCACAAGAACGTGGACTATCTTTTTGGCGTCTTTTTTATATATGTTCTTGTTGGGGTTAATGCCCTAAATCTCATAGGGTTCTGCAGTTTGTAATTGTATTATACACACATTTTATTTATTTAATAAAATATGAGATGTTTTATTTGACATTTAGTAGCATTAAACCTACAAACAAATAAACTAACATCCACAGTTATCATTTATAACTTAAACATGTATGTAGAGACATACAGGTGGATCATGTTTAAGTGATAACTTAAATGGTCTGTAGTAGATGGAGAAGGTTGGATACCTTATCCTGGTGACACTACGAGTACGACCTGCTTTGTAGATGTTACAATTGTTGTAAAGTGCTACAAAGGATTTGATTCTAATCATTCATGTGGAGACATGTGAGTGGAAGTATTCTATACAAAGAAGTTTGTATAAGACCAGACTACAAAAAGACTAGTCTCATTATATAATGTCGTTCATAATTGAGACTTATATTTCATCAGGATGATAGGTGAAATGACCTAAATCCCAATTGAGTTGTGAACTCCTACTTATAAAGGTAGTCCTTCGATTTGTATGGGTGAGAGTGGCTAGATCACCGACTCAACAAGCTTACCATTTTGGAGATTTTTCTGATTGAGGAGCTGGGAACATGGCTACATAAGACGGAATTTACTCCTTCCTTGAGGTCGGGATAAGTAGATAAATTGCTCTCTTAAGGGTTGGTTTTGGGGCTTGAATAATGTGGTGCCACACTCTCTCTTGCCCGAGAGGGTTTTAGTCATAGTTGGACTATGACTTATTATTCATTAGAGGGATCAATGGTACTTAAGAAGTTAGATCAACTATAAACGCAAAACAGTAATTTTGGTCCAGCTATACTTATGAGTAATTTGTGAAGGGTCATTGTACTGTTGACTGATTATATTCAATGGACTATATCTATAGTGCAAAGAGTGCAGCTATCGGTCTTTAGTGGAGTGTCCGACAGTTAATGGATGTTGATTAATATAATTAAAGAGTTTAACTAATTATTCAAGTACCTTTGGAGCTTCAAGCTACAGGTCCATGAGGTCCCTATGTAGCTCAACAGAGATTAAAAGAGAATCAATTTTGGATTAATTTGAATTGTTCAAATTAATTAAGGGAATTAATTATATGTGATATAATTAATTTAATTAATTTTATATGATATAATTGCTATAATGTATTTGATACATTATAATATAAAGTTTATTTGAGGGGAAATAAATATTTGAATATGATTCAAATATTAATTATATGAATTGAATTCATATTATTAAATTTAGTATAAATGATATTTATATTAAATACCATGCATTAATGAGAGAATGAAAACTATAGGTTATATTGTATTTGATACAATATAAAACTATAGATTATATGTTATATTTAATATAATATATAGTTCAATATATAATATATAATAAAGTGGTTGTCATATAAATATATTAACTTTTTTTTATTAAATTAATTATTTTGAAAAATAATTTTGGGAGGGAGTTGTAACTCCCTCTCCCTTTTTCTCTCTACTATGTGAAAGTGGGAAGGTGTGCAAAGGGTGGTGGTCATCTTCTTCCCTTTGGTTTTACAGTGAAAGACTTACAAAAGTTTTTCCTTTGAGAAATTTAATTCTCTGTTCTTCCCCTCTATTTCCTCTAAAAACTTAAACTCCCTCTCTTCCAAAATACCGAAACCCGACAACTCCTTGAATTTCATCCTAAAATATATAGAGGAAGCTTTCGTGGTGGTAGCCAATTAGGGTTTCAAGCACCTTGCAATTTTGGAGAAGGAATTACGTGAAGATCGGATCTTCAAGGGTTACTATTCTTCCCATCTCTCTTCTCTTCTAATAAAAGCATGCTATAATTTCATTTAAATGCATAATCATTTTATATGTTTCTGTAAAATATGATTATATAAAAATTGGGATTTGGGACCGATCCCTACTTCTGCTCCGAAATTCACTGGTTCCTTCAATTGTTATCAGAGCCAAGTTTTGGCTAAATATTTTCCAATTTTTCTAAATGTTTTTTATAGTTTCTTGGTGGGATTTTAACATTCTGTATTTTATGAATGTGTGGAATGATTGTTTACAATTTTGAATAATTTTAGGATTGGATCTAGTTTTTACAGCCTCTATTTTTACAAATTTTATGTGTAAGGGCCCATGTTTTGGGGATATTTTATGTTATAGATTATGTATTTGATGTTTATTGAGTCATTTGTGGAAATTCCGGTCGACTTTTGGAGAAGACGAGGCCAAAGTCAGAGGAGTTTAGAAGAATATCGCAATTGTATAATGCATTCTGTAAAATAGCGTTGCAATGTTGTGCCTGGTGAACGAAACGTTCTATCCATAGCATTGCAACGCTAGGTCACAGCGTTGTAATGCTATGAGATGGAAAGAACAATCTGGTTCGTGCCCAAATCAGTTCGTGACTCGATTTGTTCGTGTTCGGTTCGGTTGGTTTGAGCAATTTGTGGTCGGTTTGGGCGTTGGGCGGTCCGATTAATGCGGTTCAAGGACAGCTTCACTTGTTTTAAACCGATTGATCAATATTTTTGCAATAGATAGTTTTTTTATTAATTAAATTAATATAATCGTTATATTAATTTAATTAATAGTTTAAGAGTTCAATCTTGGTCCAATAATTGTTTTTAAATTATGCATTTGTTGTATGATTTATATTTAATATTATATATGCCAAAATGTATGTCATGTAGTGAAAATCTCACCATAGGTTATGCATAATTCATGCATCATTCATATTATAAATATTATAATATATAGTTGCGTGATTTAATTTTTATAGCATGCTCATGCATCATATAATATGAGTGTTATAGTATATGTTTGCATGCATTAATAATATAGTCATGCATCATTTATATTATAAGTATTATAATATATAGTTTAATAAATGTATGGATGGATGTTATTAATTATTTCATTACCTTATTATATAAGTGTTATATATGGCTAGAAATGAAATGGAATTGCATGAAGTATAACACTACCTTAGGTAATTTATAATTGTTATAATTTACTAAGTATATTAATGAATGCAATTGTATGATTTTAAATTATTTCATTCATTTTATAAAAGTTATAATTAAATGAAATTAGAAATTAAAATCAATAATTTAGAACCGTAGGTTAAAATAATTTTTAAAATAGCTTTAAAATATGATTCACATAGACCTAAGATCACTTTTTATAATAAGCTTATAAATTAAGTTTAATCATTTAATCAGTTTAATAGGATTAAATTGATTTTTAATTAAAACTTTTAATTTGTAACAAATGTATCTATAAAAGACCTTTTGTCTAAGGTTAGTTTTTTCTAGGCTAGGGTATTTAAGTTGACGGAAACGTAGCACCCTTACCTGAGAACTTACCTAGAATGGTGAATTAGATAGATTTGTTACAAGCATGCAATAGTTGATCGAAGTTTATTAAAGTGTTTAATAAACATTAATCAATATTGTTTAACCATCTAAAGTAAATGTTACTTTTGGGCAAATTAAACAAACACTTAGTTAAAAATCAGTAGCCGGATTTTTCTAGATTAAATAACCCTAGATATAACACTCAGTGGGAGGAAATTAAGGTATATGATACTACATTTTACCTTTTCACGTTCTCCCTAAAAGTTCATATCGTAAGATCTATACTCAGCCTTGAGACACCTTTTCTTGTGTCCCCCTACGGATGGTGTTTGTATAGGTCAATATCAATGTGAATGGAGAGAATGTTTATAGTAAGTGGGAGCAGAACGTATGTCAATATATCCCATGGTCTCTCTCATTAGTTTGTAGTAAAGTTTCATGCTCAGCCTTGAGGCACCTTTGCTTGTGTCCCCCTATGGATGACATTTGCATGATTCTTTACCTTAAGCTCTAGAAATAGATAGGGTTACTTTAGTTTTTGCTCCAATTAGTTTTTCCCAATGGTTGACTCATTGGGGCGGAACTCTAGAATCTAAAATGAGGGATTACACTTACAAGAAAATGTTAAGCAAGTTTAACAATTTCTTAACCGAATAATGGTAACTGATAGTTACAGTAAGAAAGAGTTATTTTGCCTATTAGTTGAGAAAGTCTCATTTCAGTGAAAGGGCACCTGATCGTCCTACGGAGGCTTTTGACCTAAATCACTGAAACATCATTGTAAAATAGACGTCACTTAGGGTGCATTAGATTATTTTGCTAAATTTGATAGGTTTTTGCAAATGGGTTAATGCATAGATTACTAATATAAATAAATTGTATGGTTTCAAAAAATTAAATTATGACTTCCGCGACACTTAACTTACTCATTGTTGACGAACTTGTTGAGAATGTCCTAGAACTCGCAGATCGTGTTAAACATTCTATTTATCAATAAAATATTATTGAGTAACTTATTCAATAAAGTTGTTTATTTTGCATTCTATTATGAAAATCCAATAAACATATCCATGGCTATAGTGTAAATACTTTTAACTTTATGTGGTGACATAAACAGGATCAAGTTAATAGTATATAGCCTAAATGGTCTAATAAGTATGTGGATGAAATTGGGTATCTCATCCTAGTAACACTATTAGAAGCGGTCCATTTTGTAGGTAATACAAATGACGTAATCTACAGATTATTCATGTAGAGACATGTGAGTAGGTCATCCTATGCAATGAGTTTGCATATAGACTTGACCACAAAATAGTCACTTTTCTTTATAACGACCGTTTACTATTAAAACTGATTATTTCATTTTAAGTAATTTAGGTTAACTCGATCTTAATATCGAGCTAGCTATGAACTCCTGTTTGTTCGGGATTATCCTTTGATCTGCATGGGTGAGAGTAGTCCAACAGTATTGCTCAATAAGCCTTCCATTTTGGGGATAAAACCGAATGAATAGTTGGGGACATAGCTCTGCAAGATGTAATTCACTCCTACCCGGTATAGGGTTAGTAGATAGGTTGTTCTTTTAAGTACTTATTCCAGGTCTTGAACAATCGGGGCCCCACCTTTTCATGATAGAGAAAGCACTTGATTCATAAGCATTATGAATCAAATTGTTCATTAGAGAGTCAGTGGGAACTTAAGGAATGAGATGTATTCATAAGGGTAAAATGGTGATCTTGACCCAAATGTGATTACGAACGACCTGTGAAGGATCGACTTACTGATCATGGTTATATCAAGTGGACATAATATACAGTGAGGGAAGTTCAACTATGGGCTTTAGTGAAGTGACTCATTAGTTAACGAATAAGGGTTAATTCAGTATAATGAGTTTATCCAATTAATCTTGGATTGATGGAGCCCATGATCTGTAGGTCCGCGAGGTCCCCCTACTAGCTCGTAAATGGATTAGCTTTAGAGTAGCATGATAAGTTCATTTGAAACGTTCAAATTAGAATTAAACGGAATAAGAGAATTTATATTTAAATATGATTTAAATATATGAATGTGGAATTATGTAAAATTAATTGAATATTTGATATTAAATTAATAGAATTATTTAAATTATTTAAATAATTATTTATTAATTAGAAAAATTAATTTATGAAATTAATTTTACAAAATTAATAATTTTTTTCAATTTTTAAAATCAAATTGATTTTTAGAAATCATTTGGTTTTGGAAAATCAACACAGAATGGAAATATGGATTTTTCCATTAAGCCTTCAACTTGCTCACACAAAACCCATTTTCATTTAGCTTCAATATCTCAAAGCATAAGCTACATCTCATGCAGTCATTTTTTTTGCATGAAAGACCTGCAATAAATAAAGAAGATTGGAGTGGAATTGAGACATGCATTCAAAGAGTTTTTACAGAAAAATTTGGGCTGAAGAAGCTGTTCTTCAAGTTGGTTATAGCAGTGTGCTTCTCTCCAAGTTTCTTTTTGTTCAAGCTATTCTTGAGTCCCACAACTCATTCTAAAGCTCCAAGAGTATAGTGGGGATGATCTTGAGGTGGTTCACGACAAATTTTGGAGAAAATAATAGCTGAGAATCAAGATTTTGAAGAGTTCTACAAAGGTATAACTTCAAACCCTCTTATGTTAGATGAGCATGCTTTAGTTACTGCCAAAATTAATGAATTAGAGTACTTATTGATCCTTTTTGCTTCTGCTGCATGCTGATATACTCTTACAAAACTTACCGACAAAAATTATACAATGTAGAAAAATACAATCAACACAATACTAATCATCGATGACTTGCATTTTTTCCTTGTGGAGGATTGTCCTTCTATTCCTGCTCAAAATGCCACTCGAAATGTTTAAGAGGCATACGAGCACTGGATAATGGAAAATGAAAATACCCGAGCATATATCTTGGCTAACCTTTCAAAAGTCTTAGCCAAGAAGCACGAGCCCATGATCACTGCCCGTTAGATCATGGAGTCCCTTCGGGGGATGTTCAGACAATCGTTCACACAACTCAGGCACGATGCTCTAAAACACATCTTCAATGTCCGTATGCAAGAAAGGGCATCTATTCGAGAACACATTCTTAACATGATAGTCCACTTCAATGTGGCGGAGATGAATAAGTTTGTCACTGATGAAGCTAGTCAGGCTAGCTTCAACTTGGAATCTTTACCTAAAAGTTTCCTATAGTTTCTTAACAATGCTATTATGAATAGCATTGACTACAACCTGACCACCTTGCTCAATGAGCTTCAAACTTTTCAATCCTTGATGAAAAGCAAGGAAAAAATGGGAGAGGATCATGTTGCCTAGTCTTCTAAGAAGTTCTACAGAGGATCGTTCTCTAGAACTCAGTCTATGCCTTCTTCTTTTAGCACCAAAAAGTGGAAGAGGAAGAAAGGTGAAAAGGGGAAAGCTAACCCATCAGCTATTGCCCAGAAGGGCAAGAAGGCCAAGGCTACAAAGGGAATCTGTTTCCATTACAAACACGAAGGACATTGGAAGAGAAACTGTCCCAAATATTTGGCAGAAAAGAAGAAGGCCAAGCAAGGTAAATCTGATTTACTTGTATCCGAGACTTGTTTAGTGGAGAATGATGATTCAACCTGGATAATAGATTCAGGAGCCACTAACCATGTTTGTTCTTCATTTCAGGGAATTAGTTCCTGACAACAACTAAAAGCTGGGGAGACGATGATGCGTGTTGGAACTAGGCACATCTTTCAGCTATGGCAGTGGAGAGCTTCGACTCTGCTTACAGAAATCTTATATTTTATTAGATAATGTATATATGGTTTCAAGTTTGAAAAAGAACCTGATTTCTATAAAATTTCTCCTTGAAGAACATTATTCTCTAAATTTTCAAGTAAATAAAGTGTTGTTTACATGAATGGAGTATTAATTTGTTGTACTAATCTTAAAGATGGTTTGTATGTGCTAAGACCATTAGAAATTAAAGCCCTTCTTAACTTTGAAATGTTTAAAACTGGTAACTCAAAATAAAAGACTTAAAATGTCTCCTAAAGAAAACACCCGTCTTTGGCATCTAAAGTTAGGACACATCAATCTCAATAGAATTAAGAGATTGGTTAAGCATGGACTTCTAAGCGAGTTAGAAGAAAATTCTTTATCTGTATGAAGTCATGCCTTGAAGGGAAAATGACTAAAAGATATTTTACTGGAAAAGATCATAGAGCTAAAGAACCCTTAGAGCTTGTACATTTAGATCTCTGTGGTCCGATAAATGTTAAAACAAGAGAAGGGTTTGAATATTTCATTACTTTTACTGATGATTATTCAAGATATGGTCATGTTTATTTAATCCAATATAAGTCTGAATCCTTTGAAAAGTTCAAAGAGTTCAAAGCTGAAGTTGAAAATGCATTAAATAAAACAATTGGATCTTACATTCCAAACTATTTGATAGAACATGGAATTTTATCCTAACTCTCAACACTTGGTACATCTCAGTAGAATGGTATATCAGAAAGGAGAAATCGAACCTTAAGCTTCCATTCGAAGTAAGGTAAGAGGATTCGAGCACCATCTTCAACTCTTCTCGGGAACCGGTGTTTTTCGAGAAAAGGTCTGATCCATTAATATCATGATTTTTCCCACTAGCCATGGCTTGGCCAAACCTTTGGCTCTGATACCACTTGTCATATTGAACATGGTTCAGTCTATGATGAGTTATGCTTCCTTACCTGACTCATTTTGGGGTTATGTAGTATAAACTGCAACATATATTTTGAACTATGTTCCATCCAAGAGTGTTACCAGAACACATTTTGGAATTGTGAAATGGTCAAAAAGGTAGTTTACACCATTTCAGAATCTGGGGTTGCCTAACACGTGTGCTTGAGAAAAATCCTAAGAAACTTGAACCTCGTTCAAAATTGTGCCTATTTGTAGGCTACCATAAAGGAACGAGAGGTGGTTAATTTTATGATCCTAAATAAAATAAAGTATTGGTGTCGACAAATGCACCACATCACCACATCAGAGAGCATAAGCACCACAGCACCACAGTAAGATTGTGTTGAATGAGCTTTCCAAAGAAACTACTTGTAACACCTCACATTTTTTTAGTAACAATGTAATTTCAGTAATTTTTTATTATTGAAGGGCATTTTTGGAATTTTGGACTTCAAGTGTATTTGCGAGAATTTAATTTTTGCGTGAAATTATTCAATTTGAAAATTAATGGCAGAAATTAATTTCATTTTGGGAAGGAAAGAAATTTAATAGTATAAAATGTAATAAGGAAAAGAATAAAATATAGTTTATTTTTATTTCCTTTTTTGTTTATTATTATTATTATTATTATTTATAACTCCCCACCCCCCACTCCCCCGATTTTTTTATTTCCGCTGCTTATCGCCGTCCTCCTCCATCCAGACCGCTGAAGCCATTCGACCACCCAGATCTGAGTCGCCGACCTCAACTGCCCAGATTCAAGCAGTGACAATTTTTCGTTGAAGTCGTTCTCGTCTCAACACTCCGGCGCCACCCAGATCCGAGCCGCAACCAGTTTTCCGTCGAAGTCATTCGCGTCTCAGCACTCCGGTGTCGCTCAGATTCGATCTCGACCTCCCATGTCGAAGTTGCTCGCGTCCGTCATCACGAGTCCTTCCACCACCACTTGCCGCACTGTTGTCGGCTGCTTCCAGTCACGCCGATCCACCACCGCCAACCTGTTCGTCGCCAAAATCTACCTGCATCACTAGACTTTTGTTTTGAGTAAGGGATTGATTAATTTTGGCCAAGAATTTGGTTTGTCTTTGAGGGTTTGATTACCCATTTTATTTTGGGTTAAAATTTGTTCTCTATATTTGGAATTTAGATCCAAGATTGGAATATTTCAGAGTGCAGAACATGCTGTTCAACAGATTCAAGTTCGTTCGACAAGTATTTTGGTAAGCGTTGTGATCCTTGTTGTTGGTTGTTGGGCACCTATTGGTTGTTAGACTAAATGAGAGTTTTGTTTTAGTACTTTGAAGGTTCCAAGTCATCGTCCTTTGGGTTCTAAAATCTGCTAAGAGCAGATTTGGAGTCAACATCTCGTAAGTGTTTGTTGACCAAGTTTCATTGGGTAAGTTCAATGGTGATCGTTGAATTTATATTTGTATGTGTGGATCTTGGTTCCAAGGATTGAAAATTAGTGTTATGTTATGTATTAAGGGACTTAATTCATAAATTATTTTGTTGAAGATCATTAGCTTGGTTTAATATCTAAATTTGATTTCGAGGTAAGTAATCTTACTACTGGAGCTACCCACGGGCCAGGCACTAGATGTATATTGGTATGATAATGAGTATTATGACAAAACAATGGCATGATAGACTAATAGTATAGTATAATCGATGCATGTTCTTGTATGAGGAACTGAAATACTTATTCGTGTACGTAGATACTTGAATGCTAGCGTGGGATGATATTTAATTCCATGAGGTTGTATTTGATCTGTAAATATTGAGGCATATATGTATGTTGTAAAGCCATGATGTTGAGGCGTATATGCATGTCATAGAACCATATTGTGATAATTATGATGTTGAGACTATGATAGTGATTTTACTGATTAGTTAGATGCCCACTAGATATTGTGTTTCCTTCGAGATTCACCAGATTGTGTTTCCTTCGGGATTCACCAAAGGTAGTTGGCATATTTAGCTACAGCAGGATAGATATTAGTTTTTTATGTATGTATGTGTCCCATGAGGACTAGAGCAGTTTATATGTTTCATCAGAGGTAGGCATCTAGAGGACATAGATGCCTAACCTGACCTCAGTATTGAAGTTACTTACTGAGTATTTTATAATCATTCTTTCTCATGTTATTGTTTCAGGTAAAGTAGAGATGCACTGGCGATGGACAAGCCGAATTCGTGATCGAGCCACTTGTACCAGTTTTATGCTTCCACTCATGAGACTTAGATTTCCTTTCATATTTTTCTTAACTTTCAATTTTGATATTTGAAACCTATTATTAAGAATCTTTTTCAGACTTATTTATTAACATTTATGATTTATGGGTACCCTATTGTTGTTTTTAATATTTGCATTTAATAAAGGACTTTTGAACTTACCTTATTTATTTAGCATTTATTTCACCATAAAAGAGTGTTGGTTTAAGTTCTATGCATGTATGTATTTAGTAACGGCCTAACTTAAGTCCTAGGGGGTCGGGTCGTTACACTACTAAACCTTCAATAAGAATTGTTGAAGAATCCAACACCTCAACAAGAGTTGTTGAAGTTTGTTCATCTAGTAGGTAATGTCCACCTCAAGTGTTGAGGGAACCACGACATAGTGGGAAGGTTAACAGAAAACCTAGCTATGGTAGTTGACGGAGATGTTGAGAATCCATTGTCTTAGAAAAAGGAAATGGAGGATGTTGACAAAGATGAGTGGATCAAAGCTATGGATCTCGAAATGGAGTTTATGTAATTCAATTCTATTTAGGATCTTGTAGATCAACTTGATAGGGTAAAACCTATAGGTTGCAAATGGATCTACAAGAGAAAATGGGGTGTTAATGAGAAGGTGCAAACCTTCAAGGCTAGACTTGTGGTAAAGGGTTATGCCCAAGTTGAAGGAGTCGACTATCAGGAGACTTTCTCACCTGTTTCCATGTCGAAGTATATCCGGATCCTCCTATCCATTGCCTCATATTATGGCTATAAGATATGGAAAATGGACATCAAGACTGTCTTTCTAAATGACAATCTTGAGGAGACCATTTATACGGAGCAGCTTAAGGGATTCATAACCTAAAGTCAAGAGCAAAAGGTTTGCAATCTTAATCAATCCATCTACGAATTAAAGCAAGCTTATAGATCTTGGAACATAAGATTTGATACTGTGATAAAATCTTATGGCTTTGATCAAAATGTTGTTGAGCCTTGTGTTTACAAGAGAATCATCAACAATTCGGTAGCTTCTCTAGTGCTATATGTAGACAATATCCTACTCATTGGGAATGATGTAGGTGTACTTACTAAAATTAAGAATTGGCTAGCGACTCAATTCCAAATGAAAGATTTAGGAGAGGCGCAGTTTGTTCTGGGCATTCAGATATCTAAAGATCAGAAGAACAAAACACTAGCCCTGTCTCAGGCATCGTATATTGACAAGAATCTTGTTAAATTTCGATGCAGAACTCCAAGAGAGGTTTACTCCCTTTCAGGCATAAAGTTATATTGTCTATGGAACAATGTCCTAAGACACCTCGAGAGGTTGAAGAAATGAGACGAATCCCCTATGCATCGGTTGTTGGTAGCCTGATGTATGGGAAGTTATGTACTAGCCTAACATCCCCAATACGGTGGGGATAGTCGGTAGATATCAGTCTAAACCAGGATAAGATCACTAGACCATCGTTAAGAACATCCTCAAGTATCTACAAATAATGAGAGACTACATGCTCGTGTATGGTTCTAAGGATTTGATCCTTACAGGATACACGAACTCTGATTTTCAGACTGATAAGGATCTAGGAAATCTACATCAGGATCAATATTCACTTTTAACGAATGAGCAGTAGTCTAAAAAAGCATTAAGCAGGGGTGTATTGCTTACTCTACCATGGAGGTTGAGTACTTAGCAAATTTTGAAGCTACTAAGGAAGCTATGTCACACCCCGCCTCGAGCCCGCTCTTATGAGCCCGAGGAGAGGCGCGAGAGACCGAAGATACCACCCTTTTGTGATACCTACTGTCCAACTGAACCTTTCTACTACACTCAATAAACTTTAAGACAAGGAGATAACAACAACTGATTAAGTAGGCCCATTTTATTACAACAATGTAATGTTTATACAATTCCAAGACTTAACAACAAAGTTTACAACAACTCTTTAAAACCCTCTAGAAGTGTAACTGTGGCTTGTGCAGACCTTGATCTTAGCAGCACCCTAGAACTCCTCACCTTTCGCTACCTAGGAAGAAAAATATGAAATAAAAGAATGAGCTTCACAAAGCTCAGTGAGTGGTAAGACACTTCTAGAGTCTATTTCAACTCATAAATAAAAAGCATTGACACGAGGTTCCAACACAAAGCTCCACCATACCATGAAGCTTTCACAAACCCACCTACACACACGGTAGATAGTTAACATTTCATAATTAAAAATATCAACCTATGTGCATATAGTTCTCCCCTTTCATGGGCTTAAAATCTAGGCCTGTCGACCCTCTGACCATTCCATTCAAGGTTTTTCCGTCCCACAGGCTCAGGAACTAGACTCCTTGGTCCCCTGACCATCCTGTAAGGATTTATTTTGGGCTCAGGCTCTAGGTCCACAGACCCCCTGACCATCCCAACGTCATACACATCTCATAGCATAAACTACAACATATCAATTCAAAATATGCTTAAAAGAGCAAGAGAAGAAACCACTCCCCTTGGTAAGGAGAGGAATATTTCTCTTAAAAGTTCCTTGATCTTCCCGGGCTCCTCTTTTGAACCCTAAATTCTAGATTCAATTTAAAGCTCAGATCACTCATAGTTCTAGGCTTTATCTCGAGATACTTCCTTCTACAAACATGCTCTAAAATGGCTCAGGAAGCTTACCTCAAAATATTAGCTTATAAATCCTCGTGGTGTGGCCGAAATCTTCAAAACATCAGGCTGGCCCAAGCTTACCCGACAACTTGACCCTTCTGCCTTTTTTTCATTCTTCAACCCAATTCCTTGGAGCTTATTCTCCAACACCCCTTCTCTAAAAACTAGACTCTTTTAGCTTTCAGATTGCTTTGAAATCACTCCAAACGCACGAGTATTCTGGGAGAAATCCTCGTCCCAAATTAATGCTACTTCCAGTCTTTCCTGTCCGACAGCATCTCTTTCTCTTGGAACTTCATGACCGACGCCTGGTCTTGCTACCAACGCATAGTCTCCTCCCAATTAGTCCTCATACACTCTTCTTTATGTCCTTTGAAGAGAATTTTTAGTTCTCATCTGAAGTCCTTGGCCCTATTTATAGGCGTCCAAGATTTCTTTAAGGCCGACACCTCCTACTTGGCCGCATGTCCAAGTGTCCTTTCCTTACACTATTAACGCAACCTTGTGTCATCGCAACCCAAGGTGTCTTGCTCCCCTTTTACCAACGCATAGCCCTCAATTTTGCATGTCTTCTTGTGCATCCACCTCATTTTCTTAAGGGTTAAGATTTCTTCCTAACAAGCCACATGTCCGGATGACGTCCTTGAATGCGTTCATCTAACTACAAATGCGTCCATCCAAATGCCGCAACATTCCTATGTTCGGACATCACCCATTGGCGCATGCGTCCATCCCATGTTTGCGCCCTTACGGTGTCACCCTTCAAGCCATTGCCGCCTAACACCTTTCCCCATATGCGACTCACTAACCTCGATTGTACCATCTCTAATTAACGCAAATCCTTACCTTGTGCATTCTATTAACGTCGCATATGCTTAGATGCTCGTAAGGCTCCTCCTTGGCCGCATGCCCTCTACCGCATGGCTTACCCTTGCCCTATGCGCTCAACTAGGATTATGACCAATATTCTTCCACCGCATACTATTTGCTCAAGCCTTGTCCTATGCGTCCACATGCCTCGGATGTCCAACACATATAGCACATCTCCAACGCATAACACCAATGCATAGTATCGCCGCATAACACCAACGCATAGTATCGCCGTATGACACCAACGCATAGTGCTGCTGCATACCATCTACCGTATACCTACGACTGCATATCTTCGGCCGCATACCATCGGCCACATACGTAGCATCACCGCAGGCCATCGTGTAGCATCGCCGCATACTCGATCAATGTGTGCGCGTACTATCGCCGCATACTCAACCAATGTGTGCGTGTACCATTGTCGCATACTCGATCAATGCATGTACGTACCATCGCTACATACACGATCAATGCGTGCGTGTACCATCGCCGTATACTCGACTACCCTCTCAAACATAGGCTACCGTATGTTTGTCCCCACATAGCCTTTCTTCTCGGCCATACTATAGCCTTTTTCAATGCCCAAATAACCTCTCAAATATTTATGGCCAACGCATGGCATAACACCAACACTTAACTCAAGGACAACACATTGTCTAATACTTAAGCCATTTCTGCCTTGGCTTCCAACGCATAGTTCTTTGTTAGCATTTTACTTAACAAAATTTTCACTAGTTATGGCTTATTCCAAGGCTACTAAGCAATCCATTTAAACACTTAGAAATTTCTTTCACTTTGACCTAGGATTTAACTTCCACTTAGTTAATCCCTTTTATTTCCTACTTAAGTAGGAAAATGGAAATCTGGGTTTCACAAGCTGTGTGGCTTAGGAAATTTATGACTGGTCTAGAAGTGGTTCCAGACATGTCAAAGCCATTCACCCTTTATTGTGATAATAGTGGTGTTGTGGTTAATTCCTAAGAGCCTTGGAGTCACAAAAGTGAGAAGCATATAAAGCGAAAGTATCATCTCACTGAGAGATTATGCATCAAGGTGACATAATCATCACACAGATAGCTTCAGAGGACAATGTTGTTGATCCATTTACAAAGGCCCTCATGGCTAAGGTATTTGAGGGTTACCTATAGAATATGGGTCTACGGGATAGGTTACATATACTCATTTTGCCATTAAAAAATCTTTTAGTCATTTTTTCTTCAAGGCATGACTTATACTAGTAAAGAATTTTCTTCTAACTCGTTTAGAAGTCCATTCTTAATCAATCTCTCAATCTTATTGAAATTGATGTGTCCTAACCTTAGGTTTCGCTCCAAACCTTCACCGGTTCTTTCAGTTCTCACATTGTCAATCTTTTTGCCTTCTTGTATGAGAATACTAGAGAACACCTATTGGGTTCATGGTAGGTACTCTTGACAATTAGATATACAAACCTTGAATCTCTGAATGACGATGAGATTCATGTTAATTGTTTTCTGTTGCTGATATTCAAGGTATCCACTTGTTTTTATAGCAATGTACAATGTCTAGGATCTGATAGGTAGATATGTACCTCTCACCAACTGGCTTAAGGTGGAGTTAAGGGTGGGCTTGTTAATCGCGATGCTGATATTTTAGGTATCCACTTGTTTTAATAAAAATTTAAAATTTAAGGATTAGAAGTGTTAGTTTTGAAAATTTAAGGATGAAATAGAAACTAAGTTCAAATCCTAGAGACCAAAAATGTATTTATTTATTTTTCTTATCTACATCATCAGTTTATTCTCAATTCTTTTTCTTGTCATGCCCTTTTGTGGCGAATGGAAAATTTTCTTTAAATAAGAGCAAAAGCATAAGATGATTTAATTTAGTAATTGAAATAATGATGAATAAAATTATATGGAAGTTTAAGTCACACTCTTTCTTCTGAGTAATCAAGTTATAGAGTTTGGACCAAACACTTCCTCTACTTCTAAATGTTTTGCTTTGTTATACATGTTGGGTTTGATGCCTTAAATTTCATAAGATTCTATAGTGTAAATGTTTTGAACAAACTCATTTTTTATTTAATAAAATATATGATATTTTATTCCATATTTTAGTTGCATTAACCACAAACCAATAAACTAACATTCAAAGTTATCTTATAGCTTAAACATGTATGTTGAGACATACGGGTAGATCATGTTTAAGTGATAATCTAAATGATCTATAGTAGATGGATAAGGTTGGGTACCTTATCCTAGTGACACTATGAGTATGGCCCATTTTGTATGTATTATAATTATTGTAAAGTGCTGCAAATGATTTGATCTTGATCATTCATGTATAAACATGTGAGCGAGGATATTCTATACATAGGAGTTTTTATAGAAACAGACAATGAAATGTTTCGTCTCATTATATAACATCATTCATAATAGAAACTTACATTTCACCAGGATGACCATAGGTAGCATAACTTGAATCCTAAGTGAGTTGTGAACTCTTGTCTATGAGGGTGGTTCTTTGATTTGTATGGGTGAGAGTGGCCAGATCGCCGACTCAATAAGCTTACAATTTTGGGGATTCATCTGATTGGGGAGCTGGGAACACAGCTACACAAGAAGGAATTCACTCCTTCCCAGAGGTCGGGGTAAGTAGATAAATTTCTCCCTTGAAGGCTGATTCCGGGGCTTCAACAATATGGTGCCACATCCTCTTCTAGCTCAAGAGGGGTTTAGTCATAGTTGGCCTATGATTTATTGTTCATTAGAGGGATTAGTGGTACTTAAGGAGTTAAATGTAACTACAAGGGCAAAACGGTAATTTTCTCCCAACTATACTTACGAGCAATTTGTGAAGGGTCATCATACTATAGATCGGTTATATCTAATAGACACAGAAATATATCTGTAGTGCGAATAGTGCAGCTCTCGGTCTTTAGTGGAGTGCCCAAAGTTAATGGATGAATTTAATCAAAGAGTTTGATTAATTATTTATGTACCATTGGAGCTTCAAGCTACAGGTCCATGTGGTTCCCTTGGTAGCTCAGTAGGATTAAATGATAATCAATTTTTGGATTAACTTGAATTATTCAAATTAATTGAGGGATTTAATTATATATGATATAATTAACTTATTTTAATTATATGTGATATAATTATGATAATGTATTTGATACATTATAATATTTGTGAGAGGAATAAATGTTTGAATAAGATTCAAATATTAATTATATAAATTGGATTCATAATTGTTAAATTTAATATAATGATTTATATTAAATGTCATATGCGAGAGAAAAGAAACAATCTTAACTCTTCCTCCTCTCTACTCAAAATTAAATTTCCTCATTCCAAAATAGTTAGAGTCCAACACTCCTGGTTTTTGTACCTGATAATACCGAGGTAATCATCATAGTAGTGTCGACTTTGAGTTCGAGAGATTCTTGAAGATCTGTCTTCAAAGGTAAAGTTTATAAAACCTATTTTTACAGCATGCTGTAATTTATGTAAATGCATAATATGTTCTTTCTTTTCTGTAAAAATTACATCCTATGAGAAATGGGAATTGGGACGATCCCACTTCTGCTCAAGATTCTCTTCAATTTGAGATCCTTCAACATACTTTCCATCAATGTCTTTCTCCACTTCTATACATCTTATTGCATACATTATATTGAAACACATTTCTTTAGTCATTAATATTGAAGTATTAATAAAGAATATGTTTGGATTCACTTTCTAAGTGCTTAAAAGTATTGAAGAGTTTTTAGTTTTTGACTTGAAATGGGAACTATCTAATTTTGTACATTTTTAAGAAATATGGAGAATGTCTTTGCTTGAACCCTCACATGAAAATAAATTATGGAGAATGTCCTATGTTCACTTCGCTGATGAAGGATCTTTAAATATGTATGTTAGCAGTAAGATGATAATTGATGTCAAGTCAATGTTTTTCCTTATGTTCATGCTTTATTTCAGGAATTTGAGAGCCAATAGAGAATAAAATCCTAATGATCAAATGTCTTACATTCAACAAATTGTTGTTGGTAGACGATCAAATGTGCACCCTCCCTTAGGAAAGTATTTGCATCGGTCAATATTAAGGTAAATGAAGAAAATGTTTATAGTAAGTGGGAGAAGAACGTGTGACAACATATCCTGCAGTCTCCTTTGTTCGTTTGTAATGTTTCCTTCATGCTTGACCTTATGGTTCCCTAGGTTCACCCTCCCTTAGGAAAGTATTTGCATGGGGAAGAGCATTATAAACTCCATAAATGGATAAGACCACCATAAACAATTGCACCAATTATGTTCTTCTTTAAGGCAAACTAGTTGGAGCGGGGTTATAAGGTTGAAAATGAAGGGTTACACTTAAGATAAAGCATTAAGGCAATTAATGATTTATTGACCAAATGAATGGTAATCAAGTATTATATTAGTAAGGAATTATTCTGGGATAATATTAGTTGAGAGTGTCTCATTTCAGTAATAGGAATAACCGTATACCCTAAGGTGGCATTTAATCCAATCACTGAATGTATCATTGCAAAATTCAGTGATGTTAGTGTTCATTATTTTTTGTTAAACTATTTGGATTAAAATGAAAAATGAATTTTTGCACAAATTCAATGGTAATTATTTTTGCATCAGCATGTCTAGCTCAATCATTACTTTGCTTAGTACTAAAAAATTATACAACTTGAAAAAATACGATGAATACGATTTTGTTAGTGGATGACCTCAAATTCGTTCTCATGGAGGAATTTCCTCTAGCCCCTATGCACAATGCATCGTGAAGTGTTCTTGATGCTTATGAGAAGTGGACCAAGTCTAATGATAAGGCAAAGGTTTATATTTTGACAGGCTTATTTGAAATCCGGGTCAAAAAGCATGAGACCATATTTTATTTTAGAAATCCAATTTAAAAGAAAATGGTTAATTAATACTTGTCCAAATTTAATTTGAACAATGTCTCACTAAAGCTTACTCGTACTTCAAGAATAAAATAGAGTTGCATTTTGTGAATGGACAAATGTCCATCAATTTATCATATTAATGTTTGAAATCTCTAATTGGAGAAAACATTTACCTCAAGAAGTTGAGACATTATTGACAACTTCAACCCCATCATAGGATTAACATGATATTTATAAGAAAATGTCTTATTAGAATTAAATCACATTTTAGTAATAAAACGTAAATTAAATCCCCATGAATGGTATAAGCCCTTAAGAAAGATTGAAATTTATTTTATAAATCAAGTGAAATCAAATTAAAGTTTTATTTAAAAAATTCAAACTCGAATGAAATTGAAATTCATTTGAATACTTTGAATCAAAACCAAGTAAAAAAAAATCATTTATGAGAATTTTGAATTTAGATTGAAATAGAAATTTTGATTGTTTTTAGAAATTTTGAATTTAAAATGATTTGAAATACATTGAAATTCAATTAAATTTTATTTAGTGAATCAAAATTAAAACAAATTTAAAATAATTTGGAAATTAAACTATGAAATTGAAACTCGATTAACAATTTGCATTAAAAAAAAGTCAAAAAAATTCGTTTATGAAAATATTAAATGAAGGTTGAAACTAAGATGTATTATAAATTCAAAATTGATGTGATTCGAAATTAATTTAAATTCAATTAAATGTTACTTAGAGAATTCAAATTAAAATAAATTTAAAATATTTTAGAAATTAAACTCAAATAAAAATGAGATTCAACTAACAACTTGAATTAGAATTGATTTGAAATTCATTTCTGAAAATTGTGAACTAAATTTGAAATAAAAATGTGCTTTCTTTTATAGAAATCTCAAATCGAGCCGATTTAAAAAAAAAAAAATCATTAAAACAAAATAAAGGCTTGACATCATATTAATATTGGACTTCTATTAGAACTCCCAAGCTATGACAATATAATTAAATTTATTTTAAAGTCAATGAAGAAATAAATTTAAAGTTTTTGCTTGAAATCTCAACCAATATTCATTCAAACTAAATTAAATAAATTCTTTTATAAATTTTATAAGAAATGAAATTGAAGTTTTAATATAGAAATTTTGAAACTAAACTAAATTAGAAAAAAAAATACTCCAAATCAAAGATAAACTAGATTCTACTTTGAAATTTCAAAAGATATTTCAAATTGGGATTCATTTTCAAAAATAAAATTGAAATTAAATTAAAAAAAAAAATCTGAAATCTAGTTAAAAACATTTGGAATTCAATTTAAAAAGAAAAAGATCCATAAAAATGGAATTGAGAACTAAAAATAAATATAAATCAATAGTTAAAAAAAAGGTAAAAAGTAAAAAGGAAAGTGGGTGGGATCCACCACTTTAACTTTATCAAATTTTTACTCCCAATTTCTCTTTCCTCTTTCCTCTTTTTTTTCCTTCCTCCTCGATTTCTTCTTCCCTTTTCTTTAATAGGTTTCTTTCTCTCTCTTCTTCTTTTATTTCTTCATCTCAAGTGCAAATATTTTTCTCTATTCTCTATGTGTACTCTTAAGCCCCCTTCCCCATTTCATGAAGGTTCAAAATTTATAGGAGAGATGTAGAGAATGGAATTGAGTGTTTCAAGGAACTTGAAGGGAAGAGAGGAAATTGTGAGAAGCAAGTTGACAATTTGAATGAAGAACGAGGAAGAAGGGGAACCGAGAGAATTGACCATTTTTATTTATTTTACTTTTCTATTCTTTTTAATTTTTAATTTCATTTTTTAAAGAAAATCAAAAGAAAAAGGTCTTTTTTTTCTTTTTTTTAAACATTAACAAAATAAAGAAGCCTTTAAAATTGAGTCGGACCAAATACGGTGTCTATAGTATGTATAATTACACAGTCTGCCAGACATAGATCTTCATTCCTCATTTTTTAGTCATTCAACATATAAAAACATTAATCCTAGATATTCTCAAAATCAAACTAAGCACTTATTCCATCGATGGTGTCAATTTTCTCTCCACAAGATTCTAAAAAGTCTGTCACAACCAAATTTGTTATATTGGATGGGTCAAACATTATTCTCGTAGGCAAAATTTGCATCCAAATTTTTCCATTTTTCCTTAGGGAAGCTTGATACATATCAACTAAGTATTTTTTATGTACGACAAATACGTGACCAATACCCAGTAATATCACATCGGAAGCATTTTTGTTCATCACCTTTTGAATTCCTATCTTGTGGAGCTTTTCCTTTATAATTATCATTTCATATATTTCTTTTGAAATTTAGATTATTAGAACGACCACCACAAAAATAAGAATTATTTCTTCCTTTGCCACGATCACGATCACGACCACGACCACGACCTCAATCATGATCATTGTTAAAATTCACAATATTCACTTTAGGGAATAGGGAATGGTGTTGCTCCAGTTGGTCGAGATTCATGGTTTTTCATTAATGACTCATTATTTTTTGTTTAGCCATAAGAAGACATGAGATGAGTTTAGAATATTTTTTAAAACCTTTCTCTCGATATTGCTGCTGCAAAAGTATATTCGAGACATGAAAAGTAGAACACACTAACTTATTTAAATAATGTGGATTTGTAATCACTTACTGATTTAAATTTTTGAAGCCTCAAATGCATCCATTCATAACGAGCTTTAGGAAGAATAATTGTTTTCTGATGAATGATGAAGAAAAATCATGATTTTCTTCTTTTTCTTGACTAGTCGTCTTATTTTCTTCTTTAATTGTTACTCCAAGATTTTCTTCTTTTTCTTGACTAGTCATTGTATTTTCATCTCTAATAGCATTTAATTTATTAATTACATTAAAAATGGAAAAGTTGACCTATAATTATGTAGAGATAAAAATATATGAAGAGAAAGAAGAATAAAAAATTATATTTAGACAAAAAAATTTATAGAGAGAGAGAATATATCACTCATTTATCAGTTGAATAAAAAATTAGTTCCTAAATTTTAGTTCCTAAATTTTTAAGAATAGGTTTAAAGATCCCTCAATTAATAAATATATTAGATTTGAATATAAAATTAATAAAAAATATGATGTGACAAGATGACCTAGATTTTTTTTTAATATTTCCATTTCTCTCTCTTCTCTTTCTATTCTTTCCTTTTCTCTTTCTTCTCTTTCTATTCTTTCCTTTTCTCTCTTCTTTCTTCTCTCCTCTCTCTTGTCTTTTTTTCTCCATCTCCATGTCTCTTTGTCCGTCAATTTTTCAATTGAAGAAGATGATGAAATTTGCTCACTTCTCTCTCTTCTTTCTCTCACAAGAAAATGAATTGAATCTTTTAAGTTATATGGATCAAAAGATTTTGATGACAAAAAATTGTCTTTTGTTGTAAGAAAAAGAGACCAAAACAGAGTAGAAAAACAAATGACAAACGTTAAAGAAAAGCTTCAAGTTTTAGCTTTCATGACTTCTAAAAAACAAATCAACATAAAAGAATGCAATTTTATAGAAGAAAAGTACAAAAATCTCAAATGGCTCTTTTTTTTTTCCTTCTTTTTCTTCTCTTCTCTTTTCTTTGTGGAGTTTTGTTCTGTGATTTTAGATGTTGAAAAAAAGGAGAGTTGTTGGTGATGGCAACATGAACTTTTCTGGCGAGGAGGAATTTTTCTTGAGATATCTAGATGAAGGAGACGACCAGTCGACATAAATAGGGAGATGAAAAATGTGAAAATTTTCTTTTCTTTTTGAAATTTTCTCTCCAGGGAGGGATTTGGAATCTCTGTTTCAATTTGTTCATTCCTAATTCACGTGAGAGAAAGAAGAGTGAGAAGTGAGCAAATTTCATCATATTCTCCAATTGAAAAAATGACAAACAAAGAGACAAGTAAATAGAGAAAAGAGGACAAGAGACAGACAGAAGAGAAGAAAAAAAAAGAAGAGAGAAAAGAGAGAGACATGTGAAATATTAAAAAAAAAAAAAAATTCAGGTCATCTTGTCACATCATATTTTTAATTAATTTTATTTTTAAATTTAATATATTTATCAGTTGAGTGACCTTTTAAATACATTCTTAAAAAAACTCAGGGACTAAAATGACTAATTTGAAACATAAGGGACCAAACACACCTATTTCTAAAAACTTAGGGACCAAAAAGATATTTTCCCTAAATACAAATTATATTAAATTAATTATAAATTAATAACTAATCATTAGGGCATATTTGGAACATAATTTAAATTTAAGACATTTTCTAATAGACATCCTATAAAACAAACACATCCAAGTATTTATGGATATCTTCAAAAATATTTTTAAACAACAAACACGGTTATTTAAGGATGTTAAGCGTCTATAATTTTGAACATCTATAATTATGGATATCTATTCACAATCTAGATTCTGTTTTGTGTTTTCAAATTTACTGAATTTGGCAAATATATATGTAGCCACCTACTGTTGTCTCCTACAGAGTCGACTCTTTTTGAGTCCAAGGTCGAATCTCCAATCTTTTTTTAAAAAAAGAAATTAACATATTCTTTTATAACTTCTTGTTATGCTCTTTAAATTATTTGCATTATTATTGTTTAATTTCCATTTTCATCCTTGTTTGAACTTGTAACGCTCGTGTTAAAGCCAAGTTAATTTTTTTTAAAAAAAAAACTAAACCTTTTTATAATTTTTTTTTACATCTTTTCTTCCTATTTTGTTTGCAAAGTCTAGAAAATATTACTTCATGTATTTGAAAAGTTTTTCTTAAAAAAAATTAATATGTCATTTCAGAGCTTTCTAAACCTTTTTTTTTAATAACTTTAATTGTTTTCTTAAAAAAAATCTACTACGATGGAATCTACAAAAATTGGGAGTTTGATTTTCTAGAATTCTTGAGCTGAGGGATCATATCTATGTGAGTCTTGAGATATGATCCCAAGAAAAAAATGAATTTAATTAATTATTAAAAAAAAACCTTCTTTCCATTCAAAAGCTATTTCTATGACAGATTGGGGAAAGGGTAATATTTCCTCATATTCTCGTGGTGAGGGATTATTCCTCAATTCCATCTTATCCTAATTGATGGAAGTTTACTTCACTTATCTTACGGGATCATTACTTCCAAAGCATTTGAGTAATGAGGGACAAAATAAAACATTTGTTTTTAAACGTTTAAGTAATGAGGGACAAGATAAGACTTTTGTTTTTAAACATTTTTTTCAAACAAATTTATTTAACGAATAAAGCAATTCAAGATTTCAAATTTGGCCATCGTTTTCTAAATGGGTGTTGTGGGGTGCTAACCCCTTCCCATACACAAACGACTCCCGAACTCAACTCTAGTTTTCGTGGAGCATTTTTTAAAAATGTTTTTT
Source organism: Benincasa hispida (assembly GCF_027475165.1). NCBI lineage: Eukaryota > Viridiplantae > Streptophyta > Magnoliopsida > Cucurbitales > Cucurbitaceae > Benincasa > Benincasa hispida. The sequence continues at coordinate 36,347,549 of NC_143486.1, read as the reverse complement.
AATTAAAATTTACTTATTTTATTTCGGTGCCCAATCACACCGAAAAATTGATTGGTGGCGACTCATTTTTGTTTCTCTCTTAAATTGACCCTTTTAAGGACATTGGCCGCTCCGCGTCGTCTCGGGCACATGTCGACAGCTTGGTGACTTCAGTGAGGACATGAGTTTCCCCCTCGAGAGTTTGGCCATTTTTCTCTCTTATCTTGGATTCTTTTATTTTTAATATTGTATTTAATTAATCATGTGTATTTATTGTGTATTTTTACTACTACAAAAACAATGTTTCTTGATGTTTTTTAAATGTCAAGAATCACTTTTCTTGACATTTTAAAAAATATCAAGGAAGCCAGTGTCAAGAATGTTGATTTTCTTGACGTTTTAAAAATGTCAAGAAAAGTGACACTTGACATTTAAAAACCGTCAAGAAACACTGACACTTGACATGTTTGAAATCAGAATATAAACGTTCTTGACAAGGAAAAAATGTCAAGAATATCTACAAGGAAAAAAGTCAAGAAATTTGATTGTGATTTTTTTAAAAAAAAATCTGTAATGTTGACATTTTTACCTATAATTACTCTTGGATTTTGATCAAACAACCACATTGGTATATATATGACATACATTCACCAATCAAATAAATAATACATGCATTTTTAATCTTATATATCAACGCTTTTTACGTGAGGTGCACACGTTTTTCATTTTTTCGCCAAAATTCGTAGCGTTGCAACGCTGTCCTGTATATTCTACTATTCTTGACATTTTAAAAACGTCAATAAACTATTAATTGAACTTGACATTTTTAAAACGTTAAGTACAATATTTTCTGGAAACCTCTGCTTTTTAAAAATAATTCTTGACGTTTTTTTTCTTTAAAATCACCTTTTTCTTGACATTTTTTTTTCATAAAAATGTCAAGTATTTAAAATTGCAAACTTCAAGAAAGGTGATTTTTTTTTTTGTAATGTTTATTATTTTTCACACACAATCACAAGCCTCTTACCCAGGCTTTACCTAACAGGATTATAGTCGAGGATGGAGTAGTGTTGACCTTCGAGGAGCTTATGCTCCCGTGTAGGCACACGAAAAATTCTCACTCAATTTGGTCATTTCGTCATGTACGAGTTTAACCAATTTGAGGGCCTTTTTCATATAAGACTTTAGAACAAACCTCACTTTATTTGAAGTCATTTTGTTGATTTTATTGTTTTATTACTTTGTTTCATATACTATCACAAGCCTCGTGCCCGGGCTTTACCCAATAAGACTAGATTCAAGGACGAAGTAGTCTTGACCTTTGAGAAACTTATGCTTCTGTGTAGGCAGACAAAAAATTCTCACTCAATTTGGTCATTCTATCATATATGACTTTTTGACCAATTTGGGCGGCCTTAGAATTATCTTCACCATTAGTATCTTTGTGAAATTCATTATGCCTGTTTCTTTATTTTTCTCTTATTTTTGACATTTTCTTACATTATTCTTTCACCATCATCCAACATTTAGAGTTGTTTCATTATCCTGCATAATCAAACACGTTTATAAACGCTCGTTTTTCCATAATCTAGATTTATAAACACTCATTTATTTATTTATCTATTAATCATATGCTCATTTTTTACATGATCCATCATTGAGAATCATTTCATTATCATGCATAATCATACATACTTATTTTGTGCATAAATAATTATTTTATTATTATGCATAATTTTTTTTTTTTTTTTGCATGATTTACATTGAGAATCATTTTGTTATCATGCATAATCATACATTTATAAACAATCATTTTATGTATTTGTTTGTTTTCCATGATTTAACATTGAGGTTCATTTCATTATCATGCATAATCCTAGATTTATAAATACTCATTATTGGCACGATTTAATGGAGAGACTCATTTCATTATCATGCATAATTATAAGATTTATAAATACTCATTTTTTGCATTAAGAATTATTTTACTATCATGCATAAACCTAAATTTGTAAACACCCTTTTTCTTTTTTGCATGATCTAACATCAAGAATTTTTCATTATCATGCATAATTCCTAGATTTATAAATACTCATTTCTTTGCATGGAAAATCATTTCATGATCTCATGCATAATCCCAAATTTATATACGTCCCGTCGTTTGCATGATAATTATGTTAGACTATTAGCCAACATTTTGTTTTTTTTTTTTAAATACCATTGTCTCATTTAACCTTTTCTTTTTAAAAAATTAATGAATATTTTCACATTAGGCTTTTATAATTGGTGCATTATCAATAGTCCCAAACTTATATACGTACACTCGTTTGCATGATAATTATGTTACACTATTAGCCAACATTTCATTATTTTTTTTTTTAAAATTCCATTGGCTCATTTAGCCTTTTCATCTTAAAAAACTAATCAATATTTTCACATTAGACTTTTATAATTGGTGCATTATCAATGAAATACCACATACATTCACTTCATGCTAATAATTAACTAACTTTGACTAATTAAATCCTTCTCTTTTAAAAAAAAGATCAAAAGAGTCAAAGTTTTTACAAAATAGTTCAAAGGATTACAACCCCCTCGTTATTGGATTGGAAGAAAAGTCAAGGTCATGGAAGAGTTCACCACCCAAGTGTAAGCAATCAGAAAGGATATCGAATAGTTAAAAAGACAAGTGACAAAAGTTTTAGAATTACTTACTCTAGTTAAACATAGACCATTAGTAGGGGCATGCAGACGGACAGGATTGGTACATAACCAAGTTTCAGTTGACACCTCTCTTTATCCATGTGGTTTTACTCCTCAAAGACTACTAGAGTCAACATTAATAGAAATGAAGACATGTTTTACTCGAGATCCTTGTCAAGCTCTACAAAAAGTGCCATTTGGATGTCTAGTTCTCACCCCAAGTGTACAACCCTACAAGAAGACTTTCGAAGATATAGGTCATGGGGAAAGATTAAAATTTCTAAAAGAAAGGTTGTGTGCCATGGAAGGCACTAGTACTTACAAACTTACCAGTATTTACGAAGGCATTGAGGCGACACAATTGTGTTTAGTCTAGGATTGTTGGGATTTGTGTCCTAATTCTCCCCGTGGTCTCGTAGTTTGTAAACATTTTGTAAGCATATTGTTATTAATAAAATAAATGTTATTTTATAAGCATTTACTCAAATCCAATAAACTAAGATCCGTGGTTATTTCATGTAACTTAAGCATGTATGTGGAGACATACAAATGGATCATGCCTTAAGTAATAACCTAAATGGTCTATAGTAAATGGATAAAGGAGGGATACCTTATCTTGATGACACTACGGGTACGGCCCACTTTGTAGATATTACAAGTGTTGTAAAGTGCTACAAATGGTCTGATCCTAACCATTCATGTAGAGACATGCAAGCAGGGGTACCCTATATAAAGAGTTTGTATAAGAACGGACCACAACATAATTAGTCTCTTTATATAACGCCATTGTTAATTGAAACTTACGTTTCACTATAATGACCATAGGTGACATGACCTTAATCCTGAGTGAGTTGGGAACTCCTGCCTTAAAGGCGGTCCTTTGATTTGTATGGGTGAGAGTGGCCAAATTGCCAAATCAGCAAACCTACCATTTTGGGGATTTGTCTGATTGGGGAGCTGGGAACTCAGCTACACAAGACGGAATTCACTTCTTCCCCAAAGCAGGGGTAAGTAGATAAATTGCTCCCTTAAGGGTTGATTCCAAGTCTTGAACATAGTGGTCACATTCCTCCTGGCCCAAGAGGACTTAGTCGTAGTAGGACCATGACTTATTGTTCATTAGAGGAATCAGTGGTACTTAAGAAGTTATATGTAACTACATAGGGCAAAACAGTGAATTGACCCAGTTATACTTACGAGCGATTTATGAAGGGTCATCGCACTGTTGATTGGTCATATGGACACAAAAATATATCTATAGTGCGAAGAGTGCAGATGTGGTCTTTAGTAGAGTGACCAACAATTAATGGATGGTGGATCTCATGATTAAAGAGTTTAATCAGTTATTCACGTACCATTGGAACTTTAAGCTACAGGTCCATGAGGTCCCCTTGGTAGCTCAATGGGTTCAAGTTGAGAATCAGATTTTGGTTTAATTTGAAGTGTTCAAATTAATAAGAGGAAATTCAATTATATGTGATATAATTGATATGATGTATTAGATACATTAATTGGAGGAATTAATATAAATATGATTTATATTAAATACCATAAAATAGAAAAAGAACTATGGTTTATATGTTTCATATGATGAAATATTAAAACTATAGGGTATAAATATAATATAATAAGTTGATTATAATATTTATTTATAACATATTAATTATATGATAATTAATTATTCTTTTTTATTAATAACTGAATTGAGTGGGAGGTTATTGGAAGTTTTATGGTAACTATGAGATAAAAAGGAAAATGGTTTTCCAAAATTAAGATGATGACTCATTCGGAATAATCTCACAAAAAAGGCTATCAAGTAAAAGTGTTTTACTAAACGATAGCATACAGAGCATACACGATCGAGTTACGAGTTTACTATATGATAATTACTCGCTTAATCGTTGTTACACGATCAATAGCAAAGTCTATACGATACGCTTCCATTTTTTAAACAATCGAGTATTTTGTTTATACGATAGAAAGCATTCATATCGCACTTACTCGATCGTCTATTCGATTGTTTACCTCCTGCCTTCCTCAATCCAAAATCATACAGAGCCCACAAATTTTGGATTCTCACCCGGAGAATACCAAGGTAACCATTGTGGTCGTGTTCTAATTTCGTTCGAGGATTGAGTTGGACTTGATCGGGTTTGAGGCTCATTCAAACGTTCGTTGAGATCGAGTTCTGATCGTTGCGTTCGAGTTCGTGCTGATTGAACGAGTTGCTGAATGATCGAGGGATACTTGAAGAAGAGTTCTTCAAAGGTATGTATACTCTATCCCTTGTATCTTCATATTAAGTAGCATGCTGTAATTTCTGATTACGCATAATCGTTTCCATTTAGACTGTAATTGTTTGTGTTCTTTCTCAATGGGATTTGGAACGATCCGTTTCCGCTCACTGGATCTATGTTTAGAATTCCTTAAAGGATGTCTTTATTCCACTTGAGTTCAAGATGCCGAAATTTGATATAACAGGGCAACTTGCCTAAAAAGGTCATCTTGTCATTTATTGTTGACGGATGTCAATCCACTACCATGATGACACACTATCAATCCACATACTTTCAAAGATAGCCTAAGTGCCCTTATTTTATCTTGTGATAATAAACCTATTCTCTATTGGGTATGATGAAGACATTACAAAGGTGTCAACCTAGTTGAGATGTTCTAGTGTGTCTACTGATCCCAACTACCCCTTTAGGTTCTTGTTAAAAAAAAATGATTTCCTCATTGACTCAACTGCTCATTGGTATATGGAGTTGGATACCTTCTAAGGGCACATGTGGAAGGATTTTGAAGATATGTTCTTAAAACAGTATAAGCATAATAATCTCCAATGTACGACAAATACATGACCAATGCCCAGTCATATAACATCGGAAGTATTTTTTATCATCGCTTTTTGAATTCCTATCTTGTGAAGCTTTTCCTTTATGATTATCATTTCGTATGTTTCTCTTGAAATTTAGATGATTAGAACGACTGCCACGAAAATAACAATTATCTCTTCCTGTGCCACGGTCATGATCTTGATAATGACCATGACCACGACCATGACTACGACCTTGATCATGATTATTGTTAATGAAGGATCTCATATCTAAGAGTTCCATAAGCGCATTCGGATCGCTCTGATCTCACCATGACCGAAATACAAAATTATACATTCAAATCATACAATTATGCAAACAATTCTTAATTAACAGCATGCTAAGAACAAGATAAAATCATAAGGAAAAGAGTGTTATACCAGTTGAAGATGTTCTTCAAACTTCAGTACTCCAACACAGCGAAAAAACTTCCACACGATCTACCAACATCCAGCGGAAACGTCGACTGTAGCAGCACGAACAACGCAAACTCACGACCACAAGGGGGACGACACCACCACTAAAGAGCCCCGGGTATTCTCGAAGTGAAAAAAAGGGTGGGCTTTGGTGAATTTGGTAGAGGAAGGAGGAAACACAAATCGTGTATGCGATAAGCAAGTGGGAGGGAAAACGACGCTATCGCATAGCAGAAGTGCTTATCGTTTAGGAGGAGCTATACGATCGTGTAGGATTTACTGAACGATGGTTTAGTAAAACCGGCACACTATACAATTGTTTAGAGAAGCTATACGATCGTGTAGGAAATAATGTGCGATCGTTTAGGCGCGAGGTAGACGATCGTTTAGGTGCGAGGAGCTATAGTATAGTCTCTCTAAATGCTTAAGCCATCGTTTTGCTTTCTACCAATGCGCGCTCTCACTTTTCTCTTCGGCCGATTGAACGACGGGCTTTCACAATGAAAACATTTTTCATTTTAACTCATCGGTTACAATAACTGACGTTCCCCACTAACCCACGTCCAAACGTAAAAATTGGCTTAATTATCATATAATTAACCAATTAATTAATTAATTAATATAATCACATTATATTTTTATCCTATAGTTTGATATCACATATCTACTATAGTATTTTCTCCTCTACTTGATATAAATCATATTTATATCTAATTTCCTCCAAAATAATGTATCTCATACATTTAGCTAATTATGTATTATATAATTAACTAGTCCAATTATATCATATATAATCGAACTTCCTCTTGTCAATTTGAACATTTCAAATTAATCCAAATACTGGTTATCGACTTTGTCCAAGCTACCCAGGGGACCTAATGGACCTGTGGCTCGAAGCTCCAACGGTCCGTGAATAGTTGACTAGACTCTTTAGCCACAAGATCTACCATCCGTTAACTATTAGGCATTCCACTAAAGACCAACAGCTGAACTATTCTTACCACAGATATATTTCTGTGTCCATCGGATATAATCAAGCATGAGTACGATGACCCTTCACAGATGCTCGTAAGTACAGTTGGGTAAAATTACCATTATGCCCCTATAGTTGCATCTCACTCCTTAAGTACCACTGATTCCTTTAATGAACAATACAACATAGTCCAACTATGTGTGAACACCTCTCGGGCCAAGAGAAGGTGCGCCATATCGTTCAAGCCTCGGAATCAGCCCTTAAGGGAGCTATCTATCTACTTACTCTTACCTCGGGGTAGGAGTGGATTCCATCTTGTGTAGCTGAGTTCTCAGCTCCCAAATCAGACGAATCCCCAAAATGGTAGGTATGAATCGGTGACCTGGCCACTCGCATCCATACAAATCAAAGAATCGCCCTCAATGGCAGGAGTTCCCAACTCACTTAGGATTGAGGTCATGTTACCTATGGTCATTCTAGTGAAGTGAAGTCTCTCTCATGAATAGTGTTATATAACGAGACTTTAACACTTCGTGGTTAGGTTTTATACAAATTCTTTGTATAGGATGCCCCCGCTTATATGTCCCCAACACAAATGATCAGGATCAGACCATCTGTGACAAATCACAACACTTGTGACCATTCCATAAAGTGGGCCGCATCCGTAGCATTACCAGGATAAGGTTTCCCTCCTATATCCATATACTACAGACCATTTTGGTTATCACTCAAGACATGATCCACTTGTATGTCACCACATACATGCTTGAGTCACATACAGATAACCAGGGATTTTATGTTTATTGGTTTGTGGTAAAGCAAATAAAACAAGTAAATGAGCAATAATACAAGATGTGAAGTAAATATTATATATTAACAACACAAGCGTTCGTATAAACTGTTTACAAACTACAGGACACGAGACTTTAGGGCATCAACCCCAACAATCTCCCACATGTCCTAAAGCGAAGTGGGGTGTACGATAAATTAGTACAAAACAATAAACTAGGGCATAAAGCCTAGTACAAGAAAATCTCCCACTTTTCCTAGTTCAATCGCGGGCGATTCTGTAGACCCATGCTCAGTAGGTGACCCTCAAACACTGTAGCCATGAGAGCCTTCGTGAACGGGTCAGCAACATTAAAATGGCTTGGGTTTGACTGACCCGTCTCATCTCCTCAACCTTTTGAGGCATCTTAGGACACATGTCCTTAGACAAAGTGACTTCTTGCTTGAACGGCAGTAGGCCCTTCCTGGAGTCCTGCATCGAGTACTTGAGCAACAACTTATCAATGTACAATGCCTGAGATTGTACTAGCACTTTATTCTTACGATCCTGAAAGATCATATACCTAGAACAAACTTAGCCTCACCCAAATCTTTCATTTGGAATTGGGTCGCCAGCCAGTTCTTAACTACAGTCAGTAGACCTACATCATTCCCAATGAGGAGGATATCGTCTACGTATAACACTAAGAAGACTAATGAAGCGTTGATGATCTTTTTGTAGACACAAGGTTCATCAATGTTGCCATCCTAGTCAACATCCTCCATTACCTTCTTATAAGACAACGAATCCTCAACGTCATCATCTACTACCATAGCAAAGATTTCTGTGAAACACAAATAGCAAACGGGTGGGTTCGCAACCCTTCCACTACGTCAAGGTTCCCTCAACTCTTGAGGTGGAACCGACCTACTGAATGAACTCCCATCAACAACCCTTGTTGATGCAGTAGGCTCTTCAACAACTTTTGTTGAAGTTTTAGTAGTTTCATTGGAAAGCTCACGCAACATGACGTTGGTCCATAGATTGTGCTCCCTTATATGATACTCCTTCAGGAAAGTAGCATTTGTTGAAATAAACACCATATTGTCCGTCAGATTATAAAATAACCCCCTCGTGTACCTTTGGGGTGGCCTACAAAGAGGCATAACTCGACCATGGTTCCAACTTCTTGGGATTAACCTCAAGCACATGTGCAGGGCAACCCCAAATGCGAAAGTGACGTAAACTAGATTTAGGCCCGTTCCACAACTTCAGAGGTTCTCTTGCAACACTCTTGGAGGGAACATAATTGAGTATGTATACCACAGTCTCAACTACGAAACCCCAAAACGAGTCCAATAAGGAAGCGTAACTCATCATCGAGTGAACCATGTCTAACAAAGTCTTATTTCTCATCTCCACTACACCATTCTGCTGAGGTGTACCCGGAGTTGAGAGTTGGGAAACGATTCTATGTTCTATCAAATAGTCCTGGAATTTTGAGTCCAAAAACTCTCCACCTCGATCCGATCGAAGTGTTTTAATCTGTCTATCCAATGCGTTTTCAACTTTAGCCTTGAACTCTTTGAACTTTTCAAAGGATTCATACTTCCGTTGCATAAGATAAACATACCCGTACCTAGAGTAATCATCAGTGAAATTGATAAAATACTCATAGCCACCTCGGGCTCGCACATTCATAAGACCATAAAGGTCAGAATGTACTAACTCAAGAGGCTCCTTGGCTCTATAACCTTTTCCAGTAAAAGGTCGTTTAGTCATCTTACCCTCAAGGCAAGATTCACACACTGGTAAAGAATTTTCTTCTAACTCATTTAGAAGTCCATTTTTCACCATTCTCTCAATCCTATTGAGATTGATGTGCCCTAAATTAAGATTGAGTTATGAAAGTTCTGAAAAATTCAGTATTATGGAGGGAATTAATGGCTAACGACCTTAGCACATATAAATTCGATTCCAGATTTTCTGTGCAAATAAAAATACCATCTTTATGAATAAACACTTTATTCACATTAAAAGAGATAATATATTTGTACTGCAATAAATACTTTACAGAAATGAGGTTTCTCTTTAGTTCAGGAACAATATATACGTTATGTAAAATAAGAAACCTATTTTGTAAAGCTAACTGGAGTCCTCCTACTGCCATAGCTGAGACGACGTGCCCGATGCCTACTCGCATCGTCATCTCACCAGCCTCCAGCTACCGAGGACAGATCCTTTGTGATGCCTACTCGCATCGTCATCTCACCAGCCACCAGCCTCCAGATTTTGTCACCAAGATCTAATCCCCTAAAAAGAAGAATAAACATGATTAGTGACGCCTGATTCAATTATCCAAGTAAAATCATCATTTTCCACTAAACACGTTTCAAGCATAAGTAAATCACATTTACCTTTATCCGCCTTAGCCTTAGCCTTTGCTACTTTCTTCTCTTTCAGGTACCGAGGACAGATCCTCTTCCAGTGTCCATCTTGGTTGCAGTGGAAACACTATCCCTTGGCAACTTGTGGACATCTCCTTGAGGCGACAGGCGGTGAGTTAGCATGTGCCTTCTCTTTTCCTTTACCACCCTTCTTCTTCTTCCCCTTTTCAGAGTCAAAAGCAGAAGGTGCAGACCTCGTTCCTGATGTCGAACCTTTATGGAACGTCCTACAGCATGAAGCAACATTTGCCTTACCCTTCTGCCTCTTCTTACTTTTCAGTAAAGATTGGTATGTCTGCAACTCGTTGTGGAGAGTTATAAAATTATATTTCACTTTGTTAAGAATCACATTGTTAACTAAGTGCAGGAAGCTCTCCGACAAAGAATGCAGGATTATGCTAACCTGGCTGCTCTCATCGATGGTAGACCCATTGAACTCCGCCACATTAAAGTGGACCATCATGTTTAGCACATGTTCACGAACAGAGGTGCCTTATTCCATTTTGGAGTTGAATATATATTTAAGAGCTCATGCATAAGCTGTTCAGACGGTTGTCCAAACATCCCTCCCAGGGACTCCATGATCTCACGTGCTGAGACCATAGGCTCATGTTTCTTAGCCAAGACTTCAGAAAGACTTGTCAAGATGTAGGCTCGGGCCTTCTCATTCGCCCTTGTCCATCGCTCGTATGCCTCCTGAACATTTCGAGCGGCATTAGGAGCTAGAATAGGAGAACAAGCCTCCATGAGAGCGAATATGAGATCCTCGATGATCAAGATCGTCGTAATCATATATTTCCATGTTGCGAAATCGCCAGTAAGTTTTTCAACGCTTCGCAATGCTAACGTGGCTATTGCCATTTTGAAAATATTGCTGAAAATATGAACAAAACTTTATCAGATTTTGTTAAACCACTTTTAAACCAATCAGTTTTGCAAAACAGTTTCAAGTACCCTAAGTTATAGATTTCTATTTTGCAATGATGCCCTAGTGAGGCAGAACAAACAACACTAATGGGGTGATCAATTGCCCCTTCGCTGGGATAAGACATTATCAACCATTAGGTAGAACCATCTCTTGGAACCGAACCTCACAGCCACCATTTTTCGGTCTACAATCGTTAACTTTTAACTATTCCGCATAAGTGTAACCCCTCGCTTTCGGTGCCAGAGTCCCGCCCTAATGAGCCCACTGTGGGGAAGAAGCAAATTAGGACAATAGACTAAGTTACCTTATCCTCTTACAGGAGATCAAATAAAGAAACGCGCAAAACTGTCGTCCTTTAGGGGGACACTCCTAGGGTGCCTCAAGGCGATGCATAGTAAATTTATTCAACCTAACGAGGGAGACCGAGGGATATGTTGTCGCACTTCCCGCTCCCACTTACTATGAACACTCTATCCATCCACCTTGATATTGACCTACCCAAACACCATCCGTTGAGGGGACACGCCAAAGGTGCCACGAGGCCGAGGATAGATCTCACAGTGTGGACTATTTAGGAGAAATGTGAAAGGTTTAAGTGAAGCATCTTATGCCCCATGTATCTCTCACAGAATGTTCTACCTAGGGGTTCATTAACCTGACAATCCGGCTACTGATTTTAGTCTAAGTCGTCTTGTTAAACTCTATTCATAAACAACGTTTGTCTATGAAATATGAACAAGTTCAAGTAGTCACATATAAATACTTTAATGGATTGTCCTTAACTTGCATGCGTGCATCAAATCTATCTAATAAACCTTTCCAGGTAAGTTCCCAGGTATGGGTGTTACGTTTCCATCAACTTAAATACCTCAGCTTTGACAGAACCCGTCTTAGACAAAAGGTCCCCTATAGATAGATTTGCTATACTTTAACCTTTTATTAGACAATTTAATCCCATTAAACTGATTAAAAGATTAAAGCATTAGGGTTGCTAATCATATTAGAACCGTGATCTTAGGTCTATGTGATCCAAGTTTTAAACACTTTAAAACCATGAATTAAACCTAAATGAGAATGCATGTCTTTCTTATTTCTTTTAGTTCTAATTTCTCTTTAACTTTTAAAAAGAAACAACTAAAACCATTGCGCACAACGTGGCTTTTATAACATTTATAAAGTAACTTATGTTTCATGCTTCATGCAATGTCCGATTAACTTTTATATAACACGTAACAACCAAGCAAACATGCTATCATTCACCCTTATACTATAACAATTATAATATAAAGATGATGCATGTCTATGCTTTTTATGCATGCATAAATATAACTCTTATATTATATGATGCATGAGCATGCTCTTACGTAATTAAAATCATGCTTCTCTAAATTATAACAATTACAATAAAGAGATGATGCATGACCATTGCATAACCTAAGGTGGGATTTACTATATGTGCATATCATATGACATATAAAAAAACATACAACGCATGTAATAAACAAAGGATTAATGGACCGGAATGAGTCTTTACACAAACTGAAATGAAAAACCCTATCTATTACATTTTTCATCAAGCAAACCGGTTCATAGGTGAACCGAGTCTTGAACTGCCAGGAGGTCTTCATCGTATAGCAAACACCGTAGGACATAGACGATCGTTCAGCGCGCACTAGACAATAGAAGCATAATTAAACGATCACATAGACGACAATGAGGCGCGAAGACTGATCGTCTATGCGATCGTGTAGCGCGATGTCGGTAAACGATTTACCTTGCGTTACTAAGCGATCGTTTAGTCAGTTACTAAGCAATGAAGCTTGCTAACCTAAACAATCGTGTAGCGCACGCACTTTAAACGATACGTGAGCAGCTCATCGTCTATATGATGTGTGCAACTAGGTAAACGATTTACCTTGCGATGCTAAGCGATCGTTTAGTCAGTTACTAAGCGATGAAGCTTGCTGACCTAAACAATCGTCTAGCGTGTGCGCGCGTTAAGCAATCCATGAGTATTTCATCGTCTATACGACACGATACTCAGTGATCGCGTACCCGATCGTCAAACACGATGCGATCAACTCTTGATCGCATACCCCATCGTTTAACCGATGCGTTCAACAACGATCGCGTATTCCTTTACAATGCGATCAACAACGATTGCATAGAACATCTTCTGCACGATGCGATTAACCCTAGATCGTCTCTTTCCTCGTAGAACTACAACACTTGCCCAGATCGCATACCACTTTTATGCAACGCTTGCACAGATCTACTTCTTCGACGAATGACTCAAACTTCAAACAAACTTTGAATACAGACTCGATTAAAATTATTAATGTCCAAAAACGCAGGGGCCTTGACAAAAAATCGCAAATGTAAAAGGATCTAAATCAAACCGAGGCTAATCATCCCGAAAATATCCATTAATCCGTACATCCACAGTAAAATTTAACCATTAAATCAGTGTAGAAATGCACCCACCATCAATGTAAATCTCATTTCGTTGCAACAGATGAAATCGGAGTATCAAAACTTGGCTCTGATACCAATTGAAGGATCTCATATCTAAGAGTTCCATGAGCGCGTTCGGATCACTCTGATCTCACCATAACCGAAATACAAATTATACATTCAAATCACATAATTATGGAAACAATTCTTAATTAACGGCATGCTAAGAACAAAAATTATAAGGAAAGAGTGTCATACCAGTTGAAGACGTTCTTCAAACTTCAGCACTCCAACGCAGCGGAAAACCACCACGTGATCTACCAACGTCCAACGGAAACATCGACTGCAATAGCACGAACAACCCGAACTCACGACCGCAACGGGGATGACACCACCACTAAAGAGCCCTAGGTATTCTCAGAGTGAAAACCCAAAGGGTGGGCTTTGGTGAATTTGGTAGAGAATGGAGGAAACACAAATCGTGTAGGCGATAAGCAATTGGGAGGGAAAACGACGCTATCAAATAACAGAAGTGCTTATCGTTTAGGAAGAGCTACACGATTGTGTAGGATTTACTGAACGATCGTTTAGGAAAAGGTTCATGATCGTTTAGTAAAACCGGCACACTCTACGATCGTTTAGAGAAGCTATACGATCGTGTAGGAAATAGCGTGCGATCGTTTAGGTGCGAGGAGCTATCGTATAGTCTCTCGAAATGCTTAAGCGATCGTTTTGCTTTCTACCAATGCGTACTCTCACTTTTCTCTTTGGGCGATTGAACGACAGGGTTTCAAAATGAAAACATTTTTCATTTTAACTCATCGGTTACAAGAACCGACGTTCTCCACTAACCACGACCAAATGTGAAAATAGGCTTAATTATCATATAATTAACAATTAATTAATTAATTAATATAATCATATTATATTTTTATCCTATAGTTTGATATCACATATCTACTATAGTATTTTCTCCCCTACTTGATATAAATCATATTTATATCTAATTTCCTCTAAAATAATGTATCTCATACATTTAGCCAATTATACCATATATAATTAACCAGTTCAATTATATCCTATATAAACGAACTTTCTTTTGTCAATTTAAACATTTCAAATTATCCCAAATATTGGTTCACGACTTTATCCAAGCTACCTAGGGAACCTAATGGACCTGTAGCTCAAAGCTCCAATGGTCCGTGAATAGCTGATGAAACTTTTTAGCCACGAGATCCATCATCCGTTAACTGTCAGCCATTCCACTAAAGACCAACAGCTAAAGTCTTCTTACGATAGATATATTTCTGTGTCTATCGAATATAACCAATCATGAGTATGATGACCCTTCACAGATGCTCGTAAGTACAGTTGGGCAAAATTACCCTTATGCCCCTATAGTTACATCTCACTTCTTAAGTACCACTGATTTCTCTAATGAACAATACAACATAATCCAACTATCTGTAAACACCTCTCGGGCCAAGAGAAGGTGTGTGGCGCCACATCGTTCAAGCCCCGGAATCAGCCCTTATGGGAGATATCTATCTACTTACCCCTGCCTCGGGGAAGGAGTGAATTCTATCTTGTGTAGCTAAGTTCCCAGCTCCCAAATCAAACAAATCCCCAAAATGGTAGGTTTGAATCGGCGACCTGGCCACTCGCACCTACACAAATCAAAGGATCGCCCTCAATGGCAGGAGTTCCCAACTCACTCAGGATTGAGGTCATGTTACCTATGGTCATCCTAGTGAAGTGAAGTCTCTATCATGGACGGTGTTATATAACGAGACGTTTGATGACATGTAGAAATGCATGCATCTTAGGCCTTTTATTTAGAATTATAAGGACTGTTAAGCAGAATATGCAACAATTATGTTGGGAATTCATAAGAAATTGAGCTTGCGGCATTTAGCGTTAAGAATCTCAGCTAACCCATTATTATGCGATATTATGCGTTCAATTGTCTATTTTTGTAGCTAATGCAGGAAGTGGATGCAAACGCAGAAACCGTACCATCACATAGACGACCACATGCGGAGAAACTCTCCATCACAAAGGAGAACGCGTTCGACGTCAAGCGATTATGGTCATCGTGTAGAGTTGCACTATTAAGTGAATGCGGTCACTGAATGATTGTGGCTACACGATAACGCATGATAAAGGGATCAACGTAAGGTCGGTGGAATGAACGCATCAATGCATCTACCTTGGGAAAAGCAAAAGATGATGTTGACATTTCACCTACCACGCCGTTGGCAGCAGAGATTCAGAAAGAACTAATGCGCCGCGAATGTCAGAATCAAAGCAGTCCATTAATGTTGTCGGCAATCCAGGCTCTATATAAAGAAGTCGATGAGCAGAATTCCAACTTGTCTGGGGGTTACCCCTGCAACCCAGGGTTTTCCCTACGATCCAGACAAATGCGTGAGAAGAATCTTGGAAGTTCTTCACCTTCTTTATCCATTCCGAGTGACGACCAGAGCCTTCGACAGGAGCTAGATCTCGAGAGAGTCAGCTCTACCGCCCATTCATGGCACCACCGGCAGCCTTGACGCACATCCACTAGAAGCAAATCTTTGCTTCCAGCTGGTCATTTCATTTTCTCTTCTGTTCTTATATTGTATTGTATTACATTTTGTGATTAAGGAATTAATACATTGTGTGTTCAATGCATTTATGTGTTTCCTTCAATTCCATCTCCACCTTTCTTTACTTAGCATCCATAACTTCATTACATCACTTAGTGAGATTGCTAGAGTATCGCATACTTAGTCATGTGGATTATAGATATGAAGCATGTAGCAAACCACCGGAAGGTGTGTGTTGCGTGAGTGTATGAGAAAATCTTATTTGCTTAGTGAGAAGTTGTAGCACGCTTGTTCATGCACCCTACGGATAGGATATTGCATGCGTCTAGGAAGTAGGATACGGTGGTGATATGCGGCCATCACGCTCATGCGGCGAAAGCACGTGAACGAGTTATAGGGGTTTAGGCTGGCATAGGCTTCTCGGCACTTTCGCATATCCATCGCATATGTCCTAAAGTTAGGCTCAAGTGTGTGTAGCATGAGCACATGGCTTGCGTTGACTAAGGTTGCCCTTACGGTCACTCTTAAGTATTGCAATGAAGATATCTCCACATTTTATTTATTTTTTCATTCATTGTTTCATGTCAAGAGTTTTCGTTTCTCTACCTCTCATTCATATTCTCATTTCGTTGTCTGATAGCTAGGAGTAGGAGTAGTGTTAGCTTAACAACCCCTCCAAATTCTTTTAGTCAATCACCGCATGCACATTACCGCATTCATCTAGCTACAAGTCCCTGAGTTCGACATCGGATCACCCGAGAAACTTGCATTCGCGTTATACTTGACGTGAGCGCAAGGAAACTTGTGACAGGACGCATGGTCATCGCATACATTTGTTAACGCATAGTCATTCCAACGCATGACCATCGAGGTATGATAATCAACGCCTACCTTAAGAACATGCATCGTATATTGCGTCCACGGAATTTTAATTGTCGAGTAATTGACTTCTAATTTTCCGTCATCAAGTTTTCGGCCAAAATTATATTGAAATGAAAAAAATTATAGAGAGAAAAGTGGTACACGCAAAATATATGCTACAGATAAAATAAGCTTAGTCCATATATTTTTTGTTTTAGTTTATTTTGGTTCTTATACTTTCAAGATGTTAATTTTGTTTAGTTCTTATAGTTTTAAAAAGTGATCATTTTGGTCCCTTCACCTATAATTTCTTGCATTATTACATACTTTTTGAAGAACACGCTAACTTTTGGAAACTAAAAGGAATTAATTTTAAAATTTTAGCTTTTATTTCTAAAAAGTTGACTTAGAATTTAAATCTGATAAAAATAACTTTACCAAAAATATTGGAAGAAAACAACCATAATTTTATAAAATAAAAATTCAATAAAAAAACGATTATCATGAAAAGTCTAAAATAGTAAACGACTCAAAGTTGATACAAAATATATTATATGAGTAACTTTTTTTTATAGAGTGAATTTGAGTAGCTTAACATATGTATCCTTATAAAGTATTTATAAATATAATAGGATATACTATTTAAATAACGTAAATATGCATCTAAAATATTTATAAATCTTATAAATGTAATAATGTAATAATGACTTTTTGTAGTAAAATTGTAATAATCAAGCGTGTAACTATACTATAATCAATGTGACTTTTTGTATTAAAGGCCACATTAAAATATGAGGGGAAAAAAAAAGGTTTTATCCGAAGCCAGGATTTGAACCCGGATTTCAACCATTTGAAATTGCCATTGTGCTACTGCGGAATTCTGGAATAAAAACGGAATCCATTATATATATCTACTTTTGTTTTATAATATTTTTTAGGGAACTATAGTTTTTAGGGCCAATATAAATTTAAACTCCTAAATAAAATTTATATCATTGGCTAGTGATTTCTATATATTTTTTTTTACATGATTCTATTTAAAATCCACTGAAAATTACATAAATAAAATTATTCATATTTAGAAGTCCCACCAAAGTAGCAAGAAAAATTTTCACCTAATTTTTTTCTAAATAAGTAGATAAAAATCAAGGAAGACAATGAGATGAAAATTAATATTTCCATCTCTTGTTTTATGTTTTATGTTTCTTGTTTTTAAAGAACTAGAAATAAGAATATGTTGATGCCTAATTCTTGTTTTATGTTTCTCTTTTCCCACTTTTAAAGTTTAAATGTAATTTTATTATATAATATATAAATGCATTATATATACCCAAAAGTATTAAAAAGAAATTATCAGAAGTTTACATTTTTTAATACAAATTAGTTTCGCAAAATTAACAAGATTAATGAAAATTTTTATATCCTTCGAATATTGTCCTAATTTGATCTAGAATGTTTTCTTTCACTTGAGGCTTTTGTTTAAAACGATGTTGACTCAGAGTAACCTCAATTATATTATTATATAAATGTTTTGGTAGAAAATACTAAAGTAGATATATATTACAACATTAAATTCAAAACTAAAAGTCAAAATGAGCATAGTTCAATTATCATAAACTTGTACAATCGACAGATTAGAGGTTCGGTACTTCTCTTACCCCTCTACTATCAAGTAAAATTTAAACTAAAATGATATATACACATATACATTTATATTTCAAAAATAACATGTTTCAGCCAAGACTCGAACCCTAGTTTTTAAATTTCAAGTAGAAGAACAAGCACCCTCATGCTAACTTTGATGTTTATTATATTTATAATAATTAGACACAAAATTGAAAGTTCAAAAACCTATTATACATAAGCTTGAAAGTTTAAGAGCAATAGTTCCTGTCATAACAATATCTTATATATAAATATTATTGTGATTTGGACTAACCATTAAATAATTTGACGTAATGTGGTACATAAGAGTAGATGAACTATAGTTTAAAAAGTTGACCAAACAAAATGTATGACTAGCAAAGAATTTGATAGAAGAGAAACAAAAGTAAGTAAAATACATATAAAAACCAAATTGTTAAATTTGTTTTTTGGTTTTTGAAAAAAAAAAAACCATTTACTTTTTGTAATTATTTTTTTTATTTTTTTAAAAAAAAAATTAATTATTTGATAACTGTTATTTATTTTCAATTTTCTTTTTTTGAAAAAAAATGGGAGATATATAGATATTTTAGAGAGTGAAAAATGTGTGAATATATATAGATATTTCAGGTTTCAGCTTCCTATTTTGTGAAACCGCCACATAGGCTAAATAAGATTTACATCCCTTATTCAGTAACTTCTGAGCCTTCACTGGTGATATTAAACTTCCTGGAAGTATTCTTTTACTTCCCACAAGGGTCATCTCTTGTTCACCTGGCTTCCTAAACACTATCTCTTTCTTAAAGCAATCTACAGTGACATAATGTTTACTTAGGAAATTCATGCCTAAGAAAACATCTAACTCTAGAAACTCTAGTAGAATCAAGTAAACCCATAAACTCTGATTCCTAATAACTATTTCACAAATCCTGTAATACTCATGCACAACTAGAGTATCTCCTACAGGCATAGAAATAAACAAGTCCTCATTCATACGCTCAAGCACTCTATCTATATGCAATGCAGACATGCTAGATATGAATGAGTGCGTAGCACCAGGATCAAATAACACATAAGCGGACTGATTACATAAAGTTATCATACCAGTTACGACATCTAGAGACTCTTCCGTTTCCTGGTGTGTCACAGCGTATACTCTACCTTGCTGCTGTTGCTGCTGTTGGGGTCATCCTACAACCCCCTTCTGCTTAGTTGCATCGGATCCCTCACCTCTGGCTCTGGTTGCTCAAGGTTGATCTACAACCTGGGTAACTACTCTCTGTTCACCCTGTGCTCTATGAACTAGCTGGGGACAATCTTTCTTAAAATGCCCCATTTTTCTGCACTGGAAACAAACATTTATGTCGCCATAACATACTTCTGCATGGCGTTTACCACAATTTGCACACAGTGGCTTCCTTTCTATACTAGCTATTGACTCGCTAGCACGACCTGTTACTTATTTACTACTCGGTCCAGCTGCAGGTCTTGACCTATTTTGACTCGCACCTTGTTGGCTCACACCTCTATGACTCCTCATACCTGACTGTCTAGAGAACGAGGGTCTAAAACTCTTACCTCTCGTCTCTACTGGAGTCTTATGCTACTCCACACCTGTCTGTAGTATGTCTACCCCCTACACTATGCTCAACTTTGATAGCGGTCTCAACTAACTGAGTGAAATTCACCCAATTAGCTGTAGAGGTAACGGGAGTACGTATCCTCCTTCTTAGGCCATTCTTAAATCTCCTACATCTCTCTTTCTCTTTCGCAATGGTTGAAAGGGCATAATGAGATAAATCTGAAAATCTCTACTAGTACTTAGTGATCGTCATCGATCCCTGAGTTAGCCTAAGAAACTCATCCCTCTTTGCTTCTCTGAAAGCACTAGTATTTTTCCTCAAATATTTTTCTAAACTCAGGCCAAGACATAGCTTCTAAATTGCTTCTCCTGGCCTCTATCACTTTCCACCATTTCTCAACACCTTTCTGCAGCAAGAACGCCGCTAACTCGACCTTACGGTCCCCAAAGCATCTCATAACACTAAAGCATTTCTCAATCAAGTCCAACCAGACCTCAGCATCTTTTGGATCTGTGGCTCCATCAAACGTCGTGGCACCTAAAGCATTCAGCCTCTCGACGTCGAATTTCTTCTCTAGATCTGTCTGAATCGATCCTACACTCGCCATCAATCTCTAGGCGATTCTATCTAACACTCGATCCTCCATCTGGGGATCCGCTCTTACCCATGGGGTACTCGACTCAATTTCAACAGTTGTCTCTTGCCCTACTAGGTCTCTAACTCTCTTCCCCTTCGAATCTGGGTCCTGTCAACTTTAGGGCCTCTGCTGGTAGGGTCAACATTCCTCTCCTTAGTCTGCCTACTCTGGCTGCCACTTTTCCTCGACATCTTTGCTTAATTAATAAGTACACATGTTAGGGACTTACTTATGGGACTTAATCTAATGCATGAACTCTCTCTTTCACCTAAAATCTTATGTTATGATACCAACCTATCACACCCCCTCCCACACTACTCTCTTAGCCTAAGAAAGTGTTGGGATTGGTGTCCTAATTCTCCCAAAGTCTCGTTGTTTTGTAAAGATACACATTGTTCAATGAATAAAATAAATAATATTTAATTCTAGCATTTACTCATATCCAATAAACAAAGTTCCTTGGTTATCTTATGTGAATTTAAGCATATCTATGTGATATACAAATGGATCATGCCTTAAGTGATAACCTAAATCGGTCTATAGTATAAGGATTAAGGTGGGATACCTGATCCTGGTGACACTACAGATACGACCCGCTTTGTAGAGGTTTGCAAGTGTTGTAAACTACAACAAATGTTAGATCCTAACCATTCATGTGGAGACGTGGAGCGAGGGTGTCCTATACAAAGAGTTTGTATAAGACTTGGACCACGAGATGACTAGACTCTGTATATAACGTTGTTGATACTAGAGACTTGCATCTCACCTAAACGATCATAGGTGACACGACCTCAATCCTGAGTATTTTGTGAACTTCTGCCTTTGAGGGCGGTTCTTTGATTAGTATGGGTGAGAGTGGCCAGATTACCAACTCAATGTACCTACCTTTTTGGGGACTTGTCTGATCTGAGAGCTGGGAACTCAATCCACAATATGGAATTCACTTCTTTCTCGAAGCAAGGATAAGTAGAGAGATTATTCCCTTAAGGACTGATTCCGGGGCTTGAACATAGTGGCCACAGCTTCTCTTTGGAAGAGAAGACTCAGTCATAATAGGACTATGATTTATGTTCATTAGAGGGATCAGTGGTACTTAAGGAGACAGATGTAACTACGGGGGCATAACGGTTATTGGCCCACTGCTGATTGGTTAAGATGGACACATAATATATTTGTAGTGAGGAGAGTTCAATTGTTGGTCTTTAGTGGAGTGCCTAGCAGTTAACGGATGGTGGATCCCATGACTAAAGAGTTTAGTCAGTTATTCACGTACTATTGGAGCTTCGAATCTACAGGTCCATGAGGTCCCCTTGGTAGCTTGGATTCATATTGAAGGATCAGTTCTTGGTGTTGATTTGAAATGTTCAAATTGACAAGAGGTATTTTGATTATATGTGATATAATTGGTATGATGTATGAAACACATCTAGTAAGGGATTGATGTAAATGGGATTTACATTAAGTACCATGGAATAGGAAAAGAACTATGGTTTATATGTTTCATGAGATGAAATATAAAAACTATAGGTTATAAATATAGTATGATAAGTTGGTTATCATTTATATTTATAATAATATCAATTATTAGATAATTAATACTTTTTCTTCTAAATAACCAAATGTAGTGGGTGGTTATTGATCATGGTAACCGTGAGTTTAAAAGGAAATCGGTTTCCTATTTTGAAAAAGGGGGTTTTTACAAAAGTTTGAAAAAGTTTTATGAGTTTTCTCTCCGACGAAAAGAAACCCAAGAAGTCGTCAAGTAAATACAGATTTACTAAATGACAGTTGGGCAAGCTAAACGATCGTGCAGGTGCTAGCTAAACGATCGTGCAGTGTTTACTAAACGATCGCATAGCTTTGCTAGATGATCTCTGGACCAAGGTAAACGATCGTGTAGAATCAACCAAGAATACCAAGATCGCCTTGTTGGTGGTGTCAGACTCAACTCACCACCGTCGAGGTTTTTCGGAGGCCATTCATGGTGCTGTGGAGGTCGTTCGTTGTTGCAGAGGAATTCGTGACCGAGGAGATCGTTGAGGACGAGCGCGAAGTGTTCGTGCGGTGTTGCGGTCGTGTAGATCAAGCGCTCGTGGTTGCTGTTGTTCAATCAAAGGGTGCATCAAAGCGTGGAAACGCTTCTGCCATTGTTAGTACAGTTTCTCCCTCTGTACATTTGTTGTTCATGCTGTAATTTCTCTGTAAATTGTATAACCGCTTGTATTGAAGTCGACTGTAAAAGATTTGTTGATTCATGATTGTAATTTGGAATAGTCTTTCTTCCACTGCTCATGGAAATTGGGATTCCGATTTCCTTCAGAAAGGACATGACTGCAGCAATTATCAACCATTTTGCTGACACTTACTGCCTATTAACTCTAGCGAAAATAATCTAATACCAATATGCAATCTCAACACAGCGGCTTCCTCTATGGCCAAACAACATTAAGTAATAAACACAAGACATTTACGGAGATTACAATACAAGTCTCATAAGTCTCGACACCTAAAATCTTAGTCCCTACATGAATAATCATAACATGTGTACAATATTTACAGTAATCACCTAGCTGACTGGTTACAATAACTCTTGTCTTTGAGTGGCAAAGCAGATGCAGAGCTACTTTCTGAGGATTTGGCCGCTACCTAGGGGAAAGAAAAACATTTGAAAATGGGGTAAACTTGCTAGCCCAGTGAGTGACTTAAGAAAGAAAATTGATTCTCATGCATAATTCTCAATAAAGAGATCATACTGAAATATAAATCTTTACAATAACCTTGTATTTCAATATAAACATTTTCCAAGCGTAAAACATGTAAAGTTGTTTTCATCATAAAACATTAAACTGTTACTTAGTTGAGAATAACCCTGATGAGGTTAAATGTTGAGGTTAAATCCCTACTTCAACTGCTTAGTCAAGAGAGAACTCTTTTGCTCAATCTCTGACTTTAAACTATCTACGTGCACATGGTTATAACTAAGTACCGTCATACCTTAGGTACTCATGCTCAGATATCTTCTCAATGTCCCTCAGTATCGAGCTGCTCGGATACCTTCTCAAATGTCCCTTAGTATCGAGCTTCAAGTAATACTTGTCATACTATGACTTTCTCTTTAAAGCATGTAAAACAAAATATATAGAAAACATGTCTTTAAAGGTACTAACACATCCTTTGTGTATTTAAATACACATAAATAGTTTTTCAATAACTTTCCTACATGGCATGCATTAAAACATAACGCATAGTTTTCTTGGAACTACTTTGTAATTCTAGCATGAGAATAATCTTTCTTAAAACATGGTTTCTTTAAAATATTGTAAATATTTAATCACTCACAACTTTTAGGATTATTCCTCAATGGTTGATATGTTTCTAACATTGGTGTCAATCCTTACTGTAGGTTTAGTACTTAGAAATTTCCTTGAGACATTGGCTCTTGCAATGCTTCCAAACGCATCCCATTTGTGCAACCAACACTTGCTCTAAATGTTCCTTCAGCTACACATGGCCATCCACAAGGTTGCTATGCATCCTAGCCTTCAATGCAAGCTTTCCTCAGTCCAACACATAGGAATGCTTAGCCCTTGGTCTGTCTGAGCATTTAGTTCGAGTTGCCAGCTTACTCAACCCAAGCAGCTGCCTGCTTGTTCATGAAATTCTAGATTCAACTTACGGAATTAATAACACAAATTCTAGAGCTCATCTCAAGAAATTCCTTATACAAACTTGTTTAGAATTGTCTCAGGAAGCTTACCTTAAATTTCAGCTTCAAACTCTTCGTGGTTTGTCCTGGAGACTCAATTCTTCATCGACGGCTCGGATTCACCCATGAACTGGACCTCTGGTCCCTTTTTCCCTTCTCTAGCCTTAGTCTGGTGAGACTTTCTTTTGACAATGTCACCTCTAAAACTAGACTCTCTTAATTTGCATGGACGAATTGATCAAACTGATCTTTTGAAGTTCAACCTCCCTTTTTATACTGCTTCCCACTGCTTATCATTAAAGCCTAGCATGACACCTTCAGCTTAACTGGAGTTAAATCTGGTGCTTAGAACAGTTGTTGGCCTTAATTGGTGGTTAAGACTGATCAATTCATGCTTCAATTTTTTAGCTCACCACCCATCATATAGCTCATGATTTAGTGATTCTCTTGCTGTCGCCTATCACCCAACGATCTCACTGTCGCTTATCGTCTAACACATAGCCTATCGCATAACTCTCGCTGTCACTCATCGTGTAGCTCTCGCTATCACACATCCCATAACTCTCGCTATCGCTCATCGTGTAGTGCTCACGCCCATCGTGTAGCGCCATTGTAACGACCAGATCCTTACATATTATGGTCCGACTGCTACGACATGCATACTTAGACTTTTCTATCATGAGATGAGTTTTGATAAAAATTTCAAAAGAACATATCTAAAATTTTATTAATTAGGTAGAAAACTGTATTAAAAGTTTATTTTACAAAATACCAGGATCCATAAAATATTAGCGTAGTGATACAAAATGCATATATGCCCATAATAGTGAGTTTGATGGTTGGCTCTTTGAGCGACGTCCAGTTCTGCCACCTACGCTTTGTCCTTACCTACAAAGTCTGTAAAATAGGATGAGTTATAATATACCCAATAAGTAGTTCTCACTTAAGGTAGTGACCAAGTACATAGTCACATGCAACATATCATGAAAACATATGATTGGGACCCAAAACATAAAATTATAATAGCATGAGGTGGTTGGTTATGCTTCCAACGTAAGTTCCTCCACCTTGGTAGGAAGATGAGGACTTAAGCGAAAACTAACTCATCTGACGATTAGCGGGTCATGCAGTTAGTAGGGCCAAAGTCGCATCCCACATCAACCATTAGCATAAACATAAGGTTGGACTAGAGGGGTGCAACCATACATACCTTGCTAATCCCTAGCATAAATATAACGTAAGATTGGGCCTAGAGGGGTGCAATCATACATGCCCTGTTAGCCCTGGAAGCATAACCTATACCTAATTAAAACTTGATCTTAACATAATTATGAACAAACATAATGCATGGGGTCCCTTGTCGAGAAACGTGTTTTAAATATGTAATGCAACATAACAATAATAATAATGCAACATAACAAAGGTACACTACCATAAACACTTAAAGAGAGGGCGAGATAAACTACTTACCTCGATTGCGCTCCTAATTATTCCTTCTGATTTGGTCCTATAGATTTTATAAAGAACACTTATGATTAAATCCAGTTTTAAGAAGGAATTTGATGAACATAACTTATTTATTTACAAAATTATGATTGTTAAATATTGAGAGTATTAGTGTAATTATGTTGAATTATTTAATGATGATGATGATGATGATGATAAAAATAATAATAATATTATTAATATAATAAGAATTGTAATAGTATTATAATAATAATAACAACAACAAGAATAGTGATAATGACAATAATCATAATAATAATAGTAGTAGTACTAGTAGTTGTATACTACTACTACTACTAATAATAATAGCAATAATAATATTAGTATTAATAATATTAGTATTAGTAATAATAATAGTTCCAGAATAATAATAACAATAATAATAGAAATAATAAAAATAATACTAATAACAACAATAATAGTAATAATAGCAGTAATAGTGAAATGATAATAACAATAATAGTAGTAGTCGTAGTAGTAGTAGTAATAATCATAATAATATTATTATTAATAATAATAATATTAAGAGGAAGAAGAAGAAGAGAGATGGAGAATGAAAAGTTAATATTTAGTGCTATATTAGTAATAGTATTATTAGTAGTAGTAATACTATGTAATAATAATGATAATGACAATAATATTAATAAAATTGGAAATCAATAATACTATAATTAAATTAATATTGTTAATAACAATAGTAATACCAACAATAAGAATTTTAATAATAGTAGTAATTTTAGTGAAACTTCAAACTTTACTTGGTAAAGAATATGAAAGTTTAATATCAACCTTTCAATTACTAAAGTCACTTTCGTATGTTGACTGTAGTTTTAAATTATGTTGAGTTTAATCTTGATACTCAACTAAGTGCCTAAAAGATCTTAAGAGAAAGAAACAAAACCTCAAAAGTAAGGAAGCTTCCCCCCCCTCATTAACCAACTTACATATCTTTCTTCTTTCTTCTTTATTTATTTATTTTCTCACCTATTATCCAACTTTATTACTTGTTTTTTTTTGTTTTTGTTTTTTTTTTCTATCTCTTTTCTTACCAACTCAATTCAACTTTTATTATTTATTATTATTTTGACTTATCTAGATATTTCTCAAATGTTCTTAGTTATTTTATCTATTTATTTTGTTCTTAAACTTACTAGATTTTTCTACTTAAAAATCATCCCATATCATCATTATTTGATTTCTTAGAAATTTTATTACTTTGTTATTTGTTTAATTACCTAACTAATGTTTATTGTGTTCTTCTTATTATTTATGTACCACTTTTAATCTTAACGTATGAAATTTAAAATTGGTTTTCTCTAACTAGTCTTAGAATTAATTTTAAAATTAAAACTTACAATTTTCCATAATATTTATATACATACTTGGGTTGTTACAGCCATCGTCTAGCGCATCATGCCCATCGTCTAGCGCTCACGCCCATCGTGTAGTGCTATCGTCTAACGTCATCATCTAGCGCTTATGCTGATCATGTAGCGCCATCGTCTATCGTGTAGTGCTATCGTCCAGCGCATCATTTCGCATCGTTTAGCGCTGCATGTAGCTACACGATCTTCTAGCGCATTGCTTAGCACTGCACATAGCTACAAGATCGTCCATGCGCGCCACTCCAATACCCAGCACCCACGCTCGCGCACACTTGATGTTGCCGCATGCATGCTAACCTCTCAAGACTTGGCTGCCACATGCCTTGTCCACGCATAACTTTTCTTCTCTCGGCCATACTTGGCTCCCTTAAATGCCCAACTAACCTCTCAAATGAGTAAAGCCAATGCATAGGCAAACACTTAGTCAATTTTCTAGCTTCCAATGCATGGGTTACACTTAGCCAATTTTTCTAGCTTCATCCAAGAGTCAAGCATTCAAACTTAAACATTTCTTTTAACTTCTAACCCTTTTCCCTACAATTAAACATTAATTCTCACCTTAACCTACTCACCATAATGCTCTCAGTAAGGAACATACACAAGTAGAGAAATTAGGACTCAGGGTTAAACACAAAATTAAAAGTTCAAGTACCTATCATCAAACATAAGCTTGAAAGTTCAAGCACAATGGTGGTTGCCATAACACTATTCTTTAAGGGGTCATTTGTTTCGTGAGAATCCAAGAGTGGGCATCCAGATTACCACGTTTAATTTGTATTAATGTAAGATGCATTGGCATCTGGAGATTTTTGGATATTCCAGGATGCATATATAGAGTGCATTTCGGGAGTTTCGGATGCCCTACGAAAACATGGATTTTCTAAATTCCCATATTAAGGACATCCTGTTTTAACCCTTCTTTATTTTCTTTTTATAATTAGTATAAATATCGTGAACTATGTATTTTTATCTTTGATTATATTGTAGTTTTTTAGAAAGATAATCAAATTCCAATTCAAATTAATATTTATTTTATAAAAAATCTTAAATTAATATATATTGTTTTTTTGAGATAAATAACAAATAAAACAATAAAACTACGTTAATTTTAAAAGAAATCCAAAATAATAAAACAAGGGAAGAAATACCTTTTTGATCTATGAGTTTTTAGAAACAAGTGTTTTTGGTCCCTAATGTTTCAACTTAGTCATTTTAGTCCCTAAGTTTTTAAGAATAGGTTTAAAAGATCTCTCAATTAATAAATATATTAGATTTGAATATAAAATTAATGAAAAATATGATGTAACAAGATGATCTGGAAAAAAATTATTTTTTAAATATTTCCCAATTCTATCTCTTCTCTCTCTATTCTTTCTTTTTCTCTCTTTCTTCTCTCCTCTCTCTTGTCCTCTTTTCTCCATCTCCATGTCTCTTTATCTGTCATTTTTTCAATTGAAGAAGATGATGAAATTTGTTCACTTCTCTCTCTTCTTTTTCTCACAAGAAAATGAATTGAATGTATTAGCAAAAGATTTTGATGACAAAAATGGTTTTTTTTTTTTTGTAAGAAAAAATAGATTCCAAAACAAAGTAAAAAAAACAAACAGCAAAAGTTAAAGAAAAGCTTCAAATTGTAGCTTTGGTAACTTCTAAAACACAAATCAACAGAAAAGAATTCAATTTTACATAAGAAAAGTACAAAAATCTCAAATGGCTTTTTCTTCTCTTCTATTTTCTTTGTGGAGTTTTGTCTCTTTAATTTTAGATGTTGAAAAAATGGAGAGTTGCGGGTGATGGCGACAGGAACTTTTCTGACGAGGAGGAAATTTGTTGAGATATCCAGATGAAGAAGATGACCAATCGACATAGATAGGAAGATGAAAAATTTGAAGACTTTTCTTTTCTTTTTAAATCTTTTTCTCTAGAGACTGATTTGGAATCTCTCTCTCAACTTGTTTGTTCCTAATCCATGTGAGAGAAAGAAGAGTGAGAAGTGAGCAAATTTCATCATGTTCTCTAATTGGAATAATGACAAAAAAAAAACATGTAAATGGAGAAGAGAGGACAAGAGAGGACAAGAGAGGGGAGAGAAGAGAGAAGAAAAAAGAGGAGAGAGAAGAGAGAGACTTGTGAAACATTAAAAAAATATATTTTTTCTTAGTCATCTTGTCACATCATATTTTTAATTAATTTTGTATTTAAATTTAATATATTTAAAAAAATATATTTCTCTCCACGTTTTCTTTTCTTTTTCAGGATCTTCTCTCCCTCTCTCCACTTTTCTCTCCATAAACCAAATCTCTCCCAATTTTTTTTTTTTTCTCTTCTCCATATTTTCTCATCCAAGTAAGTCGTGGAAAGTTGTTTTTTTTTTCTTTTATGTTTTCTTTTATATTAATATGCTAGAATGTCCATGTCTACATTAATGTGCTTGTTCATCTTTTCTTTATTTCTTCTTCTTTTTAATTCTTGAGTAATATGATATTTATTGATCATACAACACTTTTGTATGTATTAAGTTTTGTCAAGTTTCGTACATATTTGATATATGTTATTATTTTTTTTATGTTATTTTCATATTATTTTTGTTTAATATTTTCTAGAAAAATTACTATCTCTTGATTCATTAGAAATATCTAGGTTTTATTCTTTAAATATGCTTTAAATATTCTGATATTCTATCTGTGATATGCAGTTAGATTTATTTTTAATATTTTATTCAACATTTTCTAAAAAGTAAACTTCTCCAATTACGAAATCTTAAATACTCGGGATGTCGATTCTTGAAGAAATATCTTGGGATGACTAGATTTGAGGTTAGTTAATATATCTTATTTTAGACCAAGTTTTTTTTTTAAAAAAAAAATCATGTTTACATGTGTATTTTATTCTTGTTCTTGTATAATAAAATATATTTATCGAAAATATGGATTATTGAAAAAAAAATCATAAAAGGGATTTATATCCCTTAAAAAGAATGAATTTTAAATATTTCTAAAATCATTCATAAATATTTTCTTTAAAAAAAAATAAGAAACCTTAAAGAAAATTGGATTCCATAATTTTTTTCCTTAAAACATAATTTTCCTTAAAAAACAAAAAGGTTTTCTTTCCCCAATTATTGTAAAATAAATAAACCAAATTAAAATTGATATCATGAATAATCATTTCCTTAAAAAAAATTGCAAAAGAATATTTTCACACTTTTTAAATATATAAATCAAAATACTTTTCAAAAAATATTTTCCAAAAAGATCTTTTAAAAACTTTCATATGACAGAAATTGGGGAAGTTAAGATGTTGACTTTCTTAATATGCTCGAGGGAATTTATAAAAAGATCTTTTAGAAAACTTTCCTATGATGGATTTGAGGAAATGATAATATTTTCTCATATTCTCAAGGTGAGGAGTCGACTATTTGGGAGACCGAGGTCGAATCTCCAATACTTTTTTTAAAAAAAAAAATAGCACGTTTTTTTTATAACTTCTTGTTATGCTCTTTAAATTATTTGTATGATTATTGTTTAATTTCCATTTTCATCCTTGTTTGATTTTGTAATGCTCGCGTTAAAATAAAGTTAATTTTTTTAAAACTAAACCTTTTTATAATTTTTTTTAACATCTTTTCTTCCTATTTTGTTTGCAAAGTCTCCAAAATTGTAGTTCACGTATTTGAAAATTTTTTTCTTAAAAAAAATTAGTATGACATTGCTTTCTAAACCTTTTTATAAACAATTTTAAGCGTCTTCTTAAAGAAAGTCTCCTACGATGAAAATTTGGGAATCCGATTTTTTAGAATTCTTGAGGTAAGGAATCATATCTTTGGAAGTCCGAGATATGATTCCAAGAAAAAATGAATTTAATTAATTTTGTTTAAAAAAATATTCTTTCTATTAAAAGACTATTTCTATGACGGATTGAGGAAATGGTAATATTTCCTCATATTCTCATGGTGCGGGATTATTCCTCAATTCCACCATGGCCTAATTGATGGAAGTTTATTCCACTTATCTTATGGGATCATTACTTCTAACATTGGAGTAATGAGGGACAAGATAAGACATTTGTTTTTAAACATTTTTCTCAAATAAATTTATTTAAGAAATAAAGCAAGTCAAAGATTTCAAATTTGGTCACCGTTTTCTAAATGGGTGTTGTGGGGGTGCTAACACATTCCCCATACACAAACGACTCCCGAACTCAACTCTAGTTTTTGCAAACCAATTTTCTAATGTTTTTTTTAATTAAAATTGACTTATTTTATATTTGGTGCCCGATCACTTCGTAAAAAAGGTTTGGTGGCTACTCATTTTTATTTTTCTCTTAAATTGACCCTTTCGAGGACGTCAATCACTCCGCTTGTCTCGAGCACGTGCCGACAGCTTGGCAACTTCATTGAGGACAGGAGGTTCCACCTTGAGAGTTTGGTCATTTTTCTCTCTTATCTTGAATCCTTTTATTTTTAATATTGTATTTAATTAATTGTGTGTATTTATTGTGTATTTTATTATTATTTCACACACAATCACAAGCCTTCTACCTGGCCTTTATCTAATAGGATTATAGTCGAGGATGGAGTAGTGTTGACCTTCGAGGAGCTTATGCTCCCGTGTAGGCGAAAAAACCTCACTCAATTTGGTCATTCTGTCATGTACGACTTTAACCAATTTGAGGACCTTTTTCATATAAGACTTTAGAAAAAACCTCACTTTGTTTGAAGCCATTATGTTGATTTTATTGTTTTATTACTTTATTTCATACATTATCACAAGCCTCTTGCCTGGGCTTTACCCAATAAGACTAGATTCGAGGATGGAGTAGTGTTGAGCTCCGAGAAGCTTATGCGTCCATGCAGACACTTGAAAAATTCTTACTCAATTTGGCCATTCCGTCATATGTGAGTTTTTGACCAATTTGGGAACCATTATCATTTAGGGCGGCCTTAGAATTAGCTTCACCACTAGCATCTTTGTGAAATTCATTATGCTTGTTTCTTTATGTTTCTCTTATTTTTGACATTTTCCTACATTATTCTTTCACCATCATCCACATTTAGAGTTGTTTCATTATCATGCATAATCACACACGTTTATAAACGCTCATTTTTTCAAACACTAATTTATTTATTTATCTATTAATCTTACACTCATTTTTTACATGATCTACTATTGAGAATCATTTCATTATCATGCATAATCATACATAATTATTTCGTGCATAAAGAATTATTATTTTTATTATGCATAGAATATTCATTTTTTTTTTTTTTTGCATGATTTAACATTGAGAATCATTTTGTTATCATGCATAATCATATATTTATAAACAATCATTTTATTTATTTATTTGTTTTGCATGATTTAACATTGAGGTTTATTATCATCATAATGCATAGATAGATTTATAAATACTCATTTTTTTGCATGATTTAACGTTGAGAGTAATTTCATTATCATATATAATTATAAGATTTATAAATACTCATTTTTTGCATTAAGAATTATTTTACTATCATGCATAATCCTAAATTTATAAACACCATTTTTCTTTTTTTGCATGATCTAACATCCTATTTCATTATCATGCATAATTCCTAGATTTATAGATACTCATTTCTTTGCATGAAAATCATTTCATGATCTCATGCATAATCCCAAATTTATATACGTACACTCATTTGCATGATAATTATGTTACACTATTAGCCAACATTTTGTTGTTGTTTTTTTAAATACTATTGACTCATTTAGCCTTTTCTTTATAAACAATTAATGAATATTTTTACATTAGGCTTTTATAATTAGTGCATTGTCAATGAAATACCACATACATTCACTTCACTTCATGCTAACAATTAACTAACTTTGACTAATTAAATCATTCTTTTTCTTTAAAAAAAAATTAAAAGAGTCAAAATTTTTACAAAATAGCTCAAAGGATCACAACCCCCTCATTACTGGACTTGAAGAAAAGTCAAGGTCATGGAAGAGTTCACCAGCCAAGTGTAAGCAATCAGAAAGGATGTCAAAGAGTTAAAAAGACAAGTGACAAAAGTTTTAGAATTACTTACTCCAATTAAAAATAGACCATTAGTAGGGGCATCCAGACGAGTAGCATTGGTACAGAACCAAGTTTCAGATGATACCTCTCCTTACCCATGTGGTTTTACTCTTGAGAGGCTACTACATTCAACATTAATAGAAAAGAAAACATGTTTTACTCGAGATCTTTGTCAAGCTCCACAAAAAGCAAGTCATTTGGATGTCCAGTTCCCAACCCCAAGTGCATAAGCCCACAAGAAGACTTTCAAAGAATAGGTAGTAGAGAAAGATTAAAATTTCTAGAAGAAAGGTTGTGTGTCGTGGAAGGCACTAGTACTTACAAAGTTACCAATATTTACGAAGGCATTGAGGCAACACAACTGTGTCTAGTCTAGGATGTCTTTATTCCACTTGAGTTCAAGATGCCGAAATTTGATATAACAGGGCAATTTGCCTAAAAAGGTCATCTTGTCATGTACTTTCGATGGATGTCAGTCCACTACCATGACGACAAACTATCAATCGACATACTTTCAAGATAGCCTAAGTGGCCTTATTCTATCTCGTGACAATAAACCTTTTTGTAATACTAGCTAGCATGAGAATAATCTTTCTTAAAACATGGTTTCTTTAAAATATTGTAAATATTTAATCACTCACAACTTTTAGGATTATTCCTCAATGGTTGATATGTTTCTAACATTGGTGTCAATCCTTACTGTAGGTTTAGTACTTAGAAATTTCCTTGAGACATTGGCTCTTGCAATGCTTCCAAACGCATCCCATTTGTGCAACCAACACTTGCTCTAAATGTTCCTTCAGCTGCACATGGCCATCCACAAGGTTGCTATGCATCCTAGCCTTCAATGCAAGCTTTCCTCAGTCCAACACATAGGAATGCTTAGCCCTTGGTCTGTCTGAGCATTTAGTTCGAGTTGCCAGCTTACTCAACCCAAGCAGCTGCCTGCTTGTTCATGAAATTCTAGATTCAACTTACGGAATTAATAACACAAATTCTAGAGCTCATCTCAAGAAATTCCTTATACAAACTTGTTTAGAATTGTCTCAGGAAGCTTACCTTAAATTTCAGCTTCAAACTCTTCGTGGTTTGTCCTGGAGACTCAATTCTTCATCGACGGCTCGGATTCACCCATGAACTGGACCTCTGGTCCCTTTTTCCCTTCTCTAGCCTTAGTCTGGTGAGACTTTCTTTTGACAATGTCACCTCTAAAACTAGACTCTCTTAATTTGCATGGACGAATTGATCAAACTGATCTTTTGAAGTTCAACCTCCCTTTTTATACTGCTTCCCACTGCTTATCATTAAAGCCTAGCATGACACCTTCAGCTTAACTGGAGTTAAATCTGGTGCTTAGAACAGTTGTTGGCCTTAATTGGTGGTTAAGACTGATCAATTCATGCTTCAATTTTTTAGCTCACCACCCATCATATAGCTCATGATTTAGTGATTCTCTTGCTGTCGCCTATCACCCAACGATCTCACTGTCGCTTATCGTCTAACACATAGCCTATCGCATAACTCTCGCTGTCACTCATCGTGTAGCTCTCGCTATCACTCATCCCATAACTCTCGCTATCGCTCATCGTGTAGTGCTCACGCCCATCGTGTAGCGCCATTGTAACGACCAGATCCTTACATATTATGGTCCGACTGCTACGACATGCATACTTAGACTTTTCTATCATGAGATGAGTTTTGATAAAAATTTCAAAAGAACATATCTAAAATTTTATTAATTAGGTAGAAAACTGTATTAAAAGTTTATTTTACAAAATACCAGGATCCATAAAATATTAGCGTAGTGATACAAAATGCATATATGCCCATAATAGTGAGTTTGATGGTTGGCTCTTTGAGCGACGTCCAGTTCTGCCACCTACGCTTTGTCCTTACCTACAAAGTCTGTAAAATAGGATGAGTTATAATATACCCAATAAGTAGTTCTCACTTAAGGTAGTGACCAAGTACATAGTCACATGCAACATATCATGAAAACATATGATTGGGACCCAAAACATAAAATTATAATAGCATGAGGTGGTTGGTTATGCTTCCAACGTAAGTTCCTCCACCTTGGTAGGAAGATGAGGACTTAAGCGAAAACTAACTCATCTGACGATTAGCGGGTCATGCAGTTAGTAGGGCCAAAGTCGCATCCCACATCAACCATTAGCATAAACATAAGGTTGGACTAGAGGGGTGCAACCATACATACCTTGCTAATCCCTAGCATAAATATAACGTTTCTAAATGGGTGTTGTGGGGGTGCTAACACCTTCCCCATACACAAACGACTCCCGAACTCAACTCTAGTTTTTGCAAACCAATTTTCTAATGTTTTTTTTAATTAAAATTGACTTATTTTATATTTGGTGCCCGATCACTTCGTAAAAAAGGTTTGGTGGCTACTCATTTTTATTTTTCTCTTAAATTGACCCTTTCGAGGACGTCAATCACTCCGCTTGTCTCGAGCACGTGCCGACAGCTTGGCAACTTCATTGAGGACAGGAGGTTCCACCTTGAGAGTTTGGTCATTTTTCTCTCTTATCTTGAATCCTTTTATTTTTAATATTGTATTTAATTAATTGTGTGTATTTATTGTGTATTTTATTATTATTTCACACACAATCACAAGCCTTCTACCTGGCCTTTATCTAATAGGATTATAGTCGAGGATGGAGTAGTGTTGACCTTCGAGGAGCTTATGCTCCCGTGTAGGCGAAAAAACCTCACTCAATTTGGTCATTCTGTCATGTACGACTTTAACCAATTTGAGGACCTTTTTCATATAAGACTTTAGAAAAAACCTCACTTTGTTTGAAGCCATTATGTTGATTTTATTGTTTTATTACTTTATTTCATACATTATCACAAGCCTCTTGCCTGGGCTTTACCCAATAAGACTAGATTCGAGGATGGAGTAGTGTTGAGCTCCGAGAAGCTTATGCGTCCATGCAGGCACTTGAAAAATTCTTACTCAATTTGGCCATTCCGTCATATGTGAGTTTTTGACCAATTTGGGAACCATTATCATTTAGGGCGGCCTTAGAATTAGCTTCACCACTAGCATCTTTGTGAAATTCATTATGCTTGTTTCTTTATGTTTCTCTTATTTTTGACATTTTCCTACATTATTCTTTCACCATCATCCACATTTAGAGTTGTTTCATTATCATGCATAATCACACACGTTTATAAACGCTCATTTTTTCAAACACTAATTTATTTATTTATCTATTAATCTTACACTCATTTTTTACATGATCTACTATTGAGAATCATTTCATTATCATGCATAATCATACATAATTATTTCGTGCATAAAGAATTATTATTTTTATTATGCATAGAATATTCATTTTTTTTTTTTTTTGCATGATTTAACATTGAGAATCATTTTGTTATCATGCATAATCATATATTTATAAACAATCATTTTATTTATTTATTTGTTTTGCATGATTTAACATTGAGGTTTATTATCATGCATAATCCTAGATTTATAAATACTCATTTTTTTTGCATGATTTAACGTTGAGAGTAATTTCATTATCATATATAATTATAAGATTTATAAATACTCATTTTTTGCATTAAGAATTATTTTACTATCATGCATAATCCTAAATTTATAAACACCATTTTTCTTTTTTTGCATGATCTAACATCCTATTTCATTATCATGCATAATTCCTAGATTTATAGATACTCATTTCTTTGCATGAAAATCATTTCATGATCTCATGCATAATCCCAAATTTATATACGTACACTCATTTGCATGATAATTATGTTACACTATTAGCCAACATTTTGTTGTTGTTTTTTTAAATACTATTGACTCATTTAGCCTTTTCTTTATAAACAATTAATGAATATTTTTACATTAGGCTTTTATAATTAGTGCATTGTCAATGAAATACCACATACATTCACTTCACTTCATGCTAACAATTAACTAACTTTGACTAATTAAATCATTCTTTTTCTTTAAAAAAAAATTAAAAGAGTCAAAATTTTTACAAAATAGCTCAAAGGATCACAACCCCCTCATTACTGGACTTGAAGAAAAGTCAAGGTCATGGAAGAGTTCACCAGCCAAGTGTAAGCAATCAGAAAGGATGTCAAAGAGTTAAAAAGACAAGTGACAAAAGTTTTAGAATTACTTACTCCAATTAAAAATAGACCATTAGTAGGGGCATCCAGACGAGTAGCATTGGTACAGAACCAAGTTTCAGATGATACCTCTCCTTACCCATGTGGTTTTACTCTTGAGAGGCTACTACATTCAACATTAATAGAAAAGAAAACATGTTTTACTCGAGATCTTTGTCAAGCTCCACAAAAAGCAAGTCATTTGGATGTCCAGTTCCCAACCCCAAGTGCATAAGCCCACAAGAAGACTTTCGAAGAATAGGTAGTAGAGAAAGATTAAAATTTCTAGAAGAAAGGTTGTGTGTCGTGGAAGGCACTAGTACTTACAAAGTTACCAATATTTACGAAGGCATTGAGGCAACACAACTGTGTCTAGTCTAGGATGTCTTTATTCCACTTGAGTTCAAGATGCCGAAATTTGATATAACAGGGCAATTTGCCTAAAAAGGTCATCTTGTCATGTACTTTCGATGGATGTCAGTCCACTACCATGACGACAAACTATCAATCGGCATACTTTCAAGATAGCCTAAGTGGCCTTATTCTATCTCGTGACAATAAACCTATTCTCTATTGGGTATGATGAAGGCACTACAAAGGTGTTAACCTAGTTGAGATGTTCTAGTGCGCCTACTGATCCCACTTGCCCCTTTAAGTTCTTGAAAAGATTTCCTCATTGGCTCAACTTCTCATCGATGTATGGATCTGGATACCCCCTAAGGGCACATATGGAAGAATTTTGAAGATATGTTCTTAAAGTAATATAAGCATAATAATCTCCAATGCACGAAAAGCGAAGCATTAGAGACTTTCACTCATAGATATATTATGTCCACATGATTTAACCATAATCAGCAAATCGGCCCTTCACAGGTTGTTCGTAATAACGACAAGTCAAATATCTGTTTTACCCCCGAGATTACGTCTTATTCCTCAAGTTCCTACTGATCCTCTAATGAACAATTGGTTTGTGATCCAATCTAAACCTAAACTCTCTCAGCCCAGTGAAAGGGAAGGGCCCCTTGTTCAAGATCTGGATTCATTACTTGAAAGAACAACCTTTCTTCTATCATATAGGCTTAAAGATGATCGGGTAAACGATCGGTTTCGTTCTAGTGCCCGAAAATAATATTCCAAAGTGGGAGATGAAGATAGTCTATCGTATAGACAATGTACTCGATCGTTTAGAAGATGAAGCCTATCGTATAGACTTTGCTACTCAATTGTATAGCAACGATCAAACGAGTAACTATCGTATAGTCAACTCTTAGCTCAATCATGTATGCTCTCAACACTATCATTTAGTACAAACACTTTTTACTTGATAGTCTTTTTTTGTGAGATTTTTCCGAATGAATTAACTTCTAAATTTGGAGAACAATTTTTCTTTTTATCTCACGGTTATCATAAAACTTCCAATAACCTCCCACTCAATTTGGTTATTAGAGAAAAAGAATTAATTATCATATATTTAATATATTACAAATAAATATGATAACCAACTTATCATATTATATTTATAATCTATAGTTTTAATATTTCATCATATGAAACATATAAATCATAGTTCTTTTTCTATTTTATGGTATTTAATATAAATCATATTTATATTAATTCCTCCAATTAATGTATCTAATACATCATATCAATTATATAACATATAATTGAATTTTCTCTTGTTAATTTGATTATTTCAAATCAACCCAAAATCTGATTCTCAACTTGAACCCATTGAGCTACCAAATGGACCTGTAACTTGAAGCTTCAATGATACATGAATAACTGACTAAACTTTTTAGTCACGAGATTCACTATTCGTTAACTATTGGTCACTCCACTAAAGACCAACAACTACTCTCTTCGCACTACAAATATATTTCTGTGTCCATATGACAAGTCAATAGTGCGATGACTCTTCACAAATCGCTCATAAGTATAGTTGGGCCAATTTACCATTTTGTGTCTATAGTTACATCTAACTCCTTAAGTACCACTGATTCTTCTAATGAACAATAAGTCATAGTTCTACTATGACTGAATCCTCTTTTCTAAGAGAGGGTGTGGCCACTATATTCAAGACCCGGAATAAGCTGGGAGCAATTTATCTACTTACCCCTGCTTCGGGGAAGGAGTGAATTATGTCTTGTATAGCTGAGTTCCCAACTCCCCAATCAGAAAAATCCCCAAAAAGTTAGGCTTGTTGAGTTTACAATATGGCCACTCTCATCCATACTAATCAAAGGACCGCCTTCATGAGCGTTCCCAACTTATTTAGGATTGAGGTCATGTCACCTATGGTCATCTTATATATCACTCATTTCTTTTTATAATTAAAATAAATATCATGAACTATGTATTTTTATCTTTGATTATATTGTAGTTTTTTTAGGAAGATAATCAAATTCAAATTCAAATTGATATTTATTTTATAAAAATATTAAATTAAATATATTATTTTGTTGAGAAAAATAACAAGTAAAACAAAAAAAAAAACTATGTTAATTTAAAAAGAAATCCAAAACAATAAAAACAAAGAAAAAAATACCTTTTTGATCCCTGAGTTTTTAGAAATAGGTGTTTTTGGTCCTTAATGTTTCAACTTAGCCATTGTACTTCCTAAGTTTTTAAGAATAGGTTTAAAATATCTCTCAATTAATAAATATATTAGATTTGAATATAAAATTAATTAAAAAATATGATGTGACAAGATGACCTGGATTTTTTTTTAATATTTTCCATTTCTCTCTCTTCTCTTTCTATTCTTTCCTTTTCTCTCTCTTCTCTTTCTATTCTTTCCTTTTCTCTCTTCTTTCTTCTCTCCTCTCTCTTGTCTTCTTTTCTCCATCTCCATGTCTCTTTGTCCGTCAATTTTTCAATTGAAGAAGATGATGAAATTTGCTCACTTCTCTCTCTTCTTTCTCTCACAAGAAAATGAATTGAATCTTTAAGTTATATGGATCAAAAGATCTTGATGACAAAAAATTGTCTTTTGTTGTAAGAAAAAATAGAGACCAAAATAGAGTAAAAACAAATGACAACCGTTAAAGAAAAGCTTCAAGTTATAGCTTTCATGACTTCTAAAAAACAAATCAACATAAAAGAATGCAATTTTATAGAAGAAAAGTACAAAAATCTCAAATGGCTTTTTTTTTCCTTCTTTTTCTTCTCTTCTCTTTTCTTTGTGGAGTTTTGTCTCTGTGATTTTAGATGTTGAAAAAAGGGAGAGTTGTTGGTGATGGCAACATGAACTTTTCTAGCGAGGAGGAATTTTTCTTGAGATATCTAGATGAAGGAGACGACCAGTCGACATAAATAGGGAGATGAAGAATTTGAAGAATTTTCTTTTCTTTTTGAAATTCTCTCTCCAGAGAGGGATTTGGAATCTCTGTTTCAATTTGTTCATTCCTAATCCATGTAAGAGAAAGAAGAGTGAGAAGTGAGCAAATTTCATCATGTTCTCCAATTGAAAAAATGATAAACAAAGAGACATGTAAACAAACACATCCAAGTATTTCTGGATATCTTCAAAAATATTTTTAAACAACAAACACGGTTATTTAAGGATGTTAAGCGTCTATAACTTTGAACATCTATAATTATGGATATCTATTCACAATCTAGATTCTGTTTTATGTTTTCAAATTTACTGAATTCGACGAATATATATGTAGTCACCTACTTTTGTCTCCTACGGAGTCGACTCTTTTTGAGTCCGAGGTCGAATCTCCAATCTTTTTTAAAAGAAGAAAATTAGCACATTCTTTTATAACTTTTTGTTACGCTCTTTAAATTATTTGCATTATTATTGTTTAATTTCCATTTTCATCCTTGTTTGATCTTGTAACGCTCGTGTTAAAGTGAAGTTAATTTTTTAAAAAAAAAAACAAAACCTTTTTATAATTTTTTTTACATCTTTTCTTCCTATTTTGTTTGCAAAGTCTAGAAAATATTACTTCATGTATTTGAAAAGTTTTTTCTTAAAAAAAATTAATATGTCATTTGAAAGCTTTCTAAACCTTTTTTTTTTTACAATTTTAATTGTTTTCTTAAAAAAAATCTCCTATGATGTAATCTAGAAAAATTGGGAGTTTGATTTTCTAGAATTCTTGAGCTGAGGGATCATATCTATATGAGTCTTAGATATGATCCCAAGAAAAAAATGAATTTAATTAATTATTAAAAAAAAAAAAACCTTCTTTCCATTCGAAGGCTATTTCTATGACGGATTGGGGAAAAGGTAATATGTCCTCATATTCTCGTGATGAGGAATTATTCCTCAATTCCATCTTATCCTAATTGATGGAAGTTTACTTCACTTATCTTACGAGATCATTACTTCCAAAGCATTGGAGTAATGAGGGACAAAATAAAACATTTGTTTTTAAACGTTTGAGTAATGAGGGACAAGATAAGACTTTTGTTTTTAAACATTTTTTTCAAACAAATTTATTTAACGAATAAAGCAATTCAAGATTTCAAATTTGGCCATCGTTTTCTAAATGGGTGTTGTGGGATGCTAATCCCTTCCCATACACAAACGACTCCCGAACTCAACTCTAGTTTTTGTGGAGCATTTTTTTAAAATGTTTTTTAATTAAAATATACTTATTTTATTTCAGTGCCCAATCACACCGAAAAAATGATTGGTGGTGACTCATTTTTGTTTCTCTATTAAATTGACCCTTTTAAGGACATTGGTGACTTCACTGAGGACATGAGGTTCCACCTCGAGAGTTTGGCCATTTTTCTCTCTTAACTTGAATTCTTTTATTTTTAATATTGTATTTAATTAATCATGTGTATTTATTGTGTATTTTCACTACTACAAAAACAATGTTTCTTGACATTTTTTAAATGTCAAGAATCATTTTTCTTGACATTTTAAAAAATATCAAGGAAGCCAGTGTCAAGAATGTCGATTTTCTTGACGTTTTAAAAATGTCAAGAAAAGTGACACTTGACATTTAAAAAACGTCAAGTAATACTGACACTTGACATGTTGGAAATCAGAATATAAACGTTCTTGACAAGGAAAAAATGTCAAGAATATCTACAAGGAAAAAAGCCAAGAAATTTGCTTGTGATTTTTTTTAAAAAAAATCTGTAATGTTGACATTTTTACCTATAATTGCTCCTGAATTTTGATCAAACAACCACATTTAGTATATATATGACATACATTCACCAATCAAATAAATAACACATGAATTTTAAATCTTATATATCAACGCTTTTTACGTAAGGTGCACACGTTTTTCATTTTTCCGTAAAAAAATCGTAGCATTGCAACGCTGTCCTGTATACTCTACTATTCTTGACATTTTAAAAACGTCAATAAACTATTAATTGAACTTGACATTTTTAAAACGTCAAGTATAATATTTTCTGGAAACCTCCGCTTTTTAAAAATAATTCTTGATGTTTTTTTTTCTTTAAAATCACCTTTTTCTTCACATTTTTTTCATAAAAATGTCAAGTATTTAAAATTCCAAACTTCAAGAAAGGTGATTTTTTTTTGTAATGTTTATTATTTTTCACACACAATCACAAGCCTCTTACCCAGGCTTTACCTAACAGGATTATAGTCGAGGATGGAGTAGTGTTGACCTTCGAGGAGCTTATGCTCCCATGTAAGCACACGAAAAAGTCTCACTCAATTTGGTCATTTCGTCATGTACGAGTTTGACCAATTTAAGGGCCTTTTTCATATAAGACTTTAGAACAAACCTCACTTTGTTTGAAGTCATTTTGTTGATTTTATTGTTTTATTACTTTGTTTCACACACTATCACAAGCCTCCTGCCCGAGCTTTACCCAATAAGACTAGATTCAAGGACGGAGTAGTGTTGACCTTTGAGAAGCTTATGCTTCTGTGCAGGCAGACAAAAAATTCTCACTCAATTTGGTCATTCTATCATATATGACTTTTTGACCAATTTAGGGCGGCCTTAGAATTAGCTTCATCACTAGTATCTTTGTGAAATTCAATATGCTTGTTTCTTTATTTTTCTCTTATTTTTGATATTTTCTTACATTATTCTTTCACCATCATCCAACATTTAGAGTTATTTCATTATCCTGTATAATCAAACACGTTTATAAATGCTCGTTTTTCCATG
This sequence comes from Benincasa hispida, assembly GCF_027475165.1. Lineage (NCBI taxonomy): Eukaryota > Viridiplantae > Streptophyta > Magnoliopsida > Cucurbitales > Cucurbitaceae > Benincasa > Benincasa hispida. The sequence continues at coordinate 36,303,754 of NC_143486.1, read as the reverse complement.
ATCTAGATTTATAAACACTCATTTATTTACTTATCTATTAATCATATGCTCATTTTTTACCTGATCCATCATTGAGAATCATTTCATTATCATGCATAATCATACATACTTATTTTGTGCATAAGTAATTATTTTATTATTATGCATTTTTTTTTTTTTGCATGATTTACATTGAGAATCATTTTTTTATCATGCATAATCATACATTTATAAACAATCATTTTATTTATTTGTTTGTTTTCCATGATTTAATATTGAGGTTCATTTCATCATCATGCATAATCCTAGATTTATAAATACTCATTATTGGCACGATTTAACGGAGAGACTCATTTCATTATCATGCATAAGTATAAGATTTATAAATACTCATTTTTGCATTAAGAATTATTTTACTATCATGCATAAACCTAAATTTATAAACACCCTTTTTCTTTTTTGCATAATCTAACATCAAGAATTTTTCATTATCATGCATAATTCCTAGATTTATAAATACTCATTTCTTTGCATGGAAAATCATTTCATGATCTCATGCATAATCCCAAATTTATATACGTCCAGTCGTTTGCATGGTAATTATGTTAGACTATTAGCCAACATTTTGTTTTTCTTTTTTTTTTTTTTTTAAATACCGTTGGCTCATTTAACCTTTTCTTTTAAAAAAATTAATGAATATTTTCACATTAGGCTTTTATAATTGGTGCATTATCAATAGTCCCAAACTTATATACGTACACTCGTTTGCATGATAATTATGTTACACTATTAGCCAATATTTCATTATTATTTTTAAATACCATTGGCTCATTTAGCCTTTTCTTCTTAAAAAACTAATCAATATTTTCACATTAGGCTTTTATAATTGGTGCATTATCAATGAAATACCACATACATTCACTTCATGCTAATAATTAACTAACTTTGACTAATTAAATCCTTCTCTTTTAAAAAAAGATCAAAAGAGTCAAAGTTTTTACAAAATAGTTCAAAGGATTACAACCCCCTCGTTATTGGATTGGAAGAAAAGTCAAGGTCATGGAAGAGTTCACCACCCAAGTGTAAGCAATCAGAAAGGATATCGAATAGTTAAAAAGACAAGTGACAAAAGTTTTAGAATTACTTACTCTAGTTAAAGATAGACCATTAATGGGGGCATGCAGACGGACAGGATTGGTACATAACCAAGTTTCAATTGACACCTCTCTTTATCCATGTGGTTTTACTCCTCAATGGCTACTAGAGTCAACATTAATAGAAATGAAGGCATGTTTTACTCGAGATTCTTGTCAAGCTCCACAAAAAGTGCCATTTGGATGTCTAGTTCTCACCCTAAGTGTACAACCCTACAAGAAGACTTTCGAAGATATAGGTCATGGGGAAAGATTAAAATTTCTAAAAGAAAGGTTGTGTGCCATGGAAGGCACTAGTACTTACAAACTTACCAGTATTTACGAAGGCATTGAGGCGACACAATTGTGTTTAGTCTAAGATTGTTGGGATTTGTGTCCTAATTCTCCCGGTGGTCTCGTAGTTTGTAAATATATTGTTATTAATAAAATAAATGTTATTTTATAAGTATTTACTCAAATCCAATAAACTAAGATCCGTAGTTATTTCATGTAACTTAAGCATGTATGTGGAGACATACAAATAGATCATGCCTTAAGTAATAACCTAAATGGTCTATAGTAAATGGATTAAGGAGGGATACCTTATCCTGATAACACTACGGGTACGGCCCACTTTGTAGATATTACAAGTGTTGTAAAGTGCTACAAATGGTATGATCCTGGCCATTCATGTGGAGACATGCGAGCAGGAGTACCCTATATAAAGAGTTTGTATAAGAACGGACCACGACATAATTAGTCTCTTTATATAACGCCATTGATAATTGAAACTTACATTTCACTATAATTGTGAAACCTAGATCTCCATTTTCCTACTTAAGTAAGTGAGTAAGGGGTTAATTAGGAGGAAGTTAAATCATATGTTATGTAAATAATCTAATAATTTTACAATTGTCATAATAACTGTAATAATTGTCACCTTCTGTGAATCAACAATTAGTAAAAGTGAATGGAAACTATAATGGTTAGGTATTATAGTTATGATAACCATATTTGATCCTGGAATACGAGTAGAAAGGACCCTAAAAGGATAAAAAGAAGAGAAAACCTTGAAGACTTAAATCCTGAACAATAAAGAAAGGATTGAAGAACTGAGGAAAATATAGAAAATTATTTGGGAAAATTCGTGTGGAAGTTGCACGGAGATAAACCATATTCACAATAGCTAACAAGATTGGAGAGAGAATGGAGAGAGCGATATTAGAGCGAGAGTGAGATTTGAGCGAGAGAATAGGAGAGAGCGAGACTGGTTGAGCGAGAGAATGGGAGGGAGCGAGAATGGTTGAGCGAGAGAATGGGAGAGAGCGAGACTGGCTAAGCGAGAGAATGGGAGAGAGCGACACTGCCGAGATTCAAGCTAGCGAGAAGGCTGGAGAGAGCGAGATCCTTAGCGAGAGTGGAGAAAGCGGGAATTTGAGCGAGATAGTTAGAGAAAGCGAGAGCGGAGAGAGCAAGATTGTGAGCGAGAAAGTGGGAGAGAGCAAGAGCGAAAAGAGCAAGACCAGCGAGAAAGGGGGAGAGAGTGAGAGTGGAGAGAGCGAGAGCACCCTGAACGCCTCATTCGAACGTCACGCCTACGCGATCGAAGGAAATCGCCTGTGCATCGAACGGTCGGGCATTTATGTGTTGAATTTGGCCACGATCTTATAGATTATGCATTGAAAACCCTAATTTGAATACAAAAAAAGCTTGAAGACGTAAAGGCAAACGTCAATCAAAATTGAGGTGTCCGATTAATAGGAATTCTTAAACCCTAAGAAATTGTGTTGGATGTGTTTGGGAAGAACACATTGAACCAAGGTGAAGTCAGCTTACGTTGATAAAGGGAGGATTAAACATTTGGCCATGTAGCCAAGTAGGTGGTGTCAACACCATAGGAGGTTTGGACACCTATAAATAGAGCCGTTGGGATTTCAATTTCAAATAAAAAATCATAAAATTCGTAAAAAGAGGGGGAGAGTAGAGTGCATTGGACAGTGAGGGTGAAGGAGAATGCATCAACTTGAGACGAGGAGATCTCCCAATCTACTCAAGCGTTTGATGTAATTCCAAAGCCATCTGAAAGATAAGAGAGTCTGGTATTCATGGTGAGGCTGCCAGAAAAGAATCTCTAAGGAATTGGGCTGGAGAATGAGAAAAAGACAGAGGGGTCGAGCTATTGGGTAAGCTGGGCCAGTCTTGATTTTTGGATGATTTCGGTTAAACCATGAAGCGTTATGAGCTAAGATTTTATGGCAAGCTTCTTGAGACATTTTAGAATAGCTTTGTAGAAGGAAGTATCTTAAAATAAGGTTTATAACTATGAGTAATATAAGCTATAAATTGGATCTGGAATCTTGGGGTAAAAAGGGAGCCCGAGGTAGAAAAGGGGAACTATTAGAAAGGCTCCTAAGCAATTAAAGTGAGTGTTATAGTTTTGATAGTTAACATATGTTGTGAGTGTTATAGCTTTGATAATTAACACATAGTGTGAGTGTTATAGTTTTGATAGTTAACATATGTTGTGAGTGTTATAGTTTTGATAGTTAACATATGTCGTGAGTGTTATAGCTTTGATCATTAACACATAGTGTGAGTGTTATAGCGTTATAGTTTCGATATATCGTGAGTGTTAGGTTGCTTTGATAGTAAATGAATATTATGAGTATTCACTTAGCTTTATACTCTGATATTGGAATATATGCATCTGTAGATGCAAATTACATGCTTTGGTAATATGATGTTGCCATGATATTGTTTGGGTGTGACTATGGAAACTGCGATTATGCCCGATATGTGGTTAGCATGCTTAATAAAAGGTGCTTGGCGGAAAAATTGGTCAGCTTCAATCGACGGGAAATAATAGTCGGTGACGACCGGTGAGAAATATGGTCAAATACCTAAGCATGACTAGCGGGATAAATAAAATGGTCGATGTGCACATTGGCAAGAATTGGGGTCATAGGAAGGTTTCCATAGGTGATTGTATTGTTTGATGATATGATATGCA